>NC_083359.1:49648571-50859285 GCF_030254825.1 Meriones unguiculatus
AATCTGATGCTTGGGAAAGAAAATTATTAAGTACCTAGTATGTGCTGGGCTATTTCTATACTTGTCTATTTAATATGTACACTATAATTAGTGTGTGTGTGTGTGTGTGTGTGTGCGCGTGTGTATGGTTTGTGTGTGTGTGTGTGTGTGTGTGCAAGCAAGCCATGCCAAATGTGGTAGGCCAAGTGACAACTTTGTGCAATCAGTGTTCTTATTCCATCTCTTGCATTGGTTCTGTGGATCAAACTCAGGTGGCCAGGCTTATGGCAAATGCCTCTAACCACTGGGACATCCATTTCAGTAGCTCTCATTTAACATTTAAGACAAACCTAAGAAATAAGTTTGGCTATGGTTATCTTACATGTAAATGGAAAATTAGGGCTTGAAGAAATCAGAGTTAGGGGACTTACAAGTATTTTTAGTGCTTCCCACTTAATTTATTTAGGTTCTTCTAGCCAGCTCATAGTTTTGCTGGTCTGTATCCTTGTCCATAAATGATTTATTTATTTTTCTTAACTTTGAATGAGGCATGTGTCTTTCTTAGAAAAGTCAAATATGAGCAGATTTTTCCTCTGCATAAAAATCTGGAGAACCAATATTCAATTATCTGTATACTTTCTGCTTCCACTATGGGGATAGAAGGTGCCACAAAGAGATTGTTTTGTGACCTGATTCTGGCCACGAGGATGACATGGGGGGATGCAGAGATCCTACTTGGTGTGTCAGAGTCACAAACCCTGAGTGGAGAGCTGGTCATTGGCTTGAACCTTGAAACAGCTGCCAAAGAGAAGAATTGAAAAATGACCAGTTGGTTAATCTGGAATCTGAGTTTAGGCTTTTATGTCTGGTCTACATAGTACCAAGAAGTTATAGGTTCTTCATGGTCTGTATAGAGGACTGAGACATCAAATGGAGGTATTCTCTTCATCCAGAGTTCTCAACTTCCCTAGTCCCGAGAAGACTAGAGATTTCATAGCTCTCACATTTTCCAAGAGTCACTTCTGTATCTCAGAGAAGATGGTTAAAAAGAAGGCTCTTTCCTTCTTCATCCCTATGGCACATGAGATGCTCACACAGCAGTTGCTGATAAAATGTTTCTGGTAGGAGTTTCTAGAAGAGATGAAGTGATTAGGTAATAATTAACTGAGTTGAAAGATGAATAATCGGATGAAAAGAGCCATGGTATAAAGGAAGAAGCTAGGCCGTCATGAAACAAAAGGTAATAGCAGAAAGTTAGGGCAAAAGGCATTAGACTAGGTTTCAATGTGATGCCTGGGGCTTTAAATGCTTTAAAATGAAATAGACTAGAATGGAATGTACTGGGAGATGACTAGTGTGGAGTGAAGCAGATAGAATAGACATTTGTTGTTTTAAAAAATCGTGTGTGTATGTGTAGAGTATCGGGATGGGGTGGGCTTATGCCCGTGTTCTGTGAGTGCATATGAATGTGTATATGGGAGACCATAAGACAGCATCAGGATAGCCTCCTGCATCCCTCTCCATCTTTCTTTTTCCTTCCTTCCTCTCTCCCTCCCTTCCTTTCTTATTTTTGAGACAAGGTCTTCCATGAACCCAGAGCTACTGGTTATCTAGACTGACTGGGTAGTGAGCCCTGAGGTCTGACTGCTCCCCCCACCCTCTCCCAGCACTAGGACTGCAAAGACTGGTCACCAGGCCTGGCAGTTTGATGTTAGCACAGAGAGATACACTCAGGACCTCATGCAGCAGTAGGTACTTCACTGACTGAAATTTCCCTCTCACCCCTATTTATTGTTGTAAAGGCATAGATTAGAATGACATGGATTGGGGTGAAAGGTGATGACAGCTGTTTTCTAGTTTTCTGACCTTCTATCACTTCTCATTCTGGGACTATTTTTGCTACTGTAAGTAATCAAAATAAACTCAAGGCAATGTGACCACTAACATGTCTTATCGATATAGGGAATAATTGTGATTTCCTCATTAGCTCCACTAGACAGATTAGAGACAGCCTCTGGCCTTCAGATAGATAGGTAGGTAGATAGATAGATAGATAGATAGATAGATAGATAGATAGATAGATAGATAAATAAGTAGTGATAGGAGGAGGGCAGCCAGGGTGGATGATGAGACAGGGCTAAACTTTGCTGTTCAAGGGGGGCATTTGGTCCATTCCATTTGGTAATGTGCATCTTATCGTGTCAATTTTTTTTTACCTCTTTCCTACTTTTTTTTTCTACCCCTGACCCTATTTTGTTCCCTGTATAGTAACAAGAGGCTCTCTCTGCTTTATCCTTTCCTCTCCCACAATGAGAGAATGTGCTTGGAAACAGTTGCCCAGGGAGCAATCTTGTTTTTCAAAAAGAAACAGGGGGTGGGAGGAGGGAAGGAGAGAGAGAGAGAAAGAGAGAGAGGTGTTTGTGGGGATGCCAAACCAGAGTGAGCCTTATTTAAGCAAGTGAGGTGGTGGGAATGTGTTTACACAGCAAGAAAACGAAGGCTGGGTGTCTGCTGTCTCTTAAGTGGATGGTATTCTGAAAGGACTTTCTGATCTATCTCTTAATTCATTGTTACTGCTTCTGATCCAGGAGAGTCCTAGTGCTATTCATGTAGCTTGTGTTAAGCAGCAGAAAATTGACAGCCAGTCTGAGCCTGTGCTTTCCTAATGGAAATCTGTGAGTGCACAGCCCAGGCACAGCCACAGTGCATTCTCGGGCACATCCACAGCTGCTGGCAGGACTAAACGGGATGATGTGTACAGCGTGCTTGGGATAGAGCCAACCACATAGCGCGCTCTAGATAAGCACCCATTATTAACTCCATGCACATATACATACACGCGCCACCCTGTAAACACTTACTGACAGGTCCAGCTGTGCACACACTTAAATTATATCCTTCCACAATTGTGTACAGCAAGAATTTTGCACACCTGTGAGATTATATTGACACAAGGAGGTTTATTTACATCCATAAATTCACATAGATAAGTCAGATGTACTGAAGTGTACATGATTCTACATTGCATACACATCAAAAGATAAAGCAGAAAATGCAACTGAATGTTTATAAATACAATTTGCAAGGTTCTTTTGGAAAGATAGCCGAGGACATTTGAAATCTTTACAATAAAAACCTCGCTTAGAATATTGTTTATATTTCATCCTTTGATGGTTCCAAATGATTCTTTTATTCCTTTCCCCATTACTGTTACCTAATCTTCATCTTAATTGTCCATCCGTCCGTCTGTCTGTCTGTCCGTCCATCTCACTAAGGTGATTTGTGTACTCACTCTGTGTTAAACACAGTGCTAGGCATCAGGCCTTTAAGACAGACATGAGTCTATCTTAGAGACTCTAATCTTTACTGACATTGAGCAAATTGCTTGAAAATATGTACAAATGATTTACAAGTGCAAAACACTATTGCATACATTTTAATTCTTGATCAGCATAGAATTTATAGCCTCAGATTCTGGAGCTGGAATAGCTGGAGTCAAATGCCAGCTCTGTCATTTATTTGCGCTGTCTAGGCAATTTACTTAACCTTTCACCACCCCAGTTTTCTACACTAACAGAGAGGTCACAGAAATTCATGTGTAACAAAGTTTGAATGTGAGGAAGAAAAGCCTGAAAATGTTTAAAACAGATTGTGATACTTATTAAGCATTGTATATTATTACTAAAATTGCTATTACTGTTTTTCTCAGACAGCCCTTTGCACTTGACAGTGTGACCATGAACTGCATAGAGCAGTTCCTCATGACTGGATCACTGTCACCGCTTCTCAAGGTCCTCTGTGATTGCCCCTAGTGAGGACCCTCCTATGCTCTGAGCCAATCACTCATCACCTCTCCCAGTTTTCTAAGACCTGGTGGTGAAGACATCGTTGGATCTTTCTTTGAAAAGAGACTTTTAGAAACAGCCAGTGGGATCCAGCCAATCTCCACCTCTGCTTGTCTGGTGTGACTATTTTTCTGGTTTGAATTATCTCTGGAGTTACTCTTCTGACCTGGTCTCCTTGGAGCTTTAAACTTGGTTCCAGTATCAAAGATAAAGTTCTTTCTGTGCCTGTAAAATGTGATGACAAATTTCTCCAGTGCCTGGCCCCACCAAGAGCAGTGAAGTAATAGAGAAACACACACACACACACATTCACACATGCACTCACACACACAAGCATGCACATACATGCACATACATTCACTCACATATATGCATAGACATACACACTCATACACACACTCATACACACACTCATGCATGCACATAAACACACACATACATGTATATGTGCACATGCACACACTTTTCAGATTCAACAGCATTCCAAGCCCTGGTTTGTTTTCTCACTGAAGGAGATTTGTTTGTCTTCCCTGAAGCAACGTCAGCTTGAATTCTTAGTTGCAAAGCAAAGAAACAAATTCCTAATAATTGTAGTAAAAATGAATGCATGGAAAAGATACTGGGGATGCGTAGAGTTTTCAGGCGTCTGGGAGCTAGTGTGGAAACCACGTGAAGATAAGGTTGAGTTGCCAGCACTCCTCCAATCTGTGTCACAGACTCTGTGCTACGACATGCTGCCACTCCCAAGACGGCTTTGTCACTGTCTCTGTTTCTTGTGCCACTAGTTACTCATGCCAAGGGATAGCATGTATGACTGGCCAAACCTGAGTCCTATGCTCCTGTTTGATCATGGGAGACAGAGAAAAAGTCTCTTCAACTTCGTAGAGACTATTTTTCTCCAAGATATATAAGATTGGGTGGGGAGGCATATAAGATTTGGGGTGCTTCCAAACATACACTAAGTGATGGGGAGGATTAAAATACAATAGAACAAAAGCAGACTAAGCTAAAACAGTTAGCTTTACAATGGGTGTCTTTGGTTTAAGATGGAGAACAGACCCATCTTAAGGGATTCTGGCGATAGTTA
This sequence comes from Meriones unguiculatus, assembly GCF_030254825.1. NCBI lineage: Eukaryota > Metazoa > Chordata > Mammalia > Rodentia > Muridae > Meriones > Meriones unguiculatus. The sequence goes on from NC_083359.1 coordinate 49,653,483, forward strand.
CATAAATTTAGGTTTGGTGCCTAGCACATTATCTGTGTCTAACAAATTCTGGTTTTCTTTGGTGTAACTGTAGAAACAAACGGGGCAACAGAAAGAAGAATATCAGGGCACAGATGATTTAAAGGGATAAGTGGGAAAACAGGAGTGCTTTAATTAGGGACAGGGCAGAGAAACAGAAGGGAGGAATAACAGTAAGAATGTCTGAAAAGTTGTAAGAAAACATTATCTACTTAATATATATATGTTTGTGTAGAAATATTTATGGGTAGTTTAAATAAAAATTTACTATCTAGGCTGACAATGCCTCGTGCTCATAACAATAAATTATCTAAGAAAAATCCTAACAGCAAGCATGAGAAATGTCCTTCTGAAGTGTTATTCAGGATTGTCTACAAGATTCTCAAAACATTATAGATAGGTTCTTGTTGTTGCCCTTGGTTGCTTCCCAGAGCTGGAAGGTGAATCACTATCACTCAAGATTCCATGAACTTCACACAGAGGACCTGTGCTGGCCTGAGCTGAAAGCCTCTTCCCAAAGGACCAGAAGGCACCGTGTAAGCTTCCAAGGGATGAAATTAACTAATAGTCTTACCCAGCTATGATTTTTATGAACCACAACAACCGCTAGCATGGCACAAAAATCAATGGGTGCAGTGGTACCATGCCTAAATAGATGTAAGGCTGGCTCAACAAGAGGCAAATCATGCCTAGTACAGGAAACCTAGACAACTACCTGGGGATAGAGAAATCATGGATTTTGGAGGAAAACCTACAATTAAAAATGTACTAAATCAGTACAATCCTTAACTGTATTCTCTCTTGCCATCAGAAAACCTCTCTTAGCAACAGGTAAAGACTATGAGAACAAAAAACACAACTGTTTAAAATACAGAGAACAAGAGATTATGTGTGGCTTAGTTCCATCTGCTGCACCTACAACACAATTCCTTCCCCTATGGCTCAGGGATTACTGTGGAAGTGGGGACAGAACAGTTGTAAGAGCCAGAGGAAGAGGAAGTTTACTGTGAGATTATGTTTCCTAGAAACATCAAAGAAGCTGCATCCATGAAATCTCATCAGTGTGGGGTCTAACCAAGGCCTGAACAGTGATGACAGCACTATTATGCTAACACAGGGGGAAGATCACCAGGTCTCAACCCTAGACAAGGAACTACCAGCAGTATGGAGTACTGAGAATGGGAGATGTCAGACCCACTAACTGGGTAACCATTAGTTACCAATACAAAATGGCCAACCTTGAAACCATCCATATACAAGAAACATTGCATGGATGGAGCAGGGTGTATTTACATATTTAGGAACATACATACACACACACACACACACCAGCAACAATTTAATAATTAAATAAAAAAGGCCAAGAATTTAAAAAGAGCAAGAAAGGGATACATAGGAAATGTTGGCTGGAAGAAAGGGGGGGTGATGGAAATATAATTTTAAAAACCAAAAATAGGTAAAAATTTTGGAATTTCTGCTTTAATTTCCAGCAGGTGCTCTTAGATCTAAGTGCCCAGGAGTAGCTCTGCTGAGACCAAGCTTTCCTTCCAAAATGTAGATTTATCTCCAGATGGTTCTAGGAATGCTTATTCTTGAGACAGTCGAGTTTAATCTGATTCTCACAAAAGAGTTTAGACTCAGAAAGGTCTTGTTTTGTAAGACTAAGAAATTTATTTGGAAAATGACAGAAATGATTCTTGGTTCTTTTCAGAGCATCTTGCTTTTTCTTCATAAACATTTGCTACATTTCTGTACCACCAAAGCCTTCTTTGGAGTCAGATACCACTGGCATCAGACACTGAAAGACAGTGTCTCACATACACAGAAGTGTCCAAATTAATTTCCCACTGTCCAAGGTCTAAGTCCAGGTCAGCTTCCTGGGTGCTCTTCATGGCCACCCAGATTTGAATGGTCCTGAGGCTCTCACTGCCTCCTTTGCATTATCATACTTGTTTTTCCTCCCACAGGTATTTATCAAGGGTCTATGTTGAAATGGAAACGAAGTGGATAATAAAATAAACAAGGTAAAGATTCCCAGGGAAAGTAAACAACAAAGGAAATAATTTCCCATTGTGTGAAATAGGATATCATTTAAATAAATTGCAAAGTCCCTTCAAACAAAGACCCATGGGAGGAAGCCAAGCATATATGGATCTTTCAGTCATATGAGCTGGTGTATTTGGGGACCAATACAAAGTTATGCATCTAAGAGCCATAGAGACAGACATGTGGCTTATGCTGTTGGCTTCTACCTGAGTAGGCTTGCATCTCTCCTTTCTTACCACAAATCTATCCAGGGATGACTGTCATGCATCATTCACTCAAGAAGTATCTAAATTTTGCTGACTGACATGCATCCTTGTTAGATTACACCAGTCTCTTCAAGTTGTTCTCTCAGAGTAAAGTGAGGTCTGAAGCAGAGGCCTTCCTTGTCCTATTCTGGCTTAGGTGCCATATGTTTGTTCGGGGATATGTTTTCCTGGTGCAATCCTATCGGGAAACCTGAACCCCATGCATGGAGTGTGAGGATCTCAATCAGATGGGAAGTTCTCCTGTGGTCTTTTTATGAGCAGTTTTTACATTCTGCCAGACTGAGCTTAAAGATACATCCCTCTGAGCCTGATGTCTAACAACCTCCTTGTCAAGTGTCTACACAGAGCTTTTAGAATACACATTCCAGGAGCATGCTGATGGAGAAGTGATGTCACTATGATGCCTTCTAATGCTGTAGCCTCTGGCTGACACAGGATGGGAAGAACTCAGCATCTCCTTACACATCGTGGTTTCCAAAGAACTAGGTTCCTAGCTTCAAGGGAGTGACAGGGTGTTGAAATGACCCATGTTTTTCTCCTAGCCCCCTTTGTCTTGAAGGAGAAATTGGAAGATTGGTATGGCAGCTAGGGCTTTATCAATAATTTGCTGGAAAAAGAAAACCATGGGCAGACCAAAGATAAAAATATTTTGAAGGAGTCACAGAAATGATCAAACTTTTCTGTTCTTGCCAGCTCCAGAAATTTCTGCAGAGAGAACCAGAGTACAGCATTCTAGGTTAACGGGATTCTGGGCATGTTTGTGGGAAAACAGAATTGCCCAGGATGGTCAGAAGCACATGGAATTTTTGTTATATCAATGGGACATTCCTTGTGACTTCACCAGGTATCTCCCCTACTTCTGAGGCCTCTATTCTACTAGAATTCAGTGCCCATCAGTGACCTGGGTCCTGGCAGCCTATTTGAGCAATGTCTCTTAATCAGTCTTATGTAATCTTACAACATTCTTCTGGGCAGCATTGGGCCAGTTAATCATTGTTCTTTTCTTCAGTTTTGTCTTTTGACATTTTTCCTATCACAACCTTGAACTTCTATCTGAATATAAGCTGCCATATGCACATTCTATTATAGGTAATGGGTCCTTTGAGCAATCAATAAATGTAAAATAATGTTCTAAGTTGAATAAACATGAGGAATTTGGACTCTGCCCTGAAAGACAAGCCCATTGCTGTTTATTTTTTTCCTAGTAGTGCAGGAGTTTCCCAAGATTTGGGGACTTTAATTGAGGGGCAGTAAGAAAACATGATAGCAGAGGTGGACCTAAGGTGTGGCTGTCAATAGAAGATAAATTTACTTGCATGGTCTGTGATGCTCTAACAGAAAGCTTAAAGTGGAGAGAAAGGTGGGTGTTTGGGCAGGAGGTGGAAGAGAGCTTTCATTTCTGGGGACAGAGCATATGCATAGAATTCTCAGAGTCTCTGGAGAACTAGTTGGTATGGAAGAAATAAGAAGAATGTGTTTTTAGGATTGTGAGTGGGAGTAGAGTGGAGTAATTCTTTCCTGTGAAACAGGCAAGGGAGGTATTTGTCTGGATAGAAGAGAATTAAGACACGAATTCAACAAGATATTCAGCTGATTCTTAGAGGACTGTCAAGGAAAAAGGCTGTGAGAGGCAGGGGTGTTCATTTGTACCCCACACTAACATCAATCACTGTGCTGGGGAGCGAACATCTTTCTTGTGTGCAGCTGACTTCTAGAATAATACACCAGGTTCCCTTCAAACAAAGCTGAGGCTTGTCCAGATTCTTTCCTCTGAGGAAACCCAGTTGTAACAGGCAGACCTGGGGATAAGTGGGTTAACCTGAGCCTTGACAATGGTTAACCGTCATTTTCTTATGATGCTGTCTTTAAATAGTTGATGGCTATGATCAAGCAGTTGTGATAATTGGCAGAGGAGCAAACTGAAGAGGGCTATATAGATGTTAGAAGACTTAAAAAGATTTCCATTGCAACATTCAGGTGAGGAAGGGAAATTTAGTCATTTATATGAAAATATACTGGTATAAGCAAAAGAGAGAGGCTCTAGAGTCCTTTACATTTTATCATGCTGGAACAGCAGCTATCCTTGTCCAAAGATGGTTGCTCTTAATGTGAATCATTGAGGTAAATGTATTTTTTAAAAAATAATTCATTGTGTTTCTAACAAGAAAATTAAGGGAAACAGGAGAGGAATACACTAGTATATATACATCTGTATGTATATATGTGTCCATTTCTTATCATCTTAAGTTTTATATTAAATTGTGTGTGGTGGGGCATGTGCACATATGTGTGGACGCCTTTGGAGACTGGAAGAGCTGGCTCCGCTAGAGCTGTGAGCCACACACTATTGTACTGGGAACTGAGCCTCTGCAGGAGCAGTGTGTACTCTTAGCCTTTGAGCCATTTCTCTAGCAGCATTATCCGAAAGGCATATGAATGCTTGAAGAATGTGGACAGAGCTTGAGGAAAGAGAACAAATCACAGTCTGTTTCCACTTCCTTGTCTCTGAAAGGAGGTTTATGACTTTTCACATCTAGGCTCACAGTAAGGATACAATCGTGAGATGTGTTTGGAAGGTCTCACCTGGGGCCAGCAAATCTCACTATTTTAAGGGAAGAATCTTCATTCCTCCTTGGAGACATATCTTTTTTTTTCTTTAAAAAGAATTAGATTTATTGATTATACTTTATAATGGGTTTTATTATTACATCTCAAACATGCAAATGCTGTATCTTGGATTTTTTAAATTTTTTTATTTAACTTTTATTAATTACACTTTATTCCTTTTGTATCCCCCCATAAGTCCCTCCCTCCTCCCCTCCCGGTCCCACCCTCCCCCGCTTTCTGCATGCATGCCTCTCCCCAAGTCCACTGATAGGGGAGGTCCTCCTCTCCTTTTTTCTGATCTTTTTTTTTTTTTGTTCTCCTCAATGCAGTTTATTCAGGAACCTTGAACAATCTTCTGACCCTGGGGAAAGCCAGCCCACAGCTTAAATAGCCTCTGGGTAGCCAACCCCAGCGTGCCTCGTGGGCAATGCAGATAGGTCCACATACACGGAAGCAAGCCAGATCCTCAGCCTTAGCCAAATATGGAGTTGTTTGTGACAGAGAGCACTCACCATCTGGAAGATGGAAGGCGGAAACCAGCTCCATCTTTAAGGCGCGGCATTACTCAGCTCTCTACAGTTCCCCCTTTTTGTTTTAGACGCATCAGGCAAGAGTAGAGGTCTGATCTCTGATATTAGAAATAAATTGGGACTTTGTACCAATGTTCATTTAGGTGTCATCCACCCAAAGAGCATCAGACCTGTCCGATACCTTTTTCTCAGAGGCGGGACCTGGGGCATCAACCCGCATGCAATCAGACATGCTCTTCTCTGGGTCGAAAGTGGCTGATCCTGAGTGCAGTGTTTAGCCTCGCAACCTGAGCGTAACATTTTAGCTTTTTATGGTAGCCAACCATGCTTGGGGAGACTGTCCTGCTTCAATGGCTGTAAAGGCCTGAATGATCATGGCTGCATTACACTGTTGTGAGACTCTAATCTTGCATATACACCACAGGCAAACCAAAGAGTCCAACACCAGAAGGCCTGCTAACGCTCCCATGCCCGCCCATTCCTTCAGATGATTCATGGCTGCAGCAATCCATGATGATAATCCTGTGGCTAGTCCTGCGTCCACTCTGGTAGAATTTGTCATAACAATGGCCACTCTCAGCTGCTCCATCATAGTATCGAATTCTTCAGTCCAATTACCTAAAATATAGCTAGACAATTGTTTAGACAGATTTGCAGCGCGGGAAAAATTCTCATATTGTATGCTAGTGACACAAAGTCCAGCATACTTCCATTGACAGCCAAGTTGAGCGATTTGCCATAGGGTATCAGTTTGCTCCTGCACGAGGTCAGTCCTCTGATTGAACACCATCAAGTCTCCTTTTAGTTGAGCATTAATTCCTTTTTGTACATCTAAAGCATGAGCTACATTGGCTAAATGATTATTCAAGGGTCTGAGCAGTCTGCCTAGTATGACTCATGGCTAATGCCGCGGTGGCAGCTCCAACAGCCGCCAATAAGATGGCAGTAACAATGGCGGCTGTAATTCCAAGATCCCTTTTCTGTCTGAAGAGAGTCATAGCATGAGGGGCGTCAACTGGCACAGGCACCCAGCGAGGCATGCGAGTAACCAGGGCATACCTAAATTCACTAGCATTCCAGCATTGGGCAAAAAAGCAAGTATCATTACCACAATTACTTGGCTCTATCTGGCTAACAATGAATAAAAATGGGGGATATAAACAAACAGGAGTGGGCTTATAGGAAATATTATGAGAAGCCTTAACCCCCTCGTTGGAACATCCTGCATCAGTTCTAGAACTAGCAGTGGTGGTGTCCGAGGTCTGAGTAGGTTCAGGAGACCATTGCCCCCAGGGGCAAGACGTGCTCCATGTAAGCAGCCTTACCAGGCCATAGTAGAGGACAATGCAGCCACTTTTGATGTGAACTGATGGACTAAGATCAGAAAGGAGAGGAGAACCTCCCCTATCAGTGGACTTGGGGAGTGGCATGCATGCAGAAAGGAGAGGGAGGGTGGGATCGGGAGGGGAGGAGGGAGGGGCTTATGGGGGGATGCAGAATGAATAAAGTGTAATTGATGAAAAATTTAAAAAAAGAAAAAAAAAGGAAAAGATAATTTAAGAACCTTAAATGACTTTCAAAAGTGGAGGAAAACATGGAGTTAGTCAATTTACATGGAGACATATCTTAATACCTGCAAGACAACTTTATTCTACTTTGCAAAGGTCTTTGGCTATTTCCATTTTTAAAATTATGTATTAATTTTATTTGTTTTTAGAAACTTATGTTGTGTGTTTGTGTGTGTGTGTGTGTCTGCATGAATGTACGCTATGCATGTAGGGATTCCCATGGAAGCCGGAAGAGAGCATCAGATCCAGTGGCATTATAAGCCATCACAGCCTGTTCAACACGGGTGCTGGATCCTCTGAAAAAGCAAGAAGCCCTCTTACCCACTCAGCCATCTCTCCAGCCATTCTGTACACATTTTCGAATAAGAATGCTATTTCTATTTTTTTAAACCCTGTTTGAATTGTGATTTCACTAAATCTATAGGTTTGATTGGAGGATTATTGACAGCTTAATTAATCCTGGCTCTACTTATGAATATCTCTACACTTAGGACTTTAAAAGTATCTTTTGATAAGGTTTTGTATTTTTACACTAATAATTTAAAAACTTGAATTTCAGAATTGTGTACATAATTATATAATGTCTCTGTCCCACCTCTCCTGTCCCTCCAGTATGTCCTCAAGTAGCTTCCTCCCAAATTCATGACCTCTCTTTCTTTAGTTATTATTTTTACATATATATATATATATATATATATATATATATATATGACGTGCTGAACCTCCATTGGTGTTTATCAAATGTATATGCTTCAGAGTTGACCTTTTGGTATTGGATAACCAAATAAGGGACTTATGTCTGGGAAGACCAATTCTCCCTCTCTTGGTAGTCAGCCTGAAGCTCTTCATCTAGGTGTGAGGCCCAACACACCTAGCCAACTACCTGTGGCTGTGGAGGCCATGGAGAACCCGCTGTTACCACCTTCTGAGCCAGTGTAACCTCTAACCGCATTCCAAATGCTTATCCTTATACTCACAGATACCTGTTGCCTCACCCTCATCAAAGAAGATTCTTGTTTTGCAGTGGAGCCCACTACAGAAAGCCACAGCTGGTCCTAAGACAGAAAACCACTGATAATGGGGTGCCCACCCTCAACTGGCACAACTACAACACAACCCCTACACTTATGGTTTTGAGGTTTTCAATGTATGGACCTCCCACATTGTAAGACTTCTCCCTAAGTTTCTGTGATTTGTAGATGTTTTCTTTCCTTTCCATTTCTATCACCTCATTACTAATCTATAGAGTGGCAGTTGATTTTTGTATATTGATTTTATGGCCTATGATCAGTTATTTATTGTAATTATTTGTTTTAGGTAGATTCTGAAGAAATGATTGGTATTTAAAAATAGATTCCAACATGTGTTGTCACTTGAGTTTTTTATCTTAGCCATTCTGATCAGTGTAAGATGGAATCTTGGAGTCTTTTTGATTTGCATTTCCCTGATGACTAAGGATTTTGAGCATTTCTTTAAGTGTTTCTCTGCCATTTAATATTTCTCTGTTGAGAATTTTCTGTTTAGCTCTATACGCCATTTTTAATTGGATTATTTGGTTTGTTGGTGTCTAATTTATTGAGTTCTTTATATATTCTGGACATTAGTCCCCTGTCAGATACAGGGTTGGTGAAGATCCTTTCCCAGTCTGTAGGCTGTTGTTTTGTTTTGTTGGCAGTATCCTTTGCTTTACAGAAGCTTTTCAGTTTCACGAGGTTTCATTTATAAATTGTTGATCTTAGAGCCTGTGCTGTTGGTGTTCTGTTCAGGAAGTTTTTTCCTGTGCCAATGAGTTTGAGGCTCTTCACCCCTTTATTTTTTCTAACAGATTTAGTGTGACTGGTTTTATGTCGAGGTCTTTGATCCACTTGGACTTTAATTTTGTGATAGATATGCGTCTATTGCATTTTTCTACATGTGGACAGATACTGAGACTCACAGACAAACTTTGGGCAGAGTTTAGGGAGTCTTATGGAAAAAGGGGGGGGATAAAAGGACACGGAGGGGACAGGAGCTCCACAAGGACACCAACAAAGCTAAAAAATTTGATCCTAGGAGGTTCTGCAGAGAACCTCCATCAACCAAGGACCATGCATGGAGAGGAGCTAGACCCCCTGCTCAGATGTAGTTGATAGGCAGCTCAGTCTCCATGTGGGTTCCCGAGGAAGAGGAGCAGGGGCTGCCTCAGTCATGAACTCAGCTGCCTGTTCTTTGATCACTTGTCCCTGGCGACATGGTCTTGCCAGACCACAGAGGAAGAGGATCCAGGCAGTCCTGATGAAACTTGATAAGCTGTGGGAAGATGGCAGAGGAGGAGCACTTCCACTTTCAGTGGACTAGGGGAAGGGGATGGGTGGGGGGAAAAGGGAAAAAGGGTAAAGACTGGGAGGAGTTGAGGGAGGGGTCTTCAATTGGGATATACAATAAATAAATTATAAAAATAAAAAATTAGATTCCAAAGGATTATCTGTACAGGAGATAATCTCACTTGTAAATATTTTTTTTTCTTTTTTACTGGGCTTGGTGGTATACCTTTTTTTTTAAATTTTTCATCAATTACACTTTATTCATTCTGCATCCTCCCATAAGCCCCTCCCTCCTCCCCTCCCAATCCCACCCTCCCTCTCCTTTCTGCATGCATGCCCCTCCCCAAGTCCACTGATAGGAGAGGTTCTCCTCTCCTTTCTGATCTTAGTCCATCAGTTCACATCAAAAGTGGTTGCATTGTCCTCTACTATGGCCTGGTAAGGCTGCTCCCCCTCAGGAGGAGGTGACTAAAGAGCAGGCCAGTCAAATCATGTCAGAGGCAGTCCCTCTTCACATTACTATGTAACCCAATTGGACTCTGAACTGCCCTGGGCTACATCTGTGCAGGGGTTCTGGGTTATCTCTATGAATAGTCCTTGGTTGGAGTATGAGTCTCTGGGAAGTTCCCTGTGTTCAAATTTTCTTGTTCTGTTGCTCTCCTTGTGGAGACCCTGTCCTCTCCAGCTCTTACTATTTCCAGGTTCTTACATAAAATTCCATTCACTCTGCCCAACAGTTGCCCATCAGGCTCAGCATCTGCTTTGATAGTCTGTAGGGCAGAGGCTTTCAGAGGCCCTCTGTGGTAGGTTCCTAGGTTGTTTCCTGTTTTCTTCTTCTTCTGATGTCCATCCTCTTTGCCTGTCCAGATGGGGATTGGACATTTTAGTTAGGGTCCTCTCTCTTGCTTAGTTTCTTTAGATGCACAGGTTTTAGTGGGTTTGTCCTATGTTGTATGTCTATATGAGTGATATACATGTGTGTCTTTTTGGTTCTGGGACAACTCACTCAGGATGATCCTTTCCAGATCCCACCATTTACCTGCAAATTTCATGATTTCCTTATTTTTCATTGCTGAGTAATATTCCATAGTGTAGATGTACCACATTTTCTGCATCCATTCTTCAGTTGAGGGGCATATGGGTTGTTTCCAGCTTCTGGCTATTACAAATAAAGCTGCTACAAACATGGTTGAGCAAATTTCCTTTTTGTGTGCTTGAGCCTCTTTTGGATATATGCCTAGGAGTGGTATGGCTGGATCTTGGGGAAGCACTATTCCTAGTTGTCTGAGAAAACACCAGATTGATTTCCAGAGTGGTTGTACAAGTTTACATTCCCACCAGCAGTGGAGAAGGGTTCCTCTTTCTCCACAACCTCTCCAGCATGTGTTGTCACTTGAGTTTTTGATCTTGGCCATTCTCATGGGTGTAAGGTGAAATCTCAGGGTTGTTTTGATTTGCATTTCTCCATCCCTGATCTTAAGTTGTACTATAGAGCAACAGTTTTAAAAACTGCATGGTACTGGCATAGAAACAGATTGGTGGATCAATGGAACCGAACAGAGGACCCAGAAATAAACCCACACACTTATGGACACCTGATATTTGACAAAGATGCCAAAACCATACAATGGAAAAAAGATAGCATCTTCAACAAATGGTGCTGGTCCAACTGGATGTCTACATGTAGAAAAATGAAAATAGATCCATACTTATCACCCTGCACAAAACTGAAGTCCAAGTGGATCAAAGACCTCAACATAAAACCAGACACATTAAATCGGCTTGAAAAAAAAGTGGGGAAGACCCTAGAACTCATTGGTACAGGGGAAAACTTCCTGAACAGAACACCAACAGCATAGGCTCTTAGAGCAACAACCAATAAATGGGACCTCATGAAACTGAAAAGCTTCTGCAAAGCAAAGGACACCATCATCAAAACAAAGCGGCTACCTACAGATTGGGAAAGAATCTTCACCAACCCTTTATCTGACAGAAGACTCATATCAAGTATATATAAAGAACTAAAGAAGCTGAAAAGCAGCAAACCAAGTAACCTACTTAAAAAATGGGGAACAGAGCTAAACAGAGAACTCTCTGTAGAGGAATACCGAATGGCAGAGAAGCACTTAAAGAAATGCTCAACCTCACTAGCCATTAGGAGGTATACATTTTTAATCTCAACAATTGGGAGGCAGCGGCAAGTGGATCTCTGTGAGTTTGAGGCCAGCCTGATCAACATAGAGAGATCTAGGACACTGAGAACTACAAAAAGAGACCTTGTCTCAAAAACCAAAAACAAAACAGGAATTGTGACCTCCTCCCTTTGCTTTTCTGTATTGAAACTATACTGAACTGGCACAGGCAGGACATACATACATGCTATTTCTTGACCATAGCAGAAAGAATGAGGCACCTGTAAAAGTCATTTTGAATGCCCAGAATGAGTCTGAAGATGCCCTCCCCTCTGCCACTTTACTGCAAGTTTTACTGTGTGTTAGACATTGGGTTTTATTCAATTTTTTTTTCTGCATCCATTAGATTCATGATTTAGAGTTGCCTGTTGGACACACTGATTGTCAAATGGGAAACTAGTCTTGAATTTATGGGATGGCCACCATTTGGTCCTGATATGCCTTTAAAATATATGCTGCTAAAGATAGTTCATTAAAAAAAATACTGGGAAAAATTTTATCAACTTGTGTGGTGAACATTGGTTATAGTTTTCCTACATTTTTTTTGTCTGATTCTGTGATGAGTGCAAGCTTTCTTCTTACAGTAAGATGTGATGGTGGAATGGATTTGTTACCTCTTTAAATGTTTCTGTAGTTGGCAGTGGAATTCATTCACTGAGGTCTTCACACATAGACATTTAGGCATGATCTTGCATGTTCTGAGCAAGTATAGCCTATATGTCTTTGGTATGTTGTACTTTCATTTTTGTTCAATGCAAAACACATCCTCATTTTAAACTCAACTTCACTCCTTTGATTTATAGTTGTGTTTTTACAACTGTATTTTAAAATTTATTTTTATTTTATTCATTTTTATAATTCATTCGTTCTATAACCCAATTGTAGTTCCCTCCCTCTTCCTGGTCCCACACTCCCTTCCTCTTTCCTTCTATCCCCCTCCCCTAGACCTCAGAAAGGAGGAGTCCTTCTCCGCTACTGTTTGAACCCAGCCTATCAAGTCTCATCTAGACTGCCTGCAACATCTTCCTCTGTGGCTTGGCAAGGCCATCATGCCTGGGGGAAGTTATCAAAGATCAGGCAACAGAGTCCATGTCAAAGACAGCCCCTGCTCCCCTTTCTAGGGAACGGACATGGAGACTGAGCTGCCTACTGGCTACATGTGAGCAGGGAGCCTAGCTCTTCTCCTTGCATGGTCCTTGGTTCGTGCATCAGTCTCTGAAGGACCTCTGGGCCCAGATTGGTTGTCATTTTTGGTCCTTTTGTGGAGCTTCTATCACCTCTAGGTCCTTCTATCCACCAATCTTCCATAAAACTCCCTGCACTCTTCCCAGAGTTTGGCTGTAAGTCTTAGCATTTGCTTCGATCCTCTGGTGGGTGGAGTCTTTTAGAAGACATCTATGGTAGGCTCCTGTCCTATTTCCTCTCTTCAACTGCTTCTGGTGTCTATTCCATTTGCACTTCTGAATGAGATTTAATCATTCTCCCTAGGGTCCTCCTTGTTATTTAGCTTCTTTGTTCTGTGGATTTTAGTATGGCTATTCTGTATTATATGGCTAATATCCTCTTGTAAGTGACTATAAACCATGGGTGACTTTCTGGTTCAGTATTACCTCACTCTGGGTGATTTTTCTAGTTCCATCCATTTGCCTGCACATTTCATGATTTCTTTGTTTTTAATAGCTGACTGGTATTCCATTGTGCAAATGTACCACAATTTAAATACTATATTGATATCTAATTTCATAGGGACTTTCCTTCCTTCCTTTTTTTCCTTTCTTCCTTGATAAGGTCTTCTGCAGTTCATGCTATCCTTAAACTCTTGATCCTCCTGTCTCCATCTCCCAAGTGCTTGGATTACAGGTATACACAACCACACCTGGCTTTCAGAATACACTTTGTATCAGTTTCTGTATGTAATTGTGCAACCACACAATAACTTTGCATGATATGAACGCTTTAGCATCATTGATATAATTCTGGGGCTTTTGTGCTTTGTCTCTGGTCTGCAGCATCTCTGATAAGAATGGTGCTTTATTCTTTTATTACTCTGGCTATTTAAAAAGTTTTTGTCTGTATCATTGGTTTTCAACGATTTTTATTTTATTTTATTTAATCACTTTACAATCTGATCCCAGGCCCCTCCCTCTTTTCCTCCCAGTCTCCCCCTCCTAACCCCTTTCCTTCTCAGGGAAATGGAGGCCCCTAAAAGGTACCAAGCTACCCTGGCACCTCAAGTCACAGCAGGAGTAAGCACATCTTCCACTGAGGCCAGACAGAGCAGCTCAGCTAGAGGAAAGGGCTCCAGAGGCAAGCAACAGAGTCAGAGACAGCCCCTACTCCCATTGTTAGAGGACCATGTGATGACCAGGCTGCACATCTGCTACATATGTCTAGGGGTCTAGGTCCAGCCCATGCAAACCCATTGGTTGGTGAGTCAGTGTCTGTGAGCCCTCCTGAGCCCAAGATAGTGTCCTCTTTTGGTCTTCTTGTGATGTCCTTAACCCTTCCAGCTCCCTCAATTCTTCCTCCTACTCGTCCACAAAACTCCCCAAACGCAGCCTATTGTTTGCTGTGGGTCTCTTGCATTTGTTTCTGCTAGCTGCTGAATAAAACCTCTCAGAGGACAGTTATACTAGATCCGTATCAACAAGCATAGCAGAGCATCATTAATAGTGCCAGGGGCTGGCTTTCTCCCATGCATCTCAGGTTGGGCCAGTCATTGGTTTGATATTTCCTCAATCTCTGCTCCATCTTATCCCTACACTTCGTGTAGGCAAGACACATTTTGGGTTGAGGGTTTTATAGGTGGGTTGATGTCCCCCTCCTTCCACTGGAAGTTCCACCTGACTACAGGAGGGGACAACTTCAGGTTCCATATCAGCCACTGTTAGGGATCTCAGCTAGGATCACCCCAGTAGACTCCCAGGGGACTCCCTCACCAATTTCTGTTCTCTCTTCTAGCTCTCCACCCCAACCCTGCTCTCCCCACCCCTGATCCCCGTTCCTATTATGCTTCCTACCCCTTCTCCCACACAGCTCCCTTTCTCTATCTACTTCAGATGTCTATTTTATTTCCTCTTCTTCATGAGATTCAAGCATCCTCCTTGGGGTCCCCCTTGGCTTCTTTAGGTCTGTGGCTTGTAGCCTGGTTATCCTGTACATTATGGTTAATGTCTACTTCTAAGTGAGTACATACCATGAGTCTCTTTCTGAATCTGGGTTACCTCACTTAAGATGATCATTTCTCATTCCATCTATTTGCCTGCAAATTGCATGATATCAAAACAACTTTGGCAGGTATCACCATCCCTAATTTCTACTACAGAGCAATAGTAATAAGAACGACATGGTATTCCATAAAAACAGACAGGTTGGTCAATGGAATACAATTGAAGACCCAGAAAAAAAAAAAAAAAAAAAAACAACTCTATACACCTACAGACACCTGTATTTTGACAAAGAAGCCAAAAAATCATACAATGGAAAAAGAAAGCATCTTTAAGAAATGGTGTTGGTTTAACTTAATGTCCTCATGTAGAAGAATGCAAATAGATCCATATTTATCACCCTGCACAAAACTTAAGTCCAAGTGGATCAAAGATTTCAACATGAAACCAACCACACTAAATCTACTAGAAGAGAAAGTGGGGAAGAGCCTGGAACTCACTGACACAGGAGACACCTCTGAACAGAACACCAACAGCTCAGACAAAAGCTTCTCTAAGGTAAAGGACACCATCAATAGGATAAAATGACAGACTACAGACTGAGAAAAGATCTTCACTAACCCTACATCAGACAGAGCACTAATATCCAAAATACATAAATATTTCAAGAAATTAAACACCAACAAACTAAATAATCCAATTAAAAATGGGGTGGAGAGCTAAATGGGGAATTCTCAACAGGGAAATCTTTAATGGCCAGGAAGCATTTAAAGAAATGCTCAATGCCCTTAGTCATTGGGGAAATGCAAATCAAAATGAGTCTGAAACTGCACCTTATACCTTTCAGAATGGCTAAGATAAAAAAACTCAAGTGCCAGCACATGCTGGAGAGGATGTGGAGAAAGGGGAACCCTCCTGCATCGCTGGTAGGAGTGCAAACTTGTACAACCACTTTGGAAATCAATCTGGCACTTTCTCAGACAATGAGGAATAGTGCTACCTCAAGATCCAGCTATACCACTCATGGGCATATGCTCAAAAGTTGCTCTACCATTCAACAAGGACATTTGCTCAACTATGTTCATAGCAGCTTTATTCATAATACCCAAAACCTGAAACCTAGATATCCTTCAACTGAAGAATGGATACAGAAAATGTGCAACTACAACAATTTGGTTTTGATTTGCTTCTGTGTAGTCTTCTTTGTGTTTCTAGTATTTGTATGTTAGTCTTCTTCAATCTGGAGTATATAGTTTCTATCATATTTTGAGAATGGTTCACTATTAATTAACTCATAATGAAATATTTTTTATTTTCCCCTCAGAAATACTGATTGTACATATATCAGGACACTTAATATTTCTAAAGCTCAGTGGAACCATTTTCACATTTTGCTTTTATTTAAAAAATTGTTTTTATGGAACAGGAAGAGGATAAAAAGGTAAAAGCGATTGCCCCCATGTGTGATGACCTGAGCTTGATCCTCATAAATTTACATGGTGGAAGGGAAGAACTGTGCCATAATGTCATAAAAATATCTCTAATACTTGGGACTAAACCCAGGTTCTTAAGTATGCCAGGCTTAAGATTTATTCTTAGGCTATATCCTCTGTCCTTTATTGTTTCATCTTTAATTGATTATATTACTATAGTTTTCAACTAACTAATATTTATTTTTTCATTCATTGAATAATCTGAAACTAGCTCAGTATATTTGATTATTTTGTGTGTTGTAGATTTTATCTCTACTTGTATCTCTACTTCTCTGTTTGTGATGCCCAGTATTTCTCTAGTTTTGAACATAGAGACTTTAGTTATAATCAGTCGTTTAATGTCTTTGTTTCCTAATTATATCACCTACACATTTTTAAGGAGTTTCAGTTGACTGATTTTTATGTTCTATGGATTGTTTTCACTGCTTCTTTGCAAGCTTGGTAATTTTTATTGAGTGGCAGCCATTTCACATTGACCTTGGGTGTTCGGGGATTCTTGTTTGCTTTTTTTTATCATGAATATCTTAACTATTTTCCCTAGGATGCAATCAAGTTGCTTAGAGACATTTTTATCCTTTTGGGCATTTTTTGAAATCTTTGTTGGTAAAGACCTTAATAACATTTATGTTAGAGATAATTTTGCCTCATTACTAAGCAGAATCTTCCTGGGTTTTCCAAGCTGATGTGTTAGCAGGAGCTATTATCTTTACTGACTGAGCCCTGGGGATTATTCTCTGTCATAATTCGGGTAGCTCTTTGCTCAGCCTTGTATGGTTTCCCCATAAGCATGCCCACTACACTTCAGGCACTCTGTACCATAAGAGCATATCAACAGGAACAAAACAATAATGGAAAATATTAATATTTATTGAATATACAATTCCTAGTCAATCCTGTGTTAAATTGTTTTTGAGTTTAGTTTCATTACATGGCTTGGTCCAAGTCACCCAGAAAACAACAGGAGTAAGGCAAGATGCAGCCAGCCTTTGCAGCCTGGGCCATGACCTACCCTCCCCAGCCCCCATGGTAAAACACCTTCTTGTTGGATTCTGGGTGTGCTCTGGGGGCAAGGAAGAGATGGGGGCAAGTAGGACATAGGAACATGTATTCTACTTTCACTGTCTTATTTTAGCAGGGAAAATTCAGAGCGTTAGGCGGTGGCATGGCAATTCGCCATTTATAGGCGTTGCTGCTAAGAACCAGAGCAGAGGGGGTGCTGCTGGACGTCGATGTAGTGGTTTAGTAAGTAGGGATGTTGATGGTGGAGAAATGAGAAAACAGCCAAGCACATGACAGGGTTGGGGAGAGTCCTATTAAAAGTTATCTAACCTGCCAGGAAACTGAGGCTGAAATATCTGCTAGTCCCACAGATGGTAAATGAGGCAACATTTCACAGGGACTTTCCCCTGTGTTTAGTTAACTCACAGTTTCACACACATCATCCATTCCCACAGCAGGCATTCAAGAGACCCACTATCACATGCTGATCAGCAAGCAAAATCCTCTCTGCTGTGAACTTATTAAGGGAAATTTACCGAGGTGATTGGGGGTTACTGAGTAGTTAAAATGTTAATGGATATGGTTTCCAATAAACCATGTAAACAGGTCTTTATAAAAACTGTAGGATGCTTCTAAATCAGGTGCCCAAAGCAGTGTTGGCCCCACATGGTAGGCTCAGTGCAACCCCTAAGAAAATAATAGGTATTATCAGTCTGAGCCTATGATTCCCCAGCCACTGGCTTCTCAGTGGGAGGTCATCCCCACAATAGTAGCTATGATTTGTCAGTACCTCTTGTCCATAGGATATTGCACTTGGGATTTTATGTATGCATTCCTTGATTTTGCCAACATCAGCTTTATTACCTCTCATTTCATAGATGACAGAGTCAAGGTCCTGAAAATGGAAAGAACATGCCTAAGATTGAGGCTTTTCTCTAAGTCTCTCTTCCTTTCAACTCTGGTTCCTGATTGCTTAGAATTTCCAGGCAGATAAAACAATGGGGTCAGAAACACAGAAACACAAAACAGTAACACATAGTTGAGGATATGCTTTCCAAGGCATAGCCAGATTCCCCTTCACACCTCAGCCTCCTCCTAACTGATCTGTTCATGTTCTCCCCTGCCTAACTGTCTCAGCGCATCCCTCTCAACATAGGGTCAATTTTCTGCTCCTTAGCACAGCCAACAAGGCAAAATCGCTGCGATGTTCCCTGGTGTGCTGAATAAAATCCCTTTTCCCTCTTTCCTCTAAACTCTCCTTCTCCCTTTTCTTATATTATTTTTGCCCCGAGCCTCAGGATTCATAATTATCTACTCCATTATCTTTTTCCCTTCATGTGTAGACACTTCTTGTGTGTGTGTGAAGCTCACTTTTTTCTTTTTTGAAACAGTGTTTCTTAATGCCCTGGCTTTTGTCAAGTAAAATAAACTGGTTAGCCAATAAGTTTCTGGGATCTGCCTATTTCAACTTCCCCAGCACAGGGGTTTTAAGTATGCATGCCCACACCCACCATTTTGTGGGTTCTGGGGATCTCAACTCAGTTTTTCATGTTTGCAAGGCAAATGACCCATTGTTACCCACTGACCCATTCCCCTAGCCCCAAGAAAGGTATTTCTGTCTACTTTGTTCTGTCTCTAGCACTTCCTCTAAATACTGCAGAGATAGTGTCAAAAGTAAAGGCAAAGGATTATGGGATGTGATGGAAAAAAGCTAGAAGTTACCTTCAGATGGTGATTTTGAACAAGGGATCTGGATGGTGAAAGAGAAAGGAGACACAAAAAGAGACAATGGCTAGTACACTGAGGTTTAGTTTTTCATCATGCTTTCCTCTTTTCATACTGTCCTTTGCAGCTTTTGGTGCAGTTGTCTGCCCTGCTTCTTGGAGCACTCTCCTCTCTTGTTCTTTCTCATTTTCAGCAACTGCATCTCTGTTTGGTTTCTTAACTCTTCAGTGTTGATGAGTGTTAAACATTGCTCTTTCCATGGCAATTGGCATCTCATTTTTCAGGTTTCAGCTTACATGTCTGGTCTGTAATAACTACCATTTCTCGTTTTAATGCTTTGACATTTTAGGGACTTGCTGACCCTAGAGGGACTATCCATGCCATGGTCAGTACATTCGTATTGATAGTAAAGGACTTTCATGAAAGAAACATTTCATATGCAAACCAGAACCCTTATTCAACTATCTCCTTTATTGAGCTTCTGCTCTCAACAGCCTACTGCCAGGCACGTTAGGGATACCCCTGTGCATCACAGCTCACTAAATTGACTCAGCCAGTCAGTCCTAAAGCCACCAATCCTGTCTCGCTGATTTCTTTTTTGTGTTCTTCATTTCTCCATACTTTTTCTGCTTCTATTTGGCCCTAATGCTTTCCCACATGAACCCTCCACCCTCCCCAGCTGCCATGATGTGATATGACAAACCTTCCTGCAGAAATCTATGAGGATTATAAGAATATTTCAGTGCAGCCATATCTTCATCATCTGGCCTTGCTTTACCTGAATAAAGAGCTGTGCTGTAAAGAGCCTTTTTCTGAACACTATTGTTTTCTTACACGGAAAATGCCAGAGTTGTAATGATTTAATTTGTACATTCATTGTGTAGTCATTTATCATCTCGATTCTCCCACTAGACTTGTTGAGGCTTGGGACAATGTCTGTCTTTGTATCTCTGCTGCTTTGCACATGAGAGATGCTAATAATGAATGTAGAACAGAAAAATACAGATTCTTTAAGAGGTTTCCTTGCTAGGCTAGGCTAGCAGTGATGAATAAACTTGTCAATCCAATAGTTTAACCCAATAAAACCTTATTTCTTATACAAAGTCTTCCACACATTGGACATCCCATCTCCATCTGGTAGCCAGACATACAAACATGATTTCATTAACTTCTGCCCATACTGTATTGGTCAACATGAAATCAATCACCTGGTCCTTGTAGATATAAGCTAAGAAAGCTGGGAAATGGAATCTTTCCAATGTATTTCAGTTACAGAAAACCACAAAGCATGAGCTACCTAATACATGGTGTAAAGGAGAATAGGACACTTGACAAGGCTGTCCAGAAACCAAGGAGATAGTCCTCTGCTCTGGGTTCCATAGACATGTTTTCCTACTTGTCTATCATTTCTTTGTAGACTAAGGTCTAAGGTGAAGTCAGGAGAGGACATGTGTGGTGTTGGACAAGTCACAGCTTCCTTTCCGAGCCCATTTCATCACAGGAATAGGCATCCATGGCTGCCTTCAGAGTTGACATGAGCTTCAGTGATGGCACCTGCCTTGTGTCTGGCACTTAGGGCTCGATGACTGATTGCCATCATTAGTGGTTGTTTCAGTCATCCTGGTAATTATAACAAACCTACAGCTACAGACATTAGCAAAACAGCAACACCTCGCATTTGGATTTCCATCTCTGCATATGGTGACCTGACAGAGGACCTCACACCTGCTTCAGAGAAGAGAAAAAAAATCCTGCCTCATGTTGCCTTTGTCCTCTGTCTCCAGCTTACCACATGGTCTTCACCCTCCCCCCACTCTGGTTGGAAGGTCAATTACAGTGTAGCCCTTTTCCAGGATAATAAGTTTTTAATGTAGACACAATTAGTGAATAAGCAGTTGATTAGCTCATTATGAAAATACCGAAAACAACACCATTTGTGGTGGCATAATCTCAGCAAAGACAGATCTGTTCCCTTTTCATGCTATCAGCTGGGTCAGCAAGCCAGTAAAGGGGACATATTTTACCATAATATTAAACCCTTTTAACACTGAAAGGCCATTATGTTAGAAAAAACTTACCCTCTGGGGTATTAATTAGGGAGATGGAGCTTTAAAAACTCACAATCCCATTAAATTCTTCTCTTATAGCCGTTTTCATGAGGAATCCTTAATGTGAAATGCTGATGGAAAGCACAACTCTGAAGAATGCATGAAACTCAGAGCTGTTGATCTGTCATTTTTAAAGAAGATGGAAAATGGAGAACATCACATTTCTGGTATTGGGTGTGAAAAAGCAATTGTGAGCACTGTGGACTGGCAGTTAGAGAGGAACACAGCCTGTGTGGTGTGATCCCCAGGCTCCCCCAGGCTAATGATGACAGATGATAGCTCTGTGTGGAGGCACATGGTGTGTCTAGCCAGGACCACAATGTTCTCTTGGGCCGTTCTTGAGTTTCTCTGCATCTTTAGCTGGTGTGGAAAATCTCATTCAGAATTCTGGTGCCTGTGTTTAAAGCTATAGACACTTAAATGTTGGCTCACCACTGTGACAAACAATGGTCCCAAGCTATGTAGTCTGCCATGATTGGGGACTGAATGTGTTGTTCATAAGGTCCCTGAATCTTGGGATTCCTAGTGTGAGGGGAATATCTGTGCACAAAGAAGTCACAGCAACTGCAGATGAGAGTAAAGTAATATATGAAGGACTTAGGAAACATCAAAGCAGGTGGAGAACAGTGTGGGGGATTGTTTTGTGTACTGTGTATTTAGATGCTGATTTCTGTACACAGGTATCTGGTTGCATTGTCACTATTACTGAAGCATCTCCTGTCTCAATGTGTAAAAGTTGTTCTCTATCACCTCTGATTGGTTACTAAAGAGCTAAATAGCTAATAGCTAATAGCTGGGCAGGAGAGTTGAAGCAGGACTTGGAATCATAGGTGGGAGATCTACAGGTTGAGAGGGAAAAAGGAAGGCCAATGAGAAGGTGACCATGAGGGAGTTGCCATGAAGGTATGGATGGAACAGGAACAGTCAGGACAAGACTAAGATGGCAGGTAATAGGACACTGGAAAGTAGGCAAGTATCAGGATTAGTCAGGTTAATTTAGAGTGAGCTGAAAAAGAATCTGCCTAGCTATAGTGCTGAAGCTTATTAATAAATTCAGGTCTCCTTGTCATTATTTGGGAGCTAGAGCAGGAATAGAAAGCCCCTACTTCTAATTTTACAGAGCAGATTTCTACAAAGCTGGCATGAGAACAGAGTAGTCACAAGCAAGGTGATTGGGTGAATGGGGGCCTTTCCAGGAGAGAAAATGGCCCCTGCCTAGGTCCTGGTCCAAATGAGCATAGGACACAGGACATTTGGAATACAGTAAAAAGGCCAGGTAACTGAAAGTGTAGTGGATGACAAGAGTATGCCTAGAGAACATCCAGGGGCCACGTGGATAGGAGAGATTGTCACCTTCATCTGGAGAGAATAGAGACCATCAGCAAATAACATGGCAGTTCTTCTGTATATGGGAGCCTATAGACACATGCTGTGTTAAAGCTGAAAAAACTAAGAAAAACCAAGAGTCTGAATGAACACTTTCTCTCCCTGATCTTTTCCTCACTCATGCAATGGTCCTCAATGGCAGGATTTCTGGTTTTCTCTAACACAAACTTACACCACAAAAATTGTTCCTAGTGCTTGCAGAGTTCAGGTAGGAACATTTCCTTCTGTCTCTCTTTCCTCTTCACCCCATCTCTTCCCACTTTCTCCTCCTTTCTTCCTTCTCCATTTTCTGCTTATCACATCCTCTCTCTTCCCTTCCTTCCTCATCTCTTCTCTTCTCTATTGTCTCTTTTGCCTTTATAAAATAAACTAGATATATACATCCTATTTTTTTAACTTTTAGGATTCAGAACCCTTTCTTTCCAAACTGGGACTTCTGTCTTGTGTATTTCTCTTATTAAATTAATATATTTAGTAGATAACTTTATGCCTGGCTTTTCAGTGTATGCCCACATCTTAGTTAAGGAGCCTAGGCATGCTTATGATATAAAGAACATGAGAAGGTGTTTCTTAAAGGAGCAGAGACTTGACAGAAACCACGTGGCTTGCTGATCACTCTTCCTCAGGAAGTGTTACTGAATTCAGTCATCAGTCACAGCAGAGGGTTGGTGCACATGGCCTCTTTAAGGATGCATAATAATCTTGCTTTTGGTTTTGACTATTCTCCTTTCTATGGATTTTAATCATAAAAACATCACTTTACCATCCCTTCATGCTGGCAAGAACAGCATCATCTGGTGATTCAGTGATCCAGTGATAACTGGAATCTGATGTTGCATCTATTTGGATGCACGGAAAAGTGCTCCCAACAATCATAAGACTTAATCACAATTCACTTCTCTTGATGGCTTCATTTTGTATTTATTTTCAGTAAATAATCTTGATGTTAATTCCTAGTGGGTCACAAGAGAGGAGGCGGGATTTTAATGAATTGGTGATGAAGTGGAAATATTGTGAAATGCCAAATAATGTATTTTGCTTGTCACCTAATTACTTATCTGCTGCCTAAGAGCATATTTCATAATATCTTACTTCCCGATCTGTTCATCTGGCAATAAAATTTCTTCCTTGTGATTGCTATGTTCTCCCAAGTAAAGACCAGTATTAGAAGCTCAACATATAACGAGACTTTAATGATCTGATAATGTCTTGTATAAAACTGAGAAAGGAATTTCTTGTTTCACTGAATTCTTCTCCAGGAGAATATTGCTTGAAAAAGAACTGTTTTTCCACCAGAACACACACACACACACACACACACACACACACACACACACACACATACACACACACACTTTCTTACTTGCTCCCAAAACAAATGCTTGTTAAATTCTGTCATCCGCAGTTAGTCTCTCTCTCTCTCTCTCTCTCTCTCTCTCTCTCTCTCTCTTCCTGTGTGTGTGTGTGTGTGTGTGTGTGTGTGCTTGGGTGTCAAGGCCAGAGGTCAGCTTTGTGTGTACTTCCTCAAGCACCTCCAACTTCATTTTGGATCAGTGTTCCTTATTGGTCTGCAGTTGCTAAGTAGGCTAGGCTGTCCAAAGAGTGAGCCCTGAGGACTCCCTGTGCCTGTCACCTTAGCGCTGGAATTGCAGGCACACACTATTGCCCCAGGCTTTGTTACAGGGATTCTGGGCTTTGATCTCAAGTACTCATGGTTGCGTGACTAGCACTTCACAGCTTAAGCTGTCTCCTCAGCTCCATGTTTTGTAACCTTTGTTTTAACAATGTTGCATAAGCAGGTAGAAATGCTGGCTGAGTCCCAGAGAAACAATGTTCCTTGCATCCTTTGACAACATATTGGAATCTACAATTGGGAGCAACAAGTCGAGATACACATGTAGCATGTGTTTTCAGAATCATAGATTCAGCTTATCACCTACTTACCAAGCTACAGAGCCTGTGCTGAACAGTAGAGCACAGAGAATGACAGACCCCACATCTGCTCTCACAAACTCAATACTTTATACCAGCAATTCTCAGTTAGGGACAGTTTTGTTCCCTTTATCTCATGTGGGGAAGCGTAGCAATGTCTAAGGACATTCTTGGTTGTCTTAGGTTGCAAGAGAGGCTCCTGGCATCTGGTGGGCAGAGGAGAGTGATGCGGTATGTAGCCCAACCTCTCACTCCCACGCCAAGATATTAGTGTTACTAAGATGAGGCGATCCAGCCATTGTGATAGAGCCTGATAAATATACCCAGTGTTAGAGGAAGCTTAGGTTGATCAATTCCAGGGCACAACAGTAAGGCACCTAGACCAGACTGGGATGGGCAGTCTAGGTTTCCTGGCAATGGCTGAACTGAAGAGCTTGAAGACATTACCCAGAGTATGGCAGATTCTAGTCTGGTTCCAGCAAGAGTGGCTTTGATTAAGCCATTTAGCCTCTTCGGGCTTCAGTCTCCTACCTTCTTCCAGTAAGCGGAAGAGTTGGAATGATGATTTCTATAGTCATTTTTTACTGTGTTTTTTTGTTTGTTTCATACATTAATATAGCATCTATTTACACAGGACTTAAATGTTTTAAAAGTAAATTTATTTTCAACTAGCACATAAAATAAAAAATTATTCTCATTAATGGAGTCATATACAATGTTTTGTTTCTTTGTTCTTTGAGACAAGTCTCATTATGTTTCTAAGGCAGACCTAGAACTCAATATGGCTCCAGGCTGTCTTTAAACCCATAGTCCTCTTGCCTTCATTTATGAAATGTTGGTATTACAAGTATGTACTACCATACCCAGAACATGCATGTTTAGATAGGATTGTACAACATATGATACTTACATTAAAGTAAACATAGTCATTCTACTGTGAGACCACACCAGAGCTTCTTGCTCATATCTAGATAGAATTCAATACCATTTGTCAACCTTTCTCCATCCATTTCTCTTCCTTTCAACCATCATCCAATTTCCTTTACCCTGGTCATTGGGTCATTGACCACCATTCTACTCTCAGATTCTCTGAGACTGTCAGTTTTAGAGTCCATTTATAAGTGATTGTTCTTGTCCTTCTAAGCCTGGCTTAGTTCACTTAACCTAATTACCTTTGTTTTCTTTCATCTTGTTTTAAAAGTTGGGTTGCATATATTTTTTAAATGGCTGAACATTATTTCATGGTGTATATGTCACATATCTTTCTCTGCTGCTCTGCATCTTTCCAACTTTAGTATATGTCTGCAAAGTGAGTACTGTACATTCTACTCATTCTTCATCCGTTCATCTGGGAATGGGCACTGAGGGTTTTCCACTTCTTAAAGATTCTAAATAGTGCTGCAGTGAACACATAGTGAAGATATCTGCCTTCAACATGCTGATTTTATTTCTTAGACGTACACTCAAGAGTGAGATTACCAGATTACATGATTTTTTCTGTTATTGTTTTGTTTTGGCACAGCATTTTGTTGTAGACTAACCTAGAACCTCTCTTTTTACCTTCGCCTCCGTAGTGCTGAGGATACATGTGTGCACTGAGTACACACTGTTTCCTTTTCTGCGTTTTTGCCCTTAATTGTAAAATCTGCTCACATAACAAATTCCGAACCTGGTTGTTTACTTAATAGCACCTGGCTTTCATTAGTACTTGTACTGGGTTCTAACCACCCAGAACTCTTCCCTTCTCACATGACCTGACACTTCCACTTTCTCCATCACTGCCACAGCACTTGAGCTCCTCCTAGGACTCTAGGTCCTTTGGGCCCATTAGTAGTTTCAAAAAAAAAGATTTGGTAGCATTAAATATGACAGGAAATGAGAGAGGAGCTGGGAGTGAGCTAGGCAGTGAGACATTTGAGAAATGTTGATGAGAAAGAATCAGCAAAGCAGGTTAGTTGCTGCTCCAGGGATAATGGTCAGCCTCGAGTGTGCCATGTACTGACGTCCAGTGTGTAGGTTGTATTGTTGGAGCACAGGAGGAAGAAGCTGATTGATTATTCAGATGATCCCTATCTCTCTCTCTTTCCAAATAAAAGAGCCAGACAGGTTGTGAGGATATGATAGGTCTGCAAGGACCAAGGAAGTATCTTCAGAATCATGGGTCAAAGCTGGTCTCTAGAGAAGAAAAGGAAGACTTCTCATGCCGAGAAAAGCCACAGCGTACTCCAGTGACTCATTACACACCACAGGACCAGAGAATCTAGGCCTGTGTCCAGGTCCTTAGGATGGGGCATTACAAAGGACTCGGGTGTGAAGCAGTGTCACCTTGGCTCCCAGATCTGTATGTGGGATGATTTTGTTGAGTCTCTCATTCCCCTTTTAAGGAAGAAGGGATGGGAGTGGGGAGAAGATAGGAAAGTTAGGCCTGTAGGCTTAGATTTTTCAACACCTACTTTATCTAATGTTCTTAAACACCTCTACCTCCCTTCCAAATTCCACTCCCCAACCTTAGGTAGAAGATTCATAGGTAAAGGCATATACCTTATGCCAGTCAGGGCCAAGTTCTTCTTGTAGACCATGTGAGACCAAGCCCAGAGCAGCCAGGCGGATTCAAGTGCATGGATCCACCATGTGCTCGTTACTTGTATCTTGTGACAAAATGTCTGATAAAAGCAACTTAAGGAAGAGTTTATTTTGGTCCACAGTTGGTCTACTCCTTCATAGTAAGGAAGTCAGGGTGTCAGCAACTGCTCACATTGCAACTACAGTCAAAAAGAAGACACCAGTGAATGCTCAGGCTCAGCTAGCTTTCCTGCTTCTGTGCAGCTCAGGACCCCAGCCCTGGGGCCAGTACCACTAACTTTTAGGTGCATCTTTTCATCTTTTCACCTCTGCTTACATAGTGAAAATGATCTCTACAGGTATGTGCAAAGGATAACCTGCACTAAATAATTATTCACAGGTCTGTGAGGAGGGTTTTGTCATAGGTAATTCTTAATTGTGCCAAGATGATGGTTACTAAACTGATGAATAACCGGTATTAACTCATCTGTGCTGAGGGTTCTAGATGCAGCCCAAGCATGGCCCTTCTCATTTATGTGAACACTGGTGCCCAGTGCATCTGTGAGCTGGCTTTTGACTCATCACTATCTTTTCCCACAAACAAAATATAATTATAGGCTTATTGTTATATTATAACCTCACTTGAAGGAGTGGGTGGGAGGAGGGGCCTAAGCTCAAGGCGGATAATGGCCTCACAGATCCACAGCCCTCAGATCACCCACGTCTCTTCTCTCATTCGGTTCTTAATCTGTTGTTGAGAGAATAAATGAGGCACGGTGCTGACTCGATGCTATTCATCTGTGTGGTTACTCCAAAGCTGGGCAAGACATATGAATCCAATAATAGCCTGTTTATCTCCACTTTTGATCTCTGAGGGCCCAGGCTGGGGATCCTCCTCATTTTCTGACTTCGGAATGTGTGATTCTCTTTTCATTTCCTTTTTTCAGCTCAATCCACTGTCAGATGATCCACCACAAAACTCTAAGGTGTGTTGGCAACCTAAGTGTTAGAAAGATTGGCATTTTGATTCTACCATGAACTGTGTACAATGCTCTATCTAAGAACACACAACTTACTTATCTGAAAAGTTCTCTCCTGTAGCTTAGAAATCCTCAAAACCCTGGGCTAGATTTAAACAAACAAACAAACACTGGCTTATAAAATGCTTATTTGTATCAATACTATATTTTGAACCTCAAAAATCAATAACTGGGCTTTTTTTGTAGTCTGGTTCCACTGTGCAAACACTCCTCGGAGACTCTGGCTGCTTATGAACATCTGCACAGTGAGAAGTACCCCTTACACAAAAATGGCTTAGGAGAAATATTACAGTCAGCAATTTACAATATCCTACCATGAGTGCATTAGGCATGGCTGTTATCCAGCTTTTTCTTTAAGAATAACCTCATGGTTCCTAAGTAGGCATCCATTTGTGTGATTTCCTTTTTGTCTAATTTTTGTCTTCCATGCTGGGCTGTGAGCTGTAAGCACTGAGGTCTAGTTTTTCATTGATATAGTCTCAGTGTCTGGGACAATGGCTTGTACAGAAAGATATTCCAAACTATTACTGAATGAATGAATGAATGAATGGGTGAATGTGTGACTAATACTGTTTAATCTGAGATTCTATAGAGAATAGACAGGAAAACATGTTTGAAATTAAAGGACCAGTGCATATAAGAAAAAGATTCTGCTATTCTTCTCAGACACAAAGTGTCTTTTCCACCCATGGGTTAGGGTCATGTGTGTGCCTGGAGAGACAGTCTGTAATTCTGAGGGCTGGCTCTCATCTTGCATGTTTTCTGAGTGACCATGAGCAAGCTCGCCTCCTATTTGGGTCTTGTTTTCATTTTTGTTTCCTCTGTATGTTTTGAAGGAACTGGGATCCCTTTGAGATCATGGTGTCACTATCTCCTAAAGAAGCTTCTACCTCTTATCTTAAGTGTCACATTTTACAGGTTGCTTCCTCCAATAACATTCGCAGTTCCTGACACAGCAGATGGAGCTGGTGCCGCCCACAACTGGCAGATGAGCCTCATTTAGGTCTCAGCATTTAACCACTTGCTAAGTGGCAGAATCATGTAGCTCCAGGCTGCTGGGAGATCCTGCCTCTTCCCCAACAACGCAGACCACATTCTACTTTCACATTCTGCTTCTCTGACCTTCCTAGGATCCTGGACCAGAGAAGCAGCCCCAGGTGTGGGAGGCTACAGATGCACGTGTTGTCTAGATAGTGGGAGATGCTGGGGAGAACGCCACATGTTAGCTAGCTTGGCTTAACTCCAGATTCATCTTTTCAACAGTCAATTGGTTTCATTTTTTTTCTGTCCTATTCAACAATAATTTCTAGAATTCTAGAAAGGCCTGGTATTAAATGTAAGATGTATTAAGAAGCATGGCACTATGCTTAGATATGTGCCTTGTATCCCTGATCTCTCCAATACTTTAAACATGAATGGATGTTGGATTTTGTCAAATGCTTTTTCACATCTAGGGAAATTATCATGTGGTTTTTTTCTTTCAGTTTGTTAATATGGTGGATCACATTGATGGATTTCTGTATATAGAACCACCCCTGCATACCTGGATGAAGCCTACTTGGTCATAGTGGATGATATCTTTGATGTGTTCTTGAATTCAGTTTGCGAGTATTTTGTTGAGTAGTTTTGCTTCAATGTTCATAAGGGAGATTGGCCTGAAATTCTCTTTTTTTGTTGGGTCTTTGTGAGGTTTAGGTACCAAGGTGACTGTGGCTTCATAGAATGAGTTTGGTAATGTTCCTTCTGTTTCTATTTTGTGGAATAGTTTGAAGAGAACTGGAGTTATCTCTTCTTTGAATGTCTGGTAGAATTCTGCGCTGAAACCATCTGGTCCTGGGCTTTTTTTGAATGGGAGACATCCTGAGTGAGTTGTCCCAGAAGCAAAAAGACACACATCGTATACTCACTCATATAGACATACAACATAGGATAAAGCCACTAAAATCTGTACATCTAAAGAAACTAATTAAGAGAGAGGACCCTGACTAAAATGATCAATCCACATCCTGAAAGGCAAAGAGGATGGACATCAGAAGAAGAAAACAGGAAACAACCTAGGAACCTGCCACAGAGGGTCTCTGAAAGCCTCTGCCCTGCAGACTATCAAAGCAGATGCTGAGCCTAATGGGCAACTGTTGGGCAGAGTGAATGGAAATTTATGTAAGAAGTGGGAAATAGTAAGAGCTGGAGAGGACAGGAACCACACAAGGAGAGCAACAGAACAAGAAAATTTGAACACAGGGGTCTTCCCAGAGACTCATGCTCCAACCAAGGACTATTCATGGAGATAACCTAGAACCCCTGCACAGATGTAGCCCTTGGCAGTTCAGTGTCCAAGTGGGTTACATAGTAATGGGAAGAGGGATTACCTCTGACATAATCTGATTGGCCTGCTCTTTGATCACCTCCCCCTGAGGGGGGAGCAGCCTTACCAGGACACAGAAGATGACAATGCAGCCACTCCTGATGAGATCTGATAGACTAAGATCAGAAGGAAGGAGAGGAGGACCTCCCGTATCAGTGGACTTGGGGAGGGGCATGCATGCAGAAAGGGGAGGGAGGGTGGGATCGGGAGGGGAGGAGGGAGGAGCTTATGGGGGATACAAATGAATAAAGTGCAATTAATAAAAGTTAAATAAAAAAAGAAGCATGACACATGTTTTCTATTTCACTGTGACATCTTTTAGATAACTCCTTAACAGTAATGATGCCCTCTGTCCCTCTGCTGTTATTGGTTGCTATGTCCTCAGCATAAACATCTTTGTATGCTTATTGTATTTTTTATAACACCATTCTTGTAGATAGGTATGGTGATTATTATTTTATCTGGGAAGAAGAGTAGGCTATAAAAGGTGAAGAGCCTCTCCTGTATATCTTAGGAGTGAAGAATGTTGAGGCTCGCCATTGAAATCCACAAATCATAGCCCAAGTAGAACATTTAAGTGATGAGATGAGGGTATCAAATGAAATATACTAGAATTATTTGAACTTTGAGTCAGAGTAACACACCATCCTATACTGCTTCTCCAAGGTAGAAAGATTTTCCTGGATCCAGTATTGGATCAATGGAATCAATGGAATGAGGCTCAAAGTTGTTGTTGGTCATGTCTTGTGTGTGTGTGTGTGTGTGTGTGTGTGTATGTGTGTTCATCTTGGCCCAAGATGTTGAGGGATTTGCAATATGAGAGAGAGGTTAGAAACCCAATCAGTCTAAGAAAGGTCTTCTGGTTAACTGTATTCTTAACTTAGATTTATCAGAAGCTTATGGCTTCCACAGCTCCAAGGAACTACTGGCATTTTCGATGAAGCTGACATGTTTGTTTATGCTGTGGCATGTTTAACACTTTCATTTTTTAATATTAGGTTCCCATCGAAAGGCTAATCAAGGATGGCCATTGTGATTAAAGTGAATCATGATAAACTGACCAAATAAGAACTGCTGCTCACAAGAACTTGGAGCTTAGAAAATGAGAATCTGAGCTGCCCTCATGAAGACAGGTGATAGACTCCCTGCAGAGTGCCAAAAGAGTACAAAACCCTAATCTCAAGAAGCTGATATGGGGAGCAATTTCCTTTTCAGAGGTTCAGTTACTGTTGCCCAGGAGACAGCTGATTGAATCAAGGGCCAACTGTAGTAACATTTGGAATCTTTTGACCATCATCAATTCGTAACTTGAATCTTAAAACTTTTTGGCTGTTACCATGGGCTAGAGATATTATGCTGAGCACTGGCATTATTCTAGGAAGGAAATAGACATACTTTTGCATCTGGTGGAGGAGAGAGTTTCAATAAATAGTCACACAAGTAGATATATTTTCATGAACTATGATTATGAAAAAAGGAAGCGGTGTTGCATTGTTATCATTTTTGTCACTCTGTAATGTTATAATAAGTAGTAATTAATTTCAATAGTATAATGACTGCTTTCTATGAGGAGATTAAAGAATGACTTTCATAAAAAATAGATATAAAGAGAGTCTAAGATGATGAGTGAGGAAGCATTCTAAACAAAAATAAGAACATGTGTAAACCTCTTGAGGGTCTGTGTGTGTGTGAGTGTGTGCGTGCACATGTGCACATGCACACAAACGAGGCCTCAGATTTCGAGGTATGCTGTGGAGAGCCAAGGGAAAGCAGTGCCATACATCTGCAGAGAAAACAGCTGCTAACTCACAGACCTTTCCATGGTGTGTGCTTGTTTTTATCCCAAGGGGTCGTGGGATGCTGGTGTCTGAGCTCTGAGTATTAGAATGACTTCTAGGAGGCGCATGTAGTAGGCATAGGTAGGAAGAAGGCAGATATGTCTGTCTCTAGAAGCAACAATGGTAGTTTGATTTGGTAAGAAGTCAGAGAAAGAGTGAATCTGGGAAATATTTTGGAAGTGGAACTGGAGGTTACACCTCCAGACTGCCTTCTGAATGGTTACGTTTGTGTCCGTAGGCCTGAGCTCATCTCAGCCCTGTTTAGAGAAGCTTCTGCTTGCAGTGGGTTGCAGTCACAGCTGGTCAAAGTGCTGAGATAAAATGCTGAGTGCCCCCCTCTAAATGGGTTATCTGTCAACCCCAGACCCCTTAACAAGGCCTAAGGAACTTAGAGGAGGGGGAGAAAGGAATCATATTAGTTATAGCAAGAAATGAAGGGGAGTGCTGTAAATGCTGTCTTCTAGACATGGCATGGCTGCTGCACTCATGAACTCACTGGGTATAGAGAGGAAGGTAGACATATGCCAACATATACACAAACAGGAGCAGAGAGAGGGGGAGAGGAACACAGAGAGAGGGGGGAGAGGGAGATAGAGGGAGAGAAACACACACACACATACAGAGACAGAAAGAGATCATGATTAAGATAGGACAGGGCTGTATTATGGAGATCCTGGAGAAATTAGAAGGGCTGGTGGGTAGGATAATATTTATTGTATTCTCAAAGAATACATTTTAAAAGTAAAATATCCTGTGTTATATAGTTCAGGGTAAGGTGGGAAACAGAACTAAGTTCACCCACAATTACACTAAGGGACTCGGCAAAGACTTGAGAGAGACAATTATCAGAATTGTAACCATACTTGTCCTGTGCCATCAGTCATATGTACGGTGCCATGGGTGTGAGGGGCGCTGAGGAAGGGTAGGAACTGCTGCTGGACGGGACAGCACTGGAGCCCTGCGTCATGCCGGACTATGGAGCAAGCATGGAGAACACTATACAGCCAATGACCGACCCTGGAAGATCCGAAGTCTGGCCATGAAATTCACCCAACCTTCCCCATATTTCAGATTTTCTTTTACTTTCCTGGGATTATTTTCCAGGTGTTTTTGAGAGTGAGCATGCTCTGTGAGATAAGTATTATGTCTTTTTCTTTTTGAAAATTATATTCATACAGGAGGATAATAAATTTTCATCATATACATTTCTCCACCCTCCTCTATTTTATTTTATCTTATTTTTTATTTTATTGGTGTATACATCTATGTGCCGGCCTCCCCTCTACCCTGTGTGTGTCTGTGTGTGCCTGTGTGTGCCTGTGTGTGCTTGTGTATAAGCCAGGGTCTTTTAGGCATCATCCACTTCTCTTTTTCACCTTTACTTTTGAGACAGGGTCTGTCGGTTATCAGAATCTCACTACATCAGACTGGCTGGATTGCTCCTTAGGGAGCCACCTGTCACTGTCTCCCCAGTTCTGCAATGACAAATATGAGCCCCCACACAAGGCTTTTTAGTGGATTCAGATTGAACTCAGGCTCTTGTGCTTGCACAGCTTGTATTGGGATGGGTTGTACTGAGAAGCCATTTCTTTAGCCCCTATCTCAGTTTAGAGATGAGGAAAAGAGTAAATAGAGAGGTTAATGCACCTATCTGATACCACATTAGCCCAGACTCTACACAGACCTATGGTGTAAGACCATCTGTCTCCCTAGTGGTTTAGAAATATTTAGCTGTTGAAAGACCTTTCCCTGTTTTCTTTAGCTCTGGATTCAGATTCCCTGTCCTCTCTCTTTTTCCCACCAGCTCTGTGTCCAGTCCTCCTGAGCTCCCCATATTGGCCACAGGCAGCTTTTACTTATCTGATCCAAATGCCTTTATTGGTGTACCTTGAACAAACAAGCCAGCCAGCCAGCCAGCAAGCAAACAGCAGATGCTGGATCATCTAGAGGTCCTATATCAACTGTCTTTGCCTCCGACCTGGTGTGGACCTTTTAGTAATCATCTCACATCCATTGAAAAACGTACTGTCATTGCTTGAGCACTTTAGTACCTTGGCTTTGCACGTAAGCTATACCTAGTTTTCTCATTTGTTTTATTGTCTTCTGTCCCCCCTCCCCGCCCCTGTTCTTGTCAGTTTCTGTCCTAGGCAGCAAAAGCTCCAAAAACAAAAGATGTATTGCTACACACATAGGAGAGAGAGAGAGAGAGAGAGAGAGAGAGAGAGAGAGAGAGAGAGAGAGAGAGAGAAGAGAGAGAAACAAAACAAAATGGAGCATAAACCAAGGTATTCCTGCACAATTTGCTTTGAGCAAAGTCTTACTTTGAGGCAAAATAAAGTGCCTTAAACGTTGCCTATTACCAAGCAGGTATCTGGAAACCAGTCCCTTTTCTTTCTCTCCTGTATGTTAGATGTAAGAAGGTAGGGCAGGGGAAGTGAGGAAGAAAAAGGACATATTCCCAGATCTCAAAAAGGTGTGGAGAAAAGAGTTGCCAAATGAGTGATGAAGAAAATACATTTCTGCATCGAATTATATTCTGCCCCAATTCATATATAGCAAGAAGTTTGTAGTTTCTAATTTCAATGAATGTGACCTTATTTAGGGACAAGGTCATTGCAGATATAATGAGTTGAGAATAGTCCATACTGGGGCACAGTGGGTCATCCATTCAGCGAGATGGTGCCTTCACTGAAACAAGGAATTCAGCTGAAGTGGCTTGCAGGTGGATAGCATATACAGTGAAAACTGACTTCTGTAAGACAAGGACTGTCATGATACCATCTATCCAGGCTCTCTCGCCATCTTAGAAAGAAAGAAGCGCATCTGCTCATCCCGAGCTCTCCAAATTGGAGATCAACAAATTTCTTCTGTTACCAGTTTTATAGGGCTTTGTCACACTGCTCTAGCAATCTCGGGGCCCGCAAGAATGTAGTTACACGTCACTCAACAACAGAGATATAGTATAGTAAGTACATTGTTGGGCTGTTTTGCCAATGTGCAAATGTCTTTGTGTGTACTTACACTGGCAAAGAAGACTACAGCATTGCTGAGTGATATTTTATATAAGATACCACCATTTGTAAATATTAATGTAGTATAAAACTGTCTTTTCTGGTGCTGTGGAAGAGGCTAGTCTCTTGGAGGATGTGACACTCAAGCTGAAAAGTAAAACATTGTTCAACATTGCTTTCATTTTTTTTCCTTCATCAGAATGTTTATTAAAAATATAGATTGATGGTCCTGTGCTTAAGTGTCATTGTAGTATATGTTGACTTCCATCAAACAGACTTTTCACAAATTTTGAACATAAGTTGTAAACAGAAATGACTGCCAAGACAGTACCATTTCAGACATAAGCCCCTTAGACTTTGACATTATTTACAATTCCATCAACACTCACAGAGGTGTGTATCACAGGCATTAAGGGCATACTATGACCACAAGACATCTTTTTGCATTTCCCAAGTAGTTTTGTATTTCAGCTATGAAGTTCAGTTCCCAAAGCCCGACTTGTTCTTAACAAGTAGAGTTTTGATGTCCATTTAATCAGTCTTACACCTTTCTGGGGCAGTTCATCAGCAGACAGGAGGAGAAACTGTCACCAGATTCTTCATGCCATATGCAACGCCCAATCCTCATATGCTGTCCAACTTCTCTAAGATCTATGGAGTGACTTGCAGCTGAGCCACACAGATGAGGTAGTTCCAAATGGAGGAGATCACATGCCCTTGCACCTTCCGTTTCATCTCCTCTGGGTCCAGCTTTGGCGCGAGACCCTCAATCTAGAACATTGTGGCTCTGAATCCAAAGCTTTCAAGCTCTGTGCCCTGTTCTTCTTGAGTGGCCCTCATCATTACTTTCACAAGCATGAAGTAGGGCATTTCACAGACTAATAATGGCATTTAAACATATGGTTAATTATTATTTTGGAATTAGTTCTAACATGCTTGGTACCTGGTGTCTAATCTTACAACAAATTAAGACCTGAAATAAAGAAAACCAAAATGAATTGGCTGCTGCTCCCTCTGTGGCCGATAGAGAATGATCGTGCCAGGACAGAGGGAAACCACAGAATCAGAGCAGTCAAAGGGAAGGGTGCAGAAAGAAGAGAGAAAGGAATATGAACAAATCATAGCACTCTGAAGCTGATGAGCAAGGGGCAAGTATCCACTTGTAGAACTCTCTCATGAAGTTGACCAAAATGGCTGGTGTGGACATTGAGCGGTCCTTTATATTTAGAGAGATAGTTCTGAGTGTGGCAAGTTAAATACCTGTCTTAGTTTATTTACGTTTGTTATAACAAAATACTTGAGACAAGGTAATTTATAAAGGAAAGATGATAATTTATCTAAGGTTTTAGAGGCTGACAGCCCAGAATTGGGCAGCTCTATCTGACAAAGGCATCACACTACATCTGTTCATAGCAGGACATAGAAGGACAAGTGGGCATGTCCAGAGACAGACACTTCGAAAGACAAGTAACACAAGGCAAGTAACACAGTCCCATGAGAATTTCATTAATCTGTCCTAACATCTTAGTCATCTTCTAGAGGTTTCATGACCTCTCAGTGCCATTTACCGAGGTATACCAAGGGATCAATTGTAACATCAGTTCCAGACGGCACACAGCGCCCCATGAAGGCACTGTAGAGATGATCATGATAACAACACACTGTCGCAGAAATGGTAATTCTGTGTTCCTTCAGCACAGACACAATGGTACTTCAGATTAAAATTAAATGTCTTCTCATGTTTCTGTCTTTGTTACTTTGTGGGCTTTGTTGTTATTTTTAGAATATAGACAAAGCAAAACCTCTGTTGTGAAGCCAAGCTAGACTTACAGAATATTTATTTATTTATGTGTATGTGTATTTATTTGTATCTGTTTGTTTGTATGAATTTATGTGACCATATGCATGCAGGAGCATGTAGGGTCCAGAAGAGGGCACTGGATGGTTGTGAGCCACTCTGGGGGTGCTGGGAGCTGAATGAGGTCTTCCGTAAGAGCAGTAAGCACTCTTAACCACTTGGCCATCTCTCCACCTCCTCTCCTGCCCTTTCAGGAGCCATCTTGTCTTGCTGTGTCACAGCTTGAACTATGTGGATTATAACTTGTGTTGTCTTTGTCAAGTCACCATGCCACACCTCCCACTTCACTCCTCTTCACCTGAAGTGCAATCCCAGACAGGGAAGTGAGTGTCTGTTCTCCAGCACTGACGTAAAACTGGCCACAAGCAAACATTAAGTAAATATTTCACAACTCGAGCTTGAAAATATTCCCACCCTAAATGGTTAAAGGAAAAATAAGCACTTGCATACCCTGAAGATGCCTGAAAGTAGCACAAGCTGCTATTGCACAGGTTTTGTGATTATGCATTAGCACTTTTTCCTCCATTGTGAATTGGTGCTTGTCCCTCTGCCATCAAGACTCAATGAGATAGATTTAATTCTCTTTTGCCTGAGTATTTATTTTCCAGTGGGAGAGTAGCTTGCTATTCTCAAGTCCTTTTTTTCTTTTTTGACAAATTTAGGGTAATTTTGACTACCCTTCCTTCCTTCCTTCCTTCCTTCCTTCCTTCCTTCCTTCCTTTCTTTCTTTCTTTCTTTCCTTTTCTTTTTTTCTTGCTTGTGGCCAAAGACAAATCTACATGGAATTTTAAATAATATAATTTTCAGGTTTTCCCTTTAAAAGGATGCTGAGCATAAAGATTTGGAAAGATTAGAAAGGAAAAGCAGCACTAAGAGCCAGAGTTCTGTTCTTACTTTGAATGTCCATTCTCTTTGTCATTGTTATGATAATTACCTGAGCAATTGTTGCCTGCAGGGACATCTCCTGACCTTTCTTTCTCAAAGGTCCTGTCTTGATACAGCTGAAAAAAATTCTGGTTTGTGTCCAAGTATTCTGAAACTTAACACTCTTCTCTTGGCCAGTCTGTTGCTTTGACTCCCTGGGTAATTGGAGGCAATAAAGCTTCCGTCACTGTGGGGGGTGTGTGTGTGTGTGCCTGCAATGATCCACCTGTGATACTAAATGCCTTCTGTTTTGTGTCTGTAAAGTCTACAGCAAGCTTAAAAGGGAGTTGTTATTCGCCCAATTTAGAGGTTAGAAGGCTGAGGCCCATAAAGACTTTATGACATCAAAGATGCTATAGGTAGATGAAGTCAGAGTTCCAATTCCAAACTAGCTTCTAAGCCATACTCCTGTGTCATTTGTTATGTTATGCAGCATGTGCTGTATGCTAAGACAGAAGCTTAAATCTGAGTCTTGTGTGCACTGTTTTGGAAAGGGTGGGGATGGAGGGAACCATGGGCAAGACTAACATGGCCACCAGAATCAGCTATAAACAGAGTCCTTCTCAACTGTTGAAAGTTTTGAAAAGTAATTTTTATGAGATTCCTTAGGATAAAAACTAGAACTTTTCTACAAGCGCAAATGCTAGAAGATAGGAAATATTAAAAATTGTGCAAATGAATGAATATATGACTCTACTGTAGGCATAAGGGCACTCAGAGACTCCATAAGAAAACTGGGCTTTGTAAATGGGAGGGCTTTGCTCTTTAATTACCTCCCCCTGAGGGGGAAGCAGCATTACCAGGCCACAGAGGAAGACAACACAGCCACTCCTGATGAGACCTAATTGACTAGGATCAGAAGGAAGGAAAAGAAGTCCTCCCCTATCAGTGGACTTGGGGAGGGGCATGCATGCAGAGGGTGGAGGAAGGGGAAGGATTAGGACATTAGGAGGGAGAGAACCACAAGGAGTATACAAAGTGAATAAAGTGTAATTAATAAAGTAAATGGGAGGGCTTGTTCATTCTATGAATAAGTTTAAACTATGCTCTCTTAAACAAGGAAGAAACAAATGAGCCTGCATCTGGACAGGATTTTTCTCCTTTGACTGTGACACTATGAGAAGGAAATGGACTGAATGCAGGAGACTTTCTCCTCATTCTGAAGGCCAATGCTTTTTTTGCTCTATGCTAGCAGCAGCATGGCTCAGTGGAGGAAACACTGCAGGAGACAAACCTTGAAGGAGATCTTGCTGCTGTCCTGATGTACTATTTATCTTTGGACAAGTCATTGACTATGTCTGGGATTTTTTGTTTGTTTTCTTTCTTCTGTTTGCATGCATGTGTGCAAGTGTGCATGCATATGTGTGCATGTGGAGTCTAGAGTACATGTTTGGTGTTGTTCCCTAGGTACTGTTCACAACTTTATTTGTTTATTTATTCA
Organism: Meriones unguiculatus; assembly: GCF_030254825.1. Taxonomy (NCBI): domain Eukaryota; kingdom Metazoa; phylum Chordata; class Mammalia; order Rodentia; family Muridae; genus Meriones; species Meriones unguiculatus. The sequence goes on from NC_083359.1 coordinate 49,692,862, forward strand.
TTCACTTTACATCCCAAACTCACCCCTCCTTCTGGTTCCACCATCTCACCCTCTTCCTCCTTTCCCCCTTCCCTTTCTTAAAATTGAGGAGCCCCCCCTTTTACCAATTCCCCTCAGCACATCCGGTCACATCAGGACTAAGTGCATCCTCTTCTACTGAGGCTAGACAAGGCAGCCCAGTTAGGGCAAGTGGTCTAAAAGCAGACTAGCAAGTCCATGCAAGAGGCAGTTTATGCTCCAGTTGGTAGGGGACCCACATGAAGACGAAGCTGCCCATCAGCTACATTTGTGTTGGGGGCAAAGGTCAGTCCATGTCTACTCTTTGGTTGGCGCTTTAATCTCTGCAAGCCCCCATAGGCCTAAATTAGTTGAGTCTGTTGGTCTCCTTGTGTGAAATTCTTGTAACCCTCAGGTCCTTCTATCCTTTGCTACAAGACTCTTCCTGGCTGTTGGTCTCAGGATCTGTTTTGATCTGCTGCTGAGTAGAACCTCTCAGAACACAGTTATGCTAGGCTCCTGTCTGCAAGCATAACAAAGTATCATTAATAGTGTCGGGTTGGCTCTCTTCTATGGTGTAGGTCTCAAGTTGGGCCAGTCGTTGGTTGACCATTCCCTCAGTCTCTGCTCCATCTTTATCCCTGCATTTCTTGTAGGTAGGGTAAATTTTGGGTCAAAGGTTTTGTAGGTGGATTAGTGTCCCCCTCCCTCCACTGAAAATTCTGCCTGGGTATGAGGTAGCCACTTCAGTTTCCATGTCCTCTGCTGCTAGGAGTGTCAGCTAGAGTCATCTCCATGTACTCGCCGGGGCCTATCCTATCTCTGGTCCCCAGCTTGTCACAGAGAGGCTTCCCTTGGTTTCCCTTTTCTCTCCCAGCCCACCTACCTCTCACACCTGCTCTTCCCACATCTGATCCTTACCCCTGTTGCCCTTCCCACACCCTCTGCTACCCAGTTCTCTCACTTCATCTACTTCTGAGGTCTATTTTATTCTCCTTCTGAGTGGAATTCAAGCATCCTCCATTGTGCCCTTATTACTTAGCTTCTTTGGGTCTATGGCTGCAGTATGGTCATCCTCTACTATATGGCTAATAACTGTAAGTGGGTACATACCATGTGTGCCTTTCTGGGTCTGGATTACCTTATTCAGGATGATCTTCTTAGTTCCATCCATTTGCCTGCAAATTTCCTGATTTCCTTGACTTTAATAGCTGAGTATTCTATTAGGTAAATGTACCACATTTTCTTTATCTATTCTTTGGTTGAGGGACATCTGGGTTGTTTCCAGTTTCTAGATATTATGAATAAAGCTTCATTTCAGGGATTCAGGGATGGTTCAACATATGAAAATCCATCAATGTAATACACCATATAAGCCAACTGAAAGAAAAAAAATGTCACATAATCATCTCATTAGATGATGGAAAAGCCTTTGACAAAATACAGCACCTCTTCATGATAAAAGTCTTGGAGATATTAAGGATAGAAGGCCCATACCTAATCATAATAAAATCAATATACAGCAAGCCAATAACCAACATCAAATTAAATAGAGAAAAACTTAAAGCAATTTCACTAAAATCAGGAACAAGACAAAGCTTTCCACTCGTTCCATATCTATTCAACATAGTACATGAAGTCCTAGCTAGTGCATTACGATAACTAAAGGAGATCAAAGGGATACAAATTGGAAAGGAAAAAGTCAAAGTACCATTATTCACAGGTGATATGATAGCATATATAAGTGACCCCCAACAATCTACCAGGGAACTCCTACAGCTGGGAAACACCTTCAGCAAGGCGGCTAGATACAAAATTAACTCAAAAAAATTAGTAGCCCTCCTGTATACAAATGGTAAATGGGGATGAGAAAAAAATTAAGGAACACCCTTCACAGTGACCACAAATAATACATAATATCTTGGTATATCTCTAACCAAGCAAGTGAAAGACCTATATGACAAAAATTTAAAGTCTCTGAAGAAAGAAATGGAAGATTTCAGAAGATGGAAAGGTCTCCCATGCTCATGAATTGGTAGGATTAACTTAGTAAAAATGCCCATTTTACCAAAAGCAATCTAAAGAGGATGGACATCAGAAGAAGAAGAAAACAGGAAACAACCTAGGAACCTACCACAGAGGGCCTCTGAAAGCCTCTGCCCTTCAGGCTATCAAAGCAGATGCTGAGCCTGATGGGCAACTGTTGGGCAGAGTGAACGGAATTTTAGGTAAGAACTGGGAAATAGTAAGAGCTGGAGAGGACAGGGTCTTCACAAGGAGAGCAACAGTACAGACTCAATGTAATCCCATCAAAATTCCATCACAATTCTTTACAGACCTTAAAAGAACAATTCTCAGCTTCATAAGGAAAAACAAAAAACTCAGAATAGCTAAAACAACCCTACACAATAAAAGAACTTCTAGAGGTATCTTCATCCCTGAATTTAAAGCTGTAATATAGAGCAATAGTAATATTAACTGCATGGTATTGGTGTAGAAACAGACTGATCAGTCAATGAAATAAAATTGAAGAACTGGAAATAAACCCACATACTATATACACTTGATTTTTGAGAAAGGAGCCCAAACCATACAATAAAAAAGAAAGCATCTTCAACAAAAGGTGCTGAACCAACTGGAAGTCTGCATGTAGAAGAATGCAAATAGATCCATATTCATCACCTTGCACAAAACTTAAGTCCAAGTGGATCAATGAGCTCAGCACAAATCCAGATACACTAAATCTAATAGGAGAGAAAGTGGAGATGATCCTACAACAGTAGACAACTTCCTGAACAAAACACCAACAGTTTAAGCACTAAGATCAACAATTAATAAACAGGACCTTATGAAAGTGAAAAGCTTCTGTAAGGCAAAGGACACTGTCAATAGAATAAAACGGCAACCTACAGACTGGGAAAAAAAAACCTTCACCAACTATATATCTGACAGAAGGCTAATATCCATAATATATAAAAATTTTAAGAACTTAAACACCAACAAACCAAATAATCCAATTAAAAATGGGGTATAGCGCTAAACAGAATTCTCAACAGAGGAATCTCTGATGACCAAGAAGCACTTTCAAAAAAGCTCAACATCCTTAGTCATCAGGGAAATGCAAATCAAAACAACTCTGAGATTCCACCTTACACCTGTCAGAATAGCTAAGATCAAAAAACTCAAGCACAGCATTGCTGGTAGGAATGCAAACCTGTACAACCACTTTGGAAATCAATCTGGTGCTTTCTCCGAAAATAAAGAATAGTGCTACCTCAAGACCCAGCTATCCCACTCCTGGGCATAAGCCCAAAAGATGCTTCACCATACCACAAGGATACTTGCTCAACTATGTTCAAAATTTCATTGTGACAAGGTCTCTCATTAGCTTGAAAGTTGCTAGATGGATTAGGCTTGCTGGCCAGCAGGCCCCAGCTCCCGTCTCCCATTCTCTAGCATTGAGAATCATAAATATGCTCCTCCACAGATGGCTCTTTAAAATGGATTCTAAGGATTGAATGTAGGTGCTCATGGTTGCATGGCGGGCATCTTTAGATAGAACTATCTCCCCAAGCCTCTCTCTGAGCTTTGATTTCCTTACCTATAAAATGATATTATTAAATAATACAGAGAAATGTTTTCACATGGTTAATGTACCTTTCATTTAACCTGTGGAGTGTGAACGTTGTCTGACTGCACTATGGTTTACATGTGCTTAGGAGAGAAAGGAGACTGGAATGAATTGGAAGGAAATTCATCCCATCCACTTGTCAGGTTCAGTGTCCAGGTCTGAGGAAGACCTGAGCTCGCAGGCTTTGTGCTGTCTCAGAATCACAGAACCAATTAATCATTTGGTCAGATTACAACACTGCTTTATTCTCCTTGTTTGCGTATGTGTTCCTCTTGTGTGTGGGTGTGGGGTGGGATGAAGTGGGGGTTGGGAGGTTGGGACGTTTTTTTTTCTCTTGTTTTGTGAGGTATGGCCTCTCATTGAACTTGGAGCTCACCAATTCAGCTAGGTGATTAGCCAATAAGTACAAGGGGTTGTCCTGTTGGCACATTCCCAGCACTGGGACAAATAATACATGCTCCTATGCCTAGCCTTGTGTGTAGGTTATGACACATTTTACTGAACAATCTCACCAGCCCAACACCCCTATCTCTTAAATTAATTATCCACAATAGCTCAGAGCTTGTATTTTGTGAGCTCTGACTAGAATCCCAAATAGGAACAGTATAGGTGATCTTCCTCTAGCTTTCCCCCCAAATCATTCCTTCCTTTACCCGGGATTTCCCTTTTGAAAAAAGGGAAATCATGTGACACAATCTTAGTCTTCTTTGTTTCTCTTTGTTTCCATCTTTAGAGCCTTCAAGAGTCAGTGCAGCTGGGCTTTCAGTGTCTTTTCTCTGTTTCACCCTTATCAAAACTGTTGTCTTGCCAACCATGTCTTGTCTTTAATATGCTAGCAAGTAGAAATGAAGAAATTTAAGGGAAAATGCCTTCCAAAGATAATAGCTCGACCTAAGTTGATTGTTATCTGGCTTTCAAATGACTTTTGAATGTCAGTGATTTGAATGTCAGCTTCCAGAGACAGTAAGGAAATACCCAAGACCACAGATTCCTAGAGTCAGACTCTAGGTTCAGAGTGGTTCCACCACTCTCACAGGATATAATGTTGGGCAAAACCTCTCTGTGCCATGATTTCATCCTCTGTCAAATGAGTACACAAATCCACAGAGATTCCTGGGAAATGTAGATGAATTCATATGTCAAGAATGCTGTATGTCTCATTATCCTTCTGAACTTATGTATAGATGATATTTTCACTTTCTTAATCTTTATCACCATCATCATCATTGTTGTTGTCATTATCCTCATTTTCCCTTGCCTGTATACCTCCTCATAAACCCTAAATTCCTAACTCTATCTAATATATGCCAAGCATAGGTTCTCTAAAACAAATACTAATTTGTTCTCTCTCTCTCTCTCTCTCTCTCACACACACACACACACACACACAGACAAACAGACACACACACAATAACACACACACACAAAAGAGAAAACAATGCAGACTAAGAAAATTCCTTCAACAAATGGTGCTGAAGGAAGTGGATATTCATATATCCTTGTGTAGAGGTTTTGATATCTGTTCTTCACCCTGTACAAAAGCTCAGTTCAAAGTGTATCAAAGACTTTCTTGTAAGATGGGAAGCTTTGAAACTGCTAAAGCAAAGCAGTTGGTATAAAGGCACAGGCAAGGATTTGTGTGAAAGATTCCAATGGCTCAATAACCAAACATGATGAATGTGATTGCTTCCAATTAAAAAGCTTCTGTGCAGCACAGGATCAGTCAGCAGTAAAGAGAGAGCCTGAAGGATGGGGAAGAATCTCTGGCATCTCTCCAGCTGATGAGGCATTAACATATAGAATATGTAATGAACTAAAATAAAAATCAAAACACTAATGATTTGATCTGCAAGTCAGAAAATTAATTGGACACCTCTCAAAACCATCATCACCAGTATGACTGCCCAAATGTGAGCTGAACAGGAAAGACTCTAATGTACATGCCAAAGTGGATTAAAACAAAACAAAACAAAACAAAACAAAACAAAACAAACCTTTAGCCCTCATCCCTACATGAAGACCTATAAGTAGCCAAGGAAAGTGGGGAGAAGGAAAGGTGGTCTTCCCTAGGGAAGAGCACATGAATTGGTTGTCCAGTGCCAAAGAGTCAGCACTGAAAACACACATACACATAGCATTGTATGGACTGAACATGTTATATTTAGGAATATATGTATACGCGTAGATATATGCAGCAACAATTCATGAATAAATGAGGCTATGAATTTGAAGGAGAGATAGCATGGTATATAAGAGGATTTGGAGCAAGGCAGGGAAAGGAAATGGTGTAATTACATTATAATCTTGAAAGAAATGTCCAGTGTTCAGTCCATAGCCATCAGGGAAATGTAAATCAAAACCTCATGGAGATCCCATCTCACTCCAGTCAAAATCGCTATTAAGAAAACAACAGCAAATGCTGGTGAGGATGCTGGCAAAAGCAATCCCTACTCACTGCTGGAGTGGCTCCTTTGAAGATCCTCACTCACTGCTGGTGTGGCCCCTTTGCAAATCGGTGTGGAGGTTGCTGAAGAAACTAAAACTGCAACTAAAACCGATCCTTCTCTACTAATCCAGGAATGGATGTTAACATGCCAAAGAGATGTCTGCACATTGTAACATTCCCTGCAATAGCTTATGTATTAGCCTACTTATCCAACAGTTTTATTAGGCCACATAGAAGAGCAAAAAGTTATGCTGTTTGCTGGAAAAATGGTCAAACTGGAGGCTCAGAAAGACAAATGTTACATGTTTTCTCTTATATGTAAAAATCTAAAGTTCCAAAATATACACATGATATGAAAGCAGAAGATGAAGGGGATCAGTGGGAGTTGGGGAGGCAGAGACAAGAAAGGATAAAGGATATGAATGTGAGCAGAATACATGATGTGCTATATGAAATGTTAAAATAAAATGCACAATTTTATATAATGAATAATGATAATAAAATTATATACACAGTTCCCAATCATTGTATTCTAATGAATAAAGTTTGTTCCCTTTTGAAAATGAGCCAAAAATTGTAATGTCATTGCATACACACAAACACACACACACATACCATGTAGGTATATATGCATCAATAATTAACTAAAGGGTTGGAGGGCAAAGGGAATTGCATTTATTATTTTTGGGGTACAGAGCTAAGATAAGCAGGTGGGGTGATCAAGAACGATGCACTTGATAATGAATCAGTGATGTTAGAGGCATCAGAATGCATGCATGCACAGGCTAATTCAGGAACAGGTGGCTACATATTAGATATGTGTAGATATTTGCATAAGTCTATGCCCGCACACATGGAAATGTCCTTTTTATATCATCTGAGTGATATGAAAAGTAACCACAGCTCCCTTACATACAAATTTTGGTGTTTAATATTTTTCTCCAATAAAATGAACCAGGTCCTAGAAGAGAAAGATGATCCTTGGGCCTACAACAAAAGTTAATGGAGGCTGGGGAGAGTCTTGGTCAATGAAGTGTTTGCCATGCAAACACAAGAGCCACAGTCTGATCCCTGAGTCTGTAAGTAGAAAAAAGATGGCCTGGGCAGCCCAGAGCCTACAGTCCCAGAACAGGAGGGGAGCTGGAGATGAGAAAATCCCTGGGCAACCAGTCTAGCCAAACCAATGAGCGGCAGGCTCAGTGAGATACCCTGTCTCAACAAACACAGTAAATAGTAGTGGAGGAAGACACATGACACTGACCTCTGACCCCTGCCATCATACCTGTATGGGCATCAACATGAGCAGGCACACATGCACACAGTCCTTTCTGTCAGGGCTAGTGGAATAGTAAAGGAGACAGCATTTGGGAAGGTGGTCCCTGAGTACCGTCAAAGCAGCACTCTTGCAGCCTCTAGTGTTTTTCCATGTTGTCTCCCTCAGGAAATATTTTGGGGCTCATGTGTAGCCATTTCTTCCAAATGAGCCAACCGTCATTTGTCTTTTTATTTTTATTTTTTCACTGAAACCCAGAGCATCCTCTCTGTTTTTTGTTTGTTTGTTTGTTTGTTTGTTTGTTTTTTCCAATGCAGTTTATTCAGGAACATTGAACAATCCTCGGACCCCGGGGAAAGCCCACAGCTTAAATAGCCTCTGGGTAGCCAACCCAGGCATGCCACGGGGGCAATGCAGATAGGTCCACATACATGGAAGCAAGCCAGATCCTCAGCCTTAGCCAAATGTGGAATTGTTCATGACAGAGAGCACTCACCATCGGGAAGGTGGAAGGCGGAAACCAGCTCCATCTTTAAGGCATAGCATTCCGCAGCTCTCTACAGTTCCCCCTTTTTGTTTTAGACGCATCAGGCAAGAGTAGAGGTCTGATCTCTGATATTAGAAATAAATTGGGACTTTGTACAGATGTTCATTTAGGTGTCATCCACCCAAAGAGCATCAGACCCGTCTGATACCTTTTTCTCAGAGGCGGGACCTGGGGCATCAACCCGCATGCAATCAGACATGCTCTTCTCTGGGTCCAAAGCGGCTGACCCTGAGTGCAGTGCTTAGCCTCGCATCCTGAGCGTATCATTTTAGCTTTTTATGGTATCCAACCATGCTTGGGGAGAATGTCCTGCTTCAATGGCTGTAAAGGCCTGAATGATCATGGCTGCATCACACTGTTGTGAGACTCTAATCTTGCATATATACCACAGGCAAACCAAGGAGACCAACACCAGAAGGCCTGCTAACACTCCCATGCCCGCCCATTCCTTCAGATGATTCATGGCTGCAGCAATCCATGTTGATAATCCTGTGGCTAGTCCTGCGTCCACTCCGGTAGAATTTACTGTGACAATGGCCACTCTCAGCTGCTCCATCGTAGTATCGAATTCTCCAGTCCAATTACCTAAAATATAGCTCGACAATTGTTTAGACAGATTTGCAGCACAGGAAAAATTCTCATGTTGTATGCTAGTGACACAAAGTCCAGCATACTTTCATTGACAGCCAGGTTGAGCGATTTGCCATAGGGTATCAATTTGCTCCTGCAAGAGGTCAATCCTCTGATTGAACACCATCAAGCTTCCTTTTAGTTGAGCATTAATTCCTTTATGTACCAACTAAGGCATGAGCTACATTGGCTAAATGATTATTCAGGGTCTGAGCAGTCTGCCCAGTATGACTCATGGCTAATGCCCTGGTGGTAGCTCCAACAGCCGTCAATGAGATGGTAGTAACAATGGTGGCTGTAGTTCCAAGATCCCTTTTCTGTCTGAAGAGAGTCATAGCGTGAGGGGCATCAATGGGCACAGGCACCCAGTGAGGCATGCGAGTAACCAGGGCATACCTAAATTTACTAGCATTCCAGCATTGGGCAAAAAAGCAAGTATCATTACCACAATTACTTGGCTCTATCTGGCTAATAATGAATAAAAATGGGGGATATAGACAAACAGGTGTGGGCTTATAGGAAATATTATGAGAAGCCTTAACCCCTCGTTGGAACATCCCGCGTCAGTTCTAGAACTAGCAGTGGTGGTGTCCGAGGTCTGAGTAGGTTCAGGAGACCATTGCCCCCAGGGGCGAGACGTGTTCCATGCCAATTGACTAACTCCATGTTTTCCTCCAATTTTGAAAGTCATTTAAGGTTCTTAAATTATTTTTTTCCCTTTTTTCTTAAATTTTTCATCAATTACACCCTCTCTGTTTTTAACTGAGCATTTTTTTAAACCCTAATTGACATGATCTGAATTGCATCCACTTTATTTCTATCTAGTGACTAAGATGCCACATAATAATGGTACTTCTTAGGTGGTTACCTTGGAGTAAAAATCCTAGGTGCCTCCAATTAGATTAATTATGCCTAGATTTTCTTTGAAAATGATTGTCAGATACATGAGGTCCTTCTCTATCTTAAAAGAAAAGTGCAGAATGTCAGTGGCTTCTTGCATGCTAATGTAGGTTGTAGATGGAACCTGGCTAGTGTCAGAACAGCAGAGGCTTTGGAGTCTTTCTAAGCGCTGGAATGTGCTGTAGAATTGTAAGGACGTGAGCTGTTTGTGTGTGTGTGTGTGTGTGTGTGTGTGTGTGTGTGTGTGTGTTGGATGGAGAGTCTGTTTCTTTGTACACACCTGAGATCCCTCTAGAGCTGAAGTGTACCTAGCAGAGAAATTACTCCTCCAAGAGAAAGACATGACTAGTGCTACCGGATTCCTCTATGGCCGTAGCTGCACAAAATTTATGCATGCATATAGTGTAGATAGATGGATATATACGTATTTGTACACACAGCTGCAGATACACACATGCATGTGCACAATTATATTTTCTCATCTTGGCTGTGGCATTTGCAAAGTGTAACCTAAATTTTACCTGCTTTGCATTTGTCATTCACACTGATGTTCTGGTTTCCTTACATATCAACCTGGACTTTCCTCCCATCCTCCTGTTTTTGTCTCCTTTGCTGGGTACATTTTGGGGAGGACTTAACTGAGAAGCAGGCTATGGGGTCTGACCTACCTTTTTGTCCAGGAAAACAAAAGTAATGTTTCAAAACCACAAAGTCTGTTTAACAGTTTTTGATGGCTTCCCTGAGGGTGGGAATTTTTAATATTTCTGAATATCCAGTGCCTGAAAGCTGGCACAAAACGGCTATCTCAGTCTGCCAGGATGACACTTCATGTGGTTCTGAATGTGAAGCAGGAGCATGACTTGGGGCAGCCTCGTTTCTTCTTTTGAGAGGGTTCATTTTGGTGAGCCCTCTCTGTCATACCTACTTATGTTCAATAACCACTCAGTGCCCTTGAGGTAGCACAAAACTTAGCAGAAATAATCTAAAAGCAACTACTCTGTAATGGAATATTAAGTATTCTGTTTAATAATATAAAAGCTGCCCCGAGATGTCATGTGAGGAATGTCTGTACAGGGCTTTTCCCCTTTTAATGAAGTGGTTAGCATTTCCTTGGTGAGCTTAGAAATAGGATTTGAGTCTAGAGGGTCCAGGGTGCAGGGACAGAGAGACTGAAGGGCTAGATGGATTCACCCTGGAGGGCTGGCTTCGGGAATATCAGTTCTAACTGGATAATCTAGTGTTTGAGATCTCTTCCTGGAGGGACAAAAAGACCTGGAATTGAGGCATTAGTAAATTGGTTTACTAATGTCCATGGGCTTTACACACCACTCTGTCAATCTATCTTTCCTTTACTTGACACATAATGTATGCACATATCTAGGGGCAGAGTGTTGTGCCCTCATACATGGATTACACCATGTAATGACTAAATATCAACATATTTGCAATCTCAAACTATTTATCATATCTTTGTGGTGAGAACATGAAAAATTGTTGTTTCAGGTTTTGTAGCTAGAAAATATGTTATTGTTAATAGCCACCCTACTGTGAGATGAAATGCCAGAACATAGTCCTTTTATCTCACTATAAAACTTGATCTTTGTACCTGTTAACCAACCTCTCCCATGCCTGTATGCTGTCCACGCAGAAGTTTCTACCACAACTTGGTATCAAGCCAAGGAGCAAGAGAATTGCCATATTCACACACACACACATGCACACGCACACACACACACTCACACAGGGAAACACAAAGGGAAGGTGAAGTGGTTGTACACGGATGAAGGTGTTAGATGAAGTGTAGACAGGGTGATCAAACAGCCCTTGAGCCAAACCTGGTATCACCTGGTTTTGAAAATAAAATTTTACAGAAATAGACATGGATGTTTCTTTGTATAAATAATATCCAGGCTAGTTTTACCCTACAGTGGCAGATGCCTGCAAAGCCTAAACTGACCATTTATAAACAACTCTAGACCCTGAATGGGAAAACCTGCCCCAGTCCACGGAGAGCTCTGGAACACCCACTAGTCTCTCTGTAGTCATCCCCATCTTGAAGCAAATGGCTGCACTTTGCACCTAATGTCAGTGAGGCATTGGTTGCTGACCGCCCAGGTGTTGAAGGTAGGTGTGTGAGATGCATCAAACCCAGCATGCTGGCTCATCATCTGGGAACAAGTCTGCATAAGAGCAGCTGTGTGAGCTGTCAGCAGCCAAGAGCTGGAGTAGAAACTGGAAAATGAGTGTGAATGCCAGCTAATGGGATCTCACAAGGTAGCCCAGCATCTAGCCGTGTGCATCTTGGTGAACAGAGATGCTTCCCGAAGTCAGAGAGATCCAGATTTCCTGGCTGAGACTGTGTCAGGGCCTCTTGTCCTTCTAACTCCATTTCTTTGCTCTCAAGGTGAAGGTGGGGTCTCTCAGTGAGCTGGCTGGGCTCTGTCAGCCTCTGCTGCCTCATCTTAGTCTACTTTCTTTATGCTGTGCTCTCCCGCCAGAGAGCACTCTCCAGGTGCTGAGCCTGAACCCGAGCCTGCCGTTTCCCTCCAGTGGCGACCACCAGCTGTTTCCTCTGCCTGCAGCATCTCCCTGGTACCTTTCTTCATCTGCCACATCTGACTGATATCCAATTTTTTCCTTCAGATCTCATCTCAGAATGCATTAATAAGATGAACCTGAAAATTCCCTTTTCTTGGTTTTCAGTCCCCCCAAGTAGCCAATATTCAGTATGCGTGCTTTTAATCTTTTGTTTAGCTTATGGAAACCCTGGTGTTCACAAATAGGCACATTTTCTTCTGTAAGATAAACACTAAAACCTTCGTACTGCCTCTCATGCTTCCTATCCAGCCTCTGGAAACTCCCTAGACACGTAGTGTGGATTTACTTTAATTTTTTTCTAACACGATTTTCTACCATTTGCATGTATAACCCATGCACATAATGCATATGCAAAATGTTTTTTAAAGATTCCCATAACAGTAGCTCAGTTTTTCCCAGTTTACATTGAAAAATAAGACACAAATGAAATATTGCCAAAAGCATTTGTGAGCAGAGATCCATACATTCTGGCGATTGTTTATTTCTGTAGGCCAGGTCGCCACTGGTGACATTGTCTGCTTCGCATGTACATGCTCTGTAAATTTCAGCGTAGCGTGCTAGGTCCCCTTCTGCAGGTAGAGTTGAGCAGGCTGCATTGGACCAGAAGCTTATGAGACCTCTCTGTTCCCAGCTCTTTTGCCAGCACTGGTGACCCACAGTTCTCCGGACATTAGTCAGCTGCTCAGCAAAGGGGAAGACTCTAGGGGCTCTTCTGAGTAGAATTTCTTTGAACATTACTGAAGTTGAACAACTTGTTACACAAATTTTGTTTGTCCTAAATTTGTGTGTGTGTGTGTGTGTGTGTGTGTGTGTGTGTGTATGTTGGGATGTCTACATCGGTGTGCACACATGTAGAAGCCAGATGTTGAGTGTCACCTCTGTGCTCTCCACCTATTCCTTTGAGATGAGGTCTCTCATTGAATGAGAAGTTTGGTGTTGTTGCCAGGCTGGCTGGCAAGCTACCAGGGTATCTAGAGCTAGAAGTGCAGGCACACATGTACATGCCTGCCTTCTTGACAAGGGTGCTGGGATTTGAACTCATCGCACTCACCGATTTTGTTATTTTAAAATATTTCTTTTAGTTTTAATTTCCCCTTCTATCTCTCTCCCTCTCTCTCTCTCCCTTTCTCTATCTATCTATCTATCTATCTATCTATCTATCTATCTATCTATATCTGTGTCTATGTGTGTATGGATTAGTACAAGTTCCCAGAGATGTTGGATGACCCTGGGGCTGGAGTTGCAGGTTTGTGAGCTACTAAGTATGGGTGCTGAGAATCAAACTTGAGTTCTCTACAAAAGCATAATGGACTCTTTTTTTTTTTTTTTTTCAATGCAGTTTATTCAGGAACATTGAACAATCCTCGGACCCCGGGGAAAGCCAGCCCACAGCTTAAATAGCCTCTGGGTAGCCAACCCAGGCGTGCCACGGGGGCAATGCAGATAGGTCCACATACATGGAAGCAAGCCAGATCCTCGGCCTTAGCCAAATGTGGAGTTGTTCATGACAGAGAGCACTCACCATCGGGAAGGTGGAAGGCGGAAACCAGCTCCATCTTTAAGGCATAGCATTCCGCAGCTCTCTACAGTTCCCCCTTTTTGTTTTAGACGCATCAGGCAAGAGTAGAGGTCTGATCTCTGATATTAGAAATAAATTGGGACTTTGTACAGATGTTCATTTAGGTGTCATCCACCCAAAGAGCATCAGACCCGTCCGGACTCTTAACCACTGGACCATTTCTCTAGCACTCCCACATGCTGCTTTGATAACACAAGAACCTGTACAATGACAGAAACTTGGCATGCTATCATTCTGTCTGATTCTCTGCCACTCATGGCCACAGTGTGGGTGGAGTTTTAGGCTGCAGGTATGTGATGATGTGGGGGTGAAGGTCTTGCTCTGTTATGACCATCCCTGTCTTTTCATTTTCAGATACCACCCAGATGAACAACGCAGTGCCCACTTCTCCTCTTCTCCAGCAGATGGGGCACCCACATTCATACCCCAACCTGGGCCAGATTTCTAATCCATATGAACAGCAGCCTCCAGGCAAAGAGCTCAACAAGTATGCCTCCTTAAAGGCAGTAGGTAAGGGATTCTGCATGTGTTGGTTTCCTTTCTCCTCCCTCTCCTCTATTCAGCTTCTTCATATGAATTTTTTAACTTTTTACTTTTATTTCTTTACTTATTTTCCCTGCTTATCTATCATCTATCTGTCTGCCATCTAGTTATCTAGCTATCATCTATCAATTTATCTATTATCTATCATATATTTATATATATGAACAAATTTATGTATGTTTCTATGCTTATGCCTATGTATGTATGAATTTATATATGCCTGTATATATCTATTTATCTGCCTACCTCTCTACCTATCTATATTTATGTACCTGTGTCTATTTATGAATCTATCATGTATCTGACTATCATCATCTATCTAAATCTATGTGCATATTTGTATTTGTGAATCTATCATCTATCTATCTATCTATCTATCTATCTATCTATCTATCTATCTATCCGTCTACCTACCTACCCATCTGGAATCAGGACTCCTGCAGCTGCTTCCTCTGACGTAGGTAAATCCTGTTTTCCTGTGTAGGGTAGGGTGGTCACCTCTTTAATGAGGACTCTTTCCTGGAGAGATAGGCCCAAATGCCCATGTGGTCTCACTTACGTGAGACCTCCTTCAGCATTCCCCATCTTCCCTGGGTAATCCTTAGGATGCTCAGATGGAGAATCTGGTCTATTAGTTTTACCAAGGTAACCTCCATCACCTACATATCCCCTGCCATCTCCAAGAAGCTTATGGGTAATACACAATCTTAGCACAGGTAGCTTCTCTCTTTCATTTCCTGGCGAAATGAAAGACTCTAGACTCTACCAAGTCTACAACACTACATTTGCCTTCCTTGTATATATGGTCTCAGCAATCCATGGGAGAAAACTCCTTATGGAGCATTCTTCTCCTTCACGAAAGAATTGACTAACAGGAGTCTGTGTCATGGAACAACTCCCCTCAGATAGAATTTTATTTGATTGGCTGGCGGAGTTCTTTCTGCCTTTCTGGTTCTTCATTTATTCTTACACAGTTTTGGTTTCAATAAATGGTGGTTGGGTAGAGGAGGCCACAGATACACTGTCTTTTATGACCAGTTGTTCATCTTCTTTTCTTCCAGCCCTTCAGTAGAGATGAAATAGTAGATACTCTTTGATGAATTCAACTATGAAGTGTTCTAACCCCAGCATCCAAGGTTAAGACACTACCATGTGGCTCTGATGTTTGTGGTATCTAAAGTTCATACTGATAAAAATATTCATAAAGCAAGTGTATTGGGACCTCAAATAAGGCAATGTAATTAGTGTTTGTATCAGAAATCTAAGAGCTCTTTGTTTCTCAGTTTTCTAGGCCTTCAGAATGGAATAATTAGAGGAGATTGAGCCAAATGTATGGCACCAAGGTCACATATTTAATAAAGACCCAGGCTTCCCTAAAGCCTTAGCCTGGAACAGTGTTCCCTGCTCATTACCCACGTCTGCTGCTTTATTTTTTTGCCTCCCCAACCCCTAGAAAACACCCCCTTTATGCTTTATAGCCATCAATGTTCTTGATTTCACACTGTGATCTTGCATATCCTGTACATCTTAAGCATCTGGTGTTACAAGGAAGGGAGAGGTACAGCTGCCCAAGAGAGCAGGTGAGTGCCTTACTGCTCACACAGCTGCAGCAACCTGCAAACACTTCTGGCCCCACCTCCTTTTCTGAACCCTGCCATTCAGGGATAAATACCACGTGTTGTGATATGTGATGCTTCTTTAGACATTAAAAATAATCAACCCAGATGTGTTTTGTTTCTGTGAGAAGCAGTCAGATTATCCCATGCAGCTCACTTCTTTCACTTTGAGCTCCCCCACCAGATACTTAGTAGCTGGTGGGGTAAATAATTGATGAATGTTCCCACACAGCTCCTTGATCCCTCCCAGGATTTCTTCAGGGTTGCTGTAGACAGAAATGTCTGCAGAGCATTTGGAATGAAATTTGCAATATGAAAATATGTTTGGTACTCCTTATGTAACCCTTTCTTCTGCAACCAGAAACTCCTGGAATATTTGTTGCCTGATTGACTGAGCTTGCCTTTGACAAAAATCAAAGACTAGCTGGATTTTAAGCAATCATTCTTGTATCTTGTAGCAAATGGAAAGCTCTTTCTTGGGATTTTTCTTCAATCTAGTAAGTGGCTTCCTCTCTTTCCTTGGATAGTGGTGGCTTTCTTGGTCTTTAAGAGTGGTGGGTGGTCTGGGTCTCCTCTCAGTGGAGGAGTTTATGGCTGAGGAACTGCCTGACCCAGTGGCCCGCTAGGACTCAGAATCAGCCTGCATCAGTGAACTCAAACCCCATAATAAATGTTCTTTCAAGGGTTCTTTATTAAGGTGTAATGCAAACCTGGTGTGAGCAGGGAAATGCATTCAACAGAGGGTCATCACGGCCCAGGAGCAAGGCTGTTTAAAAATGGTTTCCCATCTACTCTCTGCAACCTCCCAGGGCCAGACTCACTGTATAAAAACTCTCAATCCAGTGGACAAGAGAGGCCTAGCCAGCTCCCACTATTAACTGCCAACTTCAAAACACATCCTAGGAAATAAATCTACTTTGAAGACATTACTATCCAGGACATCAGGTACTTATCAGAGGCTCCAGTCTAGGCTGGGCTCTGCTCTTGCTCAGCTGCATGCCACTGAGCAGCCACTGAAATGCCTCGACTTCCACTTCATATGATAAACAAGGAAGCACTAACACCACTCTGATTTTTTAAATTGTAATACTGAACCATCCCATCTCATCTAGAACAACTGTGGGGCAATGAAACATCCCATTCATTCACTGCCAGTGCTGGTGGAAGGTCAGGTCTGAAGAAAGGCTTGTAAGCATTTTTTTTTATCCCTGATTTAGATCCCCAAACCTACCTGCCTTTGTCTCACATTCTAATTTTGCTGCTTTATTGAAATCACCCCATTCATACTTAGAGAAAACTTTCTTCTTTTAGACTTGAGGGCCTTGACACATACCATCTGGGCATATCAGGCATGTGACTGTGGAGTGATGTTTGTTCCATGGTGGTGGTGGGGTCACTGCTCACCTATTGGCAAAAGACTAGCACACAAGAGGGAAATACCAGGAGGAGAGCCACACAGGACTCTGTGGAGAAACATGCTGAAATGCAATATCATTCATTCATTCATTCATTTGTTTATTCTCCAGGTGTCCTTTGGGAACTTGGTGTCCCTTGATTATAGGAGACACTGAGGCACCCCACCCACAGTATCTCTTCAGTACGAAACACCATGTGGGGAATTTCAAGTACCAGTGCCCTCTGTCAAGCCAGTGAATTGACATGTGATAGCCATCCTGTCAACTCACCTGAGGTGACTAGCAAGAAGGAAGAATGTACATGAAACTAACATTGGTTAGGACTAAGTTTTAAGCTCTGACTCAAGCATTATTTCTCCTGAGTGATTATGGGGTTCATAATCACACAGAGAATGGCTTAGATGGAGTCAGTGATTCAGCCTGGAAAAATGTCTTAATATGCAGTAACTACTTCAGCCCATTATGTTTTCCCTTCCAGAAGAACTGCCTGCCAGCCATATCTTTCTAATCTCCCAAATACACCAAGACCTTGATTGGCACACATTTTGATTGGAGGGAGAGAGCAGAATCCATATTCTCGACATCAGTTTGGGAAAGCCATACATGCTGTAAATTAGTTCACATTAGGGGCCTGCTAAAAAAACAAATGAGTAAGAAAACAAACAACAAATTTCTTTCCTGTGGATCCAAGAATTGGCAGAGCCAGCCCAAGCCACCTCCCTTTGTCCACCTACAGTCTGGAAGAAGTGGAATGGCCAGATGTGTGAGTACTGCCACCCACCCGAGGGCCTGGCCACTCACCTGGCTCCCTTCACCTGGCTGCAACGTGGCTTTAAACCATTTGGAGATGTTTGCACCTGAGGTGGAAGCTGAGAAATGTGCCTTATGTCTTGACATGGGTAATATTCCCTTCCCTGCACTGCGTGCAGGTGCAGGGCGAGGACTCCGGTCTCCTCATAGGACGGTGTGAGCAAGATAGAAGTGTCCCTGAAGAGAGTCCTAGAGACCACCTCGTGCTTCAGAGACAGTGGACTCCTAAGGTCTGCGAAAACTCCCTCTTATTATGTAATCAAACATGCCTGCAGTCATTTGCCCTGATCCAGTGGTCCCAGGTTTCTGAGGGTCAAACTCCTGAACTGTGGGAGGTCACTGACCTTAGGCTCTTTATGTTGCTCAGTGCAACCTTGGCCACCCAGTATGAAAAAGAAGAAATTTACTGATTTACCAGCATGATGATGAAATGCTGCATGTCTTTATTTTAACCAAAAGATTAATTTTGTATTAAGAAAAATATTTCCCTTTTGCCAGTTGGCAAGTGATTGATCTCCCAGAATATGCTGCGTCTTCCAATAAAAATGTAAAACACCAGCAATAGTGCAGGAATTCCATCTTTATCCTCCTTGACTATCTCATACCAAAACCCAAAGCATGAGGGTCTCAGCCATGAACTGATTTTATCTGATTTAATTTTAAGTTGCTTGTCATCCTAGACAAATTCCACTGAACTCCAAAGCAGCAGGTACCCAAGGGAGATAGTAGACCAACTGCATTGTGGTATTACTGATGGACAACCTGAGGCTCAGCCTGGCTAAGCAATTGAGCCCACATTCAAGATGCTTCTTCAGAGCTACTTCTAGTATGCCACTAGGCAAAAGAAAAGCTGCCAAGGCCCATTCCCCTCTCTCCCCACCCTTCTGCGAGGCACACTTGCCACTCTCCCTCCTTTTGTGGGTTCATTGCCTACTTCACTCCTTCTTTCTCTTTCTCTGGCCACTTTTCTCCCTCCTTCTGTGGGCCTCAGCTAATACCCCTGCTTTTCTGCTCCTTCTGTGGAGCCCATTCCCTATTCCCCCTCTGTCTCTGGGGAAAGACTCATCAAGAACATCCTCAGTTGTTTTTCCTATGAAGCTGAAGCTTTACCAAGATGTTGAGCGTAACCGAGTTATAACATATTTGAAATATACTATAGAGGAGGTAAATTTTTAAGCAGCAAAACACAAAGCTCCTAATTTTTCAATAGTGGTTACTGAAAACCACTTGTAGTTGAGTCACCACATCTGCATAAAGGTAATAAACAAGTCAGCACAGCCAAAACTTACACCTGCACATTTCCTTCCTGCAGCTTTTGTTTGGTTGAAAAGGTCTATCCCCTTTTAATGAGCACTTCTCATCCCAAAATATTCACTTAATGTCAGTTAATACCACCAAGTATTGTGAGGACTTCAGTGCCTCCTTGGTATCCATGTACGCATCATTGTCAATGGATTCAGAGAAGAAAATTTGCTGCTACCCAGTCAGGCCTACACTCTGACCAGTGAGGCAAAAGGTGACCTTGCCTTTAAGGCAAACTGAGGAATTTGATTCATGGTGAGATGACTTCCTTGGAGACAGACTTGGGTCCCACTGATGTCCATGTGACACAGTTTGTGGTCACACTGCTGTCCATGAGCACGGGAAGATCTAGGGCCCTATGACTATTTCTGGATGACCCTGAAATAGGGGATGAAGACACGGCAAAGCATTGCAGGCAGGGCCCACTGAACTTTAACTCACTGTCCTGTCTCTCCTCTCTGACTGAGTGATGGGGTGTAGAGTTCAGATCCCCAGGGGCTACATGGCAATTTGAAAGTCCCTTGGCATAGGAGGCCAGACAGAAATGTTGAGATGGGGCCAAATGTGTGCTCTATAGTCACTCCAGTTCCCTGATTGTCTTTTCTGTTGGCAGCCAGTTAGGTCTCTGTAAATCCTGCGGAAAGTCTGCCCAATAGGTTCCTAGGGAAGAAAAAGAGAGTCAGTAGCACTCACTGATTGGTCAGGCTTCCAGCCAATGGGATGAGATAGAGGTTGTCCTTTAAATTTTAAACTCAATTTCACAGAAGACCATTAATGAAGGAGTGGTGTACACTCAGAGGTCTTCTCATACTTGTTTATTTTATGAGAAGTCACTTTAGACTCTGTTAATAATTTTAGGCCACTCCCCCAAGGGCTCCTGGGCATATCTGGAAGGGAATTAGTTTTATAACTGAATTCTAGCCACACACCTGTTCTGTTAAGCAATGCATTACTCATTACTGGATTCTCAGACAACAAGCTTGATCTCTTTAGCTTTGGGGAGAGTTTTTCTACTTAGGAAAAAATTACTCTGGAGAAGAGTGAATTCACTCACTTTCAGCAAAACCTTTCACATTTAGGCATTGTGATAAGGCAGGCTGTATCCAAGGCAGCTTTTACAACCACAGGCAGGCAAGTAAGATCCAATTTCTGGCTTGGAGTTTGCTTTAACAATGGTGTACCCTTTTTCAGAAGAATGTAGCAAAGAGGAAGCAAATTCCATCTTTTGACATCTTGTGTGTATATTAGTGAAACCAACATCCCATAAGCCAAAATTTTCTTTTGTAGTGAGTTGAAATTTGTAGCCAGACCTCTTCTGTTGCTGTAGTGTTGGCATGTTCAGGGAATGTCTCTTGATATCCTGTTAGGTCTTGTATGAACAGGGGCATACCCAGTGCAAGGCCACACTGGCTCCCTTCCTTGTTCCCTGGGGTCTCTGAGGCCAGATTCCTTGGAGGAGGCTGCTGAGGCAGCAAGCATCACATGGGTGTGAGGGTTCCACAAGCATGGGTTTCCTGGCAACCAGATCAGCATCTCTCGATTGTTATTTTTTTAGGAAATTCTGATGGTGACTGGGCAGTGGCGACACTTAAGTCACCAAAAGGTACTGTGTTCCTTTCTCTGGTTCCTTTGTCCGGGTGTTGTCAAACTCAGCATTAAATAATGAAGGGACAGAGAGTCCTGGTGTTTGTACGTGACCCAGTCATGTGTGTCTGCCCTGATGGATAGCTTTAAGTCTGTGTAATCTCCAATGCAGAGGTCTGTCGTGTAGCATGTGTGCACATGTGCATGCACTTTGGTGTGCTGTCATGCTTAGGGCCGTTCTTGAACAAGGTGTTATCCCTTTGCTCACCTCCTATTATCTGCTGTTTTAGGGAAATGCCTCTATGAGAAACATCTAAGGAAAGGCAAGTTCCCCAAACAGAACTACAAAAGCAAAGTGGCAAAAACAAAACATAAGATAAATTAATTTAAAAAAAGATGAATTAATTCTGGAAGTATCACTGGTAGCACGTGGGGAGGTACATGGTTCTTATGGGGAGATAAACACAGCCACATTGTTGACCATAAGTCTGGAGAATTAGACTTTTAGGGAAAGAAACTTGTTTCCAGTTTTCCCAGCTGAGTAATCTGCAGGACTAAGGAACTTTTGGAGTTGAGTATTAACGAGTTGGGTGACTGTGTCAAGTGGTGGCGGTAACTAATGTATTAATTCTCTACTATAGTCCATGGCGCTGTCCCTTTACACTTATTGTGTTGCTTAATTCTCCAGACACTTTGCTGAGTATTGATATGCCCATTCAGAACTAGGTCATGGGTGTCCAAATGAGTAAGAGTCACACTTACCTAAGGAATACAACAACTAAAGGTGGAATTGTATTTGAGATTATGTCCCTCTGATGCTAATGATAAGTTGTTCCTTATCGGATGAGGGACAGGAAAAGCTGTCATGAACATCATGAAAACCAGCCATGAACATTGCTCTTACTGTTCTTCACTCCTTATACACTGCTGGACCCCACAGTGGAAATAGAGTAGCTGACCCAAAAAGGTAGAGAGAACTCTTTAATGACCTTGAACTGAATAAGAGCAGGAGACAGACAAGTCAAATTCTAAACAAGGTACCTGTTGTGGTCATTTTTGCCTTTCAAAACATCATTTTGACTACTCAATGGGAACTAGACTACAGAAAATTGGACTGGGGATGGGCACACCAATTAGGATGTTCCTGAAGGCAGATGGTGTCTAGCTGGTGTAGGTGTAGGATAGAGGAAGAAGATGGAGTGGAGGGATAACTGGGGAGCTGCAGGGGAGATGAGCAAGGAGGTAGATGGAGATAAGGACCACTAGGCAAATGCTTTTCACATGAGATGCCTATGAGCACTCAGTTGCTCAGGATCTTCTGACTCACTGGGTCTTAGATGGAGTTTCAGGAGTTGAACTGTGGATAAGTTCTGGGGTGCTGTGCTGCTGACCTGGGTACTATAGCACCACTGCTGAGGAACATCTTGCTGGGAGATGAATGCCCTTGAATAAGTACATAGAGTATCTTCTCAAGTCTTAAGAGAGAAATGAAGAAGAAATATGACAAAAGCTCCAGACCTCAAAAACAGTTTGGATTGGAAGGTAAGAACTCAATAGTCCCATACCAGGAAAGAGGTTCATGTTTAATGAGAATCCCCTGACTACCAAGTTGTTGATGAAAGAGATAGAGTTTTAGGTCTTGCATTAGATAATAATTGCTCACATGTCAAATCCCAGTTTTAGAAATGCAAACAATTTGGAACATGACAGACCTCCTCTTTGAGAGACATACCCTTCCTCCAACTGCCCATGCAAACAAGGCTCTTAGGGTCCTGCCACAGCCCTGAGCCTGCATCCTGGCCTTTGTCAGCCTGCTGTGGTCTGATGCCTTTAGACAATATTTTAGGCCACGTCAAAAGCAAAGGCTTGAAAGCTGTTTCCTGCTCAAACCAAAGCACGCCCACTTGGCCTGCTAAGTGCACCTTTATTTATTTTGCCTCTTATGGGGAGGAGAAAGAGAGGAAGCACGAAAACAAGAGTAGAGGTTTGTACAG
Source organism: Meriones unguiculatus (assembly GCF_030254825.1). NCBI lineage: Eukaryota > Metazoa > Chordata > Mammalia > Rodentia > Muridae > Meriones > Meriones unguiculatus. The sequence continues at coordinate 49,715,727 of NC_083359.1, forward strand.
TCAGGCTATCTTCTCATAAGGAAAACATGAGCTGGCATGTTGGGCTTACCACTCATGAATCCCAGTCCTGCCCTTGATTTGTGATTCTTGGTACATTCAGCCATTCAACTCCTCAGCCTGTATTTTCTTCCATCAGGTGCTGGCCAGACCTGACCCTGCTTAGCTTCTGAAATGAGACTTGATCAGGCACAGTTCAAAGCAGTATGGCTATAAACTGTAAGCCCTGATTTCCTGACCTGCAAAATGGAGGTAATCGCTCCAGATACTTCCTGGATGGCTGCAAATGGAGTAATGCTTTAAACACATGTCATAGTCCCCAGCATATAGAAATTGGTAAATGCCTGCAGATATTACTGGCATCATTTTGCTACTACTATCAAGTGAGAAAAAGTCTGAGGCTCTGAAAAATTTTACATCAATGAAAAGCTGTTAATCTTTGTTTAACTCATCATTTCCCAAACACCTTTGAATCAGACCTCTTAGATTTTGAGGCAGAGCAGTTGGCATCAGAAGAGCCAGTTGTGAGGGTGCTGTTGGGAGCCCACTGTAGAACACAGGGCGAATATGGTGAAGAAGACAGAAGGCAGGTCTCTCCTGGAGAGGCTAGGTAAGAAAGTGTAGCTATAGTGGCAAACTCTCTAAAGATAGCTGCTTTTTCCTGCTACTTGTGTTGCTTTTGATTCACCTTGTGAGAGAATCATGTCTGCTAGGACAGGAAATGACACAAGGACGTGGCAGACACCACATTTATCTTTCAGCTCTTCATGAACATCACCTGCAGTCATCACTGATGTTGGCTCACTCATGCTGAATCCTGGGAATTCCAGGTGAGCTTGTGCAAAAACCACAAAAGGAAGACACTGCTTCAAGCTCACAATCAAGTGGAAGCCAGCTTTCGGGAAACTTTTCTGAATGAATGTGGATCTTCCAGAGCTACACTGGGGCACCTAATAAGAAGGGACCTGCCAGCGCAGCGCTCCAAACACCTGAATGACTGCCAGGGTTTTTGGCTGGAGTCAGCCAACCAGTTATCCAACCACCTATGTGCTCTGAATTCCTATTTCTACCATTGCTAAAACAGGCAATCAGAGTATCCGTTCTCCATGGCGTTTGTGGAAGTAACTCCAAGAGGCCATGCATGTGAGTGTCTTAGTGCGGGGCTTCATTTCCGATAGGTTCAGAGCACACATAGAAGCAGCCGATGCTTCAAAGGCCTCTATTCAGCTCAGAAAGAATTCTTAGTATTGGTAGAGGAGCCTTCTAGAAAACTGCATCCCTATCCCTCATGAGATAATCTGGTGTTGCCGACGATTACATGAGAAAATTTCATCTCAATGGGATGAAGACTGAGACCCAGTCGGGGACATAGGAGCTTAACCATGAATCGCTGGAGATGTCAGCTGCAAATCTAAGCTGTGAGTCCACCCACCCCTAAGGGCCTGGGCCTCCAGGTGTGTGTGCTGGGGGAGGTCCTCAGCACATTCTTCCTTTAAAATACCTATCTAGATCTGCTATACTAAAGTCTTGCCACCCTGTTTAAACCAAATTCTGAATGCAAACACAAACACATAATCGGTGCCCTAGAGCAGCAGTTTTCACATGCCAGCCTTCTCACGAGGCACTTCCTCTCATAACTCAACAACTTTTACTATATGTTCTCAGAATTGCAACTATTACTACAGTTGATTTTAGATCATTTTCATTAGCTCAACAAAACAAAATAGGCCTCTTAGTTGTGTCTTTCCAAACCCCAGCCCTAGGCAACCAACACATGCATTTTTTATCTTGCTGAAAAATATATTTCTCATGGTAGTTAAAGCTACATCACAGCTGAAAGAACGCTGGTGGTGGGGGCACAGTCTTACATATCATTTTCTGTGCTGCAACTAGGGATTACAAAAGGGTGACTTGACAATCAAGATGCACAGCATCTCTAGGTCTTAATTCCTTTAGCCTGTTTTGTCTTACTTCTTGAAGATGCTTTAACTGTGATCATGGAAGTGAAAGGCTAAAAAAATTGCTATCTAGCTCATAGTAGTTACTGAACAATTCCTAGTTATTTTTTCTCTTAAGACAATAGCTATGCCAGGTGTGCTGCACAGCTATGATCCCAGTGCTCTAGAGGCTGGGGCAGGAGGGGGGAGGGAGGATCATGAGTTTTGGACTAGCTTGAGCTACATAGTGAGACAATATCTTAATAAAAACATTAAAAATGAACAAGAAAGGAATGGATAAATGAAGAAAAGAAGGAAGAATGCAAATGTCTGTTAGTGAGAATTGCTCTTCTGAGGGCCGCTCTAGGAGGTACAGGACAAAAGCAAATGTTTCATTTGGCTATATCTTCATTGGAGTGCACACAGCGCACAATCCATTCTGGTGACACTCTTGCCCAAAGGCAGCCTTAAGACATTACATTGTGATATTCTAGCTTTTGCAGTTTCCTGATTCAGGTTTTTAGTTTGGTAGCAAGCAGTAGCATACAGAGCAGAAGGAGGAATGGGACGATGAGAGGTAATTTTTCTTTTTAAATAAAAGTCAAGTCCCACTCTATCCTCCATTCAGCCCCTTCGACAACACAGGACAGCGCTGGAGCTTTGATGAACCTTCCATGAGAACCCACAAGCCAAGAAATGAGTCTGTAGAAAGAGCTCTCTGGTCTTCATAAAATGCTATCACATCAAGATTGCAATAAAGTTTACTAGTTTAAAAGTGTGTCACTCTGAGCATAAGCCACCCAGACATTGCAGAACCATCTTGTATGATGCTCACAGCATGCAGTAGACACTTATAAGTGCTGTTGACAATAATGTATTACTAAATGAAGAGGAGCAAAGCATTCCAAGAAAATCATGTGCTTTTCTTAAAATGACTATGAAACAAGAAGTAGAAAATCAAGGAATCCCACCTAGAAACACAGGACTTCTCTTTGAAGTGAGTAAAAGACTGACTGATACTTGTATCCATTATCTGTCACCATGAAACACCTTGTAACAAAGAGCTCAGCTTTTACAGCTCAGAGTCACCAGGCTCAGCAATTGTTTAGTGGGAGATGGGAGGTTCTTCTGATCTCAGCTGAGTTCACCCACTGATGGGGTGGCTGGACATTGGCTCATTTAGGCCTTTTTTTTTTCCTGGAATGATAGAGGCAGCTCAGTTCTCTAAGTTCTCATCCTCAGTGAGGTAGCTAAGACCAGCTCCGGGGATGATGGAACCAGAAAGCTGCCAAACCCAGCAAGTGCTTCTGCCAACCTCCATCTTTGTCCTATCTGTAAATATTGTTAGTCATGGGGATAAGCTCAGAGCCCAGTGGGAGAGTTGAAATAAGAACTTTTCTTTTTGCCTAGCTTTCTTTCTATTTTTTTTTCTGGAGGACTTTCAAAGTCACAAAAGTTACTGATACAAAGAGCAAAAATTCATTAATATCTTCAACAGTCACAGCACCCCAAATCTCACCATTATGGACTTTAGATCATTCCAGGAAGAGACAATAGAGTAGAAGGCAGTGAATATAGGGTGTTGGACTAAAGAGCTTTCCTTTTCAGTTCCTTCATTTAAACTCACACTTGCATATTTCACCAGCATGCAGGTAGACCTTAAGACAAACCACACCTTGAGTTTCTAAGGAGAACTATGTCTGTGTAGCAGCAATGTCAGACACACAGGAAGGCAAAGAGCAGACAGTTGACTCTGGGCTGTTTGGTGTCAGGGGCTCTGTGGTCAGCTCTGGCTGGAGCAAAGCCCATGACACCTTTGTTCAGCAGCCTTGCTGAAAATGGAGACTGCACAGCCAGACAGCCTGAGAAGAGACAAAGAGCCCATCGATTCAGAGGACCGTCAGCTACAATAAAGCAGCTCGTGGCACAGTTTGGAAAGCTTTGAAGCAAAGCCCAAGCCAGGTAGTTCCAGGATCTTCTTCAGCAAAAGCAGTGAGACCGCCTGCCAGGGGCCTTCAGAGTTAAGGCAGAAAAAGATCAGGCCTGAGAATGGCACTTTCTGCTTTTGTTTTTGTTCTTTTTCTCTCTTAGAGAGGCTTGCTGCAAGAAAGATGTGGTGTTCCATGATGATAAGCAAGATACCTTAAGCGTCATTAGGACCAGGCTCAAATGTAATCCTCTCTCCTTGCAAGGCCCAGAACCAAGTAAATGGGACTAATTTGCCATGAAGAGATGTCTTCTTATCTCTGCTGTGGCCCTGCTTAGCAGCCCTCAGACAGATCAGCTCTCCTTTGCTTTTCTTGTTCCTGCTGTTGAGACAGCCTGGGGAACCTGGATAGCTTTATAGCATGAATTTCAAAGGAGAGAAGATGCAAGGAACAACCTGAACTGTCTGCCTCTTAGTTTTTAATTTTGCTTGTGAAGGAAGAAGGAAAAAGGCTGAGACCCAGAAATCATTTCTATGGAAGTTAAAGTAAATATTGCTTAACATTACTGAAAGGCTCTACAAATACAGTGGCTTAGGAGAAAGCTGTGTGTTTCTCTGCCATGCCCTAGTCCCAGGATGCCGGGGCAGCTCTTGGCTCCACGTGGTCAACAGAGAACCCAGGTTACACTACTCTTGCAGCATTAGATTCCTGCTGAGCCCCCCCTGTTTGCACTGTCAGAGTTGGTTGGTCTCATACAGCATGTTACTCAGCTTTCCCTCACTGTGACAAAATACCTGAGAGAACAGCTTAAAAGGAGAAAGGGTTAATTTTTGTTTCAGATGTTTTGTTCATCTCCACTTGGCCCTGTTGCTTTGGATCTGTGGCAAAGGCAGAGAGAATGAGCTGGAGCATCACTGCTTGTATCCTGGTGGGTAAAAGGGTCCCAGTTCTACGTCCTAAGGTTGCCACTGTCTCTCAATGGTGCCATCAGCTGGCCAGAATTTTTATTGCTATGACAAACACCTGAATTCATAGTTTTAGTCCATCATGGCTAAGCAGTTCACAGTATGGTAGCCAGGAAGGAGGGAGGGATGGAAATTCTTATTTTCATTCTAATGCTCTGAAATTCATTACTGCAGTCCTATCCTTCAAGATTAGGGGAATAATGATGTGGCTTTCAGGAGCTTCATGTGGGATTTAGAAACTACAGGTTGACTCCTTGTTATCTTGGAAAGTGACTGCTGATCTTTGAACAGTGGGGCAGTGACGATGGAACAGAGACTATGGAGGGGTACTGCCTACTTGCTTGCTCCTCATGGCTTGCTCAGCTTGCTTTTTATACACCCCAGGACACCAGCCAAAGGGAGGCATCACACAAGGCAAGCTAGCCTTTCTTGCTCTAATCATTATTAAGACAATCCCTACAGACTCCCTCACAGGCCATCTGATGGCCTCTTTTCAACTGAGACTCCTCTTCCCACATAACCCTAGCTTGTGTCAAGTTGACTAAAAGAATTCAACTGGAGCACCAGGTAAATAAAAGGAAAAAAGACAAAAAAAAGCATGTGGATGAGATCACATACACAGTTAAGGCGTGCTGTTACTCAGGACACTGATAAGAACTGGGCAGTCAGGAGGCAGACTATGTCAGCACAGTCTCCTAGGTTTAGTCTCTAACTCCTTTTGTCTCCATTTGACTTTATTCTACCTCCTTTGAAATATGTCTGCTAAAGAATGCCTGAGCCTCTGCAGGCTTTTAGGCATACCTATGAACCTTACCTTGCCAGCCTGAGAAATAAATGCTTAACTGCTGCTCCAGTCCTTCAATCTCTGGAAAGAACAGACCTCTCAGTCTTATGTGACATGAACTGGATGACCAGGTAATGAAATAGCCTGTACACCTCTAATGTATTAAAGAATGACACTAGGGTAGTTTTCCATCAAAGTTTTCTTTCTTCATCAAATACAACATATCACATCCCAGCTGTGCACAAGGCACTGGGCTTGATGTTTGAACAGTAGAAGTGAGAACAGATATCTTTACCTTATATTCTAGCCAAAGGGAAAAGAAAATGCTAAGAAAGATAGTTTCATATAGCAATGTGAATGATGGTATAATAGGGGACATCAGGGGAAATGTCTCTCTTGGACCAGCATGAGGGCTGTTAGGAGAAAGTAGATGTTGGTCAGAGTGGTGAAAAATGAACATTTGAAAAGACTAGAATAATCAGGAATGAGCTTCCAAGGTCTCCAGCCAGTAAGCTAGTAAAATACTTCTGTTTAAGAATAGAAAAGAATCCATATAGCCTGGGTAGAATGGTGCCTTGAGATCATGTCTACTCAGAAGCTCAGGCTGTGAACACATATGCAAATAAGGTCTTTGGAAATGTCACTAGTTTAAAAATAAGGGCACAGTGGGTTAATGTGGGTACCTAACATAATAAGACAATCCAAGAAGAGATACACCTGGAAACACACACACACACACACACACACACACACACACACACAGAGAGAGAGAGAGAGAGAGAGAGAGAGAGAGAGAGAGAGAGGAATATGTTGACTGTGTAAAACCAGAAGCTGTGAAGCAATGGACACCCCAAATTGCCAAAAAACAACAACAAAAAAAAAAAAAACAAAAAAAAAAAAACAAAACAAACAAACAAACAAGAAAAGGCAGAGCTTTGAGAGGAAGAAGGCATGTTTCTTGCCACCATGGTAACTCAGATTTCTGACCTCTAGAACTGGAAGAGAATACATTTTTGCTGTCTAAAGCCAGTCAGCTTGTGGTACTCTGATGCAGCAGCCTTAGGGAAAAATACATTCTGTGGTGGGTTTCTGTTAGTGTGGCATGGAGGAGCCTGTGCAAAGATCAAGAGTCCAGTCATACACACTTAGGGGCCACTGCAAAGAATGCAGACCCTGTGTTTAAATGTAATGGGAAGATTGATCGATATATCTCATATTATTGATCTAAAGACAGAGGTAGGCAAGGGATAGTGAAACTCCGGTCGGGGGGGCATTGCTTCCCAGGTGAAACCCATCACCCAAGATGCAGAAATGCACCAGGTGAAAGTAAGCTGTAAGAAGCCCTCCTGGGGATTCCTTTGACCTAAGGAGAGGAGGTAGGTGGAAGACCGCCCCCTGAGGCCCACAGCTGCGCAGCTTGTCTTGGAAATTGGTTGGTATCTTTACACTGTTTCCACAAAGGCAAGAGTTTTTTTTTCCCCACCCTGCATCTGTACAAGTATCTGCTGCTCATTAAGAATGAGACAGATGGAGAAGGTGCAGTTTATTTTACTGCCCTGACTCCCTCAAGGCAATTAGGCCTATTGGAAGAAAAGCACCCCTTTCTTTCTTTCTCTCTTTCAGGTAAAGAGAAAATCAAAGTAGAGAGTTTTAATGTTGCTGAGTGGCCACATCTGTTTCTTGGTCGGCTTGTCAGCCATCTGCCCATGAGATGGTGAGGCTGGTTAGGTTAATGCATTTGCTAATGGGGCTTACAAGGCTGCTCAGCGAATCTGGCATTTCCTTCACTAGGTGCTCTGTGCTATATTAAAGTAAGAACCACACTGCATGAAGTGGCTAGGTAAGCAGACCCCACACCTCTCTCCAGAAGGAAGAGACCAGGAGTACCGTGTGTGTGTGGGGGGGGTGGGCTTCATGGCAACTGCTCTGCCAGCTGAGGATGGTTCATCCAGCTAGCCTCCAATCACTGCCCTATGGTGGAAATCACCTTAAGAACATTCTGTGGAAGTGTCTGTTCTATCCCTGGGTCCTAAGGCTACCTCTGTACTTCACATCTCTAAAACACCCCAGAGTGCCATGGAAGGATCTGGTCAGACACATCAGCAGGCATGGATGAGAAAATCTTGCCTGTGGGACATTAGATGATAATGGTATAATTTTGCTTTCTTTTCTGTACCACCTGGATGTTTCCATTTCCCAAAGCTACCATGCTCTTTCCCATCATACGGTTTTGCGAAATTCTGCTGTGTATCAATTATAAAGTGATTATAACAGTACAGATGGTTCCAATACCTAGTGGCTTAGTGTAGCCAGCATTCATTGGGATCATGGTTCGGAGCTACTTTTAGCCTGGTGGGATGCCCTGGGTAGGGTTTCCTCAGGCTGGCGCTAGCTGCCTTGTTCAGGAGGATGGTAGCACTAGCTCTCTAGTCACTGGAGGCTGTACAATACAATCAGCTGTACTGAATGTGAGTAGTGGTTCTGTGGGTTTCTTATCCTCCAAGGATAAGAAGCCAGGCTTCATATAGAAGGGGGTTCAAGTGGCTGCTCCCAGAGGCTGCTACAGTCTAGTCAAAGCAGGCAACAAAGCAGGCCCAATTCAAGGTGTGCAGAAATAAACTTTGCCTCCTGATGGAGAAAGCTTCAGAGCACTATGAAGATTCTCTCATTTGGCCAGCTTAAAGATTTCTACATGGAAGCCTGCCCTGACCACTACTCATCTCCTATATATTCTCTAATGGAGTAACTGGGCCCTCAGCCAACACGGCAGGAAGGACGAAGAAAAGAAGCCACAAAGGAAACAGATTGGTTTTGATAGATGCCTAGTAGGCTGCCTGGTACATAATAAGTGCTCAATAAGCCAGGCTTGGTGGCACACACATGTAATCCCAGCACTCTGAGAGACAGAGGCAGGCAGATCTCTGTGAGTTGAAGGCCAGCGTGGTCTACAAAGTGACAAAGATAGCCAAGGTTACACAGAGAAACCCTGTCTTGAAAATGAACAAACAAGTACTCAATAAAGATATGTTGACTGTAATTCTGTGCTGTATCAGTAAGGCAAGAAGTAAAATATATGTACGAGCAGTTATATTATGCTCTAGGAATTACTGTATGTAGTATATGTATCCCATATGCATTATTACTCATAATAACTCTGACTGTATTTAATGTTATCCTCATTCTAGCCTAAGGAGACAAGCATAAGGTGTTACCTGGCATCCCATAGTGCCAGGTTTTAAAGTCCATATTCTTTTTGATCTACACTTCCCAAGGTGCTCTCAGTATTAGGTTCATCAAGATTGGGTATGGAGGAAGCTGTAAGAACCTACCCTTCTTCCCTGACATCCCAAGAGTCAAGTGCTCTCATGTTTAATTTTCTTTAGAATTTTCCGAGAAGGCACTGCCTCCTTCATACTTACTTTTCTTCTTTTGTCAAAATGGGAACCTTTGAGCCATGTTCTGAACAGACCTTGCTTAGTCTAATGTCTGAGAAGTAGGAGTATGAAATGAGTGTGCTAGGTCATGACCAGGTACATAAGTGAGATTTTCAGTAAGAGACGACGGGGAGGAAAGTAGAAGGGAATTTCTTCATCATACTCTTGACCAGGTGTGCTGCACTGTGCTTTATGATATTTTACTTGTATATTACCACTGAATATTTAAATGTCCAATATTTGCTAAAAACCAAACTGTACATTGTTGTGGAAGGGCAGATGAAACACAGACGTGGACTTGTCTTCTTGGGGTTCTAATGAGTAAGATAAACAACAACGAATAAAGTATTGAACAGCTGTAGAGTGGGAGCAGTGAGAAGCACCTCCGAGAAGAACAGATTATGGAGGGATCCTGCCCACTGACAGTGCCTAGAGAGGTCTCTCAAGTGGGAGGTAGTCAAGGATACTAGTAGTGAGTTGGGAAGCCATTGCCTTCCCCCTTTTTAATATAAACTATGTGTACCACTGTGATAGATGCCAAGTGCTCCCGGGGTTCTCAAGCCCAGCTGTAAATTAAGATTGGTGGCCTAAACTTAAAGACAAACAGTGTCTGGGCTGACCTTTCAGGTATTCTTATTAAGCATGTTTAGAGACAGTTCTGGGTGCTGAGTACCTGTCTCCTTAATCCCATGTAGTTGCTTTTATTATCAGGATTTAGCTACTAGTTGTAGGGTCATTTCATGTGCTTGGATTTGATAGTCTCCTAATTTGTATAGTAGCAGACATGTACAGAAGTCGTAATCCCCATCTTTTCTACTTTTATGTAGGAGATATCAAATGATAAAAGAACACAGAGCTGTGGTGACTGAACTTCTGTGACACACACCTGTAATGCTATGTTAGCAGTATAGTAAATGAACCAACAAGTACTTCTGATTGCCAATGAGATGCAGTTCCAAAACCATATCGCCAAGAAATGAATCTAAAATTATAAAGAATCTGAATAAAGAAAAATGAATAAGGCTCCACCTCTAGATGGACTACAGACAATGGCTCTTGAGAAAGGGAGGATAGGTCTCCAGGAGAGCCCCTTAAAGGTTATCCATCAAGTCCCACATGGTCAGTCCCAATGCATATACATATGAGCAACCCTAAGGGAACTCCTCAGATTGTGTGTGTGTCACACATGCATGACAATAACAATTGAAGAAAAAGGAATTTGAGGGAGTTAAAGGGAATATGGAGAGAGTTGGAATGGGGAGAGGGAAGAGTGGAAATGAAATAAATACAGCACCCATTTAAGAAATTCTCTAAAATAAAGAAAAAAGAGAAACTAAAGGAAGGAGGAGGGGAGAAAGGATAAGATCATTCAGTGAAGGATGGATGTGGTAAAACAATGAAATTTGGTTCAAATCTTAATATTTGGTAAAAATCAAGAACCTTAACCATATTTATCCTCTATGAGTCATTCTACCTTGGGTAGTCCAGATCAGGGATCATCCAACTTCTCGTAAAGGGTTGAGAAACGTATATTCAGGTTTTATAGTGACTGTCTGCCATGGCAACAGCAGCAATGGGCAGCAGATAAATGAATGGGCGTGCCTTTGTTTTCAAGGAAATATTATTTATAACAACAAATGGTCACTAACTTCATCGGTTCTCAGGGGGCACAGTTTGCTAATTTGTGATGCAGATTAAAAATGTTTTAAAATTAATCTTAATTCACAAAATTTGAGTAAAAAGATTATCATTTCTATTTTATAAAAGCAGAAGATTAGCATAGCTTAACTTTTCATCAGTAAGGCGTTGGTTAATTGTGATAGTTGATGAAACATTACATAGTCATAGAGATGTTGCTTGTTAGTTACTTATAGCAAGCTAGGCGATGCTCCCTGGACTACCGAAGGAGGAAGGAAGCTGTTTTCATAGTAGTGGTGGCTAAGACAGAAACACAGAGTGCTCAGTACACAGCAGACCACGTAGCCTTGCACATGACACCATGAAACACACTTTTTTGTTTTGAGTACTTTCCTTATGCAGAAGTGGGTGATGGTAGAACTTAAGACAGACTAAGTTACACTTCTAGTTGTTTGCAGAACTGGGATTTTTAGCATAATACTACCAAATGCTTAAAGCAAAAACAATCATACAGACTAGTAAAAATCCAGGAAATCCAGGTAGGGAAATGGCTCAGTTGCTTAAGTGTTTTATTTACAAGCTGGGGCACCTGACTTTGAGCCCTAGAAACCACATAAAATAGTCAAGTATAGTGCATACTCCTATACTCTGAGTGCTGGTGATATGGAGACAGGAGAATCACCGAGCTTTTGTGGATGGCCATCTGGCAGAATCTATGAGTTCTGGTGAAAGTAAGAGATCCTGCTTCAAAGAACAAGATGGAGAGCAGTTGAGAAAAACATCTGAAGCTGATATCTACCTTCATGTGTTCCCTCCAACAATAGACATACAATCTAGAAGAGGCTAGATGGAAACACATCCACCTTTTGACACGGCTGTTCTTGAGTGGTAGAGTGTTCTCTGTAGTGAGGATTATTATTTTAGTAATGAAGAAACAACACTTGAGTGTTAGAAAATCCAAGAGCAAGTGGTGTGGAACTGTGATGGGAGAAGTGGTTAATTGGGGTGGTCTAGACATTTAATCAGTTATCCCTTTAAACCTCTTGTTCCCAGTCTGGACTGTGAAAAGGGCATGGTGCCACGCTTGCCTGTGTCTTGTTTCAGGTGGAGTCCCGATTGTGTCTGTTTGGATTGTCAGACCGTGTTTGCAGTATTCTCAAGTTGACCTGCCTAACCCCTAACCCCTAACTCTTTCTTCTCTCTCCCTTGTTTTTGCTCTCTTCTCCATCCACCAATCCTGCTGTGCAGCTGACAAGGTCGGTGACGACTTCTACACCAAGCGAAGGCATCTGGCGGAGCTGGCTGCCAAAGGCAATCTCCCTTTGCACCCTGTAAGAGTGGAAGATGAGCCCCGGGCCTTCAGTCCGGAGCATGGGCCTGCCCAGCAGAATGGACAGAAGTCTCGCACCAACAAGATGCCCCCTCATCCCCTGGCCTACAACTCTACCGCCAACTTTAAGACCTGGGACCCCAGTGACCAGTCTCTGCGGCGGCAGGCTTATGGCAACAAGGGCAAGCTTGGCATAGCAGAATCGGGCTCTTGCGACCCCTTGGGGACTCGCACCCAGCACTTCCCACCCACACAGCCATACTTCATCACTAACAGCAAAACAGAAGTGACTGTCTGAGCTTTCACTTCAGGTAGTACCTGGAGACCATACTCAACTGAGAGAGGCAAAAAAAATACCATCCCACCTGTACCTTCTTGGCCCTGTCCAACCCCCAGCAGATACACACACTCTGTTCTACAGGAACCAACCACAGACATACTTGTGATATGGAATCATGCTTTTCCTGGGTAATGCCTAATATGCTCCCACAGGCAGATGAGCAAATGAAGCATGGACATTCAGCAATACAGCAGAGGGAAACTTTCAGCTTCAGGCCCAAATTGTGGGGGCTCATTTTCCTTTTCTCCCTAACTGGAAACTGAAATCCATTATAACAAATATATATAAGTAGCACAATTTAGACAAACTGCCCATGGAGAGTACTCTGTACCCTATGTTATGTCTTTCCAAATAAATGGAAGAGGGTGGGAACACAGGCAGGTGTGGCTGCAGGGTGCTTGGGAAGGAATTTGCTCATGTCACAAGCATTTCCTAGTCCCAAAAAGTGATGCTGACAAAAATTAGTGATGAGTGTGAGGCAGTAGTGGACCCTAAGCAGTACACTGATGAAACATTGCATACCATCAAAGCTGAAAAGCAAAGCAAAAAAAAAAAAAAAAAAAAAAAAAAAATTCACAAAGTAAATATTCTCTAAGACCACCATCAATGATGGGAAGGAAAGAACATTCTAGAGAAGTCCCTTAAGACCACGATGTTGGGAGGGATGGGCTTTTATAATGGCCAGAGGGTCCAGAGAATAATAAAAAAAATGAACTTTTAAACACATCAAGTGAACAACAGTATATTAATTTTGTCCAGGGCTTAGGAAATCTGCAGATGGAGAGTTAACAGGAGGTGAGATGGGGACTGAGAAGCCTCCACTTCCTGGTCATCTCCAAGACCTGGAACAATGACAAAAATGTTCTCTATGAACTGTCTGTCCCCAGCGTCCTTTCCTCTTCAGCGTCTTGCTGCCGCTGCTGCCAAACTTCAGCTGCTTTGGAGTGAAAATGTCATAAGCGTGGGTGGTGCCTTCAGTGTTGCCGTTGTTCAAGTGATGGTCTTGTTTCCCAAGTGCATACTCTGTTCTTTAGCCTCCCTCCCTCCTGTTTCTTCTGCAGTAGTGATGTTCCATCCTTCCTTTGTAGGTGAGCCCAGCCAATTAACACCCTTCGAAGGGGCTGCTACAATGTCAGGGGTACCTAAGAACACTCTCAGATTTCCCTCCCGCCAGATTACCTTCGGAGGTATTCTGCACCATCCTTTCTTACCTGGACTCTCCCAAAGTTGCTCTATAGATTGGTTCCTACAGCCAACAGCCATTGGGTCCCAACAAGGAAAGGTCCTACTAAAAGTTCTTCCTTTAGTGGAAGCACAGACAGGTGCATGGAGAGGAGGGATTTTGTTTAAAGAAGAAAGTCTTTGACTAGCCCTTGAAGCTCTTAGCTAATCCACAGGAACCTTCTAAAAACTCAGATTTCTTTGGTAAAAATCCGGGTGAAAAAAAAGCTGGAGCATTTCATATAATTTTCTGCCTCCTGGGTCTCCCCAGCATCACAGTGTCAGCATTCCAGATATTATTCTCCATGTTTCAAGCGACTATGAAGAACTTGGCAATGGATTTAATCTCTCTGGAGCTGTCTCCCATCTGAAGCATGGGGAATTTGGCCTAAGTCAAGCCTTTTCAGTTTTTTAAAGACAGTACTCTGTTCATATTACAGACGAAATTAGCAACGATTAAACTTTATAAGATTCCCATATAAGAAAAGGTGCAGAGAAACACAATACAGGGGTCAGAGTAAATGTTGAGAGCACAGCACTCCCCATAGGGTAGTGCAAACTACTGGCATGCACATCTCACTTTGACATGAGTTAGCTATCTCCTAGCAACACATTAACATCCCAGGATTACCATGACACTGAATCCATTCACAGTGAATCCATCTAAATGGATTCACTTTTAATCCATCTTATTTAAAAAGGGAAACATCCGGTCCTCATCACATACAGAACACCAGCGTCCATTGCCATGAATAGACAGTAAGCATCAAGAAAAACATAAAGGCCTCAAAGACAAAACTCTAGTGAAGGTCTAGCCTGTTCTCTTCTTTCTCTTAAAGACATTACTGTAGTTAAAGATACTGGTACCCAAGAGAGTTTCTCCTTGGAATAATTAGCAAAGGAGAAAGCAGATGTTAAAAAACAAAACCAAACATTGTGTCCCATGTCCATATGCTACCTCCACAGGGTACAGTTTGAACGTACTAGTGCCATACAGCCGTACTTCAAAAAATACTGGGTTGATTTACTTGAGAGATTCTTTCCAGGTCAAGTTCTGCAACCCTTTTCCTCCTTCTGGATCATGCTTTTCCTCCATTCCCTTCATCTCCTCATTATGTAACTCCAATTTAAAGGTCTTTCTTGATTCCTAGTCTATATTATCCTATTTCTTACTCATTCTTTCTTTCTTTTTTTAAGTAGACATCTTCCAGTGAGCTTGGCTCCTTGGTCTGCAAGTGTAATTTTGACTTCGAAAATACAGTTCAACGACTAACATGTAGCCTATATTTCCCAGGCGTGGGCAGCTCACACAGTGCTTGTCTTATTACTTCCTATCTGACTTTGAGAGATGACCTGAAGGGGACAATCAGTAGGGAAGGTCTGTTTAGTCTTTGGCTTCCTCTTGGAAAGATAGATAAACCTTATGATGCTGAAAGACAACATGAGCAATAGAATAATTGATGGCTGTCATGTAGCAAGGCTCCTGTAACCAGTGTAGGGAGAAATAAAAGAGAAAAATAAGATTATAACACTGTTCTTGCCTCTTTCCACGTGACCCCCAATTTCTAACCCCATGGGACCAGAACATGGCTTCCTTCACCTTTCTGGAGTGTCTCAGCCTCCATCTGCCTTGGGCTCTGCCTAGAATTTCCATCTAACTTCCCCCAGTTTTTTTTTTGTGTGTGTAAATGGAGCATATTTTATGTGCAAATATTTTAGTAACCGTATGTTCTGCAAGTAAACCTGTGTTAACACTTGTCACACTGCAGAGTTTATGATACAATAACACTTCCTACAATGAAGAAAAAAAAACATTTGTTTGTTTTCTAAGAATGTTTATTTGTAAACATATGTATTCACTATATTAATATGAATTTCTTACCTGGCAATAAACTGATTATATGTGATGCTCTAGGTGTCTTCTCATCCTTCTTAAGCTCTCAGAGTTTCTGCTAGGAATGTATTATAACCACTCAGCACTGAGTGTCGAGGCTCACATATTGATCCTCTCAGGGAGTGGAAGCTTGTAATTGTCAGCAATTTACACAAGATTTACAGGTTTATTGTTTAGTCTTTTCCTAAGTATGCAGATGACAAAGTTAACTGTGTCCTTACAAATGGCATTGCTGGGTCTCTTCAATGTCACTAATCTCATGTTAATGGCAAAGAACCTGGCTGAGCTTCAGACATGTGCTTCTTCCAGGAACCAGGGTTGCAGTGGGCACAATCACTGACAAAGTGGAATAAGTTCTCCCCCTATTTGTTAAACTGAATTTCCTGGCTGGCTTCTGTCAGCATAAAGCAGAAGCCTGTTAGAAAATTGCTCTTCTCTGAAAGATGCTGAAAGTGTGAAACACTGAGTGAAAGAAATTCCCTTGTTCAGTGACGGTGGCAAGATGGCCCAGGAGGTAAAGGAGCTTGCAGCCAAGCTTGTCCCCGGCCTTTGATCCCTGGAACCAAGATGGTAGAAGGAGAGAACTAACCCTTGCAAGCTGTTTTCTGATGTCCTCAAATACTCTATGGTATGTATGCAATTCTCTAAATAAATAAATATAACAAAATTGAAAAATAAAGATAGGATCTTGGGAGGGAATGGAGACTATGACAGGGAAACTAGCAAACAGGGGACTTCATCATGTTGGCTGTCATCATAGATGGTTGAGGCTTAAGACTGTAGGTAATTTTTTTCACTTTTATTGGTTTTATTTTGATTTTTAAAAATCAGCATATGATGTATTAGATACTATTATGACATTTGGGGACAAAGTATGTTTTTTTTGTGATTCTCTAGCTCCTTGGCCAATTCTTGCAGTTCCCAGCCTCACACACATTTTCTTGTTTGTCCTGTGTGTTGGACCTCAGCCTTCCTCATCACCTACTATTACCCTCACACACGAGTGCATTGCAGGCCACCATCCCATATGCAGAGAACACACAGTTTTCCTCTTTATTTGTTTCTCACCTTGTTTAATGGTATACTCTTGAGATAAATGTGTTTTCCTACAAATTCATGATTTTACATTTATTTACAGCTTAATAATACTCCATCAATTTTATGTCACACATTTTTATTATCAATTCATTTTTAACGGGTACCTTAGGTTGGTTCCATTTCCTTGCTCTTATGAATATAAACTCTGAGAAGGTATTGCCAGGTGTGTTTCAAAACTAACACTCAGGAGGTAGAGGGGACATATTTGTGTGAGTTGAGGCCAGCCTGGTCTACATAGTGAGTTCTAGGTCAGATGGGACCTGATACTGAGTCCCTGTCTCAAAAGGAAAAAAAAAAAAAAAAACGTGTTAAGCACATACTCTCACAATTGCCCTATCCAAGTCTGATATGCATCGTTCATGAGCTGATTAAAGGGACTTCCCATTATTAAATATTCTTAGGTCGGCAAGTACAAGGACATTTTCAGTTCAAGAGAAAGCCATAGGCCCACAGACGCACCAATTGGTAACCAGAAGTCAGCTGTTGTGCACTGGCTGCATCTTGTGCAAAGATGCCAGAGCTGGAGCAGAAAAGCACAGTGGCTGCTCACAGCCAGAGGCTTAAGGTTCTCCAGGTATGCCACTTCCAAGCTGGAGGTATTGAGAAAGGCTTTCCATGTCAAGCAATGGGGAATGCAGCAGTCAGAGTCAAGGGCTGTACTCCTTATTTGAAGATCCCTTCGCTGACCAGAGCAGCTCTGGTCGATTCTCTGGTATATAGCCTGGCAGTCAGGGCCGTGTGGAAGAAAAGAGCGTGCTTCTGGCACTTGAGCATGTACACCAATCAGGACACACTGGAGCCCCACTGGTGGAGTCCTGGTACAGAGAAGTATGCCTTTGCAGGGAGAGACATACTTCTGTGCTAATTAAGCCACCTGAATTAGGTCACAACTCATAAACAACAAGCAAGCATGCATGCCATCTTTACTAAACAGATACTAGTAAATGGTGTCTTGGCACATTTATTCCTAACAAGTTTTTGCTTCAGAGCTTCAGGTTTGAGATGTATCTAAAACTAAAGCCATTCAAATCAGTTCACCTAGTAAGTGGGATCTGAGCTTGAAAGCTCATTGTTACTTGCTCTGCCAACAGCTCTCACCTGCATGAACATGTGATCAGTGAGGGAGCTGGAGAAACTCACTGCTCCTAGGCTCCCCAGCAGAGGGTGGATGAAGTGAGTGTGAGTAAGGGCAGCCAGTGCTTAGAACAAGCTCCCTACCATCTCAAAGCAGCTTTCTGGGGTGGGACTTGCAACTCTTTCTAAGACTTGATGATTTAGGGGAAATGGGATAGAGCTATGTTCATTCAAGGAGAGGGAGCCTGTGTGGGTGCATCCTTCGGCCCGATGTCCAGTGCTGGAAGGTCCTGTCCTGTAATAAAGAGACCTGGTGGGCAATGCTATTGATTGTAACCCCCTTTCATTATGTTCCCAGGCCAGGGAAGCAGCTTTCTTTGTGATTTTCTTAGAAAGCTTGGGTTCGTAGTCAATACTGCTTTCTCATCTTGCTGAGTCCCCCTCCCTCAATTCACTATGACAGTGGTTAGTGAGTATAGCCAATGGGTTGTAGCCCTTATCAATTTGATCTTCTTCCTGCAACTCCAACATGCTGCTCATGCCCTCGTAATCCCCACAGTGTTCTGAGTACACTCAGTTACTTGGTTACCAGCCAGCCATGGAGTTGAACAGACAGAGCCTCCTCCCTGCCTCTTCTTCCTCCCCTCCCATCTTCCTTCAGTCCCTGGCTTTAAACTCGGTTCTACATTTGTTTTCCAAGTACTAGAATCTCAGGTGTGTACCACGGGTCTGACCGAAGACCTAACTTTTGGTGCTTTTGGTGCCTTGGGGGATTTGGAAAAGCCTGTAGATTCCTTGCTCAGAGCATGTTTTCCAAAACATAAAAGGTAGAATTCAAAAGCTCATTATCTTACAATATAGTTATGAAAATATGTTAAACTTCCGCATTTCTGTGATGTAGAAATATATGCACTTTTAGTGAATGTGCTGAAGCAGAAAGCCCCTGTGGCCAGTTTCTAAGTCATGAAAACACAATCTTTCTTTAAATGTTTATTTCATGTGTATGAGTGTGTTGTCTGCATGTATGCTCCAAGGGTGTCCCTGGTATACACAAAGGCCAGAAGAGGGTAACAAATCCCTTGAAACTGGATTTACACATGTTTGTGAGCCGTTGTGCGGGTGCTGGAATTGAATCCAGGTCCTATGTAAGAGCATCACATGTGCTTAACCGTTGAGCATCTCTGCAGCCATGCACATACAGCTCTTGAAGCTTTCTGCTGCAGCTGTGTCTCAGTTCTCCTAGTGGCATATCTCACTGGTGTCTTTGTTGCTACACTTATCATTTGAGGAGCACACTAAATTTCAGTCACAGTTATGTGAAAACAAACCTCTCCCCACTTTGGTTCTCAAGCCCACCAAATTCTATCTTCAGATTCCCCCCAAGGACCTATGACTGGAGTTAAAGGCCCTCGGACTGCCAGATTAGGAGACATAGTCACAGACTCAAAGCTTCAATAGTCTGGCCTTTACAATATGGATAACAACACAACTACTACTGGGTATTGTTGAGAAGGAAAATAATAATGGTAGTAGATCAGAGCTTGATACCTTCCAAATACTTAAGCATTTGTGTTATCATAATAATCATTTTCTTATGTGCTCATGTTACCCTATGTAGTAATACTTTATTATCTTCCATATATAGAAGAAAAGACAAAGAACAAGAAATGTCAAACTTATCCAAGTACTAGCACATCAGGGCCAGAAATATTTGACACCTGGTTCTTTCTGATTTAGCCTCAATCTCTTTACCATATTGACCAAGGTTGGGTCAATATTATAAAAATGTAATTGTCTATCAGTCACAACATGCAGGGAATTTTACGGAATGGGGGAGATAGAAAGACCTGGAGGGGAAAGGAACTCAACAAGAAGACCAACAGAGCCAAAAAATCGGGGCACAGAGAGGCCTATGAAGACCAATGTGCCAATCAAGGACCATGCGTGGAGAGATCCTAGACCTCCTGCTCAGATGTAGACCATAGGCAGCTCAGTCTCCATGTGGGTTCCCTAGTAAGGGGAGCAGGGGCTGTCACTGACATGGACTCAGTGGCTGGCTCTTTGATGACCTTCCCCTAGCTAGGTGGCCTAATTAGGCCACAGAGAAAGGGGATCCAGACAGTCATGACGAGACCTGATAAGCTAGTGTCAGATAGTCTGGGAGGAGGACCTCCCCTATCAGTGGACTAGGGGAGGGGCATAAGGGGAGAAGAGGGAGGAAGGGTAGGACTGGGAGGAGATGAGGGAGGGAGCTACAGTCAGTATACAAAGTGAAGAAATTGTAATAAATAAAAATACAAAATAAAATTACAAAGTCAATTAAAAAGACAAAATAAAATAAAAAAGAAAAATGTAATTGTATTAAAAGTCCTCATTCCTTCCCAGAATGAGGTCGGCTAGATGCTGTAATAGATAACAAAATATATTCCCTGTTTTTCATTCCTCTTGAGAAGATGTAGGTGTCAGATCTCAGAAATGTTGTATAAGTTCTGTTCAATATAGTGCTTAGAAGACCCCAATTACATTTCTGTCCCAGAAATGGAAAGACTGTTTGTGAAACCCATATCAGTAATACTCCAAGCAACACTGTAGCCTTCCTTACAGATTCAGCTTCTGCCCAGATCTTAATATTAAAAGCAAAAGTAGTGCTTATCACCAATTGAATATTTATCTTCTAACAGGCTCTGGATTAGGCACTATGCATGTATTGCTTCATTTCATCTTGACAGAGCTACAAACAAGAGTTTTACACCCATGTTCAAGATGGAGAAAATTAAGTCCCATTGAAGTCAAATGACTCATTTATGACCACCCATTTGGTGAGGATCAGGCTTGGAAGCCAAAACTGGGCTAAGTCTGATTCCAAAGCAATTTTATTGCCAAGGCCAATTTAATTCTTACATCATTCTTACCTATGCTTGCTTCCTCTTCTGTACAACTATAAGTAGATCAAGACAGCTGTGAAGAAACTGTTCAGAGAAGAGAGTAATCCTTTAGGACAAGGCTATATTCACAGATTGGTGTCTCCTCTTCTGTTGTCAGTGATATGGAGGCACTGAATGACCATTGTCCATTTGTGTTTCTCATTCTCTTATTCATGTCCATTCTCCATATTTCACAGATGGCCAACAAAAAAGAGCCAGTGTTTACAATTCCTGAGTGTCTTGGTGGGGAAGGAAAGCAAGACAAGAGGAGGATTCTGGGACAAATAGGAAACTGAGAATCTTAAGTTTCTTTCAGATTCAGCCTCAAGCTCATGGTCATATACCATGCTGGTTCATTAAAATTCTATATCCCTCAGGGTGGCTGGAAGGAAGACATCCAAGTGCCTGTCCTGGTCCCACCATCCTGGGGCAGCTGAAAGAAAAATAGCTGCTGCAGGCAACCCTACAATGGATGAATGAGTGATGGAGAGATGAGAAAGATGGAGCACTGGTGTAGAGACAGAAGAGGAAGCAAAACCAAGAGGTTTCTACACTGTGGAGAAAGGTGGAAGTGGAGACTTGACAACAGGAAGGAGCAGGCAGATATAAGGAGGCCATGGTGAGGTTCTGGCCTGGGCTCCCACCAGAGGCCATGGCGAGGTCCTAGCCTGGGCTCTGTATGTATCCATGGGCTCATGTCTGTATCCATGGTGCTGCTGCAGCTGGCGTTTGTGTTGATGGCTGTCCCACCAAAGGCCAAGTGGATTTCTGTGGTCTGGGCTGCCACTGAAAACCTTATGGATGTCTGAGGGCCCTGTTGCTGAGGAGGACATGTTGATATGAAAGTCCTGCACTGCCATCCAAGGTCATGGGGACATCCAGACCCAATCTGCTGCTTGGGGTTGGGAGTCATGTCTTCGTCCATAGTCCTATGGCAGCTGAAGTTTGTGTTGATGTCTCAAGCCCATGTCAAAGGCCATGCAAATGTCTGTGGTCAGAACGGCTTCCTGAGGCACTGTGGTGAACTGGCCTTGCCCCTCATCTACCGCCACACTTGGGAGAACTGACCCTGTCCCTCACCTGAGTCGCACAATAGAGCTGACCCTGATGGCGAAGGAGCAGGGGAGCTGGTTTGAAGGCATGAGCATGGGAGAGCAGGGCCCACCCAGAGTCTGCTATGGGTGGCTTCTTCCCCCTATCCTTCACCCCTTGCTCCCTCAGGCAGGTAGAGAGCTGGCTCTGAGGTCATGAAAGCATCAGAGTGGGTCCTGTACCTCACCTGACCTGCAGAGTAGAGCTGACGCTGGTGGCGAATGTAAGGGGAGCTGGCCAGAGGAGGACAAGGATTTGAGAGGGGGAAATGAGAGGCAGGAGAGTTGACCCTGCCTCTTGCCAGCTTGGTCAGTGCTAGAGAGCTCTCCCTGGTGATACAGGCACAAGAAAAATGCCAGGCTGACAACTAGGTTACCTCCCAGGCTTTGAATTCACCCACCCCAATATCTACCCCATATATGATCTGTTGGAGTACATGAAAGGGCTGGCCCTTCAGATGCAAAGCTGCAGGATCTCCATGACACAGGGCAACAACAAGATATAAGAGATAAGTCCCTGTGAGGATCCAGTGTAGAAAAGCCAATGGCCTTTAAGCAAACCAGCGATTCATTGCAATGAACAATGTGTAAAAATGTGTGGACAAAAGAGGACACTGTCGGACACACTACAACTTCCACAACAAGGTGTTTTGTTTTATTTTTATTCTATCTTATTTTATTTTCTTTGTCGGGGGCATGTAGGCTTAAAATTTTCACCAAATGTACTTTATTTAGGGTTCTTAAGCACCTTTACCTCCCTTCCAATTCCCTGACCTTAGGCAGGAGATTAGTAGGGAAAAGAGTTGTAGACTGTTTTTATCTACTTCCTGCTGGTTAGGGTCAGTGGGTCTTTAGGTGATTACTAAACTCAGTCATCAGGATACCAGCAGTTCATTCTAAAGGCCAACACCAAGCAGCAACACAAAGTCATCAAAAGCCACAAGATTCAGTTGGATAGCCCCAAGAAGTTCTCTGGAACGTTTCTCTCTTTGAAGTCAAGTGTTGAAGCACAAAGATCAGTGTAGCAATGTTCATCCAAACAGCAATGCTTCACTGTGCCTGGGCCTGTCTTCAGAGTCCATCCACAGACGTTCTCAACTGGCTAATATCATGCCTATCACATAAGAGAGCTCACAGCAAAACATCATGTACCCTCTCACAAGCCAACTTCCAGCAAAATGTCACATGCCCACCTTGTAGCAAAACATCACATGGCAAAAATGAGTCTTCAAGGAAACCAGAAACTTTCAGTTCAGGAGTGGCATTTGCAGAAGTGTAGGACAGGGACAAAGGAGCTGGGGATGAGTGAGATTGGGATGCATGATGTGAAATTCACAAAGAATCAAAAAAGTTATATATATTTATATAATAGATAACATATACTATATTCTCTATATTTATAATATAATAGCCAACATTTAATATATAGATTATATAATATTTATATACTTAATAATATATGCTATATTATGTATTATATCAATATATAACATTCTAATTATGTTTATATTATATCATATTTTATAATGATTTATATTATTATATATGGTATCATATTATATCTATATGTTTATATGTATAATCAAATGTCTATGGAATGAGGCCAAAAAGATGCTTCAGTAGATAACAAAGTAAAGCCCTTGTCCTCTATTTTCCTGTGAGAAGAATGAGAATATGAATTCATCAGACTTTTGGCTGATGTAACAAACCATCTGAGAATGACTTCAGTGAGGGAAAAAAGAAAAAAAAAACACACTTTGGTTCACCGTTTTGGAGATTTTAGTTTATCGTGTCAGGGAAGGTGTAGTGGGAAGGCCAGCTCTAACAGAGCCACCAGGAAGGAGAAAGAAAAAAGGAGGAGGATGAGGAAGAGGTGGAGAAGGAGAAAGAAGGAACACTATCAAACTCATTCTATGAAGCCATAGTCACCTTTGTTCCTAAACCTCACAAAGACCCAACAAAGAAAGAGAATTTCAGGCCAATCTCCCTTATGAACATTGATACAAAAATACTCAACAACACACTTGTAAACCGAATACAAGAACACATCAAAGATATCATCCTCTACCACAAAGCTGGCTTCAGCCCAAGTATGCAGGGGAGGTTCAATATACAGAAATCCATCAATGTAATCGCCAAATAAACAAACTGAAAGAAAAGAAACATGATAATCTCCTTAGATGCTGAAAAAGCATTTGACAAAATCTAACACCCATTCATGTTTAAAGTCTTAGAGAGATCTGGGATACAAAGTACTTACCTAAACATAGTAAAGGAAATATACAGCAAGCCTATAGCCAACATCAAACTAAATGGAGAGAAACTTAAATCAATCCCACTGAAATCAGGGACAAGGCAAAGTTGCCCATTCTCTCCATATCTCTTCAATATAGTTCTTGAAGTCCTTGCTAGATCAATAAGACAATTAGAAGAGATCAAGGAAATACAAATTGGAAAGGAAGAAGTCAAAGTATCACTATTCGCAGATGATATGATAGTATATATGAGTGACCCCAAAAATTCTACCAGGGAACATCTACAGCTGTTAAACACTTTCAGCAAAGGGGATGGATACAAAATTAATTAAAAAAAAAAAAACAGTAGCTCTCCTGTATACAAAAGACAAAAGGGCTGAGAAAGAAATTAGGGAAACAACACCCTTCACAATAGCCACAAATGACATAAAATACCTTGGTGTGACTCTAAACAAGCAAGTCAAAGACTGTATGAAAAAAATTCCAGTCACTGAAGAAAGAAATGGAAGAAGATACCAGAAGATGAAAAGATCTCCCATGCTCATGGTTTCGCAGGATTAACATAGTAAAAGTGGCCATCTTACCAAAAGCAATCTACAGATTCAATGCAATTCCCATCAAATTACCAATACAATTCTGTACAGACCTGGAAAGAAATTCTCAGCTTCATATGGAATAACAAGAAACCCAGAATTGCTAAAAAAAAAAAAAAAAAAAAATCCTCTACAATAAAAGATCTTCTGGAGGTATTTCCATCCCTGATCTTAATAGTAATATAGAGCAATAGTAGTAAAAACTGCATGGTCCTGTGTTGTAGGTGGTGATTAATATTTACTAATGATTATCTTTTAGTAATGCTGCTGTTCGTCCTAAGCAGCTGTATAACCGAATCACCAGACAGACACTGGGTTTATTTAGTTAACCTAGAACACAATGCTGGGCAATAGCTACTCCATTCTAAACCTCCAAGCCCTCATAGTTTCCTAACATCTAGATTTCCCACATTATACTTGCTTTTTGTGAAATCTTAGGTTTGGTCCATCTTTCCATGTTGTTCCCAGATCTCTCCTCCAGCTCTCTCTCCTAGTTCTCCTCTAGTACCTTCTCCTCCCACTCATTTCCTGCCCTCTGGCCCCTCCCCTCTTTCCTGTCCTCTGGCTCCTCCCTGCTCAACATTGTGTCTAGTTGCTTTATTTTGTCCTGTTTACACAAGAGTTGAGACAGGATGCTTAGAATGAGTATCACAATGCAATATTCAGATTGAAACCAGAGAGTAGGAGGGAGAAATCAGCATTTGAATGAAGAAGGGTAAGGTGTATACATTTCAAAAGAACTTTATACCAACAGTACTGGCATAGAAACCAGCTGGTGGATCAATAGAATCAAATAGAGGGCCCAGAAATAAACGCACACACTTATGGACACCTGATTTTTGACAAAGATGCCAAAATCATACAATGGAAAAAACATCTTCAACAAATGGTGCTGGTCTAAGTGGATATCTACATGTAAAAAAATGCAAATAGATCCATACTTATCACCCTTCACAAAACTAAAATCCAAGTGGATCAAAAACCTCAACATAAAACCAGACACACTAAACCTGTTAGAAGAAAAAGTGGGAAAGAGCCTTGAGCTCATTGGCACAGGAGACACTTCCTGAACAGAACATCAACACCACAGGCTGTAAGATCAACAATCAATAAATGGGACCTCATGAAACTGAAAAGTTTCTGAAAAGCAAAGGACACTGTCTTTGGAACAAAATAACAGAATACAGATTGGGAAAGGATTTTCACCAACCCTATAGCTGATTGAAGGCTAAAATCCAGACTATATAAAGAACTGAAGAAGTTAAACAGCAACAAATCAAGTAATCCAATTAAAAAATGGGGTACAGAGTTAAATAGAGAATTTTCAATAGAGGAATATCAAATGGCAGAAAAACACTTAAAGAAATCCTCAACATCCTTACTTATCAAGGAAATGCAAATCAAAACAAACCTGAGATTTCACCTCACACACATCAAAATGGCTAAGATCAAGAATTCAAGAGACAAAACATGATGGAGAGGATGTGGAGAAAGGGGAACCTTCATCCATTGAAATGGGAATGTAAACCTGTACAACCACTTTGGAAATCAATCTGGTGCTTCCTCAGATAATTAGGAATATTGCTACCTCAAGATCCAGCTATACCACTCCTAGACATATATCCAAAAGATACTCAAGTATACAACAAGGACATTTCCGCAACCATGTTTGTAACAGTTTTATTTGTAATAGCCAGAACTTGGAAACAACCCAGATGCCCCTCAACTGAGGAATGGATACAGAAATTGTGGGACATTTACACAATGGAATATTACTCACAATAAAAAACAAGGGAATTTTGAAATTTGCAGGCAAATGGTGGGAACTAGAAAAGATCATCCTGAGTGAGGTATCCCAGAAGCTGAAAGACACACAGGGTATATACTGACTTATATATGGATACTAGACATATATTATAGGATAAACATACTAAAATCTGTACACCTAAAGAAGCTAATCAAGAAAGAGGACGCTGGGTAAGATGTTCAATCCTCATTCAGAAAGGAAAAGTGGGTGGACATTGGAAGATGGAGAAAACAGGGAACAGGGAACAGAACAGGAGCTTACCACAAAGGGCCTCCAAAAGATTACCCAGCAGGGTATCAAACCCCATGCTGAGAATCATAGCTAAACTTTGGGCAGAGTGCAGGGAATCTTTTTTGTTTTTGTTTTGTTGTTGTTGATAATTATTATTTTTTATTTTTTATTAATTATACTCTATTCACTTTGTATCCCCCCATAAGCCCCTTCCTCCTCTCCTGCTTATCCCACCCTCTCTTCCCGTTCTTCACACATGCCCCTCTCCAAGTCCACTGATAGGGAAGTTCCTCCTCTCCTTCCTCTGCTCTTAGTCTATCAGATCTCATCAGGAGTGGCTGCATCTTCTGTGGCCTGGTAAGGCTGCTCCCCACTCAGGGGAAGGTAATCAAAGAGCAGGCCAATCAGATTATGTCAGAGGCAGTCCCTGTTCCCATTACTATGGAACCCACTTGGACACTAAACTGCCATGGGCTACATCTGTGCAGGGGTTCTAGGTTATTTTCATGCATGGTACTTGGTTGGACTATGAGTCTCTGGGAAGACCCCTGTGTTCAAATTTTCTGGTTCTGTTGCTTTCCTTGTGGAGTTCCTGTCCTCTACAGATCTTACTATTTCCCACTTCTTACATAAGACTCCATGCACACTACCCAACAGTTGGCCATAAGTCTCAGCATCTGCTTTGATAGTCTGGAGGGCAGAGCCTTTCAGAGGCCCTCTGTGGCAGGTTCCTACCTTGTTTCCTCTTTTCTTCTTCTTATGTACTTCCTCTTCACCTTTCAGAATGGGGACTGAGCATTTTAGTCAGGGTCCTCTCTCTTGATTAGTTTCTTTATATTACATATCTATATGAGTGAGTATATACCATGTGTGTCTTTTTCCATTGTATGGTTTTGGCATATTTTTCAAAGATCAGGTGTCCATAAGTGTGTGGGTTTATTTCTGGGTCTTCTGTTTGGTTCCATTGATCCACCGTTCTGTTTCTATGCCAATACCATGCAGTTTTTATTATTGTTGCTCTAGAGTACAACTGAAGATCAGAGATGGAGATACCTCCAGAAGATTTTTCATTGTAGAGGATTGTTTTAGCAATTCTGTGTTTCTTGTTATTCCATATGAAGTTGAGAATTTTTCTTTCAAGGTCTGTAAGGAATTGTGTTGGTAATTTGATGGGAAT
Source organism: Meriones unguiculatus (assembly GCF_030254825.1). NCBI lineage: Eukaryota > Metazoa > Chordata > Mammalia > Rodentia > Muridae > Meriones > Meriones unguiculatus. Next base: position 49,743,445 of record NC_083359.1, read on the forward strand.
TGCATTGAATCTGTAGATTGCTTTTGGTAAAATGGCCATTTTTACTATATTAATCCTGCCAAGCCATGAGCATGGGATATCTTTCCATCTTCTGATATCTTTTTCTAATTCTTTCTTCAGAGACTGGAAATATTTTTCATACAAGTCTTTGACTTGCTTGGTTAGTGTTACACCAAAGTACTTTATGTCATTTGTGGCTATTGTGAAGGGTGCTGTTTCCCTAATTTCTTTCTCAGCCCTTTTGTCTTTTGTATACAGGAGGGCTACTGATTTTTTTGAGTTAATTTTGTATCCAGCCACTTTGCTGAAGGTGTTTATCAGGTGTAGGAGTTCCCTGGTAAAATTTTTGGGGTTACTCAGGTATACTATCATATCATCTGCAAATAGTGATACTTTGACTTCTTTCTTTCCAATTTGCATCCCTTTGATCTCCTTCAACTGTCTTATTGTTTAGCAAGGACTTCCAGAACTATGTTGAAGAGATATGGAGAGAGTGGGCAGCCTTACCTTGTCCCTGATTTCAGTGGGACTGCTTTAAGTTTCTCTCCATTCAGTTTCATGTTGGCTATAGGCTTGCTGTATATTGCCTTTACTGTGTTTAGATATGTGCCTTGTAACCCTGATCTCTCCAATACTTTAAACATGAATGGATGTTGGATTTTGTCAAATGCTTTTTCAGCATCTAGGGAGATTATCATGTGGTTTTTTTTCTTCCAGTTTGTCAATATGGTGAATCACATTGATGGATTTCCATATATTGAACCACCCCTGAATACCTGGGATGAAGCCTACTTGGTCATAGTGGATGATATCTTTGATGTGTTCTTGTATTTGGTTTGCAAGTATTTTGTTGAGTATTTTTGCATCAATGTTCATAAGGGAGATTGGCCTGAAATTCTCTTTCTTTGTTGGGTCTTTGTGAGGTTTAGGTACCAAGGTGACTGTGGCTTCATAGAATGAGTTTGGTAGTGTTCCTTCTATTTCTATTTTTTTGGAATAGTTTGAAGAAAATTGGAGTAAACTCTTCTTTGAAGGTCTGGTAGAATTCTGTGCTGAAACCATCTGGTCCTGAGTTTTTGTTTTTGTTTTTTTTTTTTTTTTTTTTTGAATGGGAGACTTTTGATGACTGCTTCCATTTCCTTAGGGGATATAGGACAATTTAGTTGATTTACCTTGTCTTGTGGGGTATAGTAGCCTGGGTTGACTTCTGTGTTCTCTTAGGGTCTACATGATATCCATCTAGACCCTTCTGGCTTTCATAGTCTCTGTTGAAAAGTCAGGTGTGATTCTAATGGGTTTACCATTATATGTTACTTGGCCTTTTCCCCATGCAGCTTTTAGTATTTTTTTTCTTTGTTCTGTGTACTTACTGTTTTGATTATTATGTGGCAGGAGGATTTTCTTTTCTGGTCAAATTTATTGGGTGTTCTATAGGTCTCTTGTATTCTTATTGGCCTCTCCTTTAAGTTGGGGAAATTTTCTTCAATGATTTTGTTGAAAGTATTTTCTGGGCCTTGGAGGAGGGCATCTTCTTTTTCCTCTATTCCTATTCTTAGGTTTTGTCTTTTTATGTTGTCTTGAATTTCTTGGACAGTCTGTGTCAGGAATTTTTTATATTTAACATTTTCTTTGACAGATACATCTATTTCTTCCATTGTATCTTCTACACCTGAGATTCTTTCTTCCATCTCTTGTAGTCTATTGGTTATGTTTACCTCTGTAGTTCCTGTTTTCTTCCCTAAGTTCTTTCTCTCCACAATTTCCTCCATTTGTGTTTTCTTTATTTTTTCCAATTCTACCTTCAGGTCTTGAGCAATTTCGTTGATTTCCTTCACCTGTCTGACTGTATTTTCCTGTTTTTCCTTCAATTCCTTCAGTAGTTTGAAAAATCCTCTGTTTCTTTTATTTCTTTCAGTGAGTTAAGCATTTCCCCTCTAAAGGCCACAAACTGTTAGGTTGCAACTTCCTGTATTTCTTCAGGGATGGCCATAATCTGTTTTTCTTTATCTTCTATTTCTTTACAGATGGCCATAATGTGTTTGTTTTTATCTTCTTCTATTTCTTTATGGATGGTCATAATCTGTTTGAGTTTATCTTCCTATAGATCTTTATGCATTTTTTTTTGTTTCCTCTGTTATCCTCTTCATGAGCATAGATGTTAGGTCATCTTCTTAAATTTCAATTATGCTGGGTTGTCCAGGGCTACTTGCCCCTGGATAACTGAGTTCTAGAGATGCCATATTGCTCTGTCTTTTGTTCGTTGAGCTTTTATGCTGGCCTCTATCCACTGGGCCATCTTAGGTGTTTGGAGTTAGTTTCTGGTGGATCCTGGAATCCTGTGGTGGAGAGAATCCCCTTGGCAAGAAGATGATTTTTCCTGAAGGAAGCCTCCTCAGCTTTTTGGGTATAGTCACTGTATGGCTTGTGTTTTTCAGGAGTTGCCACAGCTCACCTCAGGGATAAAGACCTGAGTGGTAACTCTGGTCCTTGTTAGTTGAGAAGGCTCCCCTTTTACCCTGAGAAGTCCTGGAGACAGCTGACCTGCTTCTGGGTTTCTTGTTGTAAATTTAGTGAGCTGCTGTTGTAACCTGGGTGTCCTGTGGTTTGGTCAGTTTTGTTAGATATAACTGGTTGCCCCTTGGAGCAATATCTGGGGATTATTCTTGGGGATACCGAGCTTTTGTAGGTTTGAGGTTGGGGCTCTGTGCCCCAGTACCCAAGCAGTAATCTGTGGCGGGTGAGTACTGCTCTCCTGGTAACAGCAGGCTAGCTGGTGCACAGAAGGTCCCTGGGTTGGGCCAGTCTGCGGGACCTTTTCCAGGGATATACTGGGTGGCCTAATTCTGTCCCCTTTGCTTCGTTTTCTGTGAGGATTTCTCCCGACAGTGACTCCAAGTCTCTGGTGTTCTGGGACGCACTGTTCTGCCTGTGAGGAACAGTTGGTACAGAGCAGGTCTCTGGGCTGGTGGCACGTCAGCCCACCGCTGGTCTGTGGGACCTTTTCCAGGGATATACTGGATGACCTAATTCGGGTCCCCATTTCCTTCCTTCCCTGTGGGGTTTACTCTCGACAGGGACTCCCAGTGTCTGTTGCACTGGGGCACACAGATTCATCTGTGCCGGAGAGCTGGGCATGCAGCCACTGTGCTGGCAGCTTGAGCCCAGTTCATTGATGGCGGCTGGTACTCGCTGGTCTGTGAGACCTTTTCCAGATAAAGACTGGGTGACCTGTGGCCAGTCCCGTTGCCTTCCTTCCCTGTGGGTTTTTCTCTCAACTGGGACTCCCAGTCTTTGGTGTTTTTGTGCCCACTGTTCAGCCTGGGAAGGTGATCAGGACACGCAGGCATGTGGCTCTGGTCTGGTGACCTAGTGACTGCATGACCCAGGATCTCTTTCAGGTTCTGGCTGGGTGGCCTGAGAGTGGACCAGACTGTTTCCCATGCCGTGGGGGTTTCTTCTCACCTGGGAAACACGATTGCTGTTGTTTTAGGGCCCAGAGTTCAGTCTCTTGGTCGCTGTACGGGAAATGTTGTCCTGGTCCTCAGACGCAGTGTTCTCCTGGTGCCGCCATCTAATGGACACAGAGGAAGAACCTGAGAGCCTCAGTAATGATTTGAGCCATAATCATAAGAAAAGCAAACTATCAAAGTGTTGTTTTGACAATGACCTAAGAGACTGTATAGAAACATACAAGCTTAGGAAATATAATGTTCAGTATTTTAAAATTTATTCAGAGGTATTGTATGCTCCAGGTTATGGGTTTAATAAAGCACCATGTTCTTTGGCTTTGGGAGAGACATGAGTAAACTTCCTGTGGTGACTTTCCCTTTAAGTCTTTGTCTGCAAACAATATCATGAGAAGGACCAGACTATTATCGTGTGTGTGTGTGTGTGTGTGTAACCTATTATATAATCTTTAAAAACAGAAAGAAAAATTAATGGTTCCTTAGTAAATGTGGCTTGTCTGGTAGAAAGAAGGTTTTTGATCTAGAAGTCTATAGAGTATGAAATAATAATTAGTGAGGTACATGGTGGTAATAAAGGGCTGGACTTGGATAATGTATTAGTTTTAATAATTTTTATTTTGAATATTACATAATTCTCTCCAAACTCACCAATTAAAAATATTTTGTTAGATATATATTTATTGTTTTATATGTATATGACAATAGTATATATACTCATTCCTACATATTATTATCTATCTCACCCCATCTCTGCCATATCTCTTTTCACTCTCATGTCTTTTTTGTTTTTGTTTATTTTTGGCCAATGGAATCCAATCAGTACTACCTACATGGGCATGGTTGTGAATCTAGCTATTGGAGCATAAATAACTCAACAGTGGCTACAAAACAAAGACAGAAACTTCTTGTATGGGCTCTTCTATGTGTGGTTAAATGTGTAAGGGCTCAGTCCTGTGCAAACTGTGTGAGCTCATGGATGACATGTCCATGCCATGCTTATCGGACAGAGCTTCATGGCCCTTTTATCTATTGTCAAGGACTTCTATTCTTTCTGCTTCCTCTTTGGCAATATACTGTGAGCCTTGCAGAGTGGTAGTAGTGCCCTATTTCAGGCTGAGCACACCGGTATCATGTATTCTTAGTGCCTCTCCAGCTATGATTTTTCTGTGCTGGCAACCATTCCCTGAAAAGAGAAGCTTCTTAGATCAGGGCTGAAGACAGCACTAGTTTGTGGATATAAACACCAATTATTAGGAGTCAGTTTGAGAACATGTCCACTTACCATCACAGAAGTACTGCAATCACCATTAGTGCCTATGGTATCTAGAGCTCTGAGCCTTTGTCTAGGTCTGCCGTACTGGACAGACACTTTCTCCTGTGAAGTGAGCCTCAGAACCAGTCAGAAATTAGCTGGTTACTCTCACAACAGTTTGCCTCTATTGTATCAATAGGCACACCTTGCCTACCAAGTTGGTATTGTACCATTCAGAGTTCAAAACTGAGAAAGATTATTGCAGATTTTTCTCCACTGCTTACATAGCAACTTCCCTCACTGTGAAATTTATCCACATGCAGGAAGCTTTCAGCTCATTTACAGTATAGTTTCTCTCTATTCTGCAACCAAGGTATGGTTTGGGTATGTTCAGTTTGGGTAGCCAATCAAGGGCAGTATAAGGACCTCAACAAAAGAACTTGTTCTGAAACTCTTGGAGGGAAAAGTAGAAAGTACAACTCAGGCATAAGTGAATATGATTCTGGTAGAACTGAAAATAAGAACAACTGAAAATGGCATCTTATGAAACCAAAATGTGTCTACACAGCAAAAGAAACTGTCAATGAAATGAAGAATCAGCCCAGAGAAAGAAAATCTTTGTCATTAGTCTGTCAGAGGATTATGTATTTAGAATATACAGAGAACTTCAAACAAACAAATCAAGAGAACAAAATACCAATTAAAAACATGCTAGGTAACTGAACAAAAGGGCTTACAAAAACAAATACAAATGACTGGTAAACTTCAGAAACTGTTCAACCTCCTTAACCATCATGAAAATGAGATTCCACCTCCCCTAAGTCAAATGGCTTTTATCAAGAATCCAAATGTCTTACCTGGCCACAGTAGAGGACAATGCAGCCACTTTTGATGAGAACTGATAGACTAAGATCAGAAAGGAGAAGAGAACCTCCCTCCCCTATCAGTGGACTTGGGGAGGGGCATGCATGCAGAAAGGGGAGGGAGGATGGGATCAGGAAGGGAGGAGGGAGGGGCTTATGAGGGGATACAAAATGAATAAAGTGTAATTAATAAAAAATTAAAAAAATAAAAATAAATAATAAAAAAAGAATCCAAATGTCAACAAATGTTGGTATGGATATAAGGAAACAGGAACTCTTATACACTGTTAGCGGGAGCATGAATTAATGCAACCTCTATGAAAAGCAGTCTGAACATTTCTCAAAAAACAAAAAAACAGAGCTACTATATGACCCAATTATACCACTCCTGTCTCTATACCCAAGGGTTTCATATCCTGCCACAGAGATAATTACATATCCACATTAATTGCTGATCTATTCACAGTAGCTGGAAAATGGAACCAGACTAGATGTCAACGTGCTGTTGAGTGAACGGTGGAAATGAGGCATATAAACACAATGAAATTTCATTCAGCAGTACAGAAAACTGAAAATTGTGAAACTTGCAGGAAAACGGATGGAGCTAGAAATATTATACTGAACTGTGTATGTCAGGCCCAGAAAGTGGAACACTGCATGTTTTCATCTCATATGTAGATTATATTCAAATTCTTAGTTTGTTTGAGTAGCTTGGAATGTTTGTAGAGACTTGAAAGTGAGCAAAGGGTCCATAGGCAGAATTGGAAGAAGTCCTAAAGTGGGTGAGAGTAGTAAAACACATGTGATATGAAAACAGGGAGGGGATGCCAAGGGTTACAAGATTTTAAAAAGACAGATGTGTAGGAGAAAATAAGGATTTGGGATAATTAAAACTGAATGTATGGACAAGTCATGTGAAAACCTATTAGTTTCTATGCTAATTTAAAAACATAATATAAAAAGAGTTGAGCAGAGAAGCACTACATACGGGTGGATATAGACAACCTCAGGAGCCATGGGTTGATTTAATTAGACATCACCAAAAAGTACTTTTAATGCCCTAAATATTATTAATATAATTTTAACAGGAACACTAATTTTATCATTAAAAAGTGGAAATTTTGAAATAAAGAACCTCAAAAGTTAAAAACAATTGGAAGAAGAAAATTCTTGCATGGGATATTTTCCTAGGACCTACTAGGTAGAAAAGCCCCAGAAGCCTACAAAACTATATTTTTATAAAAACAACACATATTTTTATAGTGTCTAGGGTCAGAAGTCTAAACATGGCTTAGACAAAAAACAAATACAAATGATTCTTTCCTATATATCAGAGTCTTTAATGAGGTCCTAAACCAGTGTGAGCAGGGGCTGGGGTTTCACCTGGGGCTCAGCAGGGAAACTTATTCTTCTAAACTCTCAGAGTTGATTCTCTATTTCAGTTCTCAAGGGACTGTTAGGCTGATTGTCTTACTTCTTAGCTGGTTCTTAGACAGAAGCTATCATCAGTTTCTTGCCATGTTGGTATCTTTGGTGTGGTTGATTGTTTCATCAGAGTGGGAGGATGGGAAGAAGGGAAAGAGATAGATAAAACAATAGAATGATAGATAGATAGATAGACAGATAGATGATAGATTTTAGATAGATAGATAGATGAATACATATATACATAGATACATGGATGGATTGATGTATAGAGAGAGAGATAGATAGATAGATAGATAGATAGATAGATAGATAGATGATAAAGTCAAAATCAAATGTCTACTGGTGAAACAGAAGTTATCATCTGTTGTGGTTTGAGTAGGAATGGCCTCCATAGACTTATGTGTTTGAATGTTTGGCCCATAGTGAATGGCACTATTAGGATGTGTGGCCTTGTTGGAGGAAGTATGTCTCTATGTGGGCAAGCTTTGAAGTCTCATATATTCAAGCTATTCCCAGTGTGGTAAACAGTCTCCTTTTGCTGCTTGTGAACAAGATGTGGAACTCTCAGCAGCTTGTCTGCCTGTATGCCACCATGTTTCCCACCATGATGATAATGGACTAAACCTCTAAAACTGTAAGCCAGCCCCAATTAAATATTTTCCATTATGAGAGTTTTGTTGTAGTCATGGTGTCTCTTCACAGCAATAAAACCTTAACCAAGACAGCATCTTTTCAAGCCTAATTCCAAGTGACATCCTTTCAATGTTGTCACAGTCTATTGATCAGAAGCAAGTTTGAAGATGGCAGTGCCAAGCAAGCACAGTTTCTGAGTTGCAGGACCTTGGTGACTGCAGAGCAGTGAGAGGCTGTGCTGGAGACTCCAAAACACTGTTGTCTATGTTTCCCAGGTGAGAAGAGAGCCTATGGGTGCAGGGTACTAGTGGTTCCAGCTTCTAGTCACCAGGCTTTTCCCTTCATTCCGGGAAGCTCAGTTACAGCCTCTACCCACCAGGCTAGGCTATGTCCACCTTCACAATGAAAGATCCCAGGTTCTAAGGGCACAGGTTCCCATCTTCTGACCACTCAAGTCCCTGAATTCAGGGAAAGAGTCCGGTCTCCTTTCCATGGCTTCATCCATGTTCCCTGAAGATACAGGCATCAGGAGGATACAGGATCTCACTCCAAAACAGCAACTCCCATCTCAGATGATGACTGGGCAGCTTGAGCTCAGAGACAGCAGAGCAAGTGAGTGAGTGGCAGGGCTGCTGACCCCAGGAGTTCTTCTTGGATTCCTGAAAAGGCCTGCCAGTCCTCTGGATCATACAAGATAGAACTCTAATTCCCTGCCTGTGGGTCTTACTTGGGACACAACCACTGGAGAAGAACTTCACAGTGTTCCCTAAGATCTAGCAGCCAGATCACAACCATACCCACCATCTGGAGGAAGGCTACTCCAGAAACATTCAGCCTCCTGCCCAGTGCTATTCTAGCACACTCGAGAAATCCACAAGGGAACCAGGGACAACCAACCAACACCAGAGACAAAGAGATGGCTAAAGGGCAGTATCAGAACACAATCAACAAAAGCCAGGGCAATAGGGCACACCCAGAACCTAGTTATCCCACTGCAAGCAGCCCTGGATACCCTGATACTGAAAATGAAACACAAGAAAATGACCTATGCTTTTGGAGGTGATTGAGACATTTAAAGAGCAAAAGAATAAATAACAAAGAAATACAGAAAGATACAAACAGATGAGAGAAGAAAATAAATAAAACAGTTCAAAATCTGAAAATGGAAATAAAAACAACTAAGAACGCACAAACTGAGGAAAACCTGGGGTTGGAAAACTTAGGGAATAAAACAGGAACTACAGAGGTAAGAATTACCAACAGAATAGAAGACATGGAGAAAAGAATCTCAGGTGAAGTTACAATCAAATAAATCAATATATATGTCAAAAAAGTTAAATCTAAAAAATTCCTGACACAAAACATCCAAGAAATCAAGGATGCTATGAAAAGACAAAACCTAAGAATAGTAAGAAAGAGAATATTCCCAGCTCCAAGTCTCAGAAAAGCTTTTCAACAAAATCATAGAAAAAAATATTCCCAACCTAAAGAGAAAGATGCCTATAAACATACAAGAGGCCTACAGAACAGCAAATAGATTGAACCCGAAAAGAAAATAATCATGCCACATAATAATCAAAACACTAAAGCAAAGAAAAAATGTTAAAAGCTTCAAGGGAAAAAGGCCAACCAACACATAAAGGCAGACTGATCAGAATCACTGACTTTGCAACAGAGATTATGAAAGCCAGAAGGACCTAGACAGATGTCATACAGACCCTAAAATAACACAATGCCAGTCAGCCCAGACTACTATACCCAGAAAAACTTTCAGTCACCACACATGGAAAAAACAAGATATCCCAGGACAAAATCAAATTTAAACAATATTTATGTACAAACCCAGTCTTGTAGAAGATACTAGAAGGAAAACTCCAACTAAAGGAAGTAAACTGCACCCATGAAAACACAAAAAAAATACATAACACCACTGCAGCAAAAACAAAGAAAAACACACAAACACACTATAACCACCAACATCAAAATAATAGGAGCTTGCAATCATTGATCATTAATATCCCTCAAAATCAACAGACTTAATTCCCCCCACCCCGAAAAAGATACAGGCTAAGAGAGTGGATGCATATACAGAACCCATCTGTCTGCTGCATGCAAGAAACACACCTCAGCAACAAAGATAGACATTACCTCAGAATAAAAGGATGAAAAAAGATTTTCCAAGCAAACAGACCTAAGAAGCAAGCTAGAGTAGCTACCATCTTAATATTTAATAAAATAGACTTTCAAACAAAATTAATCAAAAGAGAAGAGGAAGACACTTCATACTCATCAAAGAAAATTTCCACCAAGATGATATATCAATTCTGAATATCTATGATCCAAATACAAGTGCACTTACATTTGTAAAAGAAACATTAGTAAAGCTTAAATCACATATCGATTCCCACACATTAATAGTGTGAGACTTCAACACCCCACTCTCAACAAAGGACAGTCACTGAGAAAAAAACTAAACAGAGAAATAATTAAACCAACTGACATTATGAATCAAATGGACCTAACAGATACTGTAAAACATTTCACCCAAACACAAAGGAGTATACATTTTTCTCAACACCTAATGAAACCTTCTCCAAAACTGAGTATATATTTGCTCACAAAACAAGCCTCAACAAATACAAGAAAATTTAAATAACTGCTTGTATCTTATCAGACCACCATGGATAAAAGCTAGATTTCAACAACAGAAACGAGAGAAAACCTACAAACTCATGGAAACTGAACAACTCTCTACTCAATAACTGTTGGTTCAAGGAAGAAATAAAGAAAGAAATTAAAAACCTTCTAGAATTCAATGAAAATGAAAGGACAGCATATCCAAACTTATAGGAAAGCAGTGCTAAAAGGAAAGTTCATGGCATCAAGTGCCTTCATAAAGAAATTGGAGAGATCAAATACTAGCAATTTAAAAGCACACCTAAAAGCTGTAGAACAAAAAGAAGCAAACACACCTAAGAAGAGTAGACAGCATGAAACAATCAAACTTAGGGCTGAAATCAGTAACTTAGAAACAAAGAGAACAACACAATGAATCAATGAAACCAAGAGCTGGTTCTTTGAGAAAATCAAGATACAAACCCCTAGTCAAACTAATTAAGAGGCAGAGTATCCAGAGTAAAATCAGAAATGAAAAGAGAGACATAATAACAGACAATGAGGAAATCCAAAGAATCTTTAAGTCTTACTTCAAAAGCCTCTACAAAATTGGAAAATCTAAATGAAATAGACAGTTTTCTTGATAGATTTCATTTACCAAAGTTAAATCAAAATCTGGTAAAAAAGCCCAGGGCCAGATGGCTTTAGCACAGAATTCTACCAGACTTTCAAAGAAAAGCTAATACTAATATTCCTCAAACTATTCCACAAAATAGAAACAGAAGGAACAGTGACAAACTCATTCTATGATGCTACAGTGACCTTGATACCTAAACCACACAAAGACTCAACAAAGAAAGAGAATTTCAGACCAATCTCCATTATGAACATTGATGCAAAAATACTCAAAAAGATACTCATAAACCAAACCCCAAAACACATAAAATATATCACCTACCATGATCAAGTAGATTTTATACCAGGGATGCAGAGATGGTTCAAGATATAAAAATCCATCAATATAATCCACCATATAAACAAACTGAAAAAAAATCACACAATCATCTCATTAGATTCAGAAAAAGCCTTTGATAAAATCTAACACCACTTCATGATAAAAGTCTTGTAGAGCACAGGGTCACAAGGCCCATACCTAAACATAATAAAGGCTATATACACCAAGCTGATAGCCAACATCAAATTCAAAGGAGAGGAACTCAAAGCAATTCCACTAAAATCAAGGACAAGACAAGGCTGCCTCCTTTCTTCATATCACTTCAATATAGTGCCTGAAGTTCTAGGTAGAGTTATAAAACAACTAGAGATCAAGGCACTACAAATTGGAAAGGAAGAAGTCAAACTATCTCTATTCACAGATGATATAATACTATACATAAGTGACCCCCAAAGTTTTACTAGAGAATTCCTACAGCTAATAAACATCTTCAGCAAAGTGGCTGGATACAAAATTAACTCAAAAAAAGTCAATAACCTTCCTGTATTTAAATGGGCTAAGAGAGAAATTAGGGAAACAACACCCTTCACAATAACCACAAATAATATAAAGTACCTTGGTGTAACTCCAACCAAGCAAGTGAAAGACCTGTATGACAAAAACTTAAAGTCTCTGAAGAAAAAAATTGAAGAAGGTATCAGAAGATGGAAAGATTTTCCATGCTCATGGATTGGTAGGATTAACATAGTAAAAATGGCTATATCAAAAGCAATCTATCCCATCAAAATACCAACAAATTTCTTCAAAGAGCTTGAAAGAACAAGTCTCAACTTCATATGGAAAAACAGAAACAAACCAAAAAACAAACAGACAACAGAATAGCTGAAACAATTCTATACAATAGAAGAATTTCTGGAGGTATTGTTATCCCTGAATTCAAGCTGTACTACAGAGAAATAGTAATAAAAAATATATATCATATTGGTATAAACATAGTATTGGTATAAAAACAGACAGGTCAATGGAATACAATTGAAGACCCAGAAATAAACCCACACACCTATGAACGCTTGATTTTTGACAAAGGAGCCAAAACCATACAATGGAAAAGAGAAAGCATCTTCAACCAGTGGTGCTGATCCAACTGGATGTCTTCATGTAGAAAAATGCAAATAGACCCATATTTATCACCCTGCACAAAATTAAAGTCCAAGTGGATCAAAGACCTCAACATAAAACCAGACACACTAAATCTATTACAAGGGAAAGTGGGAACCAGCCTTGACCTCATTACAGCTCAGGCTCTAAGATCTACAATTAATAAATGGGATCTCTTGACAATGAAAAGCTTTGGTAAGACAAAGGATACTGTCAAGAGAACAAAATGACAACCAACAGATTGGGAAAAGATCTTCACCGATACTACATCTGACAAAGAGCTAATCTGCAAAATATACAGAAAGAAGAAATTAAACACAAACAAACAAAACAATCCAATTAAAAATGGGGTTAAAAACTCCTTGTGGGGTTCCTGTCCTCTCCAGATCTTACTATTTCCAACTTCTTACATAAGATTCTATGTACTCTGCCCAACAGTTGGCCATAAGTCTCAGCATCTGCTTTGATAGTCTGGAGGGCAGAGCCTTTCAGAGGCCCTCTGTGGCAGGTTCCTACCTTGTTTCCTGTTTTCTTCTTTTTCTGATGTCCTTCCTCTTTGCCTTTTGGAATGGGGATTGAGCATTTTAGTCAGGGTCCTCTCTCTTGATTAGTTTCTTTAGATGTACAGATTTTAGTAGGTTTATCCTATGTTATATGAGTGAGTATATACTATGTGTCTTTATGCTTCTGGGACAGCTCACTCAGGATGATCTTTTCCAGGTCCTACCATTTACCTGCAAATTTCATTTTGAACACAGGGGTCTTCCCAGAGACTCATACTCCAACCAAGTACTAGGCATGGAGATAACCTAGAACCCCTGCACAGATGTAGCCCATGGCAGTTTAGTGTCCAAATGGGTTACATAGTAATGGGAACAGGGACGCCTTTGACATAACCTGATTGGCCTACTCTTTGCTCACCTCCCCCTGAGGGGAGAGCAGCCTTACCAGACCACAGAAGATGACAATGCACTACTCCTGATGTGATCTGATAGACTAAGATCAGAAGGAAGAAGAGGAGGACCTCCCCTATCAGTGGACTTGGGGAGGGGCATTCGTGAAGAAAGAGGAGGGAGGGTGGGATAAGCAGGGGAAGAGGGAGGGGCTTGTGAGGGGATACAAAGTGAATAAAGTGTAATTAATAAAATAAAATAAAATTAAAAATAAATAAATAAAAATAAAAATAGGGTACAGAGCTAAACAAAATTCTCAACAAAGGAATCTCAAATAGAAGAGAAACACTTAAAAAATGCAAAATGTCCTTAGCTATCAGGTAAATGCAAATCAAAACTACTCTGAGATTCCATTGTACACCAGTCAGAATGGCTAAAACTCAAGTGACAGCACGTGCTGGAGAGGGTGTGGAGAAAGGGGAACCCTCCTCCATTGTTGGTAGGAATGCATACTTATACAACCACTTTGGAAATCAATCTGGTGCCTTCTCAGAAAATTAGAAATAGTATTACATCAAGACACAGCTATGCCACTTCTGAGCATATATCCAAAAGATGCTCCACCATTCAACAAGGACACTTGTTCAACTATGTTCCTAGCAGCTTTATTTATAATAGCCAGAAACTGGAAACAAGCTAGATGGCTCTCAACCAAAGAATGGATAAAGAAAATATGGTACATTTATACAGTAGAATACTACTCAGCTATTAAAAACAAGAAAATCATAAAATTTGCAGGTAAATGGATCAAACTGGAAAAGATCATCCAGAGAAAGGTAACCCAGAAAAACCACATATGGTATATACTCACTTACAAGCGGATATTAGCCATATATTACAGGATGACTATACTGCTCATCAAGGATCCAAGGAAGCTAAGTAACAGAGGGCCTAAGGGAGGCCTCCTTGAAGCTCACTTGAATTTGGAAATAGAATCCGAAGCAGAAGAGGAAGTAGAGAGGGAACTGCACTGGAGAGGTTGTAGGGAGGGAAACAAGGGGTGGGAATCATGTGTAAGGAGGGTGGGGAGGGGAGGTTAGAGGGTCTGGAATGAAAAGAAAAACTGATTGTGGGGACATCACTGAGACAAACTGGAGACCTGCAGCAGAGCAGGTTACAAGGCAGATATGGGGATGACTCATGCTGGGCTCCTAGCAGTGCGGGACACAGAACTTGAGGAGGCCACCTTTGAGCTGGGAATGACCTACAGTGGTAGGAGGGGAACACCAATCTACCTACAAAACCTTCAAACCAAAATTTACCCTAACTACAAGATGGGCAGAAATAAAAAAGACTGATGGAATGAACAACCAATGCCTGGCCCAACCTGACCCCCATCCCATGGGAAAGAGCCTACTTCTGACGCCATTATAGATACTCTAGTATGTTTATGGTCAGGAACCTAACTAAACTGTTCTCTGAGAGGGCTTCCCAGCAGCTGATCAAATCAACTGCCAAGACTCATAGCCAAGCATCAGGCAGAGCTCAAGGAGTCCTGTGGAAGAATGGGACTAAAGGATAGAAGGACCCAGAGGGAACAAGGATGCTGCCAGTACACCAAAGAGGCAACCAACCTAGACCCATGGGGGCTTGCAGAGATGTAAGCACCAACCAATGGGCATACATGAACTGGACCTAGGCCCCATACACATATGTAACCAATGGGTAGTTACACATATGTAACCAATGGGTAGTTTGATCTTCATGTGGATACCCTAGTAAGTTGAGAGGATGTTGTCTATGACATGGACTCTGTTACCAGCTTTTGATCACTTTGCCCTAGCTGGGCTGCCTTGCCTGGCTGTAGTTGATGAGAAGAACCTCAGTCCTGATGTGACTTGATGTGCTGGGATATGATATTCTGTGGACAAGGAGAGAGGGTATAGAGTGAAGAAGGTGGGAGGGAGGGAGAAGAGAAGAGGAGAGAAGGGGCTACGATGGAGATATAAAATTAAATATATTAATTAAAAATTCATTATAAAAAGAAGCAAGTTGCTGAAAGAGAAATGATCAGATAACACAAGGCTCTGAAGACTAGAAGCAAGAGATACTGGTGTGATCTTGGAGGCTGCCTCCCACAGATGATCTAAGACCCCTTCATTACCAAATCATGAACATGTGGAGATGGTCAGAGCAGCAGCCAGCCAGATAACCCAGGACCAGACTTTAGCCTTCCTTATGCTCATTCTTTCATATGCCTCTGGTCCTCTGTCATTGGGATGATAACAGAGCTCAACCCTCAGGCTCTCTGTGTGAGGCTCTCACTATGAAATTTGGGTGATACAGATTATTGAGTGAATATTCAAGGACATTATGAGGAAATTGCGCTACAGACTCAAGAACTATGCTTCTTCTTCCTTCCCTGCTTCAAGAGGATGGGGGCTATTTGTCTAATTATGGATACTTTGAGATGTAGCCCATTAATAACTTCTAGCAATGCCAATATCCAGTCCATCTTGGTAAGCACACATTAAAGATAACAGAACTTCAGCCAAGCTCTTTCTGAATGACTGTGGATATGCAACTTTCATCACTGCCATTCCTACAACCCCCTGTGTGTGTAACAATCTATTCTCCTGTGTTAAGACATGATATTTTATGGCAAGCAGAGTCCATGCTAATAATTTCAATGCTTTATCTTTCACCCTCCCAGCAACTCCCATTTATGAATAAGGGAACCAAGAGTTTAAACGACTTAGTCAAGGGCAAGGACAAGTACTGGAGTGATAATCTGAGTTTGGCATTGGCTGGTTCTGCCACTTTTAGGCACTCCACTTAACCCTCTCAGTATTGCTGGCTGTACTTGGATTCAGTTAATGTGGAGTGGAAAAAACTTAGGAGAAGAATGTCTTCACTGTCAGCCTGGCATCTCACTTATTTTCTTGTCAGATTCCAAATTCTTACTTGCACAGTGTTGTACAGTTCAAAGAAAGTGTTTTCCATCAGAAAATGTCATGGTTGCTGAAATAATTTTGTCACATCCTCTTGAAGTTTTCCTCTTTGCTAGTTCAGAGGTTTCACTTAGATTCAAATTGTATAATGCCTCTTTGAAAAGCATTATAAAAAGGCCTCCTCATTTTTTAAAAGTCCCAACATCCAAACAGAGCATTCATTGTCTCCATCTTAAGAGATAAAAATTGGAAAGGCTCTGAAGATGCAATTTAGGATGTGCAGGTGTCTTATTTTCTGGTGATTTAAAGCTGTTTCTGATGCTGTTATTTTGTTTTTGTGTTTTGAAGACCCTTTATCAAAGGCAGTTGAGCTGAATGTACAGTGATTCTGTAAGTTAGGTGTCTGCAGAATTTTCAAGTTCAGCACACCAAAAGTCAACATTACGTGGGTTGTGTTGAGAAGCCTTTATCCTCACTTTCATTCCTTGACATAGGCTTCATCTTTAAAAGAAATATATGCTTTTTCATGAGGAGTCAATGGAATTTTTGTGTAAAATGTAGAGAATATGTTTCTGTTCAAATCTTGTTTAGTTATTTAGTCCACAGTGTCTTCTTAGGATTTTCTAGGGAGTGTGCAGGACAGGGATCGCTTGGATATCTACTTTTTTTTCTCTCTCTCCTGAAAATGGGGAACATGGGTGCCATCAAGGAAATGGGAAATGGGAAGAAAGATAACCTTGGATTTGAATTCCTACTTAAATTTCTAGGTGTGCGAACTGAGGAAAGCTACTGAGCTTCACAGAACCTATATTTTTCTCCTCTGCAGAACAAATACAATCACACCAATCTTGTATTCTTTGAGGACTAGAAAGAATACACAGGACAATTGCAGTGAACGTTCACAAATCCGGGCTGTTGTTAATATGAAGCATTCATGTACCGTTGGTTCTGACCCACTAAGAGACAAGCTAATGGGATAGGTTGTTTTTTTATATTTTCTTTGTGTCAGGCTCATCAGATGCAATGATGAGGATACATATTCAAGGAAGGAAGATCTTGGGAGAAAAATGACAAGGAAATAGCAGCAGCCCACTAGGAGAGAAAGAATCCAAGCAGGGGTCCTATCTCCAGCAACACCTTACAGTGGGTAGTGTCAGGCCATCAGTCTTTCAGTTCGCATCTAGAGTCTTGGGCTTTCCTTCTTAATGAGTAGCATTTGCCACTCATTAGTCAAAAAGATGGGAAAGCCAATGGTCTCTGAAGATCCTCAGCTACTGATACAGTTAAAGGACCACCACAAAATCAGGAAGAAAATTGCATGGACTAGGAAAATATGAGGCCATCTAGGAGAAGCATGAGCTAGATGTCAGAAAAACATTGGTCTTGACTCAGTCCCAAAAAGATAAGTTTTACTGGGTTCATAAATGCAAGAAATTTGAAGAATTTTTTCATGAGAACTATAGTAGAAAGCACTTAGGGTGTGGTCTTAGAAGGTCAGTATGATTTAATATGCAGTCTGGGACCACTTATTATTTATTTGTTGTTTGTTTTTCACTGTTATAGATCAAACCTAGAGCCCCATGCCGGCCAGACAAGTACTCTACCAACTAAACTGCACCCACAGTTCATATTTTATAACCTATGTGTTTTTATCAGTTTTCTGGTGGTAGTATAATTAAATAGTACAGTTTGGTAGAATATAGATACTAGCGTTTTATTTGGCTTATGAATCGGGAGTTTGGAAAGTTCAAGTTCATGGTGCCTGTGTCTGGTAACAGCTGCTGTGTTGAGCCACGTGTGGCTGAAGGACAAACAAACATGTGGGAGACAGACTAAAGAATCAGGAACTCAGCCTCTTATCAGGAATCCAGTCCTGATAATTCCCACAAGCCCCTTTCCTTAGAACTCTCAGAATTTAAGCACCACTTAAAGGCCCCAGCCCTTACTACGATCACAATGGAAATCTAATTCTAAGTCCCATTTTTGGAGCAGGCACTCAAGTCATGACTAATCTGGGTAATTGATTTAGATTTTCTTGTGTGTGAAATAAGTATAACAATACACTTTCTAAAAGTTTGTCCATAGGTAGGGATGTTTTTATGCTCATTGATTTATTTGACAAACATGTACAGAGAATTTGCTCTATATCTCTTCAGGACTAATCATTGGTGGACTGTAATGACTCAGACACAGGTCCTGCCTTCTAAGACCTTGCAGGGAGATAGAAGGAGAGGAAACACATAAATTTCAGACTCTGTGTCCTTCCAAACATTTGCTTACTCTTTCTC
Organism: Meriones unguiculatus; assembly: GCF_030254825.1. Classification (NCBI taxonomy): domain Eukaryota; kingdom Metazoa; phylum Chordata; class Mammalia; order Rodentia; family Muridae; genus Meriones; species Meriones unguiculatus. The sequence continues at coordinate 49,761,949 of NC_083359.1, forward strand.
CTCCTCTGTGTTTCAGCTGTTTCTTTTCTTTCCATACCACTTCATTCCTACTTCATTCTATCTCTGTATTTCTGGTTTGTCTCCTCCTACTCCCACCACACCCATAGCTAATTTTATGTAAACAAATGAGCATTCGGTCTCTGCACTGTTAAGTCCCTGCCCCTTCCTGAAGCTTCCGGGGCTCTCTTCTGGATGATACACTGTCCCTTCTCTGTAGTGGAAGATGACCTGAAGATAACTGCCAACTCTCCAGAAGGTGGTGAAGGTAGTGTGAAGATGGTAATCCTGGGAGGACAGCCCTGAGAAATCACAAATCAAGTTTATGTTTAGAACATTAGCAGTGGGGAGAGTGGAGGTTCTGGGCAACAGAGGTATAGACATGAGTAACTTGCTACCTTGCAGATAAATGGAGGTCCAAAAACATTCAGCTAAAGCCATATATTCTTGGTTTTAGTTCCAGCTCTGGGGCTAGCTGCATGATCTTAGACCTTGTTCATATTGTTTAGAGATGAATCTCATTGATAGTATAGGACAGCTTACCTAGAGACACTGATTCTATACATTTCTTATTCCTTCTCTCATTTCTTCTTATTCTAGATATGGCAGCTGTTAGAGAGAAAAAAACTTAGTGTTTTTCATCCCAGGATTTTGGGTGATGATTAGATTTGGGTTGGAGAAAAATCTAAATCCAGAAATCTGGAATCAGACTGGTTTGCCTAGAAACATTGAACCATTATTGGAAAATTGAGGGCAGTTTCTGTAGATAGAGAAGTGAACTCTGTCAACTTGTATAAAGAGGTGTGCCCTAGGCTTGAATAGTATAATCTGGAAATACCAGGCATTTTAAGAGTCCTGTATAAGCTGTTGGAGACAACTGTTGAAAAACACTTGTAGATCTTGGCTCCACCACTAGAACTTGGCTGACTTCTCACCTGGTCTGTTAGGACATATGAGCACCACTCTTTCTGCACAGTGAGACTCTTCAGTCATGCCCTGTGGCACTGTGTTTGAGTATCAGACAAAATGGATGATGTAAAAGTCCTAAGAGGTTTTGGAAGAAACATATACAATTGTCCCTGTGTATTGTAGTATAACTTTTTCTGGAGAGACATTTTCTATTCACCAGAGACAAGACACCAATGCCAGACAAGGGAATGAACCTCTCAAGGCCATCCTGGTGCACCAGAAGTGGATTGAAGGTTTTTGTGTAGCAGCATGGGTGAAGGGCTACGTATAGGAGTGTGACCACTCTCTGGGAGCTGTATCACCAAAACCAAAAACCAAACAACCCCCCACAAAGACAAATGAAAAAACAACATAAACAAATTCCATCACAATAGGGGGTTGAGTTAAAAAAATTGAGGTTCCTCTGCAACTTGTAGTCAGCTCCTGAGACAAATTTCCTCTGCTCAGCAACTGAATCCTACCCATACAACCTCAGGAAGGAAACCCACGCTCTTGTAAATTCTTTCTCTCCTCCTAAGTCTCATGAGCTTGAATCTTACAAGCTTTCTGCTTTCTTCTAGGAAGGAACATTTTCTATTTAGAAGGGAATACTCAGAAATATTTCATACCTTCTTCTTGTCCTGATACATCTTGCCCCATCTCTTATGGTAGGTTTTGTTGTTGTTGCTGTGTTTTAACTTTGGAAGGGGAGATGCATACTTCTGAATGTGTTTTCAGTCATGGCTGAGTTGCTACTAAGCCACAGCAATGGTCATTTAATTTTAACTTGACTATTTTATGAGCCTCCAAAGAAACCATTACCCATTACAAATATGAATTTTCCCTCTGTGTACAAGGTTGACAGTGTAAGTAACTTTCAAGCATAATTACAAATGTCTAGAAGCCAATTCAACAGAAAAATCACTCTTTAAGAAAACAATAGCAGTAGCCTTCTCACTGGTACATGAACTCTCCAACCACAGGCCCAGGATTATGGAGTTCCTCCTATGAAGCAGGTCACAAATGTAATTGAAAAGCAGTTGGTAATACCCATAAGACTCATGCCACAGTTGAACCAATGAGAACATTTTATTCGGCATGTGGTGCTCAACATCTACAGCTGAGTAGGACTGTTTATTAAATTCCCACGAGCAACCTATATAGTATCTTCCTGAGCTATGAAAGGCAGCTAGCAGAGAGCTCAGTTCAGTTTGATTTGTTCTTATCTTGTAGCCAAGGGCCTTTCCATCTAGTTCTGACATGCAAACAACAGTAACAATATTCTTCAGTATAAGGCTTCAAGGGCTTCCATGGCCAGCCACTTGTAGGCAGGTAGCTTAGTCCTGGCACTGGATCTTGAGAGTGTTTTTCCTACACATGCCATGTACGATATCTTTATTCACATCCTATAACTGCTGTTTTTACCATTCTTCCAGATGCTTCTCCTGACTAATGAAACACCCAAGGGACGCAAACTTACAAGACACTAAACAAATGAACCTTTTAACAGAATCTCTGAAGGTTAAGTAACATCTATTTCAAGCAAGCGCCAATTTGTCTTTAGCAGCTAATTAATTATCAATTGCTTCACTAAAATAGCAGTTTTGCCTAAAAGGATGAGAATGGACAGCACTGCCTTCTTCCACAGTCTAGATCTTCTCCATGAAGCATCCATGCTCCTCTTCTCTGCACTGTTGCTCACCTCCCTGTGCTGATGAGATCAGACTGCCTTCTAGTGCTTGGCTGGACCAAAGGCTACGAGAAAGCAAGGCTACCTTCCTACTTGCTGTGCCTTGTACTGGAGGTGGGTCCCCAGTCCCCACAGTTTCTGGAGTGGTCCAATGTCTCCAATGGCCACGCATGGCTACTGAACGGGCCTCAGGATGGCTGAACAATCTCTCCCCCATAAACTTTCTTGCAGAGGTGGATGCACACATACGGCTTGGGGGCTAACTCCCCACTTCTGTGACGAGATTAGTGTTTTGTCTACTTAGGCTGCAGTCACTCACTCTTTCTTTCCCACAGTTTTGCTGAACAGATTCTATGGCCTCCCAGAGGTTGGCTATCACAGTATTTGGCTTTCTGTCATTTTTTTTTCCTGCAGGAACTTCAGTACAACACAAGTCTTGCCACATTTGCTCATGGGTGGCCAATTTTATTTGCATTCCTGTTCCTCTCTTCTTGAATGCTTTAAGACTGTACAAACCCAATTTATATAATGTCTGTCTAATATCACATCCCACCATAACACTTGGCAAAGCTGCTATATATGTATGTATATATGTATGCATACATGCATGCATGTATGTATGTATGTATGTATGTATGTATGTATGTATGTATGTATATCCTATGTACCAGCCCTGAGGTCCTGGTTAAAGGAACCATATTTAATTCCCCTGTGAACACAGCCCTATTAGAGCCTGTGAACTAGGCATCACACATGCCTTTCCATATGTGAAAGTTCATTCAGTGATTTCTTCTCTTCCGTTGTTTTTTAGTCATATAACTAATGTCCCTAATGTCTTATAAGAGCCAGTCCAGCAGGGGATCAGCTTCCCTCACATTGTCTTAAACCATTCAACCCATGTCTCAGGGAGGGGTGGGTGGCCTTAGTGCTCAGTTTCTCTGCTTCCAGGGCACTTACACCAACCCCATCTGCATTCTCTGTGTGTCTCAGTCTCAGAGGCCAGGCTTATTGGGGCTATTTCATTTCTCATTTAAAAGTTTTCCTCTGCCCAGAGGAGAGTCTAATGGAAGAAGAGGAAGACAGAAGGACCCAGAGGAGACAGGAGCTCCACAAGAGCCCAACAAAGCCAAAATATCTGGGCCTAGGGGACCTGTAGAGACTGATGCACCCATAAAGGACCATGCCTGGAGAGGACCTACACCCCCTGCTCAGATATAGCCAATAGGCAGCTCTGTTTCCATGTTGGTTCTTGAGTAAGGAACTTCTCCCTGGAGGTGCGGCCTTGCCAGGACACAAAGGAAGAGGATCCAGCACTCCTGATGGGACCTGATAGGCTAGGGTCAGATGGCAAGGGAGGAGGACTTCCTGTTTGAGTGGACTAGGGAGAGTGATGAGGGGGAGAGGTAGGGAGGTGGAAATGGGAGGAGATGAGGGAAAGGGCTACAATTGGGATATAAATGAATAAATTATAAAAAATAAAAGTTTAAAAAACGTGTTTCTCAGTTCAAGCAATTCAGAGGCAGCGTATTCTCTATCAGAGATTTTTTTTCTTTCAGTGTATTGAGTGTCAGACTTGAGAGGAGTGCACTGTCATTTCTACCTCACTCAGGAGGTGCCTCTGCCTAAACCCCCCCCCATAGATTCCAAGTCTCTGGATCTCAGGAAGGGATTTTTACCACAGATATAACCACCAGAGGGAAGAAATGGCAAGACAACATCTCTTTTCCATATTTTTTTCTGCCAAATAAGAAAGAGGCTATTATGGAAGATATCATCCACATATATTTTATTATCATTGTAATTCTCACCTAGGTACAGAATTCTTTCTTGGAAGATAGCTCAGTTTCATGTCTTATTCCCCATAGCAGAAGACACAGATCTTCCACTACCTGCCTGGGATTCTATCTCATGCACGCTGTTCTCAGAGCCACTGCTGTTGCGGGCATCGTCATACCCTGGCACACCACATTGATTATGGAGGCACAGAGAGGACAATGGCTGTCACCAGAGTCCTCCCCAAAATAGTCTATTCACAAACAACTCAACTTTGGTTACATGTTTTGTAATACTCATGCAATTATCACTAAATCAAAGAGACTCACCATTCCATACAATATGGAGGAAAGGTAGTTTGCTGTTAATGTTAACTGCAATCTGACAATATGTAGAATCACCTGGGAGCCAGACCTCCAGGCATGCCTGATTGTGTTGATTACTCCAATTGGTGTGCAAAGGCCATCTTATGTGTGGGCAGGACATTCTCTGAGCATGAGATCCCTGCCTCCATGAAGTGGAGCAAGACGCCCCACATGCATGTATTCATTGGTCTCTTCTTCATTCTTTTTTAATTTTTTTATTTATTTAATCACTTTACAAACTGATCCCAGCCACCATCCTCCTCTCTTTGCAGTCTCACTCTCATGACCCCTCTCCCCAATTTCTCCCTGCCTTCTCAGAGAAGGGGAGGCCCCAAGGGCCTGGAACTTCAAGTCACAGCAGGACTAAGTGCATGGGAGAGAGCCAATCCCTGACCCATGGACTGGGCCTCCATTTGTGTCAGTCATAGGCTTGCCACTCCTTCAGTCTCCATCTTTATTCCTACGCTTCTTGTAGGCAGTAAAAATTTTGGGCTGAAGGTTTTATGTATGGGTTGGTGTCCTCCTGCCTCCACTGGAACTTTCACCTGGCAACTGCTAGGAGTCTCAGCTAGGTGAGAGAACAGAATTTTAATCCCAGCATTGTGATCTGTGGCAGCCACAATGTAAATAAAATATCCTGCAGCAATGTCTCTCAAGACAGACCATACTACACACTTCCTTCCATCCCTCTACATTTTGTCTTAAGAAACAAACAAACAAACCAAAAAAAAAAAAAAAAAAAAACTGTACAGACTATAGTCTGGCACTCAGTTTCCCCTTTGATTTGTCATTCAGCTTGTCCTTGTGTTAATGCAGCTCCAGCCAGCACAGGCTTCCTAGATACTTTCAGTTTGTGCTCACATTTGGTCTGCTACTTTGACAGTGTGTCTCAAACTGGGATAATTTCCCTCCATACTTCAGGTATTTGTTTGGTTGTCATAACTTGTGCTGGAGGCGAGGAGGGGCAGGTTGCTATTAGTATCTTGCAGATGTTGGCATCTAGCAAGGGATATTGTTAAATATCCTAGAGAATATAGGACTATTCAATTCCAGCAACAGAAATTATCTGGTCCTCAAAGTGCACAGTCCTGAATATGAGTGGTAACCTGATAGGATCTAGAACCACCCAACAACCTAGAAAACAAACTTCAGGGCATGACTGTGAGGGATGAAGAATGTGTGTGTGTGTGTGTGTGTGTGTGTGTACATATATAGCATGTCTATGAGAGATTGTCTTGACTAGGTTATGAGGTGGGCAAACACTCCCTAACTGTGGGAAGCATTCTTCATAACTGGAGCAAGCCGAGCATTCCTCTCTCTGTCTCCTGATTTGGGGTACGGTGTGACCAGCTGTCCCATGTTCCCTGCCATGATGGACTGTAGCTTGACAAACTCTTTCTCCTTTAAGTTGATTTTGTCAGGTGTTTTATCACAAGAACTGGACGTCACTAATACAATGAGGATGCCTCCTGGACCCTTCTTATGCAGCACCCTCCTGCCTCCCACCAGCCTTCCCTCACTTGTTTCAGGTTCCCCCTAGTAGCCTTCCTTCTCAGTGAGGCCGACACCTGCAGCTTCCCTTACTCCTGCATTGCCCATGCCATCACCAATCTCTTTGTCTCTGACTCGCTCTATTTTCTGATATCACAGAGTGCTTTGCATCTTATTGTATTATTTTACCTACTGTGTCTAGTTGGAAGCTCCCGCAGAGTGCCAGCCTTTGACTGCTGCTGTAATGTTCAGCATCTACCATAGTATTGATGACAGAGCACACGTTCACCAAGTCTTTCTGGACTTCATGAAAGCACAAAAGAATGACTAATTGGAAGTATCTTAGGGTTTGGATGATAAAGATGCTATTTCATCTACTATAACAACACCATGATTGCTTATGGAAAGAGATGTCAAAAAAACCAAGAAAGATGGTCATATTAGGATCTCAAAGATTTCTTAAAACAATTGAATATCCACAAATGACACAGTTCTGCGTGTAGCCTCACAATATTCTTTAAAGAAAGGTCACTAGCACCAAAGCCGTAGTCCTGGTCCACACTGCTCAACCCACATGTCTCCTCTTCTCGTGTGTGACACAGGAGGCCTGGAAGGGGTGTGCTGCTCTGGAGCACAGCTTCTCACACATTCTCATCTGGGGCCGTTTTCTCCCAAGACTTTGTTACATGGCCCAAGATACACAGCTATATAAAACACACACCCATTTTTTTCTAATAATAAACCATACAGCGCTACTTAGAAGTAATTCTTTGATATACATGAAGTCTCATTAATTAAAAAATACAAGTTTGCATACTAATGAGAGAGATGTGCTTGTTTGGTTTGTATAAAAAATTAAATCATGGTTGAATATTTGATGCTATAGGATATAGAATGTTCTTAATGATTTTCAGAGTTGTCACATAGTTTGGTTTTATAAATGTCAATGCTACGGACACAATGATGTCTTACTAAATGTCTGAAGTATGTTTAGACCTATTTTAGAAATTACTGCAAATTCTTTTCTAACCTCAAACTGAAATTCATTTAACGTCTTTTTAAATGAAACTCAAGTGAGCTACTCAAACAGAAATTTTTAAAATTAAATAGTCTAACAAAATACAATCCAAAGATAAAACCATCCGATACTTTTATGCTGAGAAATGATGGTAGAAAAATATTAAAATCTTTGTTTTCCATAATTAGCACATTGTGTTTCTGTAAAGCAGTAAACTCTGTATGTACCATAAGACCCTGCAATTCTAGCATGTAAAATTCTCAAATGTGAGCAGATGTGTTTAGGGTAGCACTCATCAGCTCTTCAGAGTGCCAAGAGCACAGGCTGTGTGTTCGGAACAAAGCTGCAGTGGAGGAACACTGCCGCAAACATGTCAGATTCATTAGGCACTTGATTTTTGAATTAGGTGTTCATTATTGCTTGTTCAAAAACCTTTCCCTGTTGTCATTTTTTCCATGACCCCATTCAGTTATGTGACCCCATAAAGGGTTGTGGCTACACTCTAGAGCAAGTACACCTATTACAGTCTCTGTCCTGAGTCTCTTTTCAGGTACTCCATTGCCCATGCTCGCAAAGCATGAGAGCCTACTGCTTCTTGAGCTTGCAGAAAAACAATGTGGGGGCCATCCTTTGACAAGAAAACTAAGGAATACCTGTAAGGTGAAAAGAGAGCATGAGAGTTTTTAATCTAATTCCCAATAACACTCTCAGGGCTTGAGAAGCCCAGTGAAGTAGTGTGGAAAGTTACTTTTTTTTTCTTTATAATTTTATATTAGTTTATTTACTTTACATCCTGGGAGTGCCCCCTCCCCTCCTCTCAGTCCCCTCACTTTCCCTCCATCTCCCTCTTCGTCTCCCTTTCCTCCATATTAACCTTTTCCAGCACATCAAGTCACATCAGGACTGAGCATGTCTTCATCCCCTAAGGCCAGGCAAGATAGTGCTGCCAGGGGGAAGTGATCCAAAAGCAGGCAATAGAGTCCATGTTAGAAACACTGCCCCCCTTCACTCGCCAGATGCCCCATATGAAGACCAAGTCACCCGATAGCTACATGTGTGCAGAGGCCTAGGTCCAGACCATGTATGCTCCTTAGTTGATGTCTTAGTCTCTGAAAACCTCCATGGGACTGAGTTAGTTGTCTCTTTTGGTCTTCTTGTGGAGTTCCTGTTCCCTCACCCAGGTTCTTCCACCTTTTCCCCAACACTTCCACAGGACCCCCAGAGTTCCGCCCCATGCTTGGCTGCAAGTTCCAGCATCTGTCTCGCTCGATCAGCTGTTGGCTGGAGCCTCCCAAAAGACAGTCAAGTTAGGATCCTGTCTGAAAGCAGAGTAGAGTATCATTATTAGTGTCAGGGGCTGGGTCTCTACCGTGGGGTGGTTCTCAGGTTGGGCCAATTATTGTGTGGACTTTCCCTTAAACTTTGTTCCCTTGTTATCCCTGCATTTCTTGTAGGCAGGGTAATTTTTGGATCACAAGGTTTTGTCAGATGGCTATTGTTCCCCTCCTTCCACTAATCCTGCCTGGCTAGGAGGTGGTCACTTCAGTCCCCACCCCACATCATTAGGAGTCTCAGCCAAAGTCACACCCATATCCTCCCAGGTGCAATTCTGATAGGTTTGCCTTTGTATGTGACTTGGCCTTTTCTCCTTGTGGCTTTTAATAGTCTTTCTTTGTTCTGTACCTTTAATGTTTTGATTATTATGTGACAGAGGATTTTCTTTTCTGGTCCAATTTGTTTGGTGTTCTGTAGGCTTCTTGTATGCTTATAGGCATTTATTTCTGAAGGTTAGAAAATTTTTCGTCTATGATTTTGTTGAAAATATTATCTGGGCCTTGGAGTTTAGAGTCTTCTACTATGCCTATTATTCTTAGGTTTGGTCTTTTTGTATTGTCTCAGACTTCTTAGATATTTTGTGTCAAGAACTTTTTAAATTTAACATTTTCTATGACTGATGTATCAATTTCTTCAATCAGATCTTTTACAGCTGATATAACTAACATTCTGTTGTTGATGCTTGTGTCTATAGTTCCTGTTCTCTTCCCTAGGTTTTCCATCTCCAGGATTGCTTCAGATTGTGTTTTCTTTATTGCTTCTATTTCCACTTTTTTTAAATTTTTTTAACTTTTATTAATTACACTTTATTCATTTTGTATCCCCCCATAAGCTCCTCCCTCCTCCCCTCCCGGTCTCACCCTCACCCTCTTTCTGAATGCATGCCTCTCCCCAAGTACACTGATAGGGGAGGTCCTCCTCTCCTTCTTTCTGATCTTAGTCTATCAGTTCTCATCAGAAGTGGCTGCATTGTCAGGGTTCTAGGTGATCTCCATGAATAGTCCTTGGTTGGAGTATGAGTCTCTGGGAACTTCCCTGTGTTCAAATTTTCTTGTTCTGTTGCTCTCCTTGTGGAGTTCCTGTCCTCTCCAGCTCTTACTATTTCCCACTTCTATTTCCACTTTTAAGGTCCTGTACAGTTTTATTCATTTCCTTCTCCTGTTTGGTTGTATTTTCTTGTATTTCTTTAATGGAACTCTAAGTTCCTTTACCTGTTAGATTGTATTTCTCCGTGTTTCTTTAACAGATTTATTCAATTCCTTCACCTGTTTAGTTGTATTTTCCTGCAGTTCTTTAAGTTCTTTTAAGGCCTCTATAATTTTTATAACCTCAGATTTAATATCATTTTCTTGTGCTGCAGTGTGATAGGTTCCTCTGGGCTTGCTATGGTAGGAAAGCTGGGTTTTGGTGCTGTCATATAGTCTGGGTTTTGTCATTTATGTTCTCGTGCTGACTTCTAGCCATTTGGTTGACTTCGTTATTAGCAGGCCTTGTGGTCTCTGATGGTAATAGGTCTCTGGGATTGTAGGTAGAGCTTGTGGTCCAACATGGCCTTTGTCCTCTGGTTTTCCTGCTGCTCCTTGACCCCTGCTGGTCTCCGGTGCCTCAGATCCAGGAGGGTCTTCGGGAATGGCACAAGTCGGGGAACTGCGGCTCCCTAATGTATTCTGGTCTCTCGTGGTTCCACAGATCACTGGGAAAAGGGCGCAGGTGGGGGAACTGGGGTGTGGGGCACTCAGGGGAAGCGGCAGACCTGGCACTGTTGCTGGCAGGCTGTGGCAGACCAGTAGATGGGGGTTGGGCTTCTTACCTGCTGCTCCCTGATCCCCGCTGGTCTCAGGGTCCACAGATCAAGGTAGGTCCCAGTAAATGGCACAGGCCAGGGAACTGCTGCTCCCTGATCTGTGCTGGTCTCAGGTGCTGCAGATCAGAGTGCGACTTGGGGAAATGGCACATGTCTGGGAACCAGGGTTTGACGCAGGGGCAGTGCACAGAGGGCCCTGTGCGCTGCTGCCAGGCTGTGGCAGACATAGATGGCGGGCGGTTCTTAACTGCTGCTCCTGATTCCTGCTGGCCTGGAAAGTTACTTTTCTTTCCTTCACTTAAAAAAAAATCCTCTCACATTTTTTTTTCTCCTGGGAGATTGAAAACTGTCTTCATATTTCTCATTATCAGAATGTAATGAGACTTCTAATTAGGGCTAGTGCACACTTGGGTGGTAGTTTTCTAAATGTAGCTCTGGATTTTATCTGTCAGGTTGCCAGTCTTTAGCATCCTAGCCAAAAATGCCCACTATAATAATAATGATAAAACTAACATCTATCATTTATTGAACGTCTACTATGTGCCTGGCAATTTGCATACATTAGCAATGATTCTCTCTCTCTCTCTCTCTCTCTCTCTCTCTCACACACACACACACACACACACACACACAGACACACAAATCATATGAGGTGAAAACTATTAATCCTAACTTCAGAAGAAAATGAGCTTTGGAGTGCAAGCTGAGCAGTAGGGAATTGGAGAGCCAGGATTCTATTCAAGGCTCTCCTTTGATAGAGAAATTTTCTTGTCTAATCACCACAAATCTTGGGGAGAAAGAAAATAAGACAATGAGATTTGTTCCTGCTTCCAAAGTGGTAACTGATTGCAATCAGAATATTTGTGATGAGTAACTATGTTTCAGCTTTGGTGACTGGGTCTTCCTAAAGCCATGTCATGGTTTAGGGAACCCCAGGAGACTCAGGCACCCAATTAGAAGGTCAGTAATAGCAGATCCAAGAATAGACTGATTGCTTATTCATTATTCATGTTATTACCAGACTTTCCCATCCATCACACAGAGGACTGTCAGCAATTACCATGACATTCTTTCCAGAAAGAGCCCAGATAATCACCTCATGGGGATCCTAGCCGGATCAAAATTCTTCTGTCTCTGGGGGCATTAAGAGAGTTCTCACTGGATACCTTGGGGGGAAAGCTAAAGAACTGGACTTTTGCAAATGAAGAGTTCCTTTTTGGCTTACCAAGCACCAATCTTGTTTAGCAGGAATACACAGAGGCGACGGGATCCTTTGAAGAGTCAGCTGACTAGAGCCGGGTTAGGAGAGTTAGACTGAAGGGAGTCCAGGGGCCCTTGCACATGCTTCTTCACCTTTTTCTCTCTCTGTCTCTCTCTCTGTCTCTGTGTCTCTGTCTCTGTCTCTCTCTCTCTCTCTCTCTCTCTGTGTGTGTGTGTGATCTCCTCATCCTCACCAGGCTTTTCACTAATTTAATAATTCCACACACTTGTGTACCTGGCCATCCCAGACTGAGTGCTGTCTCTACACTCTTCCACTGCCCTTTCATGTGTGTGTGTATACACACACACACACACACACACACACACTTTCACCTTCTGCTTGGGCTTTTGTATTCCTTTGTTTGCCTTTAAAACCTGCCCCCTTCCTAACCAGATGATTTTGTTTTGACTTACTTTTTTATTTTTGGTTTTGATGTTTTCTTTCCATTACAGGAGCTCTGTCTCTCTTCTTTATTTCTTAATTCCTTTCTACATCACATCTCTTTCACACACAAGAAAAGAATGAAAATCTGTCTCTAGGTCACTTCACATCAAATTACCTACCACCTTCTTCCATTCCTACGTTTGTACTCTTTTCGAAAAGGTAGCTTTCAAGTTCAGAAGTTAGAAGGCAAACTCATCTCATGATGCCAGAAGTTGCTTCAATTTCTCCCTTTTTCATTTTTCACAGCCAGTCTATTTCCAATTCATACTGGCTTAATTTACCAAACATTAATCCCATCTCCCTATCTCTACTGCTGATTTATTCATTCAAAAACATTAGTACATAAGGCTGATTATATGTAGGTCTGGAGACAAATAGCTGGCTGAGATGTAATCCCAGCCAACTGGTGAGATATGACCTCTGTCTTTGTTTAAGTTTGTGTCATATGCAGTCTGGGTTGTTACAGAAGTCCTAGAAAATTAAAAGGTCCTTTAATGGCTTATTTTATGTTAAGTTGATGCAAGCTATAGCCATTTTTAGAAGAGGTAACCTCAGCTGAAAAAACATCCCACTATATTGGTCTGTGGACAAGACTGTGGTGTATTGTCTTGACCGATGATTGATGTGGGATGTTCCATCTCACTGATGGTGGTGCTGAAGAGCCTGAACATAACAGACTCCATTCTGTCACTGGCCTCCATTTTTTTCCCCTCAAGGACTGAACTCTTTTTTAATTGTATTATTATTATTAATTAAAATTTGTTCAATTTGTATCCCAGTGGCCTGCTCCCTGGTCTCCTCCCAATGCCACCCTCCTTCCCTCTTCTCCCCCTATACTCCTCTCCTAGTCTGCTGATAAGGGAGGTCCTGCTCTTCTATTTGACCCTAATCTATCAGGTTTCATCAGGAATGGCTGCATTATCTTCCTCTGTGGACTGGCAAGGCTGTACCCTACAGGGGGAGATGATCAGAGAGTCTGCCACTGAATTCATGCCAGAGTAAGTCCTTGCTCCCCTTACTATGAAACCCACTTGGAGAATGAGTTTATGGGCTACATCTGAGCAGGGGGTTTAGGTCTTCTCCATGCATTGCCCTTAGTTGGAATATCATTCTCTTCAGAGCCCCCGGGGCTCAGTTTTTATGGCTCCGTTGGTCTCCTTTTAGAGATCCTGTCCCCTCCAGGTCTTTCTATCTCCGCCTTCTTTCTAGAAGATTCCCTGAACTCTGCCCAAAGTTTGGCTCTGAGTCTCAGCATCTGCTTCCATACCTTGATGGGTAACATCTTTCAGAGGCCCTCTGTGGTAGGCTTCTGTCCTGTTCCCTGTCTTTTCCCACTTCCCAGGTCTATCCTGTTTGCCCTACTTTTTTTTTAAAAAAAAACTTTTATTAATTACACTTTATTCTTTTTGTATCCCCCCATACGCCCCTCCCTCCTCCCCTCTCGGTCAAACCCTCCCCACCCTTTCTACATGCATGCCCCTCCCCAAGTCCACTGATAGGGGAGGTCCTCCTCTCCTTCTTTCTGATCTTGGTCTATCAGTTCTCATCAGAAGTGGCTGCATTGTCAGGGTTCTAGGTTATCTCCATGAATAGTCCTTGGTTGGAGTATGAGTCTCTGGGAAGTTCCCTGTGTTCAAATTTTCTTGTTCTGTTGCTCTCCTTGTAGAGTTCCTGTCCTCTCCAGCTCTTACTATTTCCCACTTCTTACATAAAATTCCATTCACTCTGCCTGTCAGTTGGCCATCAGGCTCAGTATCTGCTCTCACAGTCTGCATGGCAGAGGCTTTCAGAGGCCCTCTGGGGCAGGTTCCTAGGTTGTTTCCTGTTTTCTTCTTCTTCTGATGTCCATCCTCTTTGCTGTTCAGGATGGGTATTGAACATTTTAGTTAGGGTCCTCTCTTTTGCTTAGTATGTTTAGATGTACATATTTTAGTGGGTTTATTCTATGATGTATGTTTATATGAGTGAGTATATACCGTTTGTGTCTTTTTGCTTTTGGGACAACTCACTCAGGATGATCCTTTCCAGGTCCCACCATTTACCTGCAATTTTCATGATTTCCTTATTTTTCATTGCTGAGTAATACTCCATTGTATAGATGTACCACAATTTCTGCATCCATTCTTCAGTTGAGGGGCATCTGGGCTGTTTCCAGCTTCTGGCTATTACAAATAAAGCTGCTACAAACACGGTTGAGCAAATGTCCTTTTTGTGTACTTGAGCCTCTTTTGGGTATATGCCTAGGAGTGGTATGGCTAGATCTTGAGGAAGCACTATTCCTAGTTGTCTGAGAAAGCACCAGATTGATTTCCAGAGTGGTTGTAAATTTTATACTCCCACCAGCAGTGGAGAAGGGTTCCCCTTTCTCCACAACCTCTCCAGCATGTGCTGTCACTTGAGTGTTTGATCTTGGCCATTCTGATGGGTGTAAGTTGAAATCTCAGGGTTGTTTTGATTTGCATTTCCCTAATGGCTAATGAGGTTGAGCATTTCTTTAAGAGCTTCTCTGCCATTCGATATTCCTCTACAAAGAATTCTCTGTTTAGCTCTGTTCCCCATTTTTTAAGTGGATTACTTGGTTTGCTGCTTTTCAGCTTCTTTAGTTCTTTATATATACTGGATATGAGTCCTTTGTCAGATAAAGGGTTGGTGATGATTCTTTCCCAATCTATAGGCAGTCGCTTTGTTTTGATGACTGTGTCCTTTGCTTTACAGAAGCTTTTCAATTTCATGAGGTCCCATTTATTGATTGTTGCTCTTAGAGCCTGTGCTGTTGGTGTTCTGTTCAGGAAGTTTTCTCCTGTACCAATGAGTTCTAGGGTATTTCCCACTTTTTTTTTTCTAGCCGATTTAATGTGTCTGGTTTTATGTTGAGGTCTTTGATCCACTTGGACTTCAGTTTTGTGCAGGGTGATAAGTATGGATCAATTTGCATTTTTTCTACATCCAGTTGGACCAGCACCATTTGTTGAAGATGCTATCTTTTTTCCATTGTATGGTTTTGGCATCTTTGTCAAAAATCAGGTGTCCATAAGTGTGTGGGTTTATTTCTGGGTCTTCTGTTCAGTTCCATTAATCCACCATTCTGTTTCCATGCCAGTACCATGCAGTTTTTATAACTGTTCTCTATAGTCCAGCTTGAGATGAGAGACGGAGATACCTCCAGAAGATCTTTTATTGTAGAGGATTGTTTTAGCAATTCTGGGTTTCTTGTTATTCCATAAGAAGTTGAGAATTTTTCTTTCCAGGTCTGTAATGAATTGTGTTGGTAATTTGATGGGAATTGCATTGAATCTGTAGATTGTTTTTGGTAAAATGGCCATTTTTACTATGTTAATCCTGCCAAGCCATGAGCATGGGAGATCTTTCTACCTTCTGATATCTTCTTCTAATTCTTTCTTCAGAGACTTGAAATTTTTTTCATACAAGTCTTTGACTTGCTTGGATAGGGTTACATCAAGGTACTTTATGTCATTTGTGGCTATTGTGAAGGGTGTTGTTTCCCTAATTTCTTTTCTACTCCTGTTGTCTTTTGTATACAGGGGGGCTACTGATCTTTTTTTTTTTTTTTTTTTTTTAGTTAATTTTGTCTCCAACCACTTTGCTGGAGGTGTTTATCAGCTGTAGGAGTTCCCTGGTAGAGTTTTTGGGTCACTCAGGTATACAATCATATCATCTGCAAATAGTGATACTTTGACTTCTTCCTTTCCAATTTGTATACCCTTGATCTCCTTCAACTTTTATTGCTCTAGTGTTGACTTCCAGAACTATGTTGAAGAGATAGGGAGAGAGTGGGCAGCCTTGTCATGTCCCTGATTTCAGTGGGATTGCTTTAAGTTTCTCTCCATTGAGTTTGATATTGGCTATAGGCTTGCTGTATATTGCCTTCACTATGTTTAGATATGTGCCTTTTATCCCTGATCTCTCCAATACTTCTTCATTTTCATTGAGTTCTAGGAAGACTTTAATTTCTTTCTTTATTTCCTCCCTGACCCAGCTGTCATTTAGTAGCAAGTTGTTCAGTTTCCATGTGTGTGTAGGCTTTTTTCTATTTCTGTTGTTGTTGAGGTCCAGCTTTATTTCATGGTGATCACATAGGATACAAGAGATTATTTCAATCTTCTTGTATCTGTTGAGGCTTGCTTTGTGACGAACTATGTGGTCTATTTTGGAGAAGGTTCCATGAGGTGCTGAGAAGAAGGTAAATTCTTTTGTGTTTGGGTGTAAGGTTCTGTAAATGTCTGTTAGGTCCATTTGATTCATGACCTCTGTCAGAGACATTGTTTCTTTGTTTAATTTCTGTTTTGTTGACCTGTCTTTTGTTGAGAGTGGGGTGTTGAAGTCTCCCACTATCAATGTGTGGGGATCTATATGTGGTTTAAGTTTTATCAATGTTTCTTTTACAAATGTGGATGCCCTTGTATTTGGGGCACAGATGTTCAGGATTGTGATGTCTTCCTGGTGGAATTTTCCCTTGATGAGTATGAAGTGTCCTCCCCATCTCTTTTGATTAATTTTGGCTAAAAGTCTATTTTATCAGCTATTAGAATGGCTACTCCTGCTTGCTTCTTGGGTCCATTTGCTTGGAAAGCCATCTTCCAACCCTTTGCCCTCAGGTAATGTCTCTCTTTGTGACTTAGCTGTGTTTCTTGTATGCAACAGATTGCTGGGTTTTGTTTATGCATCCATTCTGATAGTCTGTGTCTTTTTATTGGAGAGTTGAGTCCATTGATGTTGAGAGAGATTAATGACCAGTGGCTGTTAGATCCTTTGATTTTGATGTTGGCTGTGGTCATAAGGTTGTATGCTTGGTTGCTTTATGTTTTACTGTAGTAAGGTTAATTATTTCCTGTGTTTTCTTGAAAGTAGCTAGTTTTTTTTTTTTTTTGAGGGGGGTTGTATTTTCCCTTCTAGTGTCTTCTGTAACACTGAATTTGTGTGTAGGTATTGTTGAAATTTGTTTTTTTCATTGAATATCTTGTTTTCTCCATCTATGAGGACTGAGAGCTTTGCAGGGTATAGTAGCCTGGGCTGACATCTGTGTTCTCTTAGGGTCTGTATGGTATCTGTCCAAGCCCTTCTGGCTTTCATAGTCTTTGCTGAAAAGTCAGGTGTGATTCTAATTGGTTTGCCATTATATGTTACTTGGCCTTTTTCCCTTGCATCTTTTAGTATTTTTTCTTTGTTCTGTATACTTACTGTTTTGATTATTATGTGGCGGGAGGATTTTCTTTTCTGGTCGAATTTATTGGGTGTTCTGTAGGCCTCTTGTATTCTTATTGGCCTCTCCTTTAAGTTGGGGAAAATTTCTTCAATGATTTTATTGTAAATATTTTCTGGGCCTTGGAGCAGGGAATCTTCTTTTTCCTCTATTCCTATTATTCTTAGGTTTTGTCTTTTTATGTTGTCTTGAATTTTTTGGATGGTCTGTATCAGGAATTTTTTAGATTTAACATTTTCTTTGACAGATACATCGATTTCTTCCATTGTGTCTTCCACACCTGAGATTCTTTCTTCCATCTCTTGTAGTATATTGGTTATGCTAACCTCTGGAGTTCCTGTTTTCTTCCCTAAGTTCTTTCTCTCCATAATTTCCTCCATTTGTGTTTTCTTTAATTTTTCCAATTCTATCTTCAGATCTTGATCCGTTTTGTTGATTTCCTTCACCTGTCTGACTGTTTTCCTGTTTTTCTATCAATTCTTTCAGCTGTTTGTTTGAACAATCCTCTGTTTCTTTTATTTCATTCAGTGATTTAAGCATTTCCCCTCTAAAGGCCACAAACTGTTTGGCTGTAACTTCCTCTATTTCTTTACAGATGGCCAAAATTTGTTTGAGTTTATCTTCCTCTAGTTCTTTCTGTATTTTGTTTGTTTCCTCTGTTATCCTCTTCATGAACATAGTTGTTAGGTCATCTTCTTGCATTTCAATTATGCTGGGGTGTCCAGGGCTACTTGCCCCTGGATAACTGGGTTCTGGAGATGCCATATTGCTCTGTCTTTTGTTTGTTGAGCTTTTATACTGGCCTCTATCCATTGGGCTATCTTAGGTGTTTGGGGTTTGTTTCTGGTGGTTCCTGGGGATCTTGTGGTGGAGAGAATGGTTTGTCCTGAAGGAAGCCTTCTCAGCTTTTTGGGTATAGTCACTGGATAGCTGGTGTTTTTCAGGATAGAGACCTGAGTGGTAACTGTGGTCCTTGTTAGTCGAGAGGGTTCTCCTCTCGCCCGGGGAAGTCCTGAAGACAGCTGCCCTGCTTCTGGGTTTCTTGCTGTAGATTTAGCGATCTGTGGCTGTAACATGTATGTCTCGTGGTTTGGTCAGTTTTGTTAGGGATAACTGGTTTCCCCTTGGAACAGTATCTGGGTTTGATCTCGGGGATTCCGGGCTTTTGTAGGTCTGAGGTTGGGGCTCTATGTCCCAGTACCCAAGTGGTAATCTGTGGCGGGTGGGTATAGCTCTCCTGGTAACAGCACACCAGCTGGTGCACAGCAGGTCCCTGGGTTGGGCCAGTCTGCAGGACCTATTCCAGGGATATACTGGGTGGCCTAAGTCTGTCTCCTTTGCTTTGTTCCCTGTGAGGATTTCTCTGACAGTGACTCCCAGTCTCTGTTGCCCTGGAGCACACAGTTGGAGAGCTGGCCTGTGGCTGCAGCCCAGTTCAGTGATGGCAGCTTGTACCCACTGGTCTGCGAGACTTTTTTCAGGGAAACACTGGGTGACCCAAGTCAGTACCATTTCCTTTCTTCCCTGTGGAGTTCTTTCGAGACAGGGACTCCCAGTCTCTGGTGTTTTTTGTGCCAACCGATCAGCCTGGGAAGGTGATCAGGACAGGCAGGTGTGTGGCTCTGGTCTGGGGACCTAGTGCCTATGTGACCCAGGATCTCTTCTGGGTTCTGGCTGGGGGATCTGAGAGTGGACCCGACTGATTCCCATGCCTTCGGGGTTTCCTCTCACCTGGGAAACACAATTGCTGTTGTTTTAGGTCTCAGGATTCAGTCTCTTGGTCGCTGTACAAAAAATGTCCTGCTCCTCAGACACAGTGTTCTCCTGGCACTGCCATCTTGTCGTCCCTCCGAATAAACTCCTTTTTACACATAGTTAATGAACTCTTGTTCTCTAAGACACAGATCAGAACTTCCCCAGCCTTTCCTGCTTGGCTCAGATGCTTCCTGTTAAGGCCTGAAAGTGTCCATCCCTGAAATGACAGCATACAGCTTTGTAATCATCTGGTTAAGAACCTGCTCCTGCTGGGAGCTTGTTGTGGGTACTTTGGATGTTGTTCTCCAAGTGCAACAGTGTCTCCATCTGAATGAGAGTAGTGGCTATTACCAGCAAGACAGCCTCGAGATCTGCTGGTGTTTCCTCAGAGAAAGAAGATGGAGGAAGTGATTAGAGCCTCGCCTGAGCTTTCAGCCACTCCCTCCTGCATCTTTATCTTCTCTCTCTCTGTCTCTGTCTCTCTCTCTCAGTATATAATTCTGTCTCAGCTACACATGGCCTGAGGTGATGTTCCTGAATATAGAATGTGGGAGGTCAGTCTAGGGCAGCCTAGAGAGAATAAATCTGCATCTGTACAGCTCTTGGGAGGTTCCTATCTATGAAGAGTTGGAGACAGCGGTTTTGGGGTCACCCATGTTTAAATAAATTTAATAAAGACTTGCATAGAATAATAGACCATAAAGAGTTGTTAATCTAGCCCCCACTCTGAGGAGCAGATGTTCATAGCTCATCAGAAAATGTTAACACCACAGATTTTTTTTTAATTTTATTTTTTTCTTATCAGTTACATTTTATTAACTCTGTATCCCAGCCGTGCTACAGATCTTCTTAAAGATGAATTTGTCTCTGAATCTATTGCCTGGAAAACAACAATTTCAAAAGACTTGAATGAGAGAACAAATGAATAAATGAGTGAATGCTATCTTTACTGTATCATGATACCTTCATGACTGAGCATGAAGAACAATTTGTGGTTGAAGGTCCTATGGATTGAAGCCCTTCCTTGGTAGGAGGGATTCCTCAAACCCATAAACATCTAATTAAGGTGGTGACTCTTTATCCAGAAAAAAATATACTAATGACTCTTGGGCTCATATATTACTTGACCTCTGGGCTAAGAACTCTGGAGAGATGGCTCAGTCAGTGAAGTGCTTACTATACAAGATGAAGAACTGAGTTTGGATCACTAACACCCACACGAAATTCTAAGTGTTGTGTTGGATGTCTGCAATCAAGTGTCAAGGAGATGGTTAGGGTTGAGTCCCTGAAGCTCAGTGGCCATCTGGCCTAGACCAATCACTGAGATCCAGATTCAGTGAGAGATCCTGTCTCAAAACATAAGGTGGAGAGTGACTGAGTAAGACACCAGACTTCTACTTTGGTCTCCACTCACATGAACACATGCATCTGCCCACATATATGCAGATAATTGCAAGCACATGGGCACATTCACATATGCATAGACACATACATGCACGTACACACACAAAACTTCAACTCTAAAATTGGTATTAGTATTTAAATGACATACCAGGAATTTTACGCCCGTTTAGAAGGTTTTGTAGAAATAAAGATAGGATTCAATTTTTCTGTCATCTCCTTTTCATTCCCCCACAAACGACATACTCCCCCTTGGCTGGGTAGTTTGGCCATTGGCATGGAAACATTCCAGATGAAGGTTTCCTTTTAAGCACTATTGCTACTGATATAAGATGCTTTGTTAGAACCCTGGAGACAGACTTGGGTATGCTGCTCATAGGGTAATGAACATAATTAAGCTGTTCTAAGTAGCATCTGGCTTACTTCTTATTAATTACATGCAAGTTGCTTAACCTCTGGGACTCTCATTCCAGATGAGTAAGCTAACAATAATATTGAGCTAACAATAATAACTATGTGGTATTGACTAGAATCCCCCAATGGCGGTAACTAAGAGTTACTAGTAGCTAGGTTAGGTTACATGCTTAGCAATCATACTATTATAATCACCACCATCATCACTATCCCTAAAACTCAGATTTATTGATCTGTGTGACAGTAAACTCTCTCTCTCTCTCTCTCTGTGTGTGTGTGTGTGTGTGTGCATGTAGTTTCATATGTATGTGGGAGTGCATTTAAAAGCAAGAAGCCAACTTTAGATGTCATTCTTCATGATGTCATCCACCTTAATTTTTTGAGGTTTACTTATTTTATGTGTATAGGTGTCTGGACTGCATGTATGCCTGGGCACCAAGTGCATGCAATACCTGCAGGGGCCATATGGAGGTATTGGGTTCCTTAGAACTAGAGTTAATAGTTGTAAACCACCACATAGGTGCTGGGGATCAAACACCAGTGTTCTAGAAAGAGCAGCCACTGCTGTTAACTGACAAGCCGTTTCTCCAGCCAACCTAATGAACAATCTCTCCACCTCCCACCTTTCCATTTTGCTTTTGCTACAGTGTGTCCAAATGACCTAAGACCCACCAATTTGGCTAGGCTACTTGGTGAGTGAACCCCAGAGATCTACCTGCTTCTGTCCCACCGGCACTGAGATTGCAAGTGCATACCACAACACCCAGCTTATTTTTACACGGGACCTGGGGAGAGAACTTGGGTTCATGGGCTGATAGAGCAAACACTTTAGCAGTTGTAGCATCCCCCCAGACCTGATGTGGTATCTTATAACAGTATTTTTATTGCTTTTCATGGAGTGGAAAGCATATAAGCCGGCATTTCCTGGAAGTGTTATTATGCCAGTTTAAATATTGTGGCTCTGAGAAACAGCCCAGGTGTCATTTACAGAGATTGTCATCTCCATATGCCACCTCTTAGTGCCCCCATAAATACTTATGTAAAAGCCCTGTAACTTGACCTTTGGAGTTGGAAAACTCCTTCTTCCCTTCCTGAAATCTGCTTGTTATGTTGGAAGAAAACCCAGTTTAAATACTTCATTTATTGGTGACTTAAGCTTGTGTTTGTCATTTTCTTTGCAGAGATTTTAAAAGCAGCCTGTTCAAATAACAACATCATGACCAAACTTTCTCAGCATGCTCTGTTTGGATGGATAGTTTTACAAATGGAAGGAATACACACTTTCTTAGCTATAAGTGGCTAGAATTTGACTAGAAAATCTTAGCAGCCCAAAGGCCTCAGTAATTTAGTGTTGATGACACCGTTGGCCCATCTGCCATTCTTTCCCAAATCCTAGTTCCTCTCTCCCATTTGGAAGCAGTAAGGATTTGATTACCTAGATTACACAGAGTTAAGGAGAGTCTGTATAAGCTCACGTGCCAGTTCATTAAGGAGCTATCCTGGCATGAAATGATCCCTGGATAGATCTGTTGAAATGCCATCGCCACTTCTTAATGATCGGCCCTTTGTGAAGTTGTTTAACTTTGCAGGGTCTTTATAATGATATCCTAGAGATGGAAGTGGAAAACTTCCAAGGTTTCTCTGAAGGTCAAAAACCAGGCTCTAAAGTGCATGGCATATACCGTTGCCCACTAAGTCCTGAGTCCCAGCTTCTTGTTCACTCATTTAGCAATACATTGAATAGTATGAGTACTCAGCCCATCCTGAGGAAATGAGGACGTGACAGGACACAAGACTATGTTGTTTATGCCCTTGAAGGATCTAGCAGTAAAATGTGTTTTGGAAAATCCATAAAATAATATGATTCATTCTTAATCCTCAAGGTTATTGATGATGATTATTATAATGATGATGATAGTGGCAATGATATAACCATCATGACTTTTGTGGTGATGATGGAAGTGATGATGGTGACAATACTTATGATTTCAGTGGTAATGGTGATGGTGGTACTGATGATTGTGGAAATAGCAACACTGAGGATAATGACTACAATATTTGTAGTGTTTTGCTAGACACTGGCGTGAAGAAACTGAGCTGAGTACACATGATGGTAAATATTTAAGCCCAGTTCATACTGGATTCTTTTACTCCGGGTCTGGAGACCTTTACCAGTTCTTACCTAGCTAAGGGAACTTCTTGAAGATTTTTCTCAATTTGACCAAGAGTGAATTTGGGCACCCAAACCTTGTAGTATAATTTTGTTCATCATATTCCTCCTCATAACCCAACACTGTTTTAAATGTCTTGTGTCATGATTTGAAAACAAAATGTCTCACAGAAGCCCATGATTGGAAGTTTGCTCTCAGTATGTGGTGATGCTTTAGGAGGTCATAGAATCTTCAAAGGCAAGGACTGTTTAAAGGAAGTAGATCACTAGAGGTAGATCTTGGTAGGTTGTACAAGCTCTCCAGTCTCTTAGGTTCTCTCTGTTTCTCCACAAAGAAATAAAGCGCACACCCAGCTCCACTGTCCTAGCATGATTATGCTCTGCTCAAACTCATAAGACCAAGCACTCATGTACCAAACCCTTTGAAACCATAAACTCAGAAGTACCCTTTCCTTCTATGCTTTCTCTTTGATGACAGAAATAATGAGAATGCCAGATGCATTTCATACCTTCATATCAGAAGAAGCTGTGGAGTAACCATACATGTGTCCAACAGATAAGGGCTCTGATCACAACTGCTTTCTGTGACCTGAAATGATACGTGACTCTGGCTTTCATGAGCCTCAGAGGATTGTCACAGAGAATGAGAATGGTGATGCAGAGTTGCTGAGATTAGACTGTATTTGTGGCCAAATTTCTTAGAAAAATAAATAAATTATTCCTCAAAAATCAAAACATCTCTTGCCTGCCTCCCTTCTCTGTTCTGTGGCTGAGGATGTCAGTGGATGGAAGTCTGCTGGCAAAGTAGCCTTGAGGCACGTCACAATGCAGCTTTAATATCAACAGCACGACAACAGCTTCAAAAGCAGCAGACAGATAATGTAGACATTAATTAAATCAGCCAGCCCAGGTGGGCCCCCTCAACAGAGTCTTGGAAAATGCAGATAAGAGACAGCAGTTCTCTTTGAGGTTTAGACTGAGAGGAAAACAACACTCTTGCCACCTCTAAATGCCTCCAAACAATCTAGCTAAAACAAGAGACTGTCAATCACAGATGAAGAAAACCAGTTCTGATATGCTCCATGCCTGAGAAGAATGGGGATAACACCAACAACCCCCCTAAAAGTCAAAACTCCAGATGCTGCCATCCACGGAGTCCTCTAGTGAATTCTTAATTCTGTTCTTTCTCAAACACTCTGGTGCCAGCCAGCTCTTCCTTTACTTGGTTCATACTGGAGTTCTTACCTTCCTTAATGCCTCGCAGCCTTGTCCAGTAGGCCAGAAGATTCTTAAATGGTAGACTGTCTATCCCCCTATTGTTTTCAGTTTGCCTTGTGGTATGAGCCATGGAACTTCTGTAACTTGGTCCAGTGAATAGCTTTTCAAAACACAATTACTGAATGAATAACAGACGAAAAAATGAAAGGATGCCAGCCACACCTGAACCAGCAGGTCATTCCAGCATGAATGACATGTTGTTGCTGTGGCTGCTCAGTTCAGGAATGTAAAGCTAAACTTTGCTCATGTAGCCAAGGTTATGGGGGGACACATTAGGTTTCTTTTTGAAGATTTTTCTAATTCCCCTTCTTGGTGCACCATGCCTTGAACTTCCACATCCATCAGTTAAATATACTTTTTTCTCCACCTGAATTCATGCTTAGATACCCAGGCTGCTTTTCAATGTAACAATTTTCCTTTGAGGATTCAGTTTTCCTTGTCTCTTAAACTCATTTCTGGAGCCTTCATGTCATTTCCCACAACCTCACCCACCTATGCCATCCTTTCTCACGAACACCACCCTCAGTTATTTCCCCTGGGGGTTGGAGCTGGTAAGTACTGTTATTTGAAAAGTTGACAGTCACAGTGTTTGTACCCAGTACCTATAGACTCTATTATTAGGAACCCATAATTCCTTGTGGCTCTATATAATTGACTATATGCAAACTCTTGTTTGAGGTTATGCCAGTCTCTGTCTCCTGGGTTTGATCATGAACTACAGTTACATAAGATGCCATTTTCAGGAGATGCTGAATGACAGGTACATGAGATCTGTCTGTACAATTGCAGGGCTTATTGTGAGACTATAAATAATTCAAAATAAAAAGTCTAGAATATGTAAATAGAAAATTTGTAACATAGAAAAAAACTTGTGTATATACTTACATATTTTTTACAAATATCAACCTTTTTCTTCAACTCTTTAAATATTTTTGTAGACAGTGTGATGCTATGTAGATCAGACTGGTCTTGAACTCATGATCCTCTTGCTTCTGCCTCCTGACTTCTGGGATTTAGTGGCATATATGTGCCACTAAATATAACATAAAAATTTCCTTAAAGTGGGTTTTTATGTGTATAATTTTACAAACACTGATACAGCCAAAGATACAATTTGGACCTCAGTGTCTTGCCCCCTCCTGGATTCAGCTGTCATCTTTTACATAAACTTTCCCAACACAGCAGAAGGGGGAGTGAAGGGGAGGGTATTTTAAATCTTGAGTCCAGAGGGAAACTGTCAGAAGAGCCCTTGGTTTTCTGACTGAGGTGTCTGAAGGATCCAGAAGTCAACAGGTCTTTGCAGCTGCACAGACTGACTTCCTGCTGGTGTTTCTCTTATGCTTCACTCTGCTAAAGAGCTGCCTCTCTTGTCTCTAGTACCAAGTTATGCTGCAGAAGATTGTCCTCCTAACATTTTGGGTTTGAATGGATGAGCCGTGCTTTAAACAACAGGGTATTTACTGTTGATATCAGTCACAGAAATCTCACCTTAGTCCCAAGACTGGGGAAAGAATTTAGTGAAAACTAAATCATGTTCCCAAGAGACCATCTGAGACCATTCAATGTGCATCCAAGAAAGAGAATAATTCCTCTCGTTTCCTCTCCACTCACTTCTTCTCCTTTCTCTCCCCTTCCCTCCATTCAAACATTCACACTTATAGACAAGCATCAGAATGTAAAGCCAATGACTAACATAGTGGTCCACGTCCGTAATCCTGACATCAAGCCAAGAGGATTGTGAAATCAGGCTCCCTGTGCTGCATAGCAAGACCTTGTCTCAAGAACAAAGTAAAGAGAAAAGCAACACAAAATATGTGACAGAAATGAAAGAGACATTGGTCCCTCCCAGAAGGTGGGCAGTTAGTGTGGAGAGAACCTCCTGGGTTCAAAGGTAAAAGATAACAATGGGAAGGCTTAGGGAGGATTTGCTTCATGAGAATAATGAACCCACATCCAGGGGGGGCACAGGCTGCACATTCTCAGTGACTGTACAATCGTAGCACTATGTCATCTCTCTCTGATGACTTGGATTGTTAGAATTTATTATTTTTAAATTGTTTTATTTTTTGAATTTTTTTAAATAAAATATCTCTTGACTACATTATGGTTCCCCTCCCTCTATTCCTCCCAGTTCCTTCCAACTTCCCCTCCTATCTGGATGGACCCCCTTTCTGTCATTAGAAAACAAACAGGTATCTAAAGGATAATAATAAAATAAAATCTAGTAAGATAAAGCAAAAACAAACTAATAGGAATAGTAAAAAACAAACAAGCAGAAGGAAAAGAGCCCAAGGAAACACACAGAAACAGAAATAGATGCAGAGACTAATTCACTTACACACTTAGGAATGCTATAAAAACACAAAACTGAAAACACACACACAGACACAAAGGGTTCATTGGGTAAAAAAAAATACATAAAAGTAAAAATAAAGAAAATCAAAAGAAAAAATAGGGAGAAAAAGAAAAGGCTCTGACATCACAACATGACCTTATGAGACAAGGACCCTCCAAAGATGCTGCGAGTTCGTTTTCTGTTGGCCGTGGTGGGCATGCAGCCCGCCCTTAGGAGCAGTTGTCTTCCTAGCATGACTCCCTTGGAGAAAACTAGCTTTTCATTTGCAAGTGGTTAGCAGTTGGAGATAGTGTCAGGGTTAGGAGTGGGGGAAGTGTCTTTATCTCTCAGCTCAAAGACCCCAACTGGAGCGGACCCATGCAGGAGTGGACCCAGGCAGGCCCAGTGCAGGCTGCCTCAATCTCTGTGAGTTCTTATGGATGTTGGTCCTGCTGTGTTTAGAAGGCCTTGTTTCCTGGTGTACTCCATCCCCTCTGGCTCTGACACTCTTTAGGTTTCCTTTCCACAGGGTTCTCTGAGCTCTGAGGGGAGAGATTTGATGGAGACAAGGTCTGACTATCTCTCATTCTCCCACAATGTGCAATGTCTGCACTTGCTCCCATCTCCTGCAGGAGAAAGCTTCTCTGATTGTGGCTGGGTGATCTCTGAGTATAGCAAAATGTCAGTAGGAATCATTTTCCTTTATGTTCCTTTATTAGAGGAGTAGTGTTTTGTTTTCTCCTAAGTCCCTGGACTCTCTAGTCTCAGGTTCTTGATCATCTAAGCAAAGTCTGGTATGGTTTCAATCTCCTGGAGTGGGCCTTAGGTCAAATCAGATATTGTTTAGTTACTCCCACAAGCTTTGTGCCACCGTAGTGCTAATATTGTACTTGCAGGTAAGAAAACTGCAAGAGGGAAGACAAAGCCCCAATTAGCCATCTCTTGCCACCAAATAAATCTTTTAATACCAGGACTTGGTTACATCTAATTGGATTTTTGGAGAAAGAGTTCCCAAGACTCCCCCCAAATAGCCCAAGCTGTTGCCACAACTTCAGGTTGCTCTCTACAAACTGACAGCAAGGTCCTGTTGATGAAGACAACACCTACACAACTAATTGAACATGGACACTGAGGAGCTGAGCTGGTGCCTGTATAAGGCCGCACCCCTTCAAGCTAATATTCTTGGTACCAGAAGGCACACTGCATGCTACCAAAGGAGAAATGCAAACAGAATTGATGTTCTTATGTTGTTATGGGGTCAGAGAAGGATCCGGTTCTGCTCATCAGACACCAGGTTAAAAAGTGAGTGTGCTGGGTTTTAGTGTACCTTGTCTGTGTTGACATTGATTGAGCCCTAAGCTGTGTCACATTTTTGTCTCGCAGCAATTGTTTAGCCACACTTAAGTGTCAGTCAGGGACAAGCAGCAGCCCTTGTTCCTTTGTCTCCCTCTCTCCCCTTGGGCGGGTCCCTAGAAACAAAAGCTTTTAAAAAATTATTATTATTAGCTCTTTCTTCTTGAAAGTTGCTTTCATATTTTAAACATGGATGCATTGCTGTTTTTTATTTCCTATGTGTCGTTTATTGATTTTCATTTTTCAGGAAGATGACTGAGTTCCTCTAGTCTTAGACTAAGATCAGGGCTCTGTGTTTCTCAGAGCCTTCAGTGCCTCTCTGGAACCCTGTTTAGGCTGTTAACTCATTAAGATGTGTTCAGGCTCTAGAGAAAGGTACCTTTCTTGCAGGCATATAGCAGTTTCCAAAGGCAGAGGCCAAGGCTATACTTCTTAAGTGGAATTGCTCATGAGGCCGCAGATCTCCCAGAGTTCAGGTTGTCATTGCAAATGCAAAATAGATCAGTAAAAGCAAAACCTTTCAAGATGGTCTTTGGTCTGAAGTCCAAGGCTATCTCTGGAGACTTCTGCTGGAAAAGTAACTCAGTAGATGGTTGTGGATAGAACAGAGGAAAAGGAACATCCACAGAGGCCTTTGCACAGCTCAGAAAGGAAAGGATCAGCAACAGCCACTTTGCAGAATAAGACCTTGATGAGGATAAGCAACTGTTGAAACAGTGAGGGATTATTACAATAAATACCCCAGGACAAATGTTGCTTTGCAATTTAGCAAAAACTCAGGTTAATCCTATATCATACTCAATCCTGGCAATAGAGATAGAAAAGAAACCCCTGCACTTCCAGAATAAAAGGCTGATTACTTTAAATACAAATAAACAAAAGAATAAAATATAATTGAACATTTATCAAGGTAGTGAGTCAGAAAAGACTGAGTTGACACCATCACGAAATGTTGGATTTATGGATTAAAGTGTATCTTAGAAAGTCTTTGGCTTCACAAATTTTAAATGGAACTAGAATGTCACCATGTTTTAAGCAAGAATGACAAACCAGGGCTTGATAGTTTTAACATAAAGAGCTTAGATAATCAGTAAGAGTTTGAAAGTTAAAACAGACAAAAAAAATAAAAATAAAAACAAATATCACAGAGGAAAAATAATAGCTTTAAAAACAAACAAAAAAATATAAGGGAAAATGTTCAAACCTTGACTGGTAATCAAAGAAATAAAAATGGATGCTCTCATGCACAGCTGGATACAATGTGAGCTGCTATTGGTCTTTGGAAAGCAATTTGGCAATGTATATCAAGAGTATTAAAAACAAGTTTGCCTCCAACAGTTCTAAAGGCAGCCAGAGATTTTGGTATTACAAGAGAGAAAAAATACACCCCTCTTCACTGTGGTGTTATTTACAGTGGTGAAAAGAACAATGTATTCTAACTATATAACAAGAGGGGAGCAGTTAAGAAAATGATACAATTCATTTCTACTTGTGATAAGCCATTAGGAGTGAGTCAGAGCAGCTTGGGTCTGTTCCCTGTTCTAGTTCTCTGTATCTCCAAGAATGCTACTTTCATTTCTGTAAAATTGAATTAATAGAACCACGGAGGGTGGTGGTGAGAATCTGGCCTGTTATTTCATACATGGCCCCAGGGGCCTTTTCTTGTCCCACACTTTCTTGAGATAGCACCTGGCTCTGTTCTTTTGGAATACACATTCTTTTTTCTCAAAGAATTCCTAAAGCCAAAATTCTCCATGGAAGAGGGATGTAGGATCCCCACAATCCTGGCCTCTCCGCCTCTCAGCTCCTCTCTCAGAATATTCCCAGCCAGTGGGAATGGCTTAGCTGTTTTCATGCTAAATAATGGTGGTGGTGGGTAGGGGACGGAAGATGCTTAGATGCTGGAATGAGTAAGCCATGCCTTATGTTCAAGGAAGAACTCCCCCCTTTGAGAAGCTCACGCTGTGCAAACTGCTTTGCAGCACATAATGTTCTCCACATATATGAGAGAATGAAGATGCTCCCTCGATAGCATTAACGATCTTGTTTCCATCCTTAATGTCAACATATCTTGTAGTATGGTGTGCACAATTCTTTGTGATATTTCTTTTCTAATGAGCTAAAATGTCTTTATATCTATCCCAGAGATCCTTTAATTAAAAAAAAAAAAAAACTCAACACACAGCTAGAACAAAAAGTAGCAATTGTGGTAGAAAACACTGTCCTTAACTTTTCCACACACAAATTATTTGCTAAGTCTCTATTATGTGTCCAAGTGGACACATCATACTGGTTATACCCAAATGCCCACCACTAGACCTATAGCTGTTAGCACTCCATAGTGGGTTCCAAGCAAAAGATAATGAGAGAAACATTCTGGAGGATTTGTTTTATGAGAATAATGTACCCACACCCAGAAAGGGTACAGGTGGGCGTTCAGAGTGAGAGCACAACTCGCAGCTCTATCTGCTCTCCAGCTGCTGGCTTGGTTGGTAAGAACTTGTGTTACAGGTTCAGAGAAGAGTCCGGCTCTGCTGGCCAGTGTGTTTTGTCGCGGGCAATGACAAGTTCCTAAGATGTGCTGTGGTTTTTATCTCGAAGCAGTTTAGCTTTAATTGTTCCTTCTGCCTCCAGGTCTCCCCTCTTGGTGGGTCCCTAGAGACAAGACCTTTAAATTGGTCAGCCCTTTCTTCCAGAAGGCTGCTTCTATATTGCTAAACATGCGTATGTGGCTGTTTTGGATTCCTTTTCCCCACATAATATTTGTTGATTTCATTTAGAAAATAGAAAGAGTTAGTTCTAAAGATGCCTATGAATGGTGTAAGCCCTCAACAATCACCAATTCAGTGACAGAGTTTGAGAGATAGTAGTGCGTGGCTATGATTAAAATACATTGCAGAATCATATGAAAAATTCAAAGAATAAATCAAAAATATTATTATAAAAATTCACAGGTTAAAACAAAATTCATGTTAGAGTCAGGAGACCTGCAGGAAAGTGCATGCCAAGTGCCATGATTCAGAGGAAATATAGAGGGTCTCCTCAGAAGGGAAATCAAGAAGCCTTCCAAGCAGTATTGAAATGATCTGACCCTAAGAAAGGTTTGTTTATCCTATAATATGAGGCTAGTATCCACTAATAAATGAATATATACCATATGTGTCTTTCTGCTTCTGGATTACCTCACTCAGGATGATCTTTTCTAGTTCTCACCATTTGCCTGCAAATTTCATGATTTCCTTGTTTTTAATTGCTGAGTAGTATTCCATTGCATAACTGTACCACACTTTCTGTATCCATTCCTCTGTCAAGGGACATCTAGTTTGTTTCCAGATTCTGGCTCTTACAAATAAAGCTGCTATGAACATAATTGGGCAAATGTCCTTATTGGATGGTGGGGCATATTTTGGATATATGCCCAGGAGTAGTATAGTTGGATCTTGAGTTAGCACTACTCCTAATTTTAAAGAAACTAAACAACATGGAGGACCCTTGGGAAGATGCTTAATCCTCATTCAGAAGGGCAAACAGGATAGACATTGGAAGCAGGAGAAGACAAGGAACAAGACAGGAGCCTTCCCCAGAGAACCTCTGAAAGACTCTACCCACTAAGGTATCAAGGACATAATAGCCAATAGACGCATTGCCAAACTTTGGGCAGAATGAAGGAATCCTTATGGAAGAAGAGGGAGATAGAAAGACCTGGAGGGGACAGGAACTCCACAAGGAAACAACAGAGCCAAAATACCTGGGCCCAGGGAGGCCTGCAGAATGATACTCTAATCAAGAACCATGCATTGAGAGGACCTAGACCCCTGTTCAAAAGAAGCCCATAGGCTGCTTAGTTTCCAAGTGGGTTCCGAGGGGTACAGGGGTTGTTTCTGACAGGAACTCAGTGACTGACTCTTTGATCACCTCCTCTTGGGGGGTGCAGCCTTGCCAGGCCATAGAGGAAGATGATGCAGCCAGTCTTGATGAGACCTGATAAGCTAGGGAATGACAGAAGGGGAGGAGGTCCTTCTCTATCAGGGGACTAGGGAAAGGGCATATAGGGAGAAGAAGGAGGGTGGGTAGGACTGGGAGGAGACAAGGGAGGGGCCTGCAGAGAAGATACAAAGTGAATTAATTAAATTTTTAAAAGAGAAAGGTTTGCTTGTATAAACCAACCTGTGAGTTTATACAAAGCACTGCAGGACTTCTGCAGCAATCTGCATCCCTTTAGAACATGCAGCATACCTTTGAAGTCAAATGGCCCTGGATTAAATCCCAGCCGGAAGGCTTGGGAGAGGGCCCATTTGATAAAGTGATGGTAATAGATGAAGGACCCTAGTTCCATCCTCAGCCCTCATGTAAGAAAGGTGAATATGTTGGTATGTGCTCATAATCCCAGTGCTTAGAGGGTGGGGTGGGTAGAGGCAAGATACCCCTGGGACTTGGTGGCCAGCTAAAATAATTGGTGAGTCCCAGGTTCCAAAGAGAAACCCTGTCTCAAAAGTTTGGTGGCCAGTTTCTAAGGAAAAGCATCTCAGGTGTCTTTGGCTTTTACACATAGTTGTCTTGTACACAAATGGACATGCCTACTTGCCCACAAATATTTAAGTCACTAAACTTTTAAAGATTAAAAGAAGGAAAAGAAGATAAAGCAAATAAACACCAGCTAGGTGAACTGCCAGGCAAGCAGGGTGGAGATTCTTACAGTGGCTCTCATGGAACGTCACTTCCTGTCTATGAGAGATTGACAAGGCAGTGCTTGTTCCACATACCTGGGGATGCCCAATGTTTTGGCCAAGTTTCTTCAAAGACAGTCACGTCTAGGCTCATTCTGGCCCATGCCTAATCGCTCTGTTTTCTCTCTTAACAGCGAGCCTTGGTCCAAGCCCTGTCTTCTGCTGCTGACTCTGTGCTCTTAGATATTACTCCCCTCTCCACAGTGTGGTTTCCTATCTAAAAAACAGAGACAGACAAAAATGGCTTCCTGAAGCTATAGTGCTCAATACTGTTCCATCCAGAAGAAAGAATATGTGCACAAGTTCTCGGTAAATACAGAAAAAAATGGCAGAAAAAACACAGTAGAGATGGTAGCCATCTGCCACACAAAGAAGTACTCTAATTTGACTAAGGCCATGCACATTGTACATAGGGGTCTGAGATTTAACTCAGGGTTAGGAGTAAAAGTCGTACTTGCGCACACAGCGCAGACTCAGGGAAACTCGAAAGCTCCTCAGCAGCAAGGCTGTCCAAAGCGAGCTTTTATGCAGGTGCTTTGGAATGCGACCCCGAAAGGCTGACTCCATTATCCCCACTCTACCTGCAGCAGTAAATTTAAACCCAGTCACACATTGGGAGGAAGTGTTTGTTGGGCTCTGATAAGGGCTTAAAATGGAGCAATGCCCTGCTTTGCTCACCAGACTTCAACAGAATCCAACTGTTTATTTGATGAAAAATTCAGCTTGCCTTTCATTTACATTTCCCCTGGAGGCAAGGGTCTGCAGGCTGCAGACTGGCTGAAGCAAGAGAACATTATAGCATTAGGATACTGCTTTCCTCAGACTCCACAGACCAACAGGGAGGGTATCAGGACAGTTCTGCAACTCTCTAGGGCACCTCCACTGGGTTCTTTGGAAGGAGACCTCTGGTATGAGGCAAAGAGGACTTAGAAACAGAATGTACCTCCCTAATGATTCTCTTTGTAGAGTGAGGAAGGAAACAGAATTGAGGGCGCCGGAATGAGCTTTGCAAGAATGTATTTACAATTAAATTGCACTTTAAAGGGAAAGTGGAAACCCTCTCTGCAAAGAAGCAAGATGGAGGGAAGCCAGCACATTGTAGCACCGAGTACACAGGATCTGGAGTTAAGGCTGGAGCTGAAGTACTGGAGCTGCAATTACCAGCTGTATGACCTTGGCCAATTAACCCATCTGAGGATCAGTGTCTGAAATAAATATAATAATATGCTTCTGTGATGGAATGACCAGACAGGCACACCACAGTGCCTCTGATTCTCTTTTCTCTCTCATTAACCCAGTGAATCAGATAGTAAACAAAAAAATCAAAGTGGGCAGAGCACCTTGGTGTCAGGAAAGTCTAAAGAGCTCATCTTGAAGCAGTTGAAGGTCACATTTCCCACTGAGGGAGTGGGTTAGGAATCTCACTGAGGAAACAGATTAGGGGTTCATTTTTGGGTTTTGATGGGGAAAAGAATGAGAGAATTGACCTTGAAAAGAGAAAATGTGGGAGGAACCTGTAGAGCTCCTTGGATGGCTGAGGCATGGTCCCAGGCAACTGTCCAAATGAAATGCTGACTCACATTTGGGAATGTGGAATTCACATTTGGCCAGACTTTGGCCAACCTCAACTAAGAAACAATAAGACCATATCTCCACACTGCTGATCCAGGAACTGGGATGTGAGTGCTGAGAGAGGAGGCAAATGTTGGACTCTTCAAAACCGTGCTCTTCGGGAGCTTTGTCAACCAATGACTTTCCTGAGAACTCCTCCAAATCCATTCAAGAGAAATCATGGTGTGTATTTGGTCTTTAGGATCATAGGAGTACATCTGCTTAAAAGAGTATTCAGTCGGTTCCAGCCTGACACAGCTCAAAGCCGAGGCAGTGGTTTTTCTGTGCACATCTCTGTGTGGTCACAGAGCAACTGGGAATGTGGTCTGCTCACACCAAGAGATGCTTCTCCATAATAGAAAGAAACAAGGTCACTGAAGAACTTCAGATATATTATGTGGAATAAACAAGAGCAAAAAGAGAAGAAGAAATAGACCCAGAAGCCCCATCATTGTATCTATATGATATATCTAAAAATATGCTAAGAGGAGGGGCCAGAGGAGATAGATGGCTCCAGTGGTTAAGAGCACTTGTTGCAGAAACAGGAGTTTGAGTCCTGAAAGCCTACATACAAAGCCAACAGTGGTAGGATAGGGTTCAGAGTGCCTTTCTCTGTCCTCCACATATAAATAGGCATGCATCTGTATGCATACACATGTTCATGTAGCACATATGCTACACTCTCACATGTACACACCCAAGGAGGTAAGAAGGAGGGTGGAAAGGAGCGAGAAAAAAAAGAGATGGATGTGATGAGGGAGGGGAGGGAGAAGGGAAAGAATCATGATTAACTCAGCCATGTATGTGTGCATTCGTGTGTCTGTCTGTTTGCAAATGTTCTCAACTGATTTATAATGGCAGGTGTAACACTTGTTTAATTTACCAAAATTTACAGGAGTGTAATTGAAACAGGTGAGTTTTGTGGGATGTAAAATAAATTACAGCAGAGTTGCTTATAAAAGCAATGTGGTGAGGTAGCAAGAAGTGGAGGTGGGCCAAGCTTGGAGGAACACAGAGGTGGAAGCCAGAAGGTCGGAAGTTCAAAGTCATTCTTGAGGACATAGGAACTTTGAGATTAGCCTGGACTATAGAGACCTGACTCAACAACAGCAACAATAACAACAAAACAAAACAAACAAACAAACAAAACAATGGTAGGAGTAGACTGTACACAAGCAATTGTTTTTCTGATATGAGTATGAATTTGGCTAAGTACCCTTCTTTCCAGTGTCCACTGTAAGTGTAATGTATGAAATCTAGTTCTTTTTGGTATAAGTAAAATCAACAAGGAATAGAAAGGGGTGGAGGTGTCTTTGGTCACTCTCATAGAACTGGTAGAGCCTATTGTTATTGGAAAAATGCCACAATGCCACCACGTATACACACAAAAAATTACAGCTGTATAAGAGCTGTAAGTACTGGGCACAGGGTGCCTTGTAGCTGGAAAATACTGAACTCCACTGTCCCTCCTGTCTTAGCGCCGTGCTGCCAGGCGTGGTTTCTTACCAGGCTACACATGCTGAGGGGATTTTACACTTCCCCTCTGCCTTTTTTATACCTATGTCCTTGACAGTACAGCAGATTTTTTGCACTGATCTTGGTGCAAATCAGTCTCTCTCTGTGCAGATTTAAACTCTTGAGGAAGCCAGTGTTGCTGCTTTTACTCTTATTGTCTGAACTTGTCAAGCTGTGTAATAACAACAGCAGAGACACTGTGTCTGAGCCTCTAGCTGATTGGTCAGAATTTCTAACTATGTCTTTAGACCTAGCTTGTTCTCAGCTACGGGACAGCAGTAAGAATGAGAATCTCCATTTAACCTCTACGTCCTCTCAGTGACAAAACACCTCAGTCTACTCATAAAAGAGTTCAATCACGCTGGAGATTTGTTACATGCCGTCAGCAGCTGGGTGGCTGTGTTGGTGGCTAAGTCTCTTAATGTTCTCAGATCTTCATCTGCTAAATATGAAGATGGTTACAAAATTCAACCGGATTTCTTTCATACAAAGAGACCATGGGGCCAGGCTCAGAGGAGAAGTTCAGGAAATCTTTCATTCTCTTCCTCAGTCCTCCTGTAATGAATAACATTCATGATTTTTATCAGTTTTCAAATTCAGTTGCTTATCTTTCTGAGATCATATGTGACAGTCTTCGAGGGCCATCGGTCGTGGTATCAGGTTCTAGTAGGCTGAAGCTGGAAATACCGATGTAGAAACTTAATCTTCTGCAGTGTGCACGTGTGTGTCTGCGTACCTGCTCATGTGTACCTGCTCATGTGTACTTATAGGCTTGCTTGGACGCCAGCGGTCGGTATCTGGGTGTCTCATTGGACCGGGTACTCACCCAGTCAGCTAGACTGACTGGCCGCTGAGCTCCAGGGGTCCTGAATCTATTTCCCCAATGCTGACTACAAGCTCATACTGCTACATCCTGATTTCCACACTGGGTGCAGGGATTGAAACTCAGACCCTCATGCTTCGGGGGCAAATGTTCCACCAGCTAAGCTGCCTTCCCAGGCCTTTCAAGTAGTTGTTTTTAGCGAGGAATCACTGCTGTGTGCCCTTGAGACTGTCATCCACAGCCTCTGCCTCCTGATGATAGTAAGGGCTTTAGCTAGACAGACATCCATAACACATGCCATTAGCTTGCTTATTTCTCACTTGAAGCCTCATAAATGAAAACAGTAAAAATGTGTTTCTGTTCATCCAAAGTTGTCTTGGTACCTGATGAAAGAAGACAATAGGCTGATTGTTATCTTAAATTGTCAAATGGTCACTTTTATTCATCAGCGTTTTGTTTTGTTTTGTTGTTCCCCCTTCTTCTTTAATTTGATATCCTGCCTCTTACTTTTACCATATGAATCCACTTTAATGTTCTGGGGAAATTTCCAAGTGCTATATACAACAAGATTGTTCTGCCTTAATGCTTGTGTGTATGGCTTGATTACTGATATATACACTTAGGGAATGGACTTTATGCTGCTAATGTAGTCTAGAAAGGGAAAAGTTTTCTTCAAAGAATAAATATAAATATTATTTTTAGAAAGTTTTCTTTCCCTTGATAAGCAGTTGAAATTTCTTGCAGAGGTTACGCACTCCTATATTTTCTGTTATAAAGCCTTCTGAAATGGTTTTTCTTTTAAATTTTAATTAATAAGCTCAGCCTCTAGCAGCTGTTCAGTGAAGTGGTTGTTAAACCCCTAGGGAATAGATAATGGGGGCAGACAGAGGGGAGCCAAATTACCGCTGGCTGACCCTGAAAGGAGGGAGGAGAAAGTTTCTGATTGGGTCAAGTGGTCCAAATTCCATGGCATGCAGGCTGTTGGAGAAATCTTAATGGCTGAAGACGTCAAAGGCTCTTAGCAGTGATCACCATCTGGAGAAATCTGGCAGAGGACTCCTCCAGCCAAGGACATCAGCTAGTGGCGGCAATTCACACAGCTGTCCTCTCGTCAAACACAGATTCCCAAGGGGCGTTGGCCATGCAGCCCAGGGTGCTGGCCAGTGTACCCTCTTTTGAGTTGTGGCGTCATGGTTACTTAATGAAACACTGGCATATGCCACCCTCTGCCTGGTGTAGAGTCCCCAGCAGAGGCAAGGCACCTAATCAAATGTTTCAGGCAGTCTGACCTTGAGTTTGCTTCCAACTTCTACTAACTGCATATGACTACATAAGAGACAAAAGAATAGCTTACCCAGGGGGTCACTGTGAAAGTCAAGGGTGACAGCTCTAAAACTGTTACTAGAGACAGGGTTAGCTCATGTACACATTTCTGCTTCACATTGTCACTTTGATTTTGGTGTCTGAATAAGAAATGTTCTTGTGAATTTGAATACTTGGTCCCCAGAGGGAGGCACTGTTTGGGGAAGTCATGGAACCTTTAGGAGATGGAGCCTTGCTGGAGGAGACATGTCACTTAGTTTCTCCACCTTCCTAATGCTACGATCCTTATCCAGTTCTTCGTGTGGTGGTGACCCCAACCATAAATCATCTTCATCGCTACTTCATAACTGTAATTTTGCTACTGTTATGAACTGTGTCATAGATATCTGATATGCAGGACATCTGATATGCAACCACTAAAGGGGTCGCCATCCAGCTTGAGACCCACCGGTTTAGAGGGTTTATAAGCTTGCTCCACTCTGGTACTGACTTTCTGCTCCCTGGGTGTCTCTCAGCTTCCCTCCCCTGCCAGCATGAGTTGCTCTTGGTCCTGATACTTTAACACAGTAACAGAAAAGCAGCAACTACACTAAGAAAGCCCATGTCTTAGAGATAGGCAGCACACGGTAGTAGTCCATGCTTTCTTTTTTAACCCATATTTAGCTTATATGCTGAAGCTGTTTGCAAGTTGTGTAACTGCAAGTGTGGTTTGAACTAGTTCCCCCATTGAAATGTTTATTTATTTTTATTTTTTATTAATTACAGTTTATTCACTTTGTATCCCCCATAAGCCCCTCCGTCCTCCCCTCCCGATTCCATCCTCCCATCTCCTTCTTCATGCATGCCCCTCCCCAAGTCCACTGATAGGGGAGTTCCTCCTCTCCTTCCTTCTGATCTTAGTCTATCAGATCTCATCAGGAGTGGCTGCATTGTCGTCTTCTGTGGCCTCGTAAGGCTGCTCCCTTCTCAGGGGAAGGTGATCAAAGAGCAGGCCAATCAGATTATGTCAGAGGCAGTCCCTCTTCCCATTACTATGTAACCCACTTGGACACTAAACTGCCATGGGCTACATCTGTGCAGGGGTTCTAGATGGTACTTGGATGGAGCATGAGTCTCTGGGAAGACCCCTGTGTTCAACTTTCTGGTTATTTTTAACCAGCTGTGTGTCTGTGTGTCCATTCTGCTTTCCTCATTTGCATAGGAGAAAGTATTATACTGTTTCTTTCAAAGGAGTATGCCTGTATTTTCAAATAAGCACACAAACTAGCCTGTTTCAGAACAGCATTCTCATATTCTTGCTTTTGCTGACCCTCCACCGCTACTTCTCCACCATTCCTACTCCCACTCCATGCCCCAGGAGCCGCTTTACATTTCTGTGACATGTGTGTTCTACCAGTATCCCCATTTCCCACCTCACATTTTGCAAATTGTCTTCCTTTCAAGTAGCTCAAATTCATAGAATTATTCTGAAGACAGTACAGAAAGGTCCTTATACTAGAGTCTATTTCCTTTATTGCTAGTGCCTTACATTTGTATGACATATTTGTGATACAGTGCATACGTCATTAAAGAGCCAGTGTTAACATAGTAGAGTACTAATAAAAGTTCTTGCTTTATCTGAATGCCCTTAGTTTTACCCCAATGTCCTATAAAAGTAGAATCTTTGCATATGTTGTAGAATCCATTATATAAGATTGTGCTGAGAATTTGATATCTGTATTCATAGGAACTATCACTCTGCAAGCTACATCTTAGAATGCATTTAACATATGAGAAAAGTACTGACTTCCTAGAATGAGATTAGAAGTTAGGGATCTCTCTTTTTGTCTCTGTCTCCCTTTCTCTGTCTCTCTCTCTTATCTTCCACTGTTGGAGAACTGGTGTCATGTCTCTTGAAGGTTGGAAGAGTTAAGCAGTGAGTCACATGGCTAGCCTGGAGAGCTCACCTTGAGAAGTTCACTTCCTGGTCATTTAAAGTTTTAGTGGGTTAGGAAACACATGATCTATTTTCTTTGTTTTCATTGATAGTGTTTTTTCACATTTTTTATTTTTATTAATTACAGTTTATTCCCTTTGTATCCCCCTGTAGCTCCCTCCCTCCTCGACTCCCATCCCACCCTCTCTCCCCCTTCTCCACCCATGCTCCTCCCCAAGTCCACTGATAAGGGAGGTCTCTCTCTCCTTCCCTCTGATCCTAGTCTATCAGGTCTCATCAGGAGTGGCTGTGTTATCTTCCTCTGTGGCTTGGTAAGGCTGCTCCCCCCTCAGGGGTAGGTGATCAAAGAGAAGGCCAATCAGTTCATGTCAGAGGCAGTCCCTGTTCCCATTACTATGGAACCCACTTGGACACTAAACTGCCATGTGCTACATCTGGGCAGGGGTTCTAGGTTATCTCCATGAATGGTCCTTGGTTGGAGTATCAGTCTCAGAAAAGAACCCTGTGTCCAGAATTTTTGGTTCTGTTGCTCTCCTTGTGGAGCTCCTGTCCTCTCCATGTCTTACTATCTCCCCCTACTTTCATA
Source organism: Meriones unguiculatus (assembly GCF_030254825.1). NCBI lineage: Eukaryota > Metazoa > Chordata > Mammalia > Rodentia > Muridae > Meriones > Meriones unguiculatus. Next base: position 49,802,523 of record NC_083359.1, read on the forward strand.
AGATTCCTTACACTCTGCCCAAAGTTTGGCTATAAGTCTCAGCATCTGCTTTGATACCCTGAAGGGTAGACTCTACCCAGAAGCCCTCTGTGGTAGGCTCCTGTCCTGTTCCCTGTTTTCTCCCTCTTCTGATGTCCATCCTCTTTGCCTTTCTGAATGGGGATTGAGCATCTTAGCCAGAGTCCTCCTTCTTGATTAGTTTCTTTAGGTGTACAGATTTTAGTATGTTTAGCCTATATTATATGTCTAATATCCACTTATGAGTGAGTATATGCCATGTGTCTTTCTGCTTCTGGGATAGCTCACTCAGGATGATCTTTTCCAGTCCCCACCATTTGCCTACAAATTTCACGATGTCCTAGTTTTTTACTGCTGAGTAATATTCCATTGTGTAGCCACAATTTCTGTATCCATTCTTCCACTGAAGGGTATCTGGGTTGTTTCTAGCTTCTGGCTATTACAAATAAAGCTGCTATTTGACAGTGTTTTTAAAGGAATTGTTTATTTCATCTGAAGTTATCAAGTCTGCAGATGTGGAACTGAGCTGTTTGAGGCCTATCCTGTGCTTCTTCATTAGCACTAATTGTACAGAGTAATGGATTTCTGTGACATTTGCATATGTTCATTATAGACCTTGACCACCGTCCCCTTTTGCCTCTCTATCTCTCCTCACAATCTTCTTCTCTTTCCTAATAGCCCTCTTTTATATATCTTTCTGTCTCTAAGTTCTAAATATGATGTTTAAGAAGAACATGATACTTATCTTTTTTAATCTAGTTTTTTTCACTTAGCAGTTTTATACTAAATGCAATAATTTGTTTTCTTTGTGGTGGAACGAACTACAAACTAGTGACTTGATGATGGATGCGCATGCTCACTGGATAGCCTGGCTTTTGTGAACACAGTAGAAATGAAATTTCAGTGTACACACCTCTGTGGCATGCTCACTGACTCCTCTGAGGATTGCCCAGAAGTGGCACAGCTGGGTGGATCTGTACTTCTATGGTGTTTTTTGAGGAACTTTGTGCTAATTTCAGCTGTGGCTCTACTAACCCACATTCCTACCGATCATTCAAAGGTGCTCTCCTCTGCAGCAGCTCTTGGGTATTTCTCTTGGTTACAGTTTTTCTAATTGAGCTTAGCTTTTATTTTCCATTGGATCTGGAAATTGGATCTTAATTTAATTCCCATCGACTCTTAACCACTCTTTTATTTCTGATATTAGTAATTTATATGTTCCTTTTATTTGAGGTTAGCTTGGATAGTTTATAAATTTTATTCATCCTTTTAAAACCCAAACTTTGTTTTTTCCTTGTTTTTGTATTTCCTTGGCTTCTAGCGATTATTATTTCTTTTTCTTTGCTTACTGTAAGCTTAAACTTCTCCTTTTCTATGGGTTCCTCAGGTAGAAACTCAAACTATTTTAGGTCTTTTTTCTAACTTATACATTTATTATTCTAAAAATTCTCCTACATACCACTTCTTCAGAAGCATACAAACTTTAAAACTTAGTTCAAAGTATTTATTTTTTTCTTGGCTTCAACCATCTGTTATTTAAAAGCATGTTGTTTATTTTCTTTTTATTTCAGAAATGCCTTCCCCCACCCCTCCCTCTCCTCTTCCTTATCCTGCCCTCTTCTCCATCCTTCTCCAAGAGGGTCCTTAGCCCAGGCTGGCCTCAGATCTGCTTATAGCCATAGGTGACCTTGAAACTCTTCAGTTCTGCCTTCTGAGGTGTGCCCACCATGCCCAGGCTATTTAATAATTTTAGTAAAATCAGATTTAGTTTGAGAAGATAAATGCATATTGTGTACACGTATTGAAATATCACAGAGTTTTATTAATGTACAAATCTAGTACATATTCATCAAAACTCTGAAGTGCTCTGAAGCTGGATGGCAGTGCTGGCTGCACAGCACCATGGGTGTGCTAGCTGCCACTGAGATGTCCATTGCAAGTGAAATGATAAAGGACTTGACTGTCACCAAGCACATCCGTAACATCACTTCCTTTGAATGTAAAAATAAGTTCACCACTTAGAAATTTCTTAAGACTTTAGTGCGCAGTACACATCCTACCTTGGTGAATGTTTTATCAGCATAAAACATGGGTGCTCTTCAGTTTTGAGTGTGCTGTTATGTAAACGTCAGCTGGGTCAGATTGGTTTACAGTGTTGTTTTGAAGTCTTGTTCAGAATTTCTTACTCTTGTTAAGAATTTCTTATCTCCACCATCAACTGGTGAAAGGGGCTTGTTCACACCTGTGAATGTGATTTAAGATATTTATTTCTTTATTTCTGTCAGTTTCTGCATCATAAAATTTAATATTCTGGTATATTCATGGTAAATTTTATTATTGTCATGCTTCCTTTTCATTTCTTTAAAACTCCTTGTCATAAAATTTGGTTTTGGTAATGGCTTTTTTATTGCTATGCTGGGAATTGAACCCCTTGCAATGTGAGGCAAATGATCTACTACTGAGCTATTGTGCCAGCCCATAATACTTCTTTTTAATATGGCTTCATGCTTTTCTATGCTCTATTTGCATAGCAAATGTTTTCCATTGTTTTAATGTCAGTGCTCTATACTCCTCTCTGTGTGTATATGCATGCATGAGTGTGTGCGTGCATACATTTACTCATTTATGTAGGTGCTGAGGGATGACCCCCGGGTCTAAGCATGGGAGGTAAGAACTCTCAGCCCATACACTTTTGTTCTAAAATGTGTTTAAGACAGCGTGCAGTGGGTTATTGCTATGACACTTTCCACTACCTCCTTAATCAGACATCTCTGCTAAATTGTCAGCTCGGCAGATCTAGACTCACTCAGGAGAGGGCCTCTAGGCATCCCTCTGGAAGATTATCTTGATGGCCTTATTTGAGTGGAGAAGACCTGCCCACTGTAGGCAGGTACATTCCCTAAGCAGAAGATTCTGGACAATGCAAATGGAGAAATGGAGCTGAGCACCAGCACACATTCATCCCCTGTAGTGAGAATTCTGGAACTTTGTTTTCTTTCAATCTGGTGCTTTCTCACATAGTCAGGAATACTCCTTCCTCAAGATCCAGCTATACCACTCCTAGGAATATATCCAAAAGATGCTCAAGTACACAACAAGGACATTTACTCAACCATGTTTGTAGCAGCTTTATTCATGATAGCCAGAACCTGGAAACAACCCAGATGTCCATCAGTGGAGGAATGGATACAGAAATTGTGGTACTTTTACACAATGGAATACTACTCAGCAATTAAAAATAAGGAAATCATGAATTTTGCAGGCAAATGGTGGGATCTAGAAAAAATCATCCTGAGTGAGGTTTCCCAGGAGCAAAAAGACACACACAGTATATACTCCCTTATAAGTCCAATGTCCATCCCATTTGTCTTTCTAAGTAAGAAATGATCATCTCACCCTAGGTCCTCTTTCTTGTTTATCTCTAGCAGTGTATCAAAGTAGATGCTGAGCATAACCAAACCTTTGGCAGAGTGCAGGTAATCATATGAAAGAAGGGGGAGTTAGTATGACCTAGAGAGGACAAGTGCCCCACAAGGACCAAATATATCTGGGCACAGGGGTCTTCTATGAGACTGTTTCTCCAACCAAGGACCATGCATGGATATAACCTAGAACCCCTGCTCAGATGTAGCCCATGATAGCTCAGTATCCAAATTGGTTCCCTAGTAAGGGGTACAAGGATTATTTCTGACATGAACTCAATGGCTGCCTTTTTGACACCCCCACACACACCCTGAGGGAGGAAAAGCCTTGCTAGGTCACAGATAAGGACACTGCAGCTAGTCCTGAAGATACCTGATAAGCTAGGGTCAGATGGAAGGGGAGGAGGACCTCCCTTATCAGTGGACTTGGAAGGAGCCAGGGAGGAGATGAGGGAGGGTGGAATTGGGAGGGAAAGAGGAAGGGGGCTACAGCTGGGATATGAGAGAATGGCTTGTGATTAAAATAAAAAATAAAATAAAATAAAATAAAAACACTGAAGTATGTTTTTGTTTTAATCCCAGGTGTGGGGATATGGGACTGCTTCAAAGCAGCTGACTATGATTTGCCTCGTGCTCTAGCAAGTTGCTCTTGTCAGACTATTTTATCACAGCAACAGGAAAAAAATAAAATGCTGTGATTTCCAATGGTTGCTCTAGAGCTATGAAAATACCTTCTTAATTTATATGAATTTATCTATAGTGAGACTGTACTCTTTCATTCTTCACACTGGATAACTTCTGTTCTCTTCACCCTCACACATCCATTTCATTTCGTCCCTTGATCATTTCCTACTTCCTCTAATGTCTGCTTCATATCTACATTTCATGCTTTATAAATGTTGTGATTTCATTACACAATCCTTCTGTTTCATGCTCTGGTCTGTGTAGTTTTATGTCTATGTCTACTTTAAACTCCACTTTACAGTGCTGGTTTTGTTTAATCAGGGCTGTTTTATGAAAATTATGAGAAAAAGAAAGCATCACATTTTATTTTGTTTTTATTTCTGGTACTCTTAGTTTTTGTTGTTTATTTTTAACCAGGCTTTTATTTGTTTCATTTCCTTTTGGCTTGAAGAATAACCTTTCAATGTCTTGCAATGCAGTCCTATTTGTAATATATTCTCCCAGGTTGAGTTTATCTAAAATGCCTTTGTCATATCCATCCTAATTTTGAAGGTTATTCTTGTATTTAGATTTCTGATGATTTTTTTTATTCTATTGTCTTTGCCTTTCATTGGTTTGGTGAGAAGTCACTGACATTTCTTATTCTTGCTTCCTGTTTTCAGGTTTTATTTTTCTTGTTTGTTTTCTAATTTGGCCATTGTTCTTGTTTGCTTTCTGTTGCTATAATAGTAAAACACTGGCTGAAAGCAACTCAGGGATAGAAAGGGTTTATTTCAGCTTATACTGTTGGGGCAGGGACTGAAGCAGAAACCAGGAAGGAAACTTTCTCTCTCACTCATGTTTATTTAGCTTTTTATGGAGCCTAAACTCACCTGCCTACATCAATCAACAACCAAGGAAATGACCCACAGGCCAATCTGATTACAGCAGTCCCTTTACTGAGCTTTCCTGGATGATTGAGCTGGATCAGGTGACAGCAGATACTAACTTCCTTCAGTGAAGGACTACTGTGTGGAAGGCTAAGCCCAATAAATCCTTTTCTCCCCAAGTTGCTTTTGTCATGGCATTTCATCACGGCAATAGTAACCCTAACTCAGAAAAGTTGGTACCCTGAGAGTGGGATATTCCTGTGACAGACCTGACCATGTTGTTTTGGGGGGATTGTTGTTTTGGGAGGCTTTGGAACTTTGGGCTAGAAAAGCCATTCAGTGTTGAGAGCACAGTGATCTGTTCTGTGGAAGCTTGGATGATTCAAAAAAAGCAGTGAAAACAGTGGAGGCCTGGCCTGTGAAGGTTCAGAGTGAAGCGAAGACTCTACTGGGCCCTTTGTGTGAAGAATCTGTGGTGTCTGGTCAGCTGGGACAGAATATTCAGCTGTGATTAGCAAGAGACCAGAAGTCCTAAAGTAAAAACCTTTGATTTGCTGGACAACAGATGCCAGTCAGGTGGTACTGAAGAATCAGCTATACTTAAGAAGAGACTAGCATCATTGAGGTAAAGTCTTTTAGGAACTCTTTTCTCAGAGGCAGCGCAGAGAAGCTGTGTTCCATAAGCAAACAAGGTTGTACCTCCTGTTAGCAGCCAAATTTGGTAATGTGTAAGAGTCACCCAGGTAGTATTAGTTTTGAGGGCATGAAGGGGTCACAGAGAGCAGCTCAGACTTGGCACTGTGTGTGTGATGGGGTGGGAGTTACAAAGAGAGTCCAGGAAATGCTACTGGTGAAAGTGCAGCCCAGTTGTGGCAGATGACCACTTTGGAGATGCCAGTCATGGGATGACCACCAAGAGCAGCAGCAGTGGGTGGAGCCAGCTGGTGCCTAGAAGACCAAGCTGTGTGTGCTACAAAGGGCAGAGCCAAAGAAGTGACCCAAATCTCTTGGAGAGGAACAGAAGATCAGTGCTGTAACATTTTATCCACACAGTGATTTATCACATCTTGGCCATTAATTAATCTCAGCCATTAATTATTCTATGTTTAAGGTCTAGGCTTTTTATTTGATCCGTTCTTGTTTCTATATCACTAATGAGATTTTTTATTCACCCATAAAGACAATATTTTCCTTTAACTCTTTAATCACTTTCACATACAGTCATCAATACAGAATTGGTTTCAAGGCCTTAATTATCAGTGCTCATATTTCTGGTACAGAATAGCATATTTTTTTTGCACATAACTGATACAAACCTCCTATGTGCTTTAAATCATCTCTGTATTACTTATGATAATGCAATATAAATGCCATTGAAATACTTTCTACATTGCATTTTAAGAGGATAATGACAAGAATAGCTTGTACATAATCAGTACAGATAAAATTTTAAAATATTAGAATATATTTAGCCTTTAGTTGATTGAGTCTGCAGTTTGTATGTTGCTGTAATCTGTGGATACAAGGGCCTCATAGGATTTATGTTTCAACTAGTTCAAGATAGAATCAGAAAAATGGTTTTATTTTTCTTGGTGGTGGATCACTTTTTAACTTGCTTCTTTATATATCCAATGGATTTTAATTGATAACATATTACAGAGCGTGAGTCTTCTTGTTCAGACTGGAGGTCCTGACTGGATGACAGCCATGAACCTGCATGTTTAATTTGCATTTGACTAGTGTGAATTCAATATAAACCTGTCCATCACATCTTCCCAGTTTACTTGCCTCCAGTTCCCATGATCTTGCCCAAGCCTGCTTTCAGGTGTCAGAAGCGCAGGCCATGGGTCAATCCTACTTTAGGGGTGTTCATGTCTTAAAGTTATTCACAGTATCATGGAGGTGTTCACAAGGTCTCTCAACTCTGGGACCAGCAACTCTCTTTGTATACTTCCTCGGCACCCCAGGGTCTAAGGTGCATTTCCAACCCATAGTATCTAGTATCTGATCAGTCTGGAGATATCTCATGTCACTGATGGATTTAGATGGAATGTTCCATCAAAGACAATGTCCTCATTCATGCACTTGATGACTTCATTAGCTATCAGTTTATTAAATGGAGTCCAAACTGCGTGGTGGCAGATGTCTCTCCTGACCCCTGAGCTTGATGTTCACACATAAGAAGCACTGTGCTCTGCTAGGTCTTATGCTCCCTGCACCATGCTGGGGCAGAGAGCTGGACAATCACGGGGCTCACTCAAGACTCTGGCTCTTTCAGGGATCATAGTCTCCAGCTGCCCATTTCCCCCTATCTGAAGCATCTGCTGGCTCACGTATTACACGACACTAGCCCAAGGCAGCAGGGTTTAGCGCCTTCCCATAACACATGGAGTTCAGATGGGCTCAGTAATATGATATCATGTGTAATATTTGTTTTTTGTGTTTGTGTTTTAAATAGTGCCAAATGTACATGCATTCAGTAGAAATACATTCAACAAAAGAAATACTGGCCAGTGAGAAGGCTTAGTAGGTAAAAGGAACTTACCATGCATGCTTGATGACTTGAGTTTGATCCCCAGAAACCATAGAAATGGAGAGAGCTGACTCTATAGAGTCATCTCCCTGCCTCCACACTTATGCCAAAGCACATGTGCCCCCCATCCCGCACACATACACACAATAACAAATACATGAAATACTACCACTAATTCACTAATTACACAAGAAGTCTAGCTGGCAAGATGGCTTGGCCAAAGCTCTTATAGAGGCTCTGAGTTTGGTTTCCACTACTTATGTTGGGAAGCTGGAGTCCCAACGTCTTTGGCCTCAGCACATTCCTGCATTTACATGCACATACACACAGAGACACATAATTAAAATAAATGAATTCTAAAAATTCATGTTTATTCGATACCTCCTCTCAGGTTTTGGAAGACTTACTGAGTAAATACTGAATTTACCAACTTACTGAATTTACTGAATTTGCCTTCCTTCCCTTGGAAAGACCCATTATGTTTGACCTGCTTTTTTAAATTAGCCAGTTATGAAAGAACTTTTCAATTAAGTATTTCAGTCAAGTTTTTAATATTCACTGTTACCCATGCTTCTTCACAGACCATACATCTTTTCATTCTTAGCTTGGCAATCTCTGTTGTCCTAGTTACATTTCTATTGGGATGATAAATATCCTGGCCAGAGCAGATCTAAGGAAGAGAAGGTTTATTTGGCTTACAATTCCATATTACAATTTATCGCTGAGAAGAAATTGAGAGGAACTAGAAACAGCCAGTCACAACCAAGGTCAAGAGCAGTGGGAGACTTTTTGTGCTCACTCCCCTGTCTACCCTTATGAATATCAGGACCCAAACCTTAGAGATGGTTCTGCCCATGGCAGGTCTTCCCACATCACCTAGATCCAGAAGATCTCCTGCAGGCATGCTCACAGACCAGCCTGATCTAGACAACCTCTCAGGAAGATTGTCTTTTTGGGGGTGTGGAGGTTGTGTTCTAGTGTGTGTATTGACAATTAAAACCACCACACTAGATTTTGTTTTTGAGAGTTCTTAATTTTTCCCCCAGCAGCTATCTTTCCTGATGGTATGACAGTACAATAAATTTCTTTTGGTTTAATTTGTTAACTGTTCCTTACACATTAATATGCTTATTGTTTTCTGAGTGCTCTTCTACACTGTTGGATTTCTTCAGATGAATGGTATTTATTGGTTTTTGTTTATAATTATTGATGAAATTTAAATTGAATGATGTTGCCAGCTGGGGAGCAATTCTTTAGCCCAGTAATTATTCAGAAATTTCAAAAACATTTTCTGTTCTTTTGGCAATGACTGAAGATTTAGACCATAAGGGATCTTAATTTTGTTTCTTTACTTTCTTTTATCTAATAAGACATTTTATTTCGAATAGTTGTTCCTATTTGTCCTTCCTGGAAGCTGGAAGCTATCTGAGTCATACCCTATATCTCTAGCCATAGATTCCACTTGGAAAATCTTTGGGTCTAAGTTCTACATGCAAGACATTTTCATGAACATGAATGTGTCAGAAGAGGCCATTCTGATGTTCAGTACATGTATTAAGTGTTTTAAGTTTTAATCAATTATCCTCCCAATAAACAATGATTCTTTGTTCTTTAATTCACCCTTTATTTTCAGTCTTTTCCACCCACCTGTCTTTGTCATTGCAGTGTATTAGCATTCTTACCATCTTTCTGACTATGCTATGGATTGCCTTTGTGTGTGTATCTGTGTGTGTTTTGGTATATTCATGTGTGTACACATGTTTATGGGGGTCTGATCGTCTGTACATGCACATGTAGAGGCGAGAGGATGACATGGATATTGTTCTCTACTGCTTTCCACTTTTTGAGACAGTGTAGCTTATTAAACCCAGAGTTGTCTATTTCAGCTGGACTGCTTCTCCTTTCTCAGTGCCAGGGCTCATGCCACAAAGCCATAGAGCCACAAAACCTTGTGTGGGTTCTGGGGTATAAGCTCAGGTTTCCATGCTTGTATAGCAATCACTTTGCTTCCCTGTGAGCTGTGTCCTCAGCCTCTATGGACAGCTTTAACATGTTTGATTTTCTTCTTCCATCCTCATCATACACTTCGAACCAGACATGGCTGCTGGCAACTGTGTGTGTCCTGGTCTCAGTAGCCAAACATTTTGTTTACAGTTACATTTATTTGCCTGTGTAAAACTGTGGAGCCTAGATGAAATGAGCATATAGGTTTGAGTGAATGACTTGTCTCGGTAAAATATAGCACTCAATGTTTGCTTATTCCACAGTGGTTATTAGGGAAAAATACCTTAAATCTACCTTAGGGAGAAGGGTAACAACAAAGGCACATATCATCTGCAAAATCCATCTGAAAGCTTTGACATGTTTCTATTTATCACTTGAGGATAATCAATGATACAACAGATCTTCATTCGTAGATCAAAGTACCCCAGAATGACAGACATTGACAGGCACATTTTCAAGAAGTTAATGAAGTTAGCAGAAAGCCCAAATAGGCTTGACCTTGTATCTAAAGCTATGAAAATGACATTTCAAAGCAGATTCCAGACAATCTTGATGGGGTATGTCTGGGAGAGATGCTTTAATTTCTGTTTTATTTAGAAAATGTAATAAATACTTTTAAATTAAAATAAAATTATACCACTTCCCCCTTTACCTTTCCTCCCCAGTACCGTCTCCCCTGGAGCCCTACCAATGTATTCCACACTCAAATTGATAGGCTCTTTTTAGTTATTATTATTATCATTACATATGTATTTTATGTATACACACATATAAATGCTGAGTCCCTTTTAATGTTTCGTGTATACAATTTCAGGATGGCTACTTTGTATTGTATAACCTGTAAAGAGGCGCATCCCTGGGAGATTCTAACTCTTCCTTGCCCAGCAGTCATTACTTGCCTGTAGTTCTGCTTCTAGGTGTCGGACCCCGTGCATTTACCCCTTCCACACTAGTATGTTTACTGATATTGTCATCATTTCAGTCTTGTTTATGAAACATAAATTTTTCATATTTATTTAAGTGTGTGTGTGTGTGTGTGTGTGTGTGTGTGTGTGTGTGTGTAAGTTTAACTTTCAGGGACTCTGCTCTCTCCTTCCATTGTGTGTCCCAGTGATTGAACTCAGTTTGTCATGCTTGGCAGCCTCTCTTTTACACGTTGAGCCATCTTACAGGCCTTTCACTTTTTTTTTTTTAACAAAGTTAATAGTTGAACTGAATGGGTTCTGTTCACTGTGAATCTGGAGATGCTTATGAGTCTGTATGCTTTTAATATGTTTTTCATAGTACTCATTGACACACTAACTGAACAAGTATTAAGTATTCAAAGTAGACTCTAAACATTCTCCCCAGCAAGGTACTCACAGCAGAAAGAAAGAAAAGTTAACCCCCAATTTATAATAATACAAAGTAGTCCTACAAGAAAGTTGATACTATGGCCTACACGAATCCATAAAAACTCAATTGAATTGGAGTGTGTGTGGATGCTGGTCCCTCAGAGGCAGAAATGAATGGGGTGAACAAAGATAGAGACTTTCAATGACAGCCAATGATGAGGCTTGAGAGAGTGGTGACTAAGTCTACATTGCTGAAGCAAAAAGTATGAGTGGAAAATAACAAGAAATGTTGGAAAGCTATATTAGTTTATTTTTATAATTACTATAACCTGATCTGGGTTACTTTATAAAGAAAAGAAGTTCAAGAACCCTGTATCTGACAGAGGGCTAATATCCAGAGTATATAAAGAACTCAAGAAGTTAAACAGAAACAAATCAAGTAATCCAATTAAAAAATGGGGTACAGAGCTAAACAGAGAATTCTTAATAGAGAAATACCAAATGGCAGAGAAACACTTAAGGAAATGCTCAAAGTCCTTAGTCATCAGGGAAATGCAAATCAAAATGACCCTGAGATTTCACCTTACACCCATCAGAATGGCCAAGAACAAAAACTCAAGCAACAACACATGCTGAAGAGGATGTGGAGAAAGGGGAACCCTCCTCCACTGCTGGTGGGAATGTAAACTTGAACAACCACTTTGGAAAGCAATTTGGTGCTTTCTCAGACAACTAGGAATAGTGTTACCTCAAGATCCAGCTATACCACTCCTAGGCATATATCCAAAAGAGGCTCAAGTATACAACAAGGACATCTGCTCAACCATGTTTGTAGCAGCTTTATTTGTAATAGCCAGACCCTGAAAACAACCCAGATGTCCCTCAACTGAAGAATGGATACAGAAATTATGGTACATCTACACAATGGAATATTACTCAGCAATAAAAAAAAAAAAAAAAAAAACAAACGAGGAAATCATGAAATTTGCAGGTAAATGGTAGGAACTGGAAAAGATCATCCTGAGTGAGCTATCCCAGAAGCAGAAAGACACATATGGTATATACTCACTCATAAGTGGATATTAGACGTATAATATAGGCTAAACATACTAAAATCTGTACACCTAAAGAAACTAATCAAGAAGGAGAACTCTGGCTAAGAGGCTCAATCCCCATTCAGAAAGGCAAAGAGGATAGGCATCAGAAGAGGGAGAAAACAGGGAACAGGACAGGAGCCTACCACAGATGGCCTCTGAAAGACTCTACCCTTCAGGGTATCAAAGCAGATGCTGAGACTTATAGCCAAGCTTTGGTCAGAGTGCAAGGAATCTTATGAAAGAAGTGGGAAATAGTAAGACATGGAAAGGGCAGGAGCTCCACAAGGAGAGCAACAGAACCAAAAATTCTGGACACAGGGTTCTTTTCTGAGACTGATACTCCAACCAAGGACCATTCATGGAGATAACCTAGAACCCCTGCCCAGATGTAACCCATGGCAGTTCAGTGTCCAAGTGGGTTCCACAGTAATGGGAACAGGGACTGTTTCTAACATGAACTGATTGGCCTTCTCTGGGGAGCAGCCTTACCAGGCCACAGAGGAAGACAATGCAGTCACTTCTAATGAGACATGATAGACTAGGATCAGAAGGAAGGGGAGGATGACCTCCCCTATCAGTGGACTTGGGGAGGGGCATGGGTGGAGAAGGGGGTGGGAGAGTGGAATTGAGAGTGGAGGAAGGAGGGAGCTACAGGGGGGCTACAAAGTGAATAAACCGTAATTAATAAAAAATAATTTAAAAAAGAAGTTTATTTAGTTCCCAATTTTGAAGGTGGAAATGCAAATATATTACAGGCTCCAGAGATCATCATGCGTGTGTCATTGTGGGAGTGTACATGCCTTTCTGGGTGTTTCAGCTCTATTCTTCTTTTCATAAAGCCACTAGTATTCTACCATGGGGACAACATCAGCTAAACCTAGCTACTTTTTAAAAATCTTACCTTTGAACACCACAGTTGATTAAAATTCACCCCCTTTATGCTACTAACACGTGACTTTATGGGTTAACACAAGGTGAGTTTGGGGAGATAGACCATATTCAATGACAGCTAAACATACTCCAGAGTCAGAGGATGCATAGGGTTGTGTTGTGCTGTTTCAAGCACAGAAGGCATCATGAGGATGTGATTCATTATGCCGGATGGAGGTTGTAGAGAAAGGAACAGATAACAGGACAGAATTGAAAACATGGGGACAAATTGGAAACGTGTGGCAGAAATTTTTGGACATTGTTAGGTACTATTATGAAAATATTTCCATCAAAATGACAAAGGGGAAAGGTAGAGAATGATCTGGAACCACTTGTTTATATAATAAATGGATCCTGGGGGGAAGGGTGCATGTGTTGGCATCTCTTAGCTACTCAGTGAAGGCAGGACATTTCACAGAAATCAAGAGTGTAATAAATGTAAGAACAGGAGTGAGTTGAGAGAAGGTAACATGTTTGGTTTGAATGTTTTGGCATGTGTGACTGAGTGCATGTGTGTGCGCATGCATGTGTATGGATGCAGGCATGTGTGTGAGAGCAGTATGTAGCTGTGCACACACACTGTAGAGGCAAGATGTCATTATCAAATGTCTTCCACAATCGCGCTCCACCTGAGGTTTTGAGGCAGTAATGATCTGGAACATTGCTGAACCTGGAACTCCTCTGTGTCTTTTGTTGAGCCAGCCAGCACACTCCAGGGATGTCTGCCTCTGCCCCAGCACTAGCACTGAGGCTCCAGGTTCTCGCTGCAGAGACTGGCCTTTAGATGGGCATTGGAGATATAATCTCAGGTCCTCATGCTCTAGTAATGGATATTTTAACCACTGAGCCATCTCCACAGCTTCAGCTTTGGCTTCTGAGTGTGAAGACAAAGGTGCTATTGTGTTGCAGAAGCACATGTCCCTCATTGGTAAGTCTGAGCAGAGAATTTTATTTGGAGGCCAAAGTGATAATGTTAGCTGGAAATAGAAAACAGGTAAAAGCCAACTGAGCAAAGAACATCAAACTCATACTGAGACAAGAAACTAAGTAAACTGTATTGTTTTTGTATCAGTTGGCCTGTGCTACTATTAAAAATTACCATAGATTTGACTTAATTTAAATCATAGAATTTTCTTTTCCTCATTTAGGGGCTCAAATTTCAAGCTGGGCAACAGCATGATCAGGTTATTGTGTAGTCTCTTTGTTACTTGGGAGAAAGAAGTGGAAAGAAGGGAGAGATGGAGGGAGGAAAAGTTAAGAGAGACAGAGAGAAAGAGACAGACATTGTGAATAGAAAAGAACAGGATAGTGGTTTCTGGGAGCATTGAGTTTTAGCACTGAATCTACAAGCTAAAAAACTCTCAAACATTTATCTGATCACTTGAGCTATGCTGACTTTGTGGACACACAACACAAACACTCAGCTAGTTGGAAATGTGTTGGGTCTCCTCCTAATATCTGGAGAACCTTGAGATTCCCAGTGTGGAGATCGAAGCACCAGCACTGAAAACTTGGTATGGATGAAAACTTGGTATGGGTGAGGAAGTAGAGAAAATAACTGTTTTAGAAGGTAGATTTATTCATTTGTTTAGGAAGCATTTTCTTGTTCCATGGCTGGAGATTTGGAATGGAGGATGGGCTGGGCCGTGTGTGTAGCTGGCTGTGACTAAATCAATTTGAGATAAAAGGACATATTTTCTGGCCTGACCTAGTCTACGCTTCTAATAGTATTGCATGTGTGCTAATAATACTGAATTTTTGTTTAACATGATGAAAAGGCAAACATGTTCATTTATAGAAGAGAGCCAAAGCGCATTGGAGTTAGAGGGAATAAAGTTATGAACAAAATTGCATTTCATCTCCAAGAATTGGGTCTTCTCTGTCATCTTTTGCCAATATGGACACACATATACTCATTAGCCAATATGAAAACACCAAGGAGGAAGCCATATTACCGTTAAGACCTATGAAGATCGAGGCTGATTTAGAAGCAGACTTCCTACATAAGGAAACTTGGTACCTGTGTCACTGCCAGTTACTTAGTGACGAGCCCATTTTTGTGGCTTGTTTCCCAGAATGATTAATCTGAACTCAAATCCAACTAAACCACAAAGGGGAGTTCACAGTGAAATAAGCTGTGGGTGCCAACGCTATCCTTTAGAAGAATGGGAGCTGAAAGAATAAAATGCCCTCCACCTCCTTCTCACCATCTCCCAGCTGTTCACTGTAAAGCCCCCACACTCTACAGGGAAGATCAAGGAAGAAGGTGTGTTTTTGACTCACACCATTGAGGACTCTCAGAACTTAAAGGGATGTGAGGATTTTCTCTATCTGCTAGCTGGTTCTGCAGGTGAAGAGTTGAGGCCCAAAGGTCATGTTATGTTTACCAGCAGTTGGTGGCTGTTGGAATTAGAGGCCTGTGTTAGGACATTTGTCTTGGTCTTCTGCTTGCATCAGAGTTCTGATCTCACAACTGTCTTGTCCTGAGGAGGCAGGTGCAGTCTGAGTTTGCTCCTTAAGGGTGTGAGATTAGTAGTCAGGGGAACCAAGTTCTAGTTTACCTCTGCTGTTGATCTCTTCCTGAGCTGCAGCAGGCTGGCTGCTGACCTCCCGGTATGCTATGCTATGTGGTATGCTATGCTATGTCGCTTTTCAGTAGATCAGATCTATTTTTTCATGTGTTACTTTCCAAAATGTAATTCAAGGCTGAAGACAATCACCACAAGATTTTCTGAAACCTACATTCCAAAACTTGAAAAGATCTTACCTTCTAAGTTTCTGTTGCTGAAACCAAATTCCCAGGCCAAACTCAAGGTATTTTGAAATCAGCTCTAGATCCTGATAAAAGGACTATGTGGGCTAGATCTTATTATTTGTAATTTTTGATGTGTGTGTGTGTAGAGTGTGTTGAATGTATTTGAGTGTGTGTTATATACAGCCTAGTGTGTATAAGCAGAAGTCAGAGCAGGACATCTTGGTATCTTGCTCTATTGCTCTTCTCTGGTTACTTTGAAATAGGCTCACCCAGTGAACCAGGCACCATTGGTGTTTGGCTAGGCTGCCCTCAGTCCTGGAGTTAGAGTTACAAACAAGTATGCCTGGCTTTCATGTGACAGTGGGGATTTGAACTTGGACCCTCCATAGCAAGCACTCTTACCAGCTGGATCATCTCCCCAGATAATATTCTGAATGTTTTTAAAGAACTAAACATTTAAAAATTTCAAAGATTGAAAAAATATCGACACAGGCTCTTACTTTATAGTCCAGACTGGCCTGAAACTTACTTTTGTAGTTCAGGCTGTCCTTGAACTTGTGATCTTTTTGCTTCATCCTCTCAAGAACTGGAATTACAGACACATGTTGTCATCCTATCTCACATAGACTCTGTTATTGCTTTGATTTTGGAAATTAAATCTACTTTTGGCTAGAAATTTGAAGTTGACACAGGAATAGCGAAATAACCATACTGACTCCATTACACAAATACACTCTGTAGTTGCCTGTTTTCATGTTGCTCTTGTAGTCATATCTAGATTTTTTGCACAGGTAGGGAGTCCTTGTAGAAAAAGTATAAGCCTGTGTGTGAACCATACGTATGTATGTACGATCAGTGTACATCTTAATATGATTTTTGTAAGAATCACAGTTTTGATACTAAAGAATATGTTAATCTCAATATAGAAAGTCTAGGTGCAAAAATAAGCTGGAAAGCTGGGAAATAGAAGAATAGAGCAGCAACACAGAGCCAGGCCTGGAGTGAAAATAGTCACTATTATATCCCTAGCCAGCTGTGATAGGCAGATTACAAACCTGCCTTTGAGTTTCCTAGGAGACACCACAGGGGTCACAAGCACATGGATTCTGCTAAGAGGAACAGAAAAGGTGGTTGACCACAGAGTCATGGCTGGAATCTGGAATCTACAAATGTCTTCTCTCTCTTATGCTGAAGAAGGCTTCCCTATACTTTTCCATACTAAGTTCCTTCTGCTTCCAGATACTGTGTTTGTGTTTGTCTTCATGTGTGCATATGTGGAAACCAGAGGTCATGTTAGATGTCTTCCTCAGTTACTCTCTCCACACCTTATTTTTTGAGCTAGGTCTTTCACTGGACTTGGAGCTCTCTGATAGGCCCTCTAGTAACCTAATAACTTCTTATGCCTCCAGAGTTCTGAGATTATAGACATGGACCACCATACTTGGGTCTTCTAAATGAGTGCTAAGGATCTGAATTCAGGCCCTGGGATGGTTGAGTTTAATATTATTTTCCCTCCCCCACTTTTCCACCCAACCCTTCTATATAGCCCCTCCTTGCTTCAAACTCATGATGTGTGTGTGAGTGTGTGTGTGTGTGTGTGTGTGTGTTACATATACTCTTTGCTCAGTCTGTATAGGCTATGTATGTATGTGTTTTGGGGGCTGACCATTTGATATTGGATAACTAACTTCACTGATATTTGATGCTGGATAACTAACTTCTCCTTGTTTCAGCCTTCCCTGGGTGCCTTTAGCTCTTTGTGTAGGATGAAGCCTCCTGAGTGCTCCCCAGTCCATGTTAGCATTGCATGTCAGTGTTTTCCTCATCCAGCTCATGTTTATGCAGTCATGTTGGTGATAGTTTATGCATGTAGCTCCTGATGTTCCTTAGAGACATAATCTCATAGCAACCCTCCAGCTTCTCTGGATGTTAAAGTCTTTCCACCCCTCTTCCAACATGATCTCTGAGCCTTAGGTGCAGCAAGCAAAAAATCCACTGAACTATCTCCCAGCCCTTAAAAGTGGGGTCCTCTCCATGGTTCCGAAGTAGCTTGGCAAGAATGAATTCTGATCCAGGTTACTGGGAATATTTAGGTTGTGATTGGCAAGAGTCAATTGTGAAATGAGAGAGGTGGTAATCCTGGCTCACTTTTCCAGGAGAAGCTTCCATCTGTTTTGTTCTGTTTTTTGCTCCTACCTTTACTTTCTGTCTTGTAGGCAGAGTCCATATGTTCCCTTGTACTTTAAAAACATTCTTATTGTTTTTATTTATACATGTGAAGTGGGGCTTGTCTATGCTGCTCTGTATGTGTAGAGGTCAGAGAATAACGTGCAGTAGTTAGTTCTCTCCTTCTACCAAGTGTGCTCAGGGATCAAACTCAGATCATGATTGTTGGCTTTACCCATGGAGTCATCTCACTGGCCTCCTGCTACTTCCATGTAAAACAAAATGGAGTTCAGTGAAAAAGTCTGTGGGCATTTTTCATCTTTTCAGTTATTTCTCAGATTTCTAGTTTACACAAATTTCTTTCTTTTTCTAGTAGCCTTCATCCTGTGGCCAGGCTGCCTCTCATTCCAGACTTGGCCATCTGTCTCCTAGCAAATATAACCAGCTTCTTAGATAATAGGGATTAGTCTAAAAAGTTTCATTTCAAAACAAGGGCTAGAAAAGGGGGTGAAAGACTTGGAGATGGTGCTGTAGACTGTGTCCTGAAGGGTTGTCTAAAACGTGGGCTCAATCAAAGTGCACTTTAAAAGTTGACAACAAGGAGAAAATGAGCTAGGCATGGTGGTATATTTTTGTAATCTCATCATTCAGTAGTCTAAGGCAGGAAAATTATAAATTCTAGGCCAGCCTCAGTCACATTTCAAGACCCTGGGTCAAAAAAATAACAGCAATAAAAGGGTAAAAGTTCTAAGCTACCCGTTTTGAATGCAGGTGCATTGAAAAAGGAAATTCTTGCTTAAATTGGCAGAAAAGCCAGTTTCAATATCTGTGCTAGAGAGAAGGAACATTGTTCTTTAAGCAAAGAAGGTAGAACAAAACAAGGCAACACCAAGAATACATAGATATTTCCATCTTCTATTCCTACTGTCAAGTACTCACTGTAGTTACAGGAGCAGCATCCAAGACAAAAGAAGACTCTGCACTACTCCACAAGTTCTCCAGGGCTGAAGAGAGCCCATGAGACCATATGTGTACTGGTGATACAGGGGTAGAAATGGAACTGACTGGGGAGCCAAAGGGAGGAGCAGAGTCATGAGAAAGAAAGACAAGAGGAGCAAGAGTGCCTGGACTCTATCTCTGCCAAAGGATGTAGAGCCCTTGCATAAACACACACAGAGGGAGACATCTTCCCCCCTGCACACAGCTCATTTGTTTCATACCAAGTTCTGATTAGTGGATTAATTTCTTCCATTAAAATTAAATCCATCACTGAGAAACTATTTGTCCCAATTCTGATTCTTTGTTCTCCAGCAAACAAGTAATAATCAACTTCCATATGAAAATACTTCAAATTTTTGGTGACAGCAGTCATTCTCTTGTGTTTTGAATCAAAATCTGGTTATATTAAGAAAAAGAAGTAAGTCCTTCGTGTTGTTTATCATTGTATAAAAAACATACACGCATATACCTTCCACTCATATGTACACATGCATATATATCCACATGCACACAAATGTTCATTCACATGCACCTCTACATGCATACACATACACACATTAACATAGACATGCACATATGCATTGACATACCAAAATACCCAAACACATGCAGCATGCATGCACAGGCATGTACATTCATATGCCTCACCCTAAATCTCCTAAGTGAAAAAGTCATGAAGACATTGTGAGCCTCACTCAGATCCTAAGCCTCCTGGATGGAAATCTCCTGCTCAGGGGCTTAGCTTCCTTAGACAGCATTGTCAGCCAAAATGTCATCCGAGTTGAGTGTGGTAGTACAGTTATGAGCTCTCATTCACTTGCGAGACTGATGTAGGATTGCAAGTTCAAGGCCTGCCTGGGCTCTAGGGTTAGTTCAATATCAGACTGTGAAACTTAATAAAGCCCTGTCACAAGAAGAAAAAAAAAAACATTTAAAAGCCTGAAATACAGCACAGGGATAGAGCCTCTAGCTAAACACACACAAAGCCCTAGGTTCAATTCCTAGCACCAAACTGAATAAACAAACAGACAAATATCATCATCAGATGAGAAAATAATGGTATCTAATTCATAAGATTGTTGGAAAATGAGGTTTAGGTTGTACACACATACATACATGAAGCTATGGACTGCCAACACTTCCCAGAACTAACAAAAATCCCAGTTCCAGTGTCATAAGAAGAGAAATGCCCTTCCCAGTGGTTGGCCAGGGTAGCATAAATGATTATAGAGTGTTGCTGTAACCCGTGGCTGGTTCTTAGAGGTTGAAAGTAAGTTTCTATTGCTGAAGACACTAAGACACATGTCTGGGATTATTTGAGCTGGAGCTAAGTTGAACTCCTCCTTCTTGTTGTCTAAACTTCATAGTACCAGAAAATGCTATGTAAACTGCTGAGGGAGTGAGACATTTAATAGTCCCTCCTAGGTGAGACGCCTATGATTCACAACAATGACCACCATGGCCTCCTCAACAAGAAAGAAATCATGCCATTGCTAGAAACCTAGCCAACGTCCTGGGGCTAGTGAGGTCATAATTCTTAGAGTTTCTCTCCAGTCAAGTTAATGTTGGCTTGCTGTAAATTGTTTATTTGTTTAGGTCCAACCCTTGTATTCCTAATCCCTCCAAAACTTTTATTATGAAGGGTGTTGGATTTTGTCAAAGCTTTCTGAGATGTCTAAAGCCTCTACTGAGATGATTTGTTTGTGTGTGTGTTTCTTTCAATTTGTTTATATGCTGGATTACACTGACTGATTTTTTTATTTAATTATTTTTATTT
Source organism: Meriones unguiculatus (assembly GCF_030254825.1). NCBI lineage: Eukaryota > Metazoa > Chordata > Mammalia > Rodentia > Muridae > Meriones > Meriones unguiculatus. Next base: position 49,823,111 of record NC_083359.1, read on the forward strand.
TTATTAATTACAGTTTATTCACTTTGTATTCCCCCTGTAGCTCCCTCCCTTCACCCCTCCCAATCCCACCCTACTTCTGCCCCACCTGTGTCCCTTTCCTAGTCCACTGATAAGGGAGGACCTCCTCCCCTTCCCTCTGATCCTAGTCTATCAGGTCTCATCAGGAGAGGCTGCATTGTCTTCTTCTGTGGCCTGGTAAGGCTGCTTCCCCCTCAGGGGAAGGCGATCAAAGAGCAGGCCAATCAGTTCATGTCAGAGACAGTCCCTGTTCCCATTACTATGGAACCCACATGGACACTGAACTGCCATAGGCTATATCTGTGCAGGGTTCAAGGTTATCTCCATGAATGGTCCTTGGTTGGAGTATCAGTCTCAGGAAAGACCGCTGTGCCCAGACATTTTGGATCTGTTATTGTCCTTGTGGAGCTCCTGTCCTCTCCAGGTCTTACTATCTCCCACTTCTTTCATAAGATTCCCTGAACTCTGTCCAAAGTTTGGCTATGAGTCTCAGCATCTGCCTTGATACACTGCAGGGTAGAGCCTTTCAGAGGCCTTCTGTGGTAGGCTCCTGTCCTGTTGCCTCTTTTCTCCCTCCTCTGTTGTCCATGCTCTTTACCTTTCTGAGCATTTTAGCCAGAGTCCTCCTTCCTGATTAGCTTCCTTAGTTGTACAGATTTTAGTATGTTTAGCCTATATTATATGTCTAGTATCCACTTTTGAGTGAGTATATACCCTGTGTGTCTTTCTGCTTCTGGGATACCTCACTCAGGATGACCTTTTCCAGTTCCCACCACTTACTTGCAAATTTCATGATTTCCTTGGTTTTTATTGCTGAGTAATATTCCATTGTGTAGATGTACCACAATTTCTGTATCCATTCCTCAACTGAGAGGCATCTGGGTTGTTTTCAGGGTTTGGCTATTACAAATAAAGCTGCTACAAACATGGTTGAGCAGATGTCCTTGTTGTATACTTGAGCATCTTTTGGATATATGCCTAGGAGTGGTATAGCTGGATCTTGAGGAAGCACTATTCCTAATTGTCTGAGATAGTTGTTGAAACATCCCTGCATCTCTGAGATGAAGCCTTCTTGATTGTGGGGAATGATTTTTTTCTTTTTTCTTTTCTTTTTCTTTTTCTTTTTTTTTTTTTTTTTTTGAGACAGGGCTTCTATGTGTAGTCTTAGCTGTTCTGCACTTGCTTTGTAGATCAAGCTGGCCTTGCATTCGCAGAGATCTGTCTGCCTCTGCCAGGGTTGATCTTTCTGAAATGTTCTTTGATATGGTTCGAAAGTATTTTTGTATCTATGTTCTTGAGGGAAATTGGTCTGTATTCCTTTTCTTTGTTAAATCTTTCTGTGGTTTGAGTATCAAGGTGGTTGTGGCCTCATAAAATGATTTGGGCAAGTTTCTTTCTGTTTCTATTTTTGAAATAATTTGAAGAGTATTGATGTTAGCTTTTCTTTGAAAGTCTGATAGAATACTGTGCTAGAACCATCTGGCTGTGGGCTTTTGGTTGTTGAGAGACTTTTAATGACTGTTTCTATTTCCTTAAAGTTCATAGGTCTGATTTAATTTTGGTAAATTGTACCTATTGATAAAATTATCCATTTCTTTTATATTTCCCAATTTTGTGGAGTATTTATTTATTTATTTACAATTTATTAACTTTGTATCCCAGCTGTAGCTCCCTCCCTTGTCCCCTCCCAATCTCACCCTCTCTCCCTCTTCTCCTCCCATGCCTCTCCCCCAGTCCTTGGGGGAGGTCCTCCTGGTAGGGAAGGTCCTCCTCCCCTTTCCTCTGACCCTAGCCTCTCTGGTCTCATCAGGACTGGCTGCATTGTCCTCCTCTGTGGCCTAGTAAGGCTGCTTCCCCCTCAGTGGGAGGTGATCAAAGAGCCAGCCACTGAGTTCATGCCAGAGACAGCCCCTGTTCCCCTTCCTTATTTTTTAACTAAAAAATTTATTTATTTATTCACTTTATATCCTGATTGTAGTCCTCTCCCCTTTTTCCTCCCAGTTTCAGCCTCTTCCCCTTCCCATGAACCCTATTCTTCCGAAAAGGAAGGCCCCCTACCCACCCACCCCAGCTCATCAAGTAGTATCAGGACTGAGCTGCCCTTTGGTCCTCCTTGTTACTTATTATCTTTGGATCTGTGAATTATAGGATGTTTATCCTGTATTATATGACTAAAATATGCTTATAAGTTAATACATATCATGTGTGTCTTTCTGGGTTTGGGCTTCCTCATTTAGGATGATCTTTTCTGTTTCCATTCATTTGCCTGAAAATTTCTTGATCTCCTTGTTTTTAATAACTGAGTAGTATTCCTTTGTGTAAAGACACCACAGTTTCTTTATCCATTCTTCAGCTGAGAGAGATCTAAATTGTTTCCATATTCTGGTTATTATGAATAACACTGCTATAAACATAGCTGAGCAAGTATCCTCGTAGTATGGTAGAGCATATTTTGGGTATATGCCCAAAAGTGGTATAGCTGGGTCTTGAGGTAGAGGTATTTCCAGTTGTCTGGGAAAACAACAGATTGATTTCCAAAGTGGTTGTACAAGTTTGCACTCCAACTAGCAATGCAGGAGTGTTCCCCTTTCTCAACATCCTCACCAGCATGTGCTGTCACTTGAGTTGTTGAGTTTAGCCATTCTGAGGGGTGTAAGAAAGAATCTTGGAGTTGTTTTGAATTGTATTTCCCTGCTGGCTAAGGATGTTGAGCATTTCTTTAAGTGCTTCTTGGCCATTTGAGATCGTCTGTTGAAAATTCTGTTTAGATCTGTATCCCATTTTTAATCGAATTGTTATGTTTTTGGTGTTTAACTTCTTGAGTTCTTTATATATTCTGAATATTAGACCTTTGTTGGAAATCAGATTGGTGAATATCTTTTCCCAATCTGTAGACCGCTATTTCTTTCTTTCTTCAATTTATTTTTATTTCTTAAAATTTATTCATTTTATATCCCAATTGAAACCCCTACTTCTTCCCCTTTCTAGTCTTCTGAAATGGGGCGAACTCCTCCCCTGCCATCTGACCCTAGCTCATCAAATCTCATCAGGACTGCCTGGATACCCTTCCTCTGTGTTCTTGCAAGGCCTCACCACCACTGTTAAGTGATAAAAGAGCAGGCAAATGATATCATGTCAGAGACAGCCCCTGCTCTCCTTACTTAGGAATCCATATGGACACTGAGCTACCTATGGGCTACATGTGAGCAGGAGGTCTAGATCTTCTCCATGCATGGTCCTTGGTTGGTGCATCAGTCTCTGCAGGCCCCCTTTGACCCAGATCTTTTGGCTTTGTTGGTCTTCTTGTGTAGCCCCTGTCTCCTATGGGTCCTTCTATCCTCCCCTTCTTCCATAGACTCCTCTTTGAGCAGAGAAAAACTTTTAAATGAGAAATGAACTAGCCACACACAGCCTGGCACTGAGAGTCTTGTGGAAGAAGGGGAGGATAGAAGGACCTGGAGGGGACAGGAGTTCCACAAGGAGAGCAACAAAGCCAAAAGATCTGAGCCCAGGGGAGCCTGCAGAGACTGATGCACCAACCAAGGTCCATGCATGGAGTGGGCCCCTGCTCAGGTGTAGCCCATTCAGATTTCCCACATTACACTTGCTTTTTAGTCACATCTTAGGTCTGGTTCATTTCTCCTGATGTTTTCCAGTCCTCTTCTCTCGGATCTCTCTCCCAGCCTCTTCTCCCATTCTTGCTTTCTCCTCCCCTCCGGACTAGCATGTCCCACCCTATTCTCTCCATTGCTCAGCATTGGGTCTTTGTTTATATTGGCCATACAAAGAAAAAAAAATGGTGATATGTTTACACAAACTTAAGACAGGTGATGCTTAAGCATTACAATGCAATGTCCAGATTGAAACCAGATAGTGGGGTAGATAAATTAGCATTTGAATGAACAAGGGTAAATTGCATACATTCCACAATAACATTATATCAACACGAGGTCCCTTTTATTAATTGCTGATCTTAGAGCCTGAGCAGTGAGTATTCTGTTTAGGAAGCTGTCTCCTGTGCCTATGAGTTCAAGGTTCTTTCCCACTTTTTCTTCTAACATATTTAGTGTCTCTGGTTTTATGTTGAGGCCTTTGATCCACTTGGACTTTAATTTTGTGCAGGATGATAAATATTGATCTATTTTCATTTTTCTAGATGTGGACATCCAGTTAGATCAGCACCATTTGTTGAAGATGCTGTCTTTTTTTCCATTGTATGGTTTTGGTTTCTTTGTAAAAATTGAAGTGTCTGTAGGTGTGTGGGTTTATTTCTGGGTCTTCTATTTGATTCCATTGATCCACCTGTCTTCTATGCCAGTGCCCTGAAATTTTTATTCCTGTTGCTCTATAGTTCACCTAGAGATCAGGGATGGGGATACCTCCAGAAGATCTTCTAATGTACAGGAGTTTGTTTAGCTATTCTGGGTGTTTTTGTTTTTTCATATGAAGTTGAGATTTTTTTTTCTTTCAGGTCTGTAAAGAATTGTATTGGTATTTTGATGGGAATTTTATTAAATCTGTATAAAGATTGCTTTTGGTAGGATGACTACTATGCTAGTCCTACTGATCCATGAACATGGGAAACCTTTCCATCCTCTGATACTGCAGTTTCTTCAGAGACTTGAAGTTTTTTTCAAACAAGAACTTCCTTGGTTAGAGTTACACCAAGATATTTTATATTATTTGTGGCTACTGTGAAGGGCATTGTTTTCCTAACTTCTTTCTTAGCCCTTGTATTGTTTGTATAAAGGAAGGCTACTGATTTTGTTTTTAAGTTAATTTGGTATCCTGCCACTTTGCTTATGGTGTTTATCAGCTGTAGGAGTTCCCTGATAGAAATGAGTTTTGTGCAGGGTGATAGATATTTGCATTTTTATACATGTAGATATCCACTTAGACCAGAACCATTTGTCGAAGATGCCTTCTTTTTACCATTGTATAGTTTTGGCTTATTTGTCAAAAATCAAGTGTCCATAGGGGTGTGGTTTTGTTTCTGGGTCTTTGAGTCAATTCCATTGATCAACCAGTTTATTTCTATGCCAGTACCATGCAGTTTTTATTACTATTGCTCTGTAGTATAGCTTAAAGTCAGGGATGGAAATAAGTCCAGAAGTTTTTTTATTGTATAGGATTGTTTTAGCTATTCTGTTTTTCTGTTTTTGCTTTTGTTTTTCCATATGAAATTTAGAATTGTTCTTTCAAGGTCTGAAAAGAATTTTGTTGGTATTTTGATGGGAATTGCATTGAAACTATAGATTGCTTTTGATAAGATGTCCATTTTTACTATGTTAACACTATATGAGCATGGAACATCTTTCCATCTTCTGATATCTTCTTCAATTTCTTTCTTCGAAGACTTGAAGTTCTTGTCATACAAGTCCTTAACTTGCTTGATTAGAGTTACACCAAAACACTTTCTATCGTTTGTGGATATTGTGAAGGCTGTTTTTCCTAATTTCTTTCTCAGCCTGTTTGTTGTTTCTTTACAGAAGGGCTACTGAATTTTTTTTAAATTAATTTTGTATTCAGCCATTTTTCTGAAATTATTTATCAGCTGTAGGAGATCTCTGTTGGAATTTTTGAGGTCAATTATGTTTACTATCATATCATCTGCAAATAACAATACTTTGACCTCTTCCTTTTCAATTTGTATTGCCTGGATCTCCTTTAGTTAAGTTGTCATATTGCTCTGGCTAGAACTTCAAGTACTATATTGAAAAGATACAGTGAGAATGGACAACCATGTCTTGTCCCTTATTTCAGTGGGATTGTTGTAGTAGAAGAGCCACCTGTAGTGATCTTTTTAAAAACTCTACTTTATTTGGGGTGTTTAGCCCTTACCTCCCTTCCACCAACCCCCTACTCTTATGTAGGAGAGAAAAAAAGTTAGTGGGGAGAAGGTGTCCAGACCCCTCTACTTCTCTCTGCTAGTTCAGGTCAAGGGGTTCTTTTAGGGCTCTATACCAATCTCTATAAACCACAGACAGAGCTAGCAGTCTCCTCAATGAATACTTTCTCTCTGCCTGCTTGCTACAAACTGCCACACCATCTCTGGTCTTTAGTCTCTCCAAACTGCTTCATGCCACACGCATCACCTCTTCACCCTAATTCCTGCCCCATGTGGGAGGCCGTTACCTGCTGGCAAAGATCATGTCCTGCACATGACAATTAACAGGTATGGACAAACTATAGTCCAACTAAAATACCACACTTGGGATTAAAACAAAAACGTAATTACATAAAATAACTGAGTTTACAAAGAAACCAAAATTTCCATTGCTACTGTTTTAAGTTTCTCTCCATTTAATTTGATGTTGACTATCAGCTTTCTGTATAGTGCCTTTATTTTGTTCAGGTATATGCCTTACATCCCTAATCTTTGCAATATTTTTTATTTTAATTTTTACTTTTTTATATTAGTTTATTCACTTTATATCCCAGCTGTAGCCCCCTCCCTCATTACCTCCCAATCCTACCCTCCCTCCCTCTTCTTCTCCCATGCCCCTCTCCAAGTCCATTAATAAGGGAGTTCCTCCTCCCCTTCCATCTGACCCTAGCCTGTCAGGTCTCATCAGGACTGGCTGCATTGTCTCCCTCTGTGGCATGGTAAGGCTGCTCCCCCCTCAAGGGGAGGTGATCAAAGAGCCAGCCACTGAGTTCATGTCACAGACAGTTCCTGTTCCCCTTACTAGGATCCCCACTTGGATGCTGAGCTGCCATGGGTTACATCTGTGCAGGGGTTCTAGGTTATCTCCATGCATGGTCCTTGGTTGGAGTATCCGTCTCAGAAAAGACCCCTGTTCCCTCTCCTTGTGGAGCTCCTGTCTTCCAGGTCTTTCTATCTCTTTCTTCTTTCCCAAGATATTTCCTGAACTCTGCCCAAAGTTTGGCTGTGATTCTCGGCCTCTGTTAGATACACTGCTGGGTAGAGTCATTCAGAGGCCCTCTGTGTTAGGCTCCTGGCCTGTTTCCTGTTTTCTCCCTCTTCCGATGTCTGTCCCGTTTGACTTTATGAGTGAGGATTGAAGAATTTTAACCAGAAGGGGTGTTAGATTTTATCAAATGCTGTTTTGGCATGTAATGAGATGATCATATGTTTTTTTTTTTCTTTTAGTTTGTTTATATGGTACATTGCATTGATGGATTTCTGTATATCAAACCACTGTTGCATGCCTGAGATGAACCCTACTTAATCATGGTGGATGATATCATGTATTCTTGGAATCAGTTTATGAGTATTTTTGCATCAATGTTCATAAAAATAAATTGGTCTGAAATTCTCTTTCTTTGCTGGGTCTTTGTGTGGTTTAGGTATTGGGATGACAGTGGCTTCATAGAATGAGTTTGACAATGTTCCTTCTGTGTCAGTTTTGTGGAGTATTGGTATTAGCTCTTCATTGAAAGTCCGGTAGAATTCTGTGCTGAAACCATCTGGCTTTTTTTTTTGGATGGGAAACTTTTAATGACTGTAGATATAGAAAATAGAAATAGACTGTAGGAAATAGAATTTTCCTTAGGGGTTGTAGGACTACTTAACTTGTTTACCTGATTTTGATTTAACTTTGATAAGTGGAATCTATCAAGAAAATTGTGCATTTCATTTAGGTTTTCCAATTTTGTGGAGTACAGGCTTTTGAAGTAACATCTAATGATTCTTTGGATTTCCTCCATGTATGTTGTTATGCCGCCCTTTTCATTTTGGATTTTGTTGATTTGGAGGCTCTCTGCCTTTTAGTTAGTTTGGATCAGGGTTTGTCTATGTTGTTGATTTTTTTGAAGAACCAGCTCTTAGTTTCCTTGATTCTTTGTATTGTTCTTGTTTCTAATTTATTGATTTCAGCCCTGAATTTGATTATTTTCTGCTGTTTACTTCTCTTGGGTGTGTTTGCTTCTTTTTCTAAAGTTTTCAGATGAGCTGTTAAGTTGCTAGTATGAGATCTCTCCAATTTTTTTTCTGAAGGTATTTAGTGCAATGAACTTTCCTCTTTGCACTGCTTTCATAGGGTTCCATAGATTTAGATATATTGTTCCTTCATTTTCATTGAATTTTAGCAGCCTTTAAATTTTCTTTATTTTGTCCTTGACCCAGTGGTCATTGAGTAGGGAGTTGTTTAGTTTCCATGAATGTGTAGGCTTTTTATTATTTTTGTTGTTGTGGAAGTACAACTTTAATACCTAGTGATCTGACAACTTAACTTAATTTTCTTGTATCAGTTGAGGTTAGCTTCATTGTTTCTGTATTTAGGTTCTGTCTTGATGATTTTATGCCCACTGGTGAGAGTGAAGTGTTGAAGTCCTCATTATTAAAGTATGGGGATAGATCTGTGATTTAAGCTTTAATACTGTTTCTTTTACAAATGTGGGTTCCTCTGTATTTGGGGTAGGATTGTGATGTCCTCTTAGTGGGTTTTTCCTTTGGTGAGAATAAAGTGTTCTTTCCCATATCTTCTGAATAATTTTGATTCAAAGTCTATTTTATTAGATATTAGGATGGCTACTCCAGGTTTCTTCTTGGGTCCATTTACTTGAAAACTCTTTTTCCAGCTTTTTACTCTGAGGTAATGTCACCCTTTGTGGAAAAGGTGTGTTTCTTGTATGCATCAGAATGTTGGGCCCTGTTTGTGTATCCATTCTGTTAGCCCGTGTCTTTTTATTGGAGAGTTGAGTCCATTGATATTGAGAGATACTAATGACCAATGATTTTTTTTTTATTATGATGTTGATGGTGGTAGTGTGTTTGTGTGCTTGTCTTCTTTTTGTTTTGCTGTAGTGGAGTTACTTATATTCTGTGTTTTCTTGGGTGTAATCAACTTCCTTTGGTTTCAGTTTTCTCTTTCGTATCTTCTGTAGGGCTGGGTTTGTGTATCTATAATATTTAATTTTGGTTTTGTCATGAAATATCTTGTTTTCTCTATCTATTGTAATTGAAAAATTTGCTGGGTATAGTAGTCTGGGCTTACATATATGGTCTCTCAGAGTCTGCAAGACATCTGTCCAGGCCCTTCTGGCTTTTATATTCTCTGTTGAGAAATCAGATGTAATTCTGATAGATCTGTCTTTATATATTACTTGGCCCTTTTCTCTTGGAGCTTTTAATATCTTTTCTTTGTTCTGTACCTTTAGTTTATTATTATTATTTATTATGTGCCAGGAGGAATTTGAGTATATATTTTTAAAGGATGACCTTAATGATTCTTGGATTTCCTCAATCTCTGTTGTTATGTCCCCCTTTTTGTTTCTGATTTTGTTAATTTGGGTATTTTCTTTCCCTTTTAGTTGCTTTTATAAGGGTTTGTCTATCTTGTTGATTTTCTCAAAGAACCAACTCTTTGTTTCACTGAGTCTTTCTATTGTTCTCTTTGTTTCTATTTTGTTGCTTTCAGTCCTCTGAAAGAGTCTACTCTTCTAGTGTATGCTTGCTTCTCTTTGCTCTAGAGCTTTCAGGTGTCTTGTTAAGTTGTTAGTATGTGATCTCTCCTTTTTTTTCTCTTTTGGTTTTTGATTTTTGGTTATTTGAGATATAGTTTCTCTGTGTAGCCTTGGCTGTCTTGGACTTCCTTTGTAGACCAAGCTGGCCTCAAACTCACAGAGATTCACCTGACTCTGCCTCTCCAAGTGCTGGGATTATAGGCATTCACCACCATGCCTGGCCTCTCTAATTTTTTTTTTAATGTAGGAATTAGTCCTATGTAATTTTATCTTGGCCTCACTTTTATTGTGTTCCATACATTTGGTTATGTTGTATATTCATTCAATTTTAGGAAGTATTTAATTACTTCTTTTGTTTCTGCCTTGACCCAGTAGTCATTCAGTAGAGAGTTAATCAGTTTCTATAACTTTGTAAGTTTTCTGTTGTTGTTGAAATCTAGCTTTAAGCTGTAGTGATCTGATAGGAATTAGAGGGTTAATTCATTTTTTTGTGAGATTTTTCTGCTTCTATTCCTATTATTCTTACATTTGGTCTTTTCATAGTGTCCCAGATTTCCTTGATGTTTTGTGTCAGGTATTTTTTAGGGTTATCATTTTCTTTGACTGATATATTTATTTATGCTATAATATCTTCAACACCTTAGATTTGGTGTTCTATCTCTTGTATTCTGTTGGTGATGCTTCTATCTGTAGTTCCTGTTTGCTTACCTAGAATTTCCACTTCTGGAATTTTTTGGTTTGTATTTTCCTTATTGCTTCTATTTCCAGTTTCAGAAAATATGTTATTTGTTTTTTGTGAACTGTTTTTTTTTTTTTTTTCCCTTGGCTTTCTTTAAGGGATTACTTCATTTTGTCCGTTTTGTTTTTGTTTCTCTTTTACTTAGTTTCTGTAAGGGATTTATGCACTTCTTCAAGGACCTTTATCATCTTTATAAAATTGGTTTTAAGGTATTTTTTTGTTGCTTTATCTGTGTTGGAATATGCAGGGCTTGTAGTGAGATAGGTGAGCTCTGGTAATGATATGTCATTCTGGCTATTGTGGATTATGTCCTTATGCTGCCTTCTAAGCATCTGAATTTGGGGTAATTATGGGTCTAGCTGCTGGTTTCTGTGTTTGTCTTATTGGATGGAAGTTTTGTTCCTAGGTTTTTGTATCCTCTCTGGTCTTCTGGCCTGTGTAACCTGTGGTTGAGTAGAGGTCTCTACCCTGGCTGGGGTCTGGACTTCAGACTACCAGTGTGGTCTCTTGTCCAGCAGGAGGTCCCAGCCACAGTCATGGTGATGAGGAGTGGAGGGGGAATTGGTAATAGGATCTGTGAGTAGTGCACCAAGAAAGGGGTGAAGGTCTGTGGGCTGTTGACCTACCACGAGTTCTAGCAACCTGTGTGGTCTCTAATCTAGCTGGGAGTTTGGCCTAGGTTGGAGACTGGGACAGAGAGTAAAGAGGCAGGGAATGGGGATTGGGGGTAGTGTTGGGCAGTGAGGGAAGTTATGGTTTTTGTCTCTTCACTTGTTTTCTACCTGACTCTTAGAGTATTTGTTTACCTGGACACCTTCAGCAACTTCCTAATTGAGAGACCAAAAAGGTTAAAAATTAGCAACTATTATTAAGGCCTAAACTATGTGGGTGGAGAAGTCTAGTAATGCCCTGAGGGGAAGGACCACCTTACTGCATTCTTTCCCCACCCACTAGAGATAACAGTTGCTAGGAAACTGGCCCATCCCCCTAGGGAGGGACACCAGGTCATTATGGTCTGGTCAATTCAAAATGTAGCATTTTGACCAATAGATGCTTGCCAGTCAGGAATCGCCCCTGCCTTGGGCATGCTGGGAGGGACCAGAATCTATAAATCACCCAACTAACCTGGGGACGGCATGCTCAGCTTCCACCGCTTCAGCGGTGGGTGTTGTGGGCCCAAGCTGCAGCTTGTAATTTACAATAAAAAGACCCTCATGTGTTTTGCAACGGAGTCGATTCCTGTAGAATTGGGGGCTTGTGAACTGGGTATAACACTAATGACTGTCCCTGTCTCTTACTTATACCCAATCTTTTCTTCCAATGTACAGCCAAAGCTGTATCCTTCCTTATTTTTTTTTCTGATTTTTTTTTTGTTTGTTTGTTTGAAGTCTATTTTAACAGATATTATTACCACAGAAATGTCCTTTTTCGGAATACTTTTTTCCATTCTTTCACCTTCAGGGGGCTCCTATATTTGAAGGGAAGATGAATTTCTTATAGGCAACAGACAAGTTGATTTTATTTATTAATCCATCCAACTGACTTTCATCCCGTGCTTGGGAAGTTGAGGCCATTTATATCCACAAGCATAATAGTGCCTTGGTACCATTGCAGAGCCTACAGCTGCTAATTTCTTGGCACCAGGAGGTTTATGGATCACAATTATTTTCCTCTTCTGATTTGCCTATGTGACTCAATTTGAGCAACTAAATGAAGCAAATTAATGATGTGTTTCTTTTCTTTTCTCTTTCTTTTTTTATGTTTTGTTTTCTGTCTTTGTTTTTGTTTTTGTTTGAGAGAGGGTCTTTTCTATGTTTCTCTGGCTTTCCTGGAACTCACTTTGTAGATTAGGCTGGCCGTAAACTCAGATATCTGCCTGCCTCTGCCTCCTAAGTGCTTGGATTAAAGCTATGTGCCACCATGTCTGGGTATGTGTGTTCTTAAGAGAATGTGTTCACATTCTTTTTTCTTGCTAAAACGCTTGTATTTTCTTCACCAGCAATTGGAAGGAGAACTTTATGACATATGAAATAGTAGAAGAAGAGTGCTGACAGACAAAGCAGCACTCCACATTAAGTCAGAATGGCTAAAATAACTTACAACAAATGCTGGTAAGGATGTGGGGAGAGGGAAACCATCATTCACTGTGGTGAACTGGTATAGCCACTATTTAAATAATTATGGCAAACTCTCCAAAATCTAGAGAGAAATCTACTATATGACCTAGCTATACCACTTTTTGACATATACTCAGAGCTACATCCTGTTGCACAGATGCTTGTTCAGACATATACATTTCTGTAGGTTCACAGTAGCTAGGTGTCCTAACTAGTTACTATTGCTGTCAGGAAACCACCATGACAAAAGCAACTTGATAGGAAAGGGTTTATTTGCCTTATGATTCTACCCCATTCTTCATCATAGAAGGAAGTCAGAACAGAAACGCTTATTGGCTAGATCATCATGGGCTGCTCAGCTTTCATTCTTATAGAACCTAGGACCACCAGCCCAGGTGTGGCCCCACCCACAATGGCCTGGGTCCTCCTCCATCAATTACTAATTAAGAAAATGTCTCACAGGCTTGTCTACAGGCATATTTTATGAAGGCATTTTCTGAACTGGTTTCTCTTCTTTCCAATTACTCTAGCTTGTGTCAACTTGGCAAAAAACTAGTTGGCATACTAGGAAATAGAAACAAATGTCCTCCAAGTATTTAATCGCTTATGAAAATGTGTACCTGTATGAAATAGAATACTACACAGTTGTAAAGGAAGGTGAAGTTTGCAGTTAAATGGATGAAGCTGTAAAATATACTGAGTGAGATAAACCAGGCTCAGAAAGACAAACACTGAATGCTATCTCTTATTTGAGTATTGTGGTGGTTTAAATAAGAATGGTCCCCATTGACTTGTATAGTTAAATGCTTAGTCACCAGCAAGTGGAACTCTTAGAGAGATTAGGAGGTGTCACCTTGTGAGGTGTGTCACTGGGAGGTGGGCTTTGAGGTTTCAAACCGGAGTCTTTTTTTTTTTTTTTGCCCACAGATCAGGATGTAGCCCTCAGCTATGCTTCCCTGTCTGCCTGCATGCTGCCACATTCCTTGCCCTGATGAAAATGGGCTAACCTCTGAAATTGTTCCCAAGCCCACAATTAAGCACTTTCTTTCATAAGACTTGCCTTGGTCATGGTGTCTCTTCACAGCAATAAAGCAGTGACTAAGGATGAGGATTCTAGATCAAAATCTTCAGATATAAATATATAACCTGCAGAAACTCCAGAGTAATCTTCAGATATAAATATATAACCTGCAGAAATATATAATCTATATAAATATATTTTATATAATATATTTATATAAATATATTATATGTGATATTATTTATATAAATTTAATATACAAATAAAATATAATATTATAAATATATGATACAAATATATATTTTATTATATATATAAATATATAATCTTCAGATATAAATATAAAACCTGCAGAAACTCCAGAGTAACTTCAGAAACCAGGACAGTAAAAAGGGCCCATGGAAGAGGAGGTGATGGAAGCTCTGGAGAGGAGAATAGTAAAATACTACATCACCTGAAGAATACATTCAGGGTCAACCTATGGAGCTTTCTCTCACTCCCTCAGAAAAGACATTTTCCAAAAGTCTTCTGAGGCTTGTGGAAAACAGATCACAAGCCAGGTCTTGTTGGAATGAGATGGCACCACCCTGCTGTGTGTGAGGTGGGAAGGGGAGGGTCTGTTCTCACACCTTACTCACTGACTTGAAAAGTGCCTTCTGGTCCTTGCTTAGGTTCTACCTGCTATATCTGCACTACGGAAGCTAACGTATCTGTCACTGTGCTTTCAACAGGCACAAATGAAGCCTTTGTTCGATTGAAAGCCTCATTTTTCTTCACCATCATTACCATCCCTTCTTCCTTCAATTTGAAAATAACTTTCCTTGGATTCTAGCACTCAAAAAGTAGCAAATGTGAGATTTGAACTCATTTTTGTCTAAGTATAGGCTTAAGCTCTTGACTGCCTCATTGTGTACTATCTCATACTGCTGGGCCTCACAGGTCAGAGCAACTTTTATCTGGCATGTTGCTGATGTGTAGGCTTTGGAAGAGCTTTTTCATTAAGTGGACTCTGGGAAGGAGGGCCCCAAACTTTTGTGCTGCATGTCCTGGCTCCAATGCTGAGGTCTGATCTATTTATGGCATTTAGAGCCATAGGAAGTTGGTCAGAAGTGGATGGCAGCTCCTTTTCAGCTATCACTGGGTTCTGGTTACAAGTATGGTGGAAAGCTGTGGGCACAGGGTGCCTGGAGGCCTCAATCCACTTTACCTTAAGGAACATCTTGATGGTCCCCTCAGGACTGTCAGAGCAAGACAAGGACAATTGTTCAGAGGGCAGGAAAGAGGATATTCATGAGTGCAGGCTAGTGACCTCCTGACCAGACAGAGCTCTGCCTCTCCTTTTCTCTACACAGGCCCTCCAACAAATACACCAGCACCATTGCTTTGATTGCACTGAACTGCTTTGTGGACAATGGTCTAAAAAGTCCCATGCCCACCCCTTAGCATTTGCCTCACAAATGCAGCTGCTGTTCTTAAAGAGCATTTAGATCATGGAGAGTTAGCAACTTGCTGCCTCTTGACAGCCTCCTGCAGCAGCTATGAACTTTCTCTCCCCTTTACAGATGGAGAAGCTGAAGCCTTGAGATGTTATATAATTTGCACAAACTCATCCAGCTGGTAGGCAGGAGAGCTGGGGCTCTACCACCCCCACCGCTGATCAGTGGCTGTGGAGCTTATGCCATAGAGATGAATATGCATGCCCTGTGCCCAAGTTCTGGTTCTTCTGTGTAACCGTGCCTCAGTGTCCTCATCTGCACCCCACAGATGCTACTCCAGATAGGAGTGTGGTTTTCCTGAAGAGTCATCTCCCCGAATCACACCTTCCATCTCCACCTGTATCCAACTCTCCCTACTTCAAAGCAGCCCAGATCTTCTCCTCCTCCAGGATGTGAAATTGCACCTTGATCCAAGTAAAACAAGATTTGAGGTGCTGGCAGGAGTAAGAACAGAGCTCGGCAGCAGGCTTGCTCACTTTTCTCCCTGGTACTCCTGCCTTTCAAGATGTGCTGCCTTCCTGGACCAGCTCCACCCCCATATTTCATTTGAGTGGAATGACTTGATGCCAAGAGCTGCAAGGGGAAGCTAGCTCCTTTTTAGCCTTTTGGGGTACAAGTATAACTTCTATCCCCCATCTTTACACTTTAGCTAGTTAGTGCATTCATCCTCCAGGAAAAGTCAGAAAGGTGCATAGCTCACATCCCACTCTCCATGCCCTATGTTCTGTGAGCCCTGCCAGCAGACTGTGAAGTCGGTCCCTGGAAGTCTCATTTTGAACTGGGCATCAGAGCCTCATGAGGACAGACTGGGTGGTAGCAGAGAAGCAGCTGCAACAAAAGGATTTAATTTGAAGGGATCAATTCAACTGAATCCTGGGATTCATTCTGACGTACTCCTGGGGAGTCTGTTTGGAATCAATAAATGTTCCATGTCACTGTCTCCTGTCTCTACTTTCTCTCCTGCTAGCTTCCAGTCAGGGGAAAATTGTTCAAAGGAACCAGGTTTCAATTCAGAGAAGTGTGGACTCTGCCAAAATGCAAAGAACTCCTCATCCCTGAGATTAAGACCTCTCCACATGCCTTTGTCTCTCATCTCTATTAATTCTCCCCTTCCCCCTTCTGTCCTCTTGTCCCTCTTGCTCTCCTTTTTCTGTCTCTGCTTCCTTGGTTCTGTCTTCTGTCCTCTGGGTTGTGAGAAATTTCCGCTGTATTTCCTACTGGCTTGAATTCTACCATGCCTTCCCTATTACAAAGGATTTGAACTTCTGAAACTTTGAGTTGCTTCTGTTAGGTATTTTATCACACAGTGATGAAAAACTCACACAGCACATGAGAATCTGCTTGGGGGCTCCAAGCCGGAGTTTACTATAGACAGGACTGAGAATCTATGCAGCAACTTGTCTTAGGAGGGAGTAGATAGCATTGACCTTAGATCTGTCAAGGCTCTGAATGGTATTTGGTTCTAGCAACCAAATATCTAGGAAGAAGAGATGAGGCTCTGTGGACTATATTCTGTCCAAGCACAACCTTGGCCTGAATGAGACCGAGCTGCCTTCTCCTTCCTCCATCACGAAATTACTTGGGGTCCTTGTCCACCTGGAGCTTCTAGGAAGGGGTTCCCCGTTGTACCATTCCCTCCTTGAGCATTTTGCATTGAGTATTCCCCAAGGAGAATCCGTCCCTCCCAAGGTGATGTCACCTCCTCCACATGGCCCTCCCCTAAGGGACAATGACTGTGAAAATGGCAAGGAATTTTCATGTTTTCTCCATCTGTAGAAAGGAAATACAGTTAAGTTCCTTGGGAGGTTAAACAGAGACAGGGGCAGTTCTGCTTTTACATATACTCTCCTGGTTTTGGAGCTTTCAGTTCACCATGGTGGGAAGCATGTGATAGAGCAGAAAAACTTGAATCACAACAGCCAGTGAGCACTAAACATGATCCCCAGCACGCTGACTTCCTCCTGTTTCCTTTTGTGTTCTCTCTGAGCCAGACTTTGAGAGTGCTGCAAAAATATGAAGTGAAAGAAGCCAAGTAATAAACACCAACATTGAAATGGTGGTGTGCATGTTGGCATCGACAGAGCCTGGCTGGGAGAGTGCAGTGGCAAACAGGCTGGCCGAGGAGGGCATTCCATGTTACGATAATGGGAAAGCCTTCCGGCTATATAATGGTCACAGCTACAGAACGGCACACACTCCTAAATGCTGTTGTGTTGCTCAATTTAAATGGTTCAATTTTTTTTCTTTGAATTTATTAGAATGATTTCCTGCTTGATATGGTTGCATGAAAGTCCTGAGACCTGTGGCTGAATAACTGTCACCCAGGAAGTGACTTTTCCCTTTCTCCTCCTAGGCTTCTCTTTGTACAACATGGATGGACCAAATCCCTGAGTCACTTGGACAGTTTAAGTGTTCTTTTAAAAAAAAGTTTCTGTGTGTCTGCGCGTGTGAGCGCGCACGTGCGTGCATGCATGTTCATGCCTTTAAGGGCAGCATGAAGTTGCTGTTGTATATGTATGGAGGTCAAAGGGTAACCTGGTGTTCTAGTCCTTAAGTCATTGTTTGGGTGGTTTGTTTGTTTTGCTGAGTAGGACTAGGGTGGCCCTCAAGCTCCTGGTGCTTCCCATGTCACCACCTCAGGAGCACTAGGATTACACACAGCGCTCACATAACTTTCCTCGGGTTCCGCAAGCATTCACTTCCTGAGCCATCTCCTCAGTTCTGCTCAGTTTTAGAGGACCACATTAATTGCTGAGGGAATTGGTTTAATAATGCAGAAAATGGACAAAATGCCTCTTTCAAGCCTGGCTCCAGTGCACACTATGGATTTTTATTTAGTTTAAACTGATACCTAGTCTGTCTACTTTTAGCCTCTGTCTTAGGCTGCTCTCAGCTTCGAGTTCGTCAACTCTGAGTCTCAGTATCTGCTTCAATCTCCTGTCGGGTGAATCCTTTCAGAGGACCCTCTATAGTAGTCTCCAATCCTGTTTTCTTTATTCCACTGCTTCTGGTGTCTATCCTTTTTGCCATTCTAAATTAGATTTAAACATCCTCCCTAGGGTCCTCTTTAGTGTTTAGCTTCTTTAGGTCTGTAGATGACTGTCCTAGATTATATGGTAATATCTGCTTATTAGTGAATGTATACCATGCCTGTCTTTCTGTTTCTAGGTTACCTCATTCAGGATGATCTCTTCTAGTTCCATCCATTTGCCTGCAAATTTCATTATTTCCTAAGTATATTCCATTGTGTAGATGTACCACAATTTCTGTATCCATTCCTCTATTGAGGGACATCTAGGTTGTTTCTTGATTCTGGCTATTACAAATAAAGCTGCTATGAACAAAGCTGAGCAAATGTCCTTATTTAATGGTGGGGCATCTTTTGGGTATATGCCCAGGAGTGGTGTAACTGGATCTTCAGTAAGCTCTCAGCCAGATCTGTGAGGGTGATATTGTCATGCCACCACAGAGAATCTCTTAGATTAGAACCTTGACTTCCAAGGGAAAAATACTACAATGAAGATAATATATATATATATTTTTTTTAATTGAGAATTTGCACTGTTTTGAGGAGGATGCTAGCAGTGTTCAGCTTATCTATCTATCTATCTATCTATCTATCTATCTATCTATCTATCTATCTATCTATCTATTTATTTGAGGCAGGATGTAGACCAGGCTGTCTTTAAACTCAGTCCTTCTACCTCAGCCCACTACCATTCCTTGATTTCAGTTTTTAAAATAAGTATAAAGATTGCAGTTTTCTTTAAACTAATTTTATGTGCATAGGTATTTTGCCTGCCTGCATGTCTATGCACAATGTGCATGCCTGGTGCCCACAACGACCAAAAGAGGGCATCAGATCTCCTGGTGAGCTACCACATGGGTAACGGGAACTGAACTCACAAGAGCAACTAATACTCTTTTTTAATTTATTACAATTTATTCACTTTATATCCCAGCTGTAGCCCCCTCCCTCATGCCCTCCCAATCCCACACTCCCTTCCTCTTCTCCTCCCATGCCCCTTCCCCAGTCCACTGATAGGAAAAGTCCTTCTCCCCTTCCATCTAACCCTATCAGGTCTCATTAGGAGTGGCTGCATTGTCTTCCTCTGTGGTCTGGTAAGGCTGCTCCCCCCTCAGGGGGAGGTGATCAAAGAGCAGGCCAATCAGCTCATGTCAGAGACAGTCCCTGTTCCCATTACTAGGGTACCCACTTGGAGACTGAGTTACTTTGAGCTACATCTGTGCAGGGGTTCAAGGTTATCTCCATGAATGGTCCTTGGTTGGCATATCAGTCTCAGAAAAGACCCCTGTGCCCAGATTTTTTGGTTCTGTTGCTCTCCTTGTGGAGCTCCTGTCCTCTCCAGGTCTTTCTATCTTCCTCTTCTTTCATAAGATTCCAGGCACTTTGCCCAAAGTTTAGCTATGAGTCTCAGCATCTGCTTTAATGCCCTGCTGCGTAGAGTCTTTCAGAGGCTCTCTGTGGTAGACTTCTGTCCTGTTTCCTGTTTTTCTCCCTCTTAGATGTCTATCCCATTTGCCTTTCCGAATGAGGCTTGAGCATCTTACCCGGATCCTCTGCCTTGCTTGGTTTCTTTAGGTGTGATTTCATCTTACACCCATCAGAATGGCTATGATCAAAAACTCAAGTGACAACACATGCTGGAGAGGATGTGGAGAAAGGGGAACCCTCCTCCACTGCTGGTGGGAATGTAAACTTGTACAACCACTTTGGAAATCAATTTAGTGCTTTCTCAGACAATTAGCAGTAGTACTACTTCAAGATCCAGCTATACCACTCCTGGGCTTATATCCAAAAGATACTCAAGTACACAACAAAAACATTTGCTCAACCATGTTCGTAGCAACTTTATTTGTAATAGCCAGAATCTGGAAACAACCCAGATGTCCCTCAGTTCAGGAATGGATACAGAAAGTGTGGAACATTTACACAATGTAATATTACTTAGCAAGTAAAAACACAGAAATCACAAAATTTTCAGGTAAATGGTGGGAACTGGAAAATATCATCCTGAGTGAGGTATCCTAAAAGCAGAAAGACACACATACCCATTTGTTAGTGGATATTAGACATAATATAGGGGATAATCATACAAAATCTGCAACTAGTCCTCTTAGTGGCAGAGATGTCTCGCTAGCCCCATGTGCTTTTTTCATTCCTTTTCTTGTCTTTTTTTTCTCTCTTTTTTTTTGTAAACCCAGGTTTTATGGAGCCCGTGCTGGAGGCCTCACACTCATGGCAATGCTTTTGTCTCAGTCTTTCAGGTGCTGTGATTACAGATGTGAGTCATCATATCTGACTATTTTTCTTAAAGTCTTTTTAATGTAATAATTTGTGTTAAAGCTTTGAGAATTTCGTAAGATAGATTTTGATCATATTTACCTTTCTCTCTTACCTTCATCCATTAACAACTTTATGACTTCCCTTTTTTTAAATAATCAACACCCCCAAAGGTAATTCACATTGCCATGTGTTTCTGCCTGTGGAGCCATCCATGGGAGCATGTGACCTTCCTTAAAATTGGCTTGCTTCCCTCTACATAGACCATTTCTCTACTATGGAAGCCTTCTTAGATGCTTATAAGGTGAGGGCTAGCGAGATGGCTCAGCAGTTAAGAGCACCCTGTTCTTCCAGAGCCCCTAATTTCTGTTCTTAGCACCCACATGGAAGCTCACAACTGTCTGTAACTCTTGCGAATCCAATGCCTTCTTCTGGCCTTTGCAGGTACCAGGCATGCATATGAGACCCCCCCTTCTGTGTTGTACATTTCTCTATGGAGAGGCCCATAAGGAGAAGAACTGACAATTTCAACTAGGAAGAACCCATGCCCTGCAAACAGCTTGCAAGTAGATTTTTAACTCCAAGATGGACTTTGAGTGAAGACTGAATACTTGGGAGGGACTTTGAGTTAAACAATTGCTTTAAATCATTCCAATTATTGACCCACTGGAAATGTGCGATAATAAATGTTTGTTGCTTTAAGCCATTACATTCTGGGATAATTTATTACAATGGAACAGACGATCAGGACAGTAATATTTTCATATTATTGCTTTTGCCAGACCCTTGCATGAAAAAGGATAAATTAAGAGGAATGAAACATTGTTTCTGCCTCCAGAAGTACAAGAGATATTAAAAATAGGAGGATAATTACTTAACTAAAATTGCAAGTATGTTCAAAGTATAAAGGTTGTAGAAAGGATTCATAAATAATGAAGTGTTCCAGGGCTTTGAAGTATAAGTAAGAGTTAGCTAAGAAAATGCTGTAAACAATAGAGCTTTCATTGATGAATAAAATGTCTAATAAGATTGGTAACAGATGAGAAATAAGTAAGATCCATTGGGAAACAGAAGGTGGGTTATCCTCAATAACAAATCTGTAGGAAGGAGACTGGGGTGGCCTGATTTTGTTTTTGTTGTTGTTGTTGTTGTTTTGTTTGTTTTTCTTTTTGGTTTTTGGTTTTCAATTTGGTTGGGTGAGGAAATAATTTGTTGTTTCATCAACTAAGCTGTTGGGACTAACAGTACAGAGATCACACCACTGTCCTTCAGCTTTTTGTTTTAAATTTTGAATCACTATTAGATTACACGTGCATAAAATTACACATAAATGCATGAATAGTTCTATTGTTATGTAATCAATTACCCTAAACCAGTGATTTTAAACAAACAAAAAACTCAAGAAGAATATATAAATTCTCATTTTATTTATTGTTAAGCTGCAGCATATCTGGTTTAACACAACAAACACACTGAATAATCAGGTGAAAATAAACTGAATAATAAATAACATATAAAACTTGCTTATCTGAAGACCAGAATTTGAGGACTCTCAGAGTGGCTCAGTGGCTGAGGAAATCTGCACTCAAGAAGGTGGCTGGGGTTTCCATCTTCTGCAGGCCTGAGAGGGGCCAAAGTCTCCACTTGCAAGATCGCCACCTATGCTGAGGCTCTTTCCAGATCATTTCTGTGGCGCATCCTTTGAATAGCAGTGCCACATGGTAACCAGCCTCTCCCAGACAAAGCAATGGAGACAGAGAGTGGTTATGAGCTTCTGGGGTTTAATTTTAAGTTAAAGTGCCCAAAAGTGTTACTTCCCCACATTACAAGTGAAAGACATCAATGAATATAACGAATCATCTTAAAATTAACACACCCACAGGAATACCTGCATATGTACATGTGGAAGTAAATAGCATTCTGCCAGTGCAGGAGCTACACAGTATGCAGAAGCTTTATCATTTAATATATTAAAAATAAGAGTCTGTGGTATTAGGAAGCAAACAGAGACTGCAAGCAGGCTGGCTTGGGTTCAAATCTCATGCAAACTCAAAGTAGTCATTTATCAACTCCAATGCTTGCTTTACCATCTGTTCCACGAGAATCACAACAGATGCCAGAGCTCACCTCCGTGCAGAACTTTGCTCACTGCTGGTATGTGGTAACCATTTTTTTAAAATGTTATTTATTGTCAGCATTCTTTCTTATTTTCTCCTGTTTTTCCAGGCTCATGGTTGAAGCTTTAGGAATTTAGAAGTGCAGAGATGAGCTATGAAGGACCCTCACCATCATAGGGGTGCTCTTTCTTCTTTTACTCTATGGGTGTAAGCATGGTAAAGCAGTCCTCTTGAGTTTTTTGTATGAAAGCCCAGAAGTACAAAGGCTGCCGCTAGCCCTCAAATGACAAGGAGATGTGAGTAATTGCTTTTCTATTTCAACAATTAACACTTATCCCCACAGACACCTGATTACAATGAGTAATTACGCAAAATTTCTTTTCAAAGCTTTTGGAATCACAGTTCTTATACAATAAAGCTCTAAGTCTTTATTGAACGTCACTTGGTTTTGTTTTGTTTCTGGCTTATATTTTTTATAGAAATCAATATGGAGATCTATAGACTGTTCACATACCTTAATGGGGAGGAAATGAACAAAACACTTGTTTTGAATTTTAAGAGATTCATTTAAATTATTCTTTTGCATTTAAAAATGACCATCTCTCTTATCTTCCCAGTGAGTTGATTTTTTAAAATTTTTTTCTGTTTTTCTGTATGCATATGTGTGCACGTTCATGGGTATACATGCATGTGCAACATTTGTGTAAGGCCACAATCAAACTCTGCCTTCATTCCTCAGATACTACCCATCTGTGTTTCATGACAAGATCTCTCATTAGCCTGGAACTCACCAAGTAGACAAGGCTGGCTGGACAGTAGGGTCTGGGAATCTCCCCATCTCTGTGGTATAAGCACTGGAATTGCATGTGCCTTCTACTTTGCTTAGCACCCAAACTTTTCTTCATCTGAGTTCTGGGAACTAAACTCCATGTCTTTGTATGTGCAAGGCTAGTAATTTACTCAACTCAAACCAAGCTAGCACCCCAGATCTAAGATACGTTCTTCAGGAGACTTAGGGATTCCTGTCTGTGCTGAGGTGGGGACAGCTGGTGACCCTGCCAGCAACTGCAGATGGATTTCACTGTAACTAAAATGAGTTTGCATTCATGAAGCACAGCCTGGGTGCTGGCCCCCCAGAATGCCCTGGGTAAGCTTGTTTCTTATCCTGCTACATGTCCCATCTAATACTCCTGCGTCCTTTGTTCTTCCATGACATTTAGTGTGCATCTGCTACACTAAGGACTTCTCAGAAAATAATTACTTATAGGCTCTACGGACCCAAATATGACAATGAGAAAATGAAATAATATCTTGGGCTATTTTAACCACAAACATCAGACTGGGTTAAGTTTTCTTTTGTAGCCATCAAAGTAGCCTTTGTTCTATGATATCCTCTTGGGAAAGAAGGTTTTTTGTGTTTTATTTTTCTGGCTTTTTGTGAAGGACCATGTGGATGAAAAGTCCTGTAAATTTCAGAAGATATCCTAGTTGAGGGGAAGTGGCAGGGCAAGACATTGGTACACAAGACAGTGGGTCCTGGTTCTCCCCCATTGTCTGTAACCACAGAATTGAGGGACCTGAAGTATGTTATTCAAGGAAAGCTGATGAAGATCAAGTTGGTTATGCAGTGTCGAGTAAACACTGATCTCAGAGAGAATAACCCTAACAAATCTTCCATTGCCCACCCTGTCTCACCCGCAACATAGCAAGGGCATAAGCACATCTATGATTGGAGATGAAGTATGATTGCTATCTTCTGCTGGTTCAACAGATAGTCAACACTGGTTTCTGGGTGCTGAAATCTTTGCGTGGAGAAAGTGAAGAGTCAAAATTGGGGTACAACCCCATTCCACAAAATTCCAGACCAAGCCTCAAATTAAAAACAAAAACAAAAAAAAAAAAAAACCAACAAAATAAAAGCAAAGGGCAAAAACCAAATACAAAACAAAATACAACTTTTGTATTTAAAATACCAAGTAGGGTTGAAACAAAAATACAAACTTTCTCCTAATGTGTGCTATACAATTAAGTTCAAGAATTGGAAATGGGTTTTGAGAGTAGTAGGAGGATATTTTTATAAAATATTTAGGACATATAAAATATCTCAATAACAAATGAATGAACACTCAGATATGCACTTCATAGCCTAACAACTAAGCCACTATAAATTCAACCAAAGCCTTCTGTGTGTCCCAGTCCTTCATCCCAGCTCTCCAAGAGTTATTTCCTGCTTTGTATTTGTCTTAGAAATGAAGAGATGTATTTATTCAGCAGGGATAATCTAACTCAATAGATGTGAAAGAAAAGCCAGTTTGTAGATTCCCATGTCATAGAAACAAACCCACATTGAAGAGGTCTCACAGGGACTAAGAATTAGAATCTTGTTTGACATTCTCCAAAGACTATAAATATTATCTTTGGTTTTGTACTCCAGCATCTAACACTTGTGTGACAGTTTTGTCAAGATCCCTCTGAGTTGTATGTGGCAGGCATCCATGTAGAATTCGTTTTAGAATGCAATAAGGAACAAGCCAGGGCCTGTTTCTTCTAGCTTGACTTTTTTTTTTTTTTTTTTTTTGCTTCTATGTTGGCTTTTTCCATCCAAAGGTATTCATAGAGCTATCAGACGAGAATATATAGCACAAAGGGTCCTGAGAACATTATATAAATGTATGCATGCATGTATAGAATAAAACAGTCTTGCAAGTTTCTCAAAACAAAGCTTTTCAAAGAGAAACCATACCTAAAACACAACACACACACACACACACACCATAATATGCATTGTTCTTTATATTTGAGTAGAACACTCAGATAAATTTGAATTTCAGGTAAACCACAAGAGTTTTTCGTTTGTTTGTTTGTTTGTTTGTTTCATATGTATCCTTTCAAATGTTTGAGTAAACCTACACTAAAATATCAGTGTTTATCAATAGGAATCCTCTATTTGATCTGACAACTTTAAACAACCTCTATAAATACGTGTCTTCTTTTCTCAGTCCATGGGTGAGAAGGAAGTGACCCTGGTGCAATTAAGTACTTGGAGCCATGCTGAGTAAGAGAGCAGGCAGATGACAGTAACAAAGGCAGCAGAAGGAAGCTATGAATGGGGTAGTAAAACCTGGGGGAGTAAGCGGGGTTGTTCTTATCAACATTTCCACCTCTGTCATTTTTCTACCTCACAGATAAGAACATGATGCCCACCATCAGGTATGGTTTTATTCTGATGCCCACCACAGGTGTGATTTCATTCTGATGCCCACCACCAGTTGTGATTTTATTCTGATGCCCACCACCAAGTGTAATTTTATTTTTTTAATATGACAAAATAAAATATAATAAGGTGAAGAAAAATTATCATTTCAAAGTTGGACATGGCAACCCAATAGGAGAAAAAGTGTCCAAGTAAATGCAAGAGTCAAGAGAGCCACTTGTCATCACAGCCAGGAGTCCTATCAAAATACCAAGCTAATAGCTGACAACATATACTCAGAGGACCTGGTGTAGACTCACATAGGCCCTGCGCTTGCTGCTTCAGTCTCTGTGAGCTCAGATGTGCATTGCCTAGTTGATTCAGAGGGTCTTGTTCTCCTTCTGTCCTCCACCCAATCTGGCTCCTACACCCTTTTCCACCTCCTCTTGCACAAGATTCCTTGAGCTCTGCAGGGTGGGACTTGATGGGAACCTTCCATTTAGACTCTGTGTAATATATCTGGCTGTGAGTCTCTGCACTTGTTCCCATATGCCTGTCTGATGATGACTGGGTAAGGCACTGATCTGTGAGTATGTCAGAATATCATTAGAAGTAATTTTACTGATAATTTTTAAAAATTTTTATTAATTACAGTTTATTCACTTTGTATCCCCCCTGTAGCTCCTCCCATCTCCCCTCCCAATCCCATCCTCCCTCCCCCTTCTCCCCCCATGTCCCTCCCCAAGTCCACTAATGGGGGAGGTCTTCCTCTCCTTCCTTTTGATCCTAGTCTATCAGGTCTCATCAGGAGTGGCTGAATTGTCTTCCTCTGTGGCCTGGTAAGGCTACTCCCCCTCAGGGGGAGGTGATCAAAGAGCAGGCCAATCAGTTCATGTCAGAGACAGTCCCTGTTCCCATTACTATGGAACCCACTTGGACACTGAACTGCCATAGGCTACAGAAGTATCAGGAGTTCAAGGCCATCTCCATGAATGGTCCTTGGTTGGAGTCTTTTCTAAAATCAGAAAAGACTCCTGCACCCAGATTTTTTGGTTCTGTTGTTCTCCTTGTGGAGCTCCTGTCCTCTCCAGGTCTTAATATTCCCTCTTCTTTCATAAGATTCCCTGCACTCTGCCCAAAGTTTGGCTATAAATCTCAGCATCTGCCTCGATATCCTGCAGGGTAGAGCCTTTCAGAGGCTCTCTGTGGTAGGCTCCTGCCCCCTGTTTTCTCCCTCTTCTGAGCAGTAGTGTTTGGTTTTACCCTAGATCTCTAGAGTCATATAGTCTCTGGTTTTTGGTCACCTAAGTAATGTCAGGTGTGGGTTTCTTCTAGTGGAGGGGAAACCTAAGTCAAATAAGACCTTGGTGTCTTATAAGATGCTTCTGTGTCACTATTACCCTAGCATATTCTGCAGGCCGAACAAATTGTAGGTCAATGGTTTTGCAGCTGGATTGGCTTTCCCCTTTCTCTTTTGGTAGGCTGCAGAGTATGTCTTGTATCAACAGACAAGAATGTATGGGGGAAGGCTCCAGCTCAAGTTCTCCATGTTCACTGAGTTGTGTGGGTGTTGTCCTTTGCAGTGGGAGTCCATTGTCAGTGCTGTCAGTTTATGGAGAGCAACCCTTTGTCTTAGCATCAGCTGGTTGTTAGGGGGTTTCCATGGAGCTCACTTGGCTAACATCTCAATTGAGTCCTGCCACAGGAAGCCTTACCTGCTGACAAGAAATGCCAACTGAGACTCCCTGTCCCCCATTACCAGGAGTCCTCACTGGGATCAACTTCTCAGATTCTGGGAAGTTTCCACAGCTCTAGGTTTTCACACCACCCTGCAATTGTCCCACATTGCAGCTGTCTCCTTCTGAACACTCTCCCTCCACCCTAGCCCCTCTTTCACTCCACCTGATTTCCCTGACTCCTGTTCCCACCTGCCCCCATTCCACCCATGGAATCTACTCTATTTCCTTCTCCAAGGGAGATCCATGTGTCCTCTGTAGATCCCCTCCTCTGTACCTAACTTCTCTGAGTCTATAGATTATAGCTTGGTTATCATTTAATAATGGCTAATAGCCACATATGAGAAAATACATACTATATTTAATCTTTCTGAGTTTGGGTTACCTCATGCGGGGTCATTTATCTTTTTCCAGTTACCTGAATTTACCTGCAAATTTTATGATGTCTTTTTTTTTTAATTTTGCTGAGTAATACTCCATTGGGTATTACTGCAACACATTTGTTTTATCTATTCTTGTATTGAGAGGCATCTAGGCTGTTTCCAGTAAAGCTGCAATGAACATAGAAGAGTAAGTGTCATTGTGGAAGTATGGAGCATCCTTTGGATATATACCCAAGAGTGGTATAGGTAGGCCTTAGGGTAGATCAATTCCCAACTTTCTGAGGAACAGCCATATTAATTTCCAAGGTGACTGTATAAGTTTGTACTCACAGGAACAGTGAAGGAATATTCCCTTTACTCCACATCCTTGCCACAATGAGCTGTTACTTGTGTTATTGATCTTAGCCATTCTGACAGTTGTAAGATGGAATCTCAAAGTAGTTTTGATTTACATTTCCCTGATGGCTGAAGATGTTGAACATATTTTTAAGTGCTTTTCAGCCATTTGAGATTCCTCTTTTGAGAATTCTCTGTTTAGATCTGTGCCCCATGCTTTAATTGGGTAATTTGTAGTGGGTTTTTTGATATAGATATTCAGAATCTAGAGTTTCTTGATATATACGAACATGTTGAGTATGCTTTCTTTTTTTTCTATTGTATATTTCTGACTTCTTTCTTCCTTCCTTCCTTCCTTCCTTCCTTCCTTCCTTCCTTCCTTCCTTCCTTCCTTTCTTTCTTTCTTTCTTTCTTTCTTTCTTTCTTTCTTTCTTTCTTTCTTTCAGCTCAGGTGTGTCCATAAGTGTGTAGATTTATGTCTGGGTCTTCAATTCGATTCCATTGATCAATGTGTCTGTTTTTATACTAATACCATATGGTTTGTATTACCATAGCTTTGAAGTACAACTTGAAATCAGGAATGGTGATACTTCTCGCAGCTCTTTTATTGTTTGTGATTGTTTTAGCAATCTTGGGTATTTTGCTTTTCCATATGAAGTTGAGAATTGTCTTTTCAAAATCTGTAAGTAATTGTGTTGTAATTTTGATGAAGATATCCTTAAATACGTAGATTGCTTTTGGTAAGATGGGAGATCTTTCAATCTTCTGATATCTTCTCCAATTTCTTTCTTCAAAGACTTGAAGTGTTTATCATACACGTCTTTTGCTTTCCCCAAGATATATCATATTATTTGAGGTTATTGTGAAAGGTGATGTTTCCCTAATTTCTTTCACAATCCATTTGTTATTTTTATATAGAAGGGCTACTGATTTTTGTGAGTTAATTTTGTATCCAGCTACTTGGCTAAACATTTTTGTCAGGTGTAGGAGTTTCCCTGGTTGAAATTTTAGGGTCATTAATATATATTATCACATCACAGAGAGTGGACACCCTTGTCTTATTCCTGATTTTAGTGGAATTGCTTGGAATTTCTCAGACTTGCTGTAAATTGCCTTTCATATGTTGAAGTTGGTCCGTTGTAGCCCTAATCTCTCCAGTACTTTTATTATGAATGGATATTGAATTTTGTCAAAGGCCTTTCTTGCATCTATGAAGATGATCATGCGTTTTTTTCTTCCAGTTTGTTTATTTGCTGGATTACATTTATTGATCTTTGTATACTGAATGTCTCTGGATCTCTAGGATGATCTTTTAAATGTGTTATTGGTTTGCAAACATTTTATTAAGTAGTTTTGTATCTATGTCCATCAGAGAAATTGGTTTGTAATTCTCTTTTTTTTCAGTTTTTTAAATTAAAATTTTATTTTTTTGGATTAATTACAGTTTATTCACTTTGTTTTTTTTTAATCAGTTACATTTTATTAACTCTGTATCCCAGCCGTGTCCTGATCCCTCATTCCCTCCCACTCCCACCCTCCCTCCCTCATCTCCACCGTGCCCCTTTCCAAGTCCACTGATAGGGGGGACCTCCTCCCCATTCATCTGATCCTGTTTTATCAGGTATCTTCAGGACTGGCTGCAAAGCCTTCCTCTGTGGCCTAACAGGACTGCTCCTCCTTTCGGGGGTGGGGAGACCAAAGAGCCAGTCATTGAGTTCCTGTTAGAAATAGTCCATGTTCCCCTCACTTTAGGAAACCAATTGGTTACTGAGCTACCACAGGATACATCTGAGCGGAGGTTCTAGGTTATATCCATACATGGTCCTTGGTTGAATGTCAGTCTCAGAAAAGACCCTGTGCCCAGATATATTTGGTCCTTGTGGAGCTCCTATCCTTTCCCCATCAGACTAGCTCCCCTTCTTTCTTATGATTCCCTGTACTCTGCCAAAGGTTTGGTCATGAGTCTTTGCTTTGAAAACACTGCTAGTTAGAGTCTTTCAGATGCGCTCAGTAGACTCCTGTCATACATTCAATGCACATCCCATCTGTCTTTCTAAACGAGGATTGATCATCTTACCCCATGTCCACTCAATTGATTATCTTTTTTAGGTGTATAGATTTCATTATGTTTATCATATCTTATAGGTCTATATAAGTGAGTATATCCCATGTTTGTCGTTTTCCTTCTGGGATATATCACTCAGAATGATCTTTTCTAGATCCCACCATTTGCCTGCAAATTTCATGATTTCCTCCTTTTTGATTGCTGAGTAGTATTGCATTGTGTAAAAATACCACAATTTCTGTACCCATTCCTCCGTTGATGGACATCTGGGTTGTTTCCAGGTTCTGGCTATTACAAATAAAGCTGCTATAAACATGGTTGAGCAAGTATCACTTTTGTGTACTTGAACAAACTTTGGGTATATACCTAGCAGTGGTATAGCTGGGTCTTGAGGAAGCACTATTCCTAATTGTCTTAGAAAGCGCCAGATAGCTTTCCAGAGTGGTTGTACCAGTTTACATTCCCACCAGCAGTGGAGGAGGGTTCCCCTTTCTCCACAACCTCTCCAGCATGTGTTATCGCTTGAGTTTTTCATCTTGGCCATTCTGATGGGTGTAAGGTGATATCTCAGGGTCGTTTTGATTTGCATTTCCCTGATGGCTAATGAGGATGAGCATTTCTTTAAGTGTTTTTCTGCCATTCGATATTCCTCTGTCGAGAATTCTCTGTTTAGCTCTGTTCCCCTTAAGTGGATTACTTGGTTTGCTGCTTTTCAGCTTCTTTAGTTCTTTGTATATACTGGATATTAGTCCTCTGTCAGATAAAGGGTTAATGAAGATTCTTTCCCAATCTGTAGGCAGTTGTTTTGTTTTGATAACGGTATCCTTTGCTTTACAGAAACTTTTCAGTTTCATGAGGTCCCATTTATTGATTGTTGCTCTTAGAGCCTGTGCTGTTGGTGTTCTGTTCAGGAAGTTGTCTCCTGTGCCAATGAGCTCTAGGCTGTTCCCCACTTTTTTTTTCCAATTGATTTAGGGTATCTGGTTTTATGTTGAGGTCCTTGATCCACTTTGACTTTAGTTTTGTGCAGGGTGATAAATATGGATCTATTTTCATTTTTCTGTATGTGGACATCCAGTTGGTCCAGCACCATTTGTTGAAGATGCTGTCTTTTTTCCATTGAATGGATTTGGCTTCTTTGTCAAATATCGAGTATTCATAGGTGTGTGGATTTATTTCTGGGTCTTCTATGTGGTTCCATTGATCCTCCTTTCTGTTTCTATGCCAATACCATGCAGTTTTTATTACTGTTGCCCTGTAGTACAGCTTGAGATCAGGGATGGAGATACCTCCAGATGATCTGTTGTTGTACAGGATCGTTTTGGAGATTCTGGGTTTTTTGTTTCTCCATATGAAGCTGAGAATCTTTTTTTCAAGGTCTGTAAAGAATTGAGTTGGTATTTTGATGGGAATTACATTGAATCTGTAGATTGCTTTTGGCAGTATGGCCATTTTCACAATGTTAATCCTACCAATCCATGAGCATGGGAGATCTTTCCATCTTCTGATATCTTCTTCGATTTCTTTCTTCAGAGACTTGAAGTTTTTCTCAAACAGGTCTTTCACTTGCTTGGTTAGAGTCACACCAAGGTACTTTATGTTATTAGTGGCTATTGTGAAGGGTGTTGTTTCCCTAATTTCTTTCTCAGCCTTTTTGTCTTTGGTATATAGGAGGGCTTCTGATTTTTTTGAGTTGATTTTGTATCCTGCCACTTTGCTGAAGGTGTTTATCAGCTGAAGGAGTTCTCTGGTTGAATTTTTGGGGTCGCTCATGTATACTATCATATCATCTGCAAATAGTGACACTTTGACCTCTTCCTTTCCGATTTGTATCCCCTTGATCTCCTTTAGTTGTCTTATTGCTCTGGCTAGGACTTCAAGTACTATGTTGAAGAGATATGGGGACAATGGGCAGCCTTGTCTTGTCCCTGATTTCAGTGGGATTGATTTAAGTTTCTCTCCATTGAGTTTGATGTTAGCTATAGGCTTGCTGTATATTGCCTTTACTATCTTTAGGTATGTGCCTTGTATCCCTGATCTCTCCAAGACTTTAAACATAAATGGGTGTTGGACTTTGTCAAATGCTTTTTCAGCATCTAAGGAGATGATCATGTGGTTTTCTCCTTCAGTTTGTTTATGTAGTGGATTACATTGATGGATTTCCGTATGTTGAACAACCCTTGCATGCCTGGGATGAAGCCTACTTGGTCATGGTGGATGATATCTTTGATATGTTCTTGGATTCGGTTTGCAAGTATTTTATTGAGTATTTTTGCGTCAATGTTCATAAGAGAGATAGGCCTGAAGTTCTCTTTTTTTGTTGGGTCTTTGTGTGGTTTAGGTATTAAGGTGACTGTGGCTTCATAGAATGAGTTTGGTAGTGTTCCTTCTGTTTCTATTTTGTGGAGTAGCTTGAGGAGAATTGGAGTTAGCACTTCTTTGAAGGTCTTGTAGAATTCTGTGCTGAAGCCATCTGGTCCAGGGCTTTTTTTGGAGGGGAGACTGTTAATGACTGCTTCGATTTCCTTGGGAGATATAGGGCTATTCAGTCTTTCTACCTGATCTTTACTTAGTTTTGGTAGATGGAATCTTTCAAGAAAATTACCCATTTCATTTAGATTTTCAAATTTTGTGGCATATAGGCTTTTGTAGTATGACCTAATAATTGTTTAGATTTCCTCAGTGTCTGTGGTTATGTCCCTATTTTCATTTCTGATTTTGCTGATCTGGATAGTTTCTCTCTGCTTTTTAGTTAGTTTGGCTAAGGGTTTGTCTATCTTGTTGATTTTCTCAAAGAACCAGCTTTTTGTTTCATTGATTCTTTGGATAGTTTTATTTGTTTCTAGTTGATTGATTTCAGCCCTTAGTTTGATTATTTCCAGCCGTCTGCTCCTCTTGGGTGTATCTGCTTCTTTTTTTTTTCTAGGGTTTTCAGTTGGGCCATTAAGTTGTTTGTATGTGATGTTACAAATTTCTTCTTGCAGGCACTTAGTGCTATAAATTTTCCTCTGAGCACTACTTTCAATGTGTCCCATAAATTTGGGTATGTTGTGCCTTCCTTTTCATTGAATTCTAGGAAGTCTTTAATTTCTTTCTTTATTTCTTCCTTAACCCAGCTGTCATTGAGTAGTAAGTTGTTCAGTTTCCATGTGCGTGTCGGCTTTTTGTTGTTTCTGTTGTTGTTGATGTCTAGCTTTAGTCCATGGTGGTCAGATAGTATACAAGGGATTATTTCAATCCTTTTGTATCTGTTGAGGCTTGCTTTGTGACCCACTATATGGTCTATTTTGGAAAAGGTTCCATGCGGTGCTGAAAAGAAGGTGTACTCTTTTGAGTTTGGGTGAAATGATCTGTAGACGTCTATTAGGTCCATTTGATTTAGGGATTCTGTGAGTGCTTTTATTTCCCTATTTGGTGTCTGTCTAGTTGATCTGTCCCTTGGTGAGAGTGGAGTGTTGAAGTCTCCCACTATTAAGGTATTAGGATCAATGTATGATTTAAGCTTTAATAATGTTTCATTTACGAATGTCAGTGCTCTTGTATTTGGGGCATAGATATTCAAGATTGTGATGTCCTCTTGGTGGATTTTTCCTTTGATGAGACTATAGTGGCCCTCCTTATCTTCTTTGATTAACTTGGGTTGAAAGTCTATTTTATTAGATATTAGGATGGCTACTCCAGCTTGTTTTCTGGAACCATTTGCTTGAAAAACAGTTTTCCAGCCCTTTACTCTGAGGTAGTGTTTATCTTTGTTGCAGAGGTGTGTTTCTTGGATGCAACAGAATGTTGGATCCTGTTTCCTTAACCATTCTGTTAGCCTGTGTCTTTTTATTGGTGCATTGAGTCCATTGATATTGATAGATAATAGTGACCAATGCATGTTAGTTCCTTTTGTAATGGAGTCGGTGATCTAACCCTGTTTCATTGCTTGTTTTCTTTTCATTTTTGTTGAGATATTATCTGTATGCCCTGTTTTCTTGGGTGAATTTGTTTCCATTGGATTGGAGTTTTCCTTCTAGTATCTTCTGTAGGGATGGTTTGCTGTGTAGATATTGTGTAAATTTAGTTTTGTCATGGAATATTTTGTTTTCTCCATCTATGTTGATTGAAAGCTTTGCAGGGTATAGTAGTCTGGGTTGACAATTGTGATCTCTTAGAGTCTCCATGATACTTGCCCAGGTCCTTTTGGCTTTCATAGTTTCTGATGAGAAGTCCGGTGTGATTCTGATAGGTCTACCTTCATATGTTACTTGGCCTTTTTCCCTTGCTGCTTTTAATATCTTTTCTTTGTTCTGTAGATTTAGTGTTTTGACTATGATGTGATGTGATGTGTTTCTTATCTGGTCTAGTCTATTTGGAGTTCTGTAGGCCTCTTGTATATTTATGGACATCTCTTTCTTTAAGTTGGGAAAATTTTCTTCTATGATTTTCTTGAAAATATTTTCTGGACCTTGGAGTCTGGAGTCTTCTTTTTCATGAATTCCTATTATTCTTAGATTTTGTCTTTTCATAGCATCCTTGATTTCTTGGATATTTTGTGATTGGAACTTTTCTGATTTTACTTTTTCTTTGAGAGAAGTATCCATTTCTGCAAGTGTGTCTTCAGCTCCAGAGATTCTCTCTTCCATCTCTTGTATTCTGTTGGTGATGCTTACTTTTGTGGTTCCTGATCTTTTCTCCAAGTTCTCCAGCTCAAGGGTTTTCTCATTTTGTGTTTTCTTTATTGATTCTAATTCTGTTTTCATGCCTTGCACCATTTCTTTCATGTGTTTGAATTTGGATTCCTGTCTCTCTACGATGGCCTCTATTTCTTTTTTCATTTCCTTCTTATATGCCACTAATTTTTCCTCTACTTGTGTATCTATTTGTTTGGCTATGTTTGCCTGTGTTTCTTTAAGGATATTGTCTATTTCTTCTTTCTTTGCCTCCAATTGACTGGCCATCTCTTTGAACGACTTGTTCATTTCCTCCTTATAAGCCTCAAATAATTGGGCAAGCATGGCTTTAAAATCATTTTCCTGTGCTTCTGCTGAATTAGAGTATCCATCGATTTTGGGGTTTGCTGGTGAAGTCATGATGTCCTGATTTATGTTGAAAGTGTTCTTTTGCCTACCCTTGGCCATTGGCTTATCTGAAACCTTCCCTGTTTGTTTTTGGATTCTGCAGATCAGACTGGTGCTGTCTCTCTCTGGTATCTGGAGAGTTCTTCAGGAAGCTGAGCACTCTCAGCGTGTGCTGAGGACTAGCTGTACCTGTGGGAGGAAAGTACGCAGGCGCAAACGGGGCAAATGCAAGCGTGGGTGCGCTCGTGTGTGTGTGTGTCTGTGTGTGTAAGTGTGCGTGGACGTGTTTCTCGAGGGACAGAGTGATGGCTAATGCTGAACCCTTGAGTGTGTGGGAGGGGCTCTGCACTGTATATGTCGCAGGCGCTAATGATGATTGCAACGCAATTTCTGGCATTAACTGCCTTAACTCCTCAATCAGGCCCACAGGGCAGGAACTTCAATGTCCCTAGTGCCCCTCTGTTTCCCAAAGTGGGTATGTGGGTGGGAGGGGGGTTCGATGCCTGGCTTCTGATTTAGAAGGACCCAGGATCTGGGGAACTGCAGATTCTCAAGGGTGCACTCACTTACAGGCAGGTCTCTTGGCAGAGATCGTGGTATCCGGGGCTCTCTGCTCTCTGGTTTGGCCCTGCTTCTCTGATGTACTCCGCCAGTTCTGTGCTGCTGTCACTGCCAGGTTCTGAGGTCTTGCTGCAGCTGGAGATTTCAGGGTGGTCACTTCAGCAGGGATGGGGTAACCAGGCTCTTTGTTCTCTGGTTTGGCCCTGGTTAGTCTTAAACTGGAGGGCTGTGGTGCCCCGCCAGTTCAGTGCTGCTCCGCTGCCATGTCCCGCTGTAACTGGAAATTGGGTTGCTAGTCCCAATGCTTTCTGGGAAGTCCTGGGGTCTCTTCGTTGTGCTCTCCAAGCTTGGGAGGCCCAGCGCCTGGTGTGTCCAGGTTGTATGACATTTCTGCCTGGTTTTGGTGAGTATATAGCGTATTCTCTGTCACTGTGGGATTGGGCGGGCCATACCATCAGTGATGGCGATCCTGTGGAGCTAGTATGGCGTCTAGCAGATTCGCGCCCTGGGAGGATGGTGCAGCCGCTGCGCGAATCTGGGACTCTGGGACACGTACTGCTGGCTTTTGTCTGCTGCTAAAGTGCTTGGGGCTCCGTCTCAGCGGCTGTATACCCCAGGCAGTTAGGTCTGTGCTGAGAAAGCTGAAGGAGGTCTGGGGGAAGGGAGTGCCGCAAGAACAAAGGATCGTTTCTTTCCTTCCCCAAACAAGTCCTCAGGTGACCGGAGACCAAAGTTTTCACCTCCTGCGATGTTCCCTGTTGTTCAGAAAGCCTCACTGTGGTTTTCCTGGGTTAGGGGTCCACCAACTCAGAAGATCATTATCCTACCGCTCAGAAACTGTGTGTGCTAGTCACCATCTTGGCTCCTGTAATTCTCTTTATTTGTTGGGTTTTTATATGGTTTTGGATATCAGTGTCACTGTCACCTCATAAAATGAGTTAGGCAATATTCCTTCTGTTTCCATTTTGTGGAATAATTTGAAGAGTGTTGGCATTAACTCTTCTTTGAAAATCTCTTAGAACTGATTGCTAAAACGATATGATTATGGTTTTTTTGTTTTGTTTTGTTTTGTAGAACTTTAATGACTTCTTCTATTTTCTTATGTCTATTTAAATTGTTTATTTGATCTTGATTTAATTTTGGTTACTGACACCTATGGAAAAAATTATCCATTTCTTTTAGATTTTTCAATTGTTGGACTACAGGGTTTTAAAGTATATCCTTGTGATTTCCTGGATTTCCTTTGTGTCTATTGTTATGTCTCCTTTTCCTTCTTTCTTTCTTTCTCTTTCTTTCTTTCTTTCTTTCCTTTTTTTTCGGTTGTTATTAATTTGAATAGCTTCTTTCTGTCTTAGTTAGTTTGGATAAGGGCTTGTCTATCTTGTTCAATTTCTCAAAGAATCAGCTCTTTGTTTCACTGAATCTTTGTTTCTATTTTATTCATTGATTTCAGATCTGAGTTTGATTCTTTTCTTGTTTAATTATTTCGGGTGAGATTTCTTCTTTTTGCTCTAGAGCTTTCATCTGTGTTGTTAAGTTGCTGGTGTGATTTTTTTCTAAGTGCTTAGTGCTTAGTTTTCCTGTTAGTACTACTTTCATTTGGGTATGTTATGTATTCATTTTTCTTGAATTCTAGAAAGACTTTAATTTCTTTTTTACTGTCTTGACCCCTTTTTGCTTTCATTAGAGAGTTGTTCAGTTTCCATGAGTTTGTAAACTCTTCGTTGTTTCTGTGGTTGTTAATATCTAGCTTTAGTGGTCTAATGGGTGGTCTGATAGGATGTGAGGAATTATTTCAATTTTCTTGTAACTGGTGGGACATGCTTTGTATCTGAATATATGCTCAGTTTTGGAGAAAGTTCTATGAGGTGCAGAAAAGAAGGTATATTCTTTTGTCTTTGGGCAAAATATTCCACAAATATCTGCTAGCTCCAGTATACCTCTCTTTAGTTTTTGTCTGCATAACCTGTCCATTGGTGAAAGTGTGGTATTGATGTCTCCCACTATCAATATGTGAGGGTCAATATGTGATTTAAATCTATTTTATAAACTTTGGTGCTATTGTGTTTTGGGCATAGATGTTAAGAATTGAAATATAATCCTGATGCTTTGTTTGTTTGTTTGGTGACCAGTTAGTATCCGTCCCCATATTTTTTTGATTGACTTTGGTTTAAAGTCTATTTTATTAGCTATTAAAATGGCTATACCAGCTTGCTTGAAGTATCTTTTTTCAATCATTTACCCTGTAATAATATCTATCCTTGATGTTGAGGTGTGTTTCTTGAATGTACCAGAAGAAGAGATCCTTTTTTTGTATTCATTCTGTTAGTCTGTGCCTTGTTATTGGGGAGTTGAGACCATTGATATTGAAGATATCAGTGATCGATGATTGTTGATCCCTGTTATTTTGTTGTTGCTGTTGTTGGTGATAGTGGTGTCTGTTGTGTGTGGTGTGTCCCCCCACACTTTTATTTTTATTTTTTATTTTTCTGGTGTGAGGTTATGCATTTCCTGTGTTTTCTTGCTTGTAGTTAACCTCTTTAGGTTAGAGTTTTCCTTCTGCACCTTTTGTAGGGCTGGAGTTGGAGAGAGTTTGGCAAGGGATGGCCCACAGGCAACATGGGCTCGGGACTAGACTTGAGGATTCAGTTTGGAGGAGGAGTCATGAGGATCACCAGTCAATCTTCCCTGATCCCTGATTAGCTGGTGTGTTCCCAGTAAATGTCTGCTGGTGCTGGAGGCTGGGATAATGGGATGGGGAAAGAGAAACTGGGGGAAGAGCTCTTTGTGTTCCATTGGGGATGGGGGACAGAGAGGGAAGGGAGGCTGCAGCCAGCTTCCTGCTACAGAGCTGATGAGACTGGGGATGGAAGTTGGATGCCTACCACCAGGTGTGTTTTTATTCCAATTTCCACCACTGGGTGTGAGTTTATTCTGATGCCCACCACCAGGTGTGATTTTTGTGCAAATTCTTCCATCTATAAACAGCGTATTGATGGAAACATAAGCTGTTTCACAGGGTTGCTAGGAAGACTGGAAAAACTAAAATATATAAAACTTGCTTGTTACATAGCCAAATTACACAACTCCTTGTTCTTCTTTAGAGACAAGTGCATGTCCAAGGGCTCTAAAGAAGAAAGCCCAAAAGGAGAAGCAAAGTCTACTCTAGGTTATCCACTCTGTGACTAAAACTGTCATAATAACCTTAGGTGTGTTCTTCAAGACCTTCTAGGCAAGAAGCCTGCCAATCTTTCCATAAGCATTCTGTTTGTTTGTTTTCTTTTCAAGAAAGAGTTTCTCTGTGTATCTCTGGCTGTCCTGAAACTTGCTCTGTAGATCAAGCTGGCCTCAGACTCAGATAGATATCAGCCTGCCTCTGACTATTGAGTGCTGGAACTGTTATTGAGTGCCATCACAGCCAGGCCAATCAGTAATCATTTGAGCCAACTAAATTTTAGTATTTTTTAATATTTATTTTTTTATTAATTACAATCTATTCACTTTATATCCCAGCTATAGCCCCCTCCCTCATCCCTTCCCAATCCCATCCTCCCCCCTCTTCTCTCTTTCCCTTTCCCTAATCCAATGATAGGGTTAGTCCTCCTCCTCTTCCATCTGTTCCTAGCCTATCAGTTCTCATCGGGACTAACTACATTGTCTTCCTCTGTGGCCTGGTGAGGCTGCTTCCCCCTCAGGGGGAGGTGATAATTTTTGGCATTTTAATGTTATAGTCTTTGTGAACATGACTCACTTATGTCACTCTATGTAAGTGGTAATTTATGAACAAGTATGTGTGGCTGTGTTTTAAAAAACTTTAATTACAAAATTGGGCAATGGCATATTAACTCATAGAAATCATCTAGCTGTCCTCTCATTTTTTTCAAGTAAAACTAATATAAGAATTATTTCTGCTATGTGATCATGGACTTTGTAGATACCCACGACTTAGAAGAATCGCTGGGGAGTAGGTCTCAAGGCATCAGAAGGTCTTAGCACTGTTTAGACTTGCTACATTTGATCTGTTAACCCAACAAATATTGATAAAGAATACACAATGGAGTACAATGGAATACAAAGCCTATCTGTTACTGAAAGAAATGAAAATAGACCAGTCTCAGACACAGAAATACAGGTCTCTTATTATAGTATAATTTATAATACAAATAATTAAAAAACTGCCTTCCAATGTAATCAAAATATTTATAACATTGAGGTAAGTTGTGGTACAGTCAAAATATGAAACATTATGCAGTCACCCACAGATGCCCACTCACAATAATATAAATTTTGAAAAGGATTTTTGCCTTTGATCAAGATTATAAACATTATCAAAACTGACTAATTGGAAAAACACCTATGACTAAAAAATTGAGAAAGTTTAAAAAGATAGCAAGAAGATATCTTTTAAAATGTTATAGGACAAGCAGTTAACAGGAAGGTAAAAGTGAGGCTTAGGAATAATTTCAAAGTTATTCTCAATCAGGAAATAAATTTAAAATGAAAGAGTAACTATTGGAGAAGAGATGGGAGGAAAGGTTTAATGTAAAGGAGGGACAAGGTCCTTATCCACTAATGCACAAAATCAATAGATAATCCCCACAGTAGAGGAGCCTAGGAAGCTCACTATGGTAGTCTGAGTGAGAATCATTCCCCACAGGCTCATATGTGTGAATGTTGGGTCCTCATTAGTTCTGTGGCTTAGGGAGTTGTGGCACCTGTAGGGGCCACGACCTTGCTGGAGGAAGCACATCACTGGGGTTGGCTTTGATAGTTTATTGCTCATCCTACATCCAGTTAACTCTCCTAGCTGCCTGTGTTACAGAATTTGTGACACCTGGGGAAAGACTATAGACTAAATCCAATTATAACCAAAAGATTTATTGATTAGCTATGAGTTAGTTTGAGTAAAAAATGGCCCCCATAGGCTCGTAATGAGTGGCATTATTAGAATATGTGGCCTTGTTGGAGGAAGTGTGCCTCAGTCTTCCTTCCTGCTGCCTTCAGATTGAGAGTAGAACTGCCAGCTTCTCCAGCAACATGCCTCCTTGTGTGCTGCCATGTTTTCCACCATGACAATAATGGACTAAACCTCTAAAATCAGTTAAATGTTTTCTTTTATAAGATTTGCCATAGTCGTGGTGTCTTTTCGCAGCAATAGAAACCCTAACTAAGATAAGCTGATAGCAGGACAATAATCTTAAATTTAAATTTCAGACATGCCATGAAAGAGAGGTATGGGAAATGTTTTTTTTTTTTTAATGGAAAAAAATATATGAAGAACTTCAATATTTATGAACGAAAGCCAAAACTGATCTGTTTTGCCAAGTTAAGTAGTTAATATAACTCAAAACAATCTTTGGGTATATACATAAGCAA
This sequence comes from Meriones unguiculatus, assembly GCF_030254825.1. NCBI lineage: Eukaryota > Metazoa > Chordata > Mammalia > Rodentia > Muridae > Meriones > Meriones unguiculatus. Next base: position 49,864,066 of record NC_083359.1, read on the forward strand.
ATTATAGAAGCAAAACCAAAAACAAAACAGAACCAACCAACCAGTTAGTCACATTATAACAAGTAGATGGCCAGGACTGTACATTTGTGGGTGGTGGTCAATGAGTCAGTTGTTTTCTGGGAACTATCTTTCCAGAAATTTGAGTCTAGGGCAAACAGTCATTAGGTACTAAGATGGAGCCCTACACAAAGTGGAGCTTCTCTGGCCTGGCCTTTATACCCACTCCACTAGGGCTGCCTATTGCCATGCTTCCATTGTCATACTGGATTCTCTCTGGAGCTAGAAGACAACATCAACTCTTAACTCTGTAAGTCACTTTTGGTCATGAGGTTTCACACAGCAAGTAACTAATACACCATATCACTGAGGTGTACCAGAAAAACATCAAATGTAAATGGTTAAAAGTGATTTCCACAATGGTATAAATAGGTTGACAGTGGGAGGAGGTCAGGGGGGATGCTGCATTTCATTATTGGAAAGAAAGCAATGTTTATGAGCAGTCTGTAATAACATGGAAATACTTCTAATTTAAGTGGGAAGTCTGGTAGCAAATTGTGTACACAAAGCATTCACAAGTGTATGAAGATGAAAGGGAAAACAAACACAGAGCGATGCCGAGGGAAAGGGCTGGAAGGAAGCATGCCAAATTATCTACAGCTCTATGGGTGGTGGGAAACAGATCATTTTATTTTTGTCACACTTTTTATTCCAGCATTTTCCTAATTTTCTATACCAAACACACATCTTTTACTCTGCCAGGGTAAACTATGCATGAAACCATGTCTAGAAGCCTGGTATGCTTTGGGGTTGGGTCCAAGAAAAAGGGAAAGCGTGGCTGGAGGAAGAGGGCATGCCAAGGAGCTCCATGTGCCCTCTGCAAGTTTCTAAGCTCTGAAGAAAATCTTCTCTGCATGCTTACGATTAATTCTAGAGCAATTAACTATGCTTTCATTCTCTTTATTTTACTTTTAATAGTTTCATTGAAGGAAAAGTGATAAAAACCTGCTTAAATCCACATACTTTGGGGAATCTGGATACTTTCATATGCTCATAAAACCATCACCACCTCCACAAATTTTCTTCCCCATCACCTCTCTTCTTTTTTCTGTTTTTCTTTTGCAGTGGGAATATTTCCATGAATTCAAAATAGTAAGATTCATAAAGTAATGAGTAAGAAACTGGAGAGATGTCTCAGCACTTAATATCATTTGCGTCTCTAGCAGAAGACCCTAACCCACATCTGGTGCTCTCAACCTCCTCCAACCAGCTCTACGGTATTAGACACCTCCCCCCACACACGTGACATAAACATAGATTAAAAGTAAGATTAAAAATTAAATATCATAAAATGGTGGTTACTAGAAACTCAGTGGGGAGAAAGCTGAGGAGCTCTTTGCTTTGCATAAAGTTTTAGCTGTAAAATATGATGAAGTCCTAGAGATCTGTTGCACAGCACAGTGCCTGCAGTTAATTATGCTGTTTGGTACATTTACAAAAACATGAGGAAGTAGACTTCATGTTAATCTTCCTTATCACAACTCCTTATTTTTGGCACCATGATCTATGACCCAAACTTGCTTGGTTATCTTAAAATGATATATGGGCAGACCCATGTCAAATATAACATGTTGCAGTTACATGTTGTACTGGGAAACAATGGTTCTTGGAAATATTGGAGACTTAACACTCATATTTTTTTGTATGGCCTGAAACAACCTTTTTCTAATATAATATCTACAAAGGTATGTAGACTACTCTATATCATTAAACTCCCAATAATTATATGCCTTATTTCCTAGGGTTACTGTGAAGGTAAGAGAGTCTATGGTAAGACAGCACAAGGCACAAACTTTTTCAATGGAACTTGCAACTGTGGCCTTCACTGTTGTGTCTCTATATTTCAGAACTTGACTAAATGCCATCACATACACTGTCCTTGTCAACCCTGCCATAGTTCTTCCATTTAGGGAACCATTTTGATCTAATTTGGGCTGCTACTTAGAGTTGCGGGAAGAACATGGCCCTGGAAACAGATAGTGTGCCATGCTCCAGCTGTAACTGGGCAAGCTAGTCCACTCTAGAAGCACTCTTCCTCTTATGAAAGATGAGGATTTTCAAAGCGTGTGTACCTGACAGATGGCTTGAACAACTCTAGGTAGCTCTGGCTGACCTAGAACTTGCTATGTAGACCAGACTGGACTCAAACAAACAGAGACATGTTTGTCACTGCCTTGGCATGATACGTTTAACCCAGAGGTAAATGTTTGGATCCACACTTCATTAATTAGTACTTAGGATGCAATATACCAGGTTGTTAGTTGTGTTAAGTTGTCATGTGAAGCAACGTGTTTCATTATGATATTTTCATTCCATAGATTCGTATAATTATACTTTGTTTTATTTATCACTCAGTACCCTCCATTCTTCTCACTCTGTCTGTTCCCATTCTTCTTCCAAAATACACTGTTCTTCTGATGTCAAATATATATTATTACGTTCTCTTGTTCCCTTCACCTGTCTTTGAACTACTTCTCCCTTTTCACTGTTCTATTTCTACTTTCATGTCATGCACACACATACACACACCTATAATCTACCTATGGTAGAAATTAATATATTTGTTTCTCTGAATCTTGCTTATTTTATTCATCATAATATTTTTCCAGTTCCATCCATTTTTACTGAAAATATCATAATTCCATTTTTTTTACAGCTATATAAACTTATATTGTGTGCATGTACGTCTCTTTCTTTAAACATTCAAATTATCTGATGGCTAAGGACGTTGAACATGTTTTCAAATGTTTATTCACTATTTCTTGTTCTCCCTTTGAGAGCTACCTATTCTATCCATAAGCCTATTTATGGATTATTTATGTATTATTTCAATGTTTAAAATTTTAAATTCTTGACAGAGTCTAGCCATTAATCTCTTTTTGGACTTATAGTTGACAGAAAATTTCTCTGATTTTTCAGTCTATTTATTTACTCTGATGGTTGCTTATTTTGCTGTACAGAAACTTAAATTTCATAAAGTAGCATTTGTCAGTTTTTAGGGTTATTTACTGTGCTGCTTTGCATCCTTTTTAGAATGACCTTGACTGTGTCTATAGCTTGAAGTAATTGGACTTTATTTTCCTTTAGCAATTTCAGATTTTCCGGTTTTTCAATTGGACATTTACTCCACTTCTAATGGATTTTTGTGCAATGTGAGAGACATGGATCTAATTTTTTTCTTTACATGTGGATATCCAGTTTTCTGAGCACATTTGTTGATGAGGCTTCCCCCCCCCCTCCTGCCTTGATATACATTTTTGGTATTTGGTTATTCACCAGTGACTGTAACTGTGTGAATTTAATGCTAGGTATTATGTTCTATTCTATTGGTTTGTGTATCATCTGTTTTATACCAGTACCATGCTGGTTTTGCTACTTTGGATCTGCAGTACAATTTGAGGGCCCATATTATGTTTCCTATAGCATTGCTTTTCTTTCTTAGGAACTGCTTTCAATATTTAAGGTCTTTTGCCTCTATATAAATTTTAGGGGATTTTTCTAGTTCTATGAAAAATATAATTAGAATATAATTAAAATGTAATTGATAGAAATTCCATTGAAACTGTAGTTTAATTTCAGGAATATAGCCATTTCATAGTATTGATTATGTCAATCTATCAGCATAGGAAATATTTTCCACATTTTATTGTATTATTTTATTTATTTCTTCAATGTTCATTGTATAGTTCTTTTGCTGTCTATATTAGGCCTCTTCTTAGGCCTCTGATTTGTTGTTTTGAAATCTTGTGAAAGAGTATTTCCCCCTTATACCTTTATCAAAAAGAATAATGTGTATATGTATGTGTACACATATGTGTGCATGATGTGTGCATATGCATGAACATGTATGTGCAATTGTGGAAGACTGAGGTTGATGCCAAGTGTCTTGGTCTATCACTCTCCACCTCATTATTTTGAGGCATGGTCTCTCATTAGGAACTGAAGCTGGCTAGTGAAACCTTGGAACCTGTCTCTACACCCTCAGCTTTGACATTACAGGTACAACTGGCATATACACCTTTTCTGTGGGTTCTATAACTCTAAGGCAGGTCCTCATGCTACCATAGCAAGAACTTCACCAGTTGGACCATTTCTCCAGTCCCCTCAAAGCTTGTTATATTGGTCTATAGAAAGGCTACTGGTTTTTATAGCTGATTCTGTGTCCTATTACTTTGATAAAAGTAAATTTAAGAGTTTTCTGGTAGAGTCTTTAGGGTCTTTAAAATAAAGAAGTATGTAATATGCAAATGGGGATAATTTAACTTTTTTCCTATTTTTATTCCTTTGATTTCTTTCTCCTGTCACACTGCTACAGCTTATATTTTGAACAGTATATACTGAACAGAAGAGAGTGAGGTAGTTTCATCTAGTTCTTGATTTTAGAGACAATGTGTTTCATCCTTTCCTTCTAAGGCTATGACTATGGGTCTTGGATTGAATTCTGCCTGTTTGTAGTCTTGAGGTCCTTGTTAATCTTTATATGATGTTCTAAAATATTCATGTGACATTTTGCCTATTTCATCTTTCTGCCAGACAATCATGCAGCCAGGATTATATCCACCCTGGCTATCTTCTTTTTGGTATATGTCACATCTTTTTGCTTTGTTTTAGACTGTATACCTCTGGATGACCTGGAACTCATTATATAGACCAGACTTGTCCTGACTTCACAGAGATTCAATGCCTATATCTCTCAAGTACTAGGATTAAAGTATGTGCCACCATGCCTGGCCATTGCTTGTCTTTTCCTCTGCTGCTTTTATGTAACCTATCACTAATTTCAGAATTTCTAAGTCTTCCCTCTCTTGTTCTTTTTTAGAATAGGTCTCTTCTTGTTTTGTTTGTTTGTTTTCTTATTCTAAATCTTCTCTTTCTTTGGGTGGCATGGAAGAAGTTTCTTGTTCACCATTTTATAGTGTATAGAACATCATCATGACCATCACCATCATCACATCACCAGCACTGTCACCATCCTCATCATTAACTGCTATTGTTTTCATTGTTCTACACAAGCCTGGGGAGCTGGAAGTATTTGGATGTCTTTTATATTAAAAAGGTTCCATGCTTAGGAGTAAAGAAAGGAAAAATGATTAGACACAGTCACTTGCTACCTTGATGAATATGGCATTTCATTTGCCCGGCAATTCTTTAGCCCAAGTAAATGTTGACAAAATGCTCAAACAAGCTCCATGTCCATGAAATATTGAAAAAAAAAAGTCAGAATTTAGAAAAATAAACATCAGAAAGGGGCATCAGAATAATAAAAATAACCAAGGAGATTATGGTGTGCTGCTGTGAGACCAAGCTGATATGCTGTTGTGTGGCCAAGCTGAAGCTGGGGAACGGCATTGGAAAGGACTTATCACTGGTGCCGCAGAGCCTGGGCATGCGACATCACAATCACACCTCTGGGCTCATAACCTGCATGGCTTTCTGGGGGACTGGAAGGTGCAGGTGGAGGGGTTGGTGGTTTTATGTTGCAAATTGTGCACCAGAGGAGGAATATGGTTGCAGACATTTCCTGAAACCACAAAGACCTGTCCAGTGAGATTTATTACAGCCAGCATTTCATCATTTCTTCTTGCCAAGGTGATTCTGTCTGTAGGTTTCTACTGATCTTTTCCCCAGGAAAAGAGCCCAGAGCATGACCTCTCCATGTGCTGTATTGATACAAATCTTCATATGTAACTTCAGGTCAGACTCAAACCCAAGAGAAATTTTTTTCTGGGCTTACATTTACTGAGCCCTGATGGTGTGCTGATAATAAAAAAACAGAGGCAATGATTCCTAATATTTTAAACTTTTATCATATTCCAAACATACTGTATTATTGGTTTTAAGGTGTAATCAATAATTTACATGTTAGTTTACACACCCCTGAGGAAAAAAAAAGCTCACACACTAATCTATGATAATCAGTCAATTGTAAGCTATATTCCAATTCTAGAGATGATAACATATAGATGTGCATTTAGGAGTGATGAATTGCATCGTTGGTTCATTTGGTTAATCAACTTCACAAAGCAAGAATTAATATATACCTCTTTCAAGGAGAGGAAACTAGAGGTTAATTAATTGGTTTATTTGAAAATATACAGCGAGTCAAGCCAAGATTTAAACCCATACAGGTGCCGTGCACCTCCTGCAATCTCTCTCCCTCTCCTCTAGTCCTAGGCTGGATATAGGCTGATCTTTATATACTGTGTCCTCCCTTTTCCACAGACTGACCCCTGAGCTGCTTCCTGGGTTTAGAAACTCCTCCCTGCAGCTTTTCAGTATGAGGACTCACTGGTCTTAGATATCTAAAAACTGCAGTAGTTTACATAAGCAGGAAGGCACTTGTGATGGTGGAAGGTGACAGCCTGTAAAATGGTTCAGAAAATGGGACCCAGGGCAATATCAAAGTCTAAATGACAAATATGTTCAAGCATCAGCTTCTGTACCATTTCAGATCAGGTTTTCTACATTTATATTGAAGTTTAAGCCTACCTCCAGGACCATCTGGTCAGCTGGGGATGCTAAGTGGTGGTCCCCTTAAACATTGATGAGCATCCCAAGAGGAAAAGTACACACTCTGCATATTCTAAGGCTCTCTTTCAAAGCTTGCCTCTGCTGTGTTGAGTGGTCTTCAGCATGTTACTCAAGCTCTCTGCTTTTGCGCCTTTATCTGCAAAGCTGGGGTCTCTGTGATTTTCTTTCACAGGGTAGTTGGAATGATATATCCAATGATGAATCCATGCTTGTAGCCAGTATCTGATGAATACCAGCTGCCATTGACATGACCTGCCTTTGACAGATTCCAAAGGCTATGGCTGTTTGTGACAGGCCTTTCCTGATTCCTAGGACCTCATTAATCATTTTCCCCAGAAATCACTTGGAGTCTGTAATTGTGGAATGTCTCACATTGGATACCCTTGAACTTCTACTTGGACGTAAAAACATTACAGATTTTCAAAAATTTTGTCTGTAACACTTAAAGTATGACATTGGTGTATCCTTGGATCATTTCCAAGACTATGCTACAAAAAAAAAACAACAACAACAACAAAAAAACCTTTGCCTTATTTGATCTACTATTTTTACCTGTGCACTCGACACTATGATACAGTCTGTGATTTATATGCAAGTAGACAGGTCTGGGTTGTTCATGAGCTTATGACTTGGTAGGTCAGAGTTTCCCACTACCTTCAGCACTAGCTTCCATCTTGCCCGTCATGCTCTGGCAGTTCTGGCTGTTGCAGGGTGGGTTACAACATCCCCAGCCTCTGCTCCAGGACTCCAAAAGTATGTTCCACTCTCACCCTGTTATGGGAATTAACAATGCCTCCCGATAATTCCAAATGTCCCCAGCTGAAAATCACTATGCTAGATGGATGCAAGCCTGTGTATATTCTCTGGTACATGCTCCAGTTTGCAAGGCCTAAAGGAGTAGCTAGCACATAGCAGGGACTTAAGATTTGCAAAACGATCAAATAAACCCTATTGTGGCAGTTTTCTGCTGAAAAAAAAAAAAAGAACTAAAAGATCTTGTCTCTGAAATTCTTGCTACTTTCTAAACCAAGTGTCAGGGCCTTAACTGGTGCAGAAAGCCCTTTGTAGTAAGGTTCTAAGTTACCTCCCCTGGCTTGTATTCTCCTTTGGATTCAGGTGATCTCAAAAGAGTCACTTCACTATGCTTATTTTTACAAAACAAGCTCAACTAGTGGTGAGAGCTCACTAGCCAACTGCATTCTTCCTGTCCTAGGAGATCTATCCAGGGAACTCTCAAGCAAAAATTTCAGTCATCAAAGTGACACTACAAGGTAAACCTTACATGAATAAGAGATGATAATGCCTTATCACACAAGAATAAAGCACTCTCTCTGCCTGGCATGGATCTGAAGTGGCACAGCTGCTGCTGAGGTTGGAAGGAAGCCCAACATCAAGAAAGTCTCTGTGTTTGTTTCTCTCATCCACCCTGAGACAGAGGTGCCTGGTATCACTGAGAATCCCACATAATCCCCAGTGCATCCCTGATCTCCAGCTGTCTCACTCATGGCTAGCTTCTAGTCTTTCCTGGACTCAGCTATGTTTCCAGGGGGCCCAGGGATACTGAAATGAGACAGGAAGGAGAAGAGCATGTGTGGTTTTCCCAGTAGGGATGGTTCTTGTTTAAACTTTAGTTTTACATTTGTTTTGATTTTTGAGTTTGAAGCACAGCCAGAAAAGAAAAAAAAATGCAATTTTAATTGGTTCTTATTTCATGAAAATGAAGCTTTAAGATGTAATTCAAGATTAGAGAAAGCATAACTTCATACATCAGGACCTAAGTTCCAGTTCATCTCTCTCCTCTCTCCCTCCATCTCACCCTCCCACTCTCCCTTCCTTCTCTGTTCTCCCTCTTTTGTAGCCAAGTAACCTTGAACAACTTGCTACACCTTTCTGACTCTTGGTCCCCTTTTCTGTCATAATAACATCAGACTGTTCAAGCAGGTATTGCTTGCCAAGCTCAGAGCTGGGAGGCATGTGCACAGGACAGCTGCTGCTGTTCTTTTTGTCATCAGTGAAGCACCCACCCTCCTGTGGAGATGGCTAGGTCTGCTCTGGAGCCCACTTCCTCTGAAGACTAGCTGGTGTCCATAAACCATGCAAAGCAATGCCACATGTCAGGACATGACCTTTTACCCTTGATTCAAGAAGGGAAGCTGGCATGCTGGGTAGGATAGGTTGAAAGTAAGGCTTTCACTATGTCACTGAGCTTTCACTTGATGTTGGATAGACTATGCACCCCTTGTCCATCTACCTTTTTCTGGACCTCATTTCACCAACTACATAAGGATATTGGAAGTTGATTACCTCTAAACTATCTTGTTGTTGTTCTATTCTGGTGCTCTGCATTGATGGAAATGAGTCACAAAATATGGAAGCCCTCAGCCAGGCTAAGTATTGAGTTCTTAAAATGAGGCTGAAGGAGGTCCTGAACACTAGAAACTTGGCTATGGTGATAAAGTACCTGAAGGTTTCCTAAGTTTTCATTTTAATTCTTTTGAATTCAAGCATAATTAGCAAAAGTGGCTAGTGATTGTCATGATAAACAGTAGCACCACAGAATCCTAAGTATCTGCAACAAAGACCCCAAATGGGGTCACTGTTCCCAGATTACAACCATCTTGATCAGATAGGTGGCATTACAAGGCCATGCCAATAGCATTGTTTTTTTAAAAATTTATGTTTTATTAATTACAGTTTATTCACTTTGTATCCCAGCTGTAGTCCCCTCTCTTCCCCCGCCAATCCCATCCTTCCTCTTCTCCACCCATGCCCCTCCCCAAGTCCACTGATAGGGGAGGTTCTCCTCCCCTTCCATCTGACCCTAGCTTATCAGGTCTCATCAGGACTGGTCAAATTGTCCTCTTCTGTGGCCTGGTAAGGCTGCAGCCCGCCCAGGGGAAGGTGATCAATGAGCCAGCCACTGAGTTCATGTCAGAGACAGCCCCTGTTCTCCTTGTTAGGGAGCACACTTGGAGTCATGGGCTACATCTGTGCAGGGGTAATATCCATGCATGGTTCTTGGTTGGAGTATCAGTCTCAGAAAAGACCCCTGGGCCCAGATTTGCCAACAGCATTTCCAACACCAGCTACAGCACATAAGACATAGCTGGTGGCCAACAACACATCGCTGAGTGAATGATAAGATAATTTTCTCCTATCATGGGCCTCAAATTCCCTCAAGAGAAAATAATTCTGACAGCTTTTGCATTTTGCTGTCTATAATTTATCTATCTTGGGAGCTGGCATTGAAGTGAAAATTTTAAAAAAAATACCCTGAATGTAGAGGAAATGTTAAAGTCTATAAACCAACAGGAACTTTTTTTTTCTCTATAATGTTTGTGCTTTGTTTCTTTTCCTAACTATCCTTTCTCTCTCTCTCTTTTTTTTTTGAGACTTGAACTTTATATGTAGCAGAGTATGACCTTGAACTCTTCATCGTCGTGTCTCTGCCTTTCCAGTGCTGGGGTTGCAGGTGTTCCCCAGCATGCCCGGCTGTGTACTGCATTCAGGTGAATATGTCTGATCTCACTGGTGTGCTTGTGCTTGGGTGGGTATGCAGTGCCTTGTCAGAGTCAGGGTCCATAAGACAAGACTAGTAATAGCAGTCACAATAATATCATCTCTACCAATTAATATCCACATGACCAGTGTTTTGAAAAGCTGTTTGTGATATGTGAAAGCTTTAAGAACTGCATGTTAGTAATAATTAACTGAGATTTTCTAAGTAACTAATACAGTAGCTGACAAATGATAAATGTTTGTTAAGTACATGCTAAACACCATAAAAGAGCATCAGTTACACAGTATATATATATTATATATCTGTGCATTGTATTTTCTAAGTAAACGCATGGTAAATACTCTTCTTAATGCTCATAGCAGTAATCTCTGCAATATAGTCTATTATTGTCACTAAACCACTGGTGTTGAAGAATAATAGAAATAGCAATATTGTACACTAACAGAAAAAGATAATTGAGAATGAGCACAGCCTTAACTTCAGTCAAGTCCTCCCTCTGCCCAGTGTCCTTAAGGCCCCTGGAGCCATAAAGTACCAAAGTAGCCATCTTGCCTACTAGTGTCCCATCCTTTTCTCTCTCATTAGCTAATTCAGGAGGCTTGTTATGTCTCAGGCTCTGAGCTAGAGCCCTCTCAAAATAAGGCTGTTGGTGGGGAAGTAGGGACTGTCTTCTTTCCTCCCCTCCACTCTCTACTAAAAATTATATTTTATATCTTATACATAATATATTTAACATGTAAATATATTTACTATTTAATAATATAATATATTGTATATATAATTATATATAAAATTTATATATTGTTTATATAAAGCAATATATTAAATTAATTAAATTAATATATTATTTATATATAATATGTTAATATATTATATATATAAATAAAATTTAGCTCAGGAGCCTGAGAAGCTAGTCCAGGTTTATGTGGAATAATATCAAAGTTCAGAATATTTATTCTGTAAGAGTAAATAAAGAGCAACAAAAGGGTCTGGGCAGCTAGCTCCATTGGTAAAATGTAAGCATGAGGATGTGAGTTCAATGCTCAGAACCCACATAACAAAGCCAGGTGTGGTGGTGTGCACATGTAATTCAGGTACGGTGGAGGTGGATACTGATGAATGTCTGGGGCTCATAAGCTAGCTGGACTAGCTGAGCCAGCAAGTTCCTAGTCAGTGAGAGACACTCTGTCTCAACAAATGAGGAATGATTACTGAGGTTGACTTCTGGCTTTTGCATACATGTGTGCACACACATATATGTCCACCTGCATAATTAAACACACTCCCATATGTACACAAAAACAAGCAACAGCAAGGAGGAGCGACAGCTACCCATGTGGTGGCTGCCTCTTGACTTGTGTCCCACCTTCTCCCACCTCAGGTGTATAGCTGATTGCAAAGTCGGCTTCAAAAGGAACAAAACCTAGTAGGGTGAGGGAATCCAGAGCTTCAAATGCAATATAACAAATACAAATTCTTCTCAATCAAAACCAGCCTGCAGAGCTTTCAGCTCCTATTTGAGATCATAAGGGACATCATACCTTCCATGGAATCTAAGTGTTGGGGCTGGAAAGATGGCTCTACAGTTAAGAACAGTCACTGCTCTCCCACAGATCCCTAGTTCGATTCCCAGCACCCATATAGAGGCTTATAACCTTCTGTAACTCCAGTCTTGTGTCATGCAACACCCTCCACCCACAAGCCCCCAACCTCCACAGCATTGCATGCACATGATAAATGGACATACATGCAGGCAAAACACCCATACACATAAAATAAAAATGCCACTGGGCATATACCCAAAAGATGCTCTACCATTCAATAAGGGTGTTTGCTCAACTATATTCATAGCAGCTTTATTGTAATAGCCAGAAGCTGGAAACAAACTAGATGTCCATCAATGGAGGAATAGATACAGAAATTGTGGTACATTTACACACAAATACTACTTGGCCATTAAAAACAAGGAAATCATGCAATTTGCAGGAAAACCTATGAAACTAGAAAAGATCAACCTGAGTGAAGTAATCCAGAAACAGAAAGACAGGCATGGTATACATTCACTTATAAGCGGATATTAGCCATATAATATAGGACAACCACCTACAGACCTAAAGAAGCTAAACACTAGGGAGAACTCTAGGGAGGATGCTTAAATCACATTCAGATTGGCAAATAAGGCAGGCACAGAAGCAGTGGAAGAGAGGAAACAGGATGGGAGGCTACTATAGAAGGTCCTCTGAAAGGATTCACCCCACAGGAGATTGAAGCAGATGCTAGACTCACAGCCAAACCTTGGGCAGAGCACATGGAAGAAGAAGGGGGATGGAGATAGAGGGACATGGAGGGGACAGGAGCCCCATAAGGAGACCAACAAAACTAAAGGATCTGAGTCCATGGGCTCCCGCAGAGACTGATGCACTAATGGAAGACTATGTATGGAGAGGATCTAGACCTGCTGCTCAGATGTGGCCAACTGGCAGCTCAGTCTCTGTGTGGATCTCTGAGGGAGAGGAGCAGGGGCTGCCTCTATCATCAACTCAGTTGTCTGCTCTTTGATCACTCGCCTCTGGTGATGTGGCCTTGCCAGAACACAAAGGAAGAGGATCCAGGAGTCCTGATGAGACTTGACAAGCTATGGGCAGATGGCAATGGTGGAGAACTCCCCCTTTTAGTGGACTAAGGGAAAGGGATGAAGAAAGAGGGAGGGAAGGTGAGACTGGGAGGAGCTGAGGGAGAGGGCTTCAATCGGGATATATAATGAATAAATTGTGAAATAATGAAAAAATAATAATAAAAATAAATAAAATCTTTTTATAAAATATGAATGTTGCCACACAGACTGTGTTACATGATGTTTCAAGATCTGGACCACAACTGGAAAAAACAGGGATGCAGGAAGGAGTCATCTTGGAGACCCAACATCTTCTGCTTCTGCTTTAGAGTCAGAGTCAAGAGCTGGCCATGTACTCCAGTGGATGAGCTCTTGCCTAACATCCCTAAGATCCTGGTTTTTATCCCCAGCTCTGTAATCAAACATAGCTGGATTACTCAGGTTCCAATCCCTGCTTAGATACCTTAGCAAAGTTACTTAAATTTTTCCTTATTTCCCTTTTATGAAAAGGAGATGATGCTGCTGACATAGATATGATAGTTGAGAAGATAATCTATATGATGTTGCCTAGCACAAAATAAGGATTCTATTGTTGTTCAGTTTATACAAAATGTGTTTCTATAAATGATATGCTGTGATTGGTATCATGACCATCCCTCAGACTAGCAATGCACTGTTTTATAGACCACACCAGAAGATTCACCCATCTCTCGCATCTTTCAAGTGGTAGAAAGCCCAATGACTTACTGAGAGTACACAAGTGTGATGCTCAGCTCTGAACTAGAATAGACCACACTCTCTGCTCTATCCAGTTTCGACTATTCAACATCCTCTTTACTGAGGCAAAGGAGCTGACTCTGGGAGTTCCTGATTCCAAGCATTGGCAAAAGCCACACTCAGGGAGCGGCACCAATCGATTGCCTATTCTACCACTTTCTCATAGGAAAACTTCATTGTAAAGGAGTGGGGAGTGGGGATAGAAGCTACAGCAATCTGGTTCAGATCCTGGCTCTGCCATTTACCAGCTATTGGTTTCCTGTCTGGGAATTTCTGTGTGGGGGGGAGGAGGGAGTTGTTGTTTGTTTGTTTTACTGGGTATGAACCTAGAAACTCGTGCATACCAAAAATGCTCTACTACTGAATCATGTCCTTAAGTGCTCTTTTTACCTTTAAAAACTTAGACAAAGCATCTCATGGAGGGGGCAAGAGCTCCACAAGGACACCAAGAAAGCTAAAAACTCTGAGCCCAGGGGGCCTTGATGCATGAACCATGTACCATGCATGAAGAAGACCTAGACACCCTGCTCAGATGTAGGCCACAGGCAGTTCAGTCTCCATGTGTGTTCCCGAGTAAGGGGAGCAGGGGTTGCCTCTGTCATGAACTCTTTGATCACTTCCCCCTGGCAATGGTGCCTTGCCAGGCCACAAAGAAAGAGGATGTAGGCAGTCCTGATGAGACTTGATAAGCTAGGTTCAAATGGCAGGGGAGGAGAGCTCTACCTTTCAGTGGACTAGCAGAAGGGGATGGGGGGAAGAGGGAGGGAGGGTGGGACTAGGGGGAGATGAGGAAGGGGACTACAGTTGGGATATAAATGAATAAATTGTAAAAACATTAAAAAATAATATAAAATTACTCAGAATTGTACCAAGCTTGTTCTAGCCAGCAGGGCCTTGGAACCTGTGGTTCTGATTCTGCTTCCCAAGTAACTGGAATTACAGGCCTCCTGCACTCTAAAAGCATGGTGTTTATCAATGTACTAGGGCTGTATTATCAGCTATAGTTTTCTTTTTTGGTCACAGTAGCAGAAACTGTTTGTTGGCCTTTTAAATGCTGTTTAAATGAAAGTCAGTGAACTAGAGAAATAAGGAGAGTTTTCCAGGATGGTAGAAAGCAAGGAAAACAAAGCTTTGGCCGTCTCCAATAGACCTTCACAGAACAAGCTTCCTGATAGTTATATCTGAACCTTCCAGGGGCTCAGCAGTTAAGAGCACTTGTTGCTTTTGCAGACATTCTGGGTTCTGTTACCAGCACTTACATCGTGACTCACAACGATCCATAACTCCTGTTCCAGGGGATCTGATGCCCTCTTCTGACCTCTGCAGCCACTAGGCATACACAGTACACATGCACAAAAGCAAGATGCTCACACACAAAATAAACACACCTAAAAGTTAAGAATTTGCCCCATCTTCAGACCCAATAGGTGATATTTCTGTATCTGTATGTGATGGCTACTTCAAATCACCAACCTAAAACAACCTAGAGCCATGTGGGAAGTTAGCCTAGATAAGGGATTGCCTGGACTGGGCTGACCTGTAGGCATACATGTTGGAAAATGTTCTCAGTTGGTTAAGAAGAGGTGAGAAGACACACCCTGATTGGGGCAGCACTGAACGAGCAGGACTCGGACGCCATAACGGAGGGCAAGTTGAGCTGAGCAGCAAGCACGCACACACTCATTCTCTCTGCTCTTGGCTGGGTGTGACGACTCTTCAGCTCCTGCTGCGGCTTCCTCACAACGATGGGCTACAAACTAATATTGTAAGGAAAAACCACCTCTCTCTTGTCTAAGCTGATTTTTGTCAGGGTGCTTTATCACAACAACAGAAATGAAACTAGGACACTGTGCTATCTACATCAATATACATATCTGTATCTATCATCTATATCTATAGCCATCCATATGCATATCTATATCCATGTTCATGTCTCTATACTTATTATAGGAATTGGTTCATGCAATTATGGAAACCATGTATTTCTTGTCCCACTGTCTGCCAGTGAGAGACTTAGGAGAGCTGGTAGTCAAAGTTCAAGGTCTAAGAGCCACTAAAGCCAGTGGTATAAGCAATGGCCCAAATGCAAGGATAAACACATAAGACAGCTCAAAAGGTATCAGGCAGAGAAAGAAATTTCTCCTTTAACCTGCCTAAAGGAGGCTAATACCTATGTCTCCGGATAATGCCTATTCACATTAGGAAGGGTGATCTATTTCTCTAGTCCACCTGTTAAAACACTAACCCAGAAACCTCTTCTGGGACATACTCAGACAAACGTTTTATCAAATACCTGGACCTACTGTGGCTCAGTTAAGATGACACAGAAAATAACACAATGCTTTTATTTGGGTGTTAACTTTGGGATAAAAAAAACCTCAATGATTCCTACTGTTTATATATAACTTCACTAGTGTCAGAATCCAAGGAAAGTGTCTGGTAGGCTGGCATTGGTCACATATCTGCCACTACTGCCAGGTGGAAGTAAGAAGAACAGACTTGAGAGAGAGATTCAGCACAGGATGGCGGCTCTGTATGTAGGTATCTATTGTTATTATTTTTACCTCTATCCTGCATGCCTTATTATCAGTGAATCATTCTAGAATGTCTTTGCAATCCAGTTATCCTGAAAATAAATTCAATACTCACCCAACAAATTTGCTTCTCTAGCACCAATATCTATGACTCGGATGTGAAGCAGCACAGTAGTAGTCATTGCAGCTCATGCTGTAGTGTTTCTCGATTTTTAGAAGTCTTGCCTACAAGGAAACACCAGGCATTATTGCTGTGAAAGTAACTTACCAGACTATTTTACCAGTACATAAAAACCAGCCCCTCCAGACCTTCTCCCTGACTAATCCACCATAGGGATCTATCTAGCAAGGTCCTTCAGGGAGGAAGATAGTCCAAGTCAGTCCTGGAAGGGATGGGGTCTGTTGGAGGAAGAGCCTGTTCTTTTTGATTAGTAAGATCAATAGTATGCCAGAAAGACAGACATTTCCCAAGGTTGTACTCAGACACTTGTTTTATCTAAACACAACTTTCTCAGGGCAATGCAGTGTTCAAATCTTAGCTTTCAACAAGTAACAGAAAGACTTCTACTTTTGCAATGTCTGAAAGAAGAGAGCAGTTGTCCCTTCTTCTACTATTCTTCTCTTCCCTTCTTCACACTCTTCAAACCTCAGAACCATCTCCCCAAGCTTCTGAAGAGGTGACCTTTAACATCACCTCCCCAAGATGAACTTCAGCATCACCTCCCCAAGCTCCTGTACTTGCTTCATCTTAAGTAGGCTAGCTTAGAAAGAGAAGGAAAAGATCCAGTTCCTCTACTATTCTGTCTCCCAACAGCAGAGTGGTGATAGGTGTATCTTCCATAGTTCCCCCTACTCTCCAAGGCATTTGGCTTCACACACCAGAAATTACTCTTTAAGAGGCAGAGGCAGCTCCTTTCCTCCCCACCATGCACTAGGATGTGACCAAAATCCCCGTCATAGATTGCATTTCTATTTCTTTATCCTTGGATCTAGTCTCAACCTTTTTCTCTTGCTTTCTTAAAAATTTCTTCTAGCAAAATAATACAAAACAACACCCTGTACCCTAATTTGTGTCTAGCATATGATTGTTTAGTCAATAGAATTCTAGATATGACATTGTGCCACTTCCAAGGCCTTGTGCATTATTCTTTATTTACTTTCTTGTTTGTTTTCTATGCCAGGAGAATTTTATATGCGTAGGGTATCTAACTGGTTAAAAGCCTCATGGAACAGAGTAAAGCAGAGACATGTCTTTCATCCCCAAATGACCCTTAGATACAGAATTAAAGCAATGCTTATTGGTTCATGATGTTGAGAACCTTAAGAGATGTTACCCAGCAGAAGTAAAAATACATATTTGGCTTCTTTAAAATTTTGAAACCTGATCATCATATGGTTGTATTATTTTCTTTTCTCATTTCTGTGATAAAATGACGGATAAGAGATAATAAGTCAGGAATGGTTTATTCTAATTATGTTTTCAGGGAATGATGTTTGTCAATACAAAAAAGGCATGAGGACAGGAGTAAGAGGCCAGTTGGTCATATTGCATCTGCAGTCAAGAAGCAGAGTGAACAGGAAGTGGGGAAGTCTATAAAACTTCAAGTCTTTTCCACAGTGACTGTCTTCTTCCAATGAGGCTCTACCTATATTTTCTCACAATCTTCCGAAGTGCTCAAACACATGAGCCTTTTGGGGGATATTTCACTCTCAGACCATAGGCTGAGCTTAATCACAACTGTTTTACTTGGCTTTCTCATGAAATAATTGAACAATATGATTCCTAAGTCACGTTGACCTCTGAACTTGGGCAATTCTCAATAACTTCAATATTCTTCTTGGGGATCATTGCTGAATCTTTAGGCTGAGCAATTGTTGCATCATTGTATAGTGATGGATGATATGTTAGGTGAGTCAGCCAAGCCATATTCATCTCTACAACATGAGTGTGCATCTCAGTTCTGGGCATGATAAAGACCTCCAGCCATCATTTTCTGTAGAAGTGACTAAATTGCTGAGGGGACCAGGCAGAGGCACATTCATACAATCAGTGAGACTATCTGCTTTCCTTCCTCAGTGGCATTCATGTCAGTAAGTACATGTGTGAGCTGGTCTTTGTGTGGATGATGACTTAATTGGTTAAGATTTCATAGAGTTAGTTAAATTATGACATGCTTCTGTATTGTGTGTATGGAAAGTGCATGCATTGTAGGATGGGCATACCTTGGGAAGTCTGAAAGGAATGTTGGGTGTCCCCCTCTATTACTCTGAAGCATATTTCCTTTAAATAGAGTACTTCACTGGACCCCAAAACTTACCAGGTTATCTGGACTGGCTCTGGAATCTGTGCTGGTATAAGGTTCTTGTGGAATGTTTACAATTTACTCTTGGTAATTCAAATGCTGATTTCTCTACTCCACTCTCTGGTTTCAATCTGGACATTGCATTGTGATGCTTATTCTAAGCATCACCTGTGTCAAGTTTGTGTAAACATACTACCATTCATTCTCTATATTGTCAATTAAACATCCACCCAGTGCTAAGCAATGGAGAGGATAGGGTGGGACATCCTGGTCCAGAGGGGAGGAAAAGGAAGCAAGTGGGGGAGTCAGAAAGCAGAGATGGGGCAGGAGAGGACTTGGAACCATGAGGAGAGATAGACCGGATCTAAGATATGACTACACGCAAGTATAAAGTATAAAATGTGAATGGGAGAAAACCGTGTGGGCTTGGACATTTAGGATGGAGTGATCATTGTCCAGCATTGTACTCTAGGTTAACTAGGTATGTCCTAGTCTCTGCATGGTGATTTGGGTATACAGCTGGTTTAGAAATAAACGCTGTTTAACTAAAAGTTAAATCAATAATAAGTATCAATAACCCACAAAAAAAAAATGGCACTCATTGTGGGGCAGAATTTACAGTACTCTATCAAGAACTTACATAGAAAATAAAATTATACAGCAGTGTTTTATTTCTGTCCTTCAAAATAAAGGAAGTTCCTATACTAGGAGCTCGCAGATTCCTGATTAGACAGACCCTCCCACAGAGCAGCAAGGCCTCTAGCAGACCGCAGAAAAACAGGATAAGACAAACTTGGAGAAAGAAGAGACTGAGAAAATGATGCTAAATTAAAGGTCATAGAACAGAGCTTGGGGGAATCTTTAAATCAAAATAGAGAGAATTCAGAGCAATCCAATCTGGTACTTACAATAACACCAAATGAGATAGTTCTAGATGAGAAAAGTCCATAGAATCTTGAAGATATTGTAAAATGGCAGCCCATAAAGACACTGGAGAGAAAGTCTTCACCTGTAGGCCACTTGGTCAGGCTGGATATTGTATGTGTATTCTTAAAGTTCAATTGCTAGATGAGGTCTATATGCTAAAGTAGAAATGCAGATCCTGTTTAGTGTTGTCTTGGAACAAGGCCATACAGTGGCTGGTGTGCTCCATTTTATGGAGTTTGGAAAACCAAAATACATGCATCATGCTATAAATTCATGTTCAGAATTCCAGTGGGCTTTTGCCTTAAATTCTGGAGAGCATGATCCTAAGGTTATACATTTGTTAGAGATGGTGAATGTTTTGGAGATGCCCTTATGAATTGGGGCTGATGGTGCTTTAGCATGTATAGCCAATCAACAATATTTTAGACATAACATGAAACCTGTTACAGATATAACACAATTCTACAGGTCAAACAATTGTGAAAATATCTAACAATAATTTTAAAAAGATGGTCATAAAACAGAAAGGAAATATATCTCCCTAAAATAGATTAAATAATGATTTATCAATTTAAAAATGTTTAAATGA
This sequence comes from Meriones unguiculatus, assembly GCF_030254825.1. Lineage (NCBI taxonomy): Eukaryota > Metazoa > Chordata > Mammalia > Rodentia > Muridae > Meriones > Meriones unguiculatus. The sequence goes on from NC_083359.1 coordinate 49,883,918, forward strand.
GATAAGTAGCACATCTGTTAAGACACAATAGAATTTAGAAAGGACTGCTGAATTAGAGCAGTATTTAAAGGTCATAATTCCAAAATGGAAAGTGTTACACTGGGGAAGAGACTTTTGCATATGTTCCTACAAGGAGAAGAGAAATTGTGGGTTCCATCAAAACTAATAAAAATCAGATATGACAGAGAAAGATCTCCTGAAGAGCATGGCCACACACAAGAAGAGAGAAATCAAGAAGACCAAACAGAATAGGTAATATAAATTGATGATCCCTTCACATGGGAACAATTCTAAATCTGAGACATAAAAAATGTCTCTAGCCAGAACTTCAACAATACATGGCCAACACATCCTTGGCTACAATATCCTCAAAATTTATTATGCCATTCTTTTTAAAGGCGTAGATAAAATCGGTTTGTAGTTTAGTTTCATCCTGCACGTCTCATACATTTATAATTTTAGAACTGTATAATGCTTGTGAGAAATTATGTGTTTGCAGAACAAAAGGACTGGAGACACTGGATTAAACCTGACAGAATCCTCCTTGCAGCATGCTGAGATATTGACACATCTGTTCCAGCATCGTGCATGTTCCAGCATTCTGCTGGTTCCTGCCTCAACTGCTTCAATTGCTGTTTCTCATCAAAGCCTGGTCTCAAGAGACTTTTGAAGAAAGTTACTAATCTTAATTGGTCCAGCATTTTAGACTGTTCCAAACAGGAATTCTATTAAACTTAAAATTTCTGAACATTCAAAGACTGGACCACAAATGTTAATGCTTATTTAATTAATCATTTCCCAGTGTCCTTTGGGCTCCCTAACAGGATGTCTGCTGTATTCAAAAAGTCAGCTAGAAAAAATTCATAAGAATGACATTCAATTTCCTTTAAGAGGGCTTGGGTAGGTTTTTGGTTGATTTCTATGGCCATGAATATTTATTGTCATTGGGAGATGGTTATAAATTATTAATGGTCTTATTTAGAGAGAAAACAAGGTTAGACTCAGGGATTTCTCTCTTTCCCTTTTTCTTTTCTCTATCTTCCTTTCTTAGATAAGGAGAAAAGGGGTTTAAAAGAAAGAAAGGTGAATATGGGGATATCTTATAGAAATAATAAGATAAAAGGTAGATTATTGAATCTATGCAACTTAAGGCTTTATTATTATTTATTTTTTATTTTATTTATTATTTATTATTATTGTTTTATTATTTTCAAATAAGGTTATTTTTAACTCTGGTATAGAATTTTGTATATGGATGCAAAAACAAGTCTGTTTTTAATACATTGGTAAATTGTAGTATATTGATACATATTAAAGTTTGCTTCCAATACTTTTAAACTGCTATTACAAACTGTTTAGGGTCTTAGGTAATGTGAGTTAATTGCTAGTTAATCAACTCATAGTCATGTCAGACACTAGTCTAATTCATTACAGGAGTATACATCCTTGGTTTAACAAATAGACATGATTTTGTAGTCAGGTCAATTACATAAAGGTAGGTAAGTCTTCAAAAACTTCAGAGACCTACAGAATATGGCATTTAAAAATGTCTTTATTATTTTAAAGATTCTTTGACAATGAGACAGGTCATCTCCTGGCAGCACCCAGCCTACCTCAAAGGTGATGATGATCATCAAAGAACCTCCATATGGATATGTTCAAATGTGGCAAACATGCCATCTGGACAAAAATAAAATGCCCTCATTTCACATCAGACAGAATTCTGTCAAAAAACAGTCAAGCTTAAATGAAGGACAAGTTGATTGCCGAACTCTGCCATGACAGGGTAACAAGTCCTAAATGGTTTCTGCTTCATATATGTCTGTCAAATATAATGAGCAGAAGGCTGAAAATGATGCTCCAACGTTATAGAGAGTTATGGGCAGCAAACTGTCTCTGTCAATTTTTATTTTTTGGAAGCTGCTTAACATGTACTTCCTATTTACTCCAATAACTAATTTTATTCCTTCTCAAGTCTCTGGTGGGGTTGAAGACCAAATAGTTATAGTTCCACAATTAAGTTTAAGTTGTTTAGAATTTAAGAAAATGTTTTCATATAGGTAATACCAAAAAGGATAAAAGTTAATTTAGGTATAGAACTCTAAACTTGTCAAGATAGGATAGATAATCAAATACCTTCTCCTAAGTTGCCAAATGCACATGGACTGGACATTGCACATGTAAATCTTACCTAATAGTTTTTATAACTTTTATAATTATTATTGTATTGAAAGAAAAGGAGCCTTTTATTGGACTTAAAGGGGGAAATGTTGGTATATGTTGGTATATGGAAATGTTCTTGTGTAATGTTTACAATTTACCTTTGTTCAATTCAAATGCTAATTTCTCTATCCCACTATGTCTGGTTTCAATCTGGACATTGAATTGTGGTGCTTATTCTAAGCATCACCTGTGTCAAGTTTGTGTAAACATGCTACCATTCATTCTCTATATTGTCAATTAAACATCCATCCAGTGCTAAGCAATGGAGAGGATAGGGTGGGACATCCTGGTCCAGAGGGGAGGAAAAGGAAGCAAGTGGGGGAGTCAGAGAGCAGAGATGGGGCAGGAGAGGACTTGGAACCATGAGGAGAGATAGACCGGATCTAAGATATGACTACACGCAAGTATAAAGTATAAAATGTGAATGGGAGAAAACCGTGTGGGCTTGGACATTTAGGATGGAGTGATCATTGTCCAGCATTGTACTCTAGGTTAACTAGGTATGTCCTAGTCTCTGCATGGTGATTTGGGTATACAGCTGGTTTAGAAATAAACGCTGTTTAACTAAAAGTTAAATCAATAATAAGTATCAATAACCCACAACAAATCTGTCTACCCTTCCCCCCTAGCACAGAGGTTACAGGCATGCACTAACATGCTTGGCTTTTCACATGGGTGCTGGGAATTTGAACTCGGATCCATATGCTTGCATAGCATGCAACTTTACCTACTGAGCCATCTCCCCCAGTGACTTCTTGAATGCATACAGTGTATCAAAATATCACTGAATTTTTACTTATTCGTTTCTCTGTTTTGTTAACCAACAATGTGGAGCCGACATATCCACATTACGTTTAAAAGTGAAGCTTAAACTCCCTCTCTGTTACAGTTTCTTGTGCCTCTTCCTGTAGAAGCTTAGTGACTTTATGCCTGTCATTCTTTTCTATTCTGTTCCATGTATTAATTAATGGAACACACTTCTGCATTCTTTTGTATTTCACTTACCTCGCTTAATATGCAGGAAGTTGCACCATATTTAGTGCACATAGCTCTGTCTTGACAGTTTAATAGCTACATACTACACTTCCTTTCATTATAATGTTTAATTCATTAGTTTATTTTCCTTTATTAAATTTATTGTTTGGCGATTTCATGCAAGTATATAATGCATTCTGATTACATTCATCCTTACACCTTCTCTAATCTCCCTCCCACTTTTTTTCTCCCGTCTTCCTCCTTAAGACACCCTCTCACTTTAGTGTCTTTTGTTTTTGCTTTGCTTTGTTACATAGTAAAACTAACTGGGGCCATCCATGTGGGCATAGGTATAGAGCCACCCACTGGAGCACTGGGGATTCAGCAGTGGCTTCAAAATGGAAAAGAAAGGACTCCCTTTTCCTAGCATCCATCCACAGCAATAGCGAGCCCCTCACACATCCACGACAATGTTGACTGGCCCAGTTTTGTACAGGCCCAATGAGGCAGCCCTAGATGTTGTGAGTTCATGATTGCAAAGGCAATGTCATCCCCAAAGATTCCCGTTCAATAAATCCCAGCCTATCTCAGAGCTCAGCCCAGTGAGATGACCATCACTGTCAAGAACCACCACAGGCACCATAACTGTAAGCAGGCAGAGTTAGCCACAGGAGTACAAAGTTTCATATAAAAGATAAAATGTGATAAAGCACCAGGTGGTATCAGGCTTGGTGCCCCACGAGTGGCAGGAGGAAGGGAATGCTGAGGGATGGGAAGAGGAATGGCATAGAGTGCTGGGTCAGTGGACCATTTACATAGAGTCCTATGGGGTTCCTTAGGGTTAACTGAGAATGAAAAACATTGATGACTGGAAATAGAATTGTGAACATCTGTTGGAAAATGGGAAATTTCACCTTAATAGAATTTTTCAAAACATTTTAACTTTTCTCAAAAAAGAGCTATTTCCCCCAAACTTGTCTGCTTCCTCCTATGTTCTCACATCTTTAAATATACCAAACATGATAATTTTATGAGCAAATCACATTATACAGAATACATTTTTAAGTTTCAAAGCTTAAGCTTTGTAGCGTTATTTTTTAAAAAACAGAGGACTGCATACATTTCAGTTTTCCATATATCTAGCTGCTTCATCTGCTTGCTGGCATCACAGTGTATTTTCCCCTCTTAGCTCCAAAATTCTGAAAAATTTTGCATCTCCAATCAAAATTTCTCTTTCAAGATGACCTCTTCTCTCTCTGGACATGACCTAGACAGTGTAGATAAACTCTACACTGTCTGTTTGCAGTATGATTTTTCAGAATGCCTTAGGTTTGCCCTCTGGAAAGCAGAAACCTTAATAATACTTATCCCATGTTGAGATGATTACATGATGAGGACCACAGATCTGACACTATGATCTTCATGCTTAAGGGAGATGTTGCTGTCTATTTCTCACCCCTGATACCCTCCAGGAAAAGCCTCTGTCAGTCTTGGACAAGGATATCTTACTGATTACATCAGGGAGGAAGTTAGATAGTGCTACTTAGAAGAATATCAAGAGAGATGACTCTTGGAAGTGGTCAAAGAAGAAAGATAACATTGGGGAAAAATAGAAAGGCCTTCTATAGGTAGGTGAAAGGCAGGGGTTTTGGAAGATGTAACAGTTCTGTGTGCATGCATGAGTGTGTGTGTGTGCGTTTCTCTTTTTGAGATGGGCTGGCCTCAAAATTGCTGAGTAACTGAGGGTAACTTGGAACTTCTGTTTCTCCCCTGCCCCCTAAGCACTGTCATTATTACAAGTGCATGACACTTACCCTGGTTTCTGCTGGGAATTGAATCCAGAGCTTCTTGAATATGAGTCAAGAACCCTACCAGCTGAGCTATAACATTAGTCTAAGGAACACACCTGTAAGATGACTATATATCTTAATTTGTCTGAAGCGGAGAGGGTTTACCAATTGTGAGACCTCCAGTGATAAAACCAGGAAGATCTTGACAAAGTAAAACAAGTGAGTTGCTTAATATATTCATCTTTGGAAAGTCATAATGAGCCTTCTCAATGCCCCTGAAGAATGGGTGGACTGGCCATCCTCTTGCAGAGAAACCTACATTTCCGTCTGGAGAAATATTGGAAAAGCAAGTGAGATAACATGAGAGTGAAAGGAATCACAACCAGGAAATGACTCAACCACTCTATCCAAACAATTTGTCAGTTCATCTCAAAGAGTCATGCATTCCCAAAGAACCTTTATATATGATTGAAAAGTATGTTTTGGGGACAGAGAGATGGATCAAGAGTTAAGATTACTTGCTGGTCTTGCAAAGAATGGAAGTTCAGTTCCTAGCACCCACATGATGGCTCACAACTGTCTCTAACTCCAGTTCCAAGATATCTATTGCCCTTTTCTGGCCCCCTCTTCTGGGCACCAGGCATGCACACAATATGCTTACATGTAGGGAAAAACACACCTAAAAGAAAAAAAAAATAAATGGATCTGTAAAAAAATATGTGTTTCACAATCTAAACAAGGATAAAGATCTCTGCATCTGAGCATCAAGGATGCTCCATTCTTTAGATGGACCTCTGCTGTCTCTTCAAAGACACCAGAGCAGCTGAGCTTTCCCTCTGAGACAGAGAAGCAACTGGGGCATGAAAGAAGTCTCACAGGGTATAATCCACAAGGACTGTCCAGAGCCTCACGTGGAATGACAAAAAAAAAAGATGCTACAAATGACTGGGGATTTGTCTCTGAGCATCCACATGTTCTGTCCTGGCAGCCCGTCCCCAGAAGCAAAAACCTGGTCCTGGTATGGTAGGGTACTTTAATGCTTCTATTTGGTGAAACAATTTCTGCTGTATACCACTTTGTTAAAACTTCAGAACCTTTCTGCAAAGAATTACAAAGGCCCTGCTTCTCAGCAAAGCTCATCTAGATCTCATCAGGTGTATGTACTTTGTACAGGTCCAATAACTTGAGTTCCAGTCCATGATCCCACAGGTAATAGGAGAGAAGACTCTCAAGGGTTGTTCTTCACAGGAACACTTTCACATGCACAAGTCTGTGGTCACACACATGCACATACACACACAGGCACACACACAGGCACATATACACATGCATGCACACACACATGCACACACACACACATATATATGCGCATGCACATAATTAAACATAAACAAGAAAAGGAAAAAGAGAAGTTCAGTTGTCTAGCTCCCACCTGTCCCAAACATAATTGCAGTCACAGAAGCCACAAAGACAAACCTCTCTGCCATGTTCCATGTCTTCACATACTTATCCAGTTTGCAGAGTGGAAACAATTCAGCTGCTTGTAGATCACAAAGCCAGCACCACCTTGGTTCACAGCATCAACGGTTCTCACCTTTTCAATAACAACCAGTAATTACTTTTAATTTAGATTTTAATGGACTGATTGATTTTGTGTGCATGTGTATATTTGTTTATGTGTGTAGGCAAGCTCATTCCACAGTGTATGTGTGGGAGAAAGCTGACTCTCTCCCTTTACCATATGGGTCTCAGGAATCAAACTCAGATGTTTAGGCTTGGCAGCAAGCTTCTTTTTATCACTGAGCTATCCCACTGGCCACCCAGATAGTTAGAGTAGATTGTGATTGCTTTCCTCTTTCTTGACACTTTCTATGAGGAGAATGTCCTCCTAACAGTCATTGGTTCAGCTGTCTACACTGTGAGCCAGTGTTAGTCAACAGCCAACCCTTATGGACACCTGTAACAGGTGGTAGGAAAAAGAAAATCTCTCTTCCTGCCATGGGGTCTGGACCCTGCTGATGGACTGGGTCCTCTCTAGGCTTTACTGTTGGGACAGCAAGAAGTTCACATCTTGGACTGTTATGAGGAATACACAGGCAGAAAGAAGCCCCACTGGTCATTGAGATGAATGGGCTCATTGTTGCAGAGTGCCTAGCAGGAAGCTACCCACATGGAGATTCAGCAAATAGGACTTGCTTTTTCTTCCTGGAACAAGGCATTGCACTTCCATTTAAGTGCAAAGAAACTAAGTATTCTGGAGGCCTTGCCAATCTCTCAATGTGGACCCTCTATTCACAGCTTCCCACAGAAAACTAATCTAACAGGAGCTGGACATAGGACTATCTAAAACTGCCTTACTTGGCTGAGGCCCAATCTAGAGTTTCCCCATGATGCTGTTCTCTGAACCACCAGTGGATGCTGCATACCATGCCACCTAGAGTACACTTCTGCTCATTTTACTGTACTAAAAAACCCATCTGCCTATACAAAAACATGAAGACATTTGCACACACACATGCATGCACACATGTCCACATATAGACACATCCACAAATGCACACACATGCACCCATGTACACATATACGCACATGCACATACACACAAGTCTCCTTCTCAAATGACAACTAAACAGCAAATAAAAACATTTTTACCACTGGGCAGGTTGACCTGCAGATAAGAACTTCCAGAATTTTGCCAAGAAATAAAACATATCGAGGGGGGAAAAGATCAGATTTTGGACACAGTTGGCATCTAGAGTAAGCTCTAGCTTGGTTATACACATGCAGCGCAGTAGAGAAAAGTTCCTCATCTTCAGGCCTGACCTTTCTGTGTTGCTGAAATGTTCAATGAGAGCTGAACATGGTGGCACATGTCTGTGATCCCACACTCAGAATGCAGGAAAAAGAAGAACACTGGCTGCATAGGTGTAGAGTCCCTGTCAAAAACAGAAGAAAGAGAAGAAGGAAGGAAGGAAGAAGGAAGGAAGGTACTTGTGCTGCACAGGGTGGCTGCCATGGTGTGCCAGGCTGAAGTAGAGGGCACCTCTAAAGCACAGTTGGTAGTGATCTATTACAACCAATCCTTATAGAGTAAGGCCTTCCTTCAGCCTTTGTATCTAACTGCAAGAATCGTTACAGATATTTGAAAATAACAATGACTTTAATGAGCTGATTCCAGCTGCTCAGAGAAGCAGGTTTTGTGGGTCATTTCCCTTTGTGATGAGGAGTGAACCACCCCACACGCATGGTTTGAATGGCTTGTTGAGAGGCAGTGGAGATGTGCCCTAGAGCTCAGCTGCTTGCTGACCATCAGCAGAATGTGGCAACTGTTCTGGCATGTGAGGAGAGCAAATCTGCGTATTAAACATAGACTAACAGTTGTCACTCTCCACTCTTTGCCTAGGCAGACGCTGCTCAGCAGTTGAGGAAAATCTGTGTTGTTGAATTTGAACTTGGAATCTTCCCTCAGAACCTCAGCCGTTATCACACAATCACAGTCAGCCATCACATTTAAAAGTAGTTGCTATTTCTAGCTCAGGAAAACAGCGTAGAGCTTGAGAGATAATCCCTGGTGGGCAAAGAAGAAAGCACTCACCCACTCATGAAATATCGTTAAAAACGGAAAGTAAAGTGGTGCTTTAAGGATGAAGGTCAAGTTATGGGGAAAATGAGAGAACAAGAAATTATGAATAAGACTTGGAATTAGCACTAGTGCCAAGGAAGGGCCCACAGACATGTGTTCGTAACAAAGGACTGAGCTTCTTCAGGACTGGTGGGCTCAAGACAGTGCTAAAGTCAGTGGTGGGAGAGCAAGTACCAAGTGCCAGGTTCTCTCCTAGGCATTCTTCACAATAACCTAGGGATTGAAAACTTGTGTCTCCGTTCTCTTGCTGAAGACATGCAGAATCTAAAATAACAAAAGAGTCCATGTAAAGGTACGCTCATTCATCCTCGCTCTCCCTTTTCCTTTATATTATAGATGAAGTTTCTACGTTGAGTATTTAAAAATTTCTGGACTACATAAAGATTTTACTATTAGTGAAATGTAAAAACAACATTCATAAAGACATGATAAAATTTACCAAGGTTTGAGGGCTGACGTTTCTAAATGACATCACAGACTTCAGACCTTGGTAAGACTTCAATACAGATTCTGAGAGGTATACAGACTAGAAATACCAAAGATGACTCTTGCCTCAAGGACTTGGACTTGTTTGCAGCAATGTGTCTGAAAGAACTTCAGGCTCTGCCTGGATCCCCCATTCTGCTAAGGCTCTCTCCCTAGCCCCTTGGTGAATGAGAGACAGTAAGGTTCATTCATGTTCATGCATCTCCTGATATGGAAATGCCTGACTATAATCTGGCTTCACCTCTCCTAAATTCTGTCATTTTTTAAAACGGTGTTACTGCTGGTGAAGTACAGCAAGGCCAGACACACGGTTAATTGTGGTCATGGTTCTAGGGAGAAATACTGCCTAAGGCCACCCAGAAGCTCTAGGCTGGAAGCAAAGACAGGTAGAGGGGGGTAGCATTCACCATGGGTGAAATCCCTCTTTGTGGTATTTATGGGGAGATTAGCAGGCTTTGGATGGGCTCTTTTGACAACTGCTACATGTTCTAGTGGTATTGAGCCTGACCCTCGGCATTGGGTACTTGTCTTGAGATAGTTAGGAAGGACAGATAGGATGTGATTTGCTGATAGCAGAGGTAGCTGGGGTTTGGGTTTAAGAACGTGGGAAGAAATGACCAGTCTCTATCCATAGCTGTGTGTGTAAAATGGGGATATTGACACCTATCCATTGGGATTGTGTGAGGATCAAAACAGAAAATAATTATGAAGTTGTAAATTGGTACCAAGTGGTCAATAAAATGTATAATTCTTTAATAATAATGTTGTTATTAAAGTCAAAGACCGTTCTGCTTACAACATAAAGAGTTTTCTTGCCTGGCATTCTTTTCTGGAAGCATGATTCTACTGCCTCCCCCCCTTCTCAGCCAAGAAGCTCTGATCTAAGGGTTACATTAGATTGGATCATGCAGACTGGCTGTTACTCATTCAACAGTTGGTCAGTGACCACTGAGATTTTCTGATTCAAAAAAAGAAGGTGGTCAAGAAAATTATTAGCTATTAGCAGAGCCAATTAGATTTATTTTCCCTCAAAATAGGAAGTGAGCTCATTAGAACAGAGGGTGGCTAAGGAAGTCAAGAGATAAAAGATGTAGAGCCAGCAGACAGAGAGAAATCTGTAGAGAGAAGAAAGACAGAAGAGTTGGTTATAGAAGTAGCATTGGGTTCTGATTATCTTCCTGGCTCCTATACACCAAGATTTGCCCTCTGCATCCTTTTATCTCAAAGAAGAAAAAATATATACATCCATAGATTTTGAAGAAGAAAGGAAGCATGTCATGCTAGCAGATGTAAAATTCAAGTTCAATCTTATATAAAGCCACAGGAATGTCATGTGACCATCACTCTAGCTTCCTCTATAACTAGTTCTGAACCAGCCACTCTTTCCTTATCTATGAAATTGCCTGGGCAGCTTCTAAGGCTCTGAGATAACATGAGGTTCTGATGCTTTACGTGTCTTCAATGCTTGCTGAGGTAAGGTGAGTGTTGGATTGTGGACTCCAGTAGGATCCAAGCAAAGGCATCTTGCTTTCTTAGGCTTCAATAAAAACTATCTTGGTGCTTGTGCCCTGTATCACCCTGATGTCTATATAAGAAGGAGAGACATGCCATCAGCCAAAGAAAGGAGGATAAATATAGCCATTGTCAGATTAATATCCCCAGGATTACTCATGACTCTTTCAAAGTGAAGCAAAGATCATGTGCCGCCTGACAGCCACCCATCTGGCCTGAGAAGACTCACCATATGGATGATTCTCGCTAATTATAGTTAAATACTGAAGGGAGGGGGTTACAGTGTGGAGGCTCCTGAGACCAGAAGTTTCCTGGTTCCCCCTTTCTGGGAGCTTGTGAAAAGGCTGTTCCTGGGTTCTCCAGATAATTTCAGGTAAGTATTCAGCCTCTATAGATCTGACTTTCACCAACTCAAAGGCAGAGAAATAACCCTCATTATTTTCTGTGTTTAAAAAGTATCAATAACAGTGGCTCCTGTGCTAAGATGACAACCAAGATTCTGTATCATGGAGGAATCCAAAGAAACATTTGGCAGTTTGATGAAGCTACGTTTTGTTGCTACTACTAAGGACTTGGATTTTTGTCTATTGCCCCATGATTTATTTGAAAGATACAAGGAAGGTTGTTATCATTTGCTAGACCTAGACAAATAACACTCAGTGAATCAATCCAATTCCAGAGAAGAATTTCCTAGCAACGTAAGGCATTGTTTTCTTAAAATAAGTGCAGATGGCCTTCTCCCCATCTGTGATGGCTAATAAGACTGTCAGCTTGATGGGATCTAGATCACTGAGAAATCAAACTTCTGTTCCTATCAGTGAAAGGTTAGATGAAATGGGAAGACCTACTTTATATGCATATGAAATCATACATGGCCTGGGTCCCAGACTGAATGAAGAGGAAAAGGAGAACTGAACATCTGTATTAATCTCTCTCTGCTTCCTGACTATGGATACCATGTGACTAGGTGCTTACATGGTACAAGTTCCTGCTACCCTGTCTTCCCCAAAGAAGCAAATTGTCCCTAGACTGTAACCCAAAACAAACCCACCCGTTCTTTTTTGAATTGTTTTTACTTTGTATTGTGTCATGTAAGAGTGTCATGTAAGGTGAATAATATACCATTTCAAGGCCATGGTTTGATCCCTAGCAGAGAGAAGGGGAGAAGAAAGCGAAGGGAGGAAAAGTGAAAGAGGAGGAGATAGATAGATAGATAGATAGATAGATAGATAGATAGATAGATAGATTCTTGGCTTTAAACAATTGCTGTGAGCCATCGATTTGGGTGGGTAAAGAAACACGGAATACATAATTCATGGGTGAAATCATTGGTCTTTTCATTTTGCCTTCATTCTATCTCTGTACCCGGACCCTCATTCCTTAAGTGTAGCTCATTAGTCTACTAACAGCAACAAAGTAGGACACCCTTTCTGCAGAGGTTCAAGCCTCCCTGGTCCCAGAAGTCAGATAGATAACGTACATTATTTGAGTGGAGTAGGTAATCAAAATTCACACAGCTCTCTCAGTGTTCATAAACTGACCTAGTTTTCTCACAAATGTGGACACAAAGAAATACTTCTAAAATGAGGAGAAATGGATAAATGACCATTCATTGTGGCTCTAGAGTTTGGGAGACAATAGGATGTGAGAGGATGGTTCATTAAATGGAGAACATACAGTGAGTGTTAAGGGACTACTTCTGCAGAGCCAGGCTGTAGTTGGATGGACATTTGTAGAGATACCATCAACCAGGTTACGCAAATGGAATTCACTGTTTATTCATGTTGCAAAATTATAATGAACACTAGGATTATAGGATGCAGTCCCAGTATTCTATAGAGGTTCTTGTCAGCTGAGGAAGAAAGCTTCAGCACCAACAACACAGAGCTAAGCTGACTGAGACAGGCTTAAAATTTCAAACTTGTAATGTCATTGGAACTCTTTACATTCAGTGCCACTTGAATAATTTACCATCCCTAAACTTCCCTGCCATATAACAAATGTCATTTTGCTTAAGCCCATACCACATTATAACTGAAGAAGGTTCTTTACTTACAATTTACATTATTGTTCTTTTGTTTTCAACTGAACCTAGGATGCATTCTTTAAAAGGCAAGCATATACCAGCAATAGGCTGACAAGATGACTCTACATTTTTCTGACTTACAACCTTACTTTTGGGTTTGGTTTCTCTACTAGAGCCTCTATTTTTTTTTTCTGTTTATTGCTTCTGGGATGAGAAGAGACTGTGTCCTGAGTGATGCAAAGAAATGATGAAAGTTGTATTTTCTATATTTCTAACATTCATAATGTTTGCTACAGCCCCATCTGACTGATGCTCAGTTTGTAATCCATAGGTGGATATACTTACTGCAAGCAGATACTCTCCAAGCACTTTGAATACATGAGACAGTGAAGTAAAAGGCATGATAATAAAAGAACAAACAGCACAATATTTTTGTAAGTGTGTTTGGGCTAGACTTATGTTAGACTTAGTAACCAGGCACTTTAAGAGGTGGGAAGAATTTTCATCAAACTTCATAAAGAAAGTACTTGTATAATTCATGGCTGCTTCATATAGGGAACTGCATGGAGAGATTGTGACGGGAAAGAGAAAGAGAGAGGGTATGGCAGAGAGAAAGCTGGTGGTACCTGTCACCCTGCTGAGCCTCCTTTTGCAATTTATGAAGACTGTCAGCTACTAACAATCTAGATAACGCATTTCCAGGACAGGGATTATAACTGAAGCAGAAAATGCCAGAAATTAATCCCTTGTTGTGACACTATTTTTTTCTGAAAATAGAACACAGCCTCATCTGTATGGCTGTCATAGAGTAGGAAGTAGCATGAGTTAAGGGCTGATAGGCTTTTAACTATATTGATGTTTTGCAAGATTGTTTTGAGTGAGGATCCCACAGTTTGCTCAAGAAGAGCTGAAATGAAATCAGGGGACAGAGGAGCTGTTTTTACACCCCAATAGCAAGGATTCTGGAGCCTGGGGCCTTAACTAGAATCTTGAGTCTTCCGGGTACTGTCTGTGTTTTCTCAGCTATGTAATTCATCCCCCTGAGCCTCAGATTCCTTATCAGTACATTGGGAATCACAATAGCACCAACACTGGGAGGGATTGTTATTCAAAGTAGATTATTCTTACTGTTCATTTTTAAAGAGTACATAGAATTCGAATAAATTAATGCCAGGCCAAAGAGATGATTCCATGGGTAGTGTTAGATGTGCATGCCTGATGACCTGAATTCAATTTCCAGAACCAGGCAAAGGTAGACTCAGAGAACTAGTTCCACAAAGTTGGTCTCTCGCTTCCTCACACATGTTCTTCATACATGTACCCACACACATCATGCATGCATATACATGCACTAATCTTGAATTTAAATATTAAATGGATTAGTAGATTATGATCTCAGGGTGTTTTTACTTTTTGGATATATGTATTTGGAGAGAGATGAGGCATGTAAAAGAGGGGAGATGAGGAATAAGAAGACAAGGAATAAGGAGGAGGAGAAGGAGGAGGAGGAAAAGAAGGCAGGAAATGGGAGGGAAGAGGAGGGAAAAAGAAAGGGCATGATCGTTAACTGTCTGATTTCTGAGGCTCACCAGATGAGCTTCAGTTTATGCCAGCCTCTGTGCCTGTGATTAACTTTGTGGAGTTCATATACCGACCTCTAAAGGAGACAAAAGCACTACTTTCACTGTTAGGTTGTCCTGAGAGTTGTTTAGAACAGTGTGTGTGGCAAATACACCCATTTTAGCCCACCACAGAACTGTGTGGTTATTGACTGGGCACTCTTTTTATTTCTTTCAGGAATTATAGATAATAACAATGATAATTATTATTATCATCATAATAACAATAATAATAATCACAATAATAACAATGATAACCATAAGAATAAAACAATAATCACAACAATAATCACAATACAATAATAATAACAATGTTATAATAATAACAATTATTATCATTGTTATTATTATTGTTATAATATTGCTTATTTATTAAATAGAGTTGTGGGAATTGGGGGAATACTGAAGAGTATGTAGGCAACAGAACATGCCATTCTTAATTTGAAATGTGCCCAACTTTTCATTTTGACTTCTACAAATGGGGTTGATAATCACCTACCTTTTAGGGTGACAGTGGTGTTGAAATGAGACCATAGTTTACCAGCCTGGGTCATGTACCTTTGGGACTACATGAAATCTGGTGCTGCCATATAAGTGAATACATCATTAGGAGTGTCCTGCAGGTTCATCTTTTTTGGCAATTCTCCTTCAGGCAAAGTCTCAAAAAATGTGGTTCTTTCATACAACCTGACCCTCCTGCTATATGTCATTTGACCAGGGAGAACTTCTGATCCAAATCAGACCAATCTGATTTGCTCTTTGAAGTTGTAATCATAAACAGATTTCTTCCTAATCACAAGCAGCAATTCATCTACAGTGATCCTTTTGAAAGGAAAATCTGAAAGTCACCAACCTCCTCCCCTCTTCAAACATGTACACAGCTCCCTATTGTTCTTGAAACAAAATCCTAGTTAGTCTTACTTGAGCCATCATGGCCACTTCAGGTTTCATCTCATGCCATGTTAGTTTTCATTTCAGTGCTCAAAACATGCTGACCCTCTATGACCTTTGAACTTACTAGGTGTGCTGGCTAGTTTTATGTCAACTTGACACAAGCTAGAGTTATTTGGGAAGTGGGAACCTGAATTAAGAAAATGCTCCCACAGGATTGCCTTGTGGAAAAGCCTGTGGATCACTTTCTTGATTGAAGGGTCCATCTCACCGTGGACAGTGTCACCTCTGGGTAGGTGGTCCTTGGTTCTATAAGAATGCAGTATGAGTAAGTAATAGAGATCAAGCCAGTAAGCAACACTCTAACATGGCTTCTCATCACTCCCTGCTCTGTTTGAGTCCCTGTCCTGACTGGAGGATGGACTGTAAGCTGCAAAATGACATAAACTCTCTCTGCCCCAAATTGCTTTGGCCATGGTATTTTCTCACAGAAATAGAAAAGCCAAGACATTGGGTGTGCCTTGCACGAAGGCCTTTGTACATTCTTTTGCCTTTACCTGGAACACCTCTGCTCTCTTCCCTATGTTTCAGCTATTTTAGTGCACATGGTATCATGCAAACCCTCTCAGACTGCTCCATTGGGTCTATTTTGTCTGTCTACTTTGTACTGTGTACCTTTCTATCACAGTAACCACGATATAATTACACATTTGTATGTACAATTATTTGTTTGGTGGCAGACCTTCTAGCACATTCCACAGTCTCCTGGAATCAGGATGAGCTTTGCTTTTGTATCCATAGTGGCACCTGGTAGAGTGACTGACTCATAAATTGTCCTCAATAAATCCTTGCTTAGCCAATGGTAAAATTCATCAATGGCTGTAACTTCAAGCTGAGACTTCACAGGGCAACTCTGTTGAGATTCTTAGAGTTGTCCTCTTCTCCGTCTTTTCTGGTATATCCCTCTTTTCACATTCTCTGTAGACTCAGTCAAAGGCTCCCGACAGCATTCCATTCAACCCCACACTTTTCTTTTATCTTGGATATGACTACTTCTCTTACCCACAACCCAATCAACTCTTTCAAGGCAGTATAAGGTGGAGAAAGTCCTATGGGTTGTACTGGGAGGATTCGAAATGAAGATGAATAGTACTGACAACAATAATGGCCAAGCTCTGGAAAGCACAATAGATGTTTATAGTTGATAACCACTGTTATTTATATTCTGGCTCAGCAAACTTTCCAGCCTGGCCAGGAAGTAGCACTTCGGTTATTTCTAACCATGGCAAGGTTTATCTTCACTTCTTATACTTATACTGTAATACTTGCTCTAAACTTCAGAATCATCCATTCACCTTAAAAACTCTTTCCTCCCACAACCCCTAGAGTGAATTAGTCAGCAAGTCAAATGTAAATCTCTTTTCATAGGAGATAAACTTTTGAAGCATCATGTAAAGATCTCCTCTATACACCAGTGAGACATTTAGTTTCTCTGAAAACTTAAAAAAATAGTCCAGGCTCAATATCTACTCTGGGTTCATTGTTTGTCCCACCAACCAAATCCTTTTCAGTGATCAAACCAACACTATCTACATAGTGGCCACAAATCTCCAGGTATCTTTCTTCTCTTTCCTTTCTCCTGAACTCACACAGCCACGCCCAGGGGGGTCCACTCACCACTGCTTTAATTGTGTATATGTAGATATAACAGAATCCCTGACAGAACAATTTAAAGTGGAGAAATTGCTTTGGCTCA
This sequence comes from Meriones unguiculatus, assembly GCF_030254825.1. Taxonomy (NCBI): domain Eukaryota; kingdom Metazoa; phylum Chordata; class Mammalia; order Rodentia; family Muridae; genus Meriones; species Meriones unguiculatus. Next base: position 49,900,839 of record NC_083359.1, read on the forward strand.
TGATTTTAGAGTCCATGGCCAATTGCCACTGTGCAATTGTGGAGCATATTGTGACTGTGGAATATGCGACAGAGGAAATTACTCACCTAACTGTCAAATGTGAAGCGAGGACAAAGATACAGAAAAGTATAAGGCCAAAAACCCCTTATTTCAGGGATTTGCTTCTTCCAAAGATCCCACCTTTTACATTTTACCACCTCCTAGCAAATTCAGCATGCCATGAACTCTTGAATGATTAACCTGTTCATTATATCAGAACCCTCATGACCTAATTGTCTCTGGGAATTTCATGACAGACATACCCAGAAGTGTATCTCAGTACACTTCAGTACCAGGTATTTCTTTATCTAATCATGTTGAGGATACGAATGAATCATCCAACCACCCTACAAAAATGTCTCCCATCCCACCCACTTCCTCACCTACGTCATCATAGCGAAGCCTCCGTGATCTCTCCCCAGTGTGGTTAAAATTCTTTTCTAAGCTGCCCTCTGCCAGTCTTCTCATCTCTGCAAATGCAGTTCTCATAATATCTGTTCATGTACCTCCTCTGTAATATAACTAGCATTTCAGGAACACTTGGAACTTATCACCACTGATCTCTGGCTCATCCATCTACAGACTTATAGCTCCCTGCTCCCTGCGTCATGGCTACCACTTCCTGTCCTTCCAGCTTGAGTCCATTAAACCACCACTTCTCTGTGACTTCAATCTGTTTACACCTCAACTCTTCCCTTCCTTATGGATCCTCTCACTTACCCTCTTCTATTACCCTATTTAAATTACCCGGTCCACCACAGCAATAGCTACTTTCAAACACTATGTTCTCTTCTCTTCCTCTTTCCATCATACTTGTCTGGCAAAATCCAGCCCTAGATGTAACATATCATGTGCCTTCTCTGAGCTACACCTGAGCTGCTAAAACCAGTAGAGGGAAAGAATTAGGCTACTGGTTTTAATGTGTACTGTTCTCTCCCTGCACTTTTCCAATGTTCTCTAAGATTACTCCAGCCACACAAAGCTGCCAAGAGTTGATGTTGTATTTAGCACACTGACTAAACTATTCCCTGCCCTCAGTGAGAGGTTATTATTGGTAGTAGTGTTGTCATTGTCATTAACTCAGCTCATGGCTTCATACCTTGCTCAGCTTAGAAGTTGAAATTTTTTAGAAGAACCTTCCCTAGTATTGTTTTCAAACACCCAAGAATCTCCACTGATATTTACTGATATTTCTTTCCTCTATAAATTCTTTCTCATCTTCCTCAATGTATGATCTAGGGTTAATATAATTATTTTGATACTTTCATACATATATGCACTGTCTTGTTATTATACTCACCTGCCTCCATTACTGCCTGCTAGTTCTCCTCTTTTTCATCCAAACCCCTTCTTCCCAATTAGCCCCTCGGTAGATATACCATTAATTAAAATGATGCATTTCATTCAGAAGCAGTTATCAATTAATACCTCTTCTGGAAGATATAGGGCCTCGTGAACATCTCCTATATCTGTGACAGGATGTAGAAGAATCCAGTCTTGTGCAGATATCTACAAATGATATATGTCTTTAAGATTTTTGCATGGTCCTATCTCCCTTCTCTCCTCCTTGTAACATATATAAATGCTGGTCATCTTCTGGACTGATGTGTAAATAACCAGTTTCCATGTCCTGGGCTCAAGACAATCCCTCAAATAAAGAACAGAATGAATGTTTGACAAAATGGCATGGGGTATTTAACCTCTATGTGGAAAAAGATTTTGTCTAGGAGGATAATAACCATCAACTGCTTTAAAATAAAAGGGGTAATCCCATAATTAAAGTCCTGGTTGATTCAAGGATTTGCACTCTGAAAGCCATTTCTCCTTCAGAATTGTAATTCATTATCCCAAAGCAATTTAGTTCTGGTACTTACATTTCCAAAGTATAAGAACTTTCCTGGCAGAAAGGGCAACTGAATTAATTATATTAGGCACCATGCTCTTTAATTAGATCAATAGGAGAGCATCCAAAAACATCTTGGGAAGTATTTGCTTCATTGGCTGGGCTTTCCAAGGAGCCCTGCATCAATACTAATCCATAAGAAAATGCTTAGAACAACATGGTGGCTTAGCAATGAAAGGATCATTTGGCTGAAATTAATCATGTTGTCACAATGCAAAAGCAAAACAAAATCAGTTTGTGAAACGAATCTGGAGCATTGAAGAGCATGCTTCTCTACCACAGCCTGAGGATTACAATGAGTTCCACAGCACATGACTTTTGAATGACAGAGACAAATGACAATTTCATCATCAATGTATGCAATTATTCAAAGGAAAGATCTAGGATGATTTCACAGATAATGATATCATCTGGGAAGCCCACTGGGTGTGAGTCATAGTTGTAAAACTGAACATTTTTCCTTCGATGACTTTGCAGAGGAACAAGGTAGGGCAGGGCTCAGCTTGGAGACCCACAAAATAGGTCAGAATGTGGTTATCATTGAGTTCATTAAAGTGGTGTGTATGTGTGCATATGTGCACAGATATGAGTGAGATTACCCAAAGAGAAAGGTTGGTGGGCATAAAGATTACTGTGTACCAGCAATGGTTTCAATGATGGCAAAATAGTTTCTAAAGAGCATTCTTCTAAAAAAAATTTTCTATCTTTTGATTTGTTGAAAATTTCAAAACTATTTTCTAATAATCATATCTTTACAATATACCTGATCATAGTGCAGGTACATTCAAATTAGATACCACTGACAGTAATGGTAATCATGGAAATGACGATAGTTGCAACAAAAGTAATGTAACTGCTATGCTTACTGAGTTTGTATCATTTCCTAAGCATGATGCCAAGGACTCATGACAGATACTATTATTCTTGGGCTTTTATAAGTGAAGACAGTGAAGGAACAGAGAGGTGAAATTATATGTTTTAAGATATACAGTCAATAAATGACAGAACCCAAGTTCAAGCCCACAAAACACACCAAGTCCTATTTTCTTGATAAACCAAGTGGGAAATAGTAAGAGCTGTAGAGGACAGGAACTCCACAAGGAGAGCAACAGAACAAGAAAATTTGAACACAGGGAACTTCCCAGAGACTCATACTCCAACCAAGGACTATTCATGGAGATAACCTAAAACCCCTGCACAGATGTAGCCCATGGCAGGACAGTGTCCAAGTGGGTTACCTAGTAATGGGAAGAGGGACTGCCTCTGACACAATCTGATTGGCCTGCTCTTTGATCACCTCCCCCTGAGGGGGGAGCAGCCCTACCAGGCCACAGAAGAGGACAATGCAGCCACTTTTGACGAGAACTGATAGACTAAGATCAGAAAGGAGAGGAGAACCTCCCCTATCAGTGGACTTGGGTAGGGGCATGCATGCAGAAACGGGAGGGAAGGTGGGATTGGGAGGGGAGGAGGGAGGGGCTTATGGGGGGGATACAAAATGAATAAAGTGTAATTAAAAAAAAAAGAAACTCAAAGAAGGCATTGGTTCTCATGGCTTTCATGTCAGAAAATACCAAAGGTCAGACACTCTGTTCAGCCTACAGATAGAGACAAAGGATCAGAAATCCTTGATGCATATGAAAAATGGAAAGAAGTGGCAAGAAACTAGCCTCAGGAATCATGCAGCTTTAATTGAACCTCTCTCCTGTGGCTTGTTCAATGGTTCATACACCTGCTGACTTGGGTACACGTGATAAGGAGACAAAGTAAATCTCTCATGCTCTCAGATTTTGAGATGATGGTTCTTTGTGAAGAACATGATGGTCCACACCCAGGCAATGGGCAACAAGACACCTTCTTGGTGGTGGTGTTCTTATATCAGTCAGGGCAGAGCAGACAACACTCTCTTACACCTAGGACTCATAAAAACCAAACCAAATCAAATCCAAGCGGTACAGCATGGAAGGAAGAAGACAGGCAGAGACTTGTGAACCACCATGCCACCCACAGACCTACCCTTCAGTGCATGGCACAGGCGAGCCATAGACACCTGCTTGCTGACATGCCATGATATATGTAGCATGTCACCCAGGGGCCTGCAGCTGTGTGTCCAGCTAGAGCCACCAAAATGTGAGAGTGTGTAGTGATCAGATGGGGGAGAACAAAAAGTAGAGCTCTTTGAGTATTATAAAGAAAGAACTGGAGACTCGAGGGCGGAGAAGAGTAGCCTGTTGTGAGCAGCCAGCCCTGCCACCTAGAGCCATGGTGAGGTCTCAGCCCAAGCTGCTGATAAGAGTCATGTCTGTACCTATATCTACACAGTGGCAGGGGTTGGTGTGGATGTCTGTGGCTCATATTACCACTAAAGAACATGGGGATTCTCCTGGTCTAGGCAGCTGCCAGAGACCACCTGGATGTCCAGGGGCTGGGCAGAACTGAGTGTGGCATTCACTGACTGTGGTACTATGGAGAGTTGGCCCTATCTCTCATGGCTGGCTGCACTCAAGAGGGTGGGCCCTGTGCCTCACCCAAGCAACACAGTAGAGCTGTCCCTGACAGTGTGGGTGAGCCAGCTCCGAGGGTGTGAGTGTGGGAGCATTGACCCCACCACTCGTCTGCTGTGTGGTAGCACAGGCACAGAGGTGACGCTCCAGCCTCTCCTCTCATTACCTGCAGCAGTCAGGAAAAGCTGCCTATAGGGTCATGAACTGGAGGCATGGGTGCAGGTGAGCCATGGGCATAGGAGAGTTGACCCTGCCTCCTGCTGATAGCAGCATTAGGTGGCCTAGTCACAGCGGTGCAGATAAGGGAGTGCCAGTAGGCTGACCAGCACTGCTACCACTCAGGCTAGATCCAGGGAGATACCCAAAATCTATATCATCTGTGAATGATTGGGATGTGTGAAAGGGCCACTTCTGCTGTTCAAAAGCTCCATGACATAGGGAAAAAACAGGACAACTGGACTGGGAGGAATCCAAATGATGATTCAGTTTTGATGGTGTCACTGAATCCAGAGATCTCGAATCACAAGAATGACTCATTATAATGAACAAGTGAAGATGTGTGGACAGAGGGATGGCTATACTGTGGGACACTCTGACATACTACAGCTTCCGTATGACATGTTTTCTATGCTTTTGTTTGTTTGCTTGCTTGCTTATATGTTTTTTTTTGAGGGAAAGGTTGAAAGGACAAAGGGCAGATATGAGGGAATGGGGAAATGATGCAACTGGGGTGCATGATGTGAAACTCACAAAAAATTAATAAAAATATTTAAAAAAGAACATGATGGTCATGCTCTTGGGCACAACTGGGCTTACTAAAGAGCAGAATAGATTTGGTGGTTCAGTTTATCCTAAATCCTTGAGGGGCCCTATGCCTACTGTATACCTATAGGTCACCATACCTCTTCTGCTAATTGTGCTACTGTCTTATCCTCTAAAATAAGAGCAGCAAGTCACCACAGCCCCTTGTTTTTCTCTAATGGGAGGAAGAGGTTTGTTCCCCCCTCACTCGTGCTGTGCTATCAGTATTAGTCAGCAAGGGTCTTCTTCATTTATTATTCTTATTTACTCAACCTGGGGTTGTGACTCCCACAGGAGTCGCATATCAAATATTTACATTACCATTCACAATAGTAGAAAAAGTTCAGTTGTGAAGTAGCAACAAAACAATTTTATTATGATTGGGGGTCAGCACAGCATGAGGAACTAGATTAAAGGGTCCCAGCATTAGGAAGGTTGAGAGCCACTGGCTTACAAGGTATACACACACTAATGTGCTGAATATACCCTTTAGCTCAATTTCCTTATTTTATGCACATGTAAAACATACCTTTATGCTTGAAAAATATGGTGCTATTTGAGTGTGTTTTAATGCTGTAAAATTCAGCGTGATTCTCTATCTCTTCACCTGCATTGGACTGAAATTTCCTCACTTTCTTCCATGTGATATGGCTCGTAAGTCTCTAGTTCTCTATCTCCTTTTCTCTGCCATTATTCATTGGCTCAAACAACCAACATAAAATAGTAATTGTACTTAGTTTTGTAATTATTTCTCTGATGGGCTGAGTAAGGAAATAGAGTGTCAGGTATGTATTTTTACTTCTAGTTCCTTATTATAGAGAATTTTTGTATCTTTACTTCATATCCTAGAGCTTACAGGAAGCAAAAACTAAGCTTCAAAGTCATCTTTCCTCAAATTTGCTGACAATCTGCTTCCAAGTGGAATCACACAATATGAGGTCAGTGTTCAACCTGCTTTTACTAACAGACAATCTAAGAATATATGAGCATATCCGGAACCCGTGTGCCTCCTTTCAGATAAGAGTGCAGAGAAAATTGCTGTTAAGAACAGGTGAGCAAGGAAATTTGAGGACTTCTCCTAAAAGATCTTTTTATATCTAGATGAAGAAGCAATACTAGCACAGACCTAGTGTAGCTATAATTCTGGAGTATAAGATCAATAACTTAGTTTTGAAATGCTACTGATTTATATAAAATTACTGGGTTATTTCTAGCACAAGTGAAAACACAAAACCCACCCAGTGAGGAAAGGATTAAATCTCCCTAACCTAACACTTGCTTCAAGAGCTTGTTGCATGGAGAAATGAAATGATCACCACCAATCAGTGGCTACTTCAAGGTAGTCATCAGCTGAGACTTCCCCATTGCCTGGCACTCACTGTGCCTCAAGCACTCGAAGTATCACTAGCATGAGGAGCTCAAAGAACAGAGTATCACTAGCATGAGGAGCTCAAAGAAAAGAGCAGCTCTGAGTTCTTTAGAAAATGTAAAACTAGCCTAAAGAAAGGACGCAAGGGTCTGGAAAAGACACCTTAGCCTTTCAGAGTGCTTGTTGCTCTTCCAGAGGACCTGAGTTCAGTTCCTAGAACCGATCTAAGGTGGCTCACCTGTAATTCCAGCTCCACTGGAGTCTATGCTCTCTTCTGACCTTCACAAGCACAACATGCAATGTGAATACACACACATGTGTGTGTGTATGTATAATTATACACACACACATACACACACACACATATGGATCTTATGGAGTACTGGTTGCTTTTTTCATATATATATATATATATATATGAAATACATATAAACACACACACATATGCATATATATGTTTGGTTTTACAGAGAACAGAATTTGATGATGTGAATGTGATATTACCAGGGCCTAGGATTCTGAGAACCCCAGCATAGAGACAGAAGTGAGGTACTAAAGATCATCAAATAAAAGATCAACAGACCTACTGCTGCAGTTTCCAATCCAGCTGAAGTATATCTGTTTTAATGAATGTCCTTGTAGCTAATAATATACATATATTGCATGTTTGTCCTCTAGAAAGACACTATTGAATATTGCCAGAATGATGTCTTAGAATTATGAAGATGTGTGGATGAATTTTAAAAAATTCTTGTTTTGTTTTGTTTTTGTTTGTTTGTTTGTTTTTGGTAAAGAGATAAATGTTCTGTTTTCACGCTGGTTTGGAAGGGAGGGTCTCTGACATACCAGACACATAGAAGTTAGGAGGCCTATTACCAGAGTCATCGGAGAAAGCCCTGCATTTGGCTGGGTTATAGGATACCCAAATGTCTAGTAACACATAATTTGTGGATGTATCTACAAGGTTGTTTCTTGAAGACATGGGTATTTGAGTCAGTGGGCTGAGATTGAAAGGCGTGGTAGGCAATAACCAATCAGCCGAGGGCTCAGAGCCAAAAGCAAAAGGAGAGCGGTTGAATCTCTCTCACTAGAGGAGTTCTGGCACTATGTCCTCATGCCCAAGGACACCAAACTTCAGTTTGTCTTCATACTCCTGGGACTGCACCATCTCAGGCCATTAGCCTTGGAGTGACATCGCTTCTCTGGCTCTAGGGCTTGGAGACTGCACTTAGCCACACTAGTTCTCCCTGGTTCTCTGGCTAGAAAGTGGTTTGTCCTGGGACTTCCTGGCTTCCAAATCAACCTTTCAAGTAATTTCCTTTCCCTTTAACTATGCATGTGTTCTTTTATAACTACACATTTTACATATTTTGTTATATCATACATATTAACATATTTTATGTATCTATATACATCTTATACATATATTGTATATTCTTATGTATACAACATATGATTATATATAGATATCTTATGTTCTTATATGTCTTACATGATCACACACACATATATACATATCCCTATACAAAATGTATATATTATATACATATACATGGACATGAATGTCATATATATATATATATATATATATATATATATATATATATGCCCCTAACAATTGTGCTTCTTTGTTCCAAAGGGTGTTACCTATAAGGCAGACAAAAAGACTTCTAAACAGCTACTATATACATATTCTCAGTAATACTGCACCTACACTGATAAAGATACATTTGTTTCCACTGAGTTGAACTCTATTTCTGTTCAGACTCAGTGGTGTTTGGGACTGTTTGAGGAGGTTTGGTTCTGCCTCCTCAGGGCAGACATGCACATATGAAATGAATCTTAGATGGCCTTTGTACCTCAGCATCTGCCATACCATGTTTGCTTCTAATCTTGAGATGTCCAGGCACTGTGGCACATGGAAGCTGGACTTGAAGGAATAGAGCTTAGTTGAGGTGAGTACCAGGGGAGAAACAGCCTTCTCCAAGCTGTTTCAGTGAAACAGCTCTTCTTTGTTGGGGACAGGGCTGTATAAACCTTGGGGAAGTGGGTAGGTGTTTTCAGGGTGAGCGAACATAATTGGCTGGGCCTGTGAATGCTTCATTTGCATGGACAGACATTTCAGATGCTAGCTGGACATGTCCTTATTAGGAAATAGGAATTTCAACCTGAAACCTGGTCACCAGGCTACATGACTACCTCAAGGGTGGTGGAGATGGGGGCCACAAGGTCACATGGGGCCTGAAGTCCCAGAACAGGGAGGGAGCCATCTTTACTCCTGCTGAGCACAGTTGAGACTTTCAGAGTTTAGACACATCTCAACCAAATTCTTGCTCCAAGTTAACCAACTATCCCACAGATCACGTGCCCCACAAGCATTCCCTCAGCCTCTCCTCAGTTGCACTCATTTGAAAGAATAAGAGTGAATGTTGACATGTTGACTTTGAAACTTCTTGAGACTTCCTCCTCATGGCACAGAAACTTTCAAAACATGTTTGTCAAAGTCTGAGTAAGCAACCTCCAGTGTCTTTTACCAACAGTGCTTCCTAGAGCTACAAAAAGCTTTCAAGTCTCCCAGGCAACAGCAATGGGCACTGTCTGCTTAATTGATAAAAGGGCTATGCCAACTCCTTTACATGATTATATATTAATGTAAAATTTTTCAATCAGGTTTTGAGAAAATCTGTATTGTAAGTATGAGGAAGTTGAGCATCAGTAGCTTTCCCCAAGGTTACCCAGCAAGCAGGTATTTTAGCAGGACTCAAATCCTGACTCTCATCACATTAAAGCCAAGTTTATTCATCACTTTTCACACTGTTCCACCAGTCACTGTTCTTTTCTGTTCCAAAGGAGACCACCCAGAAGGCACCCCCAGGGCAAGAAAAATGGAAGCTGATACCAGGAGCTTGTGGACTGGTACACAGAGACAGCAGGCATCAAACAGAGTGCCCTTGGAATGAGTGTATCCAAGGACTGTTTGATATTCGAGCAAAACTAGGGACCATTTTAAGCCAGTCCAGGTTCTGACACCCTCTGTGTTCCTTCTACATGCTGACGCTTTAAGGAAGAGAAGTCAATATTCACTCAAGTTGCTGTGCACAGCCTTAAGTATCTAGTCACCAAGGAAAACTGTGTCTCTCCTCCTTCCAGTAGAAAAAATCACATTGTATTAGGATAATTATGAATCACCCTTTGATCTGTCTCTATATCTACAAAGCATAAACAGCGTCAGCTGGTAATGTCTGACTGCTTGGATACTTCAGGTTTATATTTTGAATAACACAAGGCTTGGTTGCTAACATCGGTAAATAATTTACTCTAGTCTGAAATAAGAGCTCCAGGCAAGAAACATCAGATCAAACACGCGGAACGGCAGTAGGAGAGCAAACACACTGCTCTCCTAGGAAGACTTTTTCCAGCTTCACTGCTGCAAGGGGGGGCGGGGAGGTGGACAACAGGTTGTGCATCCACCAAGCTTCTTCTGGCTGCGACTCAAATCTAACAGCTTTGATGACAGCAAAACAGGCTGGAAGGAGGCTGTCAGTTGAAAGTACGGAGAACAGATGTGAGGGCTACAGGATAGTCTCTTCAGGCTTTATACATCAAAATTTTCCTACCTGAAGCCCTCAGTCATGCCTAAGCTGAGGAACAACACTTACTTCTTCTCCCTCCTTTAAAAAAAAACACTCTGTGGAGCTGGACAGATGGCTCAGTGGTCAAGAGTACAAGCTGCTCTTGCAGAGGACCTGGGTTCTAGCACCCGAGTGGTGGTTTACAATTCTCTGGGTTGTAATTCCAGTTCCAGGGGATCTGATGCAATCTTCTGGCTTCCAAAAGCACCATGCACACATGTGGTACACTTACATACATGCAGATGAAATCCTCATACACATAAAATAAAAATAAATCATTTTTTTAAATATCCATTGTTAGCATTTGGACTGTAGAATAAATAATGAGTGAAAAAAAGTATATGATCTGATTATCTTTTTCATATACCTAAGACAGAATAGACATCAACAAATGGAATTTCTTAGGCTGTGGAGTTTTCTGGGTGCTTTTTGATAACAACAATTGAAAAAGCAGGATCATAATCTGCTGCAGTTTGATCACAATTAAGCTCAGCCAACTGCAAAACATGTAGAATAGATGAGAGCTGACATAAACTCCGAACATATTGTTAGTGGTTGCTGCTGCAAAGGGCGTGGTAGCTAAGGTAGCACCTCCTTATCACTATATAACCAGAATCTCAGTGGCAATTAGGGGTGCTGTATATCCCTGAAGACTAGGAGAATTGCAGTATGTCTCTGTGATGGATACAACCCCTTTGGAAGGAGAATCTTCCAATTTCTGACAAATCTTTCCTAAGTAGGAGGGTATCAGCTAAGCTTGTTCCTTATTACACAAGAGACTAGGATGAGAAACATTCAAAAGTCAAAGGAATAAAAGCTTGATTCGTTAATAATATCTAGTTGGGACAGACAAGGAGGAGCAGCATGTTGGGCTGTTTGCCAGCAGATTAGAAGACCAACACCTACATAGGATTTTGAATTATCTCCCTCCCTCCCTCTGTCTCTGTCTCTGTCTCTCTCTCTCTCATATGTGCATGCGCACACACATACACAAATGCACACACATAAACACACACACCCTAGTCAGTTACCAATCCATGTAAAATAACCCATGAACATGTAGCTGGAATAAATGAGTGTTCAATATATCTCACTCTTCCTCTCCCATCCTGTCTCCTCAGCCTCCTTTCTGTCTTTTGAAAACCAGAGACCTGTTTTCTTTCTGTTCTCTTTTTCTCTTTTCAGGCTTTTCTATTCTCTCTTGGGATACATTTAACAGAGTTCTAAGTGCTTCAGCCTAACAGTGCAAAGCCTTAATGAGGACAAGAAGGAAACTCCCTTCCCCACATAATGCTTGATTCCATTGACTTCCATAAGAAGGTAAAGGGTTAAGTGTTCCAGGCGTCAAGAGCAGCTGTAATACTTTTGCTGTTTCAGCATGGAAGTAAGAGGCTTACAAGTACGGTTGACCAGCCTAGAAGACAGGGTATTTTCAGGACCAGACAGTATTAGAAGGACCTGTCAAAAGTAAGCAAACAGAACAAAAGAGCTCAGTGTGCATTGTGCAGTGCTGAGCAAGCAGATTACAGAAGGAAATTATAAAATTCCTCCTCAGAGGCCAGAAACCTGGACCTCTAATAGCTCTGTGCTCCTAGAGAGAGAAGTTCTTGATTGAACTGAGAACTGCAATTCCCATCCACTGGACTCTAAGTAGAGATGAATATTCCACTTCAGATTCTCCGTGGCTCTTGTATTCATTATTCTGCCAACAAATCTATTCTCCTTTAAAAATGTGTATTTTTAGGTCCTGATCTGTACAAAATAAGTCAGCAAAAATTCCAGCAATTAGTGCTAGGAAAAATAGGACCATTAATGCCATTTTCATTCTCACCTTCCTAGAATCATTACTGAAGGCTGACATCATGGAGGGCAGAAGACTGTGTAGGCTTTGGATTACGTCCACTATGAGTCTCACCTCTAACTTAACACCTAACTTTTCTCTCTGATCTCTGAGGCAGTGTTAAATGACAAAGAAAAATGTTTAGACATTGCAGGGTTTCTGTAAAATTTGAAGTTTACTGTTTACTCATCTCTTCCTAGCAGATGTTGTGGGTTCTCAGTGCCTCTTTTCTCTGGGAAAAGAAGATTCACTGCACACTGGTTCCCAGTTTAATAAATTCTGGAGAGACTCAATACCCCAAGCCTCAGGAAGTTGATTTACAACACATTGGAACTAGGGGCCACTAAAGGGCTCATGATGAGTCCAAGCTCTGGAGTTGGTGGGGTTCTCACCTGTGCACAACCTACCTGCACACCAGCTGAGGGATCCTGGAAAGTTGGACTGAGGCTTATGTCTCAAGGCAATGTGAGTCATGAGGGTACCACACTAGGGGACAGTGTGTTGGGGGTGAGGGCATCTTTCCTACTCAGAATATTGAATGTTTTGTGTGCTATATAGTTATCCCTGGGAACTACAAGCAAAAAGTGGAGAGAGCTGGTCAGGCTAAGACCACTCAGAGAACTGCCATGCACACTGGGCTCAACTCCTACCTGTGTTACAGTTGAGGCTCACATATATAGTCCCAGCCCACCCCAGGCACCATATATTTCTGATTCAAGATATTTTTCTCAAAAATGGTGCCAGCTCACTCCTGTCACACATAGGTAGAATTTGGAAGTACAGGAAATTCACACCAGTTGCTCAGAATTTAGTCAAGTGAGTAAATGCTGCAACCTTGGGAGTTTTTAAATTTTATTTATTTTTTTTTATTAATTACAGTTTATTCATTTTGTATCTCAGCTGTAGCCCCTTTCCTTGTCCCCTCCTAACCCCTCTTCTTCTCCTATGCCTCTCCCCAAGTCCACCAATATTGGAGGCCCTTGTTCCTTTCCCTCTGACCCTAGCCTATCAGGTCTCATCAGGACTGGCTAAATTGTCTTCTTCTGTGGCCTGGTAATGTTGCTCCCCCATCAGGGAGAGGTTATCAAAGAGCCAGCCACTGAGTTCATTTCAGAGACAGTCCCTGTTCCCATTACTAGGGTACCTACTTGGAGAGTGAGTTACTTTGAGCTACATCTGTGCAGGGGTTCTAGGTTATCTCCATGCATGGTCCTTGGTTGAAGAATCAGTCTCAGAAAAGAACCCTGGGCCCAGAATTTTTGGTTCTGTTGCTCTCCTTGTGGAGCTCCTGTCCCCTCCAGCTCTTTCTATCTCCCCCTTCTTTCATAAGATTCCCTTCACTCTGCTCAAAGTTTGGCTATAAGTCTCAGCATCTATTTTGATACCCGGCTGGGTAGAGTCTTTCAGAGGCTCTCTGTGGTAGGCTCCTGTCCTGTTCCCTGTTTTCTCCCTCTTCCTATGTCCATCCCTTTTGCCTTTTTGAGTGAGGATTGATAATCTTACCCAGGGTCCTTCTTCTTGCTTAGCTTCTTTAGGTGTACAGATTTTAGTATGTTTATCCTATATTACATGTCTAATATTCACTTATAAGTGAGTATATAGAGTATATACCATGTGTGTCTTTTGGCTTCTGAGATACCTAGCTCAGGATGATCTCTTCTAGATCCCACCATTTGCTTGCAAATTTCATGATGTCCTTGTTTTTAATTGCTGAGTAGTATTCCATTGTGTAAATGTACCACAATTTCTGTATCTATTCCTCTGTTGAGGGACATCTGGGTTGTTTCCAGGTTCTGGCTATTACGAATAAAGCTGCTACAAACATGTTTGAGCAAATGTCCTTGTTGTGTACTTGAGCATCTTTTTGATATATGCCTAGGTATAGCTGGATCTTGAGGTAGCAATATTCCTAATTGTCTGAGAAAGCGCCAGATTGATTTCCAAAGTCATTGTACAAGTTTATATGCCTCTTCACTACTTTCTATATACACAAACACTGGCAAAAACACTCCAATGAGGCATTTGTGAACAAATAACTTACATTTGAGATTACAGGGTGTGTGGTGCAAATGTGAAAGGTGTAAGGTAACAGGAAAATATTTAAAAGAATTTTCTGTTATTGAAATATTTGGGTTCTCTTGGGGCTAGAGGATTTAATCTGCCACTTCACCACATCTTGTGTCATGTTGTGTTATTGGTTGTACACTTCTCTTTGTATCCTCTCTAATGATCTTCTCCTTCCCCTGCTTTATTTGCATTGCTCCAGTGTTTTCTCCACAGCGCAGTAACGTTACTGACAGCAATCTTCTCACTCAGAGCTGTATGGCCTTTACTTTCATCACCTTGCTGCCTCTAAGTCCCCCAAAAGTCCAGACCCAAACTTTCCATCAACCTCCAAGTAACTTCTTAGAATTTCTTTCAACGCAGAGTCTCTACTCACAGAAGTAATTCTATGCCACGTAACAATATGATCCAGTTTCCCCGATTTTTATCCCTTTGTTATTTTTTCAATTTTATTCACACAATATATTTTTATCACATTCTTTTCCCTTTGCCAACTTTGTCCAGATCTTCTTCTCTTGGTTAGGGGTGGGTGGGCTTTGTACACATTTGCCCTTCTCAGTGTGGGGATTTTGTCTGGTTAGAGGCAGTGCATGTCTTGCCGGTTCTATCACAGTGTCCGGAGTCCCTATGTGCATCAGTCCTTTTGTGTCCTAAAGATGCTATTTTCTTGAAGTCATTCACCACCTTTGGCTCTTACAATCTTTCCATTTTCTCTTCTGCATAGATTTCTGAGCCTTATGAGAGAAGGTTTGATGATGACGTCCCATTTAGGGTCAACTGTTCCAAAGTCTCTCTGTCTCTGTACATTGTGAAGTTGTGGGTCTCTGTCTTGGTTCCAATTGGCTGTGAGAAGCTTCTCTGTTTGGGTTACAGCTGCAGTTTCTTTTTATTAATATAATTTTTAATTTATTACAGTTTATTTACTTTGTATCACAGCTGTAGCCCCACCCTTCTTCCCTCCCAACTGTGCCTTCCCTCTCTCCTTCAAATCCTCCCATGACCCTTCCTCAGTCCACTGAAAGGGGAGGACCTCCTCTCTTTCCATCTGACCCTAGCCTATCAGGTCTCATCAGGACTGTCTTGCATAGTCTTTCTCTGTGGCCTGGTTGGACTGCTCCTCCCTCAGAGGGAGGTGATCAAAGAGCCAGCCACTGAGTTTATGTCAGAAACAGCCCCTGTTCCCCTTATTAGGGAACCCATTTGGAGACTGAGCTGCCACTGGCTACCTCTGTGCAGGGTTTCTAGGTTATCTCCATGCATGGTCTTAGATGGCATTTCAATCTCAGAAATGACCCCTAGGCCCAGATTTTTTTTTTGATTCTTTGTTCTCCTTATGGAGCTTCAGACCCTTCCAGCTCTTTCTATCCCCCTCTTCTTTCATAAGATTCCCTGCACTCTGCTCAAAGTTTGGCTACAAATCTCAGCATCTGCTTTAATACCCTGCTGAGTAGAGTCTTTCAGAGGCCCTTTGTGGTGGGTTCCTGTCCTGTTCCTTATTTTCACTTTCCTCCAGTGTCTATTCCATTTGCCTTTCTGAATGAAGATTGATCATCTTACCCAGGGTCCTCCTTCTTGCTTAGCTTCTTTAGGTGTACAGATTTTGCTATGGTTATCCTATATTATATGTCTAATATCCACTTATAAGTGAATATATACCATGTGTGCCTTTTTGCTTCTGGTATACCTAGCTCAGGATGATCTCTTCTAGATCCCACCATTTGCTTGCAAATTTCATGATGTCCTTGTTTTTAATTGCTGAGTAGTATTCCATTGTGTAAATGTACCACAATTTCTGTATCCATTCCTCTGTTGAGGGGCATCTGGGTTGTTTTCAGCTCCTGGCTATTACAAATAAAGCTTCCACAATCTGGTTGAGCAGATGTCCTTGTTGTATACTTGAACATCTTTTGGACATATGCCTAGGAGTGGTATGGCTGGATCTTGAGGAAGCACTGCTCCTAATTGTCTGAGAAAGCACCAAATTGATTTCCAAAGTGGTTGTACAAGTTTACATTTGCACCAGCAGTAGAGGAGGATTCCCCTTTCTCCACATCCTCTCCAGCATGTGTTGTCACTTGAGTTCTTGATCTTAGCCATTCTGATGGGTGTAAGGTAAAATCTCAGGTTCAATTTGATTTGCATTTCTCTGATGAGTAAGGATGTTAAACATTTCTTTAAGTGTTTCTCTGCCATTCAATATTCCTCTATTGAGAATTCTCTGTTTAGCTCTGTACTCCATTTTTTAGTTTGATTTGTTTCTGTTTAACTTCTTGAGTTCTTTATATATGCTGGATTTTAGCCCTCTGTCATATACAGGTTTGGTGAAGATCCTTTCCTAATCTGTAGGCTGTCATTTTGTTCTAACAACAGTGACCTTTGCTTTTCAGAAAATTTTCAGTTTCATGATGTCCTATTTATTGATTGCTGATCTTAGAGCCTGTGCTGTTGGTGTTCTGTTCAGGAAGTTGTCTTCTGTGCCAATGAGCTCAAGGCTCTTCCCCACTTTTTCTTCTAAAAAGTTTAGTGTGTCTGGTTTTATGTTGAGGTCTTTGATTCACTTTAGTTTTGTGCAGTGTGATAAGTATAGGTCTATTTGCATTTTTCTTAATGTAGATATCCACTTAGACCAGCCCCATTTGTTGAAGACATTATCTTTTTTCCATTGTGTGTTTTTGACATCTTTGTCAAAGATCAGGTGTCCATAAGTGTGTGGATTTATTTCTGGGTCTTCCATTCGATTCCATTGATCTACCACTCTGTTTCAAGCAGTTTTTATTACTGTTACTCTGTTGTACAGCTTGAGATCAAGGATGGAGCTACCTCCAGAAGATCTGCTATTGTAGAGGGCTGTTTTAGTG
This sequence comes from Meriones unguiculatus, assembly GCF_030254825.1. Classification (NCBI taxonomy): domain Eukaryota; kingdom Metazoa; phylum Chordata; class Mammalia; order Rodentia; family Muridae; genus Meriones; species Meriones unguiculatus. Next base: position 49,917,849 of record NC_083359.1, read on the forward strand.
ATTCTGGATTTCTCGTTATTCCATATAAAATTGAGAATTCTTCTTTCCCTTTCTGTGCCCCAAATACAAGGACACCCACATTTGTAAAAGAAACATTAGTAAAACTTAAACAACACATAGATCCCCACTATAGTAGGAGACTTCAACACCCCACTCTCAACAAAGGAAAGGTCAACAAAACAGAAATTAAACAAAGAAACAATGACCCTAACAGAGATCATGGATCAAATGGACCTAACAGACATTTAAAGTACCTTTCACCAAATATAAAAGAATTTACCTTCTTCTTAACACCACATGGAATATTCTGCAAAATAGACAATACATTTGGTCACAAAACGAGCCTCAACAGATACAAGATGATTGAAATAATCCCTTGTATCCTATTTGACCACCATGGACCAAAGCTGGACTTCAACAACAGAAATAGCAAAAAGCCTACACATACATAGAAACTGAACAACTCGCAACTCAGTGAGAGCTGAGTCAAGGAATAAATAAAGAAGGAAATTAAAGACTTCCTTGAATTCAATGAAAATGAAGATACAACATACCCAAACTTATGGAACATAATGAAAGCAGTTTTAAGAGAAAAGTTTATAGCACTTAGTACCTTCAAGAAGAAGTTTGAAACATCTAATATAAGTAACTTAACGGCTCATCTGAAAGCCCTAGAAAAAAAAAGAGAAGCAGACACACCCAAGATGAGTAGATGGCTGGAAATAATCAAACTCAGGGCTGAAATCAATAAATTAGAAACAAATAAAACAATTCAAAGAATCAATGAAACCAAGAGCTGGTTCTTTGAGAAAATCAACAAGATAGACAAACAGTCAAATTAACTAAAAGGCAGAGAGACAGTATCCAATCAACAGAATCAGAAATGAAAAGGGGGACATAACAATAGACACTGAGGAAATCCAAACAATCATTAGGTCTTACTTCAAAAGCCTATATGCCACAAAATTTGAAAATCTAAATGAAATGGACAATTTTCTGGATCAATTCCACTTACCAAAGCTGAATCAAGACCAGGTAAATGAATTAAATTGTCCTATATCCCCTAATGAAATAGAAGCTGTCATCAAAAGTCTCCCTTCAAAAAAAAAGCTCAGAGCCAGATGATTTAAGAGTAGAATTCTATCAGACCTTCAAAGAAAAGCTAACCCCAACACTCTTCAAAGTATTCCACAAAATAGAAACAGAAGGAACATTACCAAACTCATTCTTTGAAACCATAGTCACCTTGGTACCTAAACCTCACAAAGACCCAACAAAGAGAGTTTCAGGCCAATCTCCCTTATGAACATTGATACAAAAATTCTCAACAAAATACTTGTAAACCGAATCTAAGAACACATCAAAGATATAATCTACTATGACCAAGTAGGCTTCATCCCAGGCATGCATGGGTAGTTCAATATAGGGAAATCTGTCAACGTAATCCACCATATAAAGAAACTGAAAGAAAAAAAAAACAGATGATAATCTCCTTAGATGATGAACAAGCACTTGACAAAATTCAACACCCATTCACATTTGACGTTCTAGAGAGATCTGGAACAAAACACACTTACTTAAAACACAGTGAAGGCAATATACATCAAGCTAAATGGAGAAAAACTTAAATCAATCCCACTGAAATCAGGGACAAGGCAAGGTTGCCCACTCTCTCCATATCTTTTGAACATAGTTCTTGAAGTCCTATGTAGAGCAATAAAACAAATAAAGGAGATCAAGGAAATTTAGTTTGGAAAGGAAGAAGTCAAAGTATCACTATTTGCAGATGATATGATAGTATACATGAATGACCCCAAAAATTCTACCAGGGAACTCCTACAGCTGATAAACACCTTCAGCAATGTGGCTGGACACAAAATTAACTCAAAAAATCAGTAGCCCTCCTGTATACAGAAGACAAATGGGCTGGGAAAGAAATAAGGGAAACAACACCCTTCACAATAGCCACAAAGGACATAAAGTACCTTTGTACCAAGCAATTCAAAGACTTGTATGAAAAAAACTTCAAGTCTCTGAAGATAGAAATAGAAGAAGATATCAGAAGATGGAAAGATCACCCATGCTCATGGCTTGGCAGGATTAACATAGTAAAATGGCCATCTTACCAAAAGCAATCTACAGATTTAATGCAATTCCCATCAAGTTACTAAAACAATTCTTTACAGACCTTGTTATTCCTTTGTAAAGAAGAGTGTTTGAGTTACTGTTCTTTTGCTGTGAAGAGACACCATGATGGAAGCAACTCTTATGAAGGAAAGCATTTAATCTGGGGCTTGCTTACGGTTTTAGAGGGTTAGTCTGTTCTCAGTCATGGTGGGAGTGGTGGTATGCATGGTCCTAGAGCAATTGCTGAGAACTACATCCTTATGTACAGTCATCAGATACAGAAACTGAGAGACTGGGCCTGGTGTTGGCTTTTAGAACCCTAAGCTGTACCTCCAGTGACACACTTGCTCCTATAATAAGGACACACTTCCTCCAACACAGCCAAACCTCCTAATTTTTCTTTCACTCCCTGGTAAGTAAGCATTCAAACATATGAGTCCCTGGAGGACATTCTTATTCTCACAACCACAAAGAGATTTATTCTATTGAAGTTAAGAACATTTAAACACCACTCAACTATGGCGCCTACACCCTGTGGACTCTGGGTACACAGAAGTGAGAGAAATGTAAAGTTTCTGATCATGAGGCCCAGTGTGTGAGGACAAGCAGGCATGGAAAACAGAGTTTCCACTTGGAAAATCCCAACATAGAAATAAGTATGGGGCCTAGTGAAATCAAGAGCGGGGTCATTACTTGGAAGGACTCATCACATGTCTCCTTTCCTGAAATAAAATTCCCTGGAGGACTTTTCCCTGAAGAGGATGGTCTACATCTATTCTGTTTCTCATTTTATCCTGGGTGCTCACCACAGCATCAAGCACCTACAAAGAGACTAAGAAACATTTTCTGAAAGAAAGAATGATTGGAATGAAGCAGTGGCAGTAGCGAGTGTTGGAAGGCCTAGCAGGACATGACTCTGAGAGCTCGCATCTGAATGAGAGCAGGGAAGCAGGAAGATAAGACATATGGAGACCACAGGTGAGAAGGAAAAGATGAGCTGGGGAGAAAATTTGGTTGACAAAGTGCTTGCCTTGCAAATGTGAGGCCAGCTGCTGTGGTGGGGTCACCTCAGCCACAGGAACAGTGAGATGTGAGGGAAGTTCACCTCTGCAGGCTCACTGGACAGCTACAGCCTGCTCCATTGTTAAAAATCAATGAGAGACCCTGCCTCAAATGAAAGATGGAAGGCACATGAGGAAGGATTCCTCAGCTTATAGTCTGTATACACATGTACACACACACACACAGTCACACACACACAAATCCATGCACAAACACCAACAGTATGTAAATAAATTTAAAAAAACAAATAAATAAAACAAAAAAACCCTCACTACACAAATCATTGATAATCTACTCAGACTAAACATGTTCCTTATCTTCATTGCTTAGCACACACTGATGGATTAGTGATGCCTTTGACACTTGCCAGAGTTTCCCCTGTAAGTGCAATGCTCAAAAGATCCTTAATGGAATATGAAATAGAGAGAATCTGGGGAGGGAGAAGCAATTGCCTTTGATGTACAGAACACAAGAAAGTAAAAGCAATTGTCTCTCTGCCTTAGCTGGATTGTAGAGACAAGAGGCACCCTGAGGAAAGAAAGGCAAATTTGAAACCAGCAACACAAGCTGCTCCCCATTCAGTATTCACTCAGCTAGCACAATTTGCAGGGTATGTGTCTTTCCGTGAATATGCAAGATGGTTCTTTCACCCACATATAATTAGCACCATTCACTATTGTTATTCACCAGACAATATATCATATAGACAATATTAAACTGACAATACCCAATTACAATGAACACCAGGGAATATTTTTATTAAGGAGACAATTTGATGATAAGTGGCATCTGAAAGATTGTTTCTGATTTCATTTATTGTTGGATTAACTTCTAGAGGAGTCTTTGTTTTTCTCTGTGTTTAAATGATTTGCTCTTTAATGGGTTCATCTGATGGAGTAGGAAGAACAGATACTAACACAGCATCATGTGTGTCTACCTAGAATAACTAGGGAAACACCTAGAAACTTGGGGCAACACCACTCTGTTCTCAAAAGGACAGTGATGTTGAAAGTCAGTATCTACCTCACAGTAGCCATTCCATATTGTTCTGAGGGCTTCATGATCAAGAATTTGTTTAGCCTTGTGTACAGGCTGGTGAAGCATCATGTCCAGGAGGTAGCCTTGGAGAGCTTATTAGACCCCGAAGTCACACTTACAGTGAAGTGCTGAATTAGCCTTCAGGTCCAGAGGAATGTACTTTAGATTTGTGTTCCTAACCTCCACATAGCATTGCCTCCAGCAGAGAGGACCTGAAACACGAGGAGAATGCTGGCTTACCCATATTGTACCTATATGGAAGACACATGCTATGCTAGGCATGGCGTAAAGCATTTAGCATGATTTATCCTATTCAACACTTTCAGTGTCTGTTTTTAATTAATTGCAGAAATATTTAGAGCAGCATGTTCTAATTGTCAGGAATGGAGATATGATTCAAGAATGCCTTCTGAGTTTACCACTGTCTGTGGGAACTCATGGATTTGAAACTCTGAAGGAAAATTGGGACAAGAGTAGAATAGATCCTTAGGTCAAGAAGCTTTCTCTACTACGATTTCATCTCATAGAAAACAAAATCTTTGGGAAACTTTCCAGGTCGTCTTGTGGTGGAGTGTGTACCCTATGCTGTGCTTTATCACCACACAACACTATAGTCTAAAAACCTATGTACTATTATTCATGGGCCAAAGTCAAAATGCATGTACAAAACGTTTATCAGTTATGCAGCTGTTGAAAAAAATCCATGTCTTTTTTCAGTAGTTTATGTCAATTAAAAAGATTTTGTATATTACTCAGAAATCATGCTTCAATTTAATGTGGTGTTGAGTCTTTTGTCCACCATTTTTATATTAATTACAGTTTATTTACTTTGTATCTCAGCTGTAGCCCCCACCCTCATTCCCTCCCAATCCCACCCTCCCTCCCATGTCTCCTTCCATGCCCCTCTCCAAGTCCACTGATAGGGGAGGTCCTCCTCCCCTTCCATCTGACCTTAGCTTATTAGGTCTCATCAGCACTGGCTTTATTGTCTGCCTTTGAGGCCTGGTAAGGCTGCTCTGCCCTCAGCAGGAGGGGATCAACGAGCCAGCCATTGAGTTCATGTCAGAGATAGTCCCTGTTCCCCTTACTAGGGTACTCACTTGTATACTGAGCTGCCATGGGCTACATCTGTGCAGGCATTCTAGGTTATCTCCATGCATGGTCTTGATTGGAGTATCAGTCTCAGAAAAGACCTTTGGGCCCAGATTTTTTGGTTGTGTTACTCTCCTTTGTGGAACTCCTATTCTTTTCAATCTCTTTTAATCTCTTCCTTCTTTCATAATATTCCCTGCACTCTGCTCATAGTTTAGCTATGAGTTTCAGCACCTGCTTTGATATACTGCTCGGTAGAGTCTTCCCGAGGCCCTCTGTGTTAGGCTCCTGTCCTGTTTCCTGTTTTTTTCTCTCTTCCAATGTCCATCTTATTTGCCTTTCTGAGTGAAGATTGATCATCTTACCCAAGGTCCTCCTTCTTGCTTAGCTTCTTTAGGTGTACAGATTTTAGTATGTTTAATTCTATATTATATGTCTAATGTCCACTTAAGTGTGTCTTTCTGCTTCTGTGATACCTCACTCAGGATGATCTCTTCTAGGTCCCACCATTTGCCTGCAGATTTCATGATGTCCTTGTTTGTAATTGCTGAGTAGTATTCCATTGTGTAAATGTACCACAATTTCTGTATCTATTCCTCAGTTGAGGATCATCTGGGTTGTTTCTAGCTTCTGGCTCTTACAAATAAAGCTGCTACAAACATGGTTGAGCAAATGTCCTTGTTGTGTACTTGAACATATTTTGGATATATGTCTAGGAGTGGTCTAGCTGGATCTTGAGGAAGCGCTATTCCTAATTGTCTGAGAAAGTGCTAGATTGACAAAAGTAAACTTAACAACCCATAGAGCAACCCAGCCCTACAGAAGATACTAGAAGAAAAAGTCCAATCCAATGAAAACGACTACACACCAAGAAAACACGATATAGATAACTTGCCAACAAAAAATTAAAATAAAACAATCATTGCAACAGCATTTCTCTTCATTGTTTATTGTATATACAGAATCAGCATGCCTGTTTAAGGAGAACAGGGTTGTTTCAGTTAGTGATGGTAACACTGTTTGGAGTACTGGGGACTGAACTGGGCTCCGTGACTGCTGGGTATGTGCTCAGTGCTGAGTTGGGAGTGTTTTATATACATATATATATATATATTGTATATATACATATTCAAAAAATACCACTTGAATCTTATTATGCTGGCAAATCTCCCAGGAATCTTGTTAACACATAGATTCTGACTCAGTGAGTCTGGTGGTACCAACAATATGTTTCAGGTTCCAGGTAATCCTAGTATTTTAGCCACTAGACCCCTGTTTAATAGCAAATATCTGATTAAATATAGCTGCATTAATATATCTAATGCTCATGATGGTTAATACTGCAACATGGTAGGCTACAGAATCACTCGGTAGATGTGGCATTATCTGTGAAATATTTTCTGGATCAAGTTAATTGAGGTGGGAAGGTTCATCCTGGATGTGGGCAGTACCATCCCATGGGCTGGGGTTCTGAACTAAAGAAAAGAGGACAAAGCTATTGAACACTGTCATTCAACTGACTCTTCTTCCTGCCTGTGGCTGCAATGTGTCCAGCATCCCTTTCTCCTTCCTCACACTTCCTCCACCATGGCTCCACCATGGCTCCCCTCAAATGAAGCCAAAAGAAACCTTCTTTCTTTTATCACCTATTTTGTCACAGCAACTAGAAAAGTACAGAATATCGCATGTGTACGTGGCTCTCCTCCTTTCTCAAAGATCATACCCTAAAACGTCATTCAGCAAACCAGTTCAACAAGCTGCAATAACAAAATCTAAACTCAGTTTAAGCCAGCTGCCAGGGTAAACTAAAAGCGTTCAACATTTGCAAACAACCACTTAGCAATCACGCTTTGGGGAGCCACATGTGCAGAGTACTTATGGATGCAAGACTCCACACAGTGTTCATTCTGTGGTACCCAGCCGTACCAGGGCTTAAATGAAGGGAAACTGCTCATGTAAAACAGGAAGGGGAGAGGCTACCCATGGTATCATTTACCACACTCTTAGTCTTTACAAAGTCAGGCACTTTACAGATGATCTATCTTTTGCTCCTCATGAAGAAAATAGGGGAATGTTATTATTGTTTCCATTGTTCAGAATATGAAACAGAATTCTAGAGAAGTCAAGCTATTTGCTCATATTCATATTATCCCAAGGGGGAAACTGGGATTTTGAGCAGTTTGTGAACTCATCTGACTTCCTCATCATTAGAAATAAAAATTCTTAGGTTATCTCCACGCATGGTCTTTGGTTGGAGTATCAGTCTTAGGAAAGACCTGTGCTCAGATTTTTTTGGTTCTGTTGCTCTCCTTGTGGAGCTCCTGTCCTCTCCAGATCTTACTGTTAACCTAGGACCCCTGCACAGATGTAGCCCATGAAAGTTCAGTATCCAAGTGGGCTCCATTGTAATAGGAACAGGGACTGTCTCTGACGTGAACTGATTGGCCTGCTCTTTGATCACCTCCCCCTGAGGGGGAAGCAGCACATTATCAGTCCATAGAAAAAGACAATGCAGTCACTCCTGATGAGACCTAATTGACTAGGATCAGAAGGAAGGAAAAGAAGACCTCCCCTATCAGTGGACTTGGGGAGGGGCATGCATGCAGAGGGTGGAGGAAGGGAGGGATTGGGATGGGAGGAGAGAGGGAATCACAGGGGGGATAAAAAGTGAATAAAGTGTAATTAATAAAGAATTAAAAGGTATCTAAAGTTAAAAAAAGAAATAAAAATTCTATGCCTAGCTTTAAAACAAGATGAATAGCTGTCGGAATAGAGAAGAAATGAAGATCTCCATCAAAACACATGGGTGCTTATCCCTAAACAGGACATACACACGTAACACACACACACACACACACACACACACACACACACACACACCCCTCTAAGTTGATCTCCTTCCCCTAGAATTTGAATATACAGATATCCCTTTATCCTGGGCATCCTTCAGTCACCCAAACCATAAGGCTCCTAGTTTCAGTTCATATCCATAGTGTTTTTCATTACAGTTGATTCTGCAGGTCAGAAGAGCTTCCTCCAGAAAATTTTCAGACTAGGTTCAAGTAGTTAACTTGTTCCCTCAACTCACACTTCAACCAGACTGTGATTACAATTGAGCCATTTCTAGGGTTCTACTAGGCAGAATATTAGGTATAGGCTTAAAGTAGTTTTTTTCGCTTCTTGGAATTCTAGAGCTATCATTCAGGACAGTAAGTAGGGAAAGAGATTTGAGGAGGTTTGGTGGCATGGATTATTTCCTATCCTAGTCTCTCATGTTGCTGAAAGCATCCACTCCCAGTATTACTTCCAACCACCAGAAGAAAGGTCTATGCAGCCTCAGAAACAAAGTGTGGTATATAGACCTTAAAAGTTATTTATGTTGGGGGTGGGGATTGTTATAAGGCTGAGAAGAATGTAAAGAAATCTGGTTTTGTTTGATCACTGAGGGGTTATTTAATTATTTGTTTGTTTGAGTCCCAGGCAGATCTCTAACTTCCTGTGTAGCTGAAAATGAGCATAAACTTTTGGGCCCCTGCTTCAGCCCCCGAGTACTTAATGGCATTTCACATATGAACCACCACACCTATGTTACATGATGCTTGGACTGAACCCAGGCCTTGCTTGTCTAGGCAAGTGCTCTGCCAACTGAGCCACTGTGAGAGAAGACTTTTAAAACACACACGGGTGGCTGGAAAGTGATAGTTGCTTCGATGAGAAGCAAATGCTCCTGCCAGTTCTAGTGTGGGTGGAAGAGAAACGGTAGGTAAAATTACACATACTCAAAGCATGTTTGTTAAAACAGTAGCCTCTGAAACAAGATTTGTGCAAAAACAAAGTCAGTAATTTTTTACAAGATTGAGATATGGGAAGTTAATATTAGAGCTATGAAAGCTGTTTAGTTTTACTTAGAAATTAAGAAGAAAAGCCAACTTTACTAATGTTTAACATGTGATTGACAAGAAATAAATCCCTTAATACAGTTTCTAATATTGTGGTGACCCCCAAACATAAAATTATTTTCATAACTGTGATTTTGCTATTGTTATGAATCAGAACATAAATATCTGATATGCAACCCTGTGAAGGAGTTGCTCACTCCCCAGAGCAGTGGCCCGCAGGTTGAGAACTATTTGTCTAAATAAATATGTACATAACTAGGTGTGTCATAAAATACTTTGTCTGATAGAAATGAAATCCTGTAAGAGTAAAATCACCGATACGCATATTTCTAAATGTCAAGTTGATAGAAAAATGTACCACGATGAATCAAGAGTGGTGAGCGATGACACTTATGTAATAGAACATTAGACAGACATTAAAATGAACAGACTGGACTTAAATAGTCTCGAACAAATGCTAAATAGAAAAAGTAAGCTACATAATGTACTAATGCTGATTTTTTCAGGAAAAGCTTAAAGATGTACAAATTAACATTCCGTGCTGTTTATTGAAATTTACAAATAACTATATCAATAAAATTCCAGAATTTCAGAATAGTGTTTCACACGTAGGAGAATACATAGAGTTTAAGCTGAAGGGAAGATTATGGAGCAAAGGATGAAAATAAGATCATTCATCTGACCTGGTGGATAGTGTGTTGTTTGCATTTATTAAATGAATCTAAACTCTTCTGCTCATTCAAAGATTTCATGACAGTCAGAGAATGGCATTCTCTGCAGCAGCAGGCTGAGAAGAATACATCCTGACCCCAGTGTGGAAGTGTGCAGGAAGTTGGTGATCCCAGAAATAAGGTGAATTGTAAACACACTGCAACCACAAGAAGCAGACAATCTAGCCAGGACTAGATTGCTGTTGCCACTTCGACAGCTGGGGATCCTGCCCCATACATCCTAATAAGCATGTAGTCACATGGGCTCTTCCAGGAGGTTTTGGAGTGAGCTTGACTAGCATATGTGGAGGTCAAAAGTCAGTAGCCAGCTGGGCCAGAGGTTCTAGTCCCCAGTGGCAGACTACCAACTGCTCAGCCAGTGTCTGACTAGGAGCACAGCTTCTGCATTTAAAGGTTCCAGCTGAAGTCAGCAAGCACATGCTAAACTGAGAACTGTGAGCTGTTACTGTCACGCAGGGCAGGCTCAGAGCCAGGATCCTTGTCTGTTTTCACTCCTCTTGGCCTGGTAACAGCCGATGCTAAATATGCTTAATCGATGTACCTTGTCTGCTCTTCTCTTGTCTTTTACTCAAACAGAAGTGTAAGTGAAAAGGAGAAAGTCAAGGCCTCTTCAAGGGGTCATGTGATATGATGACTCCATTTTCAAACAGGAAACAAGAATCCCCAAATGAGAAATGTGTTGTTCAAAGACAAACTGATAATTAGTCTCAGGTTTGTTTTAAACACTAATTTCTTTCTTTCTTTCTTTTCTTTTCTTTTTTTTTTGAAATTGTAAGTTGAATTTTATTGGATTAAAATTTACTAAATCCTTTTAAGACTTGATGTGTGTTTGTGAGTGTGTGTGTGTGTGTGTGTGTGTGTGTGTGTGTAATGGAGAGTTTCTGTAACAATTCTAAGTGATTTCTAAAACAATTGAAAATGATTTAGTTTTTCTTAACTCTTTTATACATTTTGGTGCTACTTCTTAAAAACGATTCAAAACAGAATAGCCATTGAGAAAATGAAGATCCTAAATAATGTATTTCTTTTCTTTTTTTTCCTTCAGCCTTTTCTAAGAAGATTTTTAGGAACAAATTTTTTTTTTTTTGGAGTCCATACAATTGGTATTCTTTATTGAAATAGCACTTCTTTTATTTTATTTTATTTTTTTTCTTATCAGTTACATTTTATTAACTCTGTATCCCATCTGTATCCCGCTCCCTCATTCCCTCCCAATCCCACCCTCCCTCCCTCATCTCCACCCTGTCCCTTTCCAAGTCCACTGATGGGGGGGGACCTCCTCCCCATTCATCTGATCCTGTTTTATCAGGTATCTTCAGGACTGGCTGCAAAGTCCTCTCTTTAGCCTAACAGGACTGCTCCTCCCTTGGGGAGTGGGGAGGTCAAAGAGCCAGCCATTGAGTTCCTGTTAGAAATAGTCCTTGTTCCCCTTACTATGGGAAACCAATTGGTTACTGAGCTACCACAGGCTACATCTGTGCAGAGGTTCTAGATTATATCCATACATGATCCTTGGTTGAATGTCAGTCTCAGAAAAGACCCTGTGCCCAGATATATTTGGTCCTTGTGGAGCTCCTATCCTTTCCCCATCATACTAACTCCTCTTCTTTCATATGATTCCCTATACTCTGCCAAAGGTTTGGTCATGAGTCTTTGCATCTGCTTTGAAAACACTGCTAGTTAGTCTTTCAGATTCGCTCAGTAGACTCCTGTCATACGTTCAATGCATATCCCATCTGTCTCTCTAAACGAGGATTGATCATCTTACCCCATGTCCGCTCTCTTGATTATCTTTTTTAGGTGTATAGATTTCATTATGTTTATCATATCTTATAGATCTATATAAGCGAGTATATACCATGTTTGTTGTTCTCCTTCTGGGATAACACTAATTTCTTTATGTTACTTTGTAAAAAAAAGCTTAATATAGTTCTACTAACAAGGGTTCATTTGCTCACATGACACTGTTAACCTACACTAGCTTGAGAATGTCCTGCTCAAGGGACCTTCTTTTAACACAATATATAATTATTCTAACTGTGAAATCAGTAGCTTCTTGAATGTTTAAAAAGGCATAAAAGTGTCTTGTGCAACGCAGTGTTCTGAACGCTCACACTGAGATCCAGTTGTGAACATGAATTTATTTTACTTTTCTGAGAGTGATCAGCAGTGAAAAGCTCTACTCTACACTCTGTTTGAGTTTGTGTGCTCTGAAATTATTGGAAATCAAATTAAGAAGGTTCTGAAGGACTCTTTACTCTGAGAGGGGCTGGCAATAGGAAGGGCTCAATAATAAAATGATACAATAATAACAAATTCAACACTTACTGGCCATCCTTCTCCTTGCTCTAAGTAGCAGGCTTCCCAGTTTAACAGAAGTAAAAACAGAGCACTAGACAAATATGAACTTTAGATAAATAATTTTTGAGATTTTGTAAATAATTTTCTATTTTCTTTGCTGATTTTATCAGCTTTGCTAAGGAAATTAATTCTTAATCCACCACTTAATTCTTGGTATTTTCCAGTTAGGATTCATTATCATTTCCTATGTACAGATAAATAGATGAAGGCAGTTGGTATTGGGTCCCATCCAGTGTGACAAAGCTCTGCCAGAGCTGGGTTTGAACTAAAAAAGCTTGTCTCTAGAGCCACTGCATCTAACCATGAGTCTGAAATTTGAAAACCCCCAGACAGGCCATTTTCATGCTGCATGACTATCACTATCAGCCCTGGACACAGTTTAGTATCACCTAAGGAGGCTGTGAACTAGCTGCCCACAAAGATTCCGCCATGGCAGCCAAGGTTGAGCCTTACAACTATAGACCTTCCTGCTTTCAACCTGAGTTCAGTGGCTAAAATCCTGGTCAGGTTGTAGAAAAGTCTTGACACCTGAACACTTAGTTTCACATCACTTTATTCGATGGGTACATTCAGAGCCTTCTGTGGACCTGGGGGCAGATATACAGATGTATCCTTGGGGAACAAGATGGCAGTTGAGAAAGTTGTGACTCTACCCCCAGTCTGATGTCCCATCTCCTCCAATATGAAGATTTCTAGTTGTATCCATTTTCCTACATGTGACATACTGCATTTTTCTTTATGGCTAAAATTTTTCAAGTGTATGTGTCACATGTTCTTAATCCAGTCACCTATTCTTGAACACCTAAGTTGGTTCCATAACAGCTTTTGTAAACAGTGTTCAATACTCATTGATGAGCAGTTGTCTGTGACTTGTTGAGTTGGAGACCTTTGTCGTATAACAGGGTAATACAGAAGTTGTATTTCCTCAAAAAAAAAAAAAAAGAAAAAAAAAAACCTCCATTCTGAATGCCATAGTGGCCTCACTATCTTCTATTCCTACTGCGTAAGGGCTCCCTTTCATCCCATCCTTGTCACCATTTGATATCATTTGTTTTCTTAATAACTGCTGCTCTGCCCGGGGTAAAGTAGAACCTTGACATAGTTTTGATTTACATTTCACATTACACTGGCAGCCTAAGCTTCCACCATGTAAACTGTGAGAAACACACTCAAGTCAAATCAAATCCAAACCACTTCAAATGGCACTCCTGAAGGGAAATGGGCTGTGTACCACACAGACTCCTGTCCTGGTACACATGCACCTGCAGCACACCTGTACCTGCAGCACTACATCAGACGTGAGATCCTTGGCCACAGTGCTGAGATGTGAAGCCTTTGAAACCACTGGTTTTGACCCTTACAACAGGCACAGGGCAGCCATTCACCCCAGTTCTCAGTTTTCACTAAGCGCCATGTGCAATAGTAGCCATGTCAAACATCTATGGATCATTCTCTAAGACGGGCATGAATGACCTCAGTGTATTTTCACAATGAGCAACTGCAAGATGGCCCAAGAAGACACAGGCTAGAGGATTTTCTGCAAATGATCTCACACCGAAGAGTATTTCCTAACATCTGATATCATTGCCCCCAAGAGCCTTTGAAACAATTTCTTTTATGAATTGTCTTCCCCATATGAAATTTTAATTTTCAATACACTATTTATATATTATAAGTCTCCCTTAAGTACTTAATTATTGTGTATGTATCTTGCCTTATAAATAAAGCAGCATGTCTTTCTCTAACCTTAGAATCGATTCTTGTTCCCTTAGCGGCCAGAACACTCCCACATAGACTGCATGCCTCAAATGGCAGGCAGGGCCACCTGCCTACATTTCATGGCTTCCTTATGTAAAAAATACTATCACGAGCTCCAGATGAAGCCAAGTATGGAAAGAAAAAAAAGAGAGCATTTACACAAAACAATGTCACAGTTGGCTGACATATTACAGTTGGTGGTATGAGTTAATTTAGGTTCATATACCTACAAAACCACATTTTGATACCTGGACCTCCCAGTACCTCATAATGTGACATTTTCTGCAGATAGGATCATTACAAAAGCAGTATTATCAAGGAGAAGTCATAAAGGTGGACCTTAATCCAATGTATCCAGCATTATTGTGAAAAGGAGAAATTTGTACACAGAAAGATACACACCAAGAAAACATTGTATCAAAAGAAAGGTTACCTAGAAGGGTTCAAGAAATACTGAGTGGAGAGATAAACACACTGTTTGAAAATACCATGCTTTCTAATACCTTGTGTGCTAACTTAAAAAAAATAAAACAACAGAGGGAGAGAAAGAGGGTAAAAGGGGAGGGAGGGGGGAGAAGGAGATGGGGAGGAAAAGGCAGAGGGGGAGGAAGAGAGAAAAAAGAGAGGGAGAGAGGATGATAGGGAGAGAGGGAGAGAGAGAGAGAGAGAGCAAGAGAGAGAGAGAGAGCTAGAGCTATGCTGTTGCTGCCAATTAAGGAACCTTCATAATCCAAGAGACAAGCCCAGAATATGTCCTCTTCTCATACATTTGGAGGGAAACCAGCCCTGCCAACACCTTGATTTTTGAACGTCTACTCTCCAGAACTCCGAGGCAGTAAGTAAATCAGCACCATTTAAGCCTGGATCTATAGCTTTAGGAACCTAGTGGAGTGGAGGAAACCTTTGTTCCCCAAACAGATCCCCAGAATGTTGTCATACCGAGATATGGCCACAGACTTAGAGCCAGCTTTCGTTAAGAGCAGACTCTTGGCTGTTTCTAGTTGATGGTTGGCTCAGTGCATTTTCTGCATCTGTTTTCACTTTGCATCAGTCCATTTGATCTAAATTTTGGGGTCAAATCCTTGCTCATTTCCACATATGGGCATGTTGATTATTTAAGGAACTTCTTAGGAACTGGAAATACATACTGATTAATCCTAGTTTTTTCTAACTTCCCCCAATCCTCTTCAGAATGAAGATGCTACAATGAGAAATTTTAAAAAATCTGAAAGAATCAGTCTCTTAAAGAGTCTTCCAAGAGGGGAGACTGTGACTGCCTCTCCAAGCACAGCCATCAGCCCTTCATGGAAACAGGATTGCTCCCTGAAGCAGCAATGGCTCTCTGGAGCAGGTACCACTTCAGCCCAACCCAGAGCAGGGCTGCTTCACTCTGTATTCCTCTTGCTTCCTTAACCCCAGTTCCTCTCCTGTTTTGTCAGTATCCTCAAAAGCAGAGTGAAATACTCATTCTTCTTTTCAGGATGATTTTCCAGAATATATTACTGCCCTACTTTTCATCAGCAGCCTTTCCATTTGATTTAGGGTTCTAAATCAGTCCTGTGTGCTGGTCTTCCCAAAGTCAAGCTCCTCTACAGGCAACCACTTTGTATCAACATAAGCTTAAGTGTGAAACTGTTTTGCTTTTTCTTTATTTTCATTTTCTTTCTTGTTTGTTTATTTGTTTTGTTTTTGTTGTAAAGCTCCTAGGGAAGATGGCATTTGAATTAGTACCTTCACGGTGATTGGGTTACTCTAATATTTTTCTTTTTTTAAAAAAAAACTTTTTTATTTATTCACTTTATTTCCTGATTGCAGCACCTCTTGTGTTGTTTCATTTCCCTCCAATTCTCCCCCATTCTACCCCTTCCTTCTCCTCAAAGAATGGGGAGGTCCCCCATGGGCACTAACCTGCCCTGGCACATTGCTGTAAGACTAGGTGCCTCCTCTCCCACTGAGGCCAGACATGGCCGCCCACTTAGGGGGATGGGATCCAAAGGGAGATATCAGAGTCAGAGAGGGACCCCTCTCCACTTATTGGTAAATCCACATGAAGACCAACCTGTGCATCTGCTACATGTGTGCAGGGACCTAGGATCAGCCATGCAAACTCTTTGGTTGATGGTTCAGTCTCTGTGAGCCTCCATGGTATGAGTGCAGGTCAGTTGGCTCTATAGGTCTTCTTGTGTGGTCATTGAGCCCGCCCCTCCCTCAATCATACCTCCAACTCTTCCATATGACTCCATAGGCCTTTCTACTGTTTGGCTGTGGGTCTCTGCATCTGTGTTCATCAGCTGCTGAGTGAAGCCTTTCAGAGGACAGTTATGCTAGCTCTTGTCTGCAAGCATAGCAGAATAACATTAATCATGTCAGGGATTGCTCTCTTCCATGGGATGGGTCTCACATAGGGCCAGTCTTAGGTTGGACATTCCCTCAATCTTTGCTCCACCTTTGTCCCTGTACATCTTGAAAGCAGCAAAATTTTTGGGTCAAAAGTGTTGTGGGTGGGTTGTTGTCCTTATCCCTCAATGGGAAGTTCTTCCTAGCTACAGGTGGTAGCCACCGCAGGCTCCATATCTCGCATTGCTAGGCATCCCACTAGGGTGGCCCCCACAGACTCCCTGAGGCCTCCCCTATCCCAGTTCTCTGGGGAGTACCAGAGATGCCCACAGCCTATGATTTCCATTCTCTCATCAGGCCCTCTCTCCCTGGCTGTCCCTAATCCTAATGCCCAAACCTGTTCCTCTCCCAGTCTCTTCTCCTACCCAGTTCCCTACTCTATCCACCTCCAATGCCTCTTTTATTTCCTCTTCTGAGTGAGGTGTAAGCATCCTCCCTTGGGCCTTCTTTGTAACTTAGCTTCTTTGTATCTGTGGATTGTAGTGTGGTTATCCTGTACTTTATGGCTAATATCCACTTATAAGTTACTATATACCATGCATGTCTTTTTGGGTTTGGATTTTTAATAGCTGAGTAGTATTCCATTGTGTAAATATAGCACATTTTTTTCTATTTGTTCTTTGGTTGAGAGCCATCTAGGTTGTTTCTAGCTTTTGACTATTATAAATAAAGCTGCTATCAACATAGTTTAGCAAGAGTATTTGTTACATGGTGGAGTATCTTCTGTGTATATGCTTAGGAGTGGTATAGCTGTGTCTTGAGGTAGAACTACTCCTAATTTTCTAAGAAAACACCAGATTGATTTCCAAAGTGGTTGTACAAGTTTTCACTCCCACCAGCAATAAGGAGTGTTCCCGTCTCTCCACACCCTGGCCAGCATGTGCTGTCTCTTCAGTTTCTGATCAAAGTCATTCTGACAGGTGTAAGATGGAATCTCAGGGTCCTTTTGATTTGCATTGCCCTTGATGACTAAGGAAGTTGAGCATTTCTTTAAATGTTTCTCTGCCATAAGAAATTCCTCTGTTGAGAATTCTCTGTTCAGCTCTGTCCCCTATTTTTTAATTGAATTATTTGGTTTGTTGGTTTTCTTGAGTTCTTTATATATTTTGATTATAGCCCTCTGCTGGATGTAGGGTTGGTGAAAATCTTTTCCTGTTCTGTTGGCTGCCATTTTGTCCTAATGACAGTGTCCTTTGCTTTTCAGTTTCATGACATCTAATTTATATATTGTTATTGTTAGTTCCTGAGCTGTGGCTGTTCTGTTTAGGAAGTTGTCTCTTGTGTGCAAGACTATTCCCCACTTCCTCTTCTATTAAATTAAGTGTATCTGACTTTATGTTGAGGTCTTTGATCCACTTAAACTTGAGTTTTATGCAGAGTGATAAGTAGAGATCTATTTGCATTCTTCTACATCCAGTTAGACCAGAACCATTTGTTGAAGATTCTTTCTTTTTTCCGTTGTATGGTTTTGGCTTCCTTATCAAAAAATCAAGTGTCCATTGGTGTGTGGTTTTACTTCTGGATCTTTGATTCGATTCCTTTGATCAACCTCTCTGTTTCCATTCCAATGCTATGTAGTTTTATTACTGTTGCTCTGTAGTACAGCTTGAATTGAGGGATGGTGAAACCTCTAGAAGTTCTTTTATTGGATAGGATTGTTTTAGCTATTCTGAGTTTTTCGTTTTTTCCATATGTAGTTGATAACTGTTTTTTCGAGGTATGTAAATAATTGTGTTGGATTTTGATGGGAATCACATTGAATCTGTAGATTGCTTTTGGTAGGAGAGCCATTTTTACTATGCATATTCTACAGATCCATGAGTATGGGAAATCTTTCCATCTTCTAATAGTGTCTTCAGTTTCTTTCTTCAGAGACTTGAAGTTCTTGTCAGACAAGAATTTTCTTGGTTAGAATTATACCAAGGTATTTTCTATTATTTGTGGCTATTGTGAAGGGCATTGTTTCCCTAACTTCTTTCTCAGCCCTTGTATCATTTGTTTAAAGGAGGACTTCTGATTTTTGTAGTTAATTTTGTATCTAGCCACTTTGCTGAAGGTATTTATCAGCTGTAGGGGTTCTCTGGTAGAATTTTTTTGGTTGCTGATGTACACTGTCATAACATCTGTGACTAGCAATACTTTGACTTCTTTCTTCTCAATTTGGATCCCCTTGATTTCCTTTAGTTGCCTTATTCCTCTAGCAAGGACTTCAAGTACTTTATTAAAGAGATACAGAGAGAGTGGGCATCCTTGTCTTATCCCTCATTTTAGTAGAATTGCTTTACGTTTCTCTCCATTTAATTTGATGTTGGCTATAGGCTTTCTATATATTGCCTTTATTGTGTTTAGGTGTGTGTCTTGTATCCCTGATATCTCCAAGACTTTTAACATGAATGGGTGTTGGATTTTGTCAAAGTCTTTTTCAGCATCTAATAAAATGATCATGTGTTTTATTTTTCTTTCAGTTTGTTTATATGGTGAATTATGTTCATATATTGAACCACTGCATCCCTCTGATGAAGCCTACTTGATCATAGTGGATGATATTTTTGATGTGTTCTTCTTGGACTCAGTGTGTAGTTTATTGAGTATTTTTGTGTCAGTGTTCATAAGGGAAATTGGTCTGAAATTCTCTTTCTTTTTGGTCTTTGTATGGTTTAGATATCAGGGTGACTGTGGCCTCATAGAATGAGTTAGGCAGTGTTCCTTCTGTTTCAATTTTGTGGAATAGTTTGAGAAATATTGGTATTAGCTCTTCTTTGAAAATCTGGTAGAATTCTGTGCCAAAACCATCTGGACTTTTTCAGTTGGGAGACTTTTAATGACTGCTTGTATTTCCTTAGGGATTATAAGACTATTCAACTTTTTACCTCTTCTTAATTCAACTTTGGTAAGTGAAATCATTTTAGTTTTGGAAGTCTTTAATTTCTTCCCTGACCCAGTGTTCATTGATTAGGAAGCTGTTCAGTTTCCATGAGTATGTAGGCTTTTTGTCATTTCTGTTGTTGTATCCAGCTTTAATCCTTTGTGAGCTGATAAAATACAATGGGCTAATTCAATTTTTTTGTATTGCTTGAAGATTGCTTTGTGACTGGCCATATGATTGATTTTGGAAAAGGTTCCATGCAGTGCTGAGAAGAAGGCATATTCTATTTTTTTTTGTTTGGGTGAAAAGTTCTGTAAGATCCATTTGATTCATGGCACCTGTTAGTTTTGTTATTTAGTTTCTGTTTTGTTGTTTAGTTTCTGTCTGATGGCCTGTCCATGGTGAGTATGGCGTGTTGTGGACAGTCACAGTGTATATAGGCATAAGACAAAGTGAGGGAATGAGACAAGCAGAGACCAGGGACTTGTAGCCACACTGTATCCTCAGCTCACTGGGAAGGCAGCAGTCAGTTTTTGACACACATTAATGTAGTTGCTCTGTTTCAATTGGCATGGCATTACCAGCCTTTCATGACATTTATTTTTTTTTTAATTTTTTCTTTTTTATTTTTATTATTAGTTATATTTTATTAACTCTGTATCCCAGCTGTATCCTGCTCCCTCATTCCCTCTCAATCTCACCCTCCCTCCTTCATCTCCTTCCTGCCCCTTTCCAAGTCTACTGATAGGGGAGGACCTCCTTTTGTGAGGTCTCATTTATTGATTGTTAATTTTAGAGCCTGTGCTGTTGATGTTCTCTTCAGGAAGTTGTTTCCTGTGCCAATGAGGTCAAGGCTCTTCCCCACTTTTTCTTCTAATTGATTTAGTGTGTCTTTTTTTTTTTTGTTGAGGTGTTTGATCCACTTGGACTTTAACTTTGTACAGGGTGATAAATATAGATCTATTTGCATTTTTCTACATGTAGACATCCAGTTAGACCAGAAAAGTTTGTTGAACATGTTGTCTTTTTCCCATAGTATGGTTTGGACTTCTTTGTCAAAATTAAGCTTCCATAGGTGTTTCATAGGTATTTCTGGGTTATCTTTTCTATTCCATTGGTCCACCAGTCTGCTTCTATGCCAGTACCGTGCTGTTTTTTGTTTTTGCTTTTTTATTAATTACAGTTTATTCAATTTGTATCCCCTCATAAGCCCCTCCCTCCTCCCCTCCCAGCCCCACCCTCCCTCCCCCTTCTTCTCGCTTGCCCCTCCCAAGTCCACTGATAGGGGAGGTCCTCCTCTCCTTCCTTCTGATCTTAGTCTATCAGATCCCATCAGGAATGGCTGCATTGACATCTTCTGTGGCCTAGTAGGGCTGCTCTCCCCTCAGAGGGAGGTGATCAAAGAACAGGCCTATCAGATTATGTCAGAGGCAGTCCCTCTTCCCATTACTATGGAACCCACTTGGATACTACGCTGTCATGGACTACATCTGTGCAGGGGTTCTAGGTTATCTCCATGCATGTTCCTTGGTTGGAATATGAGTCCCTGGGGAGACCCCTGTGTTCAAATTTTCTGGTTCTGTTGCTCTCCTTGTGGGGTTCCTGTCCTCTCCAGATCTTACTACTTCCAACTTCTTACTTAAGATTCCAAGCACTTTGCCCATCAGTTGGCCTTAAGTCTCAGTGTCTGCTTTGATAGTCTGTAGGGCAGAGCCTTTCAGAGGCCCTCTGTGGCAGGTTCCTAGGTTGTTTCCTGTTTTCTTCTTCTTCTGATGTCTATCCTCTTTGCCTTTCAGGATGGGGATTGAGCGTTTTAGTCAATGTCCACTCTCTTGATTAGTTTCTTAAGATGTTCAGGGTTTTAGTAGGTTTATCCTCAGTTATATGTCTATATGAGTGAGTATATACTATGTGTGTCTTTCTGCTTCTGGGACAGCTCACTCAGGATGATCCTTTCCAAGTCCCACCATTTATCTGCAAATTTCATGGAACAGAGCTAAACAGAGAATTCTCTGTAGAGGAATATCAAATGGCAGAGAAACACTTAAAGAAATGCTCAGCGTCATTAGCCATTCGGGAAATGCAAATCAAAACCACCCTGAGATTTCACCTTACACCCATCAGAATGGCCAAGATGAAAACTCAAGTGACAACACATGCTGGAGAGGCTGTGGAGAAAGGGGAACCCTTCTCCACTGCTGGTGGGAATGTAAACTCGTACAACCACTCTGGAAATCAATCTGGTGCTTTATCAGACAACTAGGAATAGCACTTCCTCAAGATCCAGCCATACCACTCCTAGGCATATATCTAAAAGGGGCTCAAGTACACAATAAAGACATTTGCTTAACCATGTTTGTAGCAGCTTTATTTATAATAGCCAGAAGTTGGAAACAGCCCAGATGCCCCTCAACTGAAGAATGGATGCAGAAATTGTGGTACATCTACACAATGGAGTATTACTCTACAATGAAAAATAAGGAAATCATGAAACTTTCATGACGTTTATATTTGCTTCACAGAATATTCTGTTGATCTTATCCAGGCACTCGATTTCTTCTTTTTTCTGGACTATTGCACAGATTTTTTTCAAAAGATGTCCAATCATCCTTCACTGAATGAGGTGCAGTACCAAAGGCTGGATGCCAGGCTCAAGGATCAGCAAAAGTGGTGACCTTGAAGTCTCCTCATGCCTGGGAGAAGTCTTATGCCTGGGAGCAGCTTCCCACAACTTGCCACATTTCCATGCTGTTGTCTGAAGCTTGTTGGAACTGTGTCTCCCCTTCATAGCACACCACCCCTTACCCATACCAGACACTGAGGCATTTTCTATTTTCATCTACAATGGCTTCATGAGAACACAGAAGGTTTGGGTTAATGTAAAATGGCCTTTAAAAATACATAATGTTATTCATATATAATCATTGGACACATTATTTTTCCCAAAGTGGAATGGTTTATTATATCAGCATCCTTCACATTGTATTTCAAGAATCATTGTGGAATGATGATGCATTCTCTGAGGAACATAGGACATAACTGCTTTGCTTTCCCCTATTATTAATACTTAATATTGGGCTGCTTTAACAGATAACTTCAACATACAAACCATACAATCAGATAAAGACCACAAGAACTATATTACTATGATACTGAGTAGACTTTTATCCTGATGTATTTTCAGACCTTATCTATGAATATAATCTTGTGGCTAGAATTTTGGGTAATTAAAATAATAATGAAATGTGTCACTTTTTAATATTCTGGTTTAAATAAATGAGAATTTACTGTTGCTTACAGGAAACATCAGTTTTTGTTGTTAACATAAAGTTTTCTTAAGATTCTCATACAATGTAACCCATACCATAGTGGATGAACTTAGCTTTCTGATTTATTTGTTCTATAATGTTAGTCTTTCCATGTATTCACCTATTTTTATTGTATTATTATCAAAACAATTAACATTTTAGTATAGGATGTTCAAATGGAGATTTAAGTACATCAAAACTAAAATTAAGTTAATCAATAAATCCAAAAAGTTCTATTAAAAAAAAAAGTCCAACTTTGTTCTTCACAAATGTGACTGGAGCTAATTAACAGTGGACCAACACTCCTGTTGTAGCCACCTGGGAGGGTGACTCAGTCAAAGGTTCATTTTAAAAAATGTATAGTCTACTGGCTAAAAACATAGGGAGGAGGAAACTACATATAAATCCAGCAACAGACTAACTTATTTTGCTTGGGGGAGTTTTGCAATGTCTATTTGGTTTGAGTACTTATCACCCTAGATTTGATCTCCCAGCTAAGATCATAGACAAGAGTCATGGTACTTGTGAATCTCTATCACACCATGACTGACATCATGGATTTTGAATCTAGGTTGTGTCTTTTGCTAGTTCTACAAACTTTAAGTGAGTGAGTTGATTCTCTGAACCCATGTTACTTATCTGTTGCTGTTGTTGTTTCATTGCTCTTGGCCTAGAACCCAGTACTATGATGCATACTAAGCACTACTTCTCTGGCTGAGCTAGATCCCTGGCCTTTCATTTTGTTTTCAGGGTGCAAAACAGTACTATGCAAAATCATCTGACAGAAATCTGACAGAAAATAGATGCCCAATGCTAGAGGTCTCATTATTCCCCTGGGCCAGTTTTCTTGCATGTATTATCTTTTTTAAGACCTCACAATCACCTTATGTAATATATTACATTATCTCACTTTATTGATCAACATAGTAGTTTCTCCAAGTTCGTGCAGGTTATAGGTAGCAAGGTTTAGATCCCATTGTTTTTTCAGTATGCTAAGATGCGCATGAAAAAGAAAACTTGCATATTATATTATATATAATAAATATATGTGTAGTTATTTATATTTGTGTAACAATAATAAAAAAGAGGCTATCAACTTATAAATTTGAGAGTAGGGAAAAATGAGAGGGACTAGAAGAAGGGGTCCAAGAAGCTGCTAGAGAAAGAGAAGGGAAGGTGAAATTGATGTAATTCTTTATAAATATTAAAACTGGTATATATTTTATTCTTTTACTATTTTACTACAAGCCCAAACTTCCAGCCATAATGGCCAACTGACATAATAAAACTGTTAGGATATAGCACAGTTTTAGGTGGAACTTTATAATTATTAATGCTATTTAACATATAAAAATATTAATACTGCAGGTTAATTTTTCCTTTCATTGAAATAATTTATTTTATCATACAATGTATTTTTATTACAGTTTCCCTTTCCGCTGCTCCTCCCAGTTATTCCCCACCTCCCACTCCCATCCAGATCCACTCCATTTCTCTCATTAGAGAAGAACAAGCTTCTAAGAGATAACAACCAAACATAACAAAATAAAATGTAAGATAAAACAAAACCATCACATTGAAGTTGGACAAGGCAAACCAAGATGAGAAGAGCCCAAGAGAAGGCACAAGGGTGATAGAAACACTCACTCACATACGAGTGAAAAATAGTAAACTAAAAGCCATAATATATGTGTGCATAAGGTCTGCTGCTGACCTGTGCAGGCCTGCACATGATGCTCCAGTCCCTGTGAGTTCATAAAAGCTTTGCTCGGCTATCTTAGAAAGAGTTTCTTCCTGGTGTCCTCCATCCCCTCTGGCTCTTATAGTCTTTCTGCCTCATCTTTCATGGGTTTCTTTGAGCTCTGAGGGGAAGGATTTGATGGAGACATCCCATTTAAAGGTGTGAGTTCCAAGGTCTCTCTCTTTTTTAGTATCTGGATGTGGGTATTTGTTCTTATCTGCTACAGGAGGAATTTTCTCTGATAATGGAGAATAAGGTTCTGATCTGTGAGTATAGCACAATATCATTAGGAGTCATTTTACCACTACTATGAAAAAAATATTGCTAGTATTTGATTTTACTCTAGGCCTCTGGTCTACCTAGTCTCTGTTTTTTGGTCACCCAAGCAGTGTCTAGGATGGGTTCCATCTCATGGAGCTTTAAGTCACATCAGACATTGGTTAGTTACATTCACAACCTTTGCACTGCTATTCCCTTAGTATATATTGCAGCAGGGCAGCACTGTAGATTTGTGTCTGGGTTATGTTTATGTTTTTCTTCTGGTAGCCTGCAGTCCACTTTCTGTACCAAAAACACTAGATTGAAGGGGTGAAGGTTCTATGTACCAGTTCTACCTCTCTGTTCAATGATTTGTGTGAGTGTTTTATCAATCAATGGGTCTTGCTGTCAGTTTGTGGAGACTGACATATATTGACAGCAGTTTGGGTTGTTTGAGGATTTCCATGAGACCCTTTTGGCTAATAACTCAATTGGATGCAACCCAATCCTGGTACTAAAAGTTTCATTTGGTGACAAGAGATGACAAGTTGGGACTCTGTTTCCCCATTATTTGGAGGCTTGCTTCATTAGGATCACCTTCCTATAGTTTAGAAGGTTTCCACTGCACTAGGCTTCCATACCAGCCATCAAATACCCCTCAGTTCTAACTGCCTCTCCCCACATTTCCTTTCTCAACCCCATAAAACCTATTCTATTTTCTCCTCCCAGGGAGATCTATGTACCCACCCAGTCTCTTCCTCTATACCTATCCTCTTCGGGTTTATGGATTGTATCTTGGTTATCACTTACTTAATGACTAATATCCACATATAAGCAAATATCTATCATGCATGTCTTTCTGGGTCTGGATTACCTCACTCAGTCAGGATGATTTTTTTCTAGTTCCATCAACTTGCCTGCAAATTTCATAATGTCATTGTCTTAACAGTGAAATAATACTCCACTGTGCAAATGTACCACGTTTTCTTTACCCATTCTCCTGTTCAGAACATAAAGGTTGTTTCCAGTTTCTGGATATTTTGAATAAAGCCACAATGAACATGGTTGAACAAGTACCCTTGTGATAGGATAAAACATTTTGGGGGGGAGTATATGCCAAAGAGTGGTGTCCCCAGATCTTGAGGTAGATTGGTTCTCATCCTTGTAAGGAACCACTACGCTGATTTCTGCAGCGGCTGTTCAAGTCGACACTCCTACCAAAGGCACAGATGTAGGTACCACCTATCCCACATCATTACCAGCGTGAGCTCTCGTGTTATTGATCTTAGCCATTCTGACAGGCGTCAGATGAAATCTCAAAGTAGTTTTGATTTGCATTTCTCTGATGGCTAAGGATTTTGAACAGTTCTCTAGAGGTTTCTCATCCATTTGAATTTTCTCTTTTGAGAATTCTCTGTTTAAACCTATACCCCAGTTTTAAATTGGATCATTATATTTTTTGATATCTAGTTTCTTCAGTTCTTTATATTTTTGGATATTTGCCTCTATCAGATGTGAAGTTGGTGCTATGGAGTTTGTGCCCCCTGGGAAAAGATCATAAATGGCTCAATCCAATTAGAATTAAAAGATATATTGATTATCTGTTACAGACCACCTTAAAGCCAAATCTCAGACATGTCCTGAAGGAGGGACACAGGGAAAGATTTTTACAAGGCAAAACCACAAGAAGACTTTCAATATGTACACAAGCAAGCAAAAACTGGTGTTTCTGTCAAGATTAAATGGTTAAAGCAACTCAAAATAACTTTTGCGTATCTGTGTAAGCAAGTTACAGACAGATTCCTGGAGAGCAGTTAGTCACATCAAAAACAGGTAGGTAGTCTTAGTTGTATATTTTTAGGTGGGGATCACTGACTCAGGGCTGGTTACTAGGAACTTATCTTTCAGGTATTGGAGTCAGAGACAAAGAGCCAGTGGGAACCAAGGTTGGTACCTAGCATAAAATGGCATTTCTTAGTCATTGCGTTGGTAATTTTTTTCCCAATTGATAGGCTGCTACTTTGACCAAAAGATGGTGTCCTTTACTTTTCTATTTCACACATTCCGTTTATTAAATGTTGATCTTGGTGCCTGAACTAAGTGTTCTGTTCAGAAAGTTTTTCCCTGGGCCAATGAGTGCAAGGCTATTACCCACTTCTTTTCTATCAAAGAGTTGAATTTTGTGCAGGGTAGAAAGTGTGGATCTATTTGCAGTGTTATACACGCAAGCATCCAATTTGACCAGCATCATTTGTTGAAGATGCTTTTTTTTCCCCGGTGTGTATTTCTGTCTTCCTTATATAAAATCAGGTATCCATAAGCATGTGGATTTATGTCCAGGTCTTCGATTCTATTTTACTCTCTAATGTTCATGTGCCAATACCATGCTCTGTCGAACATCTAGTTCTGTAGTACAGCTTGTGATCAGGGATGGTGACACCTTCAGCAGTGCTTTTACTCTTCAGGACTGTTTCAGCTATCCTTGGTGAGTTTTGTGCTTCTATATGAACTGAAAATTCTCTTTTCAAGATCTGTGAGAAATTTTGTTGGAATTTTGATGGGAATTTCATGG
Source organism: Meriones unguiculatus (assembly GCF_030254825.1). Lineage (NCBI taxonomy): Eukaryota > Metazoa > Chordata > Mammalia > Rodentia > Muridae > Meriones > Meriones unguiculatus. The sequence continues at coordinate 49,945,059 of NC_083359.1, forward strand.
AATTTGGAGAATGCTAATCCTACTGATCTATGAGCATGGGAGCTCTTTCCATCTTCTAATATCTTCTTTAATTTCTTTCTTTAAAAACTTAAAGTTTTTATCAAAAAAGTTTTTCACTTGCTTGGTTAGAGTTCTCCCAAAATATTTTATATTATATGAGGCTATTGTGAAAGATGTTATTTCCCTACTTTCTTTCTCAGTCTGTTTGTCATTTGGGTATAGAAGACTACTGATTTTTTTTTTTGAGTTAATTTTGTATCCAGCTACTTTGATGAAAGTGTTTATCAGCTGTAAGATGAACTTTTGGGGATCACTTATGTATAGTCTCATATCATCAGTAATAAGGATACCTGGACTGCTTCTTTTTCAATTTGTATCCCTTTGATCTTCTTCAATTGTCCTATTGCTCTAGCTATGACTTCAAGTACTATGTTGATTATGTGTGGAGAGAGCAGACAACCTTGTTTTGTTCCTGATTTTAGTGGAATTGATTGACATTTTCTCCAGTTAAGTTAATGTTGGCTGTGGGCTTGCTCTAAATTGTGTTCATAGTGAGGTATGTCCCTTGTATCCTTACACTCTCCAGGGCTTTCATCGTGAAGGGGTGTTAGCTTTTGTCAAAGGCCTTTTCTGAATCTAATAGGATGATCATGTGTTTTTTGTCTTTTGGTTTGTTTATATGGGAGATTACATTAATTGGTTTTTTTTTCATTTTTTTATTAGTTACAGTTTGTGTACTTTGTATCCCAGCTGTAGCCCCCTTCCCATCCACTTCCAAACCCACTCTCCTTCCCTCTTCTTCTCCTATGCCCCTCTCCCAGTCTAATGATAGGGGAGGACCTCCTCCCCTTCCATCTGACCATAGTCTATCAGGTCTCATCAGGACTGGCTTCTTTGTCTTCCACTGTGGACTGGTAAGGCTCCTCCTCGCTCAGATGGAGGTGATCAAAAATCCAGCCCATGAGTTCATGTCAGAGATGGTCTCTGGTCCTATTATTAGGAAACCCTCTTGGATACTGAACTGCCATGGGCTATTTCTGTAGGGGTTCTAAATTATCTCCCTGCATGGTCCTTGTTTGCAGTATCAGTCTCAAAATGACCCCTGAGCTTGATTTTTTGTTCTGTTGCTCCCCTTGTGGAGCTCCTGCTCCCTCCAGGTCTTTCTATCTCCCCCTTCTTTCATAAGATTCCTTGCTTCTGCCCAAAATTTGGCTGTGAGTCTCAGCATATATTTTGACACCCTGCTGTGTGGAGTCTGTCAGAGGCCCTCTGTGGTAAGCTCCTGTCCTGTTCCCTTGTTCTCCCTCTTCTGATGTCCATCTCATTTGCCTTTCTAAATGAAGATTGAGCATCTTACCCAGAGTCCTCCTTCTTGATTAGCTTCCTTAAGTATACAGATTTTAGTATGATTATCTTATATTATATATCCACTTATAAGGGAAGTGTATCTTTATGCTTCTGGGATACCTCACTCAGGATGATCTTTTCTAGATCCCACCATTTGCCTGCAAATTTCATGATTTCTTTGTTTTTAATTGCTGAGTAGTTTTCCATTATGTAAATGTACCACAATTTCTGTATCCATTCTTCAACTGAGAGACGTCTGGGTTGTTTCCATATTCTGGCTATTATGAATAAAGCTGCTGTGAACATGGTTGAGCAAATTGTTGTATATTTGAGCATCTTTTTGATACATGCCTAGGAGTGGTATAGCTGTAGCTTGAGGTAGCACTATTCCTAATTGTCTGAGAAAGTGCCAGATTGATTTCCAAAGTGGTTGCACAAGTTTACATTTCCACCAGCAATGGAGTCAAAGGATGAGGGTTAGGAAGGGAATATTGAGATACCAAGTCTTTATCTTTATCAGAAAAGTCCTCACTCTTTGGGTTATTAACATAGTTCTCTGGCTCCAAGCAAAGCACTTTGTTCAGTAACATGATGGAGTTTATATACTAATTGATAGGAACTGCTTTCAGTATTGAAAGCACAATACATTTGCTAGTTCTTGTTGCACATATCTGACTGTAGTCTAGCATACACTGTGCCCCAATTTATAAACAACAGACTAAACAGGAATGCTTGCAACACCCAGCTTCTCATTCAGCTTTAAAGAGAGAACCTTGAGATACTTGCCTTGTGACTTGGAGCTTGTTTCTATTGTCTCCGAGACTGTATTCCCACATCCATAAAATAGGATCAGTGACAGAAACAACCCTGGAAGCTATTGTATGAGCCAAAGAGGTAGCACAATGAAGCAATCTATACATAGGCAAACATATAATGTGAGCTCGTATTACGATTGCAGGCTGGGTTCTCCATTAGCAGATACTGAAATGGGTTTTGAGATGCTGCATAACTAAGTTCACTCCTTAGGCAAGGACGGAGTTGAAGACAAAACATCTGGAAGCATTCACTGTGAAAGAGGGAGATGAACAGAGACATGGAAAGTGAAGCATGTCCAGTAAACTTTTGGCCAACTTGGCCATAACTACCAGAGCAAATAGCATCCATCAGACAGAACAGAATCAGGACCATATGGTCAGGATTATCTTTCATTTCATTACCACAGATGTCCTGGAAAGGAACTGTTCTTTGACTAGGTGGCTATCGGCACCTAAATAAAAATCTACAGGTTGCGTGCTTACCATGCTCCCTATGCCTATGCAGTAAATCCTGTTTAGAAGGTCTCCATGGTGAAGCTCCATGGTCACCAGCACCGTGGTCAACATCACTGCCATCATATTCAGCATTGGGGAAGAATTGCAATGATCACTTGGCTCACTGAATCATCACACCATATCTAAAGAACACTTTGCAGATGGAAGCATGTGACCACAGCAGTGCACTCATTTCCTCGGGCATACACCTGTGGAACAGCAGCCTTAGGTAATGCATGGATTGGTTGGGCAGAAATAAGATCCACACTACAGGAATGGGACTGCCCTGAGGAGAGCAGACTTTCCATGACCTGCAAGTTACCCCATATTTCTTGGGTCAGTGAAATGTCAGTGAAACCCTCAGGATGTGACTTTAATGAATATGTTCTCTAGTAACAGAACATTGCAAACAATGCCTCAGTCTCTTCACCTTTGCCACATTAGAAATCTGACTGAATCTCTTCCTCCAATATATACATATACATGTACATATAAATATAAATATAATACATATAAATATACTCGAGCAGACAAATACATCATCATGCTGGGTACAGTCACACGCTGACAAAGACAGATATGTACCAAGCCAAATGTGTATAACTAACCACAATTAATTCTTCAGTCTGAGGATTGGGCAGTAGCAGTATAGAAAGCTGATGATAAGCTTACCCTTGAGCATACACTTTTGGATTTGTTGATGGAAAAAAAAAATATTGGTGACTATGTGCAAAAGTATTATAAAACAAAGAATGGAACAAAGATGACAGAGTACTGTGGTTTTCTGGTAGAATTTATTGTGCTTTTTCTGCTTAGCAGGTATTATTATGATACTCATATATATATATGTATGCATACATATGTACATATATATGCATATACATATATGTATAAATATATATATAAATTATATGACAATTCTGTGTCATATATGTTATTTAATTCTTATATCTGGCTGCTGCAGTAATAATTATTCTCATTTTGCAGATGTGCAATCTGAGCTCTGTGGAGATTAATGTTTTTCTTTCAGTAGCCAGTTGTGGAGTTGGATGTAAGCAAGACAGACTTCAAGCACAGTCTGTGTGTTCAGTCGCTACACGTTGAACCATATTAGACTGTGTGTGTGCCAGCTTCATACAAGCATGCAGTTACATACATCCTACATGTATGCAAGCAGATACAAATGAATGTAATGAAACATGCATGGTGTTAAAGGCACGCACACACACAAATCTATGTTTATACATGTATGCATGCACACACACGTACTTCAGCAGCTTAGAAATAATTGTTAATGTATCTGTCTTCTCTTCCTCAGTTATATGAGTCCAGTAGATATTGTATGATATTGATTGCAGCCTCCAACACCTTCACACCCAAAAGTCATAAAAGTTGCCTGCATCTCTGCAGGAGTCAGACCATACTCATTCCAATGCCAGCGGAAAAGCAGGTGGAAAGGGACAGAGACGAGACTGTTGCACCTCAAGCTAGGCAGGTACCATTTTTATGAATGGGATAGGGATGGAGAAATACTGATGGCCACCACTCTGGATAACATTAATAGCATGGAGAAAAATCTGCTGGTAAATCATATATCCCATGAACACTTCAACTTTTCTAATGAATGTGTCAAATGAGCTCCAATTTCTCATCATTGCAAATCTTCCCAAACAGCATCTTTAATTTGAAACCTACAGATAGTGATGATGCAAGAGTTTTAAGAGGTTCTGTATTTTATTTCACATACACCAGCCAGCTCACAGTGCTCACATGGAAGCATAAACAAAGTTAATGAGACGTACAATATCAGAAGTTGAGCTCAAGACTTTCACTGTAAGTTTTTTAAATAAAATTTTTCCTTAGAAGAATGTTTTGTCATTGTTCCTTTAAGAAAAGAACTATTATAGCATAATATAATTGGTAGAGGATTACAAACAAACCCTTATCTTTTTCATTTCTTGTTCATTAATCACTTTAACATGTTTTTACTCTAATGTAATTAGCGTGTGATGTTTTTAGCACTTTTATATATAAATACTGCATACATCATACTGATTAACACAAGGCATTTCTGCATATTGATTAGGACAATGCTACAGTTTAAAAACTTAGTTTCTCTTTAGGGGGTACTGAATTCCAGTTTCTTTTATTTTAAGTTTGCTTTATTCACTTTACATCTGGATTGTAGACCACTCCTCCTCTTCTCCTGGTCCCACCCTCTCTCCCTGTTTCCTATTCCCCCCTCCACTACTCCTCAAAGAAGGGGAGAGCCCCCTACCTGCCCACCCCAGCATATCCAGTTGCATAAAAACTGAACGCATCCTCTTCCAAGAACACTTCCAATTTTGGTTTAAGACACATTGTTTATTCATTTTAAAATGTTGATTTTTACCTCCTCCAAATTCTAAATTTTATCTTGCATCTATTAATGTGTCATATTTTATAGTGTGTGTGATACCATGTGAGTAAGGTAACCATGTGATTGTAAATTTTCATTGGGTTTAACTCCTTATCAGTTACAAAAAAAATTATTTTTTTTAAGATTTATTTATTTATTATTTTATACAGTATTCTGCCTGCATGTATGATGTATGCTTGATGGCCAGAAGAGGGCCCTAAATCTTATTATAGATGGCCATGAGCCACCATGTGATTGCTGGGAATTGAACTCAGGACCTACTGGAAGAGCAGCCAGTGCTCTTAACCTTTGAGCCATCTCTCCAGCCCAAAGAGGACCTCCCCTATCAGTGGACTTGGGGAGAGGCATGCATGAGGAAGGGGGAGGGAGGGTGGGACTGGGAGGGGAGGAAGGAGGGGCTTATGGGGGAATACAAAATGAATAAAGTGTAATTAATAGTAAAAAAATTAAAAATAAATAAAAATAAACCACTCATTCATTCATTCTTGGATTCATCAAATATATACCATGTGGTTGCTATATAGAAGGCTCTGTAACAGGTAGAAGGATGTAATGAGAAACACAGAAAACTGAATCACTGCTTTTGTGAAACGTTTAGAACGAAGGAAGCGGCACTTTAGAAAAGGATTATTTAAGCAAAACATTTAGATGTAGATTTAAAGTCCACCAAGGGGGCATCAGAGGTACATTAGGGGGACATGAGAGGAACACTGGTGAGAACTGTACAATAAAACCTCCCCAAATCTGCTGTCTCAAAAAAACAATAAAATACTAGTAAAAATGTCAAAATAAATGCTTCCAGAACTCTGAAAATTAATCAAAGGCTTGAAAAAATATAATTCTTTTATTAAGGAAAACAGCTAAATATGATTAAGGCTTGTGACTCTGACATTTGCTCTGTTGTGTATTTTCAGTTCCATGGTGTCCTCGGCAACCAGCAGACAGCATTACAGGTGAGACCATAAGGCTCCCAGTCACTAGAATGGTCAAAATCAATCCTTAGCACCCACAACCAGGTTCTCAGGTCACTGTTACTGTTGGCCTGTCTGAAAGCTTCCTGGAAACAGCAACTCACAAGGGATGTATTTACTTGAACTGATTCAGAGCTTCCCACAGGAAGCTTTTGTCAAAAACAGTGAGGGGCAAGTTTTGACTACAGATACAAGCTGAGGCAGCAACAAAAATTTGATCAAACAAAAAGTTGATGAAAAAAAAAAAAAACCCTTAAAAGCAAAAGATAAAGAATGAGCTGTTTATAAGTACTTTTGAAAATTTCCTACCTGTTCTGAAAGTCTAGAAGGTCACAGATATGCCAGGGTGTGTATATCTAAAGATGGACACATATTAAGATAAGAACCGAAAAGGCTGTTGGCTGACCCTGAGGCTCAGCACAAGCAAGACATGAAAGTAGCACAGTAGGGAAGTTTTTGTTTGAATACTTGGTCTCCTGTTTGGGAAGGATTAAATGTGTCCTTGTTTGGAGAGGTGTGTCAGTGGAGGTGGTATTGGGCTGCAGAAGAGTCACACTATTCACAATGTGCGCTCTCTGCTTCCTTTTAGATCTGGATGTATGCTCTCAGTCAGTGTTCCAGTACTATGCATGTCTGTCTGCTGCCATACTTCCCGCCATGGTGGTGAGAGACTCAGGAACTGTAAGCCCCCAGTAAACCCTTCCTTCTAAAAGTTACTTTGCTCATGATGTTTTATCAATAGAAAAAAGCTAATATACCCTATAAAAGGACAATAATGCTTCTGCTGGAGACTACAGGTTAACAGTAGTGCTAGGAATGGGTTTCTTCCTTCCAAGGTGTTGGCCAGTGAGTGCCTCTAAAGTCCCAAACAATAGAGGCTATTACTAATGCTCTTGGTTACATTCTAGAACTTGATGTCAAAATTCTACCGTCAAAGACACCACATACTTGAATTACAGAACATGGAAAAACATATCTGGAAGCTTCATCCCTACTGGCTAGTTTTCAAGTAGTAGAAAGAGTTATGCATGCTACCAAAGGATAAAAGTAAACATCACTCTGACCCTGTGAGCTGTAATAAAAACCGGTGTGTCAAGATATGCCAACTGGCACTCTAAGGGCATTATTGTCTCAGGAGTAACCAACCATCTCCTGATTGGATTTAAGAACTGCTCCACAACTTGGAACTCATACTTGGCACAATTCTTGGTGGGGAGAACCCACTACTGCCACCACCGCTACCACTACCACTTCTACTACTCTTTTGTTTGATTGTTAGTATTAAACCAATTCCCAATGACTTACTTTTATATCCGTATATTAGTGCATTCCCCCACCAGAGAATCTTCTTTTTGCAGAAGTTTAACATACAGAGTCACAACTGGTCAAAGTGCTAAGAATGAAAGCCTGGGGAATGCTCAGACTTAAATGGGACATCTATGTGACAGCCCCTCCTCCCAAGGTTCAGATATTGTTGCAAAAAAAGAGTGGGAAATATTGTAAGAGGCAGAGGTAGTGAGTGGCACAAAAAAAAAAGTGTGCTTCAGACACAGCAGAGTAGTTGCTAATATGGAATCACAGCAGCTAAAAGCAAGCTCAATCCAGCTGAAATCTCAACATAGGGAGGGAAAGTAGACACCTATATAAGGAGCTATTTGCAACTGATAGTGGCCTGGGACAGGGTCATTCTTCTTAAAGGTATATTCCCTGATAGGTCAACTACATTCTAGTGGATACCCACACACCTAAGCCTATATGGGGAGCAAACCATACTTGAGGGGGTTTATGGTTATCTTTATTTTTTAATTAAATTTTTATTTTTATATTAATTATAGCTTATTAACTTTGTATCCCAGCTGTAGCCCCCTCTCTTATTCCCTCCCATTCCCATCCTCCATCCCTCATCTCCTCACATTCCCCTCTCCAAGTCCACTGATAGAGGAGGTCGTCCTTCCCTTCCATCTGACCCTAGTTTATCAGGTCTCATCAGGACTGGCTGCATTGTCCTCCTCTGTGGCCTGGCAAGGCTGCTCCCACCTCAGAGGGAGGTTGTCAAAGAGTTCATGTCAGAGAAAGTCCCTGCTCCCCTCACCAGGGACCTACTAGGATACTGAGCTGCCATGGGCTACATCTGAGCAGGGGTTCTAGGCTATATCTTTGGTCCTTGGTTGGAGTATCAGTCTCAGAAAACACTTCTGTGGCCAGATATTTTGGCTCTATTGCTCTCCTTGTGGAGTTTCTGACTTCTCCCAGGTCCCACTATCTCCTGCTTCTTTCATAGGATTTTCTGCACTCTGCCCAAAATTTGGTTAACAGTCTCAGCATCTGCTTTGATACCCTGCTGGGTAGAGTCTTTCAGAGGCCCTCTGTATTAGGCTCCTGTCCTGTTTCCTGTTTTCTCCCTCTTCTGATGTGCATCCCTTCTGCCTTTCTGAGAGAGGATTGAGCACATTAACCACAGTTCTCCTTCTTGCTTATCTTCTTTAGGTGTACAGATTTTAGTATGTTTATCCTATATTAAATGTCTAATATCTACTTATGAGTGAGTATATACCAAATGTGTCTTTCTGCTTCTGGGATACATAACTCAGGATGATCTTTTCTAGGTCCCACCATTTGCCTGCAAATTTCATGATGTCCTTGTTTTTAATTGCTGAGTAGTATTCCACAATCTCTGTATCCATTCCTCAACTGAGGGATATCTGGGTTGTTTCCAGGTTCTAGCTATTATGAATAAAGCTGCTATAAACATAGTTGAACAAAAGTCCTTGTTGTGTATTGAGCATATTCTGGATATAAGCCCAGAAGTGGTATAGCTGGATCTTGAGGAAGCACTATTCCTACTTGTCTGAGAAAGCACCAAATTGATTTGCAAAGTTATTGTACAAGTTTACATTCTTACCAGCAATGGAAGAGGGTTCCCCTTTCTCCACATCCTCTCCAGCATATATTGTCATTTGAGTTTTTGATCTTAGCTATTCTGATGGGTGTAAAGTGAAATCTTAGGGTATTTTTGATTTGCATTTCCCTTATGAATAAGGATGTTGAACATTTCTATAAGTGTTTCTCTGCTATTCTATCTTCCTCTACAGAGAATTCTCTGTTTAGCTCTGTACCCCATTTTTTAATTGGATTACTTGATTTGTTGCTTTTTAACTTCAAGTCTCTCAAGAAAGAAATTGAAGAAGATATCAGAAGATGGAAAGATCTCCTGTGCTCATGGATCAGTAGGATTAACATAGTGAAAATGGCTATCCTGCTAAAAACAATCTACAGATTCAATGCAATTCCCATCAAAATACAATTTCCATCAATACACATTTTTTACAGATCTTGAAAGAACAATTCTCAACTTCATATGGAAAAACAAAATATCCAGAATTGCCAATATGATTCGGAACAACAACAGATCATCTGGCGATATCTCCATCCTTGTTCTCAAGCTGTACTGAAGAGCAATAGTAATAAAAACTGCATGATATTGGTATAGAAACAGAATGGTGAATCAATGGAATGGAATAGAAGACCCAGAAATAAATCCAGACGCCTACAGATACTTGACTTTTGACAAAGAAGCCAAAAACATACAATGGAAAAAAGACAGAATCTTCAACAAATGGTGCTGGTCTAACTAGATTTCTACAAGCAGAAAAATGCAAATAGATCCATACTTATCATCCTGCAAAGTCCAAGTGGATCAAATACCTCAATATAAAACCAGACACACTAAACTGTTTAGTAGAAAAAGTGGGGAAGAGTCTTGAACTCATTAGCACAGGAGACGACTTCCTGAACAGAACACCAACAGCACAGGCTCTAAAATCAACAATCAATAAATGGGACCTCATGAAACTGAAAAGCTTCTGTAAAGCAAAGGACACTGTCATCAGAACAAAACAACTGCCTACAGAATGGGAAAGGATCTTCACCAACCCTATATCTGACAGAGGACTAATATCCAGTATATATAAAGAAATCAAGAAGTTAAACAGCAACAAATCAAGTAATCCAATTAAAAATGGAGTACAGAGTTAAACAGAGAATTCTCTGTAGAGGAATATAGAATGGCAGAGAAACACTTAAAGAAATGCACAACATCCTTATTCATAAGGGAAATGCAAATCAAAACAACCCTAAGATTTCACCTTGCACCCATCAGAATGGCTAAGATCAAAAACTCAAGTGACAACACATGCTGGAGAGGTTGTGGAGAAAGGGGAACCCTCCTCTACTGCTGGTCAGATTGTAAACTTGTACAACCACTCTGGAAAGCAATCTGGCGCTTCCTCAGACAACTAGGAATAGTGATTCCTCAAGATCCAGCTAAAGCACTCCTAGGTGTATACCCCAAAAAGGCTCACGTACACAGTAAGGAAATTTGTTCAACTGTGTTTGTAGCAGCCTTATTTGTAATAGCCAGGAGCTGGAAAGAGCCCAGATGCCCCTCAGTGGAGGAATGGATACAGAAATTGTGGTACATCTGCACAATGGAATATTACTCAGAAATAAAAAAAAAAACAAGGAATCATGAAATTTGCAGGTAAATGGTGGGATCTAGAAAAGATCATCCTGAGTGATGTATCCCAGAAGCAGAAAGACACACATGGTATATACTCACTCATATAGATATATAATATATGATAAACCTACTAAAATCTGTACACCTAAAGAAACTAATCAAGAGGGAGGATTCTTGCTAAAATGCTCAATTCCTACCCAGAAAGGTAAAGAGGCTGGACATCAGAAGAAGGAGAAAAGAGAGAACAAGTCAGGAGCCTGACACAGAAGACCTCTGAAAAGCTCTGCCCTGCAGACTATCAATGTAGATGCTGAGACTTATGGGCAACCTTTGGGCAGAGTGCAAGGAATCTTAGGAAAAAAGTGGGAAACAGCAAGATCTGGAGAGGACAGGAACTCCACAAGGAGAGCAACAGAAACAAAAAATCTGAGCACAGGGGTCTCTCCTGAGACTGATACTCCAACCAAGGACTATGCATTGAGATGTCCTATGCATACCCCTGCACAGATGTAGCCCATGGCAGTTCAGTATCTAAGTGGGTTCCATTGTAATAGGAACAGGGACTGTCTCTGACATAAACTGATTGGCCTGCTCTTTAATTACCTCCCTCTGAGGGGGAAGCAGCATTAACAGGCCACAGAAGAAGACAATGCAGCCACTCCTGACGAGACCTAATTGACTAGGATCAGAAGGAAGAAAAAGACGACCTCCCCTATCAGTGGACTTGGGTAGGGGCATGCATGCAGAGGGTGGAGGAAGGGAGGGATTGGGAAGGGAGGAGAGAGGGAACCACAGGGGGGATACAAAGTGAATAAAGTGTAATTAATAAAGCAAAAAACAAAAAAAGAAGAACTAAAAAAATAAGAAACACACACTGTTAGAAGAAAAACTTGGGAAGACCCTAGAACTCATTGGCACAGGAGACTACTTCCTGAACAGAACACCAACAGCAGAGGCTCTAAGATCAACAATCAATAAATGGGACCTCATGAAACTGAAAACTTTTGTAAAGCAAAGGACAGTGTCATCAGAACAAAATGGCAGCCTATAGACTGGGAAAGGATCTTCACCAACCCTATATATCTGACAGAGGTCTAATATCCAGAATATATAAAAAACTCAAGAAGCTTGTTTTTATTTTTATTTTTAAATTTTATTTTAAAGGGAGTCACCAAGTTGAGCAGATAGGGGTCGGGGGAATCTGAGTACAATTTGGAGAAAAGAATGAATATGATCAAAATACATGATATGGGCCTCTGATCCAAGATGGCAGTGCCAATCCCACACTGTGTCAGAACAGCAGGGCAGCAGTGACTGCACAGCAACCAACAGACCAAACTGCAGGCCCAAAACACTAGCGACTTTGTTCCCCAGGAGAAAGGAAATCCCATGTTGAGGGAAACAATCTGATCTTGTCTCAGATCACCCAGCTAACTCCTGCAAAAGTTCAGCTGCCAGCACCTCGCCATATGCCTGTGCACTGTGCTTAACTTCTCAGTCTGAACGGTGGGCACTAAAACAGCAGAAACTGGGTTTTCCAGTGGAGAGGAAATCCCATGGTGAGAGAAACAATTGAGTCTGACTTCAGGACAACCATCTAATTGCCTAAAAGTTCTTTGGTTCCCACAGGAGTAGGGTCTCCAGTGTCTAGCTGCACCCCTGCCTGTTGTGCTCACTGGAAAGTGAATACCTTATAAGTACTGGGGCATAGAAACTGAAAACTCTAACTTCAGGATGCCTAGAAGCCATGGTAACAGCCCAAGACTGCTCCAAAGCTCAACTCATCCCCATGGGGAGACCAACCAAACCTCTGGGCTCCCTGGTTCTTCAATATGGCTTCACTCAGCAAACACAGTGTTAGAACACAATATCTTGGCATCTGCAGGTCATTAACTTCAGAGCAAAAAAGACAGTGGCAGGGCAACTGTTTCCAGAACTTCCCCTGGTGAAAGGAGAGGCTCTGGGCTCCTGAGGAGTCCAGTTAGCCCACAGTACCATATACCTGAAAAAACCAGGCAATTCTTTGAGAAAAAACTGCCAGTCATCAGAGACCATACCTAGCAATCTGAGGGGGGCTCCTGAGGGGACATCCAGCTTCTATACTGGGGATCTACCACACCTTCTCCACCCTCCAGGAATCCAGCAGGCACCAAAAAAATATCAACCAATGCCTGAGACAACCAGATGAATAAAGGCCAGCTTAAAAACTCAATCAACAAAAGCTAAAGCAATATAGCAACTCCAGAGCCCAGTTATCCAAGGCAAGCATCCTTGGATACCTTAACACAGGTGAAACTCAAGAAAATGACCTTAAATCTATGCTTTTGAAGATGATAACATAGGAAACAAATAAAATCCATAATGAAATACTGGGACATACAGTCAAACAGATTGTGGCCTTCACAGAGGAAATACTTAAATCACTGAAAGAAATAGAGGAAATTTCAAACAAACAGGTGAAGTGATTGAATGAAATTCAGGAAAATACAAACAAACAGGTGAAGGAAATCAACAAAAGGTTCAAGATCTAAAGATGGAAATGTAAACATTAAAGAAAACACAAACTTAAGAAATCCAGAGGAAGAATAACTTAGGGAAGAAAACAGGAACTACAGAGGTAAGTATCACCAAAAGAATACAAGAGATGGACAAAAGAATCTCATGTGTAGAAGATACAATGGAAGAAACTGATGCAGCCATCAAAGAAAATGTAAAATCTAAAAAATTTCTGACACAAAACATCCAAGAAATCAAGGGCACTATGAAAAGACAAAACCTAAGAATAATAGGAATAAGTAAAAAGCTGATTTCCATCTCCAAGGCCTAGAAAATATTTTAAACAAAATCATAGAAGAAAGTTTCCTTAATTTAAAGAAAGAGAGGCCTATAAGCATACAAGAGGCCAACAAAACACTTAGTAGATTAGACCAGAAAAGAAAATCTTCCCATCACATAACAATCAAAATGTACTAAATGTACAGAACAAAGAAAAAAATACCAAAAGCTGCAAGTGGAAAAGGACAAGCAACATAAAATGGAAAACCTATCAGAATCACAACAGACTTCTCAACAGAGACTATAAAAGTCAGAAGGGCCTGGACAGATCTCATATAGACCCTAAGAGAACACAGATGTCAGCCCAGACTACAATACCTAGCAATTAATCATCATAGATGGAGAAAATAAGATATTCCATGACAAAAACAACTTTAAACAGTACCTGCCCACAAATCCAGTCTTACAGAAGATACTAGAAAAAAAAATACAACCCAAGAAAGCTAACTACACCCAGGTAAATACAGGAAATAAACAACTTCACTACAGTAAAACTAAAGGTAGACAAGCACACAAACACACTACAACAACCAATATCAAAATAAAAGGAACTAACAGTCACTGGTCATTAATATCTCTCAACATCAATGGACTCAACTCTCCAATAAAAAGACAGACTAACAGAATGGATGAATGAACAGGATCAACATTCTGCTGCATACAAGAAACATACCTCTGCCACAAAGATAAACATTACCTGAGAGTAAAGGGCTAGAAAAAGGTTTTCCAAGAAAATGGACACAAGAAGCAAGCCTTCTAATATTTAATATTAGAATATTAAATTTAATATTGATATTTAATATTAAATATTCTAATATTTAATAAAATATACTTTCAACCAAAATTAATCAAAAGAGATGAGGAAGAACACTTCATATTCATCAGAAGAAAATTCCACCAAGAAATCATCTCAATTCGGAACATCTATGCCTCAAATACAAGGGCACCCACATTTGTAAAAGAAACAATAAAGCTTAAACCACACATAGATCCCACACATTAATAGTGGGAGACTTCAACATCCCACTCTCACAAAAGAACAGGTCAATGAAACAGAAACCAAACAGAAAAACAATCTCATGAATCAGATGACTAACAGATGTCATGAATCAAATGGACATAACAGACATCTATAGAACTTTTCACCCAAACACAAAAGAATATACCTTCTTCTCAGCACTTCATGGAACCTTCTCAATATAGTTGATCACAAAGCAAACCTCAATAGATACAAGGAGTTTGAAATAGTGCCTTGTATCCTATCAGACTATCATGGACTAAAGCTGGACCTCAACAGAAACAGCAAAAAGAGCCACACATGTATGGAAACTGAACAACTCTACTCAGTGACAGCTGTGTCATAAAAGAAGTAAAGAAAGAAATTAAAAACTTCCTAGAATTCAATGAAAATGAAGGCCCAATATATGCAAACTTATGGGACACAATGAAAGCAGTGTTAAGAGGAAAGTTTATAGCACTAAGTGCCTTTATAAAGAAAATTGAGGCATTTCATACAAGGAACTTAATGGAACACATGAAAGCCCTTGAAAAAAATCAGACTCAGAGCTGAAATCAATAAATGAGAAACAAATAAAATAATTCAAAGAATCAAGAAAACCAACAGCTGGTTCTTTGAGAAAATAAAAAAGATAGACAAACCCTTAACCAAACTAGCTAAAAGGGAGAAGGACACTATCTAAATCAATGAAGTCAGAAATAAAAAGGGGCACACAATGACAGACATGGAATTCCAAACAATCATTAGGTATTATTTCTAAGGCCTAAAAAACACAAAACTTGAAAATTTAAATGAAATGAACAATTTTCTCAATAGATTCCACTCAACATCAGGTAAATGATAGTCCTATATTCCCTAAAGAAATAGAAGCAGTCATCAAAAGTATCCCATTAAAAAAAAAAAAAAAAAAAAGGCCCAGGGCCAGGCAGTTTCAATGCAGAATTCTACCAGACTTTCAAAGAAGAGCTAATACCAATACTCTTCAAACTATTCCACAAAATAGAAACAGAAGGAAAACTACCAAACTCATTTTATGAGGTCATAGTTATTTTAATACCTAAGCTGCACAAAAACCCAACAAAGAGAATTTCAGACCAATTTCCCTTATGAACATATCAAAGATATCATCCACCATGATCAAGTAGGCTTCATCCCAGGTATTCAGGAGTGGATCAATATATGGAAATCCATCAAAATAATCCACCATATAAACAAACTGAATGGAAAAAAAAACCCACATGATCATCTCCTTAGATACTGAAAAAAATATTTGATAAAATCAAATACCCATTCATGTTTAAAGAATTGGAGAGATCAGGGATATAAGGCACATACATAAACCTAGTAAAGGCAATATACTGTAAGCCAATAGCCAACTTCAAAGTAGAAAAGAGAAACGTAAATCAATTCCACTAAAATCAGGGACAAGGCAAGGCTGTACACCTTCTCCATATCTCTTCAACACAGTACTTGAAGTCCTAGCTAGAACAATGAGACAACTAAAGGAGATCAAGGGGATATAAATCGGAAAGGAAGAAGTATCACTATTCACAGATGATGTGATAATATACATGAGTGATCCCAAAAACTCTACCAGGGAACTCCTACAGCTGATAAACACCTTCAGCAAAGTGGCTGGATACAAAATTAACAACTTCCTGAAAAGAACACCAATAGCTCAGGCCCTAAGATCAACAATAAACGGTTCCTCATGAAACTGGAAAGCTCTATAAAGCAAAGGACACTGTCGTCAGAAAAAAAAAAAAACAACAACAACAGCATAACAGACTTGGAACGGAACAACCCTACATCTGACAGAGGGATAATATCCAGAATATATGAAGAACTCAATAAATTAGACACCAACAAACCAAGTAATCAAATTTAAAAATGGGGTACAGAGCCAAACAGAGAATTCTCAACAGAAGTGTATCGAACGGTAGAAAAACATTAAAAGAAATGTTTAGTGTCCTTAGTTATCAGAGAAATGCAAGTCAAAATAACTCTGCAAGTCCACCTTACAGCCATCAATGGCTAAGATAAAATCTCAAGTGTCAGCACAGGCTGGAAGGGCTGCAGAGAAAGGGGAAACCTTCTCCATTGCTGGTAGGAGTGCAAACTTGTACAACCACATTGGAAATCAGTCTGGTGTTTTCTCAGAAAATTAGGAATAGATCCAGCTATACCACTTGGGCATATACCCAAAAGGTTCTCTAACATTGTACAGGGATATTTGCTCAGCTATGTTCATAGCAACTTCACTGGTAATAGCTAGAACCTGGAAACAAGCTAGATGTCTCTCAATGGAAGAATGGATTCAGAAATTGTGGCACATGCACACAATGGAATACTATTCAGCAATTAAAAGCAAGGAAATCATGAAATTTGCAGGCAAATGGTGGTATCTACAAAAGATCATCCTGAGTGAAATAACCCAGAACCAGAAAGACATACATGGTATATATTCACTTATAAGTGGATATTTGCCTATAATATAGGATAAACATACTAAAATCAACAGACCTAAAGGAGCTAAACAACAAGGAGGAACTTAGATAGGATGCTTAATGCTCATTCAGAATGGCAAACAGGATAGACCCCTGAAGCAAGGAAGAGAATGAATAGGACAAGAGCCTACCATAGATGTCCTCTGAAAGACTACACCCAACTGGGGATTGAAGCAGATGCTGAGACTCACAGCCATATTTTTGCCAGAGGGCAGAGAGTCTTATGGAAGAAGGTGGGAGGAATAGGACTCAGGAGAGGAGGGGACAGGAGCTACACAAGAGATCAATGAAGCCAAAATATCTATGCCCTGGTAGGTCTGCAGATACTGATGTACCATCCAAGGACCGTGCATGGAGAGGACCTAGACCCCCTGCTCAGATGTAGCCCATAAGCAGCTCAGTCTCCATGTGGGTCCCAGAGTAATGGAAGCAGGTGCTGTTTAAGACATGAACTCAGTTGCCTGCTCTTTGATCACTTCCCCCCTGGCTGTACATCCTCACCAGGAAGGTGAGGATGAGGAGGAAGAGGATCCAGGAGGTCCTAATGAGACTTGATAGGCTAGGGTCAGATGGCAAGGGAGGAAGACTTCCCTTTTCAGTGGATTATGGAAGAGGGATACGGAGGAAGGGGGAGGGAGGGACCGGGAGGAGATGAGCTACAATAGGTATATAAAGTAAATAAATACTAAAAAAAAATAAATTTAAAATCTTTAAAAAAAGGAAAAGAAAACATATATGAAATTCTTAAAGGACTAATATGAAAATATTAATATGTAGTATTTCACAGCGAGAGGCCATAGTTAACGTATTGAGAAAAAAAGAAAAGAAAAATGTCTCTCTGTTGTGAAAAACCCACACTTATCATCAAAATTAATGATGACAGATTAAATTATTTCCTCCAAGACCAAAACCAAGACACAGATGTCTACTCTTGTCACAGCCACTCAATATCATGCTAGAATTTTTTTTATCTAAGATAATGAATCAAGTAAAATCAAGTAACTAGCATCTAAATTAGAAAGAATGGAGCAGAAGTAGCATGTGTGTGCAGATGACAAGATAATAGGAGCAGAAAATCCTAAGTAAATATTTTTAAACTGCTAATGCTAATAAATTATTTTGCAAGTGTAACAAGATACAAGATAACTATGCAAAAGAACCCCGTTTTATTCATACACACTAACAATGAACAAACCATAAAAGGAAGAAGCCAAAGAAAATTTCATTGGCAATGGAATAAAAAGAAATGACTAATACTTAGAAAATGTAACAAAAGAATTCAACAGAAGCCTGGGACACTGAAAACTCTAAAATATCGTTAAATATGACTGATGAAAAATTCAAAAGTAAATACATAGAAAGACACCTTATATTCATGTGTAAGAAAAAACTGTATTATGAGAATCACAATGTTCCCTAAATTTATCAAAAAAGTTAACTTGAGACATCTCACAATCCTAGCTCTCATTTTTACAACAATTGACAGACTGATTTTAAAATTTATGTACAGTCATGGCAAGTATGCTTAAAGAACAACAAAACCAAACAAACAGAAAAACAACAACCTTAGAGGACTTGTACTTCCTGATTTCAAAAGTCACATCAGTCAGAACAAACAGGTTTTGGTAAAGATTGATGGAAGAGGACTCTGCTCTGTAGGAAGGTAATAATCATCTCATCTGGGAAAAGGAACACTGCAGAAGGAGAATGCAGGGCTAGCTGTTAATATTTCTATTTGTGTGAGTCTACATCACTCTGGTTCACATTTCATTCATTGTTCTAAGCAAGTTATATGACCCAACCTCCTATCAGTGGGCTAAGATATACAGCACTCCCTTAGGAAGAGACAGAGAATCTTTTTATTTTTACTTATTTTTTATTAGTTACAGTTTTATTCACTTTGTATCCAAGCTGTAGCCCCCTCCCTTACCCCTCCCAATCTTACCCTCCCTCCCTCATCTCTTCCCATGCCCCTCCCCAAGTCCACTGATAGGGAAGGTCCTCCTCCCCTTCCCTTTGACCCTAGCAATATCAGGTCTCATCAAGACTGGTTGCAATATCATCCTCTGTAGACTGGTAAGGCTGCTCCCCACTTAGGGGGAGGTGATCAAAGGACCAACCCCTGGTTCATGTCAGAGACAGTCCCTGTTCCCTTACTAGGGAACCCTATTGGACACTGAGCTGTCATGGGCTACATCTGTACAGGGGTTCAAGGTTATCTCTATGCGTGGTCCTTGGTTGGAGTATCAGCCTCACAAAAGACCCCTTTGCCCAGATTTTTTTGGTTCTGTTGCTCTCCTGGTAGAGCTCCTGTCCCCTCCAAGTCTTTCTATCTCCCTCTTCTTTCATAAGATTCCCTGCACTCTGCCAAAGTTTGGCTATGAGTCCCAGCATCTGTTTGATACCCTGCTGGGTAGAGTCTTTCAGAGGCCTCTATGGTAGGCTCCTGGCCTGTAGAGGCAGAGAATATTCTAAGAACACACCTAGGTGGTGTTTAGATGCAATGATGACATAACTTAGGCTCTAGGTACAAAAAAAGAGTATATGTAGACAATTATTTTCACCCTCCCTTTCAGAACTCTAAAAAGGCCTTAATTTAGAATAGATATAGTGTTTGATATAAAAGTGACTGGTTGGCACTTGGAAGCACAATAACTAGAGTTGGTGAGTTACCAGCCACTTGGAAGCTCATTGTTGAAGTCTGTCGTACTCAGCACATAGCCTACCCCCCACGTTTTCTTCTCTGGAACATGAATGACTGCACATGTGCTTATTTGGGTATAGGCTGCAATTATCATCCATGTAAAAGAACAGATCTTCATTTCATGGCCATCCCAAGTAAGAAGCAATCCCTGTCTTCTACATGTGGGCAGTTGTTTGCTGGGCAATGAGGTGCTGCACTCATTTTGCTTCCCTGCTTCCTGGAAAGATGAAGGTGACATCAAAACTCCTTTTCCATTTGCTTTCCATTTGGGTATCCCCCTTCTTGATATAAAGATTATAGTCTTAAAGAACTGAAGATATCTTTTTAGCTTTATCAGTATAAAAGTTTGTAATTAGGTTATGACAAACCTGAGCTTGTTCAGGCAACACCCTGGTTCCAATATGTTTTGTAATTTTAATTCTCTTGGCATTTACACAAAACACCTCTGCTTGTAAAGGTAAAGGCCTGAGATACAGTAGACAGCTAGGTGGGCTGACAGGATTCCCCACCAGAGGTTCAATGCACAGGCTTCCTAGAAGCATGTATTCACATAAGTGTGGTAACACCATTTTCACATTTTCCTAGGACTCTGCCAGAGAAGCAGCCAGCCTCCAGGATGGGGAGGAGAAGGTGTTAAAATGAAGGCTCCTTCTGAAAGGGCACAGCTCCTGTGCTACCGCAACAAAAAAACGTTTCTAGGAACTTCAGATAACCAAGGCAAATCCAAGATGTTCAACCACGCTCGTGAATAATGAGACACTATTTTAACCAGCAACGAGATCAAATTATTTATCTATCAAAATGACAAAATATTGCAAATGTTTGCTAAAACCGGGAGTGGGTGAGAGTGTGAAGAAATGGGCATGTTCACTGCCAGAGGAAGGTATGTGAAAAAGTGTAGCACCTCCAAAGAGCAAATTGGAAAGAGCAAAGTGAAGAATGGCTCTTTTGTGCATGTATCTTACCAAGGCATTCATTTCTTTGCAAAGTCTCGCTTAGAGCCACATCTTCCTGCCTGCATTGTTTGCAACTTTCCTGCTCTGTAAATAGATATATGATAGAATAACCTGAAATTGTTTAAAACATTGGAACGTAGCTGGCATGGGAAAACACTCGGCATATGTTGCCAATTAAGTGCCAGGTAGCAATGAGCCCTTTAGAGAAGTTGCTCTGCTTGGGCAGCACTGACATCTTGAGCTGGCAGTTCCGGTGAATCGCCCAGCAGGAGGTGCTGCTCTACATATTGTAGAATACGGATCAGAGTCCATGACCTCTACCTACCAGATAGCAGGCAAAGCAGCACATTCCTCTAGTCCAGTGGTTCTCATCCTGTGGGTTGTGACCCCATTAAGAGTCACATATCAATTATTTATGTTATTCATAAAAGTAAGAATAATTACAAGTAGCAAAGAAATAATGTTGTGTTTGGTGTCATCACATGAGGAATGGTATGAAAGGGTCATAGCATTAGATCTAATCCTAACACTCAGAACTCTTAGGGAGGAGGATTGCGAGTTGGAGGCCATAATGGACTACATGGTGACTTCCATATCAGAATGAGCTAGCAACAAAGACCCAATCTAAAATACACACACACAAACAAAGCAAACAAGTAAGTAAATCTTCTGTTTCTAAGTATAGAAGATTAAATGTATCAGCAGAGGTGGCCAGATGTTGCCTACAGAAAGGGAACGGAAACAAGTGGCTGCAACCACCTGGTTGAATCAATGCTCTGGACTGTGTGGCCCTTTGGAACTAAGGGACTTTAAGCACAAACCAAGACTGACTCTTGCTGTGGCTATATGATTTCACTCAGGAAACCTCTCCAGCCTCCTGGAAATTCTGTATCACAGATTACAAGGGAAGTACTGTCCCTCTATGCTCTAGGCTCTTGATTCAGACCTGCCATGGAAACAGGAGAACCTCTGGTTACTCATCTCATTTTCTCTTTCATTAAAATACTCCATGTTGCCCAACACCTTGGTACCTTCAAAGAATTTTTCCACGTATTGTTTCTTTGGATATTAGTCTCAGTGGAAAGAGGTCAGTGTTTGCACTTTACAGCTGAAGCACTGAATCTGAGCAGGACTGCTGTTCAGTTGCCAGGTGGCCAGCCACGGGGCATGCTGGTATAATTCATTCAAGCCTGCTTTGTGGAATTCCCTCTCATGCAGGATGGCATCAGGGTTACGTGGGAAAGGCAAAGCATGCCACAAGAGTCTGGGATGGTCTTTGGTGTGCTAGACCTTTAAACAACTTTTTTAAAGGTCCAGACTCGACAGACACAGCAAAAGGCAGGCTGCTGCATCAAGCAGCAAGTCTCAAGTCTCTGCCTCCTCCTCTGCCTCCAGCCCTCTGACCTCTTTATTTGTGAGGAGTTACTTTCAGCCAGTAAAACCTCTCAGAACAATAGGTTAATTTGCACAAGGAGCCTGAGGAAGAGGTGTGACCCTTATAAGCTATCCCACCTGCTGTCACAAACAAAAGGAGATGGACTTGCAAGTTCTCCTCTGCCATTAGTAAAGGCCTCCTAAAAGCCATCTCTCTGCCGAGATTTAAATATCAAAGCAGGCCACTGGAGTCATGGCTCCCGACACTTTGGCATGGTTGCTCCAGCAGAGTGGGGACACATGACAGGTGCTCAACTTAGATATTGTAAAGCAAAGTCTTCAGTTACATTTAATTCATGTGATTAAAACAGCAAGCCCATGACCATCTAGTATGATGTTCTGGAGGTTGTACTGGAAGGTCCCATGGGGATTAAAAGCTTCGTTTTATTGAATTTAAAAAAAATCTGAATTCAAACCTCAACTCTGGCTTCGAGATATTCAAGTTTCTAGACTATCCAAGTTTCTAGACTATCCACATTTCTAAAATTGTATGAGTTCACACAATTAATTAATCAATTTCTCTCTCTCCCCCTCTTTATATATGTATATGCATTTATATATGTATATATGCATAGATGAGTGTATATTTGTACACAAGCATACATATATACCTGTAATTATACAGACATACATATACACATACGTCATTGTGTATATACATATACACATATATCTTTTCCAGGTACATACATAGATGATAGTCAAATGATAGACAGATAGATGAATATATAGATGATAGATAGCTAGATAGGTTATATAGATTATAGATAGATGATAGATAAATAAATGGTAGATAGACGGTAGAGAGACAGAGAGACAGAGATGATAGATAGATGGTACTTTTCATTGAATTCTAGCAGAATTCCATGGTGCAGATACCATCTAGGTAAACAGAAGTGAAAACCTTTGTCATTGGGACTTTCCAGCCATGCTAAGCAGACAGCAAAGCTGGAATACTTGATTCTGTGGTTGTCACAAGGTCCAATCCTTATTACTTCAAAATTATGTTGGTGAAATGCCAAAGCATGTGGTTCTCCAGACATAAATGTGTTCTTCAGACCTGGGGTCCACTCAGTTTACAAGGAACATTATTACTGAAAGTAAACGAAAGTGAGAAATGGGAGATCAGAGCCTGTGCTATGAGCTCATGGTCAGGAAAGACTTTAAATGTTTGTTTTTTAATTGAATGGGTGTTGTGCCTGCATGTGTATCTGATGCATGCAGTGCTCGCAGAGATGAGAAGAGGGTGTTGGATGGGCATGCAGCAGTGGAAGGCTGTGAGGAGCAGTCAGAGGCAGAACCTCTACAAGAGCAGCCCGTGTTCCTCCTGTTGAGCCATCTTTCAAGCCCCTTAGGAAAGACTTTTAAAACAAGAGCGAGGTCTTTGTTTGGTGAGTGGGTAGTTGGTAAAGCAGGCAAATATATGGGTGAGACAAGAGGGGGAGGTCAAGCAGAACTCAGAGCAACTAGTGGTGTGTTCCAGGAAAGAAAGCACAGAATAAAAGTATCTCTTGATAATTACACAGCATGCTGTGCTAGTGTGGCTCTTGCACTTGAGAAACACAAAGCCATTTTTTAACAAACACTGAACCCATTTATTGTCACGTGACACCAGTGAAGCAACTTCCATTGTCTGTTTCACTTTGTAGATGAACAGGCTGAAGGGTCAATACATACCAGGAAACTTCTCAGTGTCATTTATAGAGAGCAGAGACAGAATCTACACCAGAGTCCATTTTCACACCTCAGATTCTGCCATCCATTCCAGCATTTGTCCTAGCCTGTCCCCGATTGCTAGAGTCACAGAAACAGCACTTTTGGTATTGTGTCTGCTTAGATGTCTAACACATAGAAACTAAGGCTTCTTTTCCTCCTTCATTAATGCACATTTACGGCAACAGTACCACACACACACACACACACACACAATTCTTTCTGCATAAATTAACTGCAAATATTCAATAAAAAAATGAAGTTTCCTCAGTAGAAGCTATATGAGGCTTCCAACATGATGGTCAAAAAATTCAAATCCCAACTCCAGTTTATAGACAATATGTCATAGAATATCTAAGTTTCTATAATAGAATAAGTTAAATCCTAATGGTAAACCCCTCTCTCCTATGTATAAGATAGACATATAGATGTGTATGTATACACACATATTTATGCCATGACGTGTGTGTGTGTGTGTGTGTCAGTGCCTGTATGTGTGCATGCATTCTTGTGTGTTTACTTAATTGAATCTAGCAGAATTCTATGGTGCCTCTTATGTAAAACAAATAGATGAAAAACCTTTTTCACCAAAACTGATGGACCATGCTGGGCAGCAGAAAAAGTTGAGATGCTTGTTGCTTCCACAACACTCACAGATCTTGGTCCTCACCATTTTAGAAAGTGAAATGCAAAAATGCATATATGCTTCTCTCAAAACAAATGTATTCTTCAGGGGTTTTGTTTTAGCTGAAATAAAGTATTTTTCTTCTTGGGTATAACTCAGAGATATTCTCAACAAACAAATGAACCTCAGCCCAGAAATTAGAGACACCTGACACATGTCCCTTCCCTGACTCTACAAATCCTGGAGATTTAGAATTGATGCCATCTTAGGTCTTGCATTGCTTAAGGGTGGAATTCACAATGGTTTGTGACTAGTTAAAAATCTTAATGACTTATATATCTGAACAATTCAGGGATTATTCTAACATAGAATTATGTGTTTTCAATAACAATGCAATAGATTGTAGGGACCGCAAGCATTCTAATTACCTCATCACAAATTCTGTCCCACAGCTTAAACATAGTTGTAGAATAAAACAGTAAGTAGTCTCTCTGTGAATCGAAATTACATCTGATCCCTGTTTGTGTTATCAGCAAAGTACACATTAAGTGACCATTTAATCCTTGTTAACTGAACATTAATTGGTTGAGTGAATGAGCTCTAAATTCTGCTACCAGATGAGGTCATATCTCCTTCATCTTTCCATTCTGAGTCTAGGGACTCAGCACACCTGCTTCTCCCCAAAGGGCCACTGCTCCTCAGTATTTGCTACTGGAATAATGTCCAGAGATTGAGGCCGTGGTACGAAGATAATGTGTGTGAACAAAAAGAAAAGCAAGCAAGAGGCAAGGAGTTCACTGCAAGTTCACATCTATCTTATTTTGGAAGGAAGTGGGAAAGTAGAAGAAAGTTTTTGTGAATAATGCTGATTATTAAAATGGGCTCTCTTGCTCTGCTCTGATGTGCTGACGATGGGTGCAGCATCATACTGCCTTCAGAGAGAGTGGGAGTACAGCTGACAATTTTCCATCAGAGTTTTCATGAAGCAGCAGCAGCAAGGCCCTGCCTCCACTCCCTTCCCTGTCCCTCCTCCTCCTGCTCCTTTCCTGCAGAGCTTCTGGCTGCTTCGAGGCACTGGGGGAGGAATTCATCAGGGGCTGACAAGTGGCAAATGACATTAGCTTCCAATTATGTTGAAGGACCTGAACACAGCAGGATGGTGTACAAGTTCCTCTCCATGTTCTTAGCCTTTATGCCTCACAATAATGCCCGGACCCAATAGGTCTGTGACACTCATGGGCATTCTTTGCTGGGCATGTATTCTACATCCATGTCTTCTTCTATCATAACGTGTCTTTCTTCCCTTTTGAAAAACCATTTTCCTACCCTCCATCCATTTGGTTCTGTAGACTAAAAGAACTAACTCTGAAAGTTCTTAAAATACATTCTTGCTTAATTAGTATTAACTACCATGGTAGATAGCATTAAATCATATCATTAAAATTCATGAAATACCCATGTAACAGGAGAACATAAAGAAAGAAATTTTCAGAGTGCATGAAGGAGCTCTGGGTAATTAAAATACAACCAATCTTTTCAAAGAACTAAGTATGATCTTTGGAATATAAAAAACTGAGGACATTTCAGAGAAAACGGAACAATAAAAAGATACAGATGTACAGACTCACACATATGTTTAACTTGAGAACTGATGCAAGAAAGAGTCCTAAAAAATAGAGCAAGTATTATTACAGAAGAAAGAAAATCGCCAAAGAAAAAGTACGAGAAAATGTCCCACTTTTGAAAAGAATTAGTCTAATGGGAAAAAAACTTCTTCCTATTCTACTCCTGAGGATTTAAAACAAGAGTCAAAGCAAGATGTACCGTCATGTTTTAAGACAGGAGGGCAAAGAAGGAGCAGACAAAATACTGGAGAGTGGTGTGATAGTGAACTCAAATGCTGGCATTAAAAGCTGGAAAATTATTTGAAAGTTTTCCTAATAATGGTTTCAGGATTGGAAGCCTAGACCTGTTCAAAGAACAAACCACATATATGGAGGCACTAATTGTTTTCTTTTTTCTTTTCTCAAATTCTCAACTGCTTGAGAAGCCAATGGACAAAATGTTACACCAGAATGGAGGACACCAAAAAGCAGAGAAATGAGGTTCCTGAGGAAATAACTCTGGAAGAGACTATAATCAAAGGTGATTTTAAGAATAATTTTGAAAGAAAGTCCCCAGAGGGTGACTAAAGCAAGTTGAAACATGAAATACAGTGATTTGAGAAATATCAGTGGACTCACCCCAGAAACGTTGTAGAATCAACAGAATAACTGATTTATTTGACTGTGAGAAAAAAAAATGTTACAAGAATAATGTTCTGGGGAGAATGTAAAGTAAATTATAAATAGAAAACTAAACATATGGAAAAAGAGGCAATTATATCAACACCAAGAAAAGCAGGAAGTTATATAACCAAGAAACACTATTATAATGCTGCCTGTTCAACCTCTTGGGCCTTACTTTAATATTTGGCACATACAAAATATTCAACATTCTTTTATTGTCCCTTTGTTCTCATACAACACATTGTGGTTAGACACTTTAATATTCCTCTGTGAAAATATAATTTGAATCCATAATAATACTTCAGAATAGGGCCTTATTTAGAAACCGTGTGTGTGTGTGTAATAAGTTTAAAGTAAGATTCTATGGAACTGAGTGGACTCACTATCCAATATACTGGAATCATTATAAAAGAAGGAAACAGTAACTCAGAGAAACACACCAAGAGAAGATCGTGTGGCAATGCAGTCATACTCTGCTATTTTTTTCTTAGAATGATATGCTTGAAATTTCTTTCTATGCCAGTAAATAGCAGGATATCACTTTTAAGTTCTGATTTTAATTTAACCACGTTGAAATTATTGTGTCGTGCTCTAGCATGTGGGTATTTTTAAATTCATTTACCATTATCCTATTTATAGAAATTTAGGTTGTTCTTGCATTTTTTTCTTTTAAATCTTTCTGTGTTACATACGGGATGTGAAACAATTGACTCATTGAGTATAGCTTTAAATATTTTTTATGTTACAGCTTTTATTCCAGAGCTGTTTATATGAATTCAAGGATCTCTAGCAATTGTTTGAAAAGTCTTCTTACCATATTTTCAAAATTACTCCTCTGAATGTTAATTTATATATTATGAAGTTTCTCACTTTCTGTAAATTTACAAACAACACCATGATTTACTTTTTTAATGGGTTGAATTTCACTTCTCTTTTTAATATTTTATTTCATTTTTATTAATTACAGTTTATTCACTTTGTATTCCAGCTGTAACCCCCTCCCTCATCCCCTCCCGATCTTACCCTCTCCCCTCTTCTTCTCCCATGCCCCTCCCCCAGTCTAATAATAGGGAGGTCCTCCTCCCCTTCCATCTGACCATAGTCTATCAGGTCTCATCAGGACTGGTTTCATGGTCTTCCTCTGTAGACTAGTAAGGGTGCTCCCCACTCAGGTGGAGGTGATCAAAGAGCCAGCCACTGAGATCATGTCAGAGACAGTCCCTGTTCCCATAACTTAGGGAACCCTCTTGGACACTGAGCTGCCATGGGCTACATCTGTGCATCTAGGTTATCTCTATTCATGATTGTTGGTTGGAGTACCAGTCTCACAAAAGACCCTTGTGCCCAGATTTTTTGGTTCTGTTGCTCTCCTTGTGGAGTTCCTGTTCCCTCCAGGGCTTTCATTTCCCTTTCTTTCATAAGATTGCTTGCACCCTGCACTCTGCCCAAAGTTTGGCTATGAATCTCAGCATATGTTTTGATACCCTGCTGGGTAGAGTCTTTCAGAGGCCCTCTGTGGTAGGCTCCTGTCTTGTTCTCTGTTTTCTTCCTCTTCCAGTATCTGTCCCGTTTGCCTTTCTGAATGAAGACTGAGCATCTCCTGCTTCTGATGTCCATCCCGTTTGCCTTTCTGAGTGAGGATTGATTATCTTACCCATGGTCCTCCTTCTTGCTTAGCTTCTTTAGGTGTACAGATTTTAGTACGTTTGTCCTATATTATATGTCTAATATCCAGTTATAAATGAGTACATACCACATGTGTCTTTCTGCTTCTGGGATACTTCACTCAGGATGATCTTTTCTAGATTCCACAATTTGCCCACAAATTTCATGATTTCCTTGTTTTAATTGCTGAGTAGTATTCCATTGTGTAAATGTACCACAATTTCTGTATCCATTCCTCAACTGAGGGACATCTGAGTTGTTTCCAGCTTCTGGCTATTACAAATAAAGCTGCTATGAACATAGTTGAGCAAATGTGCTTGTTGTAGTCATGAGGGAAATGCAAATCAAAACGACCCTGAGATTTCACCTTAAACCTATCAGAATGGCTAAGATCAAAAACTCAAGTGACAACATATGCTGGAGAGGATGTGGGGAAAGAGGAACCTTATTCCATTGCTGGTGGAAATGTAAACTTGTACAACCACTTTGGAAATCAATCTGGCTCTTTCTCAGATAATTAGAAATAGTGCTACCTCAAGATCCAATTATACTGCTCCTAGGTATATATGCAAAAGAATTTCTCTTCTTACTACTAATATATATTTTCAAATCCTAAACTGCAAGTCTTAAGACATGGACACCTAGAACCATCAGAAACTAGCAGAGGCAAAGGTGGGTCTTCTCTGAGAGGCTTTGGCCCACCACCCTGAAATTACTTTGGTAGTACCAAAGCCACTTTAAAGTTTCAACAGCTACAGCATTAAGAGATTAAAGGACAATACTGGACCAGGCAAGTGGTTTGAAAGGCCCCTAAATAACAAGTGCAAATGTCATAGTTAGGTCTTATCACTGTGAAGAGACACTGCAACTATGGCAACTTTCATAGTTCAGATTTTTTGCCCATTACTGTCATGGTGTGAAGCACAGCAACACACAGGCAGATATGGTGCTGGAGAGGTAGCTGATAATTCTACATCTGGGTCCTCAGGCAGCAGGAATAGACAGTCAGATACTGGGCCTGGCTTGAGCTTCTGAAACCTCAAAGCCCACTTCCTAGTGACAGACTTCCTCCAACAAGGCCACACCTCCTAACAGTACCACTCACTATGGGCCTATGAGAGCTATTTTCAATCCACCACAGCAAATAAAACCAGAATACTTTGTTTTGGTTGCTGAAGCTCAAATTAAGAAGAATCTGAATGTTTACATTATTTTCTATTGTTTTCTTCTCATATTCCTGAAGTGAGACTAGAACTTAATATTTTATTTTCTTTCTTTCTTTAAAAACACACCAGGTGAAGGGGAAACAAGAATGAATTTCCTAAAACCAGCCGACATCATGATCTCACCAAGTCATACCACTGGGGCAGACTGACCCAGCCTGAAGCCTCTGCTGCAAGGTGGGCTCCGGACACAGAAAGCGGGCAGTGTGCTTCTGCGTTTCCCTTCATTATGACTTGTTCTCTGGTCTGCTGCTGCATTGTTAATTCTGTACCTCTTGGTAGCCAGCTATTTGTCCCTTTTGCCTCCATCTTTAGTCTGTTTTATTTCTTGGCTTTTGACCCTTCTGTGTCCTACTTCCTTTGTCCCTTCTGAAGTGCCTATCAATGCAAAGTCAAATTTACGTGCCCAAACTGGGGCAATGATCCTGAGGTTGATAGTCCTACTGGCTTGGTCTTTTGTCTTTGAACCTGTGTGCCCACTTAAGAGCATGGCAGGTAACAGGTGCATTGTAAACATCATGATTATAATGTATTGCCTGTGTACAGCTAACCACTCCAGGTCTCTCTGAGACCAATAAGGAGGCTCACAAAGCATATTAGCTCCGCACTGGTTCAAGGCAGAGGATAAAGACCCACAGTGTGCTTGGACTGCATGTTTTCTCTGCAGAACTCTGTATGAAGCAATCAGAAATATCATAGAATACTGCAGAATATCCATTCTGTAACTCAATTCTAGTTTTTCCTGTTGAATCTAATGCTTGCTCCCTTTCCCTCCACCACAACCTTGAAAATCTGTGTAATGAAGGAGTGTGATGGAATAAAGTGGAAGAAAAAATAGCATGAGGGAGAACATGAGAAGAGGCAGAGAATGAGAGAAGCAAAAAGATACAGTAATTGATGAAAGTTACTAGAGAAAAGAGTGGTACTCACTGAGGTCATGTATTAGCACACTTTGTTCATAAAGTTTATGACAACAACCTGCCTTTTGGGAGGAAATTGTGGGATGCTCCATACTTCTGCTATTTACAGTAAGTTGTCTCAAGTTCAAGCCTATGTATTCCCTCCAGTCTTGGTGGGGTGGGTGATCTCTGCTGAGGAGCTGCTTCCATAGGCTAAAGTAGGTCCAGACAGCAAAGATCTGATTCCTTAGTATCTGAAAGAAGTGATGCTAAAGAAGTAAAAATGGTGCATTCATTGTTACAGAGCTACAGCAAAGAGATTGAATTATTTAACTCAGAAGCGACAAGCAACAAATCCATGGCATGGCGTCTGCAATCAATGAGCACCTTTACAGTCATGCAGATAGCTGCTTCTGGGAGAGTTCCAGGCCAGCGCTTTGCAAACTTAGCCACATACTGTAATCACCTGAAAGCTTTAAAAAGATACTCCGAGCCTAAACTGTACCTAGACTAATTAAATGGCAAGATTATTGTTTTCAAAGGTCCCTAGGTGACTGCAATGTGCAGCCAAGTTTACAAAACTGGTCTTAGATTATCCTGTACATCAGTGTTGGAGGTGCTCTGTAGAGAGGCTGCATGTCAAGGAGCTCAAGAAACGACTGCACCTGTTGGGTAATTGAGGCAACAATTCAGGGACTGTCATAGGACTATGGAAAGTCCATCTGTTTGAGAGGACAGTTAATCAAGTGACGGGCTTTAAAGCTGACTTCCATGTTCCCTGACATGGGAACATATGGGTTGCCCCAAGTGTTTGATTGTCTTGGCTTATTGGTGGCTGGCTGTTTATGGCCATCTGGTGCCAGGGACTACAGGGGAGGGTCACGTGCTGCCAGGCAGTTACCTTTTATATTCATGTCTCCACTAAATGACTTCATTCCCCCAAACACTCAGAAATACAGCTGTTACAGTTTGAGTTGGTTCTCCCAGGTTCATATGTTAAAAATGTATGTCCCCAGTGTCTCAGAGTGTAATGTTATTTATAGATGATACTTCAGATGAGGTCATCCTGGAATAGGGCAGGTCCTCAATCAGGTATGAATGACGCCATCTTCAAAGAAAAAAACTTGGACACAGAGTAATGCATATAAAGAAGAAGGCATCTGAAGATGCACAGAGATTTAGAGTAATGCTCCCCACAGCTATGGAGACACGCCAAACATATCTAGCATACTTCCAGAAGCCAGGCATGGAGCAAGGAATACATTACTTCTCCAAATCTTCCCTCAGGAAAAAAAAAAAAAAAAAAAAAAAAAAAAAAAAACTAAACTAAACAACCAACTCCAGCTTCCAGACCTGTAAGCAACTTTACAACTTAAAGACATCATTTTGTGAGCCCATGATAACATGATAACATGCACCTTATGTTATGGGACACTCATACAACATCCTACCTGGAAAAACCAGCACTGCACACTGATCAAAGCAAATGAAGTTTTAGGTGTGAGGAGAAAAGGCCTGAAACCCATCAAGGCTTCAGTTCCGATCATGTCTTCAGACCAGTCATCCAAATAGCTATTCCTGGCCCCTCTTACTCTCTGTGTGCAGTGTCAGGGCCATTGAAATGACCCAAGGGACACTTGTTCCATGTATATAATGATTTGCAAGTTTGTGTGGGGCCCTCCACCTTTCTTACATTGATGTTTTGAAATTCTTAACACATTTTAAAAGATGTTTCAACTTTATTTTTTTTCAGTGCCATTTTTAAAATTTTTTATTTTTATTAATTACAACTTATTTACTTTGTATCCCAGCTGTAGCCCCCTCCCCCAGCCTCTCCCAATCCCACCCTCCTTCCCTCTTCTTCTTCTATGCCCCTCCCCCAGTCCAATGATAGGGGAAGTCCTCCTCCCTTTCCATCTGACCCTAGTCCATCAGGGCTCATCAGGACTGGCTTCTTTGTCTTTCTCTGAGGACTGGTAAGGCTTCTCACCCCTCAGGTGGAGGTGATCAAAGAGCCACAATGACCTGTTACTTTTCCCCCTTTGTGCTGGGCTCCACAAATTGTGTCACTAGATCTGCTTACCAGCTTACCCCTTGGTTAGATCCAAGTTACTTTCTTGAAATATTTTTCATCTGTTCACTCCACAAGTTATGTTTCTTTAGAGAAGCTTGTCTAATACAGTAAATAAATGATGGAGCATGCCATATGGAAACTGAGTCTTGGCATATGCATTCTGACTTTGAGCCTGTGACTACCAACTGTACTGAGAGTTGTCACAGACCTTGGGATATCTGAAGGTAGCTGGCTGCTGTGCTGTTTTGTTAATGTGGTCATTTATTGACAACACCTCTTGAAACTATTGTAGGTTTATATTAAACTTAGAATATGGAATTTTCCCCACTTCTTCACATACCCCACGAATTATAATTATACATCTATGCCCTTTCATAGCAGCCAAACTGTGTCCCAGTGTGGCACATGTTGGCTTACAATATAACCTACATAGAATTATTAATATGTCGCTCCCCAGCTGAAGCCTTAATAGATGGTGTTATCGACTTAACAAAACCCATGAGATGGAGAGTTATCATGATTGTATTAATTGACATGTCCACTGTGTGTGACAGCATCCCTAGATGGGATCCTGACCTATTTAAGTAGATAAATGGAGGAGGTGATACCTATAATTTAGTACTTTCTGATTGTCAATTCTGTGTGATCAATTGCTTTAAGCTTCAACATTTTGGCCTCTGCATCATGAGGTGATTTGAACTCTGAGCCTCTCCTGACTGGCTTTATTTAACTTGACAGAAGGGAGAGTCATCTGCAAAGAGGGAACCTCAATTAAGAAAATGCCTCCATAAAATCTAGCTGTAGAAAAAAAAATCTAGCTGTAGAGCATCTTCTAAACTAGTGATCAATGTGAGAGGGCTCAGCCCATTGTAGGAGGTTCCATCCCTGGGGTGGTGGTCCTGGGATCTATAAGAAAGCAGTCTGAAAGCCAAGCATGGTGGTCATAGCCTGGGGTTGCTATGAGTTCCAGGCTAGCCTGACCTACAAAGTGAGTTGAGGACAGCCAAGGCTACACAGAGACACTCTCTTGACAAATGAAAAAGAACAAGAAAGAAAGAAAGAGAGAAAGAAAGAAAGAAAGAAAGAAAGAGGAAGGAAGGAAGGAAGGAAGGAAGGAAGGAAGGAAGGAAGGAAGGAAGGAAGGAAGCAGCTGAGCTAGCCAGGGAGAACCAGCCAGTAAGCAGCACCTTCCACAGCCTCTGTATCAGCACCTGTCTCTGTGTTCCTGCTGTCTTTCTAACCTGGTTTCCTTTAATGATAGATTATGATGTAGAAATATAAACCAAATAACTTTCCTCCCCAAGTTATTTTTGGTCATGGTGTTTCATTATGACAATAGAAACCCTAATTAAAACAGAGCCAGAATAAATCATTGTTCTTTTAGCTGCTGTTGTCAGAATTTTATTACAGCAACAGGAAGAGGAACTCTGACAGCATTTCTTCTTGCCTTGCTGCATCTCTGCAGTCTGTCATGAGAGAAAGACTCCCATGCAGGAACTGACCCAAAGACAACCAGAAGATAGGTGGGATGGGTCCAGCGTAGTGTGGCATCGTCACCACTCCACAAATGCCTCACACTCAGTAGTCCAATGTACTTGCCGATTTTCATTCTGAAGATATTTCTTCAGAATGAAAATGTTCTGGCTATATTGTGAAACCACACTGCTCTTTAACTATTAGACTTCTGTGATTACATTAAAATGGTTCATATTTTCTTAAGTTATGGAAAAAAGTATGTTCTGATTTTGCTCTTAAATGAGTCAGCATCAAAGGAAGGGAGTCTTCATTATGGAAAGTTATTATAGTAAAAGCTGGCCAACTGGTACCATTTCCTCTGGTGAGCTGGCAAGCCTTTCCCTGATCTGACCTTTCCTATTTCCCACATTTACCATCTTATCTTTCCCTCCATCATGCAATTCTTACAGTCTGCAAAAGTGTCATATCTGGTGTCTTATTTCTGCAGCATTCACATGTTCTCTCCATTTCCCTATCCACACAGTTCCTCACTGAGTTGTTTCCATCAGTTAAGTCTCCTTAAAGATTCGCAAGGGAATCTTTTGACAGTCCTTCCGACAGTGTGGATCATGACTAGTGCATTTGGATAACACATGGGGATATTTATTTGTATTTTAGTTTAGCTGCTATAGAATAACCAGAACAAATGGGAGACAACAATCCTTTCTCTTCCACAGTGGCTTCCTCTCCTTCAACGAGTCTCCCTCACCCTTTCTTCCTGTTACTGTCAACATAAAGCATAGGCTGGATCTGGTGTGTGTGTGTGTGTGTGTGTGTGTGCGTGCGTGTACAGGTACAGGAAGATACCCACAGAGGCCAGAAGAATGTGCCAAATCCCTCGGAGCTGGTATTGTAGTTAGTTGTAAGCCACCAACTTACAAGTTGACCAAGGTGCTGAGAACCACAGTCTTGCTCTGTAAGAGCAGCAACTTATATTAACCCCTGAGCCATCTCTCCTGCTCCCCAAATTTTATTTTTTAAATATGAAATTATTCACACAAGTCTTTTAATTTTCAGAAATTAAGAATTTTCATGCCGGAAAATGGTAAATTAATTCCACAACCCCAGTAACCAAGAAACCAAATTGACATTACTTCCTTTCAATACTTTTATTAACATGTTTTAAATTTGCAGGCATCACTGCCCTAAAACTGGCACTCTATATATAGTCACCATCACGAGAGACATCTGCCCAAGGAGGCAACAGCTTTTCTCACAACTGATACATCTTCTATTTATTTTGGTAGCTGAGCACCTTCTGGAAAAACAAAACAGACACCTTTGGAAACAAAGATGGAATTTTGGGTATCTTAACTGATATGGGTTGTCTAAAATTAAAGGCACAGCTATTTAGCTGGAACACAGAATTAGAACCTACAGTTTGGGAAATATGTGAGAAAAAGTGTTTGTCGGAAACTTCAGGACTGAGGAACTAGGCCGGCTGCTTCAAGGACAGTAAACTGATTATAAGAATTATATAATGGTGTTAAATCTCACTAAACAAAGCCTGCTAGGTTGTGCCTAAATTAGATCATTTTTTTTTTCTCAAAAAGTTGGCATTTAATTTTCTCTCACTGTAAAATATTATGAATAGAAGTAGTGATTACAAAAAAAACCACAGTACCCATGAGAGGGAAATTGACCATGGCTTCTCTTACTTTTAACTACCCAATTACTATTTTTAATGGTAGGTACAATGAGTTGCTTGAGACTTTGAAACTACTTGTAAAAGTTGTACTAGATTTGCTGGGTGCAGGAACCAGTGTTCTTCCAGGATAGGAATAAACACAAGGGAGAAAGACTAATTCTCAAGTGCCTTCAGACATGATTTTCATCTGGAATCCACTGTTAGTGCAGGGAAGCCTCTCTCTCCCTTGCTGGTGAGTGAGGCAGTACTCTGCCCTCTTTACTGAGATAATGAATGCTATGAGAGTTGTTAAAGGGTGAAAGCATGATGCTTAGAAAACGATTTGTTTGTCAATCAGGTTGAGAGTCAGCCATTAGCTTGTAACTTTATGTCTTTTTTTAAAATTCTTTTCTCTTGGCTACTTTAATACTTTGTGAATTATTTTAACTGTCTCTTAACAATATCTTCTCAGCTTCTCCTGGTTCAGCTGTCAATAATTCTCTTCACTTCTCAGTGTGCTCACTCAATTCCCTTTTGTATAGGATTGTTTTAGCTATTCTGGGCTTTTGTTTTCCATATAAAGTTGAGAATTGTTCTTTCAAGGTTTGTAAAGAATTATGTTGGAATTTTGATGAAAATGGTGTTTAATCTG
Organism: Meriones unguiculatus; assembly: GCF_030254825.1. Taxonomy (NCBI): domain Eukaryota; kingdom Metazoa; phylum Chordata; class Mammalia; order Rodentia; family Muridae; genus Meriones; species Meriones unguiculatus. Next base: position 49,981,360 of record NC_083359.1, read on the forward strand.
TAGATTGTTTTTGGTAAGATGGCCATGTTTACTATGTTAATCCTACTGACCCATGAATATGGGAGATCTTCCCATCTTTTGATGTCTTTTTCAATTTCTTTCTTCAGAGACTTGAAGTTTTTTGTTTGTTTGTTTGTTTGTTTTGTTTCATACAGGTCTTTCACTTGCTTGGTTAGAGTTACACCAAAGTTATATCATTTGTGGCTATTGTGAAGGGTGTCTGTGTGATTTAAGCTTTAGTAAATGTTTCATTTACAAATGTGAGTGCCCTTGCATTTGGTTGTCTTTGATGAATATGAAGTGTCCTCCCCTATCTCTTTTGAAAGTCTGTTTTATTAGACACAACAATGGCTATTCCAGCTTGCTTGTTGGGTCCTTTCACTTGGAAAACCAATTTTTTTTTCAGCCCTTTACTCTGAGATAATATCTATCTTTGTGGCTGGAGGTGTGTTTCTTGTGATACTGTTTTTGCATCCATTCTGTTAGCCTGTCTTTTTATTGGGGAAGTGTGTCCATTGATGTTGAGAGATCTTAATGTTCAATAGTTGTTAATTCCTGATATTTTGATGTTGGGGGTGATAGAGTGTTTGTATATGATGTGTGTATGCTTTCCTTCTTTTGGTTTTGTTGATGTGGGGTTATTTCCTATGTTTCATTGTGTGTAGCAAGCCTCCTTGGGTTGGAGTTTTCCTTCTAGTATTTTCTGCAGGGCTTCATTTATGGATAGATATTATTTAAATTTGTTTTTGTCATGGAATATCTTGTATTCTCCATCTAATGGTGATGAAAAGTTTTGCTTGGTATAGTAGTCGGAGCTGCCATCTGTGGTCTCTTGATGTTTGTAAGATATCTGTGTTGGCTGTGTCCCAGGTAGATAGGAGAAAGGCTGGGCGGGCCTTAACCTGGCTGTTGCTAGGGTCCAGCAGCCTGGATGACTCTGGAGCCTGCAGGCCTCCTCCAGAAGGGAGGTTATAGAGCTCTGCAAGCTGTGTTGCCTGGCAGGCAGAAGAAAAGCTGGGCAAGCTCATCTCTGTATATCAGGAGCTTACAATCATTATGACTTAAAGATGAACCTAAGCCAAACAGCGCAGACTAAGATGGCTACTCTGCCCCCCAAAATTCTTTGGGGATCAACAATTCTTCTGGCTTACACTGCCATGTTCACATTGCTATTGTTCACATTGACAGTGGCAAAAAAAAGTTTGCTAATACATGTCAATTCTAAATAGAAGGATAGGAGAAAGGGGGTAAAGAGGATAGAAATCTGGGATTTCTGCTCACACTCAGTGGTGGAAACTTAGAAAGGAGGCAGCCTATACCTTTAAGAGAGGTAAGACCATGTAGACTTTATTCTGAGGCCTCCAAGCCCAGATAAAACTCAGGCTGACCTCCATCAAGAAGAAGGGGACATCTCCTAGGGGGCACAGCTGCGGCTGTCAGAGCATGCAATCTTCTTAGCCCATGAGGCGTCAGTAAGCTGCCACTGTTGTCCTATGACAACAAATGTGTGGAACATATCTTGAAAGGGAGGACCCAGCTTATTCTCCTTGCCTAGGTCTGATCTAGTCTGCTGCTTGTCTTCCCTTTCTCAGCAGCCTCCCTTAAGTACTTAGAGGGCTTCTTTGCTGTAAGTCAGGAATGCCTGCACATGGACCATGTGAAGTTGTTGCCTGAGTTCTCAGTTGCAATATGCCCTCTAATAGCAGGGTGACAACCACCCTGGAAAAGCCTGATGATTGTGGATGTTGAATTATTTGACCCCTTCCATTCTTTTTTCCCCTCCCTCACACATATGATTTAATTTCAGTATAACATTTTAAAAGAGAACTATAATTTTAAACACAGTCTTTGTCACATGTTATAAAGTATTTACAGTGATTTGGGCTTTTCAACATATAATTTACAAGAGGAGCTTTAACCTGGGTTAAAAAAATTTTAAAAAATGCCAATCTTGAATAACAAATATGTTAATTTATTTTACATGTTCTAGGTTTTACAATGAAATTCTCATATCCCAGGGTTCTCTAAGTTCAAGAAAATCTGAGATGACTGCTCATATGAAATACCCATACAATGGACACCAGGAGGAGTTTTATTGATTTAAACATATCTCCCACAGCTGGGAAAGGGGTCTTTATAACTTCCTCAGTATTGCATTCAGCCAATCTGACTTAGTCTCACACACATTATCATCAAAAGAAAGAACACGATAACCAGCCAGCCTGAGTTACATAATCATCTCTCAGCAGAGGTTGGGAATTTGGCTCCAGGTGAGTTTTATGGGGGCCAGTTCCCAGATAATGGCAAGGATATCAGTGCCAGCAAAAGGGAGTAGGGTATTCTGTGTACAAGATGACAGTTGTCCTTAACGACAGGAGTGCTTCTCTCTTTGTTCCTCTCTCTTCCTTTCTATTCCCTGTCTTCTTTCTCCTTCCCCTTCTTTTTTTTTAGGTGCTAGAATTATTTATCATTTATTTAAAATATTGTTATTATACAATCAACTTAATAGTTCCTAGACGTATGCGTAAGTGGGTCCTCTCGCTGCCTGAGTTGAAAAAGTTCTTGTGGCACTAGTTTGAGGACATATGTATAGATCTTTTTTTTTTTAAGGCTTACATTTGTTTACTTTAATTTTTTTTTCATCAATTACACTTTATTCATTCTGCATCCCCCCATAAGCCCCTCCCCTCCTCCCCTTCCAATCCCACCCTCTCTCCTCCCTCTATGCATGCCACTCCCCAAGTCCACTGCTCTCCTTTCTGATCTTAGTCTATCAGTCCACATCAAAAGTGTCTGCATTGTCTTCTACTATGGCCTGGTAAGGCTGCTCCCCCCCAGAGGGAGGTGATCCAAGAGCAGGCCAATCAGATTATGTCAGAGGCAGTCCCTCTTCACATTACCATATAACCCAATTGGACTCTGAACTGCCCTGGGCTACATCTGTGCAGGGGTTCTGGGTTATCTCTATGAATAGTCCTTGGTTGGACTATGAGTCTCTGGGAAGTTCCCTGTGTTCAAATTTTCTGGTTCTGTTGCTCTCCTTGTGGAGACCCTGTCCTCTCCAGCTCTTACTACTTCCCAGTTCTTACATAAAATTCCCTTCACTCTGCCCAACAGTTGCCCATCAGGCTCAGCATCTGCATTGATAGTCTGTAGGGCAAAGGCTTTCAGAGGCCCTCTGTGGTAGGTTCCTAGGTTGTTTCCTGTTTTCTTCTTCTTCTGATGTCCCTCCTCTTTGCCTTTCCGGATGGGGATTGGACATTTTAGTTAGGGTCCTCTCTCTTGCTTAGTTTCTTTAGATGCAAAGAAACTTTAGGTTTTAGTGGGTTTGTCCTATGTTGTATGTCTATATGAGTGAGAATATACCATGTGTGTCTTTTTGCTTCTGGGACAACTCACTCAGGATGATCCTTTCCAGGTCCCACCACTTACCTGCAAATTTCATGATTTCCTTATTTTTCATTGCAGAGTAATATTCCATTGTGTAGATGTACCACAATTTCTGCATCCATTCTTCAGTTGTGGGGCATCTGGGTTGTTTCCAGCTTCTGGCAATTACAAATAAAGCTGCTACAAACATGGTTGAGCAAATGTCCTTTTTGTGTACTTGAGCCTCTTTTGGATATATGCCCAGGAGTGGTATGGCTGGATCTTGAGGAAGCGCTATTCCTAGTTGTCTGAGAAAGCGCCAGATTGCTTTCCAGAGTGGTTGTACAAGTTTATAATCCCACCAGCAGTGGAGAAGGGTTCCCCTTTCTCCACAACCTCTCCAGCATGTGTTGTCACTTGAGTTTTTGATCTTGGCCATTCTCATGGGTGTAAGGTGAAATCTCAGGGTTGTTTTGATTTGCATTTTCCTAATGGCTAGTGAGGTTGAGCATTTCTTTAAGTGCTTCTCTGCCATTCGGTATTCCTCTACAGAGAATTCTCTGTTTAGCTCTGTTCCCCATTTTTTAAGTGGATTACTTGGTTTGCTGCTTTTCAGCTTCTTTAGTTCTTTATATATACTTGATATGAGTCCTCTGTCAGATAAAGGGTTGGTGAAGATTCTTTCCCAATCTGTAGGAGGTCGCTTTGTTTTGATTACGGTGTCCTTTGCTTTGCAGAAGCTCTTCAGTTTCATGAGGTCCCATTTATTGATTGTTGCTCTTAGAGCCTGTGCTGCTGGTGTTCTGTTCAGGAAGTTTTCTCCTGTACCAATGAGTTCTAGGGTATTTCCCACTTTTATTTCAAGCCGATTTAATGTGTCTGGTTTTATGTTGAGGTCTTTGATCCACTTGGACTTCAGTTTTGTGCAGGGTGATAAGTATGGATCTATTTTCATTTTTCTACATGTAGACATCCAGTTGGACCAGCACCATTTGTTGAAGATGCAATCTTTTTTCCATTGAATGGTTTTGGCGTCTTTGTCAAAGATCAGGTGTCCATAAGTGTGTGGGTTTATTTCTGGGTCCTCTGTTCGGTTCCATTGATCCACCATTCTGTTTCTATGCCAGTACCATGCAGTTTTTAAAACTGTTGCTCTATAGTACAACTTAAGATCAGGGATGGAGATACCTCCAGAAGATCTTTTATTGTAGAGGATTGTTTTAGCAATTCAGGGTTTCTTGTTATTCCATATGAAGTTGAGAATTTTTCTTTCCGGTCTGTTAAGAATTGTGTTGGTAATTTGATGGGCATTGCATTGAATCTGTAGATTGCTTTTGGTAAGATGGCCATTTTTACTATGTTAATCCTACCAAGCCATGAGCATGGGAGATCTTTCCATCTTCTCATATCTTCTTCTAATTCTTTCTTCAGAGATTTTAAATTTTTTTCATACAAGTCTTTGACTTCCTTGGTTAGGGTTACTCCAAGGTACCTTATGTCATTTGTGGCTATTGTGAAGGGTGTTGTTTCCCTAATTTCTTTCTCAGCCCTTTTGTCTTTTGTATACCGGAGGGCTACTGATTTTTTTGAGTTAATTTTGTATCCGGCCACTTTGCTGAAGGTGTTTATCAGCTGTAGGAGTTCCCTGGTAGAGTTTTTGGGGTCACTCACGTATACTATCATATCATCTGCAAATAGTGATAATGTGACTTCTTCCTTTCCAATTCGTATCCCCTTGATCTCCTTCAACTGTCTTATTGCTCTAGCAAGGACTTCCAGCACTATGTTGAAGAGATATGGAGAGAGTGGGCAGCCTTGTCCCTGATTTTCGTGGGATTGCTTTAAGTTTCTCTCCTTTCAGTTTGATGTTGGCTATAGGCTTGCTGTATATCGCCTTCACTATGTTTAGATATGTGCCTTGTATCCCTGATCTCTCCAATACTTTAAACATGAATGGATGTTGGATTTTGTCAAATGCTTTTTCAGCATCTAGGGAGATTATCATGTGGTTTTTTTCTTTCAGTTTGTTAATATGGTGGATCACATTGATGGATTTCCGTATATTGAACCAACCCTGCATACCTGGGATGAAGCCTACTCGGTCCTAGTGAATGATATCTTTGATGTGTTCTTGGATTCGGTTTGCAAGTATTTTATTAAGTATGTTTGCATCAATGTTCATAAGGGAGATTGGCCTGAAATTCTCTTTCTTTTTTGAGTCTGTGAGGTTTAGGTACCAAGGTGACTGTGGCTTCATAGAATGAGTTTGGTAATGTTCCTTCTGTTTCTATTTTGTGGAATAGTTTGAAGAGAACTGGAGTTAGCTCTTCTTTGAAGATCCGGTAGAATTCTGTGCTGAAACCATCAGGTCCTGGGCTTTTTTTGGATGGGAGACTTTTGATGACTGCTTCTATTTCTTTGGGGGATATAGGTCTATTTAGTTGATTTACCTGGTCCTGATTCAGCTTTGGTAAGTCAAATCGATCAAGAAAATTGTCCATTTCATTTAGATTTTCAAATTTTGTGGCATATAGACTTTTGAAGTAAGTCCTAATGATTGTTTGGATTTCCTCAGTGTCTGTAGTTATATCCCCCTTTTCATTTCTGATTTTGTTGATTTGGGTGGTGTCTCTCTACCTTTTAGTTAGCTTGGCTAAGGGTTTGTCGAACTTGTTGATTTTCTCAAAGAACCAGCTCTTGGTTTCATTGATTCTTTGAATTGTTTTATTTGTTTCCAATTGATTGATTTCAGCCCTGAGTTTGATTATTTCCAGCCATGTACTCCTTCTTGGTGTGTCTGCTTCTTGTTTTTCTAGAGTTTTTAAGTGAGCCATTAAGGTGCTTGAATGAGTTGTCTCGAATTTCTTCTTGAAGGCACTTAGTGCTATGAACTTTCCTCTTAGCACTGCTTTCATTGTGTCCCACAAGTTTGGGTATGTTGTGTCTTCATTTTCATTGAGTTCTAGAAAGACTTTAATTTCTTTCTTTATTTCTTCCCTGACCCAGCTGTCATTTAGTAACAAGTTGTTCAGTTTCCATGTGTGTGTAGGCTTTTTGCTATTTCTGTTATTGTTGAGGTCCAGCTTTATTCCATGGTGATCAGACAAGATACAAGGGATTATTTCAATCTTCTTGTATCTGTTGAGGCTTGCTTTGTGACCCACTATATGGTCAATTTTGGAAAAGGTTCCATGAGGTGCTGAGAAGAATGTAAATTCTTTTGTGTTTGGGTGTAGAGTTCTGTAAATGTCTGTTAGGTCCATTTGATTCATGACCTCTGTCAGAGACATTGTTTCTTTGTTTAATTTCTGTTTTGTTGACCTGTCTTTTGTTGAGAGTGGGGTGTTGAAGTCTCCCACTATTAATGTTTGGGGATCTATATGTGCTTTAAATTTTATCAATGTTTCTTTCACAAATGTGGTTGCCCTTGTATTTGGGGCATAGATGTTCAGGATTGTGATGTCTTCCTGGTGGAATTTTCCCTTGATGAGTATGAAGTGTCCTTCCCCATCTCTTTTTATTAATTTTGCTTGAAAGTCTATTTTATCAGATATTAGAATGGCTACTCCTGCTTGCTTCCTGGGTCCGTTTGCTTGGAAATTCATCTTCCAACCCTTTACCCTCAGGTAATGTCTATCTTTGTGTCTTAGGTGTGTTTCTTGTATGCAACAGATTGCTGGGTTTAGTTTACGTATCCATTCTGTTAATCTGTGTCTTTTTATTGGAGAGTTGAGTCCATTGATGTTGAGAGAGATTAATGACCAGTGGCTGTTAGATCCCTTGATTTTGATATTGGCTGTGGTCATCAGGTTGTGTGCTTGGTTGCTTTTTGTTTTACTGAAGTGAGGTTATTTATTTCCTGTGTTTTCTTGAATGTAGCTAGTTTTCCTGGGTTGTATTTTCCCTTCTAGTGTCTTCTGTAATGCTGGGTTTGTTTGTAGGTATTGTTGAAATTTGTTTTTGTCATTGAATATCTTGTTTTCTCCATCTATGAGAACTGAGAGTTTTGCGGGGTATAGTAGCCTGGGCTGACATCTGTGTTCTCTTAGGGTCTGCATGATATCCTTCCAGGCCCTTCTGGCTTTCATAGTCTCTGTTGAAAAGTCAGGTGTGATTCTAATGGGTTTGCCATTATATGTTACTTGGCCTTTTTCCCTTGCAGCTTTTAGTATTTTTTCTTTGTTCTGTATTCTTACTGTTTTGATTATTATGTGGCAGAAGGATTTTCTTTTCTGGTCAAATTTGTTGGGTGTTCTGTAGGCCTCATGTATTCTAATTGGCCTCTCCTTTAGCTTGGGGAAATTTTCTTCAATGATTTTGTTGAAAATATTTTCTGGGCCTTGGAGAAGGGAGTCTTCTTTTTCCTCTATACCTATTATTCTCAGGTTTTGTCTTTTCATATTGTCTTGGATTTCTTGGACAGTCTGTGTCAGGAATTTTTCGGATTTAATATTTTCTTTGACAGATACATCGATTTCTTCCATTGCATCTTCTACACCTGAGATTCTTTCTTCCATCTCTTGCAGTCTGTTGGTTAAGCTTACCTCTGTAGTTCCTGTTTTCTTCCCTAGATTCTTCCTTTCCATTATTTCTTCCATTTGTGTTTTCTTTAATTTTTCCAATTCTATCTTCAGGTCTTGAGTTGTTTTGTTTACTTCCTTCACCTGTTTGATTGTACTTTCCTGTTTTTCTTTTAGTTCCTTCAACTCTGTTTCTTTTATTTCATTCAGTGCTTTAAGCATTTCCTTTCTAAAGGCCATAAACTGCTTGGCTGCAGCTTCCTCTATTTCTTTACAGATATTCTGTTTGACTTTATCTTCCTCTATGTCTTTACGTATCTTATTTGTTTCCTCTGTTATCATCTTCATGAGCATAGTTGTTAGGTCATCTTCTTGGATTTCAGTTATGCTGGGGTGTCCAGGGCTACTTGCCCCTGGGTAACTGGGTTCTGGAGATGCCATATTGCTCTGTCTTTTGTTGCTTGAGCTTTTACGCTGGCCTCTACCCATTGTGATATCTTAGGTGTTTGGGGTTATTTTCTGGTGGTTCCTGGGGATCCTGTGGTGGAGAGAATCCCCTTTGCAGAAAGCTGGTTTTTCTTGAAGGATGTCTTCTCAGCTTTTTGGGTATAGTCCCTGGATGGCTGGTGTTTTTTTCAGGAGTTGCTCCCCTCAGGGATATAGACCTGAGTGGTAACTGTGGTCTTTGTTAGCCTAGAGGGTTCTCCTCTCACCCAGGCAAGTCCTGAGGGCAGCTGCCCTGTTTCTGGGTTTCTTGTTGTAAATTTAATGATCAGCTGCTGTGACCCAGTTGGACATCAGGCACGCAGCAACTGTTTGTGCCTGTGTCTGGAGCACAGCTGAGTGATTGCGCCTTGGCCCCACTGGTCTGCTAGACTTTTTCTAGGGAAGGATTGGGTGATTTAAGTCAGTACAGTTTCCTTCCTTCCCTGTGGATTCTCTGGAGACAGGGACTCCCAGTGTCTTTTTTTGACCTGGTGCACACTGCTCAGTGCCCGCCAGCTGGCTGGCCGCAGAAACTGCCTGTGCCTGGATCACAGCTTAGTGATGGCGGCTCAGTCTCAGCCAGCTGTCTGGTGCGCAGAGACTGCCTGTGTCTGCCTTTGCAGCCTTTGGGAGCCTGGGTGCCTCCCTAAGCTGGGTAATTTTCCGGGGACCTTTTCAGGCTGGGGGTGTCGGCTCAGTGCTTTGAGATCAGACCAGCCGTTTCCCTCCATCTGTGTTTGCACCAGACAGTGAAACTCATTCGCTGGTGCCCTGGTGCCCACAGTTCTTTCTCAGGCGGCAAATCCGGTGCACAGGCAGACAGAGCTCTGTGGTGCCGGAGCCTGGGTCCCCGGCTCTGGCTCCGGGCTGGCTCCTGGGGTGCCCGTGGAACCCGAGTCTTTTCCAGGGGATGTCTGGGTGATCTAAGGCCGGTCCCAATCGTTTTCTGTACCCTGGGGTTATCTCTTGACTGAAAATTCCAGTCTCTGATAGTGTGGTGCCCACGGTTCAGTCTGGGGCCGTGACCAGAGACACTGGCTTGTGGCTCTGGGCTGGGGCTGGGGCTGGCGGCCGGCAGCCAAGCGTCTGGTGGAACCGGGATCTCTTCCACGGTTTAGCCGGGTGAGTTAAAAGCTGATTGAATCCCCCACTGTGGGGTATCCTCTCACCTGGGAAACACAATGACTGTGTTTTATGGCCGCGAGTTCTGATTACTGGTGACTGGGCTGATCCTGCTATTGCTGCTCAGAATGAGAGTCCTCCCGCCGCTGCCATCTTGTCCCTCCCCCTTTCTTCTTTCACTCTTACATGATAACCACTGTGCCACATTCAATCATCATCACTCATGGTTCTCCAGTTCAAGAAGCCTTTAACTTCAAGAAAGAAGGATAATTAAACAAACTACTGTGTGATGTGCTTTGGGAGTGCAGACCGATAGATGAGCAGCTAGAGAATACATAGATAGGTGAATTAATGGTACAGTTAGGAAATATACAAAACATTCTATCAAACCAATCCAGCACTGATTAGCTTCTGAAACAGACAAGGACTCAGGGACACTCATGAAGAGGCCCTTTGAGGTGTCTGAATGATGGAGTTTGTTATGTTTTCCAGGACGAGGCTCTCATGCAATCCCAGCTGTGGCATTCACTGTTAGGTACTTCCCTCCGTCACACTTCCCTAACAGAGTGAGAAGGAAACTCTATAAGAACAATTAGTAAGTCTAGGTAGACAGTCATTGTTTTATGTTGTCATTGTTTCTATCACATACCAAACAGGTACATAGAGTTATTTCTTCTTTTTAAATGTATGTGTATATGTATGTACCTGTGTTATGTGACTTGTGTCTATGTATGCATGTGCACATGAGTGTGGGTGCATGTAGAGGTTAGCGGACACCCTCAAGTGTCTATCTTCACATTCCACTTGTTTGAGACAGAAACTCTTATTGTTCTCTGCTACATGTACCAGGCTGGTTGTGCCCTGAATTTCCAGTGACTGTTCTGTCTCTCCCTTTCATCTTTCTTTTAGAGAGCTGGAATTAAGACTCACAGTACTGTGCCAGACTCCACAGGAGTTCTAGGAGTTTGAACCCAACTCTTTATACTTCTTTTGCACACTAAACACTTCACCCATGGAATCATCGCCACATCTCAGAGAGATGTTTCTTGGGATCTTGGAATCTTGGAAACACATCATTTATCTCTGCAAAGATTTCAGGTCTTCAAACTGTACCATTGACGTCCCCACTGCTGGGAGTCTAGTTACCTAGGCACAGTTATATTGGGAGAGTTTGGATATAAATATGATAAGAAGCAGGTTCACAGGTATCTGGATCACAAAGTTGACCTTTTAGATATCCAAGGGAAATAGGCAAAGTATCTAAAAAAGAAACTAAAGCAGAGTCATTTTATCCCACTCTGTGAAGACATACTGGGGCTGGAACAATGGCTGAACTGAGGCTGGGAGCAGAGACAACAAGGGATTTTCTGTGACCAGAGTGGCTTTCTGGGTTCCACCATTGATAGATTTCTTGGACAGTCTTTTCCTCATGGGTCAAATTGTACTTTCTCATATCTGAGTTATCATATTTGGCTAGAATATGAGAGAGTTAGGTGGACAAAAACATGTACAGTTTCAAATAATTCCTGGGTTTTGTTTTTATTTCTTCACTTGGTAAATAGAACAACAACCCCTGTGCTATCTTTGTGCTGTGATCTATATTCAAAAGCCCTGTTGTGAAAACAGAGGACCCATTAAGCCATGACTTTCCAAGTACAGAAACAACTCCCTTGACCTACTGATTACAATTTGTTATTGGTGTGCTGCCCCAGTAGATGAGTAAGTCTCAACATACAGAGAAAAAAAAGAAAAAGGATTTGAAAACAGGATGGAGTAGGAGTTCATAAATGCCCACACAGCATTCCTGGAAGCAAGGACTTTGAATCCCTGGGGACATTATTAGCCTCATTTTAAACACAAGGAAGCCAAGCTCAAGAAGTAAAGTGACTAGCAATGCCACATGTCTGGGAGCGGGTATGTAAATTCAAGCGTTACAGGCTCAAAGTGTATTTTCTTTACTGCTATGTTCTTTCCATTGCTCTCTGACAGACTGATTTTGAGGCAAGCCTGGGCTACATACTGAAATGAAGTAAAGAAAAATGGGCAAACCAACAGGATTGATTGTACTCATGAAGTAATCTCAGTGTACAGCCACAGCAAGACTGGAGGACCAGCTTCTTGCTCCCATCTACTTGCTTTCTCTCTCAGTAGCTGGTGAGTTTCCATCAGTGTCACTGAAGCCAAACAAGTGTAACCTACCAACGTGTCTGAGACAGAAAAGGCAAGGTGGTAGGAAGGAGTGCTGCTGCAGTTCTCATCAGCACCTGGTGGTAATGTACAACGGGATCATTGCTGTTAGCATCAGCTAACATAAACACAGGCATGCCATTTCATTGCCACCAGCAGTGTGCTCAAAACCCAACTTAAAAAGGTATGCTAAAATGTTTGAGGCATGATCCATACTACTCTTAAACTGTAAACTACTCAAATTTTCATAAGCAATAGAAAGATAGACTAGTCACATATTATATAGATATAATATAGATATATAATATATAATATAGATAATATAGTCACACAGCAGGAAATAACACATGTAACAACATGAGTGAGTTATACAAATATATACTGAGCAAAAGTAGCCAGACACTACAGACCAAGATGCTGACCTAGCATGCATGATGCCCTTAATTCAGTAAGCAACATTGCATAAAACTGGGCAAAATGGTGTGTGCCTATAAACCCAGCACTCACAGGGGACATGAAAAGCAGAAGGCTGATGTTTGAGACCATCCTTTGCTCCATAGCTAAACTGGAAATATGAAACTCTATAACAGAAAGGGTAAGTACTGAAACATTTAATTTTGTACAATTTTAAAATATGCAAAATTATGATGTTAGAAGAGTGGCTGACCTAGAGAAGTGGGTTGAAAAGAAGGCATGAGCTGCAGTATCCAAGTGGGTACCCTAATAAGGGGAACAGGGACTGTTTCTGACATGAACTCGATGGCGGGTTCTTTGACCCACCCCCATCCCCAGGAGGAGCAGCCTTGCTAGGCCACAGAGGAGGACTTTGCAGCCAGTCCTAAAGACACCTGATAAACCAGTATCAGATGTAAGGGGAGGAGGTTCTCCTTTATCAGTGGACTTGGAAAGGGGCAGGGAGGGGATGAGGGTGGGATTGGGAGGGAAAGAGGGAGTGGGATACAGCAGGGCTACAAAGTTAACAAACTGTAACTAATATTAAAAAAATAAAAATTAAAAAAAGGAGGCGTGAGCTGGGACTTCTGGAGTATGGATGACAGTCTCTATCTGGGGCTGATTATGTGACTGCGGAAAGTCATTAAGTGATACTCGTAGGACCTAGGCACATTCTGATACGTGTGATAAGTCAGAAGGGAAGTCTAACATTCACACAAAATTAAGAAACATTTTAGCTAAAGGATAGAATATCAGTGAAAGACAACACTGTAGATTGATGCCAGCGATCTTTCTTGTAGAGTCTGGCATTTTGTATTTAATTAACTCAGCATCACAAAGGGGAGACAGTTGTCACCCTTTTTGGAGGAACATGTCTGGATAGCTTGACTGTGTTGCCTCCAACCATGCACCATGTAAGAGTAGAGCATCCTACATCCAATGTTCTTACCACCATGATGGCATCTTCTTTCACACTTGACTCTGGATAATCAAGGGCATTTTAATTCAAAGGTTTATTCCTGAGAAACTCTCAAAGAGCAAAGATGAATTCCCCAAATTTCCTCTGGGATAAAAACCTGTTTATGTCAAAATCTAATATTAACTGAGATGAAGGGAGTCTGTTTATAAAAGATCAAGGCAGCCATAGAGAAAATCATGAAGGCTATACCTCTGCTTGCTCCAGGTTCCCTTTGAATAAACCATGCTGCATGTCACTGCACAGTAACAAAAGAAGATGTAAGTTGGTTCAGTCATTTGGGCAGCAGAGGACTGTTAACATGAGCAGAGGATCTGTGATGATATGTTGAAGGATGGATGGCACCCAAAGGAGAGAAGCATGTGTGTTTTATGCTTTATGATGTGTTTTGTCACTCATAAAAATTGGAAGATGGGGCCTTTTATTACAAAGATTCTGTGATTTGTATCGATTCTGTGATTTGGGAGCCTGTAAGTTTAAAATAATGAAAGCAGAGACTGCACGAACATTAAGGGAAGAATGAGTTAATGCTAATGACTAGATATGGTGGTGCATGGCTGCAGTCCTAGTGCTGGAGAATAAATCAGCAGGCCCTCAAGTGTGAGGCCAGCCTGGGCTGCACAGTGAGACAAAAGAAAGACAAATGAACAAACCATTGGATGGCTTGGAATCAGGAAGTGATCCCAGTGAGCAACAGCAGCAAGGCTGGAGGACCAGCTCCTGCTCCATCTATTTGCTTTCTTTCTTGGTAGCTGGTGAGTTCCTGACATAGTGTCCTTGTTGCTTTCTGCTTGCATTAATGGCACAGTGACAAGCACTTACTTATTAGGCAGTCTCACCACCACAAGTTATCCTAGGAGACACCACCTACAAAGGTGTGTCTCAGTGCCAGGTGATGTGTGGGTTACCCTGATCAAGAAACAACCCATCACAGCACCCCTGAATGGAGCCATGGGTATTTTTTTTTTAATAAGAAGAGCAAAAACAGCTTGGCGAGTTGCTGAACAGACATGCTAGATATGTATCCTCCAAATGGTCATCAAACAGAAGGCACCTGAAGTTTTGGCATGGCAACATTGTGGGCAGTTCTAAATCTCTTTAGAGCATTCATTCCTCATGATACCTTAAATAACTCCCATTTGCATTTCCTTGTTAAAACACCACAATTCCCTTCCTCCCCTACTTTGTCTTGTACCTCTTCTTGCTTTGCTTCTTAAGACAACAAATGGAGTAGAGGCCTGAACCTAAAAGGAACAAAGTGTGCCCATCTCTCAGACTATGACTTGTTGGGACTGACTGGCATTGCTTTCCCTCCTTATAACCACTGGGTTTCCTCCCAAATGGCAGTCTTCTGATACTCAATGAGGACCCTGGTTTAGGCCAGGGGAAAGAATAGAAACTTTAGGAGCTCTGGTGAGATGATATGGGGACCAGATAAAAAACATGACATAGGTCGGATTTTTTTTTTACCTTCTTCATGAAGTCAAAGTCACACTGTGACTCAAACCCATAAGTGACACAAATAACAATCTGACCTTCACAATAAGAGGATAATACACTTCATATGAGTGTATTGAGCTAGAACTCCTGCAACCAGGAATGGCACAAACAGCACAGGTCTCTCCAGCAGGAGAGCACATAAGCACAGCAGTGTCTATAGTTAACTATTTGAGCAATGAGCACATATGAGAGAGCCCTGGAAGATTCCAAGACATAAACTTGGGCATTCCAAAGGGTTCTGGAGGTTCCCTGTAAGCAGCTGAAACAAAACCAGTCAAGTGTGGATATTCAGCCTTACATAAGCTCATTTGTACAACCTAGTTTGCAGAGATGAGAGCCACATTTTATAACATTTGTAACTTAAGCTTTGTGCTTAATGACCTCACTCTCACAGGGTTAGCATCCAATTTGGAAAAATGAAATTAATGTATATTAAATAATATAAGACAGTGTACCAGATGCCAAGAGGAGCCCAGAATAAGTCTTACATGCACAGTTTTACAGGCACAACCTCCAGGAAGGAAGACTTGTGAGAGCTACAAGGAGCAGGGCCTCATGGGCGAGGGAAGTCATCTGTTTCGGAAGCTGGTGTAACTCACTTAGGTAGAAAATGGGGGATGGAATCTGATAAGCAGAGATATTTAAATGTGGCCCAAACACAATTTTTTTCCCTAAACATTAAAAAAAGTTTATGCTTTAGCCATTTGTATTGAGCAATGCATAGAAATCTGGGGTTTGAAAATTCCTGGGAAAAATAACCGCCACTAGAAGAAGGGGCTGAAGAATCAGTTAGAAGAGTTTTAAAACAGCCATTTCATTATACGTCTTCTTAGACTCAAAGTAAAGAACATGATTTGGTTATCTTGCACGTACTCTTCGGAATTGTCTTCACTACAAACACTCAGTTCTTTGGCCTGAGAATATTCTCAGACAGGCATTAAAAAACAAAAAATGAATGTGGCTATGATGTATCTACAAACCAGATGGACTGGACCATAAACCATAGCTTCCTGGCTCTTACTCTAAATGTTTACTTCATTCTGTAAGAATTCAGGTTAAAATGAGGTGAGAAGGTCCTTGCTCCACACACAGGAGTTTATAGAAATGAGGCAGGTATGATGGGCAAGGGGCGTGTTCCATGTAAAGAAAACATATTTTAGATATACGGAGGTAAGAGAAGATCTGTTTGAGAAAATCTCAGTGTGACACAATGGATTTGGCAAAATAATAAATTTGAAGTCTTACTGGGAGCCCACCGGTTCTTCAAAGGATGTCCACATGGCTTAAAGCCTTTGACCCTTAGTGGATATTCATTTCTTCCCAGGATGTGCATCAAGCCATTCCCCAGTCAGGATTTTTTAAGAGCAGCTGATACAGATGACAAAACGAATGCTGTGAAATCCTCTCATGCGGACATTGGTTCCACTCATGCATCATGACTGCTCTAAACAAATCAGCTAAATGCTGCTTCAGGGGACAAGGGTGATGCTACTTCTTGCCAAATGCCCTCGCACCAATTAGTACCAGCCAGGGAGCATGTGCACATGGGATTCAGTCTTCTCCCTCTAACCAGAATATGTAACTCCTACCCTTGTCTACTACATGTAAAGGTGGGTCTCCTGCATTAGGTCACTGGAGGCAATACAGTTTCTTGTCTGTGTCACTTCTGACAAGCTCATCCTGAGGTCAATGCAATTCCAGTATACTGTCCTTGAGCTCTAATAAACAGAAACACAGACTCTACCCAATAGAACAAAGCAAGTACTAAGTGTATTTTGACCGATATTATTTTGTAGCATGGAACAGGGTTCAATACTTATACTTGATGCACAACAAGTATCAGCAATCACTTGTTCTCTTCCAGGCCATTCCACCGTTTCACTGTTTGTCTAAATCTCATCAGACTCTCATGGGCCACATTTTCCACTGTACCAGACCCATTTCAGGGCCTCTATG
Organism: Meriones unguiculatus; assembly: GCF_030254825.1. Lineage (NCBI taxonomy): Eukaryota > Metazoa > Chordata > Mammalia > Rodentia > Muridae > Meriones > Meriones unguiculatus. The sequence goes on from NC_083359.1 coordinate 49,997,929, forward strand.
TAAACAAATATCAGATTGGAGCAACACTTTCCTACTTAATGGCTAACAGTCAGGATTTAAAGTAAAAGCTAAGTGCCTGGTAGTGAGCATGTGCAGTGATCTTCAATCTGTGGGCATTTTCATGCTCTACATACTCTAATAGGAAAGGCTGGCTTTGCAGAGTCTGCTCCAAACACAACAAAACCAACAGCCTACATAGCCAGAGCCACAAGCTTCTCATATCTTTCACTACAGGAGACACTGTTTTCATGAGGAGTTTACCTGCACAGAATCACTCTTATGTCAGGTTGGACTACAGTCTATGAGGCTTCTTTTGAGACAGCAGAGAGCTGCAAAAGGACAACATCAGTGAGTGGGGATATAATACATATTTCCTGGCTTAAGAATAAAAGTTGACATAAAACCATGGGTAAAATAGTAAAATCCAACTTTCCTGCTAATTCTAAAATCAAAGCTTCCCATGAAAACTTTGGAATAAAGAGGAGAGAACATGAGACTTTAAGTTATATACTATGGATTCTTATCCTAATCAGTTGTATGGTCTCCCATAAATAATGTAACATCTCTGGGGATAATTCCCTTTAGCTACAAGATGAGAAGGGTGGGCCTGATAAGCTCTAAGTTTTGTGAGTCAGTAACTCATAAAAGATGAGATTGCTCTAGGCATCTTCTCTGAACAGCTTCCCTGAGCTCATGAGGTCAGGCATTGGATGCTTGCCCAAGAAACAGGAAGCCTTTGATCTACCATGTGATGCAGAACTTGCTGCCTCCTTGTTCTGCAGAAAGACCACCACTCTCCAGACATCCGACATATGTCTTGTGTTTACCTGAAAATTGTTTTCTACATTTTTGTCTTATTATAAAGCAAGATGAGTTCAAAGAAAGAGAAAAACAACACAAGAATATCTGTATTCTACCCCATCTCCGGGTGCACAAGTAAAATTTGTTTTATATATCCTAAACTTGTGTGGAATATCCCCAAGAAGAGGACATTATTTGCCCAAATCACCCCCATTTATACATGTTTTATAAACCAAAATGTTCCAAAATTTAATGACTTTTTGCTGCCAGCCCCACCCCTGCTTGCTATTCCAACAGTGTTCCTTTACTGGGGACCTCTGGTCACACCATCATCATTGGCTCCATGCATCCCTGGCTACCTCTTCTTTTCAACCTCAAAGACCCCTGAACTTGCAGGATGGCACTAGCCAAAGTCTTGAGTTTAGACACAGTAAGTTCTAGAGAGGAGAGAGTCAGATGGGGACAACTTAGAGACTGGAAATAACAAAACTTGAGTGTTGGACATCACTGCCCCCTTGTTGAAGTCATATCCCACCAGAATTTCTTGCTGGTGATGTCACTCTATTAACCAGGGCCTTCTGTAAAGGCTAGGATACAAACATGCTTGCTTTTTACAGATCATGTTGTGTTTGTTCTAGCTGCTTTGGTACCAAAGCCAATACCGAAGCTGCCACTGTGACATATAAATAAGTAGCTATATCTATGTCTCAGCATCTCTTTACAAACCCAGGCATGAGTCAGGACCAGCCTGTGATCCACTGTTCAGAGACTACATAACACAACTAAGTTTCCAAAAAAATCAGAAACTTCTACTTCACCTGCAATATGAGGTTTGAACTGAGTCTCTAACTTCCCACAAGAGGAAATATGTGTCCTGCACCGGAAAAAGAAAAATGAGTCTACATCTAAGGAGACATCCATCCCAGGGCAACCCTCATTCACACCTACATGGAATTCCCAATCCTAAACTTTGTCACTCAATTTTTACATCCTGAAAATTCTAATTTGACAATTGTTGTCTTTGTGTATTCAAAGACTCCAAAGAAAGAATACAATCATACTTCCTTGAATATTCAAATTTAATAATGTCTCTATTAATATGTTCTATGTGTTATTATACATTGTGTGTGTAGATGGGCAAGCATACTATGAGCACACACATGTGGAGGGCAGAAGGCAACCTCTGGAGTACTTCTTCAGGTCTTAATTGGCATGGAACATCAACAACTCAGATGGGTGCTGACCAGCAGGCCCTGGTGATCTGCCCACTCACTATTGTTTGGATTCCAGGTGTGCACCACTGCATTCAGCTTTTTACATGGGTTCTGGGGATCAACCCTAGGTCCTCAGGCTTGTAAAGCAAGCTCTTTATCAACTGAGCCATCTCCCCACTCCTATACTTTGAGATTGTTTTTAACCATTATATATGAAATGATAGTTGCCTTACTGGGCCCGTAAGCATAGATGTCATTCCTAAGGCTTGACAAAGGTCCAGTTATGTGTGCTTTGTCTCTATAGCCATTCTGTAGAAGCTGATAGGTTCAGAAAGGTCCTCTTCTTCTCCAAGTCCAACCTGAAAGTCTGTTTTCTTTCTTTATCCCACACCCCGCCTGATGTACAAGGAGCACCACTACTCAATGGCAGAAACAGCTGTCTCAGTTGCAGCTTGATATAATGATAAGTGCTGCCATTATTAGATACTTATTATAGACTTGGTACCTTCCCAGATGTTTCTTCCATGACAGCTCTTTTAATTTTCTTGATGATTGTGAGATAGCTAGTTTTCCTTTTCCAGTTTTATTCATGAAGAACTAGTGTCAAGAACTTAACCAGCTCCCCTAGATTCACAGAACCAGAAAATGGAGTCAATCTAGAGAACAAGTCTCTGTGACAGAGGAACTTACTGAAATGCTTACTCTATCTACCAATCATCTGTAGTGGGTTTACTATATGATGGAGGGCTTAATTCGAGGTGAAAGAAATAGGTTTGAAGGAATCAAAAGTCACATAACTTGAAGCTTTTTGCTAGTAGGATCTTTCAAACCACATCGAAATATAACAATGAGATTGAATGGGTTTGGATAAGTAAGAATGCTATCATTCCTACCTCATTGTATGCTATGTGAATGTGAATGATATCAAAATGATTAAGCTTTTCCCATCTGCAAAATATCATCAAGCATTTTGCATAAGGCTGTCTGTATTACTCTGTAGTATTGTAGTAATGGGTACCCTCACCCCTAAATCTTATTTCTTTATCATGCTATATGTCAGTCAGCTGGACTTTCTTAATCTAAGAGTAGAATATGCAGAAAAGCCTTTAACTTTCTAGAATATTCTGCTTGTAATATGTCTGGTTGGTATTTGGAATAGTGTTGGTTGCAACCACATAAGGAAAATGGAGCACTGGAGTACCTCACTTCAATTAAATATTCAAGCCAAGAAATGTCATTGTTGATTTGATGTAAACTTAATCATCCAACATTACATGCTAAGAGAGAAGGAATGAAATATTTGCTTGAAGGCGAATGCTGTTATTCTCCTTCCTCTTACAAGGGAAGAAAGAGTTGCTAAGGCATTTTTCCAAAGTCTTACAGCTAGACAAATGGCTGAGCCAAGATTGACTTCCTGATAGAAGTAGAAGCTCTTTGCTATAATGCAAAATAGAATAAGATGCAAAAGTAGCTTAACAACAAAAACTAGAACTGTTCAGGTGGAATCACTAATTGGGCATTGGAACAACTTAAAAAGGAAAGGAGAAAGCATTTCTCAGTGCGTTCTCAGGAGCAGCTTGACGTAAACTAGCAGAGAGAAGAGCGTTCCAAGTAAAAGGTAGAGAGAAAGTAAAGGAAAACGAGGGAAACGAGCAGCGTATGGTGGCATGGGCAAAGTGAAGAGGGACGTAAGTGAAGCAGGTGAGAGGGTGAAGCAGGAGATGGGGCAATGACAAACCCAAACCGAGGGTTTTATTGTCCCAGCGCATGGAGTTACAAACAGGGCATCATTCTAAAACTACTGCAAAAGTCATTGAAAGCACAAACCCACTAATAACGAGCTAACAGCCTCATCTTTTATAAATGTAGTGTTTCTGGAGTTTTGTAGCACTTGGCAGAGTGTCAGTGCTTAGTAGATATTTATTGCACATTGAAGCATTTCCAGGAACAATGAACAGGAGGCTTAACATTTACCATGAGGGCAAAATGGGAAGTGTTTGAAGTTATAAGGAACCCTGTAAACAATCTCAAGATCAAATCTGTCACAGTGATACGGAACACCAATGAACTAGAAAACAACAATAGGTACAGATAGATAGATAGAAAGATGATAGACAGTAAATAATAAAGATGAAACGACAGTACAGACTGTGTAGCTAACTTTCATGTTCAACTTTCAACTTATCCCTCATTTAATGAATAATAAAACTTCCATGTGGAATCTTTGTAATTGTATGTGAATAATTCCCCGTGGAGCAGTTGTCCCCCTACACTAGCATAGCTGATGATTCTTGCTTAAAGTAGAGGGAGAGATAAAGCAGTTGAGCTAAATCACACTCTGGTCTGATTTTACCTTGTTTCTTAGATGACATGAAAAGCTGGCAAAGGCTGGGGTATCAAGACAATTGGCCAGGAACTCAAGATGCTGAGTTTCTTATAAAATATACAAACTCTAAATGAAAAAAAAAGAGAGAGAGAATTCTCCTTTGAGAATTCTGTTGAATTCTAACCCAGAACATGAATTCTGATACTCACAAAGAAAATGAGAATCCTTAGTAAGTCTAGAAATGAAAAATAGATGATTCTCAGGAGAAGAGCAGTTCTGTAAATGAGAAGTTGTGTCAGCTACAGCTATAGTGTATGGCTACAGTGTAGGCTACAGCGATGACACTTGAAAACATCCTCATAATGAGGAGCACTGATAACAGGGACTCTTGAATTTTAGAAATATGCAAAGCAGGAGGGTATGGCTCAGCTGGTAAAGCACTTGCAAACATGCAGACACAGTTTTATTCCCACATAAATGATCTCAGCATGGTGTCGTGTGTCTGTCACCCCAGTAATAGCAACATGAGAGGTAGAGACAAGCAGCTCCATAGAGTCAGCAGCCAGCTAGCCCAGGAGAGAGTCTGTCTCAAACAAAGGCGGAAGAAATGACACCTGAGACTTTCCTCTGATCTCCACCAGCATATACACACACGCACCTTCCACAGACACACACAATATTTTAAAGAATGGATAAAAGAAGGTAGGGGGAGCCAAGATGGCGGCGCCGGGAAAATAGCACGTCTGAGCAGCAGGACAGCACTTTCCATGCAGAGACCAGGAGACTGAACTCGGGGCCCTGAAACTACATCGATCCTGTTTCCCAGGAGAGGGGAGGCTCCCACGGCGGGGGAATCGGTCGGGTCCACTCACGGCTACCCAGCCAGAACCCGGAAGAAATCCCGGGTAACGCGGGCTTTGGGTCTCCGGGCTGGAGCCGCAAGCGGGCGGGTCCCGGCCACTTTCCCAGGCTGATCCGTGGGCACAAGGGTACCTGAGACTGGGAGTCCCAGTCGTGGGGGGACCCCACGGGGAAGCAGGGTTGCGGGTCTGATCGCAGGTCACCCAGTCTCTCCCCGGAAAGTCTCTGCCGCCATCATAGCCGAGCTCCTGCCGCACGCAGAGAGCTTTGCGCTCAGCTCAGCGGTACAGACAAGCTGTGCACCCCAGTACAACAGGGACTGGGAACCCTTGTCCGGAGAGGACCCCACAGAGAAAGAAGAAACCGTGCTGCTGGGGTCACCTAGGGAAAGTCTAGCAGACTGCAGATTGCAAACAGACAGAACTGAGTGCCCCAAGACACCAGAGCAGTAATCACCCACCACAGATTAACGCAGCTGATCACTAAATTTACAGCAAGAAACCCAGAAGGAGGGCAGCTTCCCCCAGGACTTCTCCTAGTGAGAGGAGAGCCCTCTTGACTAATCAGGACCACAGTTACCACCCAGGTCTCTAGGCCTGGGGTGAGCTGTAGCAACTCCTGAAAAACAGTGGACATACAGGGACTATACCCAAAAAGCTGGGAAGGCTTCCTTCAGGAAAAAACATCTTCCTGCCAAAGGGATTCTCTCCACTACAAGAGTCCAGGAACAACCAGAAACTAAATTCAAACAACTAAGATAGCCCAATGGGTAGAGGACAGCGTAAAAGTTCAACCAACAAAAGCCAGAGCATTATGGCATCTCCAGAACCCAGTTATCCAGGGGCAAATAGCCCTAGACACCCCAGCATAAATGAAATTCAAGGAGACGACCTAACATCTATGCTCAAGAAGATGATAACAGAGGAAACAAATAAAATACGAAAAGAAATAGAAGAAGCTGAAGCCAAAAAGTATGTGGCCTTTAGAGAGGAAATGCTTAAATCACTGAATGAAATAAAAGAAACAGTGGATTGTTCAAACAAACAGTTGAAGGAATTGACGGAAAAACATGAAAATACAGTCAGACAGGGGAAGGAAACCAACAAAATAGCTCAAGACCTGAAGATAGAATTGGAAAAATTAAAAAAAACACAAATGGAAGAAATTGTGGAGAGAAAGAACTTAGGGAAGAAAGCAGGAACTACAGAGGTTAGCATAACCAATAGGCTACAAGAAATGGAAGAAAGAATCTCAGGTGTGGAAGATACAATGGAAGAAATAGATGTATCTGTCAAAGAAAATGATAAATCTAAAAAATTCCTGACACAGACCATCCAAGAAATTCAAGAAAACATAAAAAGACAAAACCTAAGAATAATAGGAATAGAGGAAAAAGAAGATTCCCTGCACCAAGGCCCAGAAAATATTTTCAACAAAATCACTGAAGAAATTTTCCCCAACTTAAAGGAGAGGCCAATAAGAATACAAGAGGCCTATAGAACAGCCAATAAATTAGACCAGAAAAGAAAATGCTCCCGCCACATAATAATCAAAACTGTAAGTATACAGAACAAAGAAAAAATACTAAAAGCTGCAAGAGAAAAAGGCCAAGTAACATATAATGGCAAACCCATTAGAATCACACCTGACTTTTCAACAGAGACTATGAAAGCCAGAAGGGCCTAGACAGATATCATGCAGACCCTAAGAGAACACAGATGTCAGCCCAGGCTACTATACCCTGCAAAACTCTCAGTCCTCATAGACGGAGAAAACAAGATATTCAATGACAAAAACAAATTTCAACAATACCTACAAACAAATCCAGTATTACAGAAGACACTGGAAGGGAAAATACAACCCAAGAAAGCTAGCTATATTCAAGAAAACACAGGAAATAAATAACCTCACTTCAGTAAAACAAAAAGCAACCAAGCATACAACCGTATGACCACAGCCAACATCAAAGTCAAAGGATTTAACAGCCACTGGTCATTACTCTCTCTCAATATCGATGGACTTAATTCTCCAATAAAAAGACACAGACTAACAGAATGGATGCGTAAACAAAACCCAGCAATCTGTTGTATACAAGAAACACACCTAAGTCACAAAGATAGACATTACCTGAGGGTAAAGGGATGGAAGATGGCTTTTCAAGCAAATGGACCCAAGAAGCAAGCAGGAGTAGCCATTCTAATATCTGATAAAATAGTCTTTCAACCAAAATTAATCAAAAGAGATGGGGAAGGACACTTCATACTCATCAAGGGAAAATTCCACCAAGAAGACATCACAATCCTGAACATCTATGCCCCAAATACAAGGGCACCCACATTTGTGAAAGTAACATTGATAAAACTTAAACCACATATAGAACCCCACACACTAATAGTGGGAGACTTCAACACCCCACTCTCAACAAAGGACAGGTCAACAAAACAGAAATTAAACAAAGAAACAATATCTCTAACAGAGGTCATGAATCAAATGGACCTAACAGACATTTACAGAACTTTACACCCAAACACAAAAGAATTTACCTTCTTCTGAGCACGTCATGGAACCTTCTCCAAAATAGACCACATAGTTGGTCACAAAGCAAGCCACAACAAATACAGGAAGATTGAAATAATTCCTTGTATCCTGTCGGATCACCATGGAATAAAGCTGGACCTCAGTAACAACAGAAATAGCAAAAAGCCTACACATACATGGAAACTGAACAACTTGCTACTAAAAGACAGCTGGGTCAGGGAAGAAATAAAGAAAGAAATTAAAATCTTCCTAGAACTCAATGAAAATGAAGACACAACATACCCAAACTTGTGGGACACAATGAAAGCAGTGCTAAGAGGAAAGTTCATAGCACTAAGTGCCTTCAAGAAGAAATTTGAGACAGCGTATTCAAGCAACTTAATGACTCACTTAAAAACCCTAGAAAAAGAAGAAGCAGACACACCAAGAAGGAGCAGACGGCTGGAAATAATCAAACTCAGGGCTGAAATCAATCAATTAGAAACAAATAAAACAATTCAAAGAATCAATGAAACCAAGAGCTGGTTCTTTGAGAAACTCAACAAGATCGACAAACCCTTAGCCAAGCTAACTAAAAGGCAGCGAGACACCATCCAAATCAACAAAATCAGAAATGAAAAGGGGGACATAACTACAGACACTGAGGAAATCCAAGCAATCATTAGGACTTACTTCAAAAGTCTATACAGAACAAAATTTGAAAATTTAAATGAAATGGACAATTTTCTTAATCGATTCCACTTACCAAAGCTAAATCAGGACCAGGTAAATCAATTAAATAGTCCTATATCCCCCAAGGAAATAGAAGCAGTCATCAAAAGTCTCCCATCCAAAAAGAGCCCAGGACCTGATGGTTTCAGCGCAGAATTCTACCAGACATTCAAAGAAGAGCTAACACCAATTCTCTTCAAACTATTCCACAAAATAGAAACAGAAGGAACATTACCAAACTCATTCTATGAAGCCACAGTCACTTTGGTACCTAAACCTCACAAAGACTCAACAAAGAAAGAGAATTCCAGGCCAATCTCCCTTATGAACATTGATGCAAAAATACTCAACAAATACTTGCAAACCGAATACAAGAACACATCAAAGATATCATCCACCATGAACAAGTAGGCTTCATCCCAGGTATGCAGGGATGGTTCAATATACGGAAATCCATCAATGTGATCCACCATATTAACAAATTGAAAGAAAAAAAAACACATGATAATCTCCCTAGATGCTGAAAAAGCCTTTGACAAAATCCAACATCCATTCATGTTTAAAGTATTGGAGAGATCAGGGATACAAGGCACATATCTAAACATAATAAAGGCGATATACAGCAAACCTATAGCCAACATCAAACTGAATGGAGAGAAACTTAAAGCAATCCCACTGAAATCAGGGACACGACAAGGCTGCCCACTCTCTCCATATCTCTTCAACATAGTGCTGGAAGTCCTTGCTAGAGCAATAAGACAGTTGAAGGAGATCAAGGGGATACGAATTGGAGAGGAAGAAGTCAAATTATCACTATTTGCAGATGATATGATAGTATACGTGAGTGACTCCAAAAACTCTACCAGGGAACTCCTACAGCTGATAAACACCTTCAGCAAAGTGGCCGGATACAAAATTAACTCAAAAAAAACAGTAGCCCTCCTGTATACAAAAGACAAAAGGGCTGAGAAAGAAATTAGGGAAACAACACCCTTCACAATAGCCACAAATGACATAAGGTACCTCGGAGTAACCCTAACCAAGGAAGTCAAAGACTTGTATGAAAAAAAATTTCAAATCCCTGAAGAAAGAACTAGAAGAAGATATGAGAAGATGGAAAGATCTCCCATGCTCATGGCTTGGTAGGATTAACATAGTAAAAATGGCCATCTTACCAAAAGCAATCTACAGATTCAATGCAATGCCCATCAAATTACCAACACAATTCTTTACAGACCTGGAAAGAAAAATTCTCAACTCCGTATGGAATAACAAGAAACCCTGAATTGCTAAAACAATCCTCTACAATAAAAGATCTTCTGGAGGTATCTCCATCCCTGATCTTAAGTTGTACTATAGAGCAACAGTTTTAAAAACTGCATGGTACTGGCATAGAAAGAGAATGGTGGATTAATGGAACCAAACAGAGGACCCAGAAATAAACCCACACACTTATGGACACCTGATATTTGACAAAGACGCCAAAACCATACAATGGAAAAAAGATAGCATCTTCAACAAATGGTGCTGGTCCAACTGGATGTCTACATGTAGAAAAATGAAAATAGATCCATACTTATCACCCTGCACAAAACTGAAGTTGAAGTGGATCAAAGACCTCAACATAAAACCAGACACATTAAATCGGCTTGAAATAAAAGTGGGAAATACCCTAGAACTCATTGGTACAGGGGAAAACTTCCTGAACAGAACTCCAACAGCACAGGCTCTAAGAGCAACAATCAATAAATGGGACCTCATGAAACTGAAAAGAAGCTTCTGCAAAGCAAAGGACACCGTCATCAAAACAAAGCGACCTCCTACAGATTGGGAAAGAATCTTCACCAACCCTTTATCTGACAGAGGACTCATATCAAGTATATATAAAGAACTAAAGAAGCTGAAAAGCAGCAGACCAAGTAACCCACTTAAAAAATGGGGAACAGAGCTAAACAGAGAATTCTCTGTAGAGGAATACCGAATGGCAGAGAAGCACTTAAGAAATGCTCAACCTCACTAGCCATTAGGGAAATACAAATCAAAACAACCCTGAGATTTCACCTTACACCCATGAGAATCGCCAAGATAAAAAACTCAAGTGACAACACATGCTGGAGAGGTTGTGGAGAAAGAGGAACCCTTCTCCACTGCTGGTGGGAATGTAAACTTGTACAACCACTCTGGAAATCAATCTGGCGCTTTCTCAGACAACTAGGAATAGTGGTCTGAGATCCAGCCATACCACTCCTAGGCATATATCCAAAAGAGGCTCAAGTACACAAAAAGGACATTTGCTCAACCATGTTTGTAGCAGCTTTATTTGTAATAGCCAGAAGCTGGAAACAACCCAGATGCCCCTCAACTGAAGAATGGATGCAGAAATTGTGGTACATCTACACAATGGAATATTACTCAGCAATGAAAAATAAGGAAATCATGAAATTCGCAGGTAAATGGTGGGACCTGGAAAGGATCATCCTGAGTGAGTTGTCCCAGAAGCAAAAAGACACACATGGTATATACTCACTCATATAGACTTACAACATAGGACAAACCCACTAAAACCTGTGCATCTAAAGAAACTAAGTAAGAGAGAGGACCCTAACTAAAATGTCCAATCCCCATCCGGAAAGGCAAAGAGGATGGACATCAGAAGAAGAAGAAAACAGGAAACAACCTAGGAACCTACCACAGAGGGCCTCTGAAAGCCTCTGCCCTTCAGACTATCAAAGCAGATGCTAAGCCTGATGGGCAACTGTTGGGCAGAGCGAATGGAATTTTATGTAAGAACTTGGAAATAGTAAGAGCTGGAGAGGACAGGGTCTCCACAAGGAGAGCAACAGAACAAGAAAATTTGAACACAGGGAACTTCCCAGAGACTCATAGTCCAACCAAGGACTATTCATAGAGATAACCCAGAACCCCTGCACAGATGTAGCCCAGGGCAGTTCAGAGTCCAATTGGGTTATATGGTAATGTGAAGAGGGACTGCCTCTGACATAATCTGATTGGCCTGCTCTTGGATCACCTCCCTCTGGGGGGGGAGCAGCCTTACCAGGCCATAGTAGAGGACAATGCAGCCACTTTTGATGTGAACTGATGGACTAAGATCAGAAAGGAGAGGAGAACCTCCCCTATCAGTGGACTTGGGGAGTGGCATGCAAGCAGAGGGAGGAGGGAGGGTGGGATTGGGAGGGGAGGGAGGGGCTTATGGGGGGATGCAGAATGAATAATTGTAATTGATGAAAAATTTAAAAAAAAGGGAAAAATAATTTAAGAACCTTAAATAACCTTCAAAAGTGGAGGAAAACATGGAGTTAGTCAATTTACATGGAGCAATTCTCGCCCCTGGGGGCAATGGTCTCCTGAACCTACTCAGACCTCAGACACCACCACTGCTAGTTCTAGAACTGATGCAGGATGTTCCAACGAGGGGGTTAAGGCTTCTCATAATATCTCCTATAAGCCCACACCTGTTTGTTTATATCCCCCATTTTTATTCATTATTAGCCAGATAGAGCCAAGTCATTGTGGTAGTGATACTTGCTTTTTTGCCCAATGCTGTAATGCTAGTAAATTTACTAGCTAGTTACTCGCATGCCTCGCTGGGTGCCTGTGCCCGTTGATGCCCTTACGCTATGACTCTCTTCAGACAGAAAAGGGATCCTGGAATTACAGCTGCCATTGTTACTGCCATCTCATTGGCAGCTGTTGGAGCTACCACCACGGCATTAGCCATGAGTCATACTGGGCAGACTGCTCAGACCCTGAATAACCTTTTAGCCAATGTAGCTCATGCCTTAGATGTACAAAAAGAAATTAATGCTCAACTAAAAGGAGGTTTCATGGTGTTCAATCAGAGGATTGACCTCGTACAGGAGCAAATTGATACCCTATGGCAAATTGCTCAACTTGGCTGTCAATGAAAGTATGCTGGACTTTGAGTCACTAGCATACAACATGAGAATTTTCCCTATGCTGCAAATCTGTCTAAACAATTATCTAGCTATATTTTAGGTAATTGGACTGGAGAATTCAATACTATGATGGAGCAGCTGAGAGTGGCCATTGTCATGGTGAATTCTTCCAGAGTGGACACAGGACTAGCCACAGGATTATCATCATGGATTGCTGCAGCCATGAATCATCTGAAGGAATGGGCAGGCATGGGAGCGTTAGCAGGCCTTCTGGTGTTAGTCACCTTGTTTTGCCTGTGGTATATATGCAAGATTAGAGTCTCACACCAGCGTAATGCAGCCATGACCATTCAGGCCTTTACAGCCATTGAAGCAGGACATTCTCCCCAAGCATGGTTGGCTACCATAAAAAGCTAAAATGTTACGCTCAGGTTGCGAGGCTAAGCACTGCACTCAGGGTCAGCCGCTTTGGACCCAGAGAAGAGCATGTCTGATTGCATGTGGGTTGATGCCCCAGGTCCCGCCTCTGAGAAAAAGGTATCGGACGGGTCTGATGCTCTTTGGGTGGATGACACCTAAATGAACATCAGTACAAAGTCCCAATTTATTTCTAATATCAGAGATCAGACCTCTACTCTTGCCTGATGTGTCCAAAACAAAAAGGGGGAACTGTAGAGAGCTGCGTAATGCCGTGCCTGAAAGATGGAGCTGGTTTCCTCCTTCTACCTTCCCGATGGTGAGTGCTCTCTGTCACAAACAACTCCACATTTGGCTAAGGCTGAGGATCTGGCTTGCTTCCATGTATGTGGACCATCCCACGTGGCATGCTGAGGTTGGCTACCCAGAGGCTATTTAAAGTGGGCTGCCTTTACCCAGGGTCAGATGATTGTTCAAGGTTCCTGAATAAACTGCATTGAAAAAAAAAAAAGAAGGTATTGGTTTCTGAAATGACTGTGGCAGACCAGGTAAGAAATTATGTATGTGTTAGTTCTGGCTGTAGTTATAGGAATACAGAAAATAAGATGTGTCTTAGTTTTCTAGGGCTGCATGGCAAAGCCACACAGGGCAAGTGGCCTAAAGAACAAACACTTACTCCAGTATCATTCTGGGAGCTATGTGTCCAAGATAAGGTGGCAACAGCATTACTTCTTTTTGGAAGTGTAAAGAAAATGTGTCCTATACCTGCATCCTAACTCCTAGTGGTCTATTTGCAGCCTTCACCAGCTTTCCCTATTTTTCCTGGATTGCCTTTGTGATCCCTGGAATTTACCCTGTGTCTTTCTTCCTTTTGTGGCTTACTCTGTTTCTAAATGGTCATCTTGTTTTATAAAGGGCAACAGCTGGATTAGGTTAGAAGCCCACCTCAATCCAACATCATTTCATCTTAAATGTATATGAAGAATCCTTATTTCTAAGCAAGATCACATCATGAAGAATTGTGTCTAAAGATTTCGATATATTCAATTTAGAGGGACACAACTCAAGTCATAGAGAAAACAACTTCAGAAGTGCCTCTGATGCACCTGCCCATTGTAGGGGAAGCCTGCCTTTCTGTTCTAGCACCTGAAACACAGTATGGCTTTCTAATGGCCTCATTAAGATGATGTGTAGCACTTGGCTTAAGCTTGGCTTAATGGTATCTATTTATAATCTCATCACTAAAGAGACTAAGACAGAAGAATTGCAACTTTGAGATCAGCCTAGCATACATACCTTAGGCCCTGCCTTCAAAATATCTGTTATACAGTAATATTACTACCTTAGTTCTGGTTTTATTGCTGTGAACGGACAACATGGCCAAGGCAACTCTTGTAAAGAACAACATTTATTTGGAGCTGGCTTCCAGTTTCAGAAGTTTAGTTCATTGTCATCATGATAAGAAGCATGGCAACTTGCAGTCAGACATGGTGCTGGAGAAGCCAAGAGCTCTGCATCTTAATCTGAAGGCAGCAGAAGGAAACTGTGTCACTAGGTGTAGCTTGAACATATATGAGACCCCAAAGCCTGCCTCACAGCGACACACTTCTTCCAACAAGGCTACACCTACTACAACAATGCCACACCTTCTAATGGTACCACTCCTTATGCCACCATGTCACCTCCTAGCCATATATTCCATCGAAAGTTCCCATCAATACGTGCACATGCTCCATCTGGGCCACCTCTTTCCATCATGCCAGTTCTCAGAGCAAGTTCCTCCTGGCCATGTGCTTCTTGTTTGTGCTAACCCACAGTACTTTCCTTTCTCCTTCCTCCCTGAACTCTCTCCTGTTATCCTTCTGTGACCCTCCAAGCCCTAAAACAGCTCTGCCTACCCCTCTTCTGCCTAGCACAGGTAGAGGCAATTAGTGTTAATTTGGGAGGCAAGGTTACACAGCATCACTTGGTGCTTGTAAGACAGTAAAGATTTCGGGGACAGGCAATTAACACTTGAATATATAGTAGCTCCAGATCAACCACAACAATTCCTCTTTTCTGTATAATTAAAAAGGCTTTTTAAAAGAAGTAATAAACTAGTATTGCAGTTAATTTAATGGTGTGGTCTAATAACGTTTATTATTAACCCTATAATTATTATCTAACCCACTATCACAATCAATAAAAGACACAGATACCTGATAGATTTTAGAATAGTCTTATTTTCTGGGGCATGGCACATATTACCTCCTAATCTTTATCTCTCAAGCCCCCATCTGCTATCTGCTCTACTAATTTCTATTTGGCTACCTCCCATCCATAATCCCAAACTCAAAATACTTGTTAATGTTCTTTATCTGGGCCAGTTTCCTCCAACCATGCTAATTTGGCCATGTGCTTCTATCCAAGCTAACCACCTCACCTCCCTGCTTCTTTCGTCCTCAATCTCTCAAAGCCTGCAAACTTAGGCCACACCTACACCATTCTGCCCTGCCCAGATTTAGGCCTTTTAATCAGCCAATCAGGAATAATTTTTTAGGCAACATTTATACAACAACAACAAGTATATGTGAGAATGTGCTCATCTGGGCAGCAGCCAGATCTTGGGTGCCAGTGACAAGCACTAGAATACACAGCACCAGACCAACCTCTAACAAACCACATGCAGGCAGAACAGTTATGAAACAGATATCAAAAACTATTAGGTAAGATTTACATACATAATGTCCAGTCCATATGTATCTTGCAATTTAGGAGAAGATATTATCTATCTTATCTCGGTGAATCTAAAGTTCTGTGCCTAAATCATTTTCTATCATATCTTGTACTTATTAACCAGAAGACATTTTTCTAGATCTTAAAACATCATCTTAATCCCTAAACAACTAAGCTTAATTGTAAGACTATAACTACCTAGTCTTCAATCCCATCAGAGACTTGAGAAGGAATAAAATTATTTCCTGAGTAAGCAGGAAGTGCAGACAAGCTGCTTCTAAAATGAATAAAAATGACAGAGACAGTTTGCTGCCTGGACAGTCACCCAAAATCTCTTTATAACATTGGAGCATCATCCTCAGCCTTTTGTTCCCATATCTCTGACAGACATATCTGTGAAGCAGGAACTATGAAGGACTTGCTTACACTGTCTTGGCAGAACTAGTCAATCAAGTCATCCTGTGTCCAAGTCTTAGTCACTTTCAGACAGCATATTGTCTGCATAGAAAGCAGGGACATTGTTGCCCATTTAAAGTAAACTCCGAATTGAAGGCCCTATGATACTCAGCACCTTTTTTTCAAGTGGGATGAGGTGTAGCCAGGAGCTGACATGCCTCAAGTCAAAAAGTCTTAAATTATACAAACATCTTTAAATGCCATGTTCTGTAAGTCTTTGGGGTTTTTGAAGACCTCTGTCTATTCACATTTACACGGTGTAATACAAGGTAATCATAACTCATCTATCTATCTATCTATCCATCTATCTACAGTAAATCTGAACAGAGAAGGATAAGAAAGAAGCACATTATCATGGGTTAGCATGATAGAAATGTGGCAGGGAAGAGCTTGCTCTGAAGAGAAAGCAGCCCAATGAAAATACGCACAAGTATTTGTGGGGTTTAGTCTAGGGAGCATAGAACATAGATGGAGGGTTAATATCTGCCCATTCCTAATGTTTAAGGATTATTAAACATCTAATGGGTTTCTGTGTCATCAATTTCTATAATAGCAGGTAAAAAATAGCTGCTGTATTAATATTGGAAATGATTGAAGATATGTTTTTTAAGTAGTTGAAGAAGACACAAAACCTGCCCACAAGCATATTTGACAGACCACGTGAAAAGAAAGGATACTTTTCCAAGGACAGAGTAGAGAAAACAGAATATTATGAGAAGAAATATTTAGGTTCCACTTTCTGACAACTCTCCCAAGACTGGTTTATAAAAGGGGGTCTTCCTTAAGGGAAGTAGTTGAAAATAACTTCCAGGAAAGAAGAAATTTCTATATGTCCTTTAACACTTACCTATGTTTCACCTTAGAAGCCCTTCTGGATCATCTCAGAATCCTCTGGTCATTGCTATAGCTACAGTTTCTCTTAATGTCAGAAATGGAGTAAATACTCAGATAGCCAATGGGAAGGATAAGGAATGGCCAGAAGAGATGTCTAATTTAGGGAGGGAGTAACATTAATTAGCTATAAATTTTTACCCAGCTCAAATATAAGATTTTCTATTAAGCTTTCCAATATTACTCTTGTTTTTACCCATGTCTTTTCAGGCTAAACATCTACCTTCAAAACAGTAACTTGGGGCTGGAAAGGTGGCTCAGTGGGTAAGATGCATGCTGCTTTTACAGGTAATCTGGGTTTGTTTCCCAATATCCATGCTGGGTAGCTCCCAGTGCCCTGCAACTCCAGCTCCAGGCATCTGATGCTCTGTCATGGCCTTTGCTGGCACCAACCCCACCAACAACCCACACTCTCACGTACATATAAACAATAAAAAAATTCGTACACCTTAAAACAATAAAAGAGAAAAAACACTAAAATATGTTTCACTTTTATTTTGTCTATCTTTTTATCGCTGATGTTTGATAGCCCACTTTATGTAGAGAGGATTTTCACCACTGATAGGCAACTCTAAAAGCCACTTGGCTTAAACCGTGATTTATCACTCAGGGTTCTCTAGATAAGAAGAGCAATAAGCTAAGATGAGATTTGTCAGCTTGCTTCACTCAGTATGGTTGGAGTAGCAGTGGGTGCCTCACAAGAGAAAGATTGAGAGTCCAGCAGCTACTTAGTGCATGGAGCTTGCTGTCACTATACTCACTCTGTTGACCTGGAAGATTATTACAGAGCTGTTGAGGAAGTGGTTTTAATGTCAGTGAAGAGATCATCAGTGGCAGCAACAGGGTAAATGAACATGGCATCAAGAATGAAAGCAAGCAGGTAAAACCAAAGCTTCCTTCTTCCATATCTAGCTGCTATCAGAACATCCTGCACACTTCAGATAATCTGACCAATCAAGTCCTTCCCAGCAGCACCCAATCAAGCTGACAGCTAAGATTAGCCATCATACATGGTTTCTGGATACATTCATCTTCCTATATGTTTATATTAAGTTATTAGACAAAAGACATGCTTAGGAATTAAGATCTATATGTAAATATTATTTATATAACAAAATAAAGACAACTTACCTTCCTAGCATGCCAGTCTCATAAAGTTTCCTGCTATAGGTTTCTATTCTGTTGCCTTTGAAAGATGAAAGATAACATAAACAGCTGAAAAGCCTGGTTGGACCTTTCCTACTCCTCTTTTCTATACACTTCCAAGTTCATCAGATGTGGGACACTCGTGTTCTCATAAACCTCTGTGATACAGATGCTCATGAACAGGTGACTGTGATACAGGTGTGTTCCCTGGGCCAACGGGCAGGTGTCATTCCCTGGGCCAGAGGGCAAGTGAGTGAGATGCACAGATGTCATTCCCTGGGCTAGTGGACAGGTGACTTTGATGTTGATGGTAAATAGAAGTTGAAAATCTAGATTAGAAGGCAATATTATTTTCTACAAATGGCCTATGGTGAGAGATTAAGGAGGGAAGAAGCAAATTAGAGGCTGCTGAACCAGGAAGTATTTGAAATGGAGGGTAACATTCTGAAGCATTCAGGAATGTGCATTTTTGTAATGGTATCTAGGGTCATAAAGAAGACATTTATACACAAACATGGACAAAACTAAAAACTTAACTGATTTTGTTAGTTTGTCTTCATTTGCTTTATTTCATTTTTAGGAAAAGCATTTCCAACAATTCAATTCAACTGCATTTAATACTTTAGACTAGTTAGATGTGAAGCTAAGGAGTGGGAAGGTCATCACAGCAAGGCTTTAGTTTCCAGTTGTTAGATTTTTTTAAAAGGCCATTATATTCACCTACTATTCCAACTTTGATAGATACCATGCACTTTTAAAATAATTTTATTATATTTATTCATCTTATTTTACATGTGAGTGTTTTGCCTGCATGTATACTCATGCACCATATGTGTGCTTGGTGCCTGCAGAGATTTGGAGAGGGTTTCAGATCCTGTGGAAATGGAGCTATGGATAGTGGTGAGCTACCAGGCAAGTGTAGGCAATAGAACCTGGGTCCCCTACAAGAGCAACACATGCACTTAACCACTGAGCCATCTCTCCAGCTTAGATACTTTTAAATAATATTTGTATTCTTTTAAAGTTTCATACATGTGTACAAGGCTTATTGATCATATCCATCCACTAATACTTCTCTCCAACTACTCCAAGTGTCCACTTCATCTCCTTCCCAACTTCATGTCTTGTTTTTAATTTTTTGCTATTAATAACTCTTTAAGTCCAATTAGTACTGTCCGTGTGCATATGGGTATGTGGTCATTCACAGGAACATGAATATTTCAGCAGCCATGTTCCAAGAGGGTGACTCTTTATCCCTCAGCATAGGAGCAAGGATGAGGGCTTACTTACGGAAGCAGAAATGATTTCAAGTTGCATCACCAAGGCCCATGCCAGTCCAGGTGATAGCTCATAAAGCTGGGGCCTGGAGTACAGTGCGCAGCCTGCAGGCAGCTCAACAGACTGGACACCGTCCCTTCCAAGTGACTCAGTTAGTCTAACCCTCCTCAGGCTCTGCTCACAGAGTGCTCTTTGCACTGCTTCTCTGAGAGGAACTTCGTCTTAGCTTTACTTGCTCACTCTAACAGGGATGAGCCTAGTAAATGTGGTCAGATTCAGGGATGCTAGCTAATATGATCAAGGACTGAACAGGAATGGGGCACTTGCCTAGGATGCTCAAGGGTTTGGTTGAATCTCTAGCACTGAAAGAAAAGAAGATGAAGATGAAGAAAAAGAAGAGGAAGAGGAAGAAGAAGGAGAAAGAGAGAAGTAAAGAAGGGAAGAAAGGACAGAGAACAATTAAGGGTTCAAAATTATAAACAAATAATAAATAAGTAAATATACATATATGTAAAAATAAGATATATAATCCAAAAAAGAGAAGAGAAAATGACAGGTTAGTTTAAAGATTTTAATTAGCAGTGCTAATTAAGTAACTTCCAGAGTTTTGTTCCCAATGTATAGACTTTTCTATAATAAAATGATAGTAATCTTGTAGCTTTGTATAAGAGCACTTCCCCAGCAATTATAAAGCTCTGGGTTTCACACACACACACACACACACACACACACACACACACACACACACCAAGCAACATGCCCTTTCATAATGTGGAAAAATTGCTCCAAAGAGCTAACGCAGGAGACTTCACAGAAAGAAAGAGCTGACTAATTCTTTCTCTCCATTTTTAACTGGTCCTGGGGGCTGAGCCTAACACTCCAACACTGATCTATATCCCTAGACCTATCGCTGAGTTCTTATAATAATGCTAGCCTCTGGCATTATTTCTGTATTCCCTGGAATAGCAGGGATTACAGAAATATCAGGTCTGAATTCAAATTTTCCATCCCTGAAAGACAGGGACAAGAAGATAGGATAATAGAAAAACAATAGATATATTAGCAATACCATTTTTTTTTTCACGAGAGGTGAAGGCAAAAGGACTTCATTCAAATAACCTGTCTAGAAAATGTGGCCATCGCCAAGTTCCACCCCCACCCTTTTAATACATCTGAAAATCAGTTAGCACCTTAGTTCCAGTTTAGTGATAAGGAACTTCAGCAAGAGTGACTCCATTTTGTTGTTTGTTTGAGACAGCGTCTCCTGGAACCGGCTGGCCTGGAACTCACTATGTGGTAGATGACCTTAAACTCCTGATCTCAGATCTCAGGTTCTAGAATTATAAGTATGAGCCCATAATATGTGGGTGATATTCTGCTGTATGTGGATCAAATCTGAAGCATTTTACATGCTAGGCAACCAATACTCTCACTGAAATACATCCAGCTTCCATCTTAACTTTTCAAGAAGTAGTGTAGCTCAAACCACTGACCTCTTGTGATATTTACCTGATAAAATTAAAGCTAGGATTTACATTAGTGATAGATGTTCTGCTGGTAAATACTCCTTTGTTGTTTAATCTCACTGAGAAGGTTATCCTAGAAATAGGGTTATCTCTCTGACTTTTCAGACCCAAACATACTTATCTCAAAGTGCCCTCCAAGCGCCTCTGTGACAGGAGGAAGAGAACACAGAAACAGCTTGAGAGTAAAACTTTATGTCCTTGAGAATAGCTAGAAGGTCAACCATTTCTAACAGAGGTTACTATCATTTATTCTGTGATATAAAAGTCTATTCATTGGGAACAAATCCCTGGAAGTTAAGCCATGGAAAATGCAGCCTTGGAGAGGAAGCTCAATTGGGAACTTCCAGCTGATCACCTCACCTTCCATAGACAGTTTCGGCTGGATGTAGTGAACCCTGAAAGATGCTGTCTAGCTGCTATTTTTTTTTTTTTTTTTTTACTTAAAAACCTCACTTGAGGGTACACTGCTTTTCTCAGAACTCTTTCTTATTTGAGAACTCCAGCTGGCTGCTTCAGGGGGTCTTCCCCAGCAGGTCTCTGCTGGATGTTTAGAAGCTCCTGAACTGATTATATTTTGCTATCTATTGATTCTTCCTATTTATTCTTTCACTTCTGCTTGCCCATATATTTAGTAAGTCACTCATTCAGAGTAGAAAGTACAGTTGCTATAGATCATTCTCTGAGCTGAACAGAAAGTCTCAGGCTGACTCTAAGTCCCCGTTCCCACTCTGCATGTCACTACATGTGATGCTATTTCTTGTTTTCTACTTGCCCATATCAGGAACTGAAACCCAAAAAATGGAGAGCACACCTGGGAGGAATTTTTGCTTAAATTGAAGTATGAAGATACATCTAATCAGGATCTTTAAGGTAAAAGACATACCTTTAGTCCAGATCTTTAATCCAGATCTAATCTGAGCCATTCCTTCTGCTGGAAGCCAATATAAGGACATGGAGAAGGAAACTTTTGCTCTTTGCCTGCTTGGTATCAACTTGCTAGCAAGTCCATTTCTTCACTGGCAGCAGAGCCTACTCCTTCAGGATTCCAGAGTGTGCAGAAGGCTAGCTGAGACATACAGCCTCACCTCATGGAAAAAGCAACTGCTGGATACTTGGACTTTCCATTCACAACCGGCCATTTTCATATTTGCTGGACTGAAGCCTGTACGTCATTCTAATGAGTCTCTTTTCTGTGTATATAGAGAGTCTATAATTTCAGTTATTCTGGGAACCCTGACTTATACACTTCATTCTGGGTAAGACTGAAAAACAGGAGGAAGTGGGAAAAAGAAAAGGGAAGGAGGGTGGGATTGGGAGGAGATGAGGGAGGGGGCTGCAGCTGGGATACAAATTGAATAAATTATAATAAATGATAATAATAAAAACAGAAAGAAAAGGTATTGATTAATCATCCTGGGAGTACATAGGGGAGGCATTTGAACTGAGTTTAGAAGATTTTGATCACGTGATTTCCCTTCATATCTCCACAATGGATAGCTCAGTATACTAGGTGGGGTTTGGCCATATTTATGTAGCTTGTTGATGTTTCTGCATTAGACAAGAATTGCTTAGTACAGAGTAGATGCCCAATGGGTCTCAGTTGCATGTGAAATGAGTGGATGAATTAATGGATGAATGAGTAGAGACTGTGAAATTGGGAATGGTGACAACTAACCTAGCATTCTAGCACTCAAGAGAGCAAATAGGGTATGGAGTTCCAGGCCAGGCTGGACTACAGGAAGGGAGGTGCTTGGGAATAGGATGGCATTCTGGGTTCTTAACAGAACATCTATGTACCTCTAGGTAACATTGCATGAGTCCATTAGTCAGCCTCTTATTATAAAGCAGGTGGTTAGAGATTGGTACATTTCAGACTATACTAAGCACAGCATGCTTTGGGGGCTTAATTAATAATTTCTCTTTAAAATGCAAAAACTTACACTAAACTGCTAATGTGTTGTGTGACAAGATTCCAGCCCTCAGATATCCTGTTCTTTTTCAAACATATATATATATGTTTCAAATATATATATTACTACTTGCTGGATCCATTATGCTAATTAATGAAAACACCAGTTTTCAGAAATATACCAAGGTTTTGCGTTTGTATTTGTAATAAAACTTCTATTTTTCTGACATTATTTATTACCCAAAAAACGCACCCATTCTTTGAATCAATAATTGAAAGAACTCTGTGTGTCATGAGTACTGAGAACTGCAGAAACTTCAAAGAGGTGATGCAAGACTTCAGCCCTCAGGGGATTGGAAATGTGGGTATGAAGATTAGCAGGGTTCACAGAGCAATGTTAAATGACAGATCATTGGGCACAAGACAGCGAGAACAGACAAAAGCTGCATGAGACAGAACCCAGCTTGGCGGAAGATGATATACCTCTTCCTACAAGTTTGCAGCTTTTGTATTGTTTTATTTTTGTGTTCCCTGGAGTATTCCTCCAGGAGATAATTTGTTAATGAGGCAGTTAACATTCAAACTATCACGAGCTGTTGAACAGTCCTTCTGGTGGGTTCAATTTTGGCAAAACCGAAATCATTTTGTTTGCTTTGTTAAGACCCAGGCATTATAAAACACTGTTTCCCAGCATGACATGGTCATTGCTGTTTTGAAATCAGAGCAAGACTCTCACAAGTTCCAACCTGTTGACGCTCCTTCATGGGAGGGTGTGGGGAGGGTCCAGCTCTTATCTGAGATCCTAGCCACTCTCTTCTTCCTGCACACCCCTCCTCAGGGGTAATTTTGCCTCAGCTACACAAGGAAGTGTTTAAGTACCTAGTGGGTAGATCTTTAATTGAAGGGGCCGGCCCATCTATGCAGATTTTGGAAAGACTTCACCAGGCTCGGGGGACCTGTGGGTGGGGCACCTCTTTGAGGCCACCCACACCCCTGTAACTATGCTTCCTCATGCCCCTGCCAGTAAAGCTTAAGTGAAATAAAACTTATGTGATATAAATTCTTTTGGTCTGTCACTCATGCCTTAAGGAAGTTTGCTAACACAACAGTATCAGGTCCTCCCCCCCCCAAAAAAAAAAACAGGCACAGAAGGCTAACTGTTGTGCTCACTAGTATTCCTATACCAGTGTTTGCTTGGCCTCTAGGCTCACTCAGTATCTGTGGCTGGTCTCAATAATCCTCACATATCCCCTACCCTAAACCTCTCCAGCCCAGGAGCTTTAATTCCTTTGTCCAGCTTCTCTTTCCTATATAAGTCCACCATTTTGGCCAAGTGCTTTCTTGGGTCCTTTTGGCTCCATCTTGGGTCATTCTTGGCTCTCCTACTTGTTTGCACCCCCTCCCTTTTCTTCTTCTTTCACTCTCCTCCTCTGTCACTCCTCTCAGGGCCCATTTAGTCTGGACCTTTGCAGATGCCTCCAGCTATTCTCTCCCTCATATCCTTTCAATCATACCTTGGGGCCAACACATCCTCATTTTAATTCATGCAGGTTGTCACACTTCAGCCCAGGCCAGCCTCAAACTCCCAGCAATTCTCATGCCTCCATCTCCCAAGTGCCAGGAATGAAGGTATGAGCTACCATGCCTGAAAAAATGGGTTAGTTTTAACATTCAGATCTTGTCATTCTTCATTAGAGCTATGAGTAGGAAGCAAACAGAAAATAGAACCGAAGGGAAAGGATATAGCAAACCTGTTCATTTATTTGTAAAAAATCATTTAAGATTGCATTCTTTGCTATATTATGCTATACTGCAGTATAAATTATACATTTGAAAACCCAGAAAGGAACAAACTAGTCAGAAACATGTTAGATTCTCTCCCATTTCCAATTCCTGCTTCCACTCCACTGTCACCAAAAAAACAATGACCTTGTAGTTTATATAATTTCTGTCCTATCCATTTGTGTAGTTAATTGCTTTGGGATAACCCTATCTAATCCCCTATACTCACGCTTAAAACCCTTTCTGTCTCTCATAGAAACCTTTTGGTATGTGTTTTGGGTAGGAAGAATTAGATATCTTTGGTTCTCAAAAGAGATATATTCAAGGTTTTGTTCAAGAAAAAGATGTCATGGCAACATCTGGATGGAGCTGTTTGCCATGGTTACCACAAGAATGATGTAGCTGCAGAGAAAATGGACATCCTAGAGGCTGCCTCCTGCTTGAGCTGAGAGGAGGGGTTCTGTAATAAAGATGGTTACTAAACACTAATCACTAACAGTGTCTGTCTAGCTCTTCTCAGCTTAGAGCACTTTAAACATATTAATGTACCCCCCCAAAAAAACACACTAAGGTAGGTGTTTTCAATACTCCTGGTTTACAAAGGAGAAACAGAAAGGAGGGAGAGTCTGCACCACTAAAGAGCTGGGCTGAAAATTAGAGCAGCCACACTGCCCATGTGCTGCCCTCTGTCCCACCTGCTTCCAGTGCCATGACAAGCAGGGTCACAGCGATTTTGCTGAGATCCTGAAACCTTTGAGTGCCCTTCCTTGTTAGTGTACATTGACTAGAAGTAACAGCATTTCTGAAGTTACTGCTAATTTCAGCCTTGTCTTTGTGTGTGACTCTTGACTTGTACAGAAGGGATTCAAGGTCAGAGCAGTAAACAAGAACAAGAGGCTCAGGAGGTAAGTCAGTTGTTACCATGCTTGTTGTGTGACACAAAGACCTGAGTTCATTCCCAGCTACTGTGTTAAGTCTTTGCAATATAAGGTTTCTATTCAAAATTAAGAATAAGTTTCTCTTTCTTAGATCTGATTTAACTGCAAAAGATGTTTTTATCCCACACTAGAGACCCCATTAATGTGATTATATATCCTTACTCCTTTTCCCTCCCTTTTATTGTACCTTACTAACAATGCATAATAGCCAACTCGCTCACCCCTGTGAATACTTTATCTCTCCCATAAAAGGGACCTCAAGAGCACAGCAGGGGCTGCTCTTCCAAATCCTGACTTAGAGAGAGGCAACTGGACTGGCCAGTCCTGGGTACACTGAGCTGATTAATATGAGGGTTATATGCAGCTACTATTCCATAGATTTGTGCATTGTAGAGGGGATCCTGGAACTCACCCACTATGGTCACTAATGACAGACTATATCAACTTTAAAGCAACACCAGTCTGGATTATTAGCAATTTCTAGCCATTTAACTGTGAGAACTTCGTAGCTCTGCCATGAATCATGTCTGGGCCGTGATTTGCATCTGAAAGATGAGACCAGAAGTACCCATTTGGCATCAATTCTGGAAGAATTTGGAGATAAAGTGTGCACTGGGCACAAGGTCAGTGCTGCTAGGGTTTCAGTCAGTACGCCATGCTCACCCTTGTGGTATCTTGTGATGTCACAGGAACATGACAGTGTCTACCTATTTTCTGTCTCTTAGTTACCCAGCATGCTTCTGTACACCTAGAAGAACCATAGTAGCCATTTCAGCTAATCTTAAATGTTTATTTTACTTTGGAGATAAAGCATTATGTTGCAAAAGAAAAGAACAAAATGGATGCTTTGAGGTATAAATGTAGCTGTTAAGAGCACTAGCTGCTCTTAGCCATTCTGATGGGTATAAGGTGAAATCTCACAGTTGTTCTGATTTGCATTTCTCTGATGACTAAGGACTTTGAAATTTCTTTAAGTGTTTCTCTGCCACTCTATATTCATCTGTTGAAAATTCTCTGTTTAGCTCTGTGCCCCATTTTTTAATTGGATTAATGGTTTGGTTTGTTGCTGTTTAACTTCTTTAGTTTCTAATATATTCTGGATATTAGCCCTCTGTCAGATGTTGAGTTGGTAAAGATCTTTTTAAAAATCTCAAGGGATGATACTTGCTAGAGAGGTTGCAGAGAAAGGGGAACCCTCCTCCATTGCTGGTGGGAATGTAAACTTGTACAACCACTTTGGAAATCAATCTGGTGCTATCTCAGAAAATTAGGAATAGTGCTACCTCAAGATCCAGCTATACCACTCCTGGGTATAAACCTGAAAGATACTCAACCATACAAGAAGGACATTTGTTCAATCATGTTCATAGCAGCTTTATTCATAATAGCCAGAACCTGGAAACAACCCAGATGTCCCTCAGTTGAGGAATGGATACAGAAATTGTGGTACATTTACACAATGAAATTAAAAACAAGGAATTCAGCAATTAAAAACAAGGAAATTATGAAATTTGTATGCAGATGGTGAGTATATACCATGTGTGAAGTAACCCAGAAGCAGAAAGACACACATGGTATATACTCACATGTAAGTGGTTATTAGTCATGTGATATAGGATAACCATACTAAAAGCTATAGTCTTAAAGAAGCTAAACAACAAGAAGGACTTTAGGGAGGAGGCTTAATCCTCATTCAGAAGGGCAAACAGGATAGACATTGGAAGTAGAAGACAGGGAATAGGACAGGAGCCTTCCACAGGGGGTCTCTGAAAGACTCTACCCATCAGGGTATCGAAGCAGATGCTGAGACTCATAGACAAACTTTAGGCAAAGTGAAGAGAATCTTATGGAAGAAGGGAGAGTTAGAAAGACCTGGAGAAGACAGGAGCTCCACAAGGAGACCCACAGAGCCAAAAAATCTGGGCTCAGGGTATTTGCAGAGACTGATGAATCAACTAAGTTCCATGCATGGTGAGGACCTAGCCCCCTGTCACATGTAGCCCATGGGAAGTTCAGTCTCCATGTGGGTTCCCTAGAAATGGGAGCAGGGACTGTCTCTGACATGAACTCAGTGGATGGCTCTTTGATCACCTCCCCTGGTGAGGTGGCCTAATTAGGTCACAGAAAAAGAGGACCTGGACAGCCTTGACAAGACATGATAGGCTAGGGTCAGATAGGAGGGGAGGAAGACCTCCTCTACTAGTGGACGAGGGGAGGGACATGGGGGAGGAAGAAAGAGGGAGGGTGGGACTGGGAAAGATGAGGGAGGGGCTACAGCTGGGATATAAAGTGAATAAATCATAATAAATAGTAATAATAAATAAAAAATTAAACAGGGTAGTATGTTCTTCCTGGGGGCCCAAGTTTCACTTCCAGCATTGACGTGGCAACTATCAACTACCTATAACTCCAGTTCTGGGAGATCGATGCCTTCTTCTGGTTTTGTAGGCACTGCATAAATGAGGTGCTCATACATACAAGAAAGCAAAACACCCATACACATAAAGTAATATAAAAACTAAATTAAATTTACAAAATAACATATCATAGTGTTGCTTGCAGTGTTAGTCCTGGGAATGGAGAAGAGATTAACACGCCAGGGCTCACTGGCTAGGCTGCCAGGGCTGCTTGGCAAATCTCAAATCAGTGCAAAACTGTGTCAGACAAATGAGTGAATCAATGAATGTGAATACAGAAATAAGGACGGTGTCAGAGAAATGACATCCAAGGTTAAATGCTGGCCTCCACATATACCTGACACAAGTTCATATGCACACACACAAACACACAAATTTGTGAGAGTCTGCTGTTGTTATCAGGGACAAATATTCATTTCAGCATTACAAAAAAATCCTGTAACTGTTTGAAGAGTGTGTAGCCTCTAGAAAAGGGCTGTACATGAAAAGAGAAATTTTCATTAAAAATTCAGGAAGAAAAGGCCATGTTAAAAAGGTTGAAAATAATTGGGATTAGCTATCCTAGAAATGACTAAATGACCACTTAATTCCTGTCTTCATTCCTTCTCTAAACCGGATATGCGCCATCCCCTTCATTGCCCCTAAAATGCTAAAAACTAGAGACAGTGACCTTAAACTAAAACAAAGCAAATGAGAGAGCATTCTTAGAACCTTTACAGTCTCCCAGTTGTCACAGCCAGGACACACCTGGAGGACAATCAGCTAAATGAAATCAGCTAGATAGAGAAATGCTCTCATTTAAATGTAAAACCTAACCAAGTCACGTTTATAGAAATAGAAATAGAGAGTAGAAAGTTGTGACATGAGGCTGAGAAGGGGAAAAGGAGATGTTTGTCCAAGAGTATGTAAAATGAGGAAGTTGTGAGGATCAAATGCCCAGAATAGAGAACAGAGTTAATGATCCCATGCTATGTACTACAGCAAGCTTCAGAAGACTCAGACTGGCTCATAAGCCAACAACAGAGGCAAACTCCACAGACCCTCCTCTGTTCCAGTGCTATATAACTAAGGTAAGGAATTTGAACTTGTCTCTGAGGACAGGCTCAAGATATAAGACTCATGACCCATAACATTAAACATTTCTCAAAGCTCCACCAATCCAAGAATTCATGGCAGAACATACTCTAACAAGGGCCATTCTACTCTGGGGTAAAAATATTTACTCCCTCAACTGAAATATGAATTTGGTCTTAATCTTTCTTTCTGGAGAACATGGAAATTTGTGTTTTCACCTAGACAAAAGTGGTGCTTAATTTCAGCTCAGGATGATTAACCCATGTATCCCATCACCTCTTCAAGGTCTTGAGGATGTCAGTGTAAAATGAGGGACACACTGCCTGAGGCATTCAGAGAAAGTTTGTAACAGGCTCTTCTATGTTGTCCAGACTGGTATTCAGCTCTTGGATTCAAATGATCTCCTGCCATACTCTCTAAGGTTCAAAGAAGATCTTTAAAGACTTCTACACACACACACACACACACACACACACACAAACAGGCACACACACACACACAAACAGGCACACACACGCACGCGCGCGCATGCACACACTCATGCATGCATGCACACACGCATGTACACCTATGTGAAGTGCTAGGTTTGCCCATTCAGGACAATCTGTGTTTCGGCCTTGGCATGGTTGGAAAGTCAGGGCTCTGGAGGAAGATATCCATCATTCATCTTTTTAAATAGGGAAAGAGAAAAGGAGATATGGCATCTGTTGGTGTCTGGAGTTCCCAGGTCTTTAATCCCTTGAATGTGAGGCTGGGTTTCTACCTTGCCCAAGTCTCTGCTGTTGCCATTGTGTTAAACCCAAACACAAGGACCTTCCTGGGAAATAAGGACTTGCTTTGCCATAGAGCAGCTGAGGAAATAAAAGGTCAGTTCTCAAAAGCCCAGCTGGGAGCCAGCTCTGCTTCTTTTGACCTTCCAAACTCCACATTAGAAGGGCAGTGATCTCGGTGATTTACCAGCATGGGCCACTGAGCCTACAATGAGGTAGAGTGCTGCTACGGGCTGAGTTAATACTTAGGCAAACACACCATGCCAAGTGGCGAGAGTGTTTATGTTCTTGGAGGGTCAATCTTTCTGCACTGATGAAGAGAAGGAACACAAATAGGGCATCCAGCACCATCTCCGAGTCACATGTCCATACAGAACAGACAGCTTAAACACCACCACCACTACCTGCATCTCCTACAGCCAAAGTTGGGCCAGGACTCACTGTCAGTTTCTGACTGAACTCCCAAACACTGGAGTACAGGCACAGGTTGGCATCACTATGCTTCGTGTCCCACTTACACTGGGAACTGAACCTTGGCTTGGATAATTCGGGTAAGTATCCTACTGAGTGAGCCATACCCTCAGCTTAATGTATATAGCCTCTTAATCACATGAGAGGGGCATTTTTTATACATTCTTCCTTGGGAAAGCTACCCTCTTTTCTTCTCTCAAGGTTCCAGTCCTAAATCTTGAATCCCTTCAGCACCCTTGCTTTACTGGGTGTGTGTTTCTTCTGATTTGGGCTTTAGGGGAGAGTTATCAATTGATTCCAAACTCCCTGTCTCCTGCTGGCTGGGATATCAGGGATAGAATTTAAGCTTATTTTAAAGGAGTAGAAGGGGAAAGAAAGCCTTTGCTATCATATATCTTTAAAGCAGAATGGATACAGGAGTCCCAATTTTAAAATGTGAAGATTGACTGTCTCCTACTTAATCTGTTAACACTCTGTCCTTTTCCAGTGGGAGTTTCCTTTCCAATGCCTTTTCTATTAACCTAAAACCTGCCTGTGTTTTGTTTAAGGAAAAGGTTTGGGCATGTTCTAAGCCCTGGCAGTGATCCTCAGGAAACCAAGGAAATGAATCCGGCTCAGCAGAGCATTAATTGAGACCAAGACTAGGGACTGGGGTAGAATGGGGGAGGAAGGTAGAGGGCACAGAAAGAATGCATTTTTTTCACAGGGACTCAAGAAAGATAGAAACTGTTGAATAAAGATGAGAGTTGGTGTGTTATGGGTGACAGTAGCAAGAGGCACAGCTCCTCTGGGTCCTTCACAGAGGTATACATTCAGAGGATCTTCTAGGGACCTTAACTTAGTCCACTCAAGGGATTTCTGTCTCAGTGAGGAAGAAAAGGCTTTCAGGAATAATCAGAGCAGCCATGACTATTTAGAAGACTGTCCATAGACTTATTGTCTACTAATGCCCATGCAATGGCTCTGCCAATTCTTCCATGTCACCAAGGAGGGTGAATATCCAGCCTCCATGTTAAGTCTCCTGGTCCTGTTGCTGGCATTCTATTTATGTTTGAGAGACTGACTCACCCAGCAAAGGTGTCTGCAGTGACACTGCAGCAGAGACCTGTGTAGATGCCAGCAAAGCTGACAAGGGTGCTTCAGACTTTTCTCTACTGTTTTTGTAACTTTCAGAAAAATATATGTGAATATATGGTTCAAAATTAGGACTTAAATATTTTTAAAATATCTCAAAACAAAACACTTTTCAGACCAAATAAATGAGGTTGTCAGCTGGACAGATGTGATAGGCCTCCTTGACCCCCTCCCAACCCCTGCAACAAAATGTTCTGCGAATACTTACTGGAGGAAATTTACAGTCGTGGCTCTGGAATCCTAGTTGTTCCAGAAAGAGCAAGCCCCACACACTGAGGAGTTTGGCAACTGCTGTAGTAGTCAGATTCTGTGTTTGTAGCCTGGAGTGGCCACAGGAACCAGATAAGACAAAAGGAGCCATTGCTGGGGTAGGGAGTAGCAAGAAGGTGCTCGTGGGGAAGCCATAAGGAAGGGAGTAGCAGAGTACAAGTGATGTAATCAGGGAAAGGAGGCCTCTAAATAGGCAGGGGGAGATAAACATAGGAGGAGCGTAAAGTAACAGTCAGGATGTTTGAACTATCGTAAGGAATCATATTACTATTTACCTTAAAAATCATATAATACATGTGTAAGTCTGTATATAAATATATGTACCTAATTTAAATAAAATTTTATTATCTGAGGTTACAATGCTCTCTCTAAGAGCCAAAGCCCACCTAATAAAAACCTCAACACCAGGCATGACAAACCCTTTTTTGAGTTGTTGCTTAGAGCTGTCTTAGGGTCTCTCATAACCTACATTGGCCTTTTGCCTTTGGCCTTGCTGTGCCCACACACTAGCTGTAAAGAGGGAAGGTCAGACAGATTTGCAGCACAGGAAAAATTCTCATGTTGTATGCTAGTGACACAAAGTCCAGCATACTTTCATTGACAGCCAGGTTGAGCGATTTGCCATAGGGTATCAATTTGCTCCTGCAAGAGGTCAATCCTCTGATTGAACACCATCAAGCTTCCTTTTAGTTGAGCATTAATTCCTTTATGTACAACTAAGGCATGAGCTACATTGGCTAAATGATTATTCAGGGTCTGAGCAGTCTGCCCAGTATGACTCATGGCTAATGCCCTGGTGGCAGCTCCAACAGCCGCCAATGAGATGGTAGTAACAATGGTGGCTGTAGTTCCAAGATCCCTTTTCTGTCTGAAGAGAGTCATAGCATGAGGGGCATCAATGGGCACAGGCACCCAGTGAGGCATGCGAGTAATCAGGGCATACCTAAATTTACTAGCATTCCAGCATTGGGCAAAAAAGCAAGTATCATTACCACAATTACTTGGCTCTATCTGGCTAATAATGAATAAAAATGGGGGATATAGACAAACAGGTGTGGGCTTATAGGAAATATTATGAGAAGCCTTAACCCCTCGTTGGAACATCCTGCGTCAGTTCTAGAACTAGCAGTGGTGGTATCCGAGGTCTGAGTAGGTTCAGGAGACCATTGCCCCCAGGGGCGAGACGTGCTCCATGCCAATTGACTAACAATTGTCGAGCTATATTTTAGGTAATTGGACTGGAGAATTTGATACTATGATGGAGCAGCTGAGAGTGGCCATTGTCACAGTAAATTCTACCAGAGTGGATGCAGGACTAGCCACAGGATTATCAACATGGATTGCTGCAGCCATGAATCATCTGAAGGAATGGGCAGGCATGGGAGTGTTAGCAGGCCTTCTGGTGTTGGTCTCCTTGGTTTGCCTGTGGTATATATGCAAGATTAGAGTCTCACAACAGTGTGATGCAGCCATGATCATTCAGGCCTTTACAGCCATTGAAGCAGGACATTCTCCCCAAGCATGGTTGGATACCATAAAAAGCTAAAATGATACGCTCAGGATGCGAGGCTAAGCACTGCACTCAGGGTCAGCCGCTTTCGACCCAGAGAAGAGCATGTCTGATTGCATGCGGGTTGATGCCCCAGGTCCCGCCTCTGAGAAAAAGGTATCAGACGGGTCTGATGCTCTTTGGGTGGATGACACCTAAATGAACATCGATACAAAGTCCCAATTTATTTCTAATATCAGAGATCAGACCTCTATTCTTGCCTGATGCGTCTAAAACAAAAAGGGGGAACTGTAGAGAGCTGCGGAATGCTATGCCTTAAAGTTGGAACTGGTTTCCGCCTTCCACCTTCCCGATGGTGAGTGCTCTCTGTCACGAACAATTCCACATTTGGCTAAGGCTGAGGATCTGGCTTGCTTCCATGTATGTGGACCTATCTGCATTGCCCACGTGGCACGCCTGGGTTGGCTACCCAGAGGCTATTTAAGCTGTGGGCTGGCTTTCCCCAGGGTCCGAGGATTGTTCAAGGTTCCTGAATAAATTGCATTGAAAAAAAAAAAAAAAGAGGGAAGGTCAGTCCCTATTTCTAAAGACACCATGTACTTCAGACAAAAATCCCAGAGACTGCGGAGCTGGAACAGACCTGCAAGCCCTCTACCTGGGGGCTAGCTTTCATGGAACCAGAAGATGCTATGAGAGTTTCCAAAGGATGGAGGTAACCAACAGTCCTACCCAGCTAGATGCCTACAAAGCACAGCAAAGACCAGCACGGCACAATAAGTGCAACAGGCTTCAACAGGCATGACCAATTCTGAGAGTGGGAAAATGATCTTCCCCAGGGAAGAGCACAACAATTGGTTATCCAGTACCAAAGGTCAGCCTTGAAACCACTAAGAGTAACAAGCAGACTGAGAGTTTATATTTAACACTATATATTTAGCTTGCAACAGCAATTATTGATTAAAGAGGCCATGAATTTAACAGCAAGAGGGAGTATATCAGAGGGCTTGGAGGGAGCAAAGGGAAGGGATAAATGATATAAATATTATTATAATCTCAAAAATAAAGTTTAAATAAAAATAAAAGGTTTGTGATAAAATTACAAGAAATAATGAAACATAAAATCACTTGATAATCTTTAAAATGGCAAGCATAACAGCAGGTGGTTTTCTTAATGCAAGGTGGAACATTACCCCTGTGTTCAATTTGATGCCTTTACAATCAACTTGCCATATTCCCAGCCCCTATATTTTTATTTAGTTCTCAGGGACTAGTTATTTTAAACAAGGAAATAAAACTTCCGTCTATGCCTTGTTCAATGGCTTCTATGACACACCTGGGAAATTTTAACATTAACAAAATACCATGCATCATAAACCACCCACTGGTGCCCCTTCATTATTCTTCTCAGGCCTGTCTTTATTCAGGTTTTTACCTCTTGACATTATTTCCTATCACTTACGGAATCACCGGTGCATCAATCAAGTATAAGTCTACTTTCTTTCTGCTTCTAAGGGTCTGGCCTGGAAGTCCACGAAATACTTGGAAAGTATATGTTCGCCTGGTAAGTTAAGGCAGTAACTGTCATGCAGAAGCAGTCTCCCAAACTGTCTTTGAGAAGCAGCTCAGCCTCTTTCTTCCTGAAAATCGCCTTGTATCATTTTCATTGCTGTTAATCATTTAGAGCAGAAATCCACATATATTCCATATATATAATAATATATATGGAATATATATATAATATATATATAATATATATAATAATCCATATATATTAACATATATGATATAATATACAGAACTCTGAAGTTCCCATAGGTCTCGTGCTTCCCCGGTATTTTCTCTTGTCCACATTTTATGTTCTGCATCTGTGTCTCCAGTGAGACTGTGTCTCACTAGGTTCTCATAGTACTAACCCACTCCTAGATAACAACCCTTGCCTTCTCAGCTTTGCACACAGACATAGATGTTCTTCATATCAAGACTCTTGCCTGAAGAGTCCCAGTGTCACTCTACCAGGGAACTCCTACAGCTGATAAACACCTTCAGCAAAGTGGCCGGATACAAAATTAACTCAAAAAAATCAGTAGCCCTCCTGTATACAAAAGACAAAAGGGCTGAGAAAGAAATTAGCTGAGAAAGAAATTGGCCTTCACAATAGCCACAAATGACATAAGGTACCTCGGAGTAAACCTAACCAAGGAACTCAAAGACTTGTATGAAAAAAATTTAAAATCTCTGAAGAAAGAATTAGAAGAAGATATGAGAAGATGGAAAGATCTCCCATGCTCATGGCTTGGCAGGATTAACATAGTAAAAATGGCCATCTTACCAAAAGCAATCTACAGATTCAATGCAATTCCCATCAAATTACCAACACAATTCTTTACAGACCTAGAAAGAAAAATTCTCAACTTCATATGGAATAACAAGAAACCGAGAATTGCTAAAACAATCCTCTACAATAAAAGATCTTCCGGAGGTATCTCCATCCCTGATCTTAAGTTGTACTATAGAGCAACAGTTTTAAAAACTGCATGGTACTGGCATAGAAACAGAATGGTTGATCAATGGAACCGAACAGAGGACCCAGAAATAAACCCACACACTTATGGTCACCTGATCTTTGACAAAGACACCAAAACCATACAATGGAAAAAAGATAGCATCTTCAACAAATGGTGCTGGTCTAACTGGATGTCTACATGTAGAAAAATGAAAATAGATCCATACTTGTCACCCTGCACAAAACTGAAGTCCAAGTGGATCAAAGACCTCAACATAAAACCAGACACATTAAATCGGCTTGAAAAAAAAGTGGGAAATACCCTAGAACTCATTGGTACAGGGGAAAACTTCCTGAACAGAACTCCAACAGCACAGGCTCTAAGAGCAACAGTCAATAAATGGGACCTCATGAAACTGAAAAGAAGCTTCTGCAAAGCAAAGGACACCGTCATCAAAACAAAGCGACCACCTACAGATTGGGAAAGAATCTTCACCAACCCTTTATCTGACAGAGGACTCATATCCAGTATATATAAAGAACTAAAGAAGCTGAAAAGCAGCAAACCAAGTAATCCACTTAAAAAATGGGGAACAGAGCCACACAGAGAATTCTCTGTAGAGGAATACCGAATGGCAGAGAAGCACTTAAAGAAATGCTCAACCTCACTAGCCATTAGAGAAATGCAAATCAAAACAACCCTGAGATTTCACCTTACACCCATGAGAATGGCCAAGATCAAAAACGCAAGTGACAACACATGCTGGAGAGGTTGTGGAGAAAGGGGAACCCTTCTCCACTGCTGGTGGGAATGTAAACTTGTACAACCACTCTGGAAATCAATCTGGCACTTTCTCAGACAACTAGGAATAGCGCTTCCTCAAGATCCAGCCATACCACTACTGGGCATATATCCAAAAGAGGCTCAAGTACACAAAAAGGACATTTGCTCAACCATGTTTGTAGCAGCTTTATTTGTAATAGCCAGAAGCTGGAAACAACCCAGATGCCCCTCAACTGAAGAATGGATGCAGAAATTGTGGTACATCTACACAATGGAATATTACTCAGCAATGAAAAATAAGGAAATCATGAAATTCGCAGGTAAATGGTGGGACCTGGAAAGGATCATCCTGAGTGAGTTGTCCCAGAAGCAAAAAGACACACATGATATATACTCACTCATATAGACATACAACATAGGACAAACCCACTAAAACCTGTGCATCTAAAGAAACTAAGCAAGAGAGAGGACCCTAACTAAAATGTCCAATCCCCATCCGGAAAGGCAAAGAGGATGGACATCAGAAGAAGAAGAAAACAGGAAACAACCTAGGAACCTACCACAGAGGGCCTCTGAAAGCCTCTGCCCTTCAGACTATCAAAGCAGATGCTGAGCCTGATGGGCAACTGTTGGGCAGAGTGAATGGAATTTTAGGTAAGAACTGGGAAGTAGTAAGAGCTGGAGAGGACAGGGTCTCCACAAGGAGAGCAACAGAACAAGAAAATTTGAACACAGGGAACTTCCCAGAGACTCATACTCCAACCAAGGACTATTCATGGAGCTAACCCAGAACCCCTGCACAGATGTAGCCCAGGGCAGTTCAGAGTCCAATTGGGTTACATAGTAATGTGAAGAGGGACTGCCTCTGACATAATCTGATTGGCCTGCTCTTGGATCACCTCCCTCTGCGGGGGAGCAGCCTTACCAGGCCATAGTAGAGGACAATGCAGCCACTTTTGATGTGAACTGACAGACTAAGATCAGAAAGGAGAGGAGAACCTCCCCTATTAGTGGACTTGGGGAGTGGCATGCAAGCAGAGGGAGGAGGGAGGGTGGGATTGGGAGGGGAGGAGGGAGGGGCTTATGGGGGGATGCAGAATGAATAAAGCGTAATTGATGTAAAAAAAAAAAAGAGTCCCAGTGTCACTGTGTCTCGTCCAAGGAGTCATCTGTAGAAGTTTAGTTTCCTCTACACATTTTAATATGATGATGTTGCATGTGAGACCCAGCCATTTGTGAGGTCCTCAAGGATCCTGTGTTCACCTTGGTGTTTCCAGGTCCTGTCACAACCTTGGCAAAAAGGAGGTTCTACAGAGATACCTGCTGAAAGAGAATCATGTTGGCATGAATTTTGATACTAAGTTTTGTGAAGAAAAAAAAAACTGTTTTCCCTGTTCATTACAGAAAGACAATTCCTAGCATAGTCTCTGGGATATTATCAATAAATATTCATTGAAGGAATGAAGGAAGAAACAACTGAAGATGTATGAGTCTAAGTATTATGAGACTCTATCCTTAGGTCATCTGGGATTGTTTTCTTAATTGTCCTTTCCTCAGACTGAGCTGTTCGCCTTAGTGTAATCATATTATTTAAGGAATATTATATCATATAAGTAGTTCAAACTCCCAGATTTTGCTTAAAGTCAGACTACCTGAACTCAAATAATGACTTAACTCCTTACCCCACATGTAGCTTCAGGCCAAATGTTGGACTTCCATGGTTTCTGCTTCATAATTTGACATAACGGGAGATGATTGTCATATATGCATTGATACTAGTAAAGAATAAGCCTGTAGCCTGGGCTGTCGAGACACCTGGCATCAGACATTTAGAACTTTAACCTGCAGGGAAACAAAGTTGCTTTCTTTATGGATTGGACATGAATTACAAGGAATAAACATGAAGGAACCAAGAATTCCAGGATTATAAAGACAGGGAGCGCAGAGGTCCACTGGAGCCATGGCTTGTATGCACTAAATCTCTTTCCTTTCTTTCTCTAGGTTGTTTTCCCTTTTTTTCCTCTCCACTTCCCTGTTCCTCTCCTGCTCTTCTCCTTCTCTTGCCTTTCCCCTTCTCCTTCCTTTCCCTTGCACTGGATTCCTGGAGGTAGTATGTGCAAGGTTTAAAGGTATGACTGAGTACTGTTTATCTGTACCCTAACAGAGATTAAAAAAAAAACAACAAAAAACAACGAAGCAGCATTATTAGTGTGGATCTAAAGAAAACTTTTCTCAACTTCCCTGAATCTATTCTTTTTTCTTTCTTTCCTTCCTTCCTTCCTTTCTTCCTTCCTTCCTTCCTTCCTTCCTTCCTTCCTTCCTTCCTTCCTTCTTCCTTTCTCCCTCCTTCTTTCCCTCCCTCTCTCCCTACCTTTCTTTTCCCTTCTTTTCTTTGTTTCTTTTTTTCTTCATTTCTTTGTACGATATTAAGAGACTGACACAGAAATGCAATTTTCAATATAGTAAATCTCACATCACTAATAATGTCTCCTTTAAAAATGATAGAAACATTCACAACCAAACTTATTATTCATTCACCAACTTAATGCAGTTGTATTTGAGAGGAGGAAAAGACAAGCCTTCGAAGACCCATAATAGTCTGACCTAAATGTCAGGTTGGCCATGATTGTTATGCCTCTCAGCT
The DNA here is from genome assembly GCF_030254825.1 of Meriones unguiculatus. Classification (NCBI taxonomy): domain Eukaryota; kingdom Metazoa; phylum Chordata; class Mammalia; order Rodentia; family Muridae; genus Meriones; species Meriones unguiculatus. The sequence continues at coordinate 50,036,932 of NC_083359.1, forward strand.
GTGCCCAACACTGTAATTAGCAGCTCTCATGCTGTCCTGGTCATCACAAAGGCACCTGCTGATGCTGGCCAAGTCACAGACTTACCTGTCAACTCCTTCCCTTCCTATTCTGTGATCAGAATAGAAAACAGAATTCTCCACAGAAGAGTTTATGTAAGAAGAGGCCATCTGTGAGCCAGCTAAAAGGCAGACTAACACAGAGGTCTCCTTTGTCTTCTGAACTATTACTCATCTGTGGTTCTAGGTGTTGAACCAAAGTGATTTCCGAGGTCACCTCTTCAAAATCTGCACATTGCAGAACCAGAAGGGACAAATGAAACAGCAGTGTTCTTTGGGTGGATTCTAAAGGGAGCTTTTAGCTCAACTTAGAAAACAGCTTTTCTCAGTTTTCCTGCATAGATGTCCCTCAATGAAGGAATGGATACAGAAATTGTGGTACGTTTACACAATGGAATACTACTCAGCAATTAAAAACAAGGAAATCAGGAAATTTGCAGGCAAGTGATGGGATCTAGAAAAGATCATCCTGAGTTAGGTATCCCAGAAGCAGAAAGCTATACATGGTGTATACTCACTTATAAGTGGATACTAGACCTACAATATAGGATAAACATACTAAAATTTGTACACCTAACAAAGCTAAGCAAGAAGGATGTAAGATCCTTCTTTGTCACTCAGAAAGACAAACAGGATGGACATTGGAAGAAGGAGAAAACAGAAATCAGGACAGGAGCCTACCACAGAGGGCCTCTGAAAGCCTCTACCCAGCAGGATATCAATGCAGATGCTGAGACTCTTAACCAAACTTTGGGCAGAATGCAGAGAATCCTATGAAATAGTGGGACCTGGAGAGGACAGGAGCTCCACAAGGAGAGCAACAGAACTGAAATATCTGGGCACAGATATTTTCTAAGACTGATACTCCAACAAAGGACCACACATGGACATAACCTAGAATTCCTGATCAGATGGAGCCTGTCACTGAGTTCATGTCAGAGACAGTCCCTGTTTCCCTTAGTAGGGAATCCACTTGGATACTGAGCTGTGACAGGCCTTACTAGACCAGAACATTTCTGAAGGTTCAAGTATTATCAGCAGCAATAGGTAGTTGAGTTTCTTACTCATGCAACAAACATCCCCAAAGAACCAAATGCATGATATCAGCATCTTTTCTTTTTTTTCTTTAGGTTTTATCACTAGAATGCACAAAACTCAACTTCTCCATAAGCCCAAACACGTGTACATACCGCTGCTTGTCAAAGTCAGAGGATAGTCTCAGGTGTCCTTCCTCAGTGTCATCCATATTTTGTTTTTCGAGGCACGGTTGCTGACTTACCTAGCAGACCAGTCTGGCTAGTCTAGAACTAAGATCCCCATGCTTGCAAAGTGAGCACTGCGCAGACTGTTCAACCGTGCCAGTGTACTAACCCAACTTTCCACAACTACTCATTTAGAAGTTTTCTCTGGTCCCTGAATCCCACTTTGCTCACGGACATGGCAGACTGAAAATTTTGGAGAATTCCCAAACGCTGGAGACAACAGCCTTCGGAGACTGGTAGAAAGTAGAGTGCATAACTGTGCAGCTCTCCCACTGCCCAGGATGGGGAGCCTTGAGCTGTGTATGCCACAGTGTCTTCCACAGCTCCACAGAGTTCCCATGGGCTCTCATTGTCCCCACAGCAACTTGTTTGATAACCTGTCCTTTATTGATTGTCTTCCCTACTATCCTACCTTTTTATTGTCCCAATAGACAATTGGAACCACTGACTCAAAATGTGCTTCATGAAGAAACCATCCGAGACAAGCATGAACATCTGTCAGGTAGCTTCTTTTATTTAGCATCGCGGTTAGGGGTGGTAGAGGCCAGCATAAATAAGCATATAAGAAACAAAGGGTAATCATAGGTAATAACAATTATCCACAAAGCACCAACATGATGTGACAGTATGACATGCTGGAGAATAATTAGGGCAAGTGACTTATTTTAAAATGATTCAGGCAGGCGTGGAATCCATAAGAAGTAACTGTCATATTAGGACTTGGAGAAAAAACAAGAAGACAATAACACAAAAAGCAAAGGAGCCACTTCTATGAGAAGACAACACAAAAGCCACTGTGTTGAATTTTCATTGTTATGATAAACACTTGAGATAACCATTTTAGAGGCAGAAGGATTTATTTTGGCTCATGGTTTCAGACTAATCAGTCTGAAACTCTAGTTCCATCGTTTCTGGGTCCATGGTGAGACAGTATACCACAATGGAAGGAGTAGTAGAGGCATTGGAATAGAACCATTAGCTTTATGGCAAACAAGGAGCAGAACCAAGCAGAAAGGAAGGAACCAGGGCAAAAATCATTCCCAAAATTACTGCCAGCAACATACCTCCTCTAGCTAGGCTCTACCTCACAAAGTTCCAGGACCTTCCAAAATTAGCATCACTGTTTGAGACCCAAGCTTGCAACACATGAGCCTTAAGAGATACTTTCTACTCAGACAGCACCCCTGGATGTGAACTTGCTCTGCATATTCAAGAACTCACAAGGAGATAGTGTGGCAATATCAGAATGAGTGAGGAGTTTTGAAGGCACAGGCAATTGTCAGGCTTTGGGGGATTTGTAGGCCACGACATTTGTTTGGGCATAAGAATATGGAACAGAGGCACTTGCTAAGAAAACCAGAGAACTGGAGTTCAGATACCCAAGAAGCTATGATTCCAGGCCCAGAAGGCAGAGATAGGAGATCCTTGGAGCAGGTAGGCCAGCAAGACTAGCTCTATCAGGGAGCTTTGGGTTTTACTGACAGATCCTGCATCTTAGTTAGGGCTGCTGCTACCAGAATGAAACACCATGACCAAAAGCAATTTGGCAGGAAAGGGATTTATTTGGCTTGCATACCCTGAATTACAGTCCACTGAGGAAAGCTAAGGCAGAAACTCAAACTAGGCAGGAGCCTGGAGGCAGGAGCTGATGCAGGGGCATGGAGGAGTACTGCAAAATGTCTTGCTTCTCATCGCTTGCTTAGACTGATTTTTTTGTAGGACTCAGGGTCACCAGCCCAGGACAGCACCACCCACAGTAGGCAGGCTGGACCCTCACACATCAATCACTAATAAGGCAAGCTATACAGGCTTTCCTATAGCCTGATCTTATAAGGTATTTTCTCAAAGAAACTTCCTCTTCTCAGATAACTGAAGCTTCTGTTAGGTTGACATAAAACTAGCCAACACATCCTGCCTTGATAAGTGGAAAAGAAATCATAGGTGATTCCTCCTATCCACCTTGAGTCTCCACCTGTATGTGAACATGCACCCACACAGGTGTATTCACACAAAATTGCACTACACACACACACACACACACACACACACACACACACACACCATTACCACCACCACCAAACAGAAAAAGAAATTTGGAGCCCTCGATAGCTACTGATTTTGTTTGAGGGAGGTCTTTGTTCTATGCATGAATTAGCCTCGTGTAGAAGTTACTGCTTTCATTTTTCTGGCTAAGGTCTTGGTATTTGAATCCATTCTCATGGCTTCAGGGTGGAAGGGAAAGGCGAAGGGTATGGGAGGCTGCTTCTGAAAAGCAGTATGTCAGGGGACACTGTAGGGATCCTTTGTTTCACCAAGTTAGTTTTCCCCTTGAGTCTCCAATACCTCTAATTCTGGGTGTCACCAGGAAAGAGGTATGCTGCAGCTTGGTGACAGCCTTTTCCAGTGTCTATGGCAACCTGGGGCTGGGGCCATTTTTCCTTCATCAAAAGAATGGACTGGCTTCCTGAAGACAAGTAAAACCCTATTGTTGCTCTCAACTCTTATAGGAAAAGCATGTACAAGGGTAATAAAGATACTGCTGAATACTGCTAATGATATTTCATGAAATAACATGAATTAAGCAACCATTTCTCTGCAGCCTAATTATAGATACTTCTGGATGAAAATGAAAGAGCGAGCTTTGAGCTGGGGCCACCCTTCTGATTTCTGCCACTATTTTTGATGGTGGTGTTAATGGTACTCATGGCCCTGTGTGTGTGTGTGTGTGTGCGCGCGCGCGTGTGCGCTCGCACGAGTGCATGCACGTGCGTTGGGTGTGTGCCCAGAGCACAGATATACTATTGCCTGACAACTATGCAAACAACTGGTCTCCAAGTTTGCGAAATAGAACCACTCATCAGTGTTCCTGAGAGGAACAATGTACCTAAACAGAGCAGTGAAGGCGGAGGAAGGAGCGCTGTTGGGTAGTGACTCCCCTGCCTTAGATCCTGTGGGTGAGACTCTTCTTCCTTACCTATTCCGTGGATGGGGTTGTCTTTCCGCCAAGAAGGCTGAGCACACCACTTAACAACACAGACAGCGTTAGGGGCTTTAGGTGGACTCTGAGATAAAGCCTGTAACTCCCAACTTACACTTTAGATCTTACTCTATCTCTGGTTCCTTCTGTGCTCTGCACTGTGGGGTTTCAAAGTGTTTGCTTGATCTTATTCTGTTATTCCATACTGTTGTCTTATTCTGCCTCCTCTTAAAGAATGCTGGCTTAGTTTCCAAAGTTTGCCTCAAGAGTGCCCTCGGGTATAAAGCTTCCCGGGCTCCCTGGCAAAACTGTTCTATCCTTGCAATATAGAAATGTTAGGTTTGAACAGCAACTGTCCCAGCAGAGGCTCATGTCTTTGCTGCGTGTCGTCCAGCAGGTGGCACTGTTTTGAGATGTCTGGACAGTAGGAGGCTAGGCAGGAGCCAGTTGGAAGGTCAACTGTAGCGCGGAGGTGGGGTTGTCTAGAGTACCTTGTCCTTGTCCCCTTCTTGCCTCACTCTTTCCCATCTATGGTAATGTGTAGCTCTGTTTTGCAATGTCATCTTTTCCATGCTAAAACGCATCATTCCCCATTGAATTGTGTGCTAGTGTTTTGGCTCAGTGGAAGTAGTAAATTCACCAACCCATACAGTAACATACAGAGATGGGTTAATTTTGTCTCTGATTGCATTCGATGGCCTGACTTTATCAGACAATGACATGATAGCAAACTTCATGTAAGCAGAGTTGGAAGCACATGGGTTCCCAGACTCTGAAGATCCTGGAAAAGTCTGGTCTGGCCTGCTGGAGAACGAGAGACACATGCAGAAGATCTCAGTTGTCCCCAGTTAGGCCATTCTAGACTAGCCAGCTCCTAGGCAAGTTCAAGTGGAATATGGACAACTGAGTCCTACAGCTGCACAGTCAGGCACAGTGCATGATCAATGCTGCTTTCACCACTGCATTTAACGAACTTTGGTTTATGCCAACTAGTTATGGTGTAGGGCACACACCAGGGGATGTTTAGGTCTGGCTAGTAGTTGTCCATCAAGGAGCAGGATAAACCGGAGCTCACTTGCAGTAAAGAGTAATGGGCAGAGAAAAAGTGGTGTGTAGATTCACCACAGTTATCTCATTTCTTTCCAGTAAAGATCAGCAATCTAAGTTTTTCTAGACTTGTCATTTAGTATGTCAAATAAACACTTCCTTTTTCAAGCAGTGAGAGGCAAGAAGCTGACCACTTCTGTGTGATCCTTTTGAGGGGACAAGAGGTCCTTTTGCATGGGTTGTCTGTAAGATGAGAGAGAAAGGGGATGGCTCCCCCTACAGGACACATCTAAGCAGCCAAGCATGGTCACAAAGGGTTGCCCTTTACAGGATCACTATTGTGCTTCCCAGTAAGGATGTGCTTGTCTGAGGAAGTGAAAAAGAAGGTGTATTCATGTGACTCGCTAAGGAGGTGATGGATGAATGCAAGAAGAAAAGGAACTAACAGACACTAGCCAAGTAGAAGAAAGGCATTTGCCTTCACATTCCTTGCTCTTCCAACTATTAAATAAAGTATTTATGAAAATATATAAAGAAACATATTGTATTATAAGTTAATTAAAAAATAAATGCTAAACAAAATATAGGAAATGTAGGGAGTACTTGGCACATGCTGCTATACACAATGTTGATCGCTCAGATAACTGCCATTTTTACCTTCTTTCCACAGAAAGAAATTGGCTCAAAACCACACATTAAAGTGATGGAATTGGGATTCAAATCCAGTCTTGTGCTGATACGCATGTTTTAGCTGGATTGAAAGAAGCCATGGGAAATTTCGCAGCTCAGTATACAGCATTAAGCATTTGACGTCCATCATTGGCAATGGACAGAGCAAAAAAATGTCCCTCTTTATAACCTATCTTGAACCTTCCATGCTGGAGCTGCTCCTGCCTCTAAGCATGTAGGCATGTCTTCATTATAGCACCCAAATTCTACCTGTTTCTGTTCATCATACCTTTGCCATGACAAGACATACTCAGCTTCCTCTATGTCATGCTGTATTTTATTGTTGTCGTGTATGTGATTGCACGCATGTGTGAGTGTGAGATTGCACATGCTCCTAACTTGTGTGGAGAGTCATGGCTAGCTCTTAGGAGTCAGTTCTAGACTCTCGCCTTGCAGGATCTCCTGTCATTGTTTCTATCATGCTGCACTGCAGGCTAGCCGGGCCACAGGGGTCCACCTCCTTTCTCTGCCTCTCATGTCGTGACAGGGTGCTGGTACTCCAGGACTGCCTTCAAGGCATCAGGCTTGCGAGGCAAGCACTTTGTGTCCGCTGAACCCGCTGGCCAGCTCCAGCTTTCTCCATTCATCTTCTAACCGTGCCATGTTCTTATTCTCCTAATTAAGCCCATTTGATTTTTTTACAGCAGAATATTTTCAAGTAGCTAAAACTACATAATAATACTTTATAATCTCTCTCTCTCTCTTTGTGTGTGTGTGTGTGTGTAGGTGTGTATCTAACTGTATAGATTCCTTTTTCAGGGAAAGAGTCTCATTCTATTCAGCATTTTATGTTACCTCCTACTCCAGCCTTTGTCTGAATTTATATTTATATTCTAGTAAATGAACAAAAAAAATCTTATGTCTTTGTTGTCTTTAGTCATTCTCTATGACTTTATAGACCCTCAAAGGGGACTATCCCTTACTTCTGCAGTAAATACAGTCAGGTCCTTTGTCCTTCATCTCCCACTTGATGAGTTCCAGTGTGGTTCTAGTGCATGTAGTTTACTGAGATTTACATAGGAACCAATAGAATGGAATATACAATTCTGCTGTAATCATTTGTGTAGCTGGTAAGAGAGGTGAGTAGGAATCTTCATTGCCACAGCCAACAGCATGTTTAGGAAGCAGCTGCGTGACCACGGCTGAATAGCATTGTGCACATGAAAATTGGTAGTCATGCTCACTCAAATCTTTGCAAAGTGCCTTCATGTGTTAAGATGAGGCCAAGTACTCAATGCTTTATTAAGTCTTCTTGGAGCTAGGGCATTAAAGTAGTGGGTTTGCATGTGCAATTACCCCTAAGCTTTGAAGGGGATATAAAGGACAAGTGAGCCACACCTAGAGTCTTCCATTCTCCTGATACAGGGCATAGTTCGCCTGTGGGGAAAAAGTGATGAGTTGACATGGAGCTAGACACTGTCAGAAGCTGTTAGTTTTTTCCTGATTATACAGAGAAACCAAAGAGTGTTGAATGGATAGACCCTTCTTGTGGCACAGGGTTGGAATCAGATTGGTGTAACAAGTAAGTCACAGATGTCTTCATTAGTTAAGAGGCTCTTCCAAAAACTAGGGGTATGGTGGTGGGAAATACAAGAAGATGCCAACTCCCCATTCTTCTAGACAGAACCACTAACCAACCAAGAAAGCCAGCTCCAGTGGGATATAGACCTAGCTAGTAAGGACTCTGCATATTTTCTGTGGACAGAAAAGCATCTTCCAAGCACACAATTCAATTCATGCTCTATTTTGAGAGCTGGAAACCTCGTGCCACTGCATACTATGTATGCATAGTATACATGTGTACTGTATACATGTGTATCATGTTCATTCCAGTTTCTGCTTCTGTTGCCACCCTCTACAGTGTGACTTCTGGACACACCAGCAGTACAAATAATGACACGGAGTGGAGTCGTTTTAGTGTTTGGGAGCTTAGGGGTTTTAGTGGGGCGTGTTCCCAGCCATCTGCACTGCACCCTGCCACATGGCTGCTCTCCATCTCTGCTCCTGGTCATGTCTGTCCATTCATCTCTGAGTCCCACTGGCAAATCACCCACCTGTGCTTTCTTCTCCTCGAGGTCCTCTCTCTCCTGGAAGTTCCACCTCCGCTTCCTGCCCAGATGTTGGCCATAAGCTCTTTATTAAAACCAGTGTTTACAAATATAAGAGCAGTGATTGTCCGTAGAACTAACAATACCCAGATGCAGTTAGCAGGCCAGAACTTAACTCTCTGCTGGTTTTGCAATCAACAATCGAATTCACAGAGACACAATGCACCCTGACAGCCTCTCTATCTAGGGGGTCACTTTTCTGTCTCCCATCTTTTCTGAATGCCCCACAACCGCTCACATCTGGGTCAGCTCATTTAACAATGTCTCTTTACCATGACTTTCTTTATAGTACATTTTCTACATCAAAATTGATGGATATATTGATGGATGAGCCACTGGGGCAATCTGAGATGTCAATGTCTAGTCTTTAATGCAGCTGCACAGATATTTCTTGATTTGTTGTAGAGATGTGTCTTGATACATCCATTTTAAGAGATAAGCACTTGCCTATATCATACAAAGCACCAAAGTCAATACCCAGCACTTCAGAAACTGCTATGGCACCATACACCTGTCACCCCAGAACTTGCAAAGTAGAGGCAAGAGGATCAGAAGTTCAAGATCATTCTTAGCTACACAGTGTGAAGCCAGGTTAGCTATATAATACTCTCTCTCTTTCTTTCTCTCTCCTCTCGCCTCTCTCTCTTTGTGTGTGACACACACACAAAGAAATCTATTCTAAGTTGAACATATCCTAAATCCAAAGTGTACATAATATTTTATTTATTAATGTTAAAAATAGATATACAATGACAACTTATTACCACTTCCACGAAGACAATGAAGACATTGCATTAGCAGTTAATTCTGAAGCAATCAGACTCTGAGATGAAATCATACTAAAAACTTGGCTTTCAAATTTACATAAAATTGTTAATTTTTGAAAATTAAGATTGCATTTTTTTACAATAAAGACATGAGCCCTATTTGACAAATAAAGAGGCTATCTTATTTTTACAACCACCAAAAAATGCCTTAGCCTAGAACTGGATTCCTTAAAAATTACATCATCTTTTATTTTATAGCTGGCACATACATTAAGAAGAGTAAGTGACTATACAGAATCTACTGAGCCTCCTAGGTTATTCTTATACTACACTAGAGATCATTGGATTGTTTTTAGCCTTGTGAATTTGATGTGTAGTTCATTGTTGCTGCCCTGCATTATAAAAAAAAATGTGTTGAGTATTCCTAGGCAGGGAAAATAATAAAATCAAACTTAGAAGCATTAGTCCATAATACGTTTGTACCACGATAAAGTGAAAATTGTAAATCAAATCACTATAAGTTGTGTGCCTGTCTGTAGTGGAGAATTAATCACATCTAAAGAGAGATCTAGTCTATGCCCTTGGCTGCAGGGATGTATTTCCTAGACTCACACCAATGCCATGCTTGATGCAGTGTCTTTGTTTGCTTCAGGCTCTTTGTCACTGGGCAGTTTAAGAGTGTGATGGATGGTGGCAGCTTTGGGCCAGACTGTTTCAATTTCATCTCCAGAGGGCCTATAGACATATGGTTAGGCCTGTATTATGAATTCTAACTTTGGAGAGATTGCCCATTTTAGATCCAAGCTAACCCTAGACTCCCAGGCTCACATCTATGTGCCTGGTTGGCAATGTTCCGTGCATATTGTCATACATGGGTGTCAGAAAATAATGTTTATGGTAACATGAGAAGAGAGGAGAAGTTCTGGATTTTCTTAAAGTCTGGCACTGAGCCCTTTCTTTAGCTGATTCTTCTTCCCGTAAGAAACTGTAGCCATGAGTAAGGCCACTCTCAGTAACTTCTGTGGAGTTTCCAGATGTTTAGAAAAGTTTTAGGTGTTTTTGTATCCTGCTCTCAAATTTGAAGTCACTGGAGAAGTGAGAGAAGGCCTATGAAGACTGCCTTCCTGAGTCCACAGCAGTGGCTGCTGAGCATGACTGTGAAGAGAAGGATCCAGAGCCAGGGTTCAGTCCAGTGTCCACATTTTCCCTTCAGCTGCTCCTCTGCACATATCTGATCTCTGTGAAGCCTGTGGTCATCTGAGAGTCCCCTGTTCTTTGTCTTTTTTGCTTGATTAAGCACTGATAGTATTTATTGCTCTTGAGCCCAGTCTCTCTGTGTTAGTCACTATCTCAACCACCAATAAACACAGCCCCTAAAGCTTTCTGCTGCCACCGTCTGTGGTAAGATAGACCTAAAACACTCACCAGCCCAAAGAATAAGTAGAAAAGCATGGAGGGTGCTGGCTTCATGTGTGAAATTAGAGCTATGAATAGGGGCTCCCTGTGTAGGCTGTGGGGAGAATCCCTCTCTAGTGACACATCTGTCTTCCTCCTATTTTACTTCACCCTCCTGTTCCCTTCTTTACTTTTTTTCTTTTATCAAGGGCAGTCCCTTGGTCTATCAAGGACAGTCCCTTGGTCTCACTTGCCCAATACTAGATGAGGTAGGAATCAAAAACATAATGACCTACACCTTTCTGCTATGACTTTTCCTATGGTGACTCCAGCTGGCCTAGATTTTCAATAATGTAGACGATCACAGGACTGTCTTGAGAAAACTTACTTTACACTCAGAGAAATACATGCTTCCTTAGGTAGCACATATTTATTCAGAGAACGTATATGGGCCTTCTTGAATCACCACCTCCTGAACCAGTTGCTCTGTGAGACATGGGCACACCCATTTTAACCTTTGCTCCTTTACTTACTTTATTTTTGTTTGGATTTTTGTGATAATATCTCATGTAGTCCAGGCTTATCTCAGATTTGCTGTGTAGCCAAGAGGACCTTGAATTCCTGATCCTTCTGTGTCCACCTTCTTGGTGCTGGGGTTATAGGTGTTTGTCACCATGCTTGGGTCCATGCTCTTTTTAATTTTGGTTACGAGTCTAGTCTTAACAGCTGAACCATCTCTCCAGCCCTCAGTGCTCTTAAAAAACAAAACATTTTCAGCTTGCACTTGCATCTTCTGCTCTCTTAAGCAGCAATCCACTTTGAAGGGAAGATTTTTTGAAGGGAAGTGGTTCAAAGTATCCATGAGCATGATGCCACACCACACGAGGTAAGAAAAAAGAAGCTGTGGAAATCTAGAGCAGTGAGTGCTTCATTCAGTTCAAAGATTGTTTTAAAGCCCAATTTGAGTCTTTAAGTTAAACAAATAGTTAAATCTATTAAGTTTGGGTAAAGAAGGAAACATAATTCTGGCCAAAGAAATTACACATGTGAAAGTAAAGACACCTGGGGAACTGAAGCTCAGTGTGAAGGATGCTGGTAGAAAAGAGGTGAGAGGTAAGAATAAAGAGCAGGTAGGCAGGGTGTGGACCTCATAGGTTACTGTGAAGCCACAGTAGGAGCTTAACTTGATCCTATTGTCTAAAGCAAGTCAAACCCACACTGCAGACAGTTCCCTGCAGATCTCACTGGGAAGGGAGAGTATGGCATCTGAGGACCACTATTGGAGTGCTTCCAGAAAGCTGCATTATTGGCTGGTGATGAGAGTGGATCCTATCAGTGCGCATAGTCCTTGGAGACAGACCCTTAAATATGATGGAGTGGAGAGGCCTCTGCAAGGAATTCTGAGCTTGTTCTGAATGGAGAACTTCACCTGTACCATGAAGGATGCCTAGCAACTGCATTGTCTTTGATGGTTGCAGAAAGGAGGGAAGTAAATGTCAGCTGTTTAGGTATAGGATGTTGAGGACTGTGCACTCACCAAAAACAATACCGGGGTGGAAATGGTTTATTTGGCTTACAAGTTGTAGTCACTGAGGGAAGCCAAGGCAGTAACCCAAGGATGGAACCTGAAGCAGGAACCATGGAGGAATATTGTCTCCTGGCTTGATTTGCCCAACTTTCTTATGCAGCTCAGAACTACCTGCTTGGGGATGGTACTGTCCAGTGGGGTGGGTCTTCCAATATCAACCAGCAGTTAAGAAAATGCCTTACAGACAAGGATAGCCATGGTCCAATCTGATGGAGGCAAGTTCTCAGATGAGGTTTCCTGTTTCCAGGCGTTAAGTTGACAAGCTTAATTACCACGGATGGGAACTCTGTCCTTATAGAAAGTGTTTCTTGCACAGCGTCTTTATTTAACCAATGGTGGTTGGCCATCTCTGCAGCTATGTCTGGGATAGGAATGTTGGCTACTTAGGAAATATCAAACATCTAACCATATGGCAAAAGAGTTGATCCTTTGTCACATTTCTTGCCCTTAGGCCACAAGTCCATGAACCAGCTAAGTGGTGGAATCTTCTGAAGCTATGCCTTGGGCTCCTTGAATTGCACAAACTTGTTAATATTGACTTCCATCTAATTACTTCAGTATTTAGTTGGCAAGGCTGTTCTTTGATTTTTTTTCCTAGTTACCTTATGCCCAAAGGGAATGCTTAATTAATAGGAAGGTCAAGACTCTTACAAAGTCAATTCAAATACTCAGTTCGCCTCACTTCACTATCTCTCTATTGTGAGAACAACCTCACAGGCTTCTACTCAAATTTTCTGTGTCTCAGTTACCTATGTCTCTTAAATAGGTGTAGGGCTGGAGAAGTGGCTATATATACTATATTTTAGTGCTCATAAAATCCTTAACATAAATGATATTTTGTCCTATTTTTATAGTCTGAGAAAAATAATGACATGAATAATCTATCAACTCATATCTAGATAAAGACTTTCATAAACCCTCAAGGATATTGGTCATTTTTTTCTAATATTGTTATCTAGAGATCTAGGGTGATCAAAATTTAATTATAGAGGACAATAGGGATCCCATTTTAAAAATATACTTCATAAGGGAAAGGGTTTATATTAGCAGTTTACTTTACAACACGATCCTAAACTTTAGTATTACTAATATTTGGGAACCGCTAACTACTGATCTGTTAAAAGGATGTCCTATGCAGTGTAAAGTGTTTAGCATCATTCATGGCTCCTATGCAGTTAATTCGAGCAGAAATCTCTGAAGTCAGGGTGTTGCAGTGAATTGGTTGCTATAAGCTTTGCTACTTAATTGGGTTCATTTATCTGCCACCCTCCTCCACCCCAATCCCTTCCAACCTCATAATAATTGGTAGTAGAAAAAGAAGTATAGAAGGGAAAGGGGGCATAGACCTCTTTAGATTACTTCCTGCTAATTAGGGGCATTGATTTCCTTGGGGCAAATTTCATCTTTATTGTCAGGATATCTTCAAATGGCAAATAGCAAATGGCAATCAGCAAAAAGCAAAAGCAGCAGCAGAAACCAAGAGAAGCAGGGACCAGCAGAAGGAGGGACTGGCAGAAGAAGGGGCAGAAGCAGGGGGACCAGCAGCCACCACAGGTCTTCTCAGGGCTCTCCAATTTATACTCTCTCAAGAGTCCCCAGAACTCCAAACACAAACTACCCTCAGCTGGCAAAATCATGCTCTTGCCAGAGCATGATACAAATCATAGTCAGATGCAGTGGACAATCTAAAGCAGCCCCATATCCAATACCAGGGATTGGCACAAAAACATATTCACATAACATTTCTATGTTAAAAAACAAAACTAGAATTCTCATTATAATAGCTCAGGTCACAGGTTCTGTCCCTGGCTCTAGAATATCTGGAATGAGAGTAGGAGAGAGACAGATAGAACCCTACTCATCAGACTTACTGTCTCAGCAGAAAATGGCTCAAGGAGTGGTGCCAATCATGCTTCTCAGCCAAAGGAGCAAAGTCTTTGTTTCAGGGTCATGCCTGTGGAGGCAGAGCTAGCTTCCAGCCCACATCTATCTAACTCTACCCTTTCTCCTATCACCCATCTCTAAGAGGAATAAAAAAAAAAAGAAGATCCTATGACAATTAATGCAGGGACAGACAAACTACAGCCCACAGGTCAGATGTGGCCCTGGTTGATCATATAGTTTTATTATAGTGAATGCAAACCAACTGGGGACGTATTATTACTGGCTTCATGCTACAGATGTAGAATTGATTAGTAGCAGCCAAGACTTTATGGCCCCAAAGACCCAGGTGATTCCTTAGCCAGCCCTTTCCAGAAAGATTTGACCAATGTATAATTCAGAAAGCATACCACCAGGAGTTGCTTGCTAAGTAGCACCAAGGGGAGACATGTCCATTTCCACTTGGAAAATGACCCATATTTCTTCCTTTCTTATTCACTCAGTGTCTGCTTCATTTGTCCCTGCTAGAAGAAATCTTCTAATTGAAAAGTGAAAATTATTCTGGAGGAAAGACTTGAGACACAAGTCACACATTGGATGTGTGAATGAGCCTAACACCTGTGTGTGCCTCACTGTACTTGGTGGTGTTTTATTTCCCTTGGAAAGAGCTGAGAAATTTAGCACCAACCAACATTACAACAGAACCCACTGCCATCCTGACATCGGGCTGAGAGGGTCTTACTGTCTTTGTTCCTCTGTCAGACTTTACATGAGTGTGGGTTTAGTCTTCTTATGTAGTACCAGAACATATCAATCTGTAATGAGATTGCATTTTTTAAAGATGTTCTTTCACCAGCATGTGTAGAGGAAAATTTCACAAGGTCCCACCCCTAGATAAAGAGCTGCATAACAATGGCTTGCTGCAGGAGGGAGAACCAGTTTTCTTTAGGGATATGTCCCCTAATCCTAAGTGATCAGCCCTGAGTGCATGCACATGTAAGCAATGCTAACTGTAAGCAGTAGGATGTATGTGTTTGTTTTATTTATATATTATGTCACAACAATAATTACAGAAGAGGCACATTGTTAGAGAGAGGGTGGGAGGGACATAGAAGGAAGGGGGAGAGAAAGGGGCATAAATCATGTGAATACACTGAACCTGATATATGTATGACATGCTCAGATAAGTTAAAAATATGTTCTTAAGGAGACAGGGCTGGCTTCACTGTAGTCAAAGCTCATGGCTGGAAATGAGGTATTTTGTTTTCAAGGAGTCAATAAATGTTTACTGAGTTCTGAGCCCACAATCGTGGTGCACATGGAAGGAGAGAAAGAGAAAAGAGACAGGACCTTTTCAGAACCACACAGCCAAACATGACTCTAGATACCTATACTTTTCCTTTTTTCTCATGGTTCTTTGATATTTGTACTTCCCTTGGGGTAAGTCACAAACTAGTTGAAACAAGAATTACTGTCCTATGCTGCTCTGAGATGTAAAGAGTAAAGCCACCAGCTCCCAGTATTCTCAGGAATTATCTCTGCTTTTGGAAGAGAGTTCCTTTTTTGTTTTTTGGGGGTATTTTTTTGGGGGAAAGGGGGTATTTGTTCGTTTTTTGTTTGTTTGTTTGTTTGTTTGTTTGTTTGTTTTTGCCTATGCCAGCTTACTTCTATGTAGTCAAGGCTTGCTGACCTGTTATTTGGTCTAGTCTCTTGATAGATGGTCTCCTTTGCAGCAACCCATGTTATCTTTCAGCTGCTTGTACCTCCCAGAACTCATGCATGTATTCATAGCCAACAGGAGGTCAGTACCTCAGGACCAGCATCTTGTCATATCTAACCCTTCTTCAGTCTTTAGATTTAGATGTAAATATTTTTCCCCAATACCCTGCACCATTACTGACTCCTTAGACCAAGTGACCTTCTATACGACTCTCATACCTTTCTTTACAATGATTTGTTTATGATGAATTATTTACTTAACATGTTTATATCATTTCTCTATAAACTTTCAGATGGCAGGAACTGCCATGTAACTGGTGGTACATGTTGCTCAGTGTAGAAGTGATGGTTAACTGAGAATTATAGCCTTTGTTGTACCCTGTATGAAGAAGAAAAAGCATGTCTTTATTATACAGGAAAGTAGGATTGGTGTGGATTTGTCTTAGTAACCTCTTATGATGTGACATTCAAAAGGCTTGTTTAATCCTGCAGACATCTTTGAAGGCAATTGACATCAAGTGAAGCAGGTCAACATTCTCCCTTTAATCACAGTTCTTTCCAGGCCTCTCCTCCTAGAGCCTCTTTTGTACTCTAAACAAATTCTGACCTCTCAATAGTTTCCTTCCATATAATTTCTCCGCCATACATGCCTACCTTGAGACAGTTTTGCCCGTCACTCAGCCCTAAGCCATGATCAGAGCCCCATCATCTTTCTTAGCTGAAGATTACCTTGGGCAGCTGCCGAGAGTGTGATCTTTCTGAAGCAATGCTGCTCTGGTTATAATCCAACTAGCTCATTGTCTTCAGCTTTTCGAGCTCTGCATTCTCTTCCTGACATCTCCCACCAGATTTTATCTATGAGTCTTCCACTGCCTGTAACATATTCTTTCTCCTGATCACCTGATTAACATCCATTCATCCTTGGATACCAGCTCAATTAAGGAATCTTGTCCATCTGGGCTTTCAAAGCTGGGCCAGGCTTCCCCGCTGTAACTTTCTCCATTTGAAGAATGACCTCCATATGAAGTCCAGGTCGAATCGAACTTCCCATCTCTCACCTCTGAGGTTACTAGCATGTGCCACCATACCTAAATATTAGCTTTCTTAATTCCATACAAAAAACTATTTAGTGATTTCATAAAGATAGATCTTGAGCATATCCTCATTAACATTTGTTCTACAGTGTAAATTTCATGAAGATAATATAACTATTGTATTTATTATTAAACATCTATGTTTGACACAAAATAAGTGCTTAAAATATGGGTTTAAGTGGCATGTGGTCTCCTATGCCCATACAGCACTGTACGGGTGTTGGAGCTATGAACCCCACTTCTCAAGTTTGTGCACAGAAGGTGGAGACAGGGAATCTCCAGAGCAAACTAGCTAACTGCACTAGCCGTATGGGTGAACTCTCTGTTCAACTGAGACTCTGCTCAACCATTATGGTGGAGGTAGATCAAGAAAGGCTCCTGAAAAGGAGAAGAAAATAAGACTCCCAGTGGCAGATTTGTGCCTTCATGAGCACTTAACACAAGCAAGTGCATATGCACATGCACACACACACGCCCACACACATGAACTCATATATATGCATGTATGCAGACACAAATGAGAACACCTCTGACTTTTGCATACCTTTTTACTGTAAGAACATGAAATACAGAGTATGGCAAATAGTTTATAATTCTCCATTATGTTCCTCTGCACCAGAGAGGTTAAACATGTGGCTATGACCATGTATCTTTCAAGAAGCTACTCTCAAACCTTTCTAAAATGACTATTAAAATAATGCTTCAAAGAGTTGATTAAATCATTCATTCTATAAAGAGTGCTCATTGTGAATAGTGAATTGATGTGATAATTAAGCAAGAAGGAAAAGGAGGAGAAAGAAAAGGAGAAGAAAGAAGAGGAGGAAGAGGGAAGTGTGCAGAGACTGGCTCATGGTCAGCATGACACATCTCTAATTTTCATCAGTTATCCATCCATCTTCCCAAAAATGTCTACATCTTAATTTTAAGAGAATACTTTTATTTTATTTTTTCTGATTCTATCCTATTTTTGAATTTTCCATCTTAGTATTGTTCCATCCCAAGGTAATAGAAGACATTAACCTGCTTTAACTCTATTTTTATGTTTTTCATAATTTGTTCATTATATATCTTGATTACAACCCCCTCCCTCAACTCTTCCCAGCCCAACCCTCCCTAACCTCCTTCCCCTAGTCTACTGAAAGGGGCAGTTCTCCTCTGTCATGCTCTTTGATCACTTGCCCCTGGAGATGCGATCTTAGCAGGCCCCAGAGGAAGAGGATCCAGGCAGTCCTGATGAGACTTGATAACCTGCTTAACTCTGTAGCCCCTCCTTTGAGACCTACTTTAGTTCTTAGCAGAACTGTAGCTCCTCTGTTAACATCCTCTGTTAACACCTGCTCTCGTTGCCGGAATAACAGAAGCCATTTCATTTTAAGTCTCCATTTTGATCATAAGGTGAAATTAAATTCAGGTTCTCAGTCTCTGCTAGCCTGAGAACTTGAATAGCCTTTTACTTATAATTCAATATTTGTTGAATGTTCTGCTTGAATTAGTGATATGTGTTCTATTTAAACAAAAGCACGGTACCCTGCTATATTCCTTTCTCCTAGAACAGTGGGAAACTGGAAAGTCCCCAAGCCTACAAGCTAGACAATCAGCTTGAAAGTCTTTTTCTAGCTACCTAGATAAAATGTGCTTGAAAATTCTTTGTTTAACTGGTCAAAATGATGTAATGCTTAACTGCTCCCCTTCCCACCAACACACACACACGTTCTCCCTACAACTGGTTATCTGGTTATGGTATTTTGTATAAAAAGCCTGCCTTAGAAACAAACTAGTGTTACAGTGTGGCTCCTGAGTCCACCGTGTCCCTGACCATGGTCAGTCTACAGGTGTTGCATTCAATTAACCATCCATATCTCGTTGAGCACTGAAAATGGTTTTCAAGTGGTTTGTGTGACATTTCTTGTATTACAGCAGGCATATCCCTGCTCCAAGTGACATTACTCTATGGAGCAAATATACAAAACTATACTCAAAGAGTTCCTGGGTGGTGACCACTGGGACTGGATAACATATTGGAAGCTCATCCCTGAAGAAGAATGATTCTCCCTTTGTCAACAGACATTAATTAACTGTAACTTTTCATTTATGCCCGGGACCTTGTCAGATTTCTCTCATCCAAAATGACATGTCAGCTGATGAGGTCATTATGCAAGTTTTGTTTAGGCAACCATGTCACTGAGATTTCATGTGTACAGTTATAGCAGGAAGGAGTGGTAGGAATGATGTAAATATAGTACTCATGTATGAAATGCTCAAAAATATTACACTTAAAACAACAGCTCTTACCTTAGAGGACACCTAAAATAGTGTGCTATATATTTGACATATCCCAGTCTTTGAGCTCCGACCCACAAACTTCCTTTTCTATCCCATGAAACTCAGCTCCACCTCACTATGATGACTGTGGCTTGTTCTCAACCTTCCCTAGCTCGTGCTTCTTTGCCACTGAGAAACAGACATAGTCACTCATTCGTTGGATCCCACCTGTGCAGTTTAGAACAGCTTCCTTCTCAGGGTAATCACAGGGTAAGATTAATTATGCTAATCACCCTCTGTAGGCTGATACAATTAACCAGAGTGTGTGTGAGAGAGAGAGTTCCAGAAACATATACAGAGTGTGAGAGAGCTCCAGAAACACACACAGAGTGTGAGAGAGAGAGCTCCAGAAACATACACAGGAGGTGCTTAGCTCCAGAGACCAGTACGGGAGGTGTTAACTGCTGGGTTTAATCTCACCACTCAGCTCAGTAATTGAAGATGGGTACAAGCTTGATCTTTTCAGGTGAAGAACACATGATAGCACCCTACCATGGAAGGTGCATGAATTTTTCAGGGAGAGCTTTGCCATTCAGTGACCCCCGCTTAGGACCACTACTGACTGCTGAGTTGGGACTAGGTACTCAGACTATAGCTCATTCTTAAAAACTGCCTTTTTTTCCCGACCCACAATCTGATGTCTTTGAGAAACACTAATGTTTTTCTTTATTAAAAACTCAGAAAAGTTGAAAAATTAGATTGGAGATTGAATATTTTGCCATGTGTTTTATAGAGTATTATTTCTGAAAGTTGATTTAGGGATAAAAGTTTATAATCAAAGATTAGGGTTTCTAATTTCCACATTTCTTTTTAAATTGTTGTGTTCTCTTCACAGAATTGTCTTGCTCGGGAATAGGAAGGCTGGAAAATGTATCCACTGACTCATATTCCTCAGCGTTTAGTAGCTACTCCAAGGGAATTTAATATACTTGTATACTTGTCCAGTCTAATCAGCTGATGGGGAGACACGCAGAGGAGAATGGGGAACTGTCCTCTGTCTCGGTGCTGAAATTGGTAATTATAAAGGGATGCAGCATGGTTCTCCTCAGCTTACTACACTGCATGGCTTTTGAACAATGTTTTGTAGTGCTGATTTACTAACAGCCAGTTGCTTGCCCTGTATGTGCTTAGCCCAGGCAATAACTAATGTTGGTAGCAAGAGAAAACTAGAGTGCTATGGCTTTTCCTTCATGAGTTCTGACATTCTCCACACAGCTCCCCATCTTTTGCTTTCCTTGCAATGACAATCTTGGAAAGCATCTACAGAGATAGCCACAAGAATAAAGCAGATTGAGCATCTCACAGCAGCTCAGCAGATGAAGCGCTTGGCACCAAGCCTCATGACATCAGTTCAGTTTTTGAGAACCCTGTGGTGAGAGAAGAGAATCAACTCCCAATAGTTGCCCCTGACCTCCTTGTTTAGTCCATGCATGCCTGCATAAAACCAAGAAGGACTCTGGCTAGACCCTTGTGTGGTCTAGTCAAGTTTGTTTTCTACCCAACCTTCAACAGACTTTGAATGAAAACCAGCATTCATATGTCAACCCACTGGAACTGAAGGCTTTGTTTTACCAGAGCAAATCCTAACCTATCAGAATAGCATAAGAGGCTTATAGAGTCACAACAAGAGTCACAGCAATCTGTATGGGTATCTGTCATGGGTCATCTGGTGCTATAGAAGATACAAGGAGAGGGCAAAGACAAACTGAACTGTGTCTGTGCTTCTTAGTGTAAGAACAAAACACAAAGACAAGTGAAGAAGAAGCCAGTGATCCACACACCATATGAAAGTGGCCTACATACGAAGAATGAGATGACTGTAAAGATGCTATTCAGTCTTGTGGGAGTCAATATGAATCAAATATTCCCTGAAAAGTAAATGGAATCTGAGCTCTGTGCCTCCATGCCTTGCTCCTAACCTACACCATGTGATACCAGATAATGCCATTACAATGCATTGAAGTGTGAATGGGGTCCATAAAAATGTGCCCTACGTTGTATATTAGATGACTTCAGGAGCTCTAAAGAGAAGACTGAAGGGCAAGAAGAAAGAAGGCTATTGGGTATGGGCCCTTGACTGCATGAATCTTCAGATATTGCTATGTAAAAATAGAATACTCCAAGTCAGTTAGCTTAGCATTTATCTTCGGATTCTGCTGCTTGCAGTTGAATATAGACTCGATTGCTACCTTTGTCTCAATGTGCCTTCCCACCACATGTAGCAGGATGACACTGTGAAAGACACAGAAGAAGGAGACAAGTCATTTGTTTTTTCTTGGAGAACCTCTGACACCTCAACTTCCAATAAGGTGGTTAGAATTTTGTAGAAACAAAAACTTTCTGGTAGTCACTCACATTTAAAGCAAGGTAATGAATGATTAAAACAATCATATTAATTGCACAGGATCCATTTGTAAGATACTGGTTGCAAAGTCATAGGTTCCGATGTAGCTTCTTCATACATACTTCATTTTGGTTAACACACACACATGTCACACACACATATGTGCATGAGTAATATATATAATATATAATATATATGTGTGTAATATATCTGTGTTCATGAATACAAAATACATATTCATTCTTCAAGAAATGTTCTTCCAAATAACACTAACTAATACAAATTTTGGTACTAGAAGTGGTTCTAGAGCAACAGAAGTGTAAGAATGAATTTTTAAATGTCTGGAACAGGCTTTCTAACTTGCCAACATGCAGTTTCTAAAGCCTCTCCATTTCCTGAAGCCTCTCCTGAGAGCTTGGAGAGTTCTGAAACCAGTGGTGTGAACTGTTTTTACAAACTTAAGGGGACAAACACGTTTGATTATCTGCTTTACTGACTGTGAGAGGCAATGGAGTTGGTGGTCGCTCTGTATATAAAACTTAGACAGATTGAGGGGAAAATGAGAAAAACAATGATGCTAGGCAATTGCTCTTAACATCTCTAGATAAACTGACAAAGAAAATGAATGAGCCCTGTGATGAAGTTAAGCAGCTTCTAGCTGACCAGCTCCAGATTCAAATAAACAATCTAAAGATTTGTAAGTGTGTCCTGGAAGAGAATCTTCTCTCCAGTATCCACAGAGCTCAAGCTACAAACATTTAAACTGAAGTCCCATTATAAGCCTGGCTGAATTATAGCAAAGCTTGAAGTCCCAGCCTCAGAGGGGATTGTCGTTTAAAGTAAGGACAATTAATTGGTAAGGAATAAGATCCTATAACTTTGGATGGAGGTGTGTGGGAGGAGCCTACTGAGGCTGAGAACTTTGAACACTTGGATTCACAAGGGTTTATTTCACTTGAGGAAGAAGTCTCTCTACCCTCAGCAGAAGATGTACTCATGCTCTCTTCTAGTTAGGTGTTTCGGTTGCTAGAAGAAAACATTGACCAAAGCACCTTGGGGAAGAAAGTACCTTACACTTCCACAGCACTGTTCATCATTGAAGGAAGTCAGGGCAGAAACTCAAAAGAACAGAAATCTGGTGACAAGAGCTGATACAGAAACCATAGAGAGATGCTGCTTACTGACTTGTTCATCATGGCTTGTTCAGCCTGCTTTCTTACAAGAGCACCATCCAAGGGGCAATACCACCCATAAATGAGCTGGATTCTCCCCAATCAATCATTCATTAAGGAAATGTCCTCCAGGCTTGCCTATAGTTCAATCTTATAGATACATCATATCAACTGAGTTGTCCCCTGCTCTATGACTCTAGTTTGGGCCAATTTGACACAAACATAGCCAGTACACACACCTGAAATATTGCCTTTCCCAGCAATGACTGAAGAAATTAATCTGTCATCATCTGTTAAACCAGCAATGACATTTACTGAAGGAGATGCCGGGCAAGACAATACAGCTGTCCCCCAAGGCCCACCAATAGTTGCCTCTAGATTATGACCATGCTAAAGGCAAAGTGAGTCCTAGAGGCAAGCTAGAAAGTGCAGTCCATGAGTAGGTACACTATACCACTAAAGAGCTTCATGAGTTTGCTAATTCCTTCAAGTATCATACTGGGGAATATGTATGGGAATGGGCTGCAACGGTGTGGGATGAACATAAACTGGTGCCCACTGGACAAAGATTCCAGGTTTAATATGAAAGTTCACACAGTTGAGAAAAAGGTGCACAAGTGTGAATATTTGGCTGAAACATTTGTCAAAAGATGGCTCATTGAAAAGGGGTTGGAGATGCCTAGTATCCTTTGGTTTAGTGTTGATGAAGGGGTTTTAAGGCTCAATGAAATTGCAATGCTGTGTTAAACAATCCTCTACAATGGGAAAACCCAGAAGTCATACTTCCACTAAGATTCCTGTAAGAGGCAAATGGTGAGGAACACCAGCACATCTGAAGAGCTTTGTCTCACTCTTTTCCTTGTGCCAGACCTTAGGGTCAAAGACCATGCAGCTCAGTTGGATGAATTAAATGTAGCAGGTTTAACTGGGCCCTGGAGGAGCAGCACTGAATCACCAAAGGCAAGGTGATCATAGTTATCTTAATGGGCAGCATCGACCAAGGAAATCTCAGCCCATGAGTCAGTTTCCAGACTGAGCCAGTCTGCAGGCCCAGAACTTCTTGAATTAAAGGATGGCCAGGTTTCCCTGAGAAAATATCTTGATATAACACCTAAGAGTTTTAGTATTACTCTTTTTTTTAGTTCTTACTCAGAGGGACTTACAGCTTTTTACAAGGGTAACTGTATATTGGAAACAAATGCAACACAGTAGGTCCAAGATTACCAAGGGAAAGTTTTGTATCATTTCTCCACAATGGATGTAAGCAAAATTATGTCTGGAGTTCAGGAGATACTTCAGGGCATCTATTGTTGCTACCTGTCCTATGATTAGGTTCAATGGGAAACTACAACAGCCTAATCCAGACAGGATGACAAAGGGCACAGATCCTTCAGGAAGGAAAGGATGGGCCACTCCTCCAGAAAAAGAGCCAGAACACGCCAAGGGTCTAGCTTAGGCTTAAAGGAAATGCAGAATGGGTAGTAGTGGAAGGTAGTTATACACCAGCTAAGGCCACCATGGCCATTTGCAGAAAGGAGGATCATGTTATGAGGACGTGTTTCTGTCATAGTTTGTTAAGAATATATTTGTACAAAGCTTCTGTTTTCTTTCCTCAATTTCTTTATCATGTAATGTAGCAACAATTAAGAGAATATCAGTGGTTACCATATTTAAGTTTTGAAATACCAAAAGAATGCCCCTCTAGGAACGTTGCCACCTCTTCTAAAATTTATAATGAAATTGTGAATATATAAAGAATAGTTATATCATATTAGCTATAATTATGACATGGATACATATACAATGCATTTTTATTATATGTGGGATAGTTATAGCATGTTAGGCTTAATTGTGGCCTGATTTTTTTTTTCATTTGAAATTAAGCATGTGTGAGGTTGACAATGGATGGACTTGTAATGGCTATTCCTGGTTGTCAATTTGACCACATTTGGAATGAACTAAAACTCAAGCAGCTGGGAGCAGCTGGGAGGGGCTTTTTCCTAATTAAGTCGTCGAAAGTGGGAAGACACAGATTTACTCTACATCTTTTGAGGTAGGGAAACACACCTTTAATCCAGATCTTTGAATTGGAAAGACCCACCTTTAACCTGGGCCACACTTTCTGCTAGCATCCTATATAAAGGATAGGGAAGATGGAAGCTTTTCTTCCTATTTGCCTATTTGCTCTCACTCTCAGCCACATCCATCTATTCACTGGCATGAAGCCTACTTCTTTGGGATTGTGGCATATGCTGAGGACCAACTGAGACATGTAGCCTTGTGGACCAAACAATACTGGATTCTTGAACTTCAGGTGATGGGCAGCCATTGTTGAACTAGCTGGAACACAGCCTGTAAGCCACTCTAACAAATCTCAGATCTAAATAGAGGTACAGATAGATGTAGCTATATAGATAAATGTATATATATATTCTTTCTGTAAGTTCTGATCCTCCAGAGAACCCTGACTAATACACATCTCAAGTTATAGTCAAGGAGATATCAGAGATGGCAAAACAACACAGACTATGGCCATTGCTCTTTGTTGCCCACCATGACTACATGGTAAGTCCCTGTTACTGCAGACCTAACACACTTTGGATGCAACACACAGAGAAATCTATCTTGAGCTGATGGGAAAATGTTCCCTGCTGGCTAGCTTTCATGATGCTAGAAGGTGTTTTGCAGTCTGCTGGGACAGAAAGGTCTTTTCCAACACTGGACCCTATATGCTACAATACTGACCTGCCAGACAATATGTGCCCACTGGTGCTACAGCAGCATGACTGTTTATGGAGTAAACAACAACTCTCTTGTTTGGATTTAAGGTCTGTTCCACGAGAGACAATTTGCTCCTGGTACTTTGAATATGGCCAAACCCATGGCTAAGGAAGTCACAGGGCCTAAGGTACTTCTTAATATTGTTTTCTTAAATGTTCATGTTTTCAAGCTGCTGCCTTCTAAATATTTAAATTAATATCCTCAAACTCCACACTGTGGCCAAGGAAGGCCAGAGATAGTATTGGACTAGATAGTGGTTAATACAGAGACTTATCACTGTTCATAGTGTAAAAAATAAGAGACGGGCATATGGATCAGCCCCTCTTTACCCAGGCCTAGGGAAGCTTGTGAAAGAAGAGGCAGAAGGAATGTCAGAATCAGATAATAGAGATGAGGGCTGTGATACACTGCCTTCTGGACATGGCACTGGTTTTGTACACACAAATGTGGCATCTGTTATTACACACAGAAAATCAAACCTATTAAAAATTCTGTATGGAGTGGGGAGGGGCTCTCAGGGCTCCTCGATGAAGACTGATTAGTCGTTAATGGTTGCTGGGGACAAAGTCACTCTTCTTCGCTGGTGTAGCCACTGATAAGCTGCTAATTCTCCAGTGGGTGAGCTCCTTCTCATACCCATATGGGCAACAGTAATTAGATCCAGTGGGTTAAAAAACAAATAAATAGACCAAGTGTGGCAGTACCCACTTTAATCCCAGCATTTAGAAAGGAGAGGCAGGTGGAGCTATATGAGTTTGGGATAATCAGGGCAGCATAGTGAGACCCTGCCTCAAGGGAATGAAAGAAAGAGGGAGCAGAGGGGAGGAAGGAAGGCAGGAAGTTGGGAGGGAGAATGAAAGGAGTTGAATAGGAAGAGTAGGGGTTTTAAAAGACATTTCTATTAAAAAATATGAATATTATAACAACACTTCCCTATATCCCCCTTTTCAAACATTCCTGCTTCGCCCTTCAAGTCATATACAAATGATAAATGTACATATTCCAGGATTCATGTACAAGAAGGATACTTTCCATTCATAGTTACATTCTGGCAGTGAGCCATACCATATCAAATAAATAAGTACAATACATGTATAAGACTATGAAAAAATATGTTTATTTAGAGTCCTATTACTGGAGAAGCTTCTGAGAAGTAACCATCTAAGGCAAAATATTAATGACAGGAAGAGAACTGTTAGGAAGAAATCAAGACATTCATATTACAGCTGATACAAGAGTTATGAATGGAAAAAAACACAGCAAGTTCAACAGCACAGAGGGGCCAGAGAATCAGATGACAAAAATAAGACTTGAAGCTGCAGCTGTCAGCAGTGGGTCTGAATAAGCCACGGTCATTGGTCTTATTTCATTCCAAATGAAATGCAAATTATTGAAAGGTTTTAAGCAATTCAGTGCTGAGTCACCATACACAGCACACACATATACAGACCTCCCAAACCACACACTATGTACACAACTACACCACAAATCACACACACCACACATACACACTATACTACACAAACACACACACATATACAGACCTCCCAAACCACACACTATGTACACAACTACACCACAAATCACACACACCACACATACACACTATACTACACACACAAACACACACACATATATACAGACCTCCCAAACCACACACTATGTACACAACTACACCACAAATCACACACACCACACATACACACTATACTACACACACTTACACACACACACACACACACACACTCACCATGCACACACTACACAGAGTCCTGCTATGTTCTTCATGAATTAGCGGTGTGAACTGGCTGGGTCTGAACTTGCAATCCTGCTGCCTTAGACTCTCCAATGCTGTGATTATATGCACATACTCTCACATTTTTCTTTAAAAGCTACTTTATATCTTCCCAAACCTATCTGGTTAAACAGACTATGGTGGAAGGATGTGTGTATGTGTGTAAGCATGAAATTAGTAATTCAACATATTAGGAAGCTCTGTAATACTACAGAGGATGGGAAGCTTGGGCTTGGATGAGAAAGATGGGAAACTACAGACAAGTTGGACTGTGCTGGGAAAGTTTTTAGACCTTACATAGAATTAACAGGGATGTAAGAGTGGTGAATCAAAATTCACCTTAAAGTCTGAGATAAGGGATTACCAGCTTCACTTCATGTTTAACAAACATTTAGTAAACACTTCATGTTTAGCAAAATTCAGAGTGCCTGTAAGGAGGGCTTACACATCAGTAGACAGTGGATGTGAGAGAGTGCAGAATTCACCACAGGTCACCTCGCCAGTCCATGGCAAGCATTTGTTATGTGTTTATTTATTCATCCCACAAATGTGGGTAGAAGAGAATGTCAGGTAGAAGAGAAATAAGAGAGATCAAGACAGTCCTGGACCCTGGTAGAATTTATAGTGTAAAACAGAAATAATCCATTCTCCCATGGTCACACACAGAGAAAAGTTCAATACATGTTGAAAGTTGTGAAAACAATGGGGATTTCAGTCTGTGTCCACCAAAACTCATGTCACAGCTCAGTCAAGGCTGCCTACACTTCCCAGGCTTTGAAGAGAAAGCCATGAGTTAGGACCGTGCAGATCCCTGTCAGTTTTAGTGCGCATGGTCTTTTGTTTAGGTTCTGGTCACTCTGCTACATGCAACTCTAGACTTTTCTTTTCGTGTTTCTGCTCACATGCTCCTTTGGTGGCCACTGTGGGAATCTCAGCCAGAGCTTACTGAATCCCTACTATGCATCACGCACTGCAATGGTCACCAAAAAGCAAAGACGACACATCTCTGTGATTTGAATATAAGATGTGCTCTACAGGCTTGTGTGTTTAAACACTCAGCCCAGGCTGTGGTGCAACACTCCACTTGTAGATCTATGGGGCTGTGGCCTGACTAGTGGCAGCAGGTCACTGAGGGTGGCCCTTATTGCTAAGACCTGTTTGGTTCCTGCTATCTGATCCCTGGTTTCTGGTCTGCTGGGCTGTGAACAAACCATGCTCCATGTTTCTACTGCCATGAATTCCAACACATTTTCCCAGCACAATGACTATTCCCCCTGAAACATGAAATCATTATTTAAAAAACATCTCTGCTCCTAATTTGCCTCCCACAGGCATTTCTGCCACAGTGATGAGAAAGCTAATATATTCTTTCCATTACCCAGGAGGCAACAGTCTAGCTGGAAAACAGACTAGTAAGCAGCTATGTCAGTGCAGTATAACTAGTGTCATGACAGAGAAAAGCATACAGCAGCCTTACGGCAACTCTTATAAAGGAAAATATTTGATTGGGGCTGGCTTACAGTTCCGGGTAAAGCCTTCATCATCCTGGTGGGAAGCATGGCAGCATGCAAACAGACATGTTTCTGAAGAAGTAGCTTAGAGTTCTACATCCATCTCTCAGGCAGCAGGAAGAGAGAGTGACACTGGGCCTGGCTGGAGCATCTGAGACCTCAAAGCTCACCCCAGAGCTCTTCCAGCAAGGCCACACCTACTCCAACAAGGCCATGCCTCTTAATAGCACCACACCCTATGGGTCTATGGGGGCCATTTTAATTCAAACCACCATACCCAGGGTGGCCTCAAAGTCACTGAGAATGGCCTTGAACTTTTGATTTTCCTGCCTTCATTGCCTGAATGTTAAGGTTAAGGATGTGTGCCCTCTTGCCTAGTTTATTCAGTGCTGGGCATGAAGACAAGTGCCTCTTGCATAATAGGTCAATTCTACTGAGTTACATTCCCAACTCCACAAGAAAGAAGTCTAAGGCATGAAGAACAGAGAAAACTAAGATTGCATCCTCTATTAATAGCAAGGGATTGTGGTTAAAATCTGAGGATTATACAGTGTCATCACAGGGAAGGAGAGATGCCCTAGTTTTCTGCCTTTAGCTGTCACTTCCAGTTCCTTTCGAGAACTGCTAGATCTTCGTCATTCTCACTCTCTTGAGTGTGGCAGATACTTGGTTCTCTTACTCAGGGATCAAAGAATGAAAGATACTCAAAGCCATCTGCAGCATCAAGACTCTGTTCTGTTCCTTGTTTCCACTCAGCATCTTGGGATTCTCAGTGCATCTGTCTCTTGGCAGTTGTCCAGATAATCCCCACCCCACTTTATTCACTGCTGTTTCTAATGACACAGGAGGAAACATTCTAAAAATGTGCCATCTTTAAAATACTGTTTTTGGTTGGAAAATAATGGTCATGTATATTTCTGGGGTACAGTTGATATACACAATAGGTACATTGAGATAATCATAATGTCTATCACTATTATTTGCCATCTTTCCCCAGCATCTCTGCTCTCTTTCTACCTCACCATGTCATGCATGTCCTGGAGGAAAACATGTCTGACTCTCCCAGGGAAGTTGGGATGGCTTTCCTTTGTAGACAGACAGAAGCAGGAGGGTAAGCATGAAATAAGGGAGTCAGGAACAGGAGCACTCCGGCATCACAGTGATCCCTTTCTAGCTGAGCAGTAGCATATGCATCCAAGTCCTGGACACCAGTCCTTGGCAGCAGAAATTCAGAAGGTAGTGGAAGGGTTGCAGTCAAGATAAAACACTTAATTTAATTACTTAGGGAGGGTCAAAAACAATTCTCTATTCAGCTTTGTCAAGCTAATTATTTGGAAAAGAATGCACTCAGCCCATAAACAAGAGCCTGCTTTCTATAAGCAGTTAGGAAATGACCTTAATCTTATTTACTTAAACAGTTTTCCCACCACAACACTCGGAAGTCATCAACATTGGGGCCGAGCAACTGCAAAGCTGTGCAAACCTTTAAACTGTTGTGATGAAAGCCTCACCTTCCTCTCTGCAGTGTTATTTCTCTTCATGTCCTTGAACATTCATTCCCAAAAGCGGAGTAATGAAAGCATCAGGCTGACCACCAAGGATGCTGGGAAAAGTTCAGCCGCTATTCACCACAGTCTCCTGTTCTTTCCTTGGCACATGCTGTTGCTTGATTAATGGCTTGTGTGTCTTCCCTGCACCAGCTAGTAGACACTGCATGGCCCAGTGTGTGTCCAGCAAGGCAACCTCTATGCCTGTATCATGGGTTGCATAGATTGTCCTGAGCAAATCATAGATGAATAAATCAATGATGAATGGATGCTTTTCTGAAAAATAACAAGCGTGTCAGAGGTCATAGCTGGAGTGATAATGAGTTGCAAATGTACACAGTAAACACTAAGAAGAGGCGCTGCCTTGGTTCAATTTTTCTATAAAATTGAATGCCAAGTTTGAAATGGAAATGAATCAAGAAATGTGAGATTCTCTGATTCTCTTCATGTTGATTAAATAACCAGGGCCAATATTTATTAAGCACATAGCACCTGCCAAGCCGAGTGACACAGAGCTCACATGCACCCTGCTGTTTGTAACTTGAGCCATATGCCTCCACTGACTCTCCAATCTGTTCTTCACACCTCACCATCTAGCCCGGTGCTGGCCTTCTCACCTGTGTGGTATGTATCTTCTTGGATGGATTCAGTGAGTAGAAGGTACCAAAGGAAGGCAGAAGGAAAGATGACAATGAGAGTTTCTCTTTGGTCTACAGGCTCCTCTATGCCAAGTCACCATAGGGGAGATGGCTGCATCCGTTCTCCTGATGAAGATTACCTGTGACTAGCAATCCAAATATCTACACTCTATAGGTGTCAGGAACTACCTTCTTCCCTTTCTTGAGGCTTGCAGTTGACACCAGCTCTTCCTGTCACATCACGGGGTCATTTATCTGCCTTCTGAGTTTCTTCTTTTCTCTTTTAGGCATTTGGTTTGTTTTTCTTGAGACTAGGTCTCACATAGCCCAAGGTGTCCTCAGACTTGCTCTGTAACCAAGCAGGACCTTCAGTTCCTGATCTGTCTACCTTCCTCCAGGATGCTGGGATGATAGGCATGCACCACCACACCCAGTTCAGGCAGTGCTCAGGTTAGGACTGAGGGCTCACTCATGCAGACAAGAAATATTCCAACTTAGCTTTATTCTCAGCCCACCTGTCTCTTCTCCATGCTCTGCTCCCAGCATCTCCCTAACACAGGACACTCATATTTATATTTTAAATGTAAAACATTATGTCTCAGAGAGGCAAAACCACTTCAAGGTCACATCATCAGTAGCAGCAGATCCTCAATCTGTCTAACTCTAGTGCCAACACACCCGTTCTGCTACATCCATAGGAAGATAGATGGGGAGAGCTAGTTCTTCAAGATCAGCAGTGACTCACAGGAAAACCAACTGGAAGAATGTCTAGTAGAGGCAAGAGCAGAATTCTCCTTTCACAACTCTTGCGTCCACAGATGGGCACTCAGTATTTGGCTCTGTGGGATGGCGGTGGTTCACAGAAAGTTCAAACCCCATCACTGACACAGGTGGGTGAAGAAGTATCATAGTCTTTGGTTCCTCCAAATGCCTGCTACAAGATCGATCACAGATGCATGGGGGTGTGAACAAGAGTGCCTGGAGTGGATTCACACTTGGATAGAGCTTATAAATATGCATGCTGGGTATTATGACTCATCTAGGAATGGTTTGGTTGGTTTTTTGATGGTGTTTTGTTTTTTTCATTTTTAAGGGATGATTTGATTGACTCAGACTTGCTGGCAATACCTCTGAGATCAAAGTGGAACCAAACAATTTACAGAAGGTGGTAGGAAACAAGATATTTGCTGCCCAACTTTATTCTGAAAACTTTTTCTAAATTTGAAAAGACTCTAATATACCAGGAAGGGGAAAAAATTGTCATAAATGAGCTTGCTTGAGAATGATAAGGATTTGGGATATTAGAATTTGATTTCACAATTTATTACAACAATAGCTTTGTTCAAGTCCTTTCACTTAATCTCACATCAACAAAATAGAGATCATATCTCAATGAGACATGTACATAAAGTACCTAGAGAGGACAAAAACCTTGTGCACAGCTGTTGTGTTTTCCTCTTGTAGTGCCCACTGGCCAAATCTTACAGCCAAATCTCAAGGGTCAGCAATTGTCAGTTGCTAAATGTTGCCTTTTTGGTTTTACAGGGGGGCTCTGTTGACAGGTTATAAGCTAAGTTTTGCTGTAGTAACAATATGAATCCATCTGTTATTGCATATTTTACATAGAAAACTGAGTTTCTGCCTAAATATCAATCACCATTCCTGTCTACTCCATCCAGTAGTTTAACCCAGAAGCTACAGGTGACCCATTGATGGGCATCTGAGCAAGACAGAGACTTCACTGGGGTATAGGTATCTGGAACTTAGAGGTCCATTGGCATTATGATCTACTAAGATGTAGAGTGTTGGTGGTATCTGTCTCCTTTAGCCAGAGAAGTGAATACCATGGACTAGGTAAGAGCTTTAAAGGAAAACCATCCAGGGACAGTGCTCAGTGAGAGAAATGGAAAGTTTAAGTCAGATGAAAGCCCAGGTATGGATTAGTTTGGCTCTCCATGAGCCACCATTTTCTGAAACTCCATGTATCACTTGCAAGCAAGAAATCAATTTGGCACTATCTCAGAAAATTTGGAATATGGTTACCATCAGATCCAGCTATACCATTCTTAGGAATATATCCAAAAGATGCTCAAGTACACAACAAGGACATTTGCTCAACCACGTTTGTAGCAGCTTTATTTGTAATAGCCAGAAGCTGAAAACAAAACAGATATACCTCAACTAAGGAATGGATACAGAAATTGTGGTACATTTACACAATGGAATACTACTCAGCTATTAAACACAAGGAAATCATGAAATTTGCGGGCAAATGGTGAGAACCAGAAAAGATCATCCTGAGTGAGGTATCCCAGAAGCAGAAAGACAGACATGATATATACTCACTTATAAGTGGATATTAAACATTTAATATAGGATAAACATACTAAAATCTGTACACTTGAAGAAGCTAAGCAAGAAGGAGGACCCTGGGTAAGATCCTCATTTAGAAAGGCAAACAGGAAGGACATTGTTAGAGGGGAAAAAAAAAACGAAACAAGGCAGGAGCCTACCACAGAGGACCTCTGAAAGACTCTACCCAGCAGGGTATCAAAGCAGATGCTTAGACTCTTTGCCAAACTTTGGGAAGAAGCAGGGAATCTTATGAAAAAAGGGGGAAATAGAAAGATCTGGAGTGGATAAGAACTCCACAAGGAGAGCAACAGAACCAAGAAATCTGGGTACAAGGGTCTTTTCTGAGACTGATACTCCAACCACAGACCATGCATGGAAATAACCTAGAACCCCTGCACAGATGTAGCCCATGGCAGCTCAGTCTCCAAATGCATTCCCTAGTAAGGGGAATAGGAACTTTCTCTGACATGAACTCAGTGGATGGCTATTTGATAACCTCCTCCTTGGGGGGAGCAGCCTTATCAGGCCACAGAGGAAGACAGTGCAGCCAGTCCTGATGAGACCTGATAGGCTATGGTCAAAGGAAAGGGGATGAGGACCTCCTCTACCAGTGGACTTGGGGAGGGGTATGGGAGGAGTTGAGGGAGGGAGGGCTTATTTGGGAGGGGATGAGAGAGGAGGTTACAGCTGGGATAAAAAGTGAATAAACTGTCATTAATAAAAATTAACTAAAAAGAGAAAAAAAGGAGTCAACACTCAGATAATAAATTATCATCTATCCTCTTAAATTTATTTTGAAATAATTTTAGATTGCTGGCAACTCATTTCTGTTCCACATTATTTCTGTTTTGATTTTACCCATTTACAAAGTGTGAAGAATAAATTTTTAGAAAAAAAATCTTTTTAAAAGCAAATTACACTCTCTTGTCCAGAGCCTGGTATGTGAAGATTCTCTACTCCAAACCTACAGTGTTTCTCTCTTCATTATGCACCTGATTAAGAGGGTTTCTCTGTCTTCTTGCCCCCACTTCTGAATGAGTTGTTTCCATCTCCTTCCTAGTCACAGTGTGTGTGTTTGAGCTGATCCAGTTTTGGGGGAGAGATGTATTTGTGGGATAGGAGATAGTTTGGAATCTGGGAGGGGAACCCGCTTTAAAGCAACTGAGTTCACTCAATAAAAACAAAGAAAACTAATAAGATCAAACTCGAATATGGCTCCTGTACCAAATAACCAAAATATAGGACACATTCAAGCCATCCTCCCTGATACCCTGGAATGTTTGAGAACCAAGGAAGCATATTATCTTGTAAACTTGAGTGCCACAAATTGGCATTTTTTCCTTTTCTTCCTGGCTCAAACCCCTTCTGGTTTTTATTACCCCATACTTTTCTTTCTGTATTAAATCTACATACCCAAAGATTTCCCATACACTGAAACTGTATGAAAATGAATTATTTCTAATTTCATATCAAAGAATGTGAACTATATATTTGAGGATGAACTTTTGAAACCTAATGACAGACTGTACTTGGCTTACTGCCTGACCTTAGGTCTCAGAATTAATATAAATACTTAATTTTTCTCTATTGTCTGGGAAACTTCTATATTAACTTAGAATCCCTGCACAGACGTAGCCCAAGGCATCTCAGTATTCAAGAGGGTTCCCCAATAATAGAAACATGGACTATATCTGACATGAACTCACAGGCTGGCTCTTGGATCACCTCCACCTGAGTGGAGAGCAGCCTTGCCAGGCCACAGAGGAAGACAAAGAAGCCAGTCCTGATAAGACCTGATAGACTATGGTCAGATGAAAGGGGAGAAAGACCTCCCCTATCATTGGACTGGAGGAGGGGCATAGGAGAAGAAGAGGAAGGGAGGGTGGGATTTGGAGGGGATTGGGGACAGGACTACAGCTGGGATACAAAGTGAATAAACTATAATTAATAAAATAAAAAAAATGTTTTTAAAAAAGACTTCTTTTTTTCTACAGCTAATATTTATTCTTTCTGGAATTACTCCTTATACACTAGACAAGTCAGCATAGACACAAGACATGTGACCCTCCAATAACCTAGTAGCAGCTCACAGAGAAGACACCATGCTTAAAGAATGAATTAAAGACTGATAGCTACAATGTCAGCTAATAATTCTATAGCATACACCATTCAAGTTTTAAATTATAAGTGTTATTATACAGGCAAAAACAAAACTTTAAAGAGGTTGCATGGCTTCCCTGAGGTCACACCTAGAGCCTGGCAGAAACAGAACTCGAACCCACGTCATGACTTAATTAACATGTACTGGCCACTTATCATTATTGCTTTGCTTGGCTTTCAGGACATAAAAACAATGGATATTCTGTAATGCTCTCAATGAGTTTGTATGATAAAAGAGGATACCAAGAAAAGAAAGCAACAATTATAGCATAATACTTAGTACTCATTTGAAATTATTTATTAAGAGCACGCCTTTAGTTGTGTCGAAACTGTTTATTTTATATATTATTATATGTATGTACATTAAACATTCTTATGTAGTCCCCCATGAATGTTATGATATAGTTGACACCTTACTAATAGAGAAAATTAACTAAAAGGTCAAGTCACTTTCTGAGATAACAGGTCAAAAAATGGCCAAAACAGGATTGGACCATCTCTGGTCAACTGCAGGCTCTGAATGTTTACCCACATTAACTCTAGTGTATCAATGATTTGAGGATGCTGGAGACTTTGGCTAGACCAAATGAACTTGACAATATTCATCTACTGTGGTTTACAAAATGACTATTGTATTTGGTGGAAATACGGCAAGTACTGAGATAGAAGGTGAGTGGATATTCTTGTGAGTTATAGGCTTCCAGTTAGTTTGATGAGGAGGCAGTGCTTGTTTCATTTTTTTGGAGGAGGGTTTCTTCTGAAAAGAAACCCCAGAAGCAGAAGAGGCTTCATATGTACAGAGGAGCATGGACGAGCATTATACAGTAAATTGTTTTTTTAATTTTTTTATTAATTACACTTTATTCATTTTGTATCCCCCCATCAGCCCCTCCCTCCTCCCCTCCCAATCCCGCCCTCCTTCCCCTTTCTGCATGCATGCCACTCCCCAAGTCCACTGATAGGGGAGGTTCTCCTCTCCTTTCTGATCTTAGTCTATCAGTTCACATCAAAAGTGGCTGCATTGTCCTCTACTGTGGCCTGGTAAGGCTGCTCCCCCCACAGGGGGAGGTGATCAAAGAGCAGGCCAATCAGATTATGTCAGAGGCAAGTAAATTGTTTTGATTGGCTTTGTTTCACATGTACAGAAGAGCAAGGAGAAACACTATACAAGCAATCATTCATATTGGATCTTCAGATATTTGCAGGCTCATGAGGCTATGAGAAGTCAGAACCTGAAGGCCTTTGTAGTAAACATAACTTGAACGTTTCATCTGGAAGCTACAGACTCTTGAGATTCCCCACTCAACTCTCTTCCTGGTACAATACACATAATGGTTTACTAAAGCTGTTTGGGCCTACTGTACCTTCGTTCCTCTGTAGAACAGCAGACAAAACACTTAAAACTACAGATGATTCTGGGTAGTTCATAGACTGCACAACACTACATTGAGGGAACAGTCATATTAGACTGTCCTATAAGTTTACACAGGATAACTCATTCCAAATAGGTTATAAGACAATGTCCTTTTTAATTATTTGAAAGGGGAATCAAGTGTTTTTAATTTTCCTTTAATTATGAAAGTTTAGCAATGAACACAACCTTAAAATATCAAAATCTGTATTCCTGCCAGGTCTTTACTCAAATTCAGGTTCAATACATTTATTGTAAGCACAAATTATTTGTCAAACACTTTCATTCAATAAGCTTGTAAATCTTCAGAACAATGCCCAAAGTAGTTGAATACCCTCTACTTTATATATAAGGAAATGGGGGCGTGTAGTGTTACCTTCACTCAAAAATGGTAAAGATTTGACTTTTTTCAGTGGTAATATTTCTTAAGCTATTTAAATATATGTTAATAATAATTTTCTATATATCAACATTGTAATCACATGATAATCAGAACTGATATTAAGAGACCATTGATGTAAGTCCATATTTATAATAACTTGTGGTTTTAAGACATAACAAAAAAAACCAGACTAGAATTTTATTTTATTTATGATATAATTTTACTATTATTTTCTTTTTAAATATGATTTTAATTGAAATAGAATTATTTCCCTTCCCTTCCTTTCCATTAGCTCCTCCCAATCATTCTCCCTCAACTTTCTTCTATGATTCCCCCCACTCTCCAGTTGATGGCCTTTTTTTCTTCTGTTCTTATGTCACATACATATTTGTGCATGTGTGTATGTACGTACAATTACATATAAATACAAACTGATGAGTCCATTTTGTTACTATTGTGTATATGATTTCAAGGCTGAACACTATGAATTGAAAGATCAATTGTGTGCTCATTCCTGGAAGAGACTAAATCTCCCTCTTACAGAAATCAATATTGTCTGTAGTTCTTTGTCTCGAGTTGGACTCCAAAGAAAGCTCCCTTCTTTTCATATAGACATGCCCATTGATTTCACCCTGTTCAGCTCTTTCTTATGCAGTCATTTCCAGTCTTTTTCATGGCAGACTTCCTGGGATTCTGGCTCTGAAAATCTTTCTGACCCCTCTTCTATGGTGTTCCCTGAGCCATGGATGAGTAAACTGTAATGTAGATATATCTTTTATGGCTGGGATCCTTGTGATCTTTGGTTTCTGCATTGTGTCCAGTTGTGGTTTTCTAAAAACAAAAATCAAAACTAAAAAAATGAATATTAATTATTAAATAAATCTTGAATATAAATCACAATGATTTTTGTGTAATATTTAAAAGAAACAACATAATTTATGTATCCATTCCTTCACTGAGGGGCATCTGGGCTGTTTGCAGCTTCTGGCTATTACAAATAAGGCTGCTACAAACATGGTTGAGCAAATGTCCTTATTGTGTACTTGAGAATCTTTTGGATATATGCCTAGGAGTGGTATAGCTGGATCTTGAGGAAGAGCTATTCCTAGTTGTCTGAGAAAGCGCCAGATTGCTTTCCAGAGTGGTTGTACAAGTTTACATTCCCACCAGTAGTGGAGGAGGGTTCTCCTTTCTCCACAACTCTCTAGCATGTGTTATCTCTTGAGTTTTTTATCTTAGTCATTCTGATGGGTGTAAGGTGAAATCTTAGGGTCCTTTTGATTTGCATTTCCCTGATGGCTAATGAGGTTGAGCATTTCTTTAAATGTTTCTCTGCCATTCTATATTCCTCTGCAGAGAATTCTTTTTTTAGCTCTGTACCCCATTTTTTAATTGGATTCCTTGATTTTTTGCTGTTTAACTTCTTTAGTTCTTTATATATACTGGATATTAGCCCTCTGTCAGATATAGGATTGGTGAAGATCTTTTCCCAATCTGTAGGCAGTCGTTTTGTTCTGAGGACAGTATCCTTTGCTTTACAGCTTTTCAGTTTCATGAGGTCCCATTTATTGATTGTTGCTCTTAGAGCCTGTGCTGTTGGTATTCTGTTCAGGAAGTTGTCTCCTGTGCCAGTGAGTTCAAGGGTATTTCCCACTGTTTTTTCTAAGTGGTTTAGTATTCTAGTTTTATGTTGAGGTCTTTGATCCACTTGGACTTTAGTTTTGTGCAGGGTGATAAGTATGGATCTATTTGCATTTTTCTACATGCAGACTTCCAGTTAGACCAGCACCATTTGTTGAAGATGCTGTCTTTTTTTCCATTAAATGGATTTGGCATCTTTGTCAAAAATCAGGTGTCCATAAGTGTGTGGATTTATGTCAGGATCTTCTCTTCGATTCCATTGATCCACCATTCTGTTTCTATGCCAATACCATGCAGTTTTTAGTATTGTTGCTCTATAGTACAGCTTGAGATCAGGGATGGAGATACCTCCTGAAGATCTTTTACTGTCTCAGCAATAAAAAAAAAAACAAGGAAATCATAAAATTTGCAGATAAATGGTGGGATCTGGAAAAGATCATCCTGAGTGAGCTATCCCAGAAGCAGAAAGATGCACATGGTATATACTCACTCATATAGACATATAATATAGGATAAATCTACTAAAATCTGTACATCTAAAGAAACTAATCAAGAGGGAGGACTCTTGCTAAAATGCTCAATTCCTATTCAGAAAGGCAAAGAGGCTGAACATCAGAAGGAGATAAGAGGGAACAAGTCAGGAGCCTGACACAGAGGACCTCTGAAAATCTCTGCCCTGCAGACTATCAATGTAGATACTGAGACTTATAGGAAACCTTTGGGCAGAGTGCAGGGAATCTTAGGAAACAAGTGGGAAATAGTAAGACCTGGAGAAGACAGGAACTCCATAAGGAGAGCAACAGACCAAAAAAATCTGAGCACAGGGGTCTTTCCTGAGACTGCTATTCCAACCAAGGACTATGCGATAAACTAAGACCCCAGCACAGATGTAGCCCATGGCATTTCAGTATCCAAGTGGGTTCCATTGTAATAGGAACAGGGACTGTCTCTGACATGAACTGATTGGCCTGTTCTTTAATTTCCATTCCCTGAGGGGGAAGCAGCATTACCAGGCCACAGAAGAAGACAATGCAGCCACTCCTGATGAGACCTAATTGACTAGGATCAGAAGGAAGGAAAAGAAGTCCTCCCCTATCAGTGGACTTGGGGAGGGGCATGAAGGCAGAGGGTGGAGGAAGGGAGGTATTGGGATGGGAGGAGGGAAGGAACCATGGGGGGGATACAAAGTGAGTAAAGTGTAATTAATAAAGAATAAATAAATAAATAAATAAATAAATAAATGAAAAGAAACAGCATAAATACTAAGCAACAGACAAATGGATAAACACATTACAATGGAAAACATTTCATACACACAAAATGAGTAGCAAAACAATTATAGTTTTTTAAATAGGTAAAGTATTTTTTATTCTATTTATGCATACTTATAGGGAATACAAACACAGTTATTGAGAAAACAAAGCATGTCTGGGCATTGGCAAATATGGGAGGATGAACACATAAATAAGCATTGAAGAAAATGTTCAGCTGATGCATTCTCATTATCGTAAGTGTCTGGATTTTTTCATAAGTACACATGTTAAAATTTTCAAATTATAAACTTTAAACAGTTTTGTATGACAATTTTAGCTCAATAAAATCACTTATACAAGAAATTCTAGATTTTTATTTTCCTGTTCTTTTATATGGTTCTGTCCCAGACAAAGAAGCTCCTGGAAGTTATTGGTGATGTTGGTGATGGTGGTAATGATGATGGTGATGATGGTAGTAATGTTAGTGATGATGATGATAGTGATGATGATGATAATGTGATAATTGATTGTGAAATCTGTAGTAAGAAAATAAGAATATTGATTGCATTACTACACATACCAGATGTTCCCCAAGCACTTAAAGGAATAACTACACTTATCTTTTGGAGAGTTCCCAAAAGACTGCTTAGTTCCTGCTTTTCTGATGAAGAAATTGAGACTAAGAAACACTAATTAGCCTGCCAGAGTTAAACAGTTCAATCATTAGAAAGATTTTTCAACCATAGTTTAAGGCTTCTAGAACAGAAGTATCAGCCTATTTTGCATTCCAGGCTTCACTCTTGGTCATACGCATCTCACCTCCCCTTGAAGAATAGAATAAGGATCTCAGTACCCTGAGTCACCATGGCGACTAGCTTTCATCAACCTCCTCACAAGGAGGAGAGAGGCAAAAGTCAAACAGAAGCTTTCCCTGGAATGTTCTGTGGGTAAATACGAGGAGCAATGTGGTTGAGCCTTGTGCCCTCAGTCCACCAGGGTGATTGGAATTGGAGCTGGGGAGCAGGCCAGGAACCTAAATAGGTGAAGTAAACGATACTTTTGGACAGTCTTTGAGTCACTTTGAAAATTAATCCTTTTTTCCTCCAGAATCTGAGTTTATAAATGAGGGCATTAAATATCAGAGAGGCGACAAGAGTGGGAGTTCTGGGTAAGGGATTTAAGAGCGTTACAGCAGTAGCTTTTAGGCTGACATCATCTTGTTGCATTTTTATTGCCCATCTTTTGGCAAGGTCATATCTGTTTGAAGACTGTCAGGTACAAAAAGCAAGTAGATTTGTGTATCAAATCCCTTCAAGCTACACCTTCCATCTTGAAGGGAAGCTCCATAAGCCCTGGAATTCAATGGCTTCATAAGCATTCAGTGGCTTCTGGAAATCCCAGGAACTGACCAGAATTGCTTAGCTCCTCTCAAGTGTATACAAGCAGCAAGGATTTCTGAGAGACACCCAGAAATGCTGAAGAAGAGATAAACCAGCAACTACCTGGAACTACAGTTTCAGGGAATCTGATGGCCTCTTCCGGCCTTTATGGCACTGGGTGTATATGGTGCACAGATATACACGAAGACAAATACACATAAGATATATTTTAAATATAATTCATGAATAAATAGCCCCTGATCCAGCAGTGAGCTGCTCAGTGTAGAGTTGTGATGTCTCAGCAATAGCCATTGGCCTTCCACCAAAAGCTCTGAGAGGCATTTGAGGATGTCCAACATCCATTGGAGGAAAACCAACCCCATCTGGGGACTGAAGAGATTGATCAGTGAGTAATAATACTTGCTGCACAAACATGAGGATAATGACGTTGAGCATTTCTTTAAGTGCTTCTCTGCCATTAGATATTCCTATACAGAGAGTTCTCTGTTTAGCTCTGTTCCCCATTTTTAAATTAGATTACTTGGTTTGCTGCTTTTCAGCTTCTTTAGTTCTTTATATATACTGGATATTAACCTCCTGTCAGATAAAAGGTTGGTGAAGATTCTTTCCCAATCTGTAAGCAGTTGTTTTGTTTTGATGATGGTGTCCTTTGCTTTACAGAAGCTTTTAAGTTTCATGACATCCCATTTATTGTTTGTAGCAGCTTTATTTGTAATAACCAGGAGCTGGAAACAGTCCAGATGTCCCTCGACTGAAGAATGGATGCAGAAATTGTGGTACAGCTACACAATAGAATATTACTCTGCAATGAAAAATAAGGAAATCATGAAATTTGCAGGTAAATGGTGGGACCTGGAAAGGATCACCCTGAGTGAGCTGTCCCAGAAGCAGAAAGACACACACGGTATATACTCACTCATATAGACATATAACATAGGATAAACCTACTAAAATCTGTACACCTAAAGAAACTAATCAAGAGAGAGGACCCTGACCAAAATGTTCAATCCCCATCCAGAAAGGCAAAGAGGATGGACATCAGAAGAAGAAGAAAACAGGAAACAACCTAGGAACCTGCCATAGAGGGCCTCTGAAAAGCTCTGCCCTGCAGACTATCAAAGCAGACACTGAGACTTATGGCCAACTGTTGGGCAAAGTGCATGGAATCTTATGTAAGAAGTTGGAAATAGTAAGATCTGGAGAGGACAGGAACCTCACAAGGAGAGCAACAGAACAAGAAAATTTGAACACAGGGGTCTTCCCAGAGACTCATGCTCCAACCAAGTACCATGCATGAAGATAACCTATAACCCCTGCACAGATGTAGCCCATGGCAGTTTAGTGTCTAAGTGGGTTCCATAGTAATGGGAAGAGGGACTGCCTCTGACATAATCTGATTGGCCTGATCTTTGATCACCTCCCCCTGAGGGGGGAGCAGCCTTACCAGCCCACAGAAGACAACAATGCAGCCATTCCTGATGTGATCTGATAGACTAAGATCAGAAGGAAGGAGAGGAGGACCTCCCCTATCAGTGGACTTGGGGAGGGGCATGAAGAAGGGGAGGAGGGTGGGCCTGGGAGGGGAGGAGGGAGGTGCTTATGGGGGGATACAAAGTGAATAAAGTGTAATTAATAAAATTAAATTAAATTAAAAAAATTAGAATATTTGGAGATTATTGTTGGTGATATTGCAGTGTACTCTACTGCACAGTTAAGCACTTCCCCACATTTTACAATGGTTCTATAAAGAAATCAAATTATTTCCTCTAACCAATGCCTTTT
The DNA here is from genome assembly GCF_030254825.1 of Meriones unguiculatus. Taxonomy (NCBI): domain Eukaryota; kingdom Metazoa; phylum Chordata; class Mammalia; order Rodentia; family Muridae; genus Meriones; species Meriones unguiculatus. Next base: position 50,080,050 of record NC_083359.1, read on the forward strand.
ACCTTCCAACTACTAAATGACAAAAACCACACTGAAAATCAAATGCATGGTACTTAAGGACAGGGTGGAAGGCATGGCTGTGAAACAGTGTAAGGTGTCCTGCATGGTGCTGTCACAGTTCTTTTTATGGTGCTTTTACGAACGTATTTATTGGATTGCACAGCTCTATGCACACACCAATAAAAATGTGAACCAATGATGAAAAGGCAGCCTTTGCCAACATCAACTTTCTTGCTTTGATATTGTGCTAAAGCTACAGAAGTGGGCACCGTGGAGGAGCTGGGGTGGCGTGTGCAAGGACATTCTGCTATTTTAAGAAGATTTGTTTATGTTTGTTTCATGTGTATGAGTGCTTGCTGCCTTTATGAGTGGTGTCACATATATGCCTAGTGCCTGTAGAGAACAGAGCCCCTGGAGCTGGACTCTATGGGGGCCGGGAAATGAACCCAGGTCCTCTGCAAGAGCAGCAAGTGTTCTTAACCACTGTGCAATCTCTCCAGCCATGCTTAATATTTTTGTTAGAATATATTAACTATTTTTAACAATGGATTTCATTAATGAACATGTGTGAACACGTGTTTACTATTTCACTCATACTCCTCCATTACCCTCTTTGGTCCCCCTCCTGCTGATCTTTCCTTTCTTTCCCCAGCTAGTCTGTCTTCTATGCTCATGCCCTCATGCCTTTCTTCGGTGAGCCAATGAGTGTAATTGGGGTTACAACAACCTCCTGCAAATATGTACAATGTGAAAACAACCAAAAACCACTTCCTACCAAGTCAAACCTAATTTTGTCCAAAAACACAAATTCTGAGTAAAAGAAAATACTCCACTTTATTAACAATACTTTTTTTCTTAATAAGGTAACTGTCATTTATATTCTTCTGTGTTCTCTTTTATCTCCTGATATTTCTGCACTAAATGCATATTATTTTTAAAATCTGAGAGATAGTCATGAATATTATTGAAAAACATATCTAATGAATAAAAATAATAGTTGAGGATAAAAGACTATACCGTAAAGATTAGATAATATAATCATTAGATGAAAGAGATTAAGTAAACATCAGAAAAGACAGAAAAAGAACTGCTCTCATGAGATATGGAAATGTGACAAAAATGTGTGTAAGAACAATTAAATCATATATTCAGAACAGAGAAGAGAATATTATGGACACTAATCCAGCGGTGTATGGGTGAAACACTTAGGCCTTGCCCAGAATATACAGTGCAAGAACAAAGACAGGAAATAATAAAAAATGAAATGAAAAGATGTAGAGAACCAAATATAGAGATTCAACATACCACCAACTGGTGTTTTGAGAAAGCAATCCTAAAAAATAGGACAAAAGCAATCATCAGAGAGACAAAATGGCAGAATCCCTTCCAGGTTTCTAGCTGGCCTGAATCTGAATAGATACAATGGAGACCACTTGTTAGACAAAGCCTCCTACAGCTTCAGCATTTCAAAGACAAATTCAAAGTGTTTCTATTTGTATTCCGGTATAAAATAGAACAAAAGGAAATACCTAACGCACTTTACCTAGAAAGAGTAAAATAGGAAACTGGCTTCAAGCTTTTCCTCTTTAACAGCTGGCTTGAAAGAGCCATAGCACCCACAACCTTTCTGACACCATAGCACCCACAACCTTTTCAAGTCATTGCTAGTGCAGCCAAGCAAAGAGGAGGTCATCTTAGTAAGCAGCAGTAATTCTTATAAAGTCACCTCTCCTCATTAACTAAAACCAAGGGCAACTAGAATAAAGTAAAATTGCCTCAATACCATGTTCAAGCATCTGCAGCCATATCTCAAAAGATCATGTCACCAGCTTTGGTGGAACAAGACGCTTGTGGGTGCTATGGTATTACTTGCTAGCATGGTGGGTGGTGTCATCAGGCTGATGGATCTTAATAGAAAACTCTCATTACTTTGGAAAGCACATGGTCTGCTTGAAAAAGAGATGATTTAAGAACGAAGTAAACTATTCTAGAAATGGGTCAGAAGTATAAGACTGACCAAGAGATTTGAGGGAAAATAGAAAAATGAGGTTTTGTTTTTCTTCATCTTAATTTGGTTGTTGTTTTTGTTTTTGTTTTTCAAGACAGGCTTCTCTGTGTAGCCTTGGCTCTCTTGACTCGCTTTGTGGGCATTGAACTCACAGCAATCTGCCTGCCTCTGCCTTTCACTTTAAAATTTTAAAGATATATCAACCTAAATTTGATTAGCAGATAGTTGACAAAGATAAATGAAACAAAAGATGCAAAAATTAACAGTAAAAGAAAAAAAGACATATTTCTGAAGTTGTGAATTAAACAAACCTAATCCAACCAGGTCAAAATATTAAACTCAGACATATGCATAAAATTAGAAAACAAGCAGGTAAAGATTTTGTGTATAAAATGGAAAGAATTTCTCAGCAATGGAAGAAATCACAAAACAAATGCTCAGTAATTCTAAACTACAGAAAAATAGCCAAATAACTTATCACAAACATCAGATCAAAAAATATTAAAATTCAGTAGAAATAATCAGACTTGAAGGGACATCTTGGAGAAAGGGAAGCCCGAGGGACAAGTTAATGCCCATGAATGATACTTACTACTGTAATAAATGAAATTAGAGAAGAAGGCTATTTTTTTCCCTAAATAAATAGAGGCAAATGTTTAAAGTGATAGTCCAGGATGCTGGTTTAGGTGAAGTGGTGGGGTCAATGGCTGCACCAACAGCAGTGAGGGAAACTGGGATTTTATAACAAACTGCAGTTTGTCACTTGCTTACAGGAAAAAAAAGAAAAAGTTTCAATGCCTTGAAAAATATCCTATCTCTTTTGCCAAGGTATTCTTCTGGAAATGTATTTTTGAAAAGTACCCTATCTCCCAGTGCTCCCCCTCTGAGGCCCAGAGAATATCAGCGGGGGAGGGGCTGTTGGAAGAACTGTGGGTGCTGAAGGGTGGAGAAGAATGCAGCAGGTTGTCAACTGGATACAATGAGGCCAGGCGCTGCAATCATCAGTACCCAGCAGCTGTGGCTGCATGCACAGAGTCTGGATAAAAGGAAAGGAAAGATGGAGGGTAGGAGGGGACTAGGTGGCTCTGAGAGAGATGACAGATGGCAGTGGGGCATTGCGGTGCTTAGCTTTGTCAGCTCGACAATCTAGAATCATCTGGGATGCAGTATTAGATAGCAAGGAACTATCTAATGTTTGGAACTGTTTGGCCTCTGGACATGTCCTTGGGTGATTGTGCTGAGTTAACTAATGTGGGAAGGTCCAACCTGTTGTGGGCAGGACCATTCCCTAGGCAGGTTATCCTAAGTTGTGTGGAAATGGAGAAATCAAGTTAAGTACAGTTATACAATCAAGTGAGGACCCAGTGCTCTCTGCTCTGTACGTATGATGTGACCAGCTGTTTTAAATCTACAGACCTTAACTTCACTCTAAGTATGGACCATGACCTGGAGCCATAAGCTGAAACAAACCTTTTTTCCCCTAAGTTGTCTTTTGTCAGGGTGTTTTGTAAGAGCAGTAGAAATGACACTAGAACATAGTGTGACGACAGTGCCATATGGAGACGGTAGTACTGTCTTGGTGTTCAAAGAAGGCTGCTGCTGTCAAGACAGCCTCCAAGAGTACTGATCCTTTCTTGTTCCACAGAGGACAGGGGCCTGTCTAGGTACACTAGGGAGAGAGCACTATATTTAGGCAGTCTTGCCTTCTCTTGCCCTCATTCTTTGGGAAATGACTTATCTTCCTTTAGCAGGGGTCCTTGTATTAGTTTATATTCCAATTTGTAACCGAGTGCCTGATGAGAAGGAGATTAGGTAGGAAGGCAAGGCTTTTTGCTTGCACTTTGAGGGGCTTCAGTCCATCCTGGTGGGGAAAGAAGGATGGCAGGACTGTGGAGCAGCTGGTCACATCCTCCCTGCAGTCTGGAGCAGAGAGATGTGTACTGGTGCTCAGTCTACCTTTTCATTTCTATTTAGTCTAGGACTGCAGCCCACAAAATGGTGTTCCTAGACCCTGGGTGGTTTTTCCCTCCTTCCTTAAACATTGCTGGGAACACTCTCATAGATACAACATAAGTTGGGTTTCCATGGCGATTTTAAACCCAGTCAAGTTGACAACCAAGATCATCTATCAATATTTCTGCTTTGTTCTCTAGAAATAGAGCTGGGTGGGGAGATGTCTGGCCTAAAGTGCTGCTAGTGGCTGTGAGAGCAAGCCTGTCAGGTCTAGGCTCTGGTGTCTGGGGACTCAGCTCACCAGAATAACCACATCCTCCAAACTAGTAAGCAGCCAGTAGCTACTCCAGTAACTGGATTCTGCTGCTTTAACTCCCTACCTATATGCAGCTTACTCTACAGTTGTGTGGCAATGAGAGGATGCTGTTTGCCAGTCATACTCAGGCTCCAGCTCAGTGTCCCCAACAACCATCTGCCCTAATAGGAAGACAGCATACCTCTCGAAAGCAAAAGGCTTGACAAAATCAGTGTTGGTTCAGTTGTGGAATAGAATCACATACAGACTCTAAAAGCCATGTTCTCTACAAACACATAAATCAGACATTTTCTAAAACCAAATGGGAAAAAGCATATAATAAAATAGTGTTAAATAAATATGAATTTGTACCTTAGAGGGGCTAAATGAGAGAGCAATGCTTCTGCCGGCTGGCCTTTTTCTCTGGATAGGATTATGGGGGATTCTTATTTTCTGCCTCTTTATATTATATAAATTCTCCACAATAAATTTGCACTGCTTTTATAATCAGACCCAAAAAAAAAACATGTTATTTTTGAAGAAAGCAGAATCTCAGAGGTCATGGTGACTTTGTGCTGTCTGTCCTCTGTGCATCTGGAGAAATGAGCTCTTTGATTTTGGCCTAGGGCACTTTGAACATATGAGCACAAACCCACGAAAGGTTTATTCTAGGCAATTCAACATGATTACTGTCAGGCTGACGGTTCTCAGACCTTTTGTCCTTGCACAAGGTCAGTCCATCCACACCCCTGCCCACTCATGTAAAGAGCAGCCACTAAGAAGAGCTTCGTGCCCAGAACCGTTCTGAGTATGGTATCACCTGCAGCCTTGAGAAAGCCAAGTCTTAACCTGAGAGGAGCGTTTCATTGCAGAAGAGCATACATGAGAGCAATTATAAGCCTTGAAACAGTAGACAGGCAACTGAGGTGTTCACTCAGCACTGGGGGTACGTAGAGAAATCACAGTAAGGTCACCCTGTGAAATCCTTGGAGGGAGATACCATTTGATCTGGGTCATGAAAGATGAAGATCTGCATGGGTGGAACGGGTGGGCAGGATATTCCACAAGTGGAGGAATGGTAAGAGAGAGGGGGTGTATTACTATTAGTACCCTAAGAACTGAACAGCATAGGAGGACTGACTAGCTATGATTCTTTGGTCATAAATCACAGAAATTGATTCTAAGCTGAGCTGGGGCAGGTCTGAAGAGCTCCAGAATAGGGGAACTAGGCTTGGCAAGTACAGTGTCAAGGTGCTGGCCACCATCCGGAGCTGCCATGGCTAAGCCGCCTGTTCTTAGCATAATGCTTTACTGAACCATCAATTTCAAGGAGGGGGTTACACAGCTGACCCTTGGCCTGAGGAAGGGGGTACTTTGATTGACAATAGAGAGTGTATAACTGGAATGGGTGAAGGTAAAACTTTCCTATATCAAACCAAGATTGACCCCTCAACTCAGAATAAATTTTTTACCAGGGGTAAATTTGCCTCTCAGGAGATTTCTCCAGGTTTTTGTTTTGTGGGTTTTTTTGTTTTGTTTTGTTTTTGTTTTTGTTTTTGTTTTTTGTCAGCAATTAAAGCAGGCAGAGGTACTACTCGGATCTACTGGGTACAGCTGGGACAATGTATCATGCAACTTTTCAAAAGTAGCTCCCATGTCCAGGACTTGCTCATCCCTAGGACAAAAAACAAGAACTGCTCATCCCCATGCAGGGACTGGTCCTAGGCTCCTTGCACATATGTAGCAGATGTGCAGCTTGATCTTCCTGTGGACTCCTCAACAACCGCAATGGGGGCCTCTCTGGCCCTGATGCCTTTGGATCCCGGGCTGCTTTGTCTGGCTCCAGTGGGAGGGGATGCAAGAGGCAGCAACTTAATGTGCCAGGGAGGGTTCATACCCATGGGGACCTCCCCCTTCTCTGAAGAGAAGTAAAGGGAAGAATTGGGGAGGGGTGTGTGTGAGGGGAGACTGGGAGAAGAGGAGGCCTACAATCAAGATGTAAAGTGAATAAATAATAAATTTTAGGAATTAAAAAAAAATAACTGTTTACCCTTAGGATGGAGAAGAAGAGCTACTCCTCTCTAGGATGAAGAAAGTCTGGCCTGGAGAGCACAAGGAAATGTGAAGCAAGAGACAAATGGGAGGACGAGTGCTGAAACAGCCTACAAAATCATATGGATTTTATGTTGAAAGTATCCGGCCACTTTGCTGAAGGTGTTTATCAGCTATAGGAGTTCCCTGGTAGAGTTTTTGGGGTCACTCACGTATACTATCATATCATCTGCAAATAGTGATAATTTGACTTCTTCCTTTCCAATTTGTATCCCCTTGATCTCCTTCAACTGTCTTATTGCTCTAGCAAGGACTTCCAGCACTATGTTGAAGAGATATGGAGAGAGTGGGCAGCCTTGTCTTCTCCCTGATTTCAGTGGGATTGCTTTAAGTTTCTCTCCATTCAGTTTGATGTTGGCTATAGGTTTGCTGTATATTGCCTTTACTATGTTTAGATATGTGCCTTGTATCCCTGATCTCTCCAATACTTTAAACATGAATGGATGTTGGATTTTGTCAAATGCTTTTTCAGCATCTAGGGAGATTATCATGTGGTTTTTTTTTCTTTCAATTTGTTAATATGGTGGATCACATTGATGGATTTTTGTATATTGAACCACCCCTGCATACCTGGGATGAAGCCTACTTGGTCATGGTGGATGATATCTTTGATGTGTACTTGTATTCGGTTTGCGAGTATTTTGTTGAGTATTTTTGCATCAGTGTTCATAAGGGAGATTGGCCTGAAGTTCTCTTTTTTTGTTGGGTCTTTGTGAGGTTTAGGTACCAAGGTGACTGTGGCTTCATAGAATGAGTTTGGTAATGTTGCTTCTGTTTCGATTTTGTGGAATAGTTTGAAGAGAACTGGAGTTAGCTCTTTTTTGAATGAAGGGTCATTGAATGAGTCTAAGCCAGAGAAAGATGTAACATGCATGGCCCACAGGAGCAGATGAGAATCCAGGACAATATCATATCTTCTAGATTCTTGGGAATTTCCCCCCTCTGTTATCACTTCTTTTAAACTTTTGTTTCATTGCCTGCCAAGGATTAGTCCTCTTCATTAGGAACAGGATGATGCCTATTTGATACAACACAGAATTTAAATGTCCAGCAGACAATAGAGGTTCAATAATATATGTTGAAAGACTACACAAATATGTATAGATAAATGTATGGATAAATAGATAGGTGCGAATGAACTAATGCCTGACTTGGTGCATGGTCCACAAAGATGTAATTAGAAACACGTTCTAGAACAGAGTAGAATTTTTAGGTTATGGGAACAAAGTCTCACCTCTAACCAAGAAGCCATTTGTAATCTATTATCTGTTTGGAAGGGAAAACTCAGTTTTCTCCAATGGAGTGTCACTGGGTCTATCAACTCCACTCCAGGGCAGGCCCCATGCCTTAAACGAGCTGGCAAATACAAAACAAACTCCATCGTTCTTGTTTTCGATTTGTTCATCTTTTTTGTTTTACTTTGTTTGGGTATTTTTGTCTTATTAGTTCATTTTCTTTTATTTAATTTTTTAAAATTGATTTTGTGTGTGTTTAGAGAGAAAGAGAGGAAGAATATAAAGTTGTCTGGGTAGGGGAGTTGGGAGGACCTGTAAAGAGCTGAGGAAAGTAAAGAATATGATCAAAATATAATGTATGGAAACAAATTTTTAATAAAGCTCAAACTTTAAAAATGTACATTATAGTCTTAATGATCACCCATGTAGCTGTCAGAGTCCTGTGTACAAATGACCCAAAGCAATCAAGTCCCAGAAAGGAAAAGAAGGAATGGAGATGAGTACACTGAGTACAAGCAGCATGCGGGACCCTCAGTGCACTCATGATGCATGATGCAAACTGTCCACTAGTTTAAAAGACCTGTCCAGTCTTTCCCCTTCTGTATTTTAGATCTACTGGAAGAGACAGGCCAGCTAAAGACTATAAGATTAGGAATTGCGGCAAACAGTATTAATAAAACAATCAGAGCACACAATTTTTAAAAACTAGGGTGACCAACTTAATAAGGGTGGCAGAGGGTTCTCTGAAAGAGATTATATTTAAGCTAAGTCTGAAGAAGGGTGGAAGCCTGCCATGCTACTAACAAATGGAAGAAAGAAGATCCCATATAGAGAGAAGAGTGGAGAGCAGTGGTTGAAAGGGCTTGCTTTGTGCAGGGACCTTCAGTGGGTCTGGCTGGAGCATAGTAAGTAGATGAAGTATGTTGTGACATTTACATGAGAAAGCTGAGGTTGTTCAAGGGCTTGTGGACACTGCACACATTTGGATCTTACTTGGATTTTCTATTGCTGATTAAAAATAACACCAAACATATTAAGTTAATAAAACATCGTATTATTACTCAAGTCAATTTCCTTGGTACCTCTTTTGGTAGTACGTATTGGGTCAGTCATGCATATACATTTGTCTAGATGTTGTGTTGAGCTGGAAAGCACATGACATGGCAAGTGTGGGCTTCCTTGCAACATGGCTGCAAGATTCCAAGAAAGAGTACCCCAACTAGGGGCTAAAGATCTTTTAAGGACCAGAGTTGGGTGTTAGGCACCATTTTTGCTTCATCACATTGATAAAAATGAATCGTAGGGCCAGACTTCTTGATGAGAAAAGTACCTGTGTTTAATCCACCATCAAGTTGTTTTTACACAATAGAAAGCCACTGAAGTTTTAATAATGCATGGAGGTTAATATAATGAAATTTAAGTTTTCAAATAGTTATAATCTGTTATGGGGAGAATGGGCTGCGGGGAGCAAGAATGAGATTGGGCAAAAAGCAGAAAGATCCCACAAAAACACAAACAGAGAAGATGACTTGATTAGGGTTTTCATTGCTATGGTAAAACACCATGACCAAAAATCACTTGGTAAGAAAAGAGTTTCATTTTATAGCTTGTAGTCTGTAGTCCAGGGAAGTCAGACAGGAACTCAAACTGGGCAGGAACCTGCAGGCAGAGGTTGATGAAGTGCTGCTTACTGGCTGGTTCCCCTGACTCTCAGGGCTACCAGCCTAGGATAGCACCACTCACAATAGGCTAGGCCCTCTCTCATCAATCACTAAATAAGAAAATGCCCCATGGGTTTGCCTGCAGTCTAATCTTCCGGGGACATCTTCTCAATTGGGGCTTCCTCCTCTCCCATAACCCTATCGTGTCATATTGACATGAAAATAACTAGCACAGAGGTAAATTATAACAAAACCTTGAAAAATCGGTGGTCAGAAAGCAAGATGATCAATCTTGTTTGTCAACTTGAACCTAATTATGAAAAAAAAAATGATTGCTAGGTGTGGTGACTGGTCTCAGATGTCAACTTGACTGGACTGTAAGAGATCCAGGACTGTGAAACATACCTCTCTGTGTTTGTGGGAGCATTTTCAGAGATGCTTCACATGTGGGCCTTTGTAATTGGGAGTGATGACAATGTGGCACTTCTATGGATGATCCTGATGAAAAAGATGCCTGAGAAAAAGCAGGGTTTCACACTTGCCTTTCCCATTCTTTCTAAGACCATCTACCACTGCTGCTGGGAACCAATATCATCAGCAGGATCCAGCTTCTTGGATCTTCCAGTGTGGACTCAAACTGCCTAGAGGGTTTTCAGGCTTTTAGTGCCCAACCAGAACAGTTGAGACAGCCAGCTCCTTGCACTGACTACTGTTTTATCTGCTGCTACAGCATGCAGACAGCCATTGCAAGGCTACCTAGTCCTATCAGTGAAAACCAACCTAAGAAATTCCCCTGTGTATATAAACAGTATATGTTAGTATATGTTTATCATATTAATACGTTATTATATTAATATATTTGTTCTTTATGTATACTGGATATTAGCCCTCTGTCAGAAAAAGGGTTGGTGAAGATTCTTTCCCAATCTGTAGGCAGTCGTTTTGTTTTGATGATGGTGTCCTTTGCTTTACAGAAGCTTTTCAGTTTCATGATGTCCCATTTATTGATTGTTGCTCTTAGAGCCTATGCTGTTGGTGTTCTGTTCAGGAAGTTGTCTCTTGTGCCAATGAGTCCAAGGCTCTTTCCCAGTTTTTCTTCTAACTGATTTAATGTGTCTAGTTTTATGTTGAGGTCTTTGATCCACTTGGACTTCAGTTTTGTGCAGGGTGATAAGTATGGATCTATTTGCATTTTTCTACATGTAAACATCCAGTTAAAACAGCACCATTTATTGAGATGCTATCTTTTTTTCACTGTATGGTTTTGGCATCTTTGTCAAAAATCAGGTGTCCATAATGTGTGGGTTTGTTTCTGGGTCTTCTGTTTGGTTCCATTGATCCACCATTCTGTTTCTATGCCAGTATTCAAGAAGCTAAACAGCAACAAATCAAGTAATCCAGTTTAAAAATGGAGTATAGAGCTAAACAGAGAATTCCCAATAGAGGAATATCGAATGGCAGAGATACACTTAAAGAAATGTTCAATGTCCTTAGTCAGGGAAATGCAAATCAAAACAACCCTGAGGTTTCACCTTACACCCATCAGAATGGCTAAGATGAATAACTCAAGTGACAACACATGCTGGAGAGGTTATGGAGAAAGGGGAACCCTCCACCACTGCTGGTGGGAATGTAAACTTATACAACCACTTTGGAAATCAGTCTGGCGCTTTCTCAGACAATTAGGAATAACACTTCCTCAAGATCCAGCTATACCACCCCTAGGCATATATACAAAAGACTCTCAAGTATACAACAAGGACATTTGCTCAACCATGTTTGTAGCAGCTTTATTTGTAATAGCCAGAAGCTGGAAACACCCCAGATGCCCCTGAGTTGAGGAATGGATACAGAAATTATGGTACATCTACACACTGGAATATTACCCAGTGATTAAAAAGCAAGGAAATCATGAAATTTGCAGGGTAAATGGTGGGAACTGGAAAAGATCATCTTGAGTGAAGTATAATATAGGATAAACCTACTAAAATCTGTACACCTAAGGAAGCTAATCAGGAAGGAGGATTCTGGCTAGAATGCTCAATCCCCATTCAGAAAGGCAAAGAGGATGGACATCAGAGGAGGGTGAAATCAGGGAACAGGACAGGAACCTACCACAAAAGGCCTCTGGTAAGAGAAGGCTCTACCCTGCATGGTATCGAGGCAGATGTTGAGACTCATATTCAAACTTTGGACAGAGTACAGGGAATCTTATGAAAGAAGTGGGAGATAGTAAGACCTGGAGAGGACAAGAGCTCCACAAGGACAGCAACAGATCCAAAAAGTCTGGGCACAGGGGTCTTTTCTGAGACTGATACTCTGCCCAAGGACCACTCATGGAGATGGCCTAAAACCCCTGCAACAGAGGTAGCCTATGGCAGTTCCAGGTCCAAGTGGCCTCCATAGTAATGGGAACAAGGACTGTCTCTGACATGAACTGATTAGTCTGCTCTTTGACCACCTCTCCCTGAGGGGAGAGCAGCCTTACCAGGCCACAGAAGAAGACAATGCAGCCACTCCTGATGAAACCTGATAGACTAGGAGCAGAGGGAAGGGGAGGAGGACCTCCCTTTTCAGTGGACTGGGAGAGGGACACGGGTGGGGAAGAGGGGGGGTGGGATTGGGAAGGGAGGACAGAGGGAGCTACAGGAGGGATATAAAGTGAATAAATTGTAATTAATAAAAATAAGAATAATTAATTAAAAATATATATTTGTTCCTCTAGAGAGCTCTGCCTAACACAGAAAGGAACTGCACCTAACCATAAATAAATATCCCAAATTAAGTATTCAGATTCCTCTAAGGGAGTTTTATCAAGTGAGCATTGCCTTTAGTGTCCACTGCATTCAGATTTTGTTCTTAGTTTTGCTCTTAACAATTAGCTTCCTGACTTTATTTATATAGACCCCTTTCTATTTAACTCTCTACGTTCTGATAGGTAGTTGGATAATTGACATGAAGCAATATAATGCCTAGGCACTCAGCAAATTTCATTTGCTTCCCTTCCCTTGCATAGCCAAGTCTCCTTTCTTAGTTCCATAAAGATGTAAAAGATGGTATCTGCAAACAGAACATGCCACTGTTTATCTAAATGACCACAGCAAACGATTCTCTTCCCTGAGATTTACAGCACCTATGGGGTCTTTGGGCAGAAAACATGCCCATGCACAAAGACCTCAGGCTAGCACTGCTCAAGTTCATGGCAGCACCACTCTAGCCCAAGCCAGAAATAATCCCATTAGTCACATTCAAAGCGCTAAGCAGAAACAAAAAGAAATCAAAATTAATTTCAGTGCTCGCAGTGACAGCAGCAATTAAGGTGACAAGATTATGGAAATTGTTGCCATCACCAGATATCTTTGCCTAAAGGAAGAAAATAGCCAGCAATACAAAGGACTAAGAAACAGCGTTTGAGCCAGCACATGATGAAACTCAGTGCTCAACACATGTGGGTCACAGCTCCCAGGAAGTTAGAAATAGGGGTGACTCCACACAATCATAGTGTGTTCTATACCAACTGTATACTAAAAACTATTTACCCATAGTCTTCAAGTTAGGCCTTTAGGAGGGATTACAAATCCATCTGCAATCTAAGGAGTTGAGGTACAGAAAGATAAAGAAATTTACCAGGTTTAATTTAATGGAAAATATCATGACCAAAATCTGAGTCAAGACTTTCTATAGCTGAGACCCTGTGAGCATACCATTGTCAGATTTTCAGAGAATGGTCAGAGTCCCAGAAGAGACCCACCTTCCCCCTGGTCCCAGAAGATACCCACACTCTCCCAGGTCCCTCTTTGTCAGTTGCTACATGCTAAGAGTTCCTTGTGTGTTGTTCAAATGTGACACATTTTTTTTGTTTTTTTTTTCTTTCTAATTTCTGTTTTGTGCCACTGTAAAGTGATTGCTCATGAACTCTATGGTGGTTTTCTAAAACAGACCAAGCAAAAGAGAGAAGCATCCTGTTCCAAAATCTCAGAAAAGATAAATTGTGTTTTGCTGTGCAGAATAACAAAAACAATCATTAAAGTCAAGTATGCTTGACAGTAGGTAGTCCCAGCAATGCCAAGAAGTTGTTCTGTGGGTTTGTCATCTGGTCCCTTCTGCTGGGGATGATGTCCTTCTGAGCACTTTATATGTTTTTATTGATCACCTCCATGGAGACCTGGAGTAATGGGAGAATGAGATGGTCTAAAGAGAACTTGCTTTTATCGAGAAGACAGTAAATGGCTTGTTGAGCTAATCTAATCCTCAGTCCAATTCTGGACATGGCTTCTGCAGTAAGGGAGTAAGGACAGTGTCCAAAACCTCATGTGGCTGGGAGCAAATAAAGACCAACAGGATCAATAGCCACAAAAGTGGCCAGGACTGGAGTGCCCACTTGTGAGACAAAGTGTGTCATGGCCTGAAGTGCACATTTCCCAAAACCATAAACTTCTGGGCCAATAGTCTCAATGACAGTTCATCTTCACCATCAATTTGATGGGATGTAGAATCACTTGGGGAAGTCTGTAAGGGAATTGCTATATCAGGTTAATAAGTAGGAAAATTTACCAGACAGAAGTAGCCCCACTCTATAGACTGGGGTTCTGAACCGCATGCAAAGAAGAAAATGAGCTGAGCACAGGCATCCATCTCTCTCTCTCTCTCTCTCTCTCTCTCTCTCTCTCTCTCTCTGCTTCTTCACTGCGGCTGTAGTGTGGCCTCACATTCCTGCCTCCATGGTGACTGTATTCCTTTGAACTGAAAGACAGAATAAGCCCTCCTTTCCTTAGGCTGCTTTGGTTAGGCATTTTGTCACAGCAGTGAGTAAAGTAACTAAGAATGTTCTGTATTCTAAGAAGTATTTAGAAAGTAACTTGAGAAGTATCTAGAAAGTAACAGATATTAGGAACTGGTTTTAATTATCTAGGAAATTATATTTCATTCATGAAGTCAGGAGACCCATTGAGTGAGGCAAGTATGACAGCTTAAATTTGTCATGTAGAAGACATCACTGAAAGCCATTGCAGAAGCCTTGACTTCATTAGGTAAGGGGTGACTTACCCCATCTCTTACAGAGGTATACAATTTTTTTTGTTTGCACTGAAATCAAATGGCTTCTCTGGGTGCCTGCCCTTTGGCTGGCTGTTGAACAGCGCAAATTGTTGATATATCTCTAGGTACTTAGGTACTAGAGGCTTTGAATAAGACAGGTGTAAGAAATTCATTGATTTCTAAAGTATTAGCGAAACAGTGAACCAAATATGAGACAAATAAGAATATGTATGAATACACATGCCATTGCACCTTAAGCAATAATCAATCCTAGCAAATTAGAGGATGATTTGTTCATCCATCCATCTTTCCATTCGTTCATCTATCTTACCAATACTTTCATTCAACTGTGTTCTGAGCGCCTTTAGTGTGGCAGACACTATTCAAGTGTTTGGAGATATCAATGAACAATAATGAAAGATAAAATTTATCTGATTTTCTATAGTTTATATTCCAACAATTATGTAGGGGATGATGGCAGAAACAATGGAGAAAGTAAAAAGGTGAATATGCAATAGAATATAAAAAGAAAAGAGTGAAAAGGAAAGGTTGAAATATAATCTTAGGGAGCAGGAACTTGGCAGAACTAGGCATATAGATACATGAAAAGAGTTGACAACTCAAGATCCTTACGTTGTATACATAAGCACAAAGAAAGAGAGCACTGTGCCTGAATGAAAAGCAGGGATAGGAAACCGGGTCAGGGGAAGAAATTAGGTCACGTTAGTTCTGTCTTCATGATAAGGATGCCCTGGTATTTCAGCCAAAGAGAGTACTGAGTGTTGATCTAGAAGGTAATCTAAGCCATGAATCACCACCACCACCACCACAATCATCATCACTACTGTTCTCATTTCAGACATGAGAACAGTGAAATCCAGAGAAGGGAAGTAAATTCCCAAGTTCAAAGTCACCCAAATGAGATGTAAAAGAGCCTGAATCCCGGCAGGAGGTGGCTGGTCAGAACTCACTGGAGGGATGGACTGTTCCAGCTCTATCTGCTTTGTGTGGCCTCTCTGGAGTTCAGGGATGCCGTTTATTTTATTTCTTTTGGCAGACAGCTCTCATTGCATAGTGACATTGGTGAGTAGGAGTCACATAGATTTTTCGTTACACACACTGAACCTCCAGCCTTGTTCATATGGATGGCATGACTTTAATGAGAACTCAGCAGCTCCCTCAGAAACAGTGGGTGTGGCTAGGATGCCAAGATGCTTCATTGTGGGACAAGAGTTGTTAGCAGGAGACTCCCAGCCCTGCATGAGCTTTGCACGGGCAAGCAAGTGCATGCTCCAGTTGGGTGTTTAAACTGACATAGCTATGTGTCCTGCTTAAAGGAGTCCAGCTTAGGAAAATGTTATTTTCCAGAGCTCTTCGTTTTAACTGCTGTTTATCATATTATCTAATTGCAAATATAAAAGCTGCTTAAGATGAAAGAAATAAAATGGGTAAAAAAAGAGATTTTTGTTGTTGTTGTTTTCTACTCTTTCATGGTAAACACAAGTAGATCTTGTGTCTTCCCCACATTTTATCTTTGTCTCCATTTCTGTCTTTGTCATATACACATATACAGAGATACACACACATACTCAAATGTGAAGAAATACACTAAATTTTTGTTTCCTTTTCTGAAATATGAAGATAAAATCTTCTATCTGCAAAACCTTTCAGGATTATATAATGGGTGCTTAATAAATTACACTACACCTACTGCAGTTCAACTTTGATTGTATTTAGTTTTTTTCCACTTGACATTCTGTAATGAACATTTTCCATGTGTCATTAACTACTCTTCAAAAACATGACTTTTAATGGCTGCATAATATGCCATCATTTAATGAGGCATGGTTTATTTCATGATTGGTTCTCATTGAGCTGTAAAGTGTTTTCTAATGTTTTGCTGTTAGGAGTAATTCTGAGCACCAAAGTCTTATTCTAAGTTTTTCTTTGTTTCTCCAGGTTGTACTTACCAAGATAATTGACAAGGATGAGGAAGATAAAAGGTTAAGTTTGTATACCTGTTACCAAATTACATTCCTGAATGTTGGGAGAGAACTTTTGCACCAAAAGTTGTTAAGAATTTAACCCACCAGAGATGTACATGTCTCCATACCTTAACAGGGTGGTCACAGTGAAGAAGAAACAAAATTTTGGTACATTTAAAACTATCAAATCAGACAGCCTGGTGGCTCAGCAGGCAAGGGCACCTGAGTCCAATCCCCGGACTCACATGATGAAACATGTTCACAAGTTGCACTTATTATGGCGAGTAAGAACACATTTGAGACCACGCATGTGCTCATACGCAGTGGGGGGGGTAACAAGAGTTAACAATTTGTGGTGTGCAAAGTGAATACATTTCTTTAAAGGAACAAAGGGAACAGATTCAGAAATGTTGATGTCATTTTTTTTCTCTACTGCTTAAATGCTAATCACCCTTTAAAGGAGTAAAGATGTAATGTCTTTTTTGGTTTCTAATATCAGGGCACACACCTTCCACTCTTCTCCATTGCTAAATCCCAATCACACTGAAGGGGACTGATAATTATGGCAGTTGCACAAAAATGATTGCTACCTGCAGAGGCAATCACTTCCATCTCCTGCAGAACTGATGAGCAATTCATTATCGAGGACGTAATTGCTGTAACCCTGAAGGAAAAGGAATTTTTCACATGATTTCCAGGATTCTGTTCATGTGACCCTGGTTGGTTGGAAATTAGCTTTCACGGGCATGACGCTGGAATCAGGCTGGGGCAGAAGGGTGAGTACACATTGGAAAGCACAAAGGAAATATTTGTATAACCTGTCTCAAACCTGTGACATTACCTTTAAGGGAAAACTGTATCCAGGAATGGAGTAGCATCTTCTTGAATTTATGACAATACTGGCATTCAAAGGAAGAAAAGTTGAGGGTGTACAATTAAGGACCCTGTATGCTTTGCCTCTGCAAGATCCCCACTTTAATCCCCAGCTCCCTCCTCTTCAATAATGCAAAAGGTATGGTATGGAAATAGGGTAATAGGAGCTACACTGAGTTGGGATAGTTCAGGAGTTAAGAGTTCAAAACTCTTAACTAAGCACTGCACTCAGGGTCAGCCGCTTTCGACCCAGAGAAGAACATGTCTGATTGCATGCAGGTTGATGCCCCAGGTCCTGCCTCTGAGAAAAAGGTATCGGACGGGTTTGATGCTCTTTGGATGGATGACACCTAAATGAACATTGGTACAAAGTCCCAATTTATTTCTAATATCAGAGATCAGACCTCTACTCTTACCTGATGCGTCTAAAACAAAAACGGGGAACTGTAGAGAGCTGCGTAATGCCATGCCTTAAAAATGGAGCTGGTTTCCGCCTTCCACCTTCCCGATGATGAGTGCTCTCTGTCACAAACAACTCCATATTTGGCTAAGGCTGAGGATCTGGCTTGCTTCCTTGTATGTGGACCTATCTGCATTGCCCACGTGGCACGCTGGGGTTGGCTACCCAGAGGCTATTTTAAGCTGTGGGCTGGCTTTCCCCAGGGTCAGAAGATTGTTCAAGGTTCCTGAATAAACTGCATTGAGAAGAACAAAAAAAAAAAAAAAAAAAGATCAGAAAGAAGGAGAGGAGGACCTCCCCTATCAGTGGACTTGGGGAGAGGCATGCATGCAGAAAGGGGGGGAGGGTGGGACCAAGAGGGGAGGAGGGAGGGGCTTATGGGGGGATACAAAAGGAATAAAGTGTAATTAATAAAAGTTAAATAAAAAATTAAAAAAAAAGAGTTCAAAATTCAATAGTCAAGCTGCTTGGACCAAAATCTTGCTATTCCTAATCCAAAGCAACTAAATCTGTTTAAGGTGGCCACATTTTGAATCTCTCTCCCCAGGAAGAATCCTAATCCTAGAGCCTGTCTCTCATAATCATACATGAGATTGTCTTCATTCATTCCTCAAACATGGAGTCCATGGAGAACAGAATAATATTACTAAAATGTGTTAAAATTGCTTTCATTTTGTATATTTAAATATTTAAATTTAAATATTCCTGCTCTCATACTTGATATAAAATGTCCCTCATGGACTCATGCAGTGGGGCTAGGTTGTTAGCTTATGGGCTTTTAGTAAAGTGATTGGATTTTAGAAGCTCTGACACAGTCAGTGGTTTGATTCCTTGATGGATTCACACTATGATGGAATTGTTTGGAGGTGGCGGACTTCAGTTGAGTTACTGGGGGCTATATCTCACCTGACCCCTTCTTTTTTCAATTTACTACAATGTATTCACTCTGTATCCCAGCTGTAGCCCTCTCTTTCATCCCCTCCCAATCCCACCCTTTTCACTTTTTTGCTCCCATGCCCCTCCCCCAGTCCACTGATAGGGGAGGTCCTCCTCCCCGTCCATCCGACCCTATCAGGATTGGTTGCACTGTCTTCCTCTGTGGCCTGATAAGGCTGCTCCCCCCTCAAGAAGAGGTGATAAAAGATCCAGACACTGAATTCATTTCAGGGACAGCCCCTGTTCCCCTTAAGAGAAAACCCACTTGGAGACTTTCCTGCCATGGGCTACATCTGTGCAGGGGTTCTAGGTTATCTCCACAAAAGGTCCTTGGTTGGAGTATCAATCTCAGAAAAGACCCCTGGGACCAGATTTTTTGGTTCTGTTGCTCTCCTTGTGGAACTCCTGATCCCTTCCGGTCCTTCTATTTCCCCCTTCTTTCATAAGATTCCCTGCACTCTGCCCAAAATTTAGCATTATGAGTCTCAGCATCTGCTTTGATACCCTGCTGGGAGGAGTCTGAGATCTCACCTTACACCCATCAGAATGGCTAAGAACAAAATCTCAAGTGACAACAGATGCAGGAGAAGATGTGGAGAAAGGGGAACCCTCCTCCATTGCTGGTGGGAATGTAAACTTGTACAACCACTTTAAAAAGTAATCTGGCTCTTTCTCAGACAATTAGGAATAGTGTCACCTCAAAAAATACCATGGGAAGGACCAATAAACTGGGAGAGAGAATGCAAAAAAAAAAATGCCTTTAGATTTTACAAAATATTCCTAGGTTGAATGATCTTCTTATTTATCTTACCTGACCAATGATAAGGTCATATACTTCAAAAATGGGTATTGAAAGGAATAAATAATCACCACGAGGCTACTGACTGTGCCAAGTGCTGTCCTGAAGAGGGTGTCTGAAACAAATACAAAGCTGAAATTTGCTCGTTGAGCTAAAATTACTCTTGTTCATGTTGAATGTACATGCATGGCCCCATGCCTCTAAGGGAGGAGTGCTGACTTTATCTAGGCCGAGCTGAAATACAGAGTTTCAGAGATGGCAAATTCCAGAAGCTCTGTTCTTACCAAGGACTGTGTGGCTGCTTTCAGAGAGGTGAGACTGCGTCAGTGAATCGGTACTGATCGTTTAGAGTTGGTTTATAGTGACTTTCTGGAGGTCTTGTTATATCTAAAGAATAAACACTCGTTTCCAAGTAGGGAATAAAAAGTTTCTTTTTAAAAAAAAAAACAAAACAAAACAATATTAAGTCCTAAAGTGTATGAGGAAATCTAAAAGGACTGAACAAATATGTCATTCCACAGTGTTCATGGCTCCAAAGACAGTTTATACAGACAGAGCATGTTCTGCTTCTCTCCCCTGCTCATGCTTTGTAAGATTTAGAAGAATGTAAAAGTTTTGCATTAAATTATCATGTTCTGATCATCTTAATGTTCCAATTTTTATGTAAACTCCATGCTTAAGTCCATACTAATTCATGGCAGGGTTATGTGAGACAAAGCAATTGAATGAATTAAAAGTCCTTTTTTCTTAAAAAAAAAAAAAAAAAAAAAAAAAAAAAAAAAAAAAAGAACCAGCTATACCACTCCTAGGCATATATCCAAAGTGTTTTCAAGCATACCAGGACATTTGCTCAACTATGTTCATAGCAACTTTATTTGTGATAACCAGAATCTAGAAACAATCCAGATGTCCCTCAGTTGAGGAATGGATACAGAAATTGTGGTACATTTACACAATGGAATACTTCTCAGCAATTAAAAACAAGGAAATCATGAAATTTGCATGCAAATGGTAGTGCCTAGAAAAGATTATCCTGAGTGAGGTATCCCAGAAGCAGAAAGACATACATGGTATATACTCAATTGTAAGTGGATATTATATGTATAATATAGGATAAACATACTAAAGAAGTTAACAAGAAGGAGGACCCTGGGTAAGATGCTCAATTTTCATTCAGAAAAACAAATGGGATAGACCTTGATAGAGGGAAAAAACAGGGAACAGGACAGGAGCCTACCACAGAGGGCCTCTGAAAGACTCTACCCAACTTCTTACAATATCCCTCTCTTTGCTCCTGTCCATAATCGATCCACCTGAGGTAACCAGCCTGCTCCCTCCATCCTCATTACATTGATGTTCTGCCTCAAAACAGACTGTGACTCAACAGAGCAAGGAACATCAGACTGAAGCCTGTGAGCCTGTGGGTCAAGGTAAAGGTCCCTCTGCAAAATTGCCTTTCCCCGGAGGAGTTTTTGACACAATAATGAAAAGCAAGCTCACATGTCTATCATCTGCAGATATTTTTGCCACTAACCATGTTATCTACCCTCTTGTGAGCCCCTTGTTTAAAGAGATTACAGTGAGAAAGGAGATATTGTAAGTTTCAGAAATATGTAAGGTTTAATCTCTACTAACTACTACTTATAATCAGTGTCATTTCAAATGTTTTCCATGACATTGTTGTAGCCAAGGTCAGATCCTCTTTGTCCATGCACTATTTTTATGATTCAAAGAAAATTACCTCTCTAAGCTTCATTTTCCTGGAAATGAGGATAATAACAGTTCCCTTTTCATCTTGCTACAATGTCTGGTACCTAGTGTGGGATCAGATAAGGTTGGCTTTTCTTCTTACTTATTAATAAATTCTGAGGCTCATTCAGGTACATAATCCGCCTAAGATAATATAAGCAATAAATGTATGAGATTTGAGTATGTATATGTCTGACCAAAATGCTATAATATTCTATTCTGTCATGTTGACAAATTAACTATTGTGTTAGTAATTCATGCTAGAATCCCATCAAAAGTTAGCACAGAACAGACTTTCCTCCTATGTCATAATCACCAGTATTTCTATGTAGTGTTGAAAACAGTGAAATGACTGGATAATAGTGATTTTCTTGCACAGTTATTTGGAAGATTAGAAGTGATTATTTGAAAATATTTTTCTAGTTAAGCAGTAGCTATTTTGGATTCTATAATTTAAAACTAAAGAAATGTTAGATGATTCATTACTAACTCTGTCAGGCTTCCCTAGAGAAATAGAATTATTAGAAAGAATACACATGTACTATAGAGCAACAGTTATAAAACTGCATGGTACCGGCATAGAAACAGAATGGTGGATCATTGGAACCGAAGAGAAGACCCAGAAATAAACCCACACACTTATGAACACCTGATTTTTGACAAAGATGTCAAAACCATACAATGGAAAAAAGACAGCATCTTCAACAAATGGTGCTGGTCTAACTGAATGTCTACATGTAGAAAAATGAAAATAGATCCATACTTAGCACCCTGCACAAAACTGAAGTCCAAGTGGATCAAAGACCTCAACATAAAACCAGACACATTAAATCGGCTAGAAAAAAAAGTGGGGAATACCCTAGAACTCATTGGTACAGGAGAAAACTTCCTGAACAGAACACCAACAGCACAGGCTCTAAGAGCAACAATCAATAAATGGGACCTCATGAAACTGAAAAGCTTCTGTAAAGCAAAGGACACAGTCATCAAAACAAAACGACTGCCTACAGATTGGGAAAGAATCTTCACCAACCCTTTCTCTGACAGAAGACTCATATCCAGTATGTATAAAGAACTAAAGAAGCTGAAAAGCAACAAGCCAAGTAATCCACTTAAAAAATGGGGAACAGAGCTAAACAGAGAACTCTGTGTAGAGGAATATTGAAAGGCATTTAAAGAAATGTTCAACATCATCAGCCATTAGGGAATTCCAAATCAAAACAACCTTGAGATTTCACCTTACACCCATGAGAATGGCCAAGATCAAAAACTCAAGTGACAACACATGCTGGAGAGGTTGTGGAGAAAGGGGAACCCTTCTCCACTGCTGGTGGGAATGTAAACTTGTACAACCACTCTGGAAATCAATCTGGCGCTTTCCCAGACAACTAGGAATGGCACTTCCTCAAGATCCAGCCATACCACTCCTAGGCATATATCCAAAAGAGGCTCAAGTACACAAAAAGGACATTTGCTCAACCATGTTTGTAGCAGCTTTATTTGTAATAGCCAGAAGCTGCAAACAACCCAGATGCCCCTCAACTAAAGAATGGATGCAGAAATTGTGGTACATCTATACAATGGAGTATTACTCAGCAATGAAAAATAAGGAAATCATGAAATTTGCAGGTAAATGGTGGGACCTGGAAAGGATCATCCTGAGTGAGTTGTCCCAGAAGCAAAAAGACACACACGGTATATACTCACTCATATAAACATACAACATAGGATAAACCCACTAAAATTGGTACATCTAAACAAACTAAACGAAAGAGAGGACCCTAACTAAAATGCTTAATCCCCATCCTGAAAGGCAAAGAGGATGGATATCAGAAGAAGAAAACAGGAAACAACCTAGGAACCTGCTACAGAGGGCCTCTGAAAGCCAGAAGAAGAAAACAGGAAACAACCTAGGAACCTGCTACAGAGGGCCTCTGAAAGCCAGAAGAAGAAAACAGGAAACAACCTAGGAACCTGCTACAGAGGGCCTCTGAAAGCCAGAAGAAGAAAACAGGAAACAACCTAGGAACCTGCCACATAGGGCCTCTGAAAGCCTCTGCCCTGCAGAATATCAAAGCAGATGCTGAGCCTGATGGCCAACTGATGAGCAGAGCGAATGGAATTTTATGTAAGAAGTGGGAAATAGAAGAGCTGGAGAGGACAGGAACTCCACAAGGAGAGCAACAGAACAAGAAAATTTGAACACAGGTAACTTCCCAGAGACTCATACTCCAACCAGGGACTATTCATGGAGATAACCTAGAACCCCTGCACAGATGTAGCCCATGGCAGTTTAGTGTCCAAGTGGGTTACATAGTGATGGGAAGAGGGACTGCCTCTGACATAAACTGATTGGCCTGCTCTTTGATCACCTCCCTCTGAGGGGGGAACAGCCTTACCAGGCCACAAAAGAAGACAATGTAGCCATTCCTGATGTGATCTGATAGACTAAGATCAGAAGGAAGGAGAGGAGGACCTCCCCTATGAGTGGACTTGGGGAGGAGCATGCATGCAGAAAGGGGAGGAAGGGTGAGATGGGGAGGGGAGGAGGGAGGGGCTTCTGGGGGAATACAAAATGAATAAAGTGTAATTAATAATAATAACAAAAGAATAAAAAGGGGGGATTTAATAGAGTGTGTTGCACAGTATGGTTTGGGGCAGCCTACCAATGGCAGACCCACATTGGAGAAGCTCAATCTATAAAACCCTAAGCCAGAAGAAGCTGCTTCTAATAACAAGAAAGGAATGCAGCAATAGCAGCCACCAGAGGGGTGAACTTGCCAGCAAGCATGCAGGCAAACAGGCAAAAAGAAGAGCCTTTCTTTTTCTATATTCTTTCATCTGGGCTGCTTCCCAAAGTTCTGGGAACACTTAGGATGGGTCTTAGAGCTTTAAATAATTTGCTCATGAAAATTACTCACAGGAGTATCCATCAGCCTGCTATTTAGTTGATTCCTGATCCAGTCACTGTGACAACCAAGATTAACCATGGCACTCTGCATATAATTATGGTTGAGAAATGTAAATTTTAAATTGTGTATTTTGGGTAATAAAATTAGTATAGAAGTTGCTATCTCTGCAGTCACAGACTGTTGCTGTCTACAGACTTTATCCTGGGGAAACCTGCAAGTGACAAGCCTGCAAAATACATTATAACTATACCTGCAATTTGCATGTGAGCCATAAGGAGCCACTTATCTTCCTACATTTGCTCCGGGGCAAAGTAAAAATTTGCACACTGACCTGTGTGGCTAATGTTGATAAATTAAGGGTAGCTACTAATATATCAAGTAATGAAGTCCAGATTGTGGTTGTAAGCTAAAAGCAGACCTTTGTGTTTCTTCAAAATCATGTAGGTGGAATTAGTCACTGAGGTGAACCCTTGCCAGACTTAGCCGTTTTCAGATAGCTGTAATGTTCAAAGCAGAGAAGCAGAAACATCTCAAATAAATAGTAGGCTTGACTTGAGATTGTATACAACATAGAACACAAGAAGAAAAAAATTCTTGCCTATTTCATAGTTTTGTTGGGCATCACATGGACACTCATGCAAGAGTGCACATACACAAATGAGGGCACATGGTCACGCACATGTACACACAACTGTTTACATGCATACATACACTCTTCCTAACACGGCTTACAATCACAACAAAACAATGGGAGCAGGATTTCTCCTTTTATATGAAAGTTAGAACCTGTGATGTAATGAAATGTGTGTTTTCAGATTATGAGCATCAGGAGTACAAGCCAGTGGTCCCTGAGAGCAGAACTAATCAGATAAGGACATTAAAACAGCATTATACATACAGCTTGTATGTTCAGAAATAAAGAAGAAAATATGTGCATTAATAGAAATTTGTGTTTCTATTAAAGACCTACATCCCAGAGGTAAATATTACATTAGAAAAAAAAAACTAATGAATTAGACAACAATAAAATCATTCTAAAGATAAGTGTGGAGAAAAGAAGAAAAGAAGCAAAACAAAATCAATAAGAACTCACACTCACTCGCAAACTGCGGCCAGCTTTAACTAATGCAGCACAACCTGAGATTCCATGAGTGGAGGACTGAAAAAGTATTTCAGGGATGACACAAAAAGCAGCGCTAAAGAGATGAGGACATTAAACCAGTATTATACATGCATATTTTCTTCAAAAATATGAAGAAAAACATTCATTAATAGAAACCAGTATGTATTAATTAAAAGAAACAATGACTAAGAATTTTATAATTTTATAAGCCCGTTGACCCAATAAACACAATAAATCAAAACACAAGAAACACAAACAGGAAAAAAAAATTTACAGAATTATGTAAGAGGGTTAACAGGATGACAATAATATTTTGAGAAATAACACAAGCAAGAAGATTTTGTGAAACAACATTTTAAAGTTAAGAAAAAAGAGAGGCATGCACCCATGGTGGAGTCCTAGTCCATGCTACTGCAGAGGGCCATGTCTGGGTCTATGACCCTGCAGCAGCAGGTAGTTTGTGTTGATGTCCATGGTACATGTTACCACCAAAAGCCATGTGGACATCCCTGGTCTGGGCTTCTGCCTGGGACCATGCTCATGTCCAAGGGCTGCACAGAGCTGTTCCCACCCCTCACCAGTTGCATTGGTCAGGAGAGTGGACCCCATCACTCTGCAGGGTAATGCTAGAGAGCTAGCCCCAATGCTGTGAGTGAGAGCCCGTCCTGAGAGCTGGCTGCCTCAGGCAAGAGAGCTGGTGTCTCTCCTCACCTCAGCAAAGTGCTAGAGCTGGCTTTGGTGGTGTGGGCACAGGAATGCTCATGGGTTGACCAACTCAGCTTCCAGTGAGGCCCAGGTCCAAGGCATTGAGTTGACCCACCCCAACATCTGCCCCTCTAGGAAATGCTAAAGCACATGAAAGAGCTGGTCCTACAGATCTAAAGCTGCAGAATCTTCATGACATAGGACAACAACAGTATATCCAAGAGGAATTCTGGTGAGGATCCAGTATTAATAGTGTAGCAGAAGCTAAAGACCTTGAACCAGATCAATGACTCATTGTAATGAACATTTGCAGGTAAAGATGTTTGGACAAAAAAAAAAAAAAAAAAAAAAAAAAAAAGCATATTTGGAGACACACTGTGATACATTACAGTTTCCATGATGAGATGGTGTTTGTTTTCTTTTCTTTTCTTTTCTTTTTTTTTTTTTTTTTCTTATTGGAGGAGGTTGCAAAGGTAGAGAGCAGATATGAAGTGATTGGGAGATGAGTAGGAGGTGAAATTCACAAAGAATCAATAAAAAGTTTTTAAAATTGAGGAATAAAAGACACTTTTGAGCTACAACTAGATTCAATACCCAGCAAGACTGTACTTTAAAAGTAAAAGTGAGCTATATCCCAGAGGCCTGTTGCCACTAGGGACAGACAGGTGAGACCCCTATGCTGTAGTCTCCTGTCATCTGCCACCTCCCAAGTCCAGCAGCAATGAGCTATATCCTGTCCCTAGTATGCTCCATCTTAGGGCCCACAGCTCTACCTGCATTCCTGGAGATTTACTATCATCAAGGACCATCAGATGAGGCTCCCTTCCTCCATAATTCTCAGCCTGCCTGGTCCTCTTGCTAAACCCAGCAGTGTTGAGGCCCACATCATCACTGTGCACACTATTCTAGGCTCAAAGCTCTGCCTATATCTCCAGTGCTCTGCTGTCATCAGGTACCAACCGGTAAGACTCACTTGCCCATCCTTTGGTCACTGGTTCCCAACAGAGGTAAACTGCACCTGCTCCTCAGTGAGCCACTTTCTGACTCACAACTCAGCCTGAATTACTGGAGGCCTTCCACTACCAGAGACAGACTAAAGGCTAAAGGTTGGTATAAGAACACGATCAACAAGATCCAGGGCACTATGGTACCACCAAAATCCAGATATTTTACTACAGCAAGCCCAGGATACCCTAACACAGCTGAAGCACAAGAAAATTACCTTAAATCCAATATTATGAAGATGATAAAGGCCTTTAAAAAGGAAATGAATGAGTTCCTTAAAGAAATACAGGAAAGTACAATAAAAAAGGAGAAGAAAATTAATAAAATGTTTGAAAATAAAAATAGAAGGAACATTTAAGCTGTGGGCTGGCTTTCCCCAGGGTCAGATGATTGTTCAAGGTTCCTGAATAAACTGCATTGAAAAAAAAAAAAAAGGAAAGTGAAAAAAAAATAGGAGGAACAAATTATATATATATATATATATATATATGCATATACATATGTATGTATATATAATTTGTGTAAATGTATATATACATATGTATAGATGTATATATATGTATGTATGTATGTATATGTATATATGTGTGTATGTATGTATGTATGTATATAAACTGAGGGAATCCTGGAGATGGAAAACCTAGGTAAGCAAACAGAAACTACAGCCCCAAACATCACCAACAGAATATAAGAGATAAAAGAGAGAATCTCAGGTATAGAAGATTCAATAGAAGAAATTGATACATCAGTCAAAGAAAATGTCAAATCTAAAAAGTTTCTAACAGAAAACATCCAGGAAATTTGGGACACTATAAAAAGACCAAATCTAAGAATGATAGGAATAGAAGGAGAAGTTTCCCAGCCAAAAGGCCCATAAAATGTTTTCAACAAAACAACAGAAGAAGGCCCTTCTTGCTAGTACACCGCGAGTGCCATGTCTCTGCAGACCCGGCTCCTGACCTCCGTTCCTCGTCCTCCAGCTCAGACCTCTGTGCTCGGGCTCCGGTGTTGGGTGCAGGCCTGGTGTGGTCTCCCAATTGACTGAACAATGCAGAAGGATAGTGGCCCACTGGTGCCTTTACATTATTTTGGTTTCGGCTATATAGCCCTGGTTGCTATCGGCG
This sequence comes from Meriones unguiculatus, assembly GCF_030254825.1. Taxonomy (NCBI): domain Eukaryota; kingdom Metazoa; phylum Chordata; class Mammalia; order Rodentia; family Muridae; genus Meriones; species Meriones unguiculatus. Next base: position 50,108,022 of record NC_083359.1, read on the forward strand.
GAATTATTGGCTATGCAAAAGCAGGTAGTGTGGCGTCTCTGGCTGCTGGACTCTTCTTCGGGGGCCTGGCAGGCCTGGGTGCTTATCAGCTGTCTCAGGATCCCAGGAATGTGTGGGTTTTCCTAGCCACATCTGGGACGTTGGCTGGCATTATAGGGATGAGATTCTACAACTCTGGGAAATTGATGCCTGCAGGCTTAATCACAGGTGCCAGTTTGCTGATGGTTTCCAAACTTGGGACTAGCTTAGCTCACCACATTCGTAGTGGCCATGTCCCTGCGTGGGCTCATGAAGAGTTGAAGGTCTCCAAACTCCCACATTACAGTGTATGAAGAGATAAGCGCACAATATGTGCATATTCTGACACCTTACAGAAACGGACACTGAGCACGCTGAGGTGAAGATGAGCTGTTACCATGCTAACTGTTGAGAGGCGGCAACTGTCTAACCTGAGTGCCAGCAGCTGACATCAGCCCTGTGTTATGATGGCTCTCCTGTCTGTACTAGCAGATAAGGGGTGAAATGTTGGGTGTGAACAGGGACCCCCAGAGCTACACGTCCTGCCCTGAAGTGTGTGAAATCTCTTGCTGACATTTGTGATGTGGGGTCTCTTGCATCGGTCTGCTATGAAATTATATCACAGTAAAAATAAAGTTTGCTATTAAGAAAAAAAAAAAGAAACAAGAAAATTTCCCTAACCTAAAGAAAGAGATGCTTATAAATGTATAAGAAGCTTAGCAGACACCAAATAGATTGGACCAAGAAAAAAATCCCCACCACCACTACATAATAATTGAAACACTAAATGTATAAAACAAAGAATGAATATTAAAAGCTACAAGAGAAAAAGATCAAGTAATATATAAAGGCAGAATTATTAGAATTATACCAGATTTCTCAACAGAGACTTTAAAAGCCAGAAAGCCTGGGCAGATGTCTTGCAGTCTCTAAGAGACCACAGATGCCACCCGAGGCTACTATACCTAGCAAAACTTTCAATCAACATAGCAGGAGAAAACAAGGTATTTCATTAAGAAATTAAGACAATATCTTTCCACAAATCCAGCCCTACAGAAGATACTAAAAGGAAAACTCCAACAAATGAGGCTAACTACACCCAAGAAAGAAACAAACACACTACCACCACTCTCCTTCCCTCTTCTTCTCCTGTGCCCCTCCCCCAGTCCAATGATAGGGGAGGTCCTCCTCCCCTTCCATCTGACCATAGTCTATCAGGACTGGCTTCTTTCTCTTCCTCTGTGGATTGGTAAGGCTGTTCCCCTCTCAGGTAGAGGTGATCAAAGAGCCAGCCCATGAGTTCATGTCAGAGATGGTCTCTGGTCCTATTATTTAGGGAACCCACTTGGATACTGAGCTGGTTTAGGCTACTTCTGTGCAGGGGTTCTAAGTTATCTCCATGCATGGTCCTTGGTTGGTGTAACAGTCTCAGAAAAAAAAAAAAACATCTGTGCCCAGGTTTCTTGGTTCTGTTGCTCCTCTTGCGGAATTTCTGTTCCCTCCTGGCCTTTCTATCTTCTTCTTCTTTCATAAGATTCCCTGCACTCTGCCTAAGTTTAGCTATGCATCTCAGCATATATTTTGATACCCTGCTGGGTGGAGTCTTTTAGAGGCCCTCTGTGATAGGCTCCTGTCCTGTTCCTTGTTTTCTCCCTCTTCCGATGTCTGTCTCATTTGTCTTTCTGCATGAAGATTGAGCATCTTACTTAGGATCTACCTTCTTGAATAACTTCCTTAGACATACAGATTTTTACAGATTTTAGTATGATTATCCTATATGCTATGTCTAATAACCAGTTATAAGTGAGTACATACCATGTGTGTCTTTCTGCTTCTGGGATACCTCACTCAGGATGATCTTTTCTAGATCTCACCATTTGCCTGCAAATTTCATGACTTCTTTGTTTTTAATTGCTGAGTAGTATTCCATTGTACCACAATTTCTATATCCATTCCTCAGCTGAGGGACATCTGGATTGTTTCTAGCTTCTGGCTATTACAAATAAAGCTGCTACGAACATGGTTGAGCAAATTTCCTTGTTGTATACTTGAGCATCTTCTGGATATATGCCTAGGAGTGGTATAGCTGGATCTTGAGGTAGCACTATTCCTATTTGTCTGAGAAAGCCCCAGATTTATTTCCAAAGTGTTTGTACAAGTTTACATTCCCACCCAGAATAGCTAAAACAATCCTCTACAATAAAAGATCTGGAGATATCTCATCCCTGATCTCAAGCTGTACTATAGAGCAACAGTAATAAAAACTACATGGTACTGATATAGAAACAGAATGGTAGATCAATGGAATTGATCAGAAGACCCAGAAATAAACCCACATACTTATGGACACCTGATTTTTGACAAAGATGCCAAAACCATACAATGGAAAAAAAAAAAAAAGAGCATTTCCAACAAATGGTGCTGGTCTAACTGGATGTTTACATGAAGAAAAATGCAAATAGATTCATACTTATCACCCTGCACAAAACTAATATCCAAGTCAATCAAAGACCTCAATATAAAAACAGACACACTAAACCTGTTAGAAGAAAAATGGGGAAGAGCCTTGAGCTCATTGGCACAGGAGACTACTTCCTGAACAGAACACCAACAGCACAGGCTCTACGAGCGTCAATAAATGGAATCTCATGAAACTGAAAAGCTTCTGTAAAGCAAAGGACACTGTCATCAGAACAAAATGACAGCCTACATATTGAAAAAGGATCTTCACCAACCCTATATCTGACAGAGGGCTAATATCCAGAATACATAAAGAACTTAAGAAATTAAACAGCAACAAATCAAATAACCCAATTAAAAAATGGAGTGCAAAGCTAAACAGAATTCTCAATAGAGGAACATAGAATGGCAGAGAAACACTTAAAGAAATGCTCAACATCCTTAGTCATCAGGGAAATGCAAGTCAAAATGACCCTGAGATTTCACCTTACACCCTTCAGAATGGCTAAGATCAACAACTCAAGTGACAACATATGCTGGAGAAGATATGGAGAAAAAGGAACCCTACTCCATTGCTGTACCATTTTTTTAATGGATTACTTGTTTTGTTGCTTTTTTAACTTCTTGAGTTATTTATATATTCTGGATATTAGCCCTCTGTCAGATACAGGGTTGGTGAAGATCCTTTCCCAGTCTGTGAAAGCTGTAATTTTGTTCTGATGACAGTGTCCTTTGCTTTTTGTGGCTTTTCAGTTTAGTGGGGTTTCATTTATTGATTGTTGCTCTTAGAGCCTGTGCTGTTGGTGTTCTGTTCAGGAAGTTGTCTTCTGTGCCAATGAGATCAAGGCCCTTGCCCACTTTTTCTTCTAACAGATTTAGTGTGCCTGGTTTTATGTTGAGGTCTTCAATCAACTTGGACTTTAGTTTTTTGCAGGGTTCAAAATATTGTAGCAGCTTTATTCATAATAGCCAAAACCTGGAAACAACCCAGATGTCCCTCAGCTGAGGAATGGATACAGAAATTGTGGTACATTTACACAATGGAATACTACTCAGCAATTAAAAACAAGGAAATCATGAAATTTGTTGGCAAATGGTGGGATCTAAAAAAGATCATCCTAAGTGAGGTATCCCAGGAGAAGAAAGACACACATGGTATGTACTCACTTATAACTGGGTATTAGACATAGCATACAGGATAATCATCCTAAAATATGTACACCTAAAGAAGCTAAGTAAGAAGGAGGACCCTGGGTAAGATGAGCAATTATCACTCAGAAAGGTAAATGGGATGTACATTGGAAGATGGAGAAAACAGGGAACAAGACAGGAGCCTACCATAGAGGGCCTCTGAAAGATTCTACCCAATAGGGTATCAAAGCAGATGCTGAGAGTCAAAGCCAAACTTTGGGCAGAGTTTAGGGAATCTTATGAAAGAAGGGGGAGATAAAAAAGACCTGGAGGGACAGGAACTCCACAAGGGGAGCAACAGAACCAAGAAATCTGGGTTCAGGGGTCTTTTCTGAGACTGATACTCCAACCAAGTACCATGCATGGAGATAACCTAGAACCACTGCACAGATGTAGCCCATGGCAGTTCAGTATCCAAGTAGGTTCCCTAGTAAGGGGAACAAGGACTATCCCTGACATGAACTCAGTGGATGGCTCTTTGATCACCTCCACCTGATGGGGGAGCAGCCTAATCAGGCCACAGAGGAAGACAAAGAAGCCAGTCCTGATGAGACCTAATAGGCTAGGGTCAGACGGAGGGGGAGGAGGACCTCCACTCTCAGTGGACTTGGAGAGGGGCATGGGAGGAGATAAGGGAAGGAAGGTAGGATTGGGAGGGAATAAGGGAGAGGGCTACAGCTGGGATACAAAGTAAATAAACTATAATATAAAAAGTAAAAATAAAAATGGGGTACTGAACTAAACAGAAAATTCTCAACAGAGAAATCTCTAATTACTGAGAAATGTTAAAGAAATGTTAAAAATCCTTAGTCATCTGGGAAGTGGTATCAAAATGTATCTGAGAGTCCATCAGATTCCATCTTGGATGGAATCTTGGTTAAGATAAAAAACTCAACTGACAGCACATGCTGGCAAGGATATGGAGCAAGGGGAACACTCCTCCATTGTTGGTAGGAGTGCAAACTTGTACAACAACTTTCTAAATCAATCTGATGGTTTATCAGAAAACTTGGAATGCTTCTACCTCAAGACCAGATATACCAGTCCTAGGCATACACCCAAAAGATGTCCCACCACACCACAGGGAGACTTGCTAAAGTATCTTCACAGCAGCTTTATTTGTAATAGCCAGAAACTGGAAACAACTTAGATGTCCTTCAACTGAAGAATGGATAAACAAACTGTGATATATTTATACAGTGGAATGCTAACTACTGAGCTATTAAGAACAAGTACATCATGAAATGGATGGAACTATAAAATATTATCCTGAGTGTGGTAACCCAGACCCAGAAAGACATGGATAATATGTACTCACTTTTAAGTGGATATTAGCCATAAAGTATAGGATAGCCATCCTACAATCTACAGACCCAAAGAAGCTAAGTAACAAGGAGGGCCAAAAGGAGAATGCCTAAATGTCACTTAAAAAGGGAAATAAAATAGATACCTGAAGAAAATGAAGGAAAGGAACTGTGTGAGAAAGGGGGTGGGGAGGGGCATGGGCTTGAAAATCAGATTGGGGAAAAGATGGAGGACTGGGAAAGAAAACTTAAATTGGTATTGGGGGCATCTCTTGGATAGGGAAAGCTCCTGGGAGTCTATGGTGTGACCCTAGCTGAGACTCCTAGCAGTGGGAGATTTGGAGACTGAAGTGGCCACCTCCTGTAGCCAGGTGGGACTTCCAATGGAGGCAGGGGACACCGACCCACACAAAAATCTTTAACCCTCCCAATCAGTGGCTGGCCCAACTTGAGTTGCATACTATGAGAAAGAGTCCACCCTGACACTATTAATGATATTCTGTTATTTTTGCAGACAGGAGGCTAGCATAACAGTCATCTGAGTGGCTTCACATAGCAGCCACTGAAAACAGGTACAGAGACCCACAGCCAAAATCAGGCAGAGCTCAGGGAATCTTATGGAAGACAGGGAGGAAGGATTGAAAGAGCCAGAGAGGTCAAGGACACCACAAAAAAAAAAAAAAAAAAAAAAAAAAAAAAAAAAAAAAAAAAAAAACTACAAAATCAACTAACCTGGACTCCTAGGGGCTCACAGAGACTGAACCACCAACCAGAAAGCATCCATGGGACAGTTCTAGGCATACGTGTAACAGATGTACAGCTTGATCCTTGTGTGGAACTTCAAACAGGAAGAGCAGGGGCTACTTCTGAGTCTGCTGCCTGCCGAGGCAGGTAGATACCCATGGGAGATCTCTGAGAAGAAAGGGAGGGAGCCACCAGGCTAGGAGGAAGGGAGAGGGAGAATCTGGAAGGAGAGGATAGAGGGGAACTTCCTACCAGGATATAAAGTTAATTTTAATTAGTTAATGAAAAAAAGTGAAAGTGATAGGTGCAAGAAGTGTATTACAATATTGTACTTACAACTGCTCTAAGAACAGTCTCACATGTGTGTATATGTGTGCATAGTTAGATAGATATAGATAAATAGATATAGAGCAGAGACCGATACAGATATATAGAGAGATGATAGATAGATAGATAGATAGATAGATAGATAGATAGATAGATAATGCATGTTACTCAAGTATTCTTGTGTGATGGCATAATAGTTTGTTTGTTTTTAGTTTTTCGAGGCAGGGTTTCTCTTTGTAGCCTTGGCTGTCCTGGACTTGCTTTGTAGAGTGGACTGGCCTCGAAGTCAAGGAGATCCACCTGCCTCTGCCTCCCCAAGTGATGTGATTACAGCTGTGTGTCACCTTGCCTGACTACATAATTCTTTTTTAAGAAAAGACTGTTTTAGGCATACAAAAATCTATCAGAAGTAGATTGGCAACCACAAAGATGTTAAGAAAATTTTATCAGCAGAAGAAATTTTTCTCACAGAGTTATGTAACCACACAAAACAATGAAAAACACCACAAGTAAATATGGTGCTGTCTATGACTTTTCTTGTATTTTATGTTTCTTTAAAATCTATTCTACTTTTTAAAATAAAATATTACTGCTTAGAGAGGTCTGGCATGTGGTTATCATATTCTCTATTTTAGAGACAAGAAAACTTTCTCACACAAGGGAAATCATCTTCTGAGTGTGAGTCCATATCTCTCTCACAAAGATTCCCTTGATTCAAACTATCAGATTGGTTAATAAGTTCTCACTTTTCAACAAGTTGATAAATTTGAGGAGGCTTTAAAAGACACTCAACTAACTGGAATTGTTCTGGTAATGAGAAACTTTTAATAGAACAGAGGTCTGAAACCAACAAATAACTCTTAAGTCCACCCAATGCTGTTTCCCTCTTCTCTTAGTCTACTCAATGACATTTTTTGCTGCCCAATATTACTCATCTATTTCTTTCCTAAAGTAGATTATTTGAATTGGTCCTTGTGAGAGATTGATGTATCTATTAAGTTTGTTCCATGGTGAAACTTAGTGGGAACAATAAATTTCACAAGCATGTTTTCTATAGGATGTCATGTAATCATAAAAATGTTGGCTTACATGGTAAATCTATGAGAAAGGAAAGACCATGAATTATGTTCCCCATACAACTCTTATTCAATTATTTGTGTAACTCAGGCTTAAATGCTTATAGTGGCAATCAAGGTGATCAGAACAGGATACACCTCTTAAGATTAATGTCATCATGCTTGGGAAATCCTGTGGAAGAGAGTAGAGGGGAAGGATTTAGGAGCCAGAGGTGTCTAAGACACCACAGCGCACACACTCAACTAAGCAGGGCTAGGAGGGGCTCAGAGGGATCGAAGTGGCAATCAGGAAGCCTGTATGGGTAGTTCCTCTGTATATATGTTGTGTAGCTTGGTGTTCTTGTGGGACTCTTGACAGTGGGAGTGGGAGCTATTGCTGAGTCCTTTGCCTGGTTTAGGGATGCTTTTCCTTCTTCTTAGTAACCTTGTCCAGTCTTGATATGAGGGTTTATGCTTAGTCTTCTAACTTGTTTTGCTGTGTTTGTTTGATATCCCTGGGAGACCTGCTATTTTTCTGAAGGAAAATAGATAAAAATTGGATCTGGGGAAGAGGGAAGGTAAGGGAGGATGAGAAAAATGTAGGGAGGATAAATTTGTTGAGATGTAATGTATGAGAGAATAATTTAAAAATTAATGCCATCTTTGAAAACAAAGACGTCCTTAAGTGAGATGATGACACCAAGAAGCTGAAAACAACAAGATCTAGTGCTGATTCTCTACAATCGGGAAATAAAAATGTTAAGAAATTAGGCTTTGGGGCTGGGGGGATAGCTTAGTTAAATCACTTGCCCTGTAAGTGTGAGGATTAGTATTTGGATCCACAGAACCAACATGAAAGCCAGGCAGATGTGGTGACCCATATGCCATGACAGCACTGGGGAGGGAGCAGAGGCAAAGAATCTGAAGACAAGCTGGCTATCTAAAATAGCCAAAACCAGCTAGCATGTCCATCTCATACCTCTTTACTTTGTCAGGTTACCTTCTGTTACTTTCTGGGTTTTCCCCAACTGCCACAGCAAGGGTATACAACTAGAGCAGCCGAGTCTGTCTAAGCTTGGATTTTAACCCCCAAGTCCTCTGCCTGTAAGGAAAGGTGGAGGCATGTTACAGAAACTGGTAGAGTGGGCTGGTAGACTCAATAATGGGGGGCATTTAGACCACATTTAGACCTAGCTGTGGAATACAGTTTATTAGAGAGAAGTATTGGGTTCTTGGGACTTTGAAAGACAGCTATTCACCATATTGAATTCAGTCCTCAGATCACAGTTCTATAACCAAGTTCTCTAGATGCTTTACTTATTGCAACAGTGCAGGGGAAAAAAAAAGGTCCAAGACATTGCTGTTATTATCCATAGACACTGCCTTTAAGGGAGAAACTAAATGCTGCTTTCCATTCCTATCCACTGCTTCTCACCTATTTGTTGTGTAGTTATTTCTTCTCAATGGAAACACTTCCTGGAGGGCTGAAGAGGCTCAGAAGACTCAGGAAGCTCAGAATCCCAAAATTCACAAAGCCATTATTCAAAGTGGCAGGCAACTTCTAGTCAGATGAGATTTCCAGTGGGGGCTGCTTGCACCATGGCCAGTACGCTGCAGAGATGTAGCATCCCTGGGCATTCAGCCATGCTTGGGTGGGCGTTTGATGAAGAAGTTCCTGTAACTTCTATGCTCTGTAAGTAGCCACAGAAACCTATCTGCTTCACTAACCTTGACTTGATTGGAATCATTTTGCTGGTCTGTCATTGGTGCTTTATCTAGGGTGAATAATGTTTTGTTCACATCTCCCAAAGAAGGGTTATACGACAAAATCATATTGAATACAGTCTACAGCTCATGAATATATAATGAAGCCTGCCTACATACTCTCTTGTCAAAAAACCAACCAAACAAACAAAAACAAAAGTGGCAAAATAAACCCTTATAACCAGCCAGAATTATACTGTAGACACACTGCTTCATTGAAGAAAATAAACTATGTGTTATTTTTTCCAATTTCCATCAGTTGCTTATGACCTATTTTATCTCATGATCACATGGCAGGATAATAAATAATATCCCTCTATAGTTCTGCATGGGATCACTCTATGCTACAGAGGATGTGTCTTGTCCAAGCTAATTTTCAGTCCAGATAAGCAACAGGAAGTGAAGGGTCAATGGCTATGGAAAGTTTCATCTCTTCCACAAATCCGTGGTGGGAAGCAAATGCCTTCTGTTTGCAGAGACAAGACTTACCTCTTCCTCACATACATCAGGCAGACAGAGAAGGCTCACCAATCACCTTGTATCTGTGAGAAGAAAAGAGTATATTTTCAGAGAAGTCACATTTGTGGAGAAACCTCTTCTATAGGAGAAAGAAATACTGAAAATACAGAGCACACATAATATACAAAAAATGATTAGTCTACCTCAGGAAGGACTGAAGAGGTATTCCTGGGATGGATAGAGAAATATCAGAGAATGAATGAGGAGTCAAAATTGATCCCATATTCATTCTTTCGATGTGCTAATAACTGTTAAGTGGGACACATCCACAATAAGTATCAAACATGTTCAATGTCTTCCTATATTGTTGAGCCACTATCTCTAAATAGCCATATCTATCTACCGTTTTAGAATATTTGGAAATAGTTTTTCAGACTAGTTGAGATGGGGCATGCTGGATTAAGGTTGAATCCAATAAAACAACTTGCATGCTTTTATTAAGAAACAAAAGAGATATAAAGTGAATGAAAAGAAATTAGTTAATTAATTTAAAAACTAAAAAAGAAACAAAGAGGATACACAATGATGCTCCTGGAGATGAATGCTCCGTATAAATGTGGGCAGAGACTGGAGAGATGTTTCTACAAGCCAAGCAGTGTCCCTGGCTGCTGGCAGCCAGGAATACCAAGGAAGAAGCCTATCAAGCTTTCCCTCATCTTCCAGAATGAATGAAGCCTGGCAGCACTCAGCTTCTTCCCACTATTTTTTTTTTATCTCCCCATCTCCACCCTCTCTTTACACTACCTCCTCATTAGGTATTTGGATGAGGAGCCAGAGGCAAGATTACAGGGTACTATGGTGACAGTGAAGGGTGAGACTTCCTCAGGTCTACTTGTTCAGATCCCATCACTGAATCCTGGATCCTCTAGTCTCCATGGAGATGACTCTTTCTGCCTGGTTGCTGAGCTTCTGGCTGACAGCCAAGGAGAGAGCCAGAGGCAGGTGAACTTGAGCTCTGTGCTTCCAGCCCAGGCAGGTTTTAGAACAGGTACCTTTCTGCTTTTCACTCTGTATCTCCGCCTGTTGTGGACCACTTTTTGCTGGTTAAAGTCCATATGGCTAACTGCCATACATGACTGTGGTAGGTGTGACTTTTGATATCCTAACAAAGTCAAGCATCCTCAAAATTATGATAAAACATCCAAATCCCTCAGGGACTCTGAAGAATGCCAAAGCTTTCCATCCTGTGGCAGAATGTAGAATGTCAAAAGGAGGCAAGAGGAGGAGGCAGAATGTACTCTTTTTTTTATTTTTATTAATTACACTTTATTCACTTTATATCCCCCCATAAGCACCTTCCTCCTCCCCTCCCAGGCCCACCCTCTTTCCCCTTCTTCACGCATGCCCCTCCCAAAAGTCCACTGATAGGGGAGGTCCTCCTCTCCCTCTTTTTTATCTTAGTCTAACAGATCTCATCAGGAGTGGCTGCATTGTCATCTTCTGTGGCCTGGTAAGGCTGCTCCCCCCTCAGGGGGAGGTGATCAAAGAGCAGGCCAAACAGATTATGTCAGAGGCAGTTCCTCTTCCCATTACTATGTAACTCACTTGGACACTAAACTGCCATGGGCTACATCTGTGCAGGGGTTATAGGTTACCTCCATGCATGGTACATGGTTGGAGCATGAGTCTCTGGGAAGACCCCTGTGTTCAAATTTTTGGTTCTATTTCTCTCCTTGTGGAGTTCCTGTCCACTCCAGATCTTACTATTTCCCACTTCTTACATACTATTCCATGCACATTGCCCAACAATTAACCATAAGTCTCAGCATCTGCTTTGATAGTCTGCAGGGCAGAGCCTTTCAGAGGCCCTCCATGGTGGGTTTCTAGGAGGTTTCCTGTTTTCTTCTTCTGATGTCCATCCTCTTTGCCTTTCAGGATGGGGATTGAGCATTTTAGCCAAGGTCCTCTCTCTTGATTAGTTTCTTTAGGTGTACAGAGTTTAGTAGGTTTATCCAATGTTATATGTCTATATGAGTGAGTATATACCATGTGTTTCTTTCTGCTCCTGGGACAGCTCACTCAAGATGATCCTTTCCAGGTCCCACCATTTACCTGCAAATTTCATGATTTCCTTATTTTTCATTGCTGAGTAATACTCCATTGTATAGATGTACCACAATTTCTGCATCCATTCTTCAGTTGAGGGGCATCTGGGTTGTTTCCAGCTTCTGGCTATTACAAATAAAGCTGCTACAAACATGGTTGAGCAAATGTCCTTTTTGTGTACTTGAGCCTCTTTTGGATATATGCCCAGGAGTGGTATGGCTGGATCTTGAGGAAGCACTATTCCTAGTTGTCTAAGAAAGTGCCAGATTGATTTCCAGAGTGGTTGTACAAGCTTACATTCCCACCAGCAGTGGAGGAAGGCTGCCCTTTCTCCACAGCCTCTCCAGCATGTGCTGTCACTCGAGTTTTTCATCTTGGCCATTCTGTTGGGTGTAAGGTGAAATCTCAGGGTCATTTTGATTTGCATTTCCCTGATGGATAATGAGGATGAGCATTTCTTTAAGTGTTTCTCTGCCATTCGATATTCCTCTACAGAGAATTCTCTGTTTAGCTCTGTTCCCCATTTTTTGATTGGATTACTTGGCTTGCTGCTTTTCAGCTTCTTTAGTTTTTTATATATACTGGATACTAGCCCTCTGTCAAAAAAAGGTTTGGTGAAGAATCTTTCCCAATCTGTAGGCAGTCGTTTTGTTTTGAGGATGGTGTCCTTTGCTTTACAGAAGCTTTTCAGTTTCATGAGGTCCCATTTATTGATTGTTGATCTTAGAGCCTGTGCTGTTGGTGTTCTGTTCAGGAAGTTGTCTTCTGTGCCAATGAGTTCAAGGCTCTTCCCCACTTTTTCTTCTAACAGGTTTAATGTGTCTGGTTTTATGTTGAGGTCTTTGATCCACTTGGACCTTAGCTTTGTGCAGGGTGATAAGTATGGATCTATTTGCATTTTTCTACGTGTAGACATCCAGTTAGACCAGCACCATTTGTTGAAGATGCTATCTTTTTTCCATTGCTTTTTTCCATTGGTTTTGGCATCTTTGTCAAAGATCAGCTGTCCATAAGTGTGTAGGTTTATTTCTGGGTCTTCTGTTAGGTTCCATTGATCCACCATTCTGTTTGTATGCCAGTACCATGCATTTCATGTTAAAGTCTTGGAGATATCAGGGATACAAGGCACATATCTAAACATAGTAAAGGCAATATACAGCAAGCCTATAGCCAACATCAAACTAAACAGAGAGAAACTTAAAGAAATCCCACTGAAATCAAGAACAAGGCAAGGCTGCTCACTCTCTCTATATCTCTTCAACATAGTTCTTGAAGTCCTTGCTAGAGCAAGAAGACAGTTGAAGGAGATCAAGGGGATACAAATTGGAAAGGAAGAAGTCAAATTATCACTATTTGCAGATAGGATAGTATACCCGAGTGACCCCAAAAATTCTACCATGGAACTCCTACAGCTGATAAGCACCTTCAGCAAAGTGGCTAGATACAAAATTAACTCAAAAAGAAAATCAGTATCCTTCCTGTATACAAAAGACAAAATGGCTAAGAAAGAAATTAGGGAAACAACACCCTTCACAATAGTCACAAATGACATAAAGTACCTTGGTGTAACCCTAACCAAGCAAGTCAAAGACTTGTATGAAAAAAATTACAAGTCCCTGAAGAAAGAATTAGAAGAAGATATCAGAAGATGGAAAGATCTCCCATGCTCATGGCTTGGCAAGATTAACATAGTAAAAATGCCCATCTTACCAAAAGCAATCTACAGATTCAATGCAATGCCCATCAATTACCAACACAATTCTTTACAGACCTGGAAAGAAAAATTCTCAACTTCATACGAAATAACAAGAAACCCAGAATTGCTAAATAATCCTCTACAATAAAAGATTTTCTGGAGGTATCTCCATCCCTGATCTTAAGCTGCACTATAGAGCAACAGTAAAGAATACATTCTTTTATAAGGAACCTATCCTGGTGATAAAGAGATGTAAACCTTTCTAGGAGTTTTATGGCCTGATTATCTTCCTCAGATTCCCACTCTGACTCTCAACATTATTCTATGGGAAACTTGTTTCCAAAATACACTTGGAAGGTACATGTAAAGTCAATTTGATTTTCTACAAAACAGAAAGTGTCCCTTTAAATTTTCTAAAACCTTACCCTTATAATATGAGTGATCAAATATGCAAGTAAGACATTTTGAGGGTATTAAGGATAGAGCATAAGTGGCAGAGAATTTCTTAAAATAGTTAGCACATTTATGGCAGATTAAGCTCTTGATTTTTTTTAATTACTGTGTTTGCAGCTGGGCATGGAGCTGCATGCCTGTAATCCCAACACTAAGACAGCCGAGGGGTGAATTTTGAGTTCAAGAATGGACTGGGCTACATAGCAGCAAAACAAAACAAGGATGATGGTCAGAGCATTGTGGATACTCCCCTATGAACTAAGGTGGTTGGAAGGATGACATGATAAACAAGCCTGTTCACATCTCAGCTGGTAATTATCTGTGGAGGTTTGCCTGGTGTTGACCTCACATGTGGATATGATGGCCAAAAGTCCCCTCACATCTCCAGGCTTCACACCAAGTCTTCATTAATCACTTCTGTAGCCACAGCTACAATTGTTTGCATTGGCAGCCCTCCTGAAAAAGCTTAAAAACCAAACCAACATCTATATCACTGGTACACTATTCAGACTGAGCAAGACCTGAAACTCCAAGGCTGTAAGAGTGGCAGCAACAGCCCCCTTGTGACTGGAGTATTGGGGTAAAGGTGATTGAAGATTGGGGTAAAGGTGGTGGCAGGAGAAACTACATTATCAGGTTCAAAATTGGTCATCTTGGTTAAGCTAGGAGGGTCAACAACACAGGAAGGTCAGCATAGAGCAGTCTCATTCCAAGAAGAAGCAGGGTTTTGATACCACTCCCAACCTCTGGATCTACTAAGAGAACTAATCTAGGTAAAGCCATGATTAGCTGTTACTTACATTTGTGTAGCCGTAACCAAAACAGCTAACTGAATGGTTTAAGGTGTGTGATAGCTCTTTTTGGAAAAATGTAAATGTCTACTTAATTAACCCAGATATGGCTCTGAAGGCAGATCAAAGAAATGATGTTATCTACATCCTACTTAGTGAAACAATGAGTTTATTTGGCTTCTTATAGGGGCATAGTTGAGTTGTTAGTTACAGGACTATACATCTTACCAACCAGGATGATGATTTCCCCATACTGGCACAGGTGAAATCCCCTTTAATTAGCCTTTTTTCTTCATATATCCTAGGATGTGCCAAGACTGCTGACATCCCAGAAGACTTACATACATTTGAGAACCAGTTCAGGAGGCAGTGCTAGATCTCAGCTCCCTCTACTCCTGTGTGTACAACAGGACCGATATCTCAGGACTCTGGTAAGTAATTGCGGCTGTTCTCATGAAGACAGCAATGGCTCTTCTGCTCAGAGGGCAGTGTTTCACAGCCAGGAAGAAATAAAGTTTTAGCTCACAGTTTTAGAAGTGTATGTCTGTCATGGCTTAGAGAAGCATGCAGAGCAGCTCATTCATGCCACAGTGGTCCAGGAGAAATGACCTAGGAAATGCAAGAAGGGCACAGGGCAAGAGATGTCCCCCAGGGACATGTTCCTAATAACCTGCTTTCTTCAACTAGACCACACCTCACACAGTTTCACCACCTCCCACGGTCTATTCAAATTCTGAATCCATCAAAGCATTGTTCCACCCATTCTGTCAGAGCCTTCAAGGTTTAATCTTTGTAAATGTTCTCACAATCTCACTCAGAGAGTGTGCCCCCAGTCCAATCAAGTAACCAGTAATAGTGGGCCACTAAGTCATTTTGAGGAAAGGAAACCTAAAATGTCATCATTATGAAGGTCAGGTGTGTGTGTGTGTGTGTGTGTGTGTATGTGTGTGTGTGTGTCTTTCTTTCTGTCTCTCCCAGAGTGCACATGGTACCATGGTGGTTTGAAAAGCTGACAAATGCTTTAAAAGCATTAACAGTTCAAGTGGAAAGCAGTCCCTGTGGCCCTCTCTGTCACCTCCCACCTTAGGAAAGGCATGTCTGCATACATGCTGCCTTCTAACTTGTCCTTTCAGTTCTGCTGAAGAGAACACAGAATTTTCTGACTATTGACTTCTCATCAGTAAAGGGCAGTTCCTGGATTAAGCTGATCATTCTCCCAAGTCCCTCCGAGTCTGACAGCTGTCGGGTAGAAAATTCCCAGCACCTTCTTGGCTGCTCTTTAATCGAGCACAGAGTATCAGCTTTCCTCTCCATCCTACCTTCTTCCCCATTTCCCACATTAGCAGACTCTGTGTCTTCCTTCAAATCACTCTTATTCTCTTCTGTGAACTATTCCTTCACACAACCCTAAAGGAAATTAGCTAATGTACTCCCACTGAAACCCCTAGACTTCATACAATGCACACCACCTGTGCTGCATTTATTTCAGTCACTTCTGTTTCATCTAAGGGAATAAAGTATGCCACACTCTCAGTTTAGGGCAGGAGCTGTCCACTCTGCATTCCCCGTGAAGCCATTGTGAAAGTTATGAAAGGGCCAGGTGCCTAGGGGAAACTTAAGGGGTTCTGGTGTTGTTAGCCATTGGGTTGACATTAACTTGAATGTTTCAAATTTTTCTTTTCTTTGTGATACTGGGTCTCACCCTGTTGCTTAGCCTGGTCTAGAATGCCTCACCTCCTGCCTCCTCTCCTAAGCATTGGGATAACAAGCAATCTTTATCATGCTCACTTAAAATAAGACTGTGTGTGTGTGTGCATGCACATGTGCATATAGAGGCCAGAGGACAACATCACTTGTCTTCTTCAGTCACTCTGCACCTAATTTTTGAAACAGGGTTTCTCAGTGAGCCTGGAGTCCCGGGATTCAGCTAGGCTAGCTGGCCACAGGTAAGCTACAGGTATCTGCCTACAACTTCATCAAACTCAAGTGCTGAGATTACACACATATTATTTTGCCAGGTTTTTCATGTTGGTTCTGACAATCTGGACTCAGACCCTTATGCAGTAAAACGCTATAAAAACAGCCACCTTCCCAGTTCCACAAACTGGATGTTTCTGAATGTCACACATCATTTGGAAGCAGCTGAGGTTGTGAGTCCCTGTCCTCTGTCTGGCAAATGGTTTTGTATAAGACATTTTGCCATTTAGCTGTTTCATGATTTTTTAGTTAAATTCCATTAACCTTTACCCAGCTCCCCTACAGCTGTTGTTTGAATGAGAATATCACTTGTCCCTGAAAAGCTAACTGGAGCTTTGAAGAGGAAGTCTCCATCAATCAGTGCTCTCTCGTAGGACAGCTCAGAGGAATACCAAAGAAAAACAACCTTTCTCTTCTGGAATCTGAGGTAGCCTGTTAACTCTAGCTGTGCCTAAAACCCACTCATACCCTAAACAGTCTTCTGTGGGCCTGAGACAGAATGTCAAAACCACACCTACAGTGAATCTGGCAGGAGTTACCCTTAAATGATGGAAGTCCCTACACTCTACCTCCCCCAGCCTTGGAATCCAGAAGCTGTTCAAAGCACTTTCCTCATCATTCCACATAAACACAGAGGGCTACTATCAGGGGGATGCCTGGGTACTGTGACATCTCCTAGAGAGAGAGGAGGCAGAAAGGAGTTAGGAGGAAGATGATGACCTGGGTGCTCTAGGCGGGGGTTCTCAGCCTGGGGGTGGCAACCCTGATGGTGTCGCATACCAGATATTCACATTACAATTCATAACAGTAGTGAAATTATATTTATGACAGAGCATAGAAATGACTTTATGGTTGGGGTCACCACCACATGACGTTAGAAGGGATGAAGCATTAGGAAGTTTGAGAACAACTTAGGTTGTGTTAGGGACACTTTTTCAAATACCTGAGGTCACAGAGAAGAAAGGAACCTTGAAAGATGCCCATAATAATGAATGTGCACCGCTCTCCTCCATAATCGTTCATCTCTAGTCCAACTGAAGATGCTCTGCTGCTAATGGTGTGGAACCCGAGTGTGTCCTGGACCATCAGTGAGGCCTTTCCCCCTCACTCCCTGTTCCCTAGTACTGCCTAGAGACGGGTTATGCTGTCTCTATTTTTAGTAGGCAAGTGAGGTTTAAACTTATTAAGAGCAGACAGATTCTAACTCTTCCCCCTTTATTATTTTAAAAGCCATATTAACCTGGTCTAGGCTGACCTGCTAAAAGCAATGAGGGTTGCTTATCAGGGACAAAACATTTCTCACTTGAAGATATCTTCTCTGCTGCTGACCACCTATCATTTAGAATTTATGGCAGTGACTATCACACAACACAGACCACTCCCCGCTGCAGATAGTATCAACCTTCTCAGGCTAGGGTGAAATTCTAGAAGCAATTAAGTGACATATGAAAGATGAGGAGTGTGTGAAAAAGCTTATTCTGAGTGCATGGCATTGGGCATTAGGAGGATATTTTTTTCTTAAAAGACAGAATACATAAAGAGACAGTACAGGAAATTAATAATCATTATAATTAGCAGAAGGCAAGCAATGTCTACTGGTCTGGAACTGCTGAAGAGATTTATATACTTGTTCTATCTGATCCTCTTAATAATGCTGAGAAAAATACTATGCTAAGTATCCTGACTTCCCGACTTTGCAGATGGGAAAATGAAGTTTTTTCCCAAATGCATACATCTGAGAAGCAAAGAGGCTGATGAATGCAAAGAATGGTGATGATGGCCTATGGAAGATGGCTGAGTTGGTAAGAGCACTTGACGTAAGTTCAAATCCCCAACACCTACATAAATGCCAGGCATGCAAATGGACATGTAGCTAAACTGATTTCTAAACATAAATGTTTAAAGCTATAGACTACATCTCATGGTTAGAGAAACCTCTTTCAGCAGTAGGTCTAAGTGGGGCCTCAGAACAGGTGAAGTGATGAAATTAAGTGATTTTTGAGACATTGATGTTACTTCATCTGAGGTCCAGGAATGTCACAGAGTAGAGAATGGAAGGACCAGGGAGCCAAAGGATAGGGAGATGTTAGAGCCCTGTCTTCTGTGCATGACATAGCTGTGAGATCACTGTAACTGCCTAAAGGGGAAGGTGAGCCTGGGAAGACGACTGTTTGGGATAAAGAAAGGGGTCAGTACTGGAGTAGTGGAGGGCTAAATGTAATCACAGTGTATTGTATACAAGTGTGATTTGTCAAAACTAAAAAAAAAAAAAGTGTTGAATACACATGCCTGTAAACCTAGTGTATGAAGACGGGAGGGTTGCTGTGGCTTGTTGGCCAGATAACTCAAAAGAAAATCTATGAACTCCAGATTTATCAAGAGATCTTAACTCAAGATAATAAAATAATAAAAAAGATACCTGTTTGCTGCCCCCCCCACATATACGCATACTTTGATGCATACACCACACACATAAACACAAATATACACCTCTACATACAAAAATAATGATGCCAACATAATTTTACATTTATTATAACAATTACATTACATGTCTTCATTTCTATAGAAGTGGAATCTCAACATCCAGGAAGGAATTTGAAATTCAAAAGAGATAGAGTGCCCAACGAGATAAAGTGAGGTATATTAAACACACCCACATATTGGCTTCTGTCTTCCCTGGGTTTTTGGTCTACTGCTAACTCTGATAACAGTTTGGTATCTGTTTCAGGTATGAATAGGATATCCTTAACCACTCAACACTCATCTCTGAGCACTGGCCAATAATGAAGTATCCTTTCAACTTACAGCTATTTGTATCTTGCATTGAGGAATTCCTTGAAGTGATGATTTTCCCTGGGCACTTGAGGAAGCCTTGCAGCCTCTAATCACTGGGTGCCTGCAGTACCCCCCCACACACACCTCAATTGGGATGATTAAAAAATTGCCTATATATAGCTGGCTAATTGTCTGCTAAGAGAATTCACTCTCAATTGAGTGTTCTCAACATTTACTCTGCATCATAGTCTGTGGGCTTGAGAGAACAGGTTTCTGAACATCATACACAGAATTTCTGAGAAGTTGCTTCTTGTGTAGGTCTAAAATTTGAATTTTCATAACTTGCTGGAGATGCTAACTCTGCTGGACTGGGAATCCTTGACTTGGCCTACTCTGTTCTGTGTTCAGAGCCATGTGTGTATCTAATCCTGAGAAGGTGCCTGGGGAGAACAGGTGGTGCTGGGAATTGTCCCCTCACCTTTCAGGAAAGTAGGGTCTGGCTTAGAAGCTGATTCTAAAAATTTCAGGTAACAGAAAGGAGTTGCATTTAGATCACATAAATTTAAGCCTGTACTAAACTACTGGATGGAGCTATGTACTCATGGCTACTGATTTTGCTTTGTGTTTTTTTAAATGTGTTCTTTGTGTGTGTGTGTGTGTGTGTGTGTTACACCCTGAAGAAAATGTTAGATCCTCTAGAGCTCTCCACTTTCCTGACACTGCGACCCTTTGATACAGTTCCTCATGCTTTGGTGACCTCAACCATAAAATTATTTTTGTTGCTACTTCATCACTGTGATTTTGCTGCTGTTATGAATTGTGATGTAAAGATCCAATATGCAGGGTCCCTTACATGCGACCCTGTGAAAGTGTCATTGGACTCCGGAGGGGTTGCATCCCATAGGTTGAGGACCCCTGATCTTGAGTTACCGGTACGTACTCAGAAGCAAGTTCCTGTCTTCTGGAGGAGCAGCAAGCACTTCTCCACACCGAGCCATCACTCCAGCCCCTCTTCATTGTTGGTAACAACAACAATAATAACAAGTAGTATTTTTCATCATTTTCTGACCATATCGTCACCTCCTGAAATCAGTCTCCTCGTCAGTTCTACTCACTAAATAGATAATCACCACCTTAAACATAACAAAAATACCTGTGAAATTATGATTTTTTCACTTCCTAATTAAGTCTTCCTTAAAATGCATTAAGGTAACTAAAAATTCCCATGTACCACCTAAGTGGATTTGTAGTTCCTGCAGTTTATTTCATCACACTTTAGTGGACTGAGATATTGTCGGGGAACCTTAGAGGATGTAGAGTGTCACACAAATTCAAGGTGCTGCCATCACCTAGAACTAAGCAGGACAGTTGTCATAACTGTCTAGAAAGCAAATAGGCAGTGAGACTAAAGTGGCCCTCTCTGGTACAAATTGCTGCAACAAAGCAGATTCTCTTTCTGCACTTCAGTCATGCTTGCAGTCAGGAGTAAGCACGTAGAGCTGTTATCTCATCTCTTCTAGAGCTGCCTCTAACATTCAGAGGTACATATGCAGTGGGACATGATGAAGAATTTGGAACGAAGAGGTGAATACTTAATTCACAGAATATCCAGCAAGTTTCAGTCATTTCTCTCATAATTATCAAGAGCAGGTCTCACTCTGGAAGAGCCCATCAACGACTTCAAAGCACACCACCTCCCAAGGAGAACATCATTTCAGAGCCTTGCCAGTGTCTGTCTGAGGCAAACTTGCCTTTACTGTGTCCCCCTGATGATACAGCCGTGTGTATACTATATCATCTTGGATTCATCACAGAGCCTCAGAAAACCATTTCTCATTCTGAACCAGCATTTCTTCCCTGTGTGAAATTTAACTCACCTTGAAAGCTTTTTGAAAACTTAACGTATGAACCCATACCTGAGACCAATGGATCCAACGTCATGGATGTGGGGCATAGGCATCAATACTTTTCAAGTACCTCAGCTAACCATAATTCACATTTTTGGTTAAGAACATTGTTTTGATGATGGGGGGAAAAACCTGCAGTACTTGAATGTTCCTGGAACCAAAATCCACAGCTCCTTCTCTTCTGAGAATTCCATAGCCTGGCCTTTTATTCACCATTCCCTGACATTGTGCATTGGCTTTTTGCTTTTCCACTTATTTCATTTTCTACCTCAGGTTTCAAAGAAGAGACCAAATGGCAATATTGAACATTGATTGGGCACTCATGTTGGCAAATGCTGTACTGTTGTATATGCAATTCACTGAGTCTTCAAAATAAGTAGTTCTTGCTTTGTAAGTAAGTAAGATGCTTTAGAAAAGAGAGCTGTGAGTTGCTTTTAGAATGTGTCCTCATTATTTTGAAGAACACCAACAATACAAGGAGAATACCAAGAGCTGCCATTTAGTTCAATATTCCTTTCCAACCTGTAGCAACAACTGAGTGGGCAAAGGCTAGATACAGATCATTTGTTACAGTGACTGTTCTCTTTTCTGAAAACACTGAATTAGCAAGGCAGGAGGAAGAGAGGAAAGAAATGGGGAAAAGAAGAGGGGGAATAAAAAAACCTGTTCGTCATTCTGTGGCTAGTCTCCTCCAATGCACAGCAGAGGTGAAGTGCGGTTGGCAGTGTTCTTGGGCAAGGAGGGACACAGGAAGCTGCTCTACAGTGGACACAAAGAATGAATCAGTCATATAGCTCATGTGACCAGTGGAGAGAAAGTCTCCATGGAGCTCAGCATCTCAGCTATTCCTGTCTACTTCTAACAATCACATCTGCCATTGAACTCCGTGGAAACCTCAGGAATGTATAACACAGCCTCTCTTTTTCCTATGTTAATCTGAGTAGGTCTCCATTACCAGCAATAAAAATAACATAAAACCAATACGACTGTGTGTGCAGTATGAGAAAGGCACTCAGAAAGGTATAAAACTCTGTCAAGTACCAGCTCGAAATTTACAACCGAGGAAACTGAAGGTTTAGAGTCAGATGCAGGTCATCTCCAAGCTTACACTCAATAGCTGTGTCACCTTGACAGATATTTTACTTCTGTGGATTACAAGGGCTTGATCTATGAAAATTAAACACTAGTATAGCATGTGTCACTTCGTTGGGGTCACCACTAATCATAACCCCCATCCCTGTATTCAACTTAGAAGAGATATGGGAAAGCACAGAGGTTATTTCTGAGGGCATGCCATCAAAGAGAGGGCAAGGTATGGGTTTCATATGATCAAAATCACCTCACCTCTCTCTTTACTCGTGGCTGTGTGGGAAGAGGAGAACTTCCATCCCGTCACCCAAAAAGGCCATTTCTACATTCCTGACTTGCAACCCAGGGGCCATCAGAGCAGCCAATTAGGGTGTTTTATCCTCAAAGTGCTCAGTGAAGGCAGGTGGGAAGAATGGGTCACAGAACGCCGGGTGCCAAAAAGGAAAAAGTTCACTAGGGCATGTGCTTTGAAAGTGCCTCATTCTAAAATTAAAAAAAAAAAAAAAAAGATTTAATAAAAAAAAAAACTGGGTCATTGACTTGATCCTCATTAAAAGTTTCAGTTTTCCGCATATTGAGCCCAAAAAAATACAGGAATGTGAGAACATTCTATTTTGGGGGGAGATCATAGAAAAAGTTGGGGCTATGAAAGTAGACAAACCTTCAGTTCAAGGTTGGATTTTGTTAGTTCTCTTCATGAACCTCAGCTTATCTCTCTACCTTATAAAGCACCCTAAAATTCTCAGTATTGAACTGATAAATATGGGCGGGGGAGATGGTTCAGTTTATAAAGTGCTTACTGTGCAAGCATAGGGATATGAGTTCAATCAAAACTCACATAAAAGTGTCACATGTGCTGGCATGCATGTGTAACCCAGCTCTGTGAAGACAGAGGCTGTGGACTCCTGGAGTTCACGGGCTAGCCCATCTAGACTCCTTACCTAGCTCTAAGCCACTATCCCAGAAGGGAAAAGCTGGGTTATGCCTGAGACACAAAGCCAGAAGTTATACTTTGGCTCGAAGACTGATCTGAATGACATGGAGGAAATACTATTCAGTCCACTATCTCAAGAGACAGCTCTGCTCTGGCCAGTGTCACAGGACACTACTTTGGCCAGTGAGGCAAGGATTGGTATGTGCTGGGGACTTCTGGGAATGTTTTTGTTTTTTCTTCGAGCCATCTTTTACCCATTTCTGCTCTGTCTCTGGTACTGAGCACTACTTAAGAACAGCCTATGGATGAAGCTGACAGCCAAGTAAAGCAGAGAAGATACATCAAAAGAGTCCGGGTACTTGTGTCATCATTTATTCCCTCAATCAACCCATATTGAAACCTGCCTTAGTCTGAGTTTCCTGTTCCAGGCAATAATAAATGACCTGCCATTTAAACCAGCTGGAGTTGCAATTTCTGTCGTTGCATCCAAAAGTATCCTAGCTGATGAGGGTTAATTATGATACTACACGTGTTAAATCACTTGTCCCAGTCAACTCTGGCACACCAGTAAAGGCAAAACAAATGATTATATCTTATCATTGACGCCTTCATCATGATAATCATCATTACTAGTCACATAGCTACTCACAATAAAAACAACTGCCACAGCTACAAAAATAACATGGACCACTTCCTCTGTGCCAGCCACAGTTGTAAGTGCTTAACATATTTAAATTATTTAATCTTCACAACGGCCCCTAAGATAAAAGTTATAATCATCCCAATCTTCCAGATGGGGAAAATGAGGTGCTGAGGGACCAAGTAATTTCCCTAAGGACTCACAGCTGGCAGGTGATAGTTAAACCAGCAGCCCTGCACTAGATCAGTGACACAGAGGGAGGAAGGCCATGAGGAAAGCTCATTGGCTTCCTTGTGTGGTCCTTTCTTGTTGCCCCAGCTGCTTAGTAAAGCCAAACAAAGCAAGTGTACAAGCCCTCTGAGGGCTGTGATATGAGAGTCAGGTATGCTTGTATGACCTGAGATGTGTAATCACCCTGACACTAAATTGCTTAAACTTAAATGAGATTCATGAAGGCTGGGGAAAAGGCTCAGCTATCAAAGCACCTTCTACACAGGAATGAGGACTTGAACTTGATCCCCAGAATCCACTTTAAAAGAAGAAAATACAGAAAATCCAAAATAGTAGTGCCAAGAGGACACTATGTGATGCAGGATAGCAGTGACTGCACAACAACAAACAGACCAAATTCTGGGCCCTAAAACACCCATGATTGTGTTTCCCAAGATTCCATCAGGCTCCAGAAACTAACAGCCAACACCTGTTGGTAGAGGTAGCCAGATGGGTAGAGACCAGCAAAAAAGCACAACAATATGGCAAAAGCCAAAGCAATATGGCATCTCTAGAACCCAGCCATTCAGAGGCAAGTAGCCCTGGACACTCTATCAAAAGTGAAATTCAAGAAGATGACCTTACTTCTGTGCTTATGTAAAGGAAAATGAAGAAAATAAAATAAAATAAAATATATAAAGAAATAGAGGAAGATAAAGTCAAACAGATTATGGCCATCCATAAAGAAATAGAGGAAGATAAAGTCAAACAGATTATGGCCATCCATAAAGAAATAGAGAAAGATAAAGTCAAACAAAGTATGGCCATCCGTAAAGAAATACAGGAAGATGCAGCAAAACAGTTTGTGGCCCTTAGAGAGGAAATAATTAAATCACTGAAAGAAATAAAAGAAACAGGAATGTTCAAACAAACAGGTGAAGGAATTGAAGTAAAATGCAGTCAGACTAGTGAAGGAAATAAAAAAAATGGTTCGAGATCTGAAGATAGAATTAGAAAAAATAAAGAAAAAACAAACAGAAGAAATCACGGAAAGGGAGAATTTAGGAAAGAGCTTAGGAACTGCAGAAGTAAGCATAACCAACAGACTACAAGAGATGGAAGAATGAATCTCAGGAGTGGAAGATACAATGGAAGAAAACAATGTAACCGTCAAATAAAATGTTAAATCTGAAAAATTCCTGACCAAAAATATCCCAGAAATACAAGACAATGTGAAAAGACAATACCTAAGAATAATAGAAATAGAGGAAAAAGAAGATACCCATCTCTAAGGCCCAGAAAATAATTTCAACAAAATCATAGAAGAAAATGTCCCCAATTTAAAAGAGAAGCCCACAAGCATAAAAGAAGCCTACAGAACACCTAATAAATTAGATTAGAAAAGAAAATCTTCCCACCACATAATAATCAAAACAGCAAGAATGCAAAACAAAGAAAAAATACTAAAAGCTGCAAGGGAAACAATGCCAAGTAACATATAATGGCAAACCCATCAGAATTGCAACTGACTTCTCAACAGATACTATGAAAGCCAGAAGGGCCTAGACAGATATCATGCAGATCCTAAGAAAACACAGATGTCAGCCCAGGCTACTATACTCCACAAAACGCTCAACCATTATAGATGGAGAAAACAAGATATTGAACAACAAAAACAAATTTAAACAATACTTACACACAAATGCAGTGTTACAGTGTTACAGAAGATACTAGAAGGAAAAAATGCAACCCAAGAAAGTTAACTACATTCAGGAAAACCAGGAAATAAATGACCTCACTACAGCAAAACTAAAAGTAGCCAAACACAGAAACATATTACCACAACCAACATCAAAATCAAAGGATCTAACAGTCATTCAACTCTTTTAGCACTGGTGGACTCAACTCTCCAATAAAAAGACCTAGACTAACAGAATGGATGCATAAACAGGACCCAACAATCTGTTGCATACAAGAAACACAGCTAAGTCACAAAATAGACATTACCTGAGAGTAAAAGGCTAGAAGACAGTTTTCCAAGCAAATGGACACAAGAAGAAAGCAGGAGCAGCCATTCTAATATCTCATAAACTAGACTTTCAACCAAAATTAATCAAAAGAGATGGAGAAGGTCACTTCATACTCATCAAAGAAAAATTTCAACAAGAAGATATCACAATTCTGAATATCTATGCCCCAAATACAAGGGTACCCACGTTTGTAAAAGAAACATTAATAAAACTTAAATCACACATAGATCCCCACACATTAATAGTGGGAGACTTCAACAACCCACTCTCAACAAAGGACAACTCAACAAAACAAAAATTAAACAAAGAAACAATGACTCTAACACAGGTCATGTATCAAATGGACCCAACAAAGATCTACAGAACTTTTCACCTAAACACAAAATAATTTACCTTCTTCTCAGCACCTCATGGAACCTTCTCCATGCTTTGTGACCATATAGTTAGTCACAAAGCAAGCCTCAACAGATAAAAGAAGATTGAAATAATCCCATCTCTCCTATATGACCACCATGGAAAAAAGCTGGTCATCAACAACAGAAATAGCAAAAAGCCTACACACACTTGGAAATTAAACAACTTGCCACTCAGTGACAGCTGGATCATGAAAGAAGTAAAGAAAGAAATTAAAGACTTCCTAGAATTCAGTGGAAATGAAGGTGCAACATACCCAAAATTATGAGAAACAATGAAAGCAGGGCTAAGAGGAAATTTCATAGCACTAAGTGCCCTCAAGAAGAAATTAGAAATATCTCATACAATCAACTTAATGGCTCACCTAAAAGTCCTAAAAAAAAAAAAAGAAAAGAAAAAGAAGAGGAAGAAGAAGCAGACACACCCAAGAGGAGTAGATGGCTGGAAATAATCAAACTCAGGGCTTAAATCAATAAATTAGAAACAAATAAAACAATTCAAAGAATCAATGAAACTAAGAGCTGGTTCTTTGAGAAAATCAACAAGATAGACAAACCATTAGCCAATCTAACTAAAAGGCAGAGAGATAGTATCCAAATCAACAAAATCAGAAATGAAAACGGGGACATAACAACAGACACTGAGGAAATCCAAACAATTATTAGGTCTTACTTCAAAAGCCTATACACCACAAATTTGAAAATATAAATGAAATGAACAATTTTCTGGATCAATTCCACTTGCAAAAGCTGAATCAAGACAAGGTAAATAAATTAAATAGTATATCCAATAAGGAAATAGAAGCTGTCATCAAAAGTCTTTCATCCAAAAAAGCCCAGGACCACAGAATTCTACCAGACTTTCAAAGAAGAGCTAACACCAGTACTTTTCAAACTATTCCACAAAATAGAAACAGAAGGAACACTACCAAACTCATTCTATGAAGCCACAGTCACCTTGATACCTAAACCTCACAAAGACCCAACAAAGAAAGAGAATTTCAGCCAATTTCCTTTATGAACACTGATGCAAAAACACTCAACAAAATACTCGCAAACCGAATACAAGAACACATCAAACATATCATCCAGTATAACCAAGTAGGCTTCATCCCAGGTATGCAGGGGTGGCTCAATATACGGAAATCCATCAATGTAATCCACCATATAAATAAACTGAAAGAAAAAAAACACGTGATAATTTCCTTAGATGTTGAAAAACCATTTGATAAAGTCCAACATTCATTTATGTTTAAAGTCCTGGAGAGATCAGAGTTATAAGACACTTAAACTAAACTTAGTAAAGGCAATATACAGCAAGCTTATAACCAACATCAAACTCAATGGAAAGAAACTTAAATCAATTCCACTGAAATCAGGGACAAGGCAAGGATGCCCACTCTCTCCATATCTCTTCAACATAGTTCTTGAAGTCCTAGCTAGAGCAATAAGACAACTAAAAGAGATCAAGGAGATTCAATTCACAAAGGAATAAGTCAAAGTATTACTGTTTGCAGATGATATGATAGTATACCTAAGTGACCCCAAAAATTCTACCAGGGAACTCCTACAACGTATACACCTTCAGCAAAGTGGTTGGATACAAATTTAACTCAAAAAAATCAGGAGCCCACTTGTATACAAAAGACATATAGGCTGAGAAAGAAATTAGGGAAAGAATACCATTCAAAATAGCCACAAAGGACATAAAGTGCCTTGGTGTAACTCTACCAAAGCAAGTCAAAGACTTGTATGAAAAAACTTCGAGTCTCTGAAGAAAGAAATAGAAGATATCAGAAGATGGAAAGATCTCCCATGCTTATAGTTTGGCAGAATTAACATAGGAAAAATGGCCATCTTACCTAAAGCAATTTATAGATTCAATTCCCATCAAATTACCAACACAATCTTTACAGACCTTGAAAAAAAATTCTCAACTTCCTATGCAATAAAAAGAAACCCAGAATCCCTAAAACAATCCTCTACAATAAAAGATCTCGAGGTATCTCATCCCTGATCTCAAGCTGTACTATAGAGCAACAGCAATAAAAACTGCATAGTACTGCATAGTACCGAGTGGTGGATCAATGGAATTGAACAGAAGACCCAGAAGTAAACCCACACATATATGGACACCTGATTTTTGAGAAAGATGCAAAACCATACAATGGAAAAAAGAAGGCATCTTCAACAAATGTTGCTGGTCTAACTGGATATCTATATATAGAAAAATGCAAATAGATCCATAGTTATCATCCTGCACAAAACTAAAGTCTAAATGGATCAAAGACTCAGCATAAAACCAGACATACTAAACTGTTAGAAGAAAAAGTGGGGAAGATCCTGGAGCTCATTGGCACAGGAGACAACTTCTTGAACAGAACACCAACAGCACAGGCTCTAAGAGCAACAATCAATGAATGGGACCTCATGAAACTGAAAAGCAAAGGACACTGTCATCAGAAAAAAATGACAGGCTACAGACTAGGAAAGGTGTTCACCATGATATATATATATATATATATATATATATATATATATATATATAGAGAGAGAGAGAGAGAGAGAGAGAGAGGGGGGGGGGGGGCTAATAGCCAAAATATATAAAGAACCCAAGAAGTTAAACAGCAACAAGTCAAGTAATCCAATTTAAAAATGGGGAACAGGGATAAACAGAATTTTCAATAGAGGAATATCAAATGGCAGAAAAACACTTAAAGAAATGCTCGAACTCCTTAGTCATCAAGAAAATGCAAATCAAAATGACCCTGATATTTTACCTTAAACCCTTCAAAATGAGCAAGATCAAAAACTCAAGTGACAATACAAGCTGGAGAGGATGTGGAGAATGGGGAACCCTCCTCCACTGCTGATAGGAATGTAAACTTGTAAAACCACTTTTGGAAATCAATCTGGCACTTCCTCAGACAATTAGAAATAGTGCTACCTCCAGATCCAGCTACACTACTCCTAGGCATATATCCAAACTATGTCCAGGTATACAACAAGGACATTTGCTCAACCATGTTCATAGCAGCTTTATTCATAATAGCCAGAATCTGGAAACAACCCAGATGTCCCTCAGTTGAGGAATAGATATAGAAATTGTGGTACATTTACACAATGGAATACTACTCAGCAATTAAAAATAAGGAAATCAAGAAATTTGCATGCAAATGGTGGAACTTAGAAAAGATCATCCTGAGTGAGGTATCCCAGAAACAGAAAGACACACATGGTATATGCTTACTTATAAGTTGATATTAGAATATAATAATAGGATAATCATACTAAATCTGTACACCTAAAGAAGCTAAGCAAGAAGGAGGACCTTGGGTAAGATGATCAATCCTCATTCAGAAAGGCAAATGGGATAGACCTCAGAAGAGGGAGAAAACAGGGAACATGACAGGAACCTACCACAGAAGGCCTCTGAAAGACTCTACCCAGGAGGGTATTGAAGGAGATGCTGAGACTCATAGATAAATTTTGGGCAGAGTACAGGGAATCATATGAAAGAAGGAGGAGATAGAAAGACATGTAGCAGACAGGAGCTCTACAAGGAGAACAACAGAACAAAAAAATCTGGGCCCAGCAGACTTTTCTGAGATTGATACTGCAAGGATCCTTTGTAGAGATAACCTAGAACCCTGCACAGATGTAGCCATGGCAGCTCAGTCTCCAAGTGGGTACCCTAGTAAGAGGAACAGGGGCTGCTTATGACATGAACTCAGTGGCTGGCTCTTTGATCACCTCCCCCTGAGTGAGGTACAGCCTCATCAGGAAACAGAGTAAGACAGTTGAGCCACTCCTGATGAGACCTGATAGGCTAAGGTCAGAAGGAAGGGGAGTAGGATCTCCCTATCAGTGAACTGGGGAGTGGGCATAGGAGGAGAAGAGGGAAGGAGGACATAAGTGGGAGGTGATGATGTACGGGGCTACAGCTATGATACAAAGTGAATATATTTTAATAAATAAAAAATTCAAAAGAAAATGCATAGCACATGGTGGTATGCATTTGCAATCTCAGTGCTGGGGATGGGGGCATACACAGATATCTATGGTTCCTTCACCAGCAGTCTAACGGAATCAATGAGTCCCAAACCTTAGCTAAAAATGGATGTTAGCATAACAGAAATTTTCAGTTCCATGAGGTCCCATTTATTGATTGTTGATCTTATAGCCTGTGCTGTTGGTGTTCTGTTCAGGAAGTTGTCTACTGTGCCAATGAGTTCAAGGATATTCCCCACTATTTCTTCTAAGCAGTTCAGTGTGTCTGGTTTTATATTAAGGTCTTTGATCCACTTGCACCTTAGTTTTGTGCAGGGTGATAAGTATGAATTTATTTTCATTTTTCTACATGTAGACATCCAGTTAGACCAGCACCATTTGTTGAAGATGCTTTTTTTTTCCATTAAATGGTTTTGGCATCTTTGTCAAAAATCAGACGTCCATAAGTGTGTGGATTTATGTCAGGGTCTTCTATTCGATTGCATTGATCCACCAGTCTGTTTCTATGCCAGTACCATGCAGTTTTTATTGCTGTTGCTCTATAGTATAGCTTGAGATCAGGGATGGAGATACTTCCAGAAGATCTTTTATTGTAGAGGATTGTTTTAGCAGTTCTGGGCTTCTTGTTGTTCCATATGAAGGTGAGAATTTTTCTTTCAAGGTCTGTAAAGAATTGTGTTGGAAAAAAAAATTGTGTTAGTAATTTGATGGGAATTGCATTGAATCTGTAGATTGCTTTTGGTAAGATGGCCATTTTTACCATATTAATCCTGCCAAGCCATGAGCATGGGAAATCTTTCCATCTTCTGCTATCTTCTTCTAATTCTTTCTTCAGAGACTGGAATTTTTTTTCATACAAGTCTTTGACTTGCTTGGTTAGGTTCACACCAAGGTACTTTATGTCCTTTGTGGCTATTGTGAAGGGTGTTGTTTCCCTAATTTCTTTCTCGGCCCTTTTGTCTTTTGCATACAAGAGGGCTACTGAATTTTTTTTTAGGTTAATTATGTAGCCAGCCACTTTGCTGAAGGTGTTAATCAGCTGTAGGAGTTCCCTGGTAGAATTTTTGGGGTCACGTAGGCATACTATCATATCATCTGCAAATAGTGATACTTTGACTTCTTCCTTTCCAATTAGTGTCGACAGAACAAAACGACTGCCTACAGATTGGGAAGGATCTTCACCAACCCTATATCTGACAGAGAACTAATATCCAGAATATATAAAGAACTCAAGAAGTTAAACAGCAACAAATCAAGTAATCCAATTAAAAAATGGAGTACAGAGCTAAACAGAGAATTCTCAATAGAGGAATATCGAATGGCAGAGAAACACTTAAAGAAATGTTCACCATCCTTAGTCATAAGGGAAATGTAAATCAAAATGATCCTAACATTTCACCTTACACCCATCAAAATGGCTAAGATCAAAACCTCAAGTGACAACACATGCTGGAGAGGTTGTGGAGAAAGGGGAACACTCCTCCACTGCTGGTGGGAATGTAAACTTGTACAACCACTCTGGAAAGCAATCTGGCACTTCCTCAGACAACTAGGAATAGTGCTTCCTCAAGATCCAGCTATACGGCTCCTAAGCATATACCGAAAAGAGGCTCAAGTACACAATAAGGACGTTTGCTCAACCATGTTTGTAGCAGCCTTATTTGTAATAATCAGAAGCTGGAAAAGGCCCAGATGCCCCTCAGTGGAGGAATGGATACAGAAATTGTGGTACATCTACACAATGGAATATTACTCAGCAATAAAAAACAATGAAATTTGCAGGTAAATGGTGGGATCTCGAAAAGATGATTCTGAGTGAGCTATCCCAGAAACAGAAAGATTCACATGGTATATACTCACTCATACAGACATATAATATAAGATAAACCTACTAAAATCTGTGCACCTAAAGAAACTAATCAAGAGGGAGGACTCTTACTAAAATGCTCAATTCCTATCCAGAAAGGCAAAGAGGCTGGACATCAGAAGAAGGAGAAAAGAGGAAACAAGTCAGGAGCCTGACACAGAGGACCTCTGAAGGGCTCTGCCCTGCAGACTATCAATGCAGATGCTAAGACTTATGGGCAACCTTTAGGCAGAGTGCAGGGAATCTTAGGAAGGAAGTAGGAAACAGTAAGATCTGGAGAGGACAGGAACCCCACAAGGAGAGCAACAGAATGAAAAAATCGGAGCACAGGGGTCTTTCCTGAGACTGATACTCCAACCAAGGACTATGAATGGAGATAACCTAAGACCCCTGCACAGATGTAGCCCATGGCAGTTCAATATCCAAGTGGGTTCCATTGTAATAGGAACAGGAACTGCTTCTGACATGAACTGATTAGCCTGCTCTTTAATCACCTCCCCCTGAGGGGGAAGCAGCATTACCAGGCCACAGAAGAAGACAATGCAGCCATTCTTGATGAGACCTAATTGACTAGGATCAGAAGGAAGGAAAAGAAGACCTCCCCTATCAGTGAACTTGGGGAAGGGCATGCATGCAGAGGGTGGAGGACGGGAGGGATTGGGATTGGAGGAAGGAGGGAACCACAGGGGGGATACAAAGTGAATAAACTATAATTAATAAAGAATTTTTTAAGAAAAAAAATGGATATTAGCTTTGAATTTTCAGATATGCATTGCTCATTTAGAATACCCAAAAATGTGAGGAAATTAATGATGAGACTTAGTTGGGGGTGGAGGGGTTTCCAAGAGAATCTCTGTATAAAGCATTAAAGGGGAATAATGGAACAGAAATTCTGTGAGGGATAGTAGGATAGAGGACGAATAAATAACACTTTAAACTTTCAAAAATTCACATGGAAACCTAATACTGTAGAAGCTTCCAGATGGATGGATATTGATAGATAGATAGATAGGTAGATAGATAGATATACAATTGTTACCTTGTAATGAGGGGACAAAACCCCTTCAAGTCACCAGAGGCTAACAGGTAAAAACCTCAGTGACAGGGATGGTTTACCTTTTTGGAATTTCTGTTCATTGAGCTTCCACAGATGCCCCCAAACAATACAGGCTATTGTCAATCCTATTGGTTACCTATTGTCAATCCTATTGAGTCCCTCAAAGACTCAACAGTAAGGCTACATTGCTAAAGGCATCATGTGCTTGAGTCATAGAGCATGGAGAAGTCAAGCTGTTATTGACCTGGAGGCTTCATTCCTACCAGATGTGGAAGGCTTCATTCCTACCAGATGTGGAAGGCTTCATTCCTTCCACAGTTCTGGAAGGTGCTATGAACAATACTAGTATAGAAAAGCAACCATCATTCTTACTCAGCTCTGAGCCCTGAGAGCCATATTGACTGGCAAGACATGTGTACTAGTGCAATCATGGCATCACTGTGCACGGGTAGAAAGAGTTTAGGAAGCAAAAGTAGCAATAGTCACAAGGAAACAATGTCTTCTGGATACAGGTAATGACAGCATCCATAACACCTGTACAAGTTCAAGCCGGACCAAATCCCAGCATAATGTAGGAAATGGACTCAAAGTCCTACTCTTAGTCAAGGATGGCAACTGACACCTGCTGGGTGAGGGAGTCAGTACTCTTTAAAAATGCCCCTGGTAAGTGAACCACATTCTGATGGAGGACTATGTGTCTTAAGAATACATGGGCAGCACAAATTGGGCTTAATAGGTTTAGAGAAATAAGGAGGACACATGTTGGGTGGGTGTGGAATGGGGGATTGTTCTAAGAGGAGTTGGGTGGCATGAATATGATCAAAATGCATTGGACAAAGTCTCAAAAACTAATTTTTAAAAAGGTGGGTGACATCTGAAGTTGACTTCTGTTCTCCATGTGTTCTTACAGGTTCATGCATATGAACACACACAAATTAGAGGTCTGCAAAGAGCCACCCCATTCCTATAGGATTATTCTGAGAATAGAGTGGAACAATGCACTTTCAGTAGCTGTGCAGAGCCCATATGGGATCCACTGAAGATGACAATGGGAGCTAGAGTGTTGGTATGCCTTCATTTCATTTGCCAGTTTCACAGAGGAAGAAAGACTTCAGGAGACTGTGGGAATGCCAACCAAAATGGCAGCTATCACTAATTTAAATCCCCTTTTCTGCTCACCTCACTAAAGAATTTGATGATAATTCCCTTCCAGGTTTCATGCCATATGTAAGTCCAATTTGACTCATTATCTCCCTGTTGGTACCAGGAGAAGGAAAGCCAGATGTTGTTACAGACTTATCTCTGCTCTGAATAGAGTCTGGATGGAGAAGTCAAAGGTGAATTCCCTAGTACATTGGTTATTAATTAACCTTGAAGACAACGTTCAAGGATTTTGGGATTGAGCCCACTGCTCAGGACATGAAACTTCCTCAGTTCCTTCCAGATAATCTTGGGTGATGATCTTTGGAGGAAGAAGCTACTTGGCCAGAACTAAGGAAACACAGCTGGAGGAAGCAACCCATTGTAGAACCAAACAGAATATGGTACTTGAGTTCAGTCATAGTGGAATAGACAGGCTCCAAAATCAAGCAAGTCACCTGGGCCAGGATCCAAGAGCTGTTCTGTGGATGTGGGTAGGCTATCTAAGCTCACTGAGTGTATAGAATGGGGTAATTGTGTGTGTGTGTGTGTGTGTGTGTGTATTTGAATATATGAGTGTGTTTGTTTGTAGAGATAATTAATAATTTTCTTAATTGGGAAAATGTCTAGTGGCTGCTTCCTAACTTTGCCTTCTTTCCTTCCTGAATCCAAACTTCTTTTGAGCCCATCCCAAATTTGTGTGTGTGTACATATATGTGTGCACATATGTGTGTGCATGTGCATACGTGTGTATGTGTATATATGTGCACATGTGTGTATATGTGTATGAGCTTGTGCATATGTGTGTTGCACGTATATATGTGTGTGAGTGTGGGGAGGGGTACACAGCGTCTGTAAAGCTGTGTGTGTGTGTGTGTGTGTGTGTGTGTGTGTGTGTGTAAATAGGTCTATTTTGGATGTTGGTTCTCAAGTGTCCTCCACCTTGTTTTTTCAGTCAAGGCTTCTTACTGTGACCTGGGACTCACAAAATAGGCTAAGCTGGCTGAAATCTACCTGTCTTCATCTCTTCAGCACTTGGGTTACAAGCACATGCATCAAGCCCACCTTATTGTATGGATTTTGGAGATCCAACTCAGGTCTTCATGTTTGAACAGCACACGTTTTACCAACTGTTACCACCCAACCCCCCCTTGCCAATTCTGACTACACAAAGCCTTTTCTTTTCTGGCTACTATTGATCTATTCACCAAATATTCTTCCTGCCTCCTTGCCCTGACTTCCATCCACAGATTATCATCTTCTCAGGACCCCTGTACCTCCACAAGTCTATCCTGCTCTGCCTTGGCCCGGTTATCATGGTTTCTTTCTATACTCTGCCCTAAATTCAGGACTCACACTTAAGCATTTCATTCTCTGAGAACTAAATGGAGAGAAACTTAAAGCAATCCCACTAAAATCAGGGACAAGACAAGGCTGCCCACTCTCCCCATATCTCTTCAACATAGTGCTGGAAGTCCTTGCTAGAGCAATAAGACAGTTGAAGGAGATCAAGGGGATACAGATTGGAAAAGAAGAAGTAAAATTATCACTATTTGCAGATGATATGATAGTATACGTGCGTGACCCCAAAAACTCCACCAGGGAACTCCTCCAGCTGATAAACACCTTCAGCAAAGTGGCTGGATACAAAGTTAACTCAAAAAAATCAGTAGCCCTCCTGTATACAAAAGACAAAAGGGCTGAGAAAGAAATTAGGGAAACAACACCCTTCACAATAGCCACAAATGACATAAGGTACCTCGGAGTAACCCTAACCAAGGAAGTCAAAGACTTGTATGAAAAAAATTTAAAATCTCTGAAGAAAGAATTAGAAGAAGATATGAGAAGATGGAAAGATCTCCCATGCTCATGGCTTGGCAGGATTAACATAGTAAAAATGCCCATCTCACCAAAAGCAATCTACAGATTCAATGCAATTCCCATCAATTACCAACACAATTCTTTACAGACCTGGAAAGAAAAATTCTCAACTTCATATGGAATAACAAGAAGCCCAGAATTGCTAAAACAATGCTCTACAATGAAAGATTTTCTGGAGGTATCTCCATCCCTGATCTTAAGTTGTACTATAGAGCAACAGTTTTAAAAACTGCATGGTACTGGCATAGAAACAGAATGGTGGATCAATGGAACCAAACAGAGGACCCAGAAATAAACCCACACAGTTATGGACACCTGATCTTTGACAAAGATGCCAAAAGCATACAATGGAAAAAATGTAGCATCTTCAACAAATGGTGCTGGTCCAACTGGATGTCTACATGTAGAAAAATGAAAATAGATCCATACTTATCACCCTACACAAAACTGAAGTCCAAGTGGATCAAAGACCACAACATAAAACCAGACACATTAAATCGGCTTGAAAAAAAAGTGGGGAATACCCTAGAACTCATTGGTACAGGAGAGAACTTCCTGAACAGAACACCAACAGCACAGGCTCTAAGAGCAACAATCAATAAATGGGACCTCGTGAAACTGAAAAGCTTCTGTAAAGCAAAGGACACCATCATCAAAACAAAACAACTGACTAAAGATTGGGAAAGAATCTTTACCAACCCTTTCTCTGACAGAGGACTCATATCCAGTATATATAAAGAACTAAAGGAGCTGAAAAGCAGCAAACCAAGTAATCCACTTAAAAAATGGGGAACAGAGCTAAACAGAATTCTAATAGAGCAATATCGAATGGCAGAGAAGTACTTAAAGAAATGCTCAACCTCATTAGCCATTAGGGAAATGCAAATCAAAACAACCTTAAGATTTCACCTTACACCCATGAGAATGGCCAAGATCAAAAACTTAAGTGACAACACATGCTGGAGAGGTTGTGGAGAAAGGGGAACCCTTCTCCACTGCTGGTGGGAATGTAAACTTGTACAACCACTCTGGAAAGCAATCTGGCGCTTTCTCAGATAACTAGGAATGGTGCTTCCTCAAGATCCAGCCATACCACTCCTGGGCATATATCCAAAAGAGGCTCAAGTACACAAAAAGGACATTTGCTCAACCATGTTTGTAGCAGCTTTATTTGTAATAGCCAGAAGCTGGAAACAGCCCAGATGCCCCTCAACTGAAGAATGGATGCAGAAGTTGTGATACATCTATACAGTGGAGTATTACTCAGCAATGAAAAATAAGGAAATCATGAAATTTGCAGGTAAATGGTGGGACCTGGAAAGGATCATCCTGAGTGAGTTGTCCCAGAAGCAAAAAGACACACACGGTATATACTCACTCATATAGACATACAACATAGGACAAGCCCACTAAAATCTATGCATCTAAAGAAACCAAGCAAGAGAGAGGACCCTAACTAAAATATTCAATCCCCACTTGAAAGGCAAAGAGGATGGACATCAGAAGAAGAAGAAAACAGGAAACAACCTAGAAACCTGCTACAGAGGGCCTCTGAAATCCAGAAAAAGAAAACAGGAAACAAACTAGGAACCTACCACAGAGGGCCTCTGAAAGCCTCTGCCCTGCAGACTATCAAAGCAGTTGCTGAGCCTGATGGCCAACTGTCAGGCAGAGTGAATAGAATTTTATATAAGAAGTGGGAAATAGTAAGAGCTGGAGAGGACAGGAACTCCAGAAGGAGAGCAACAGAACAAGATAATTTGAACACAGGGAACTTCCCAGAGACTCATACTCCAACCAAGGACTATTCATGGAGATAATCTAGAACCCCTGCACAGATGTAATCCATGGCAGTTCAGTGTCCAAGTGGGTTACATAGTAATGGGAAGAGGGACTGCCTCTGACATAATCTGATTGGCCTGCTCTTTGATCACTTCCCCCTGAGGGGGGAGCAGCCTTACCAGGCCACAGTAGAGGACAATGCAGCCACTTTTGACCTCATGAAACTGAGGTCAAACTGATAGACTATGATCAGAAAGGAGAGGAGAATCTCCCCTATTAATGGACTTGGGGAGGGGCATGCATGCAGAAAGGGGAGGGAGGGTGGGATCGGGAGGGGAGGAGGGAGGGGCTTATGGGGGGATACAAAATGAATAAAGTGTAATTAATAAAAAAAATACTTCCATCAATGTTTTATGTTCTTCTAGTAATCATCTCACTTATCTCTCCATTTTACAGTAAAACACCTTATTTTATTATCATATGTCTCTTGTCCACACCTCTTCACAAAGTCTATTCTTATTAAGGTCACCAATATCTGATATAGTATTGAAATTAATGGTTAATCCTCAGTCCTCCTACAGAAATTCCAAGCATTCTCTGGCAGATTTAAGCACCCTAGCTTTTCTTGCCTCTCTGCCCTGGGAGATGCCATCCTCATATTTGCAAGTTCCTCTTTTGCTGAATATTCTCTGTATCTCTAAATCTTTAAGTGCTTGCATGCCTCGAGGCTGCCCACCAGCCTGAGCGTTCTTCCTTCTCTCTTCTTTTCCATTTGAGTTGGACAGAATTTTTACTACCATGTATTTTTACAAATACATGGTAGAAATTATGTAAAGGGATAAAATGGCATCTCAGCTCATGTTTTCAGAGGTTTCAGACCAGGATTAGCTGGCTCCATGGTGACATAGTGACAGAGTACAGTTGACAGTAACAAACCTGCCAGCTTCCCAGTGCTAAAAAGTAGATAAAAGCAAGGAGGGGCTGGGCCAAGATACACATCTAAAAGGCACGTCTCCGTGAAAGCTGCTTCCTTCCCCTGGACACCTCACAGCCTCAACAGCTCTCCACAGACTGTGTAAACCACTGACTAGAACAGAGTCCTCCTTATCTGTCTCTGGAAAGCCCTCACAGACACACTCAAGGGTGCACTGCATTAATATCTCCCATGCTCTCAATCCAATCTGGTTGACAATCATGATTAAACTCTGAGCTCTTTCTCCAGGTGTAGAAAAGGGACTATTTGAGAAAAGGAAAGGGCCAGTTGGAAAGGGGTGAGGAAAAGCAGAAGGTATTGGGGTGTAAGAACAAAGTCTAAGGTACACTTATAAGAAAATGTTATAATGAAATTCATCATATTGTACGGTGAATATCCCCAAATCAATAGAAAAACACAATAGATTACAGAAGTTTCCAGATGTGGTTGGCTGCTTGGCTTTGCTTACCATTTGTTCATCTAGTCAGACAGGCCTCACTCTACACCCTAGCCTGGCTAGGAACTCACTGTGGGGTCCAGACTGGTCTCAGTCTCACAGAGCTCTCCCTGCCTCAGCCTCCTGACTGCTCAGTTGAAAGGTGCACGTCTTATCTGGTGGCTTTGCTTGGTTTCTATCGCAGAAGAAATGGTGGGGAAAACAAAAGCAAAAACAAATAAACAAACAAAAAACCCACCACGCAATGCTCAGTGGGGTGGCTGAAGCCTGCACACAGTGCAGATCCTGCAAAGGCCACTCTCTGGGTCATTCCTGGGGCAGATGACATATCCTTTCGGTCAGATGGCTCTGTGATGGAATGCCCTCTGAGAGCAAAATGCACATCCCAGTCCTTGTTCCTCTGCCAGGCTTTTATAAACATAAACATACAAAATTTGGTGGCCACAAGAGAAAAATGATGTTATTACCAA
Organism: Meriones unguiculatus; assembly: GCF_030254825.1. Classification (NCBI taxonomy): domain Eukaryota; kingdom Metazoa; phylum Chordata; class Mammalia; order Rodentia; family Muridae; genus Meriones; species Meriones unguiculatus. Next base: position 50,148,006 of record NC_083359.1, read on the forward strand.
ACACTTGAAGTAAAAATCTCTCCACAACCATTTCATAAATCAAATCTAAGATACTGTCAGAAAATACGCATCACAAACTAAAATAACAATTATTGTCCTTTGGCCAAAAAACAAAAAGGATTGTAAAGTCTGTCTATATCTGTGGAAAGCTTCCATTCCAACTGCACTGTGTGTTTTTACCTTCTAGACTAAATAGCAGTACAGGATGACGTGGGCCTGTAGGAGCAACGCTCTAATAAGGACAAGCAGAGAAGCCAAGGAACAATGTAGAAAAGCTGTCATAAGTTATAGATTTTCATCAACTACCCCAACACCATGGAGTTTCAATTACAGAAACATACAGTTTACACAAGTAATTACTGGAGAAACTACTGCGGGAGCACATCCATTCATGGAGTTATGAGGCATCAATTCTCTTCTCTGATTGCATCTTGGACTCCAAGTATGGCAATCACAACACCATATTTTAATAACACAAATTTTGGGAGAATTAAAAAGAAAAAAATAACATTGCATGTGAAGTATGTAAAAAGGGAGAGGAACAGGACTGAGAAAAAGTTTGTTGAGATGGAACTTTGGCAGAACTTTGGAAGATGATCACTCAAGAGCCCTGCTCTAGAGGTTGCTGATGGTGTTCTGGATGCCTGGGAGGATTAGAAGGAATCATCTCTTGGAACAAGCCTGTTAAACAAACTTCCTGTTGCTGTTGGAGTGTGACAAGAGGTGTGGATGGCAGCTCACAGGCTTTTAGCATTAAGCCCTTTCCTCAAATCAATAACTGGTGTTACAAGCACACAGCATATTTATATGTTCACATATAAACATATACACGACAGGCACATGGAGTGGTTTGAATGTGGAATGGCCCTTATAAGCTCATATGATTGAACACTCAGTCTCCTGTGGGTGAAGCTGTTTCAGGAGGTGCTAAAATCTTCAGGAGGTAGAACCTTACTGAAAAGTGAGTCATTGGGGGGTATGTAAAATCTAAAGATTTTAAACTTCCTATTCATTCTCTGCTTCCTGGGTGCTCATGTAATAACTGTGACCAGATACCTTCCCTAAAACAACAGACTGTATATCCCCAAAGGTGAGCTCAAAGTAACCCTCTCTTGGTGAAAGATGCTTCTTGGAGATATTTTAGCCATAGCAGTGAAAAAGGCAAGCCATGTGCACACATACATACACAGGCAAGCCCTTTTGGTGGACAGTCATCCTACCACTTTAACAGGACCAAGGCAATTTTAGCCCAGGCTGTCTAATTACAAACCTGCCTGTACTATCTTATCGTTGCATAGCAACTGCCAACATTTTGCCAATTTGTTCAGTGCCTAACTAAGTATAGGAAGTGCCTGCACTCTGCCAGCTGCTTTGAGAGGAGCTGCGATGACAGGCATGCAGCAGATATTTGAATGACTCAGTGTAGGTTCATTCTGATGCCCAGTTTACCAGTGAGTAAACTGAGGTTCAGCAAAATTATAAAAGACAACTCAGGCACCTGTGCTGGTTTGAATGGGAATGCTCCCCACACACTCAAGTGTTTGATCCACACGGAGTGGCACTACTTGAGGAGATGTGGCCTTGTTGGAGCAGGTGTGGCCTTGGTGAAGAAAGGGTGTCTATGGGAGCAGGCTCAAGCTGTGCCTGGTGTGTCCCACAGTTGTTTCTGCTGCATGCAGGTTAAGATGGACAACTCTCGTCCCCTCCAGCACCATTCTGCTTACATGCTGCCATGCTTCCCACCAGGACAAAAATAAACCTCTGAAACTGTAAGTCAGCCTCAACTAAAAGTTTCCCTTTGTAAGTGTTGCTGCATCTCTTTGCAGCCATAGAAACCCTTAGTAACACCTCCAACCTGCCAGTGTAAAGCTAGGTTTTGACAGCACACCAGAGATCTCGTCCTCAACACTATAATGGTTTCCCCTTCTACAAGCATCGCTGACCACAGTCCTTTTGTTGTTTCCATCACTGAGTCTCAAGAACTTTTTAAGGATATTGCACACTGCAGGAGCTGACACAATTGTGACTGAAACATGAATGTCTTAGCTGAGACATCACCAGCCACTATGCAAAAGGAACAAATTTAGGACAGACACATGTGTTTGTTTGTTTGTGTTGAGAAAGGGTCTTGCTAAATAGTCTAGACTGGTCTTAAACTCCTAGAAATCATCCTTCCTCAGGCTCTTATGGCAGCTACATTTTTAGCTATATTTTTAGGTGCCCTTCAGAATAGAACACTCTTCACAAATTAGCACCTCCTGTCATCACCATCAACATCATCACCATCATCACATAATCCTTATCATCCTCCTATTTTTTCCCATCATCACTAGAACACTAGGGATAAACTCTAGCCAATGCTGGACCTTAAGCCACATGCTATACGTTTATATTTCACTTTCATCTTCACAGTGATTCTGCAATGTAACTGATATTTACCTCAATTTTGTCGTTGGGAAAACAGAGTCAGAGAAGCTCAATACTTTGCCCAACATGACATAAAGATATTCTCTTCTGAGAACAAATAGAAGTGACTTAACAATCTACTTGAATCCATAGAACTTCTGGCTGTACCAGATATTATTAGTGCTGTGGAAGAAAATAGATACCCCTTCAAGTCAAAGAAAACAAAGGGCAATGCCAGAATCCTACTGAAAATGAGCTTTTCATCTGGGAAATACATGTAGAGGAACACATCTCCTTGAGCCCCTGTCCTAATACGCAGGGAGTCTTGAGGCACCAGAGGCTGCAGATGGTTACTAGCTCTTTCCCTCCCCGAAAAAGGGAACAGCTAGCCCTGGAAAAATCATTGTTTTAAACAGTGCTGCCACCTGTGGTCCCCATTTCTCCAGTGTATTCATGTGTCTCTCCTAGGATCTGACAACATAACCGAGAGGAGTCGTCATGCTGTGGCCTGTCACAGGGACACCTGGAGCTCTGACCTAGCCAAGACCTCTTACCTTTGTGCTCACACTATAATTCAGATCTGAAAATGAGCCCTGCCATTTAAGAACAGAAATAGGTCAAAGCTTCATCTCAAAAAAAGAAAAGAAGAAAAGAATGTAGGTATGTAACAAATTACGTACATACGGATCACTGTATAAATGCTGAGATGCATACACATGAAATGACACACGAAAAAAATCCCTTTTTGTTCTACTCACAGTCTCAATGGATTGTCGGAGGTTCACCCACATGCGTGAGAAAGGGGTTTTACTCTGTCTATTAAGTATAATCCCTTCTGCAAAAAGCTCACAGACACATCAAGAAACAATGATTTAGTGGCTGTCCAGCTGGCATAAAATTAATCATCACAGGTAAAGGGCAAGAAAACATGCTGACCTCTCAGGAACAGACTGTGGGGTGAGAAATGATTTGATGGTGTATAAAAGGATGGCATATAAGAAATCTTGGAAGGACTAACATTGAATAAAGGTGATGAGAAAAAAAATGAGTCACAGGAAGAGCTCAAATAGTGCAGGAAGGGAGAACAGCACGTGAAAAATCCCCAGTGGGAGAGAGCTTCGGGGAACAGATAAAAGTCAGTGTGGTGGGACCAGAGAGGAGGGGCCAGGCATTCATACCTCCTTCCATACTGTAAGCTCCATGGCAACCTCACCCACTGTATGCATAGTTATACTTCGAGCCATTGGAAGGCTTCCTACCATAGGCCTCAGTTTATTCATCTCTGCAATGTAAGTTTTAAGCTATGTGGCACTATGTCTTTGCTCAGTCCAAGCATCTACAACTAGAGCTTCCTGAAAACACAGTTAAAATACTCCAGGTTCCTTGTTCCAGCAAAATGCCCACGTCACCATTATTTTTAAGTCTGTCAAGTGGCAAACCTTATACACAGATCAGCAAATACATAGTTAAGCTGGTGATTTCCAGCACATTCTTTAGCATAGTCAGTTCTCCTGAATGTAAATAAGGCCAGATTCTGTGGGTAAGAATCTGGCTTCTGCAACTCTGGGCCTTTCTGAATCCTAATGCCAGATTCACTAGGAATCAATTAAAAATAGCTGATAGTCCAACCAAGGACTATGCATGGAAATAACCTAAGACCCCTGCACAGATGTAGCCCATGGCAGTTCAGTATCCAAGTGGATTCCATTGTAATAGGAACAGGGACTGTCTCTGACATGAATTGATTGGCCTGCTCTTTAATTACCTCCTCCTGAGGGGGAAGCAGCCTTACCAGGCCACAGAAGAGGACAATGCAGCTACTCCTGATGAGACCTGATAGACTAAGATTAGAAGGAAGGAAAAGAAGACCTCTCCTATCAGTGGACTTGGGGAAGGGCATGCATGCAGAGGGTGGAGGAAGGAAGGGATTGGGGCTGGAGGAGGAAGGGAACCACATGGGGGATACAAAGTGAATAAAGTGTAATTAATAAAGAATTTTAAAAAAAATAGCTTCTTTCCTACTTTACAGAAATCCCTCATTTTAAAAATACCAATATCTGTTCAGTGCAAAACATTAAGCTAGAACCAATTTACTAGTAAGGTTTTTGGGGTCTTTTTGTTTTTGTTTTTTTTCCCTCTCAGAATTCAAAAGATCTTCATTCAGGCTTCTTTTCCAACTTGGCTTGTGGTGAGAACACATTTGGCCTAAAAAAATAATGGCACAGCCAGGCATGGTGGCACACGCCTTTGATCCTGGCAATCAGAGATATGGAGGCAGGTGGATCTTTGTGAGTTCAAGGCAAGGCTGGTCTACAAAGCAAGTCCAGCATAGCCAGAACTAAAACAATGAAACCCTGTCTCAAAAAAATAAAAAATTAAAAACTCAAGAAGGAGGGATGAGGAGGAGGAGACAGAGAAGGAGAAGGAGAAGAACAACAAGAAGAAAAGCAAGAAGAAGGACAAATGGGATGGACATGGGAAGTAGAAGAAAACAAGTAACAGGACAGGAGCCTACCACAGAGGGCCTCTGAAAGACTCTACCTAGCAGTGTATCAAAGCAGATGCTGAGACTCATAACCAAACTTTGGGCAGAGTGCAGGGAATCATATGAAAGAAGGGGAAGTTAGTAGGATCTGGAGAGGACAGGAGCTCCACAAGGACCAAATATATCTGAGCAGAGGGGTTTTCGCTGAGACTGATTCTCCAACCAAGGACCATGCATGGATATAACCTAGAATCCCTGCTCAGATGGAGCCCATGGCAGCTCAGTATCCAAGTGGGTACCCTAGTAAAGGGAATAGGGACTGTCTCTGACATTAACTCAGGGGCTGGCTCTTTGACCTCTCTACCCCCAAGGGAGGAACAGCCTTGCTAGGCCACAGAGGAGGACACTGCAGCCAGTCCTGAAGAGACCTGATCAGCTAAGGTCAGATGGAAGGGGAGGAGGACCTCCCCTATCGGTGGACTTAGAGAGGGGCAGGGAGGAGATGAGGGAGGAGTGGGGAGTGGGGAGGGAATGATGGAGGAGGCCATAGCTGGGATAAAAAGTAAATAAACTGTAATTAATATAAAAAATTTAATTAAAAAAAGAAGATGGGCTGGAAAGATGGCTCAGAGGTTAAGAGCACTGGCTACTCTTCCAAAGGTCCTGAGTTCAATTCCCAGCAACCACATGGTGGCTCACAACCATCTATGAAATCTGGTACCCTCTGCTGGAGTGTAGGTACATGTAGGTAGAATACTGTATTCATAATAAATAAATCTAATAAATAAATAAATAAAATTTTAAAAAAGAAGAAGAAATTTTGCTCATTCTCCATTGGTATACACACATATCCATTCATTCACACAATGAACACATAAGCCTCTACAAGCACACAGGAATGCATTAGGTAAATAGCCATTGATAACTCACTAAAAACACCCACACACCAACAGGAACTTAAATTCCATTCCTCATTCCGTGTGCAGATATCATGTTCATGCATGCTGGCTTAACACATGCATGAGGATTCTTTTGCTTTGAGAACAGCAGTAAAAATACATAGGCAGATCATCTCATCCATGAACTCACACACTCACAAACACGCAGGTTCAAATTGGAAACCATTTGTATACACATAACTAAGGTATAAGTAGCTATTTACACACACACATGGGTCAATGTATAAACCCTGAGATGAACACACGTAATATGGTATAGGACAACCCAAATACATAACACAGTGCGGCAAATGCAGCTTTGGGTGGATGTGTGAGCTCATGTGCAGAAGAAACCGGAAATACTTAACAACACATACCCTCTCACACAAAGCATTCCCACACAGAAACACACACACTAGGGGTTGGGTTTCATGTTGTTCCTTGAATTAGCATGTCAAAAGAAACATGTTTCGTACTGGGGTTGGTGCTGTATTTCGTTTACTTTGTGCTTTTCTGCTGTGAATCAGAAAATCAACTGTAGTGGAATAAGTGAAACAGTAAGGAAAATAATATGCAGGCTTCTCCTTCTCGGAATGAAGCCAGAGGTCTGGTATTCATCTCTGCAAAGAAGAAAGTGTGACTTCACGCTCTACAGGGAGCTGGTTTTGTGCTCTTGAAATTCATGAACTCCTCACAGAAGGAGTCTCACAGGCTGATCTTCAGAATCACTGAACCAATATTAATGGTACCCTTACATTTATGATTCCTTTATCTTTGGGGTTGAAGACATCTTCTCATCTGTGTCCTTTAAATCTTCTCAGTGAAGGTGGGAAGGGCAGGTGTCACGATGTTGCTTAAGTGTCAACAATCACTAACTGTAGTCATCATACTTGCACATAGTTGAAGGTGCCTGGCATTGCAAAAAATGCTTTGCTGCCTTCACTCACTTTCTCCTTTACAAGAACCCAGAGAGATATGCCTATTATTGCTGCTAATTTGCAGAGAGATAAAGCAAGGATAAGATCAGAAATAAGTTGCTCAGGGTCATGATTGATGTGCTGATTTTTGAATCTAGCTCAGCTTTGGAAAGACAGGCTCAGAGGGTGGTAAAGGCTGGGGTGTTTTAAAATAACAAGTTATTTTTAAGCCTTGTGTTTTTAACAGTCTGTTTTGATTGAGTGTAACCAAGCCCACTTCACAAAGTCTGCCTGGCTCTCTTCTGCCAGTTGGCCTTTATCCCATGATAACAACTCACCACAGGAAGTAGATGTCCACAAAGGATCAAAAGACAGCCACGTTGAGGTTATTGAGAACAACAGTGTTCAAACACAGCACTATTGATCCTTTGCTGGGGAGCTGACCTATACTTATAAGATATTACTTTGCATCCTAGTCTCCACACACCAAAATACAGACAACTACACACCTCCATCAGATGTGTCAATCAAGGGTGTTTCCTGATAGTGCTAGATGGCCCTTGGAGGACAACCATACCAGTCTGTGAAACTTGCAGGCTCTATTTTAATGCACTTGTTTTATCAACAGCTCTAGGAAGTAGTTCCTATAATACTTATTCTTCCAAGATGGAAACTGAGGTGTTATATTACTTACTTTGCTCGTTGTGTGACCAAATAACTGAGAAACAACTCAAGAGAGAAGGGGTGGCTTACAGTTTGAGAGAACAAAGTCAGGCATTGTAGAGAAGGCATGGCCACAGGGACAGGAGGCTCTCAGGCCACATTTCACTCACAGTCAGGAAGCATAGTGATGAGGAAGTGGCACCAGCCTGTAGCTTCTCAGTACATGCCATCTGTAGTACCCTGTTTTCTCTAGCAAAGCTCCAGCTCCCATGGGTTCCACAGCCTTCCCAAGCAGCACCTCCACCATCTGGGGACTAAGTGCTAAAATCCGTGAGCCTGTGGAAGACTTTTCACACTCAAACAGAAATCTCTGAGCGAGTACAGTACCTGGCTCAGGTTCAGTCATCCCCTCACCATCTTCTGCTAATTCATTTATATGCATGTGAAATGGTACAACCGGATTTGAAAGCAAGTAATTTCCTGTGTCCCTATGGATGAGAATTAGCCACCATTTCCCTGTGAGTCACCACCAAACTGTTACCTTATCCTTTAGTTAGTGTCAATTAATTCTTTTACAGCTGAATACATTTTCCATCATTACAGGGACAGTGAGGAAGAACCCAGATGTTGACCTCCATCTCTTTGTATTAAAATCTAATATACTCTGGATCCTCTAAAATGGTGCAAGACCAAAACTTCAAGTATTCCAGAAGAACAAACTATATTTTAAGGGAAGAGAAAGGTTTACATGGAAGAAGAAAGAAAAATAAATGCAATTGGCATCTACCCCCTTTTTTCTGGGTAATTAAAATCAGTTTGAGCTGAGTGTTGCCCTCTTATAGAATCCAGAGCCTTGCCCATATCTCCAGGGTGGGCTCCAACTGGCTGGAACAAATCTCCATACTCTTGGAAGCCACTGTGATTTATTTAACCAATAGATATGATTTGACCAATAAAATAAGACATTCATTTGCTAGAAGGGAAAGATCTTTTGCCCTATAGATAGCCTGAGGATAAGAAAGCATAGAGCTATGACTCTCCACAGCCATTTTGACTCATAAGGATGTCATGGAATGCATAAGACAAGACGAAGGCAGAGAGAAGCTATGGAAACCAACTCATACCCTGACTCAGTTCCACTTGAAAAAGCCAGAGCTTCTCAAGGGAGATACAGCTTTATGCAGTATGAATGATTCTCAACTTAAAATGCTTGACTTGCTTTCTTTAAACTTTTCACTGCTGTGGTATTGAAGCACAGTTAATGGAAATGGTGCTTCAAATTTTGATTTTCTCAAATTTAGTTCTCTCCCTAAGTGAGTGTTATATAGAATGAGACTCACAGTTGGGAGCAGCAAGATGAACTTCCAGTAATGGTGCTTACCTTGCTGTGCTTGGTATATGATGGGACATTAATGCTCTTTTGCTGTATGATAATTTCTTCTTACCATAGTTTGGTTAGGACATTCCTAGCTCAAATAGAAGAGAGTCTGTGAATCCCTTCTGTGGCTGAAAGTAACTTGAGCTGCATTTTCTAGTAAGCTCAAACATCTAATTTGTGCTATCAAATTCATATTAGCTAAGAACAGGGTTTATTACCATATGCTAAGGCTTGAGGAAAGAATGTTCATGACAGAAGTTGGATATGCATGATTCTATTAGTCCTCAAACAATCCCGGATGCCCATGTGTCTGCTGCCTTCTTACAGATATAGAAACCCAGAAAGGAAATTTGTCTAAAGACTCTAAGCATCAATAGTGTTTGATTGGAGTTGTCCTGCATAGAGGGGACTCCTTTCAGAGCAATAAAAAAAGGAAGGAATCCCACTGTCAGATGTGGAGGAACTCACCCCAAGTTGCTAGTAAGAGGTGATCTGGAGCTCCTCCCCCTAAACAGTAGAGATAATTGGCATTGCTCTTGGTTGCTTTCCAGAGTGGGATAATAAGATCCTTTGGCTGAAGGCATCAGAGTCTGCAGTAATAGGATGGTAGAGAGATAAGGATGACACTGTCCGGGAAGCTTCCTTCCCACTGGCCAGCTTCCACAGCACCAATGGGTACTATAAAGGCTACTGAGGTGGGGGCAGTCATCAACAGTCTCACCCACCTGTGAACATGACACACTCACAGATGCAACAGTGGCACAAATATAGGGTAATCAAACTGCTTTTTAGGTGGATTTGAGGCTTTTCCACAGGAGGGATTGTATGCCTGGTACTAAAAATCTGACCAAGATCCAAGGTTGGGTATTCCACAGGCTCTCTGGCTATGGGATTATTTTGTTAAATGGACTTAGTACCAAACTGCCCTCTAAATTATCCCTACCCATAGGTTAGTGCAGGTTGCAGACTTCATTGGAGAAGTCGAAGTGCAGAGAACAAGTATCTGCTCAGCCATAAATGGAACGTTTTACCTTCCTTACCCTGAAGAAGAGCTCAATGTGGCATGCATCTGCAGTTGCTATTAGCTAATTTTCCACACATTCTGTGGGAGAGTCAATGAACAGATGAATGACCTCTGTGAATATGCAAATGATTCATGGTTTATTGGTTCCTTCAATAAAACTATTTAATAGTTATTAAATGGTTCCCTACTTAATGAATTTATGAAAAACAGTAGGCAATAGCATCTCTTTGATACGGAATTTTACATTTTATTTATTTTTAATGTTTGAAAGTCTCACACAAGTTCACTGCATCTATATTTCTTGTTTCTTTTCCTCCAACTCCTCCCATGTCCCCATAATCCTTTCCAAATTTATGGCCTCTTTTTAATTATTATTGTTTTACACACACACAGCCTACTGAGCCCATTTAAAGTTGCACATATAAGTTCAGGGTTGGTCATTTGGAATTGGATAAAGTATGTGGAAGCTTGTTCATGAGAAAACATGATTCTTGCTCTCTCAGAAGCCATGAGCTGTCAACAATGCTCATTGAAGAGTGGGCCGTCAGGTTGGAAGATTTGGAACTGCCAAGGTGGGTGAAGAAAAAATGTTGCTACAGGTTTCTAGAGTTTAAAAGAGACTCCCAGTTCTCCAAAACAAAGGCTACTATTGCCAAGGATAAACTACATTGCTTTAATGTTAGAATTTAAGTCAACATCACTGTTGAGGTTGAAGTTAGAAAAGCAGACCAGATACACATGTTCTACATGCAAAGTCAGTCTCAGAAAACACTCCAAGCAAGCTCCTGAAAGTAAACAACTCCAGTCTTGCACCCAAGTGTTACACCAGAACACGGCAGGTTTGCTTGTGTGTGTGTGTGTTTGAGACACTGTCTTGCTATCTAGCTCAGGTTAGCTTTGGGCAAATTAAAAATCCCTTTGAATTGTGATACGAATGCAATGAGGAAGTAACAAATTTTCTGTGTTATCATACTCTTGACTTTAATAATCACTTGGCAAGTTTTAGTTATTATTATCCCTAAAATATTCTACATGTATAAGTTGTATTTGTATCATGAACTTCGCACCTGGTCTAGTTTTAAGAACATTAGTGCTATCTCTCCTGCATAGACTATCCATTCATTAATTCAAATTAATGAATGGGAGAGAGAAGATTTTGCTTATTTATTTTAAACTAAATCCAGGAAAGTATGGTAGATTGTATAAGCCAACCAAGGGTACAAGATGTAGAGGAATTTTAGTTTAGAACTTGGCTGCTCTGGCAAGAGATCACATCCAAAGTGCTTTTAGGTCTGTGGAATACAGACATGCCTTTAATCCCAGGAGACAGAGGCAAGCAGATCTCTGAGTTCAAGACCAGCCTGGTATAGAGCAAGTTTCAGGTAAAGAAAAGCTTAGATCAAAGTGTGGTGATACTCCCAGAACTCAGGAGACAGAGGTATGCAGATCTCTGATTTCTAGTCAGTGCTGTCCAGGCAGTTCATTTGAGTCAGTGAGTTGAGGGACAGTGCAGTGGAGCTGAGGTCACAGCAGTTCAGTTCATGAAATTCAGAGTCAGTATCTACTGAGAGATTTTTACAGAGAGAGGTTGAAGAAATAATAAGCTAGACACAGGTGAAGACAGAGCAAGAAGGAGCCAGAAGATTAGAACATATTGCTAAAGTCAGTTTGAGGCCAAGCAGAGCAATTCAGTCAGAGGCTGAGAGAGAAGTCAGATTGAATCAATCATCTTGGAGAAGAGTTTGAATCAGAACAGCTGAGTTGAACCAGCCAACCAAAGTTAAGAAAGAACTAGAAAGGGTGAGCTAATTCAGCAGTAAGTCTCAGAGGCTGAAAACATTCTAGGCCTAGATTAGATTGTATGGAGGCTAGAAGCTTCCAGGACTAGGCCTAGGTTAGCAGATGGAGGCAGTAAGCCTCTGAGACAATTACATGAGGAGAATAAAAGTCACTCTTACAATGTAAAGGTTGTTGGCAGTTAATACTGCCAACTTGACAGGCTCTAAGATCACCTAGGAGATAAAAACCTTGACATGTCTGTAAGGGGTTTTCTAGATTGGCTGAGATAGGAAGATTCACCCTAAATGTAAACAGAACCATGCCATGGGCTGGAGTCCTAGCTGAATAAAAAGGGAAAGTAGTTTAAGCAGCACCAGCATCCATTTCTCTTCTTCATGATTATGGTTGTGATGTGACCAGCATCCTCACTGCAGGGAGCAGATGAAGGCTTGAGGAAATGCTGTTGACATTACCATGGCCATGTCAAGGTCCCCACTGCCTGAGACTCATGAGACTGGCAAAGCCTTCCCATGACCCATGTGTAGAGGTTGTCAGCGTATGCAGAAAATGTCAGCAACAGCTTCCTTCCCTGGGATGTTTAAAGACTGGCCTCCTACAAGGAACCCCTTCCAAGATTAGCTAAACTCCCCCCCCCCTTTATTCGGCTGTATAAAATTAACTTGCCTCCTTGACTCATACATAAATGAATGCACTGAGTTTCCAAGCTGCCTCTGGCATGTCTCTACCAGAGCACACAGCCCACACAACTGTCACTTCTTCATTCTCTTTCCACCGTGTCAGGTCAATCTCTAAGTCACACAGGGCACAGCACCTCACACTTATGCTATCCTGTTTCTGCAGGACAGGACAGTGCTTTTAAACTGTGGCCAGAATAAACTCTTCCTCCATTAGATTGCTTTTGTCATGTATTTGTCATAAACAACAAAAAGCAACTAATAGAAGGATTGAATGAGAATAAACAATCTTAAATAAACAAAAAGTCTAATTTAAAGTGCACAAGAGAATTATGGTTAAAGGTTACAAGCTACTTGGAAGGCTAAGACAGGATTGCAAGTTCAACATCAGCCTGGACAAAAAGAGATGTCAAGGACTTCCTTAAGATATTCCCTCAAAATTAGAATTAAAATTACAAAAAGAGCTCAGTGGTGTGGTACTTAATTAGCATGTGTGAAGCCCTAAATTCAACACATAGAACTGCAAGAAAAAATGAGCATGAGTGAGAATATATTATCTTGTACAACAGGTGTCTCCAAATACCCAAAAGATCTATGAATAACATAGTATGATGGATAGTTTTAAATGTCATCATGACACAGTTGAAGATCACCTGGGAAGGGAGCACCGCACCAGGGAGGGACTTGGTAGTGTGGGTTTCCTGTGGGATGTATGGGAGGATTATCATGCTTGCTGTACAAGGCACTGTTTCCTGAGCAGAGGACTCTTAGTGTCTAAGAATGAATAAACACACTTGCACACTGGTATCTGTAACGGTGAGCATCATGTTTAAAAATAAACTTACTGTGCTGGGCTTATAAAACAAACTGTTTTAAACTTGTGTAAACCCTGAAAGGTTACTCCTACCTTTAATGTACTCTGGCAGCTGGCTGGAGATGGACCACTTCCTGGTGCAGTTGAGTTATTCTTCAAAAACTTGCTGATTGTTGCAAAATATTTCACTGCCTCAGCTATTCTTACAAGGTAATGGGTCACAAGATTAAACAGGCTAACTGCTAAGTTCTGCTTTTGCAAGAAGTGCTTGCTCGCTTGGACGGCTGAGGCACCTGCTGGACGTCTGTTCCAAAATCGAGCCCAGGCAGGATATGAGTTAATTTGGCTTCTGAAAATTGTAAATTCATGGGTTTTGCCTTTACAATCCTTTGCCTAAGAATACCCAGGGCCTTTCCTAGAGAGCTCTCTCTGGTTTGGTCCTGGCCAGTCTTATAAAAAAGCCTTTAATTTACTAAAGCAAAGCTTGAGTCAGGCTGATGAATCTCTGCAGGACCCCAGCCCCATAGCAGTATGCATACGCTAAAGCATGTCTCGGCTCTTCACTGTGGGTGGGACAGGCTTGTTACTCTAAGCTCCTGCTATAACTGGGAGGTAAGCCGACCCTTCCCCTGAGGTAGCTTTTCATAGGGCATTTTATCTCAGCAACAAGAAGTCAACATGAGACAGATACCCCGCCTGGGGTGGTGGTGGGCCATGAAAAGCCTCGCGAAAACACATCCCTGAATTGTAGTAAGGCTGACCACTAGTCCACTGTTCTCTTTCTGTAGATTTTGTCAGATGGAGGGAACCTCAGGACCCTTTGTATTTAGGATAAAAAATAGCATTAACCTCCAAAACCCAGAATGGACCAAAGCTTGGAGAACTGGATTTACAATCAAACCTATATAAGTTCAGTCTGCTTTTCTAGGTTTAGACATTGTCTATGAGCTCAATGATAAGCAACAAGCAACTCCTTGTTCTCATATTCTTCATTTCTTTCCAAGAACTAAGAGAAAATACAACCATATCCCAAGTTTTTGCAGAGATCTAGATGAAGAGAACCATGCAGTGCCCTCAGGCACACTGTACCCTGCCAGGCCCTCTTTACAGACTCAGGTCCCACTTTGTGCCCACTTCTAACATGTGTCCATTCACATTCCATTACCCAGCACTTCAGCCAGATCCAAATCACACATGTGAAGCGCTAACAGGTAAGCAGGTGCACTGGAATCAGGTACTAGCCCTATCTCGATTGAGGTCAGGACCTCAAGGGATGGGTGGTTAAATGACTTTGCTCGAGTCACACGACTTCTGGGCACCAGGAAAACCTTTGAACACAGTCAGGTTCCAGAGTACACATCTCAACCAGTAAACATCCCACTTGTCATTTAAGTGACCATGTTCTTGCCTTGGGAGTCTATTACTTGGTATTCAGCTCTTCTTCAGTAATTGAAACAATGCCTGGCACATAGTAGGTATTCAGTTAATGTTAATAATGAATAAATGTGCTCTTTAGATCTTTCTCTCTTCCTTTCCCAATAACTGTAAGGAGTTAGTGAAAATGGAATACAAACTTCTTACCTTCTCCTTGAATCAGCACCACGGGACCATGGGTGCATGTAATTCATCCATGAAGATGAATTCAGATAATAAGATAAAAATACATCCCCATACATGAGTGCAGAAGCTTTCTCTGGAGAGACATTTTGCTGGAGCTTCATCTGAACTCGGAGCTCCTTTAAGACTGCTAAGGAGGGCTAGCCTGGTGACGGACAGGATATCTGGGAGCTGTAGCTAAATGACGATTAGAAGAGACCCCCAATAAAGCAGGTTCATAACAGGTTTAATTTGGGGGCGAGGAGAGGCTGGATATGAAAGTGTCCACAAAAGAATTCCAGGTACTGCTGAGAGTGAGAGCCGAATTCTGGGTTATTTATAGCCACTGCTCAGAAGGAGCAGGGCACGGGGCACCAGAGGACAGAACCATGCAAGGTGCACTAATGGAACTTTGAGGATAATTTACAGCTCAAGTTCAAGGACTTTGCAATAACAGAGAGCCTTTCAAACTCCCAGAAACCTCTGCTGAGGGAGGAGGCAACCAGAAGCTGTGCTGGCTGTCTCTGGGATTCACCGTCTGCCTGAGCCTGCATCTGAGGCAGCAGCCACTCACTGGTCTTCCTTCTCAGAGCGGTCTCTTCTCAGCTGTACTCCGGATCTTTACTTCTCCAGCCCAAGCAGAGGATCTGACTACGGCTGACCTGGGCCGTTGGAACGATAGCTCCTTCAGTAGAGTGCTTGCTGTACACCTAGGGGCCAGACTTCAGCCTTGGAACCCAGGCAGTCTGATGAAGTGGCTCACACTTAGAATCCCAGGGTGAGGCAGTAGAGACAGAAGATCCCTGGGTATTGGTGGCTGCCAGCCTAGCTGAGTCAGTGAGTTCCATATCTTTATGTGAGGGTGTAGGGAGAAAAACTTGTCTCAAAAAACTGAGACAACCACACCAAAGTAGGTGATCCGGGGTGATGCATGAGGTTGCCCTCCAACCTACACCTGATTGTGCATACACGTGCATGCGCTTCTGCTTGTGTACTCCTGCACATGCACACACACATACACTCTCACCCAAACCATGAATTTAGCAGAATTCTTCACATTTCACTCAAGGTAAAGCGAAGCTTTGGCAGGACCTACAAAGCCTTCTTGTTAGACCTCCCACTACCTCATCAGCCTCATCGCCTGTCACTATGCCCCCTGATCATTTTTCGGGGGCCACACAGCTCTGAGAGCTCCTCAGATGCAAATGTCACACCATTCCTGCAGGACCCACTTTCTCACACTTACTCTTGCTGGACTGGTTTACTTCCTATGAACTTTAGGTGCAAACCACCTTTCTTTTTCTTTTTCTTTTTCTTTGTTTTTTAAGTTTAGTACTTTTTATTATTTTTTTGGTTAAAAGTGCAAATGCATAAACACACCTTGAATGTACAATTCAATGGATTTTGTGAGAGGGCCGGGAGAAAGAAGACATCAAACTGTCTTTCTGCCTCTTCTACTTCAATTCCCTGAGGCTCTCTGGCCGCATCTGACACAATGCATGGCCATTGCCTGTTATCCTCAATGAAGTGGCCACAAAAGCTCGGTCAGGGTCAGCAAATCCCAAACCACTACTTTCAGCAAAATAAAGGTAAAGCCTAAACAGTTCTTTTCAGCTTCTGGCCACAAGAATTTTGTGAGGCAATCAACTCTCACCTTAGAGTTTGTGTCTCTGCTTAAGGGTTCTTTATTTAATCTGTGTGGCTCACAGGCTTTGCACCACGGCCAGAGGCACTAGAACACAACCTAAGTAGCATACAATCATCAGGAAGGCAGGAATACTTCACAAGCTTCTGCTCTTCTCCAGGCGGCTGGAGGGAGAGCTCTGCAGTGAACCATTAAGTTCAGTAACCATCACCCATGTCTGGTGACCCACAACTGCCTGAAACTCCAGCTCCAGGGAATCCAGCACTTCCATCTGGTGCACCTGCAGTCACCGTCACAAACCCACACAAAGACACATAATTTAAAAGGATATAAAGACACTAGATGGCTCTCAGCATTATGCTTTAGTGTAAATTTAAACAAAACTCACAATAAAACACACACACATACACCACATGTATCTGAAGAAGGTGGCTCAAAGCGGACTACAAAGAGCACCTTGTGTAGAGCACTGGAGCTTGAAGGTGGGCATCAGATGGCTCTGCCTCAGTGGGAACCTGTGCACAAATGACCCACAACATTTCCCGTTTCGTATGTGTCTGTAAAAGACCATGACAATTATTTGTATTGATTTTACAAGTAAGTCAACAAGTAATGTTTCTAATATGAGACCTGCAAACAATGAGAATGATATTATCAGTTATATTCCTTCCCCTAATGTAAAAAAGTTCACTGCTGTGACTATAGCAACTAGAACACAGTAGATGCTTAGCAAATGTTGGTTGCAGAAGTAAGCCTGGAGTTGTATGAATTGAATAGACTCATCAACAGAACTGCTACAATATCTGTATACAGAGTTGTACAACATTAAGGCATGGGAGGGTTATAGAGGATTGCCAACTATTGCCTTCTCATTGAAGATGAGAAGCAAAATCTCAGAGAGATGGTAATTAGCCAAGATCACACAAAAAATGTGTAGCAGAGAAAGCTTGAATTTCTTAAGCCTCTCAGGGTTCCTTCCATTTCATTCTACTGCAAGCACCTTGCAGACTCCATCCGTGTTATTACTGGAACGTCTTTGAGCATCTGGCTCGGTGCTCAGAACAAAGTGAGTGTTCAATAAGTGCTGACAAGCTGGATTACAGAACAGGTAGGAGGTACTCCCAGAAGAGCAAGAGGCAGATGTGCCTTCAGCTACAGTCAATCACACCAACTGGATGACTGACTTGATTTTACACAGTGGTTCTCACTTTAGAAAAAAAGTTTATGGGAGAAGAAAGTAGAGCTCTGTGTATAAGTGAAGACTTCATATACTCTAAGAAATGAAGCAGTAAAGGCAGATTGGCCTTAAGGTGAACACAAGAGAATTTATCACCTCACCCAGTAGAAGTCCAGGCTAAGGGTGCATTTTAGGCATGGTTTCCTGAAGATGAAAATCATCATTGAGTTTGTAGCACTGAAGTTCCATTTCTCTGCAATTTAGCAGAAGCATCTGTAGGATGGCTTCCCTCATAGCAGCAGGCTGTCTGCAGAGGTACAGAAAAGAGCCCAGTGGTTCATATTTCCACCAAAACCCTGAGAATTCCTCTGGGTGGATCAGCTTATGTCTTGTAGATGTCCCTGACTGTAGCCAAGAGGCAAGACTGCTGAGTGGCTGGCTTGGCCACTTGTTCTTAACTATGAATACTGTGAATACAGATATTGGTGCTAATATCTAAAAACGTCTGACAATATTTAAGGCTGATTTTTAGGAGAGGACAGGAAATGGATCCTAGCTGAGCTTAGTTTCTGCTGTAAAGCACCCACAAACAGGGCAGACACCTCCAGGGCTCTAATGAAGGAAGAAAGTTTGAGAAAACCTCATTCTTAAAGCAAAAATTTTTTTAGTTATTTATTTATTTATTTATTTACTATTAACACTTTGTATCCCCCCATAAGCCCCTCCTCCCTCCCCTCCCGATCCCACCCTCCCTCTCCCTTCTTCATGCATGCCCCTCCCCAAGTCCACTGATAGGGGAGGTCCTCCTCTGCTTCCTTCTGATCTTAGTCTATCAGATCTCATCAGGAGTGGCTGCATTGTCATCTTCTGTGGCCTGGTAAGGCTGCTCCCCCCTCAGGGAGAGGTGATCAAAGAGCAGGCCAATCAGATTATGTCAGAGGCAGTCCCTCTTCCCATTACTATGGAATCCACTTGGACACTATACTGCCATGGGCTACATCTGTGCAGGGGTTATAGGTTATCTCCATGCCTGGTACTTGGTTGGAGTATGAGTCTCTGGGAAGACCCCTGTGTTCAAATTTTCTGGTTCTGTTGCTCTCCTTGTGGGGCTCCTGTCCTCTCCAGATCTTACTATTTCCCACTACTTACTTAAGATTCTGTGCACACTGCCCAATAGTTGGCCATAAGTCTCAGCGTCTGCTTTGATAGTCTGCAGGGCAGAGCCTTTCAGAGGCCCTCTGTGGCAGGTTCCTAGCTTGTTTCCTGTTTTCTTCTTCTTCTGATGTCCTTCCTCTTTGCCTTTCAGGATGGGGATTGAACATTTTAGTTAGGGTCCTCTCTCTTGATTAGTGTCTTTAGATGTACAGATTTTAGTATCCTATATTACATGTCTATATGAGTGAGTATATGTGTCTTTCTGTTTCTAGGACAGCTCACTCAGGATGATCATTTCCAGATCCCACCATTTACCTGCAAATTTCATGATTTCCTTATTTTTCATTGCTGAGTAATATTCCATTGTGTAGATGTACCACAATTTCTGCATCCATTCTTCAGTTGAGGGGCATCTGGGTTGTTTCCAGCTTCTGGCTATTACAAATAAAGCTGCTACAAACATGGTTGAGCAAATGTCCTTTTTGTGTACTTGAGCCTCTTTTGGATATATGCCCAGGAGTGGTATGGCTGGATCTTGAGGAAGCACTAGAAATAGTTGTCTGAGAAAGTGCCAGATTGATTTCCAGAGTGGTTGTACAAGTTTACATTCCCACCAGCAGTGGAGAAGGGTTCCCTTTTCTCCACAGCCTCTCCAGCATGTGTTGTCACTTGAGTTTTTCATCTTGGCCATTCTGATGGGTGTAAAGTGAAATCGCAGGGTTGTTTTGATTTGCATTTCCCTAATGGCTAATAACACTGAGCATTTATTTAAGTGTTTCTCTGCCATTCAATATTCCTCTATTGAGAATTCTCTGTTTAGCCTGTTCCCCATTTTTTTAATTGGATTACTTGGTTTGCTGCTTTTCAGCTCGTTTAGTTCTTTATATATACTGGATATTAGCCCTCTGTCAGACAAAAGGTTGGTGAAGATTCTTTCCCAATCTGTAGGCAGTCATTGGGAAAGAATTGTTAAAGCAAAATTTATTTCCCTATAAACATCTTTGTTTGGGGTCCCATGGTAGTGAAAAACCACTTCACAGTCATAATAAAGTTAGCAAAACCTCATAACAGTTGAGTCTAATCACGTGTGGAGGAGGGAAAAGAAGCTGAAGAAACGACAGTGCCATCTACCTCAGACATACATGGAAACATTGCTTCTGTGGTCTTTCTGAATCAAATTCCTGTCTATCCATCTACCATCTACCATCTATCTATCTATCTATCTATGAACTCTCTCTCTCTCTCTCTCTCTCTCTCTCTCTCTCTCTCTCTTTCTCTCAGGAACCCCCACATACAGTTTTACATAAGCTCTTCAACACTTCCAGTTCCTAGGACACAAGACTTTGCATGTATATATGTGTGATGTCACTATGTCTGCACATGTGTCTGTGCTTGGGAAGGCCAGAAGACACCCTCGGGTATTCTTATTCAATGTTGTTTACTGTGACTTTTTGAGGCAGGGTCTCTCATTCACCTAGAACTTTCTGGGTCGGAATTGCTGGCCGGTCAGAGAATGCCAGAAATCCACCTGTCTCTATGCACTCCCCAACACTGAAATTATAAGTGCTCATAATCTCTACCAAGCCCTGATTTTTCTCACTCGGGTTCTGTGGAATTAAACCCCTGTCCTCATGATGGCAAAGCAAGTACTGTAGTCACTGAGCTCAAATGGAGTTTCTTCAGTTGAGTCAGTCAGCCGCTATGTAGTCCTTATAAAATGTGCAGGGTCATAAACTGGGAAAACTTACATCCATGATACAGGAGAAAGAATCTCCATGATTTGCTTCTCATGCTGTGGTCAGATAGTTTCTCAGTATTCAGCCTTCCAGGAGAGAAAGCACCCAACCCTGAGCAAGCACCTCCTCTTGTCACTGACAGCTGCTAGATAGAAGGATGCACATGGTGCTGGGGAGGGGGGATGCTGGAGTTTGTGCTGAAGTGTAAGGAGTCTTTGGGACTCTGTTTACACTCAGATGCCAACAATTTAGCAACATGTCAGTGACAAGGTGTGGGGATCTTGGGGCTGGAGCAAAGGACCCCAAGAGAAAGTACTGGCCCCATGAGTTCATTGTATAGTGAAGCTCAAGGCTACGATGAGAGTATCCTTCAGGGCCAGGACAAAACTAATGCAGTTCTCTTGACCAAACCTTGGAATAGAGTAGATGCTCAGTGTCCAGTGGCAGAGAAACAGTGGCAGTGAATGAGTGTTAGATATGTTTTATTTATTGGTTGCAACTCAAATAACCTCAAGGGGGGAAAACTGCAAAAGACAGATGTGCTAGCTGCTGGCTCTGGCAAGCTAAGGATAGGAATGCTTTCCTGCAGGAGTGGATCCAGGGACATCATTGAGGTTAGGAGTGTGCTGTCTCTCCGT
Source organism: Meriones unguiculatus (assembly GCF_030254825.1). NCBI lineage: Eukaryota > Metazoa > Chordata > Mammalia > Rodentia > Muridae > Meriones > Meriones unguiculatus. Next base: position 50,169,052 of record NC_083359.1, read on the forward strand.
CTCTTCAGTTTTCTGAAGGGTGGAGTTATCTTCATTCTCCACAGACAGCCTTTATCCAAGTGAAGGGAAACACTGTTATCCCTGGTCACCACCAGCTTTATGACATGAAAAGTGGTGCCTTTCCTCCCATACTGAAGCAGGAATTGCATGGGAAGCTCTTTGGTTGACCTGGCTTGGGTCTGTTTCCAACGTCTAGTACACACAGTCGTGGATCCCATGATTGACAGGTCTTAGAGTGCACATGTGCTGCAGTGGTAAGGTTGTCAAATAGCCAACAGAAATATGATGCGAAGTAAACTAAAACCTGATTCCTCTTTTTCTAAAATTTAAGCTCAATTGTTTGCCTTGTCTTTCATCTGGTATCTTAAAATGGAAGCCAGATGAGGGTTCTGGAAATGAAACTTGTCAAACTCACCTGCTGGAAGAAAAGATGGGTAAATGGATGGACAAAACAAAATTTCCCTTTGGCTCAGTTTCCCCTTAACATGCTGCCTGGATTCAGAAAAACTCAAAACTTGGAAAAAAACAAAGAGAAACAGAACTATAAGGCAATGTTTTATATATCTGTCCCAAGGGACTGGAAGGATGGCTCTGTTGGCAAGTGTTTGCCATATAACCAAGAGGACCTGGGTTCAAATCCCCAGCACCCTCTTAAAAAGTCAAGTGTAACAGGTCTGTTACTCCAGCATTGAAGGGACAGAGATAGGCAGTTCCCTTAAGCTCATTCAGCAGCTAGTCAGTCTCGCCGAATCAATGAGCTCCAGGTTCAGTAAGAGGCTCTGACTCAACACTAAAATGAAAAATAACCGAGTAGGACAGCAGCTATTGACCTCTGGCCTCCATACACATGTACACATACTCTGTACACAGTCTTACACACACACACACACACACACATACAACACACGAACAAATATGCACATGTATACCGTAATACAACTAATGAATAAATTAACAAACAAATAAACAAAGCATTCCCACTAGCTCGGTGGGATGTTAATACTGATTAGATCTAAAGGAGAATTTCTGTGGTTAACTGAGTTTGGGGAGGTCTGAGGTCTCCGCTGCAGGATTCCTACCTATTTCAGTTGTCCGGGAAAGAAAGAGGGGATGTATGATCTTCCTCAAATGCTTTATATCACAAGAAGCTTTTATTAGAACAGATCCAGGGGCTTGCATTCTGTGGAAATCACAGTCCAGTGGCAAGCCACATTTGTATTGGCAAATGGAGACATACACGTCTTCCTCCACTGTATAACACAGTATCAATAAGGAACAAAACTCCAGAAAACACTGACTACATCTCACTGGATCTAATTAAAGCTAAGAAGCAGGTGCTGTCCAAATATGTGCAGCCCCCAACAATGGGGTACTGCATTATGGCCCAAGCAAGCTCTGGCGCCTCTACAAGTCTTCTTGCTACCTTCCATGTTTGTGCCCTGGCTTTATTTCCCAGTATTCACTAAGACATGAAAGATAGGGAGAGATGAGCACAGCCTGAGTTTTCATGGTGCTTAGATATCCTGTTCTATTACTGCCAGATCATAAAAATTAGCAACAGAGGATAACTGTAAAGGAAAAAAAAAGAGAGAGAGAGTACTTTGATCAATGAAGATACAGTGTGGGAAAAATATTTGACAATCTAGAAAGGGGCCTCATTAATCCTGACCTTTAGGCACAAGCTGGACACAGCTAAGCCCACTCCATCCATTCCTTCACTGGCTGTCCCACAACAGCCCTGAATGACACACACAGAAGTTCTAAAGCTAATAACATTAGTTTTCTTTAGTTACTCAACAAAGACAGAAACAGCAGCTCGATTGCCTTCGATGAAAGGAGTTTGCAGTGAGAGATTTTCCCTTCACACAGGTGTGCCTCAGCCCCGCCACATGCTCTCTCTTCCCATGCTACTCCTTGCTTCTTATATGAATGCTTGTCAGAGTCTGCCCTCTGCCAAGCTTTCTCTAATGAGCAGCATCCAGAAAGCGTCTGTTCCCTTTGTGTTCCCCGACCATCCTCCACCTTATTTTGATCTCAACATCTCATTGAAAATTGGATATTGGTAGTTGCCTGTGACGATAATGAACCATTCATGTCTCATTTTGAAAAGGCATTTGAGACACCTGTTTTCATTAGTAATTATAGATAATTGCTATGGTGGAGGGTTTTTTCTTTAATTATTGCACAGAAAAGGTCTTTAAGAAATGGAACAATTAATTTCCTGAAACCTTACTGAGAGCAAATTATGCCGTTAGCCCTCACATTGTGAAATATTTGTAGGCAATAGAGCTTGGCTTCCTGCACCAGGAAAAGTAAATCATTATTTTAGAACTAGCCTCCTCCATAGCCCAGCCATGGCGAAGTGTTTTTTAATGTAGTCTTCAGTACTCAGTCATTCAGTTTATGAACACTTATTGTATGACTATGCATCTGCTGCCCTGTTTAATGCCAGGACTGCATTTTATTCATTTCATTTTACCATTCATCACCTTATTCAGTCACTTGTTCACTCAGTGATTACATAATCTTGGCATGCATAGCACTGGATATGTGAAACACACTGTAGTTATGAAGCCACAATACACGATACAGGTCTGTGCTACTAAAGAAGTGTTCCTATTCTCTAGCCTGCTTCCCACATCTGAGTTTGCCTAAATTGTATGAGTCAGAAGCAATCCAAATATTTATCAAAAGTAAGAAACTGTTAAATGAATCGTAATAATCTGTAATCATTAATAAATGTATTTCTCAAAAAAGATACATGGAAATGACTTTTGATACATTGAAAGGCATAAAAATCTATTAAACAATTTCAATTCTGCAAAATAAAAAAGACTGAAAGAAGGACTAGGGAGGTGGCTTGTGGTTAAGTGCATATGCTGTGCCAGTGTGAGGACCTGAGTTCAAATCTCCAGCATTCACATAGGAAGTGTCATGGCTGTGTAACCCCAGCCTCAGAGGTCAGAGATAGGATCCCAAGAACTCGCTGTCCAGCTAGCCTAGTTGAGAAGAGGAGCTTCCAGTTCAGTGAGAGAACCTGTCTCTCTCTGAAAGACTGGGAGAGTATAAGCCCAGGAGGGGACGGACAGCAGCAACCACCTTCTGATCCAGCAGGCCCAGAGCTGGATACTTGAAATCAAGGTTTTGATGAGTGCCTGTAACTCAGTTTCGGAAGCTGAGGGGAAGGGATCTCAAGGCTGCCTGGGAAGCACAGTGAAACTGTCTCATGCAAACAAAAGTAACATAAGAAAAGATTTAGAAGCCGTATCAACATTCAGTGTTGACTTCATCACAATGCAGAAAGTGAAAAGAAAAGCAGAAGTCTGCATATCCTTCATCCTGGAAACACCTGCAGTGGGGGACAGCATGGATTGCAGACAGGACACTGTGTGAAATAGGCCTGTCACAGGATGACAACCACCCACAATCTCAGTTACTTACAGTGTGTAAACTAGTCACGTTCATGGAACCAAAGAGTGCTTACCAAGTGCAGCCAGGGGGAGAAATAGTCAATGCTTAAGAAATATGCATTTCCAATAAAGTCAGATGACAAAACTCCAGAGATCTGCTGCATGAAGCCATACCATGGTCAAAAATAATAATGAACATCTTTTGTTAGGCGAGGGGTATCATCTAGGCATGGTGGCACACGCAAGTAAGCCCAGCACCCGTGGAGGCAGAAGCAGGCGGATCAAGTCCAGGACAGCCAAAGCTACACAGAGAAACCTTGTCTCAAAGGAAAAAAAATGAGAGAGGAGTATCTCACTAAATTATTACTACAGTAGAATAGAATGAATAAGATATAAACCAAAAATAAAGCTGTGACTATATCCAGCAACTACTGCTAAACCAGTAGTTACATTTGGGGGTGCTATGGGGAGCACTTTCCAGTATTTCAAAATTCCCCCAAATAAATGAATTGCTGTACAGCTGGGAAGAGGAGCCAAAAGGTAGAGAAGTGAGTGGGAGTATGAGGTTAGGGCCATAGGGCTGGGGGGAGGGCACCACAGCATCCGGTGTACCAAACCAAGCAAGGCCACGCGCCACACGCCTGTACTGGCCAGCACTAGAGAAAGGAGACCACTGGCCAGACAGGCGAGCCGCACCACGAGCTTCCAACTCAGTGAGAAACCCCGCTTCAAGAGGACAGGCAGCGGCTCAGCTAGCCTTGTAAGGTACAGAGCTAAGCTCCCAAATGATGATAATATCCCTAAAGTAAAAATCCCAAGGTCCCAGGGCAGGAGATAACAACCAAGAGTCAGTTCCTGATACATCCTTGAGTTCCCTCATTACAGATCCTCAGCCTGGGAGGTTTTGGATCCCAAAATTCTTTTGTACCATGCCCCCAGCACACACTTGTCAAGAGATTCATGCTGTGGTGGGGCCAGGCACTGCGCTGATGAGAGTCCCTGCATGTCTACACTGTGTATTCACCAGTACTGATTCTCAACCAGGCTGTGCATCAAAATTACCCAAGAGATGCTCCAATAAGGCTGCTTCCCGCTGCCACTCGAGCGTTCTGCTTTGATCTGTCTAAGTGCAGTTTGATTTTCTGAGTTTTTTAAAAAGCTCCCCAGATTATTCTAGAATGCAAGCAATTAGGGGGATTTTCTCTCTACCCTTGTGCAGAGGTGGCTCAGGAGCCAGCAGTGAGGTTCCACCCGGAGCTTGCAGGCCGTGCACACCCAGCCCTCCTCGGATACATGGCAACGTGATCTCTGTATTAGCACACTCAGGTAGTGTGTGTGAAGCAAATAACTCACATCATCCCAGACAATAAACTTGGGAGTCTAGCACTCTTTCAAGTCAGATTATACCCCCTTTCATCTCTAGCGCACTTCCATATCTTCTCTAGAAGAGGGAAACCTGAGTTTCACAGAAGACAAAAATAGGACTTTTTCCTCACCAATGAAAACCCAGACTTTTACACCTCCCCAACCCAGGCAGAGGAAATGCATCTGCTCCTAGAAACTGCAGGAGCATATTGGAATGGACAGAGCAGCTCCAGAAGATCAACTTCAAGAGCCCCAATGCAGCTCAAAGCGTCTCACAATAAATCAGCAGCTGGAAGTCAGCCAGGGTGCATATGGTCTCAAGAAACTAGAATAATTATCCCTTCGCCCTTGACTCACACTCTGAAGGTGTGGTTCCTGTCTCTAGCAACCTCGTGAGGGACTTAGGTCACACCAGACACCCTGGATATCCTGGGTTAGAACAGAATCAAAGGAAAGAAAAGGAGCCATTTGGAGAACCCTTTTCTGTGCTGGGCATAAATTGCTGTTACAAGTGCTCTTATATGTGCTTATATTAAGAAGGTTTAGGGTGAGGCACCTCTACTGATGAAGAAACCTGTGCTCAGAGGTGCTTACCAAGCTCCCAAGACCACCCAGGAAATGAGATAAGATCAGAATTCCAGTCTACATTAGTACACTTTATCACCATGGACTCATGACCTAACAACCACCCACACTCCCAAAATAAAAACACCTGGTCAGGCCATGCCTAAAGATGGTTGTAATTTGTACCACAATTGAGAAAGGAAAAGAATTAGAACTTTAACAATCATTAAATTCTTTTTCACACAAGTCCAAATGCTTTTTCTGTGTGTGTGTGTGTGTGTGTGTGTGTGTGTATGTGTGTGTGTGTGTGTGTGTGTGAGAGAGAGAGAGAGAGAGAGAGAACAAGAAGGGAGAGCTCAGAGACAGAAGCAAGTCAAGCATCTCTTTGAGGAATGAAGTGATAGAGCGGGACTTATGCTGACAGAGGTGGCGGGAGTTGAGGTGAGAGCACACAGCCTGTCGCGGTGTGCCAGGCTCTGCCCTGTGTGGTCAGGACACAAACATGAAATGCCGCCCTCACCCCCGGAGAGCTCACCCTCTACGGGGCTTTAGCTGAGATGTGCAAGCTCCAGGCATAAATAAAAAAGAAATCTGGGAACAATGATGGACGCATGGCAGGGACACAGAGTCCGGGCATCTGGGCTCTACTTGATGAAGTTGGCAGTGGTCAGTTCATGAAAGTCCTACATTCCATGTTGGATCCAGCTCTCATAATGGGTGAAGGGAGTAAGCCCTGGCACTATGAAGATCTGGATTCCAATCCCTACATCTTATGTGACTTTCTGGCTGACCATGACAAATGACATGACTTTTGTGGGTCTCAATTCTAGCATCTGTAGAATGGGAAAGTAACAGGAACTATCACATAGGACTGTGTTCAGATGCTGACTTGGTTCAACTATATGTCCCACCCAAAATGGGAGTGTTGAAATATCGATCCCCAGTACAATGTTCAGAGCAGTATTTGAAAAAGTGATTGATCATAAGGTTTCTGACCTAATCAGTAGATTCGTTCACCCACAGATTCATAATTTGGTTGTGTTCTTAAAATTTGAAACCAGGAGATGGGACCTAACTGAAAGAGTAGGTCCCTGGAAATATGCCCTTGAAGCATATACTTGTCTCAAGTCCCTCCCTTTCTCTTTACTTCCAAGCTATCATGAGGTAAGTACCTTTGCTCTACCATGCATCTTCTGCTAAGATGCTCAGATCCAAGCATCCAATGGGACCAAGCAACCACATACTGCAGCTCCAAAACTGTGAGCCCCGCAGTTTATGGCCTCTCTTTTAACTTGTTTTTTTTTTCCCAGTTATTTTGTCATGAAGGGGAAAAATACAGATGGCATCTGTGCCCTGCACAGGATTTTAAAGACAAGGTCCTACAAGAAATTCAGTTCTTCAGCTCCTGTTGAAGACCTCTTCTGCCTGCCTACCCTCTCCCCACTTCCAAGAGACACATCAATTCCTAAAGAAGACAGTCTTGAAAGTTCTAGACTTAGAAATGTAATGTACGTTTGCTTTTCAATTTTCACTTTTGTGAATGTGTTGAAGCTGCGGCTCACTATGAATCACTCGGGCACTCTCTGAGCAATGCCTGTGACAGAGTGGGTGTTCTGGTGTGCTGTTCTCAGGGTGATGTCATTCATAAGTTACCAAAAACACTTCCTGTGACATACTAGAAGATGCATTGGTTAAACCAGTGATGGTTAGTTAAGCTTTGTGCAAAAGAGAACGGAAGAAGTGAGGAAAGTAAGGAAGCACAGGCATGCACTTGCAACTTGCATTGAGATGTGAAGTGGCTTATGTGACAGCTACATAAGCTGGATTTGAGAGAGTGGTGACCACAGAGAGAGCTCAGTCATCCCACCTGTGCCGTCAAGCTGCCACTACACCTGTCACTTCACTGCACCTGTCACTGCACCTGTCACTGTACTGCACCTGTCACTGCACTGCTCCTGTCATTGCACCTGTCACTGCACTGCACCTGTCACTGCACTGTCACTCCACTGCACCTGTCACTGCACTGTCACTATACTGTACCTGTCACTGTGCTGCACCTGTCACTGCACTGCTCCTGTCATTGCACCTGTCACTGCACTGCACCTGTCACTGCACTGCTCCTGTCACTGCACCTGTCACTGTACTGCACCTGTCACTGCACTGTCACTGTACTGCACCTGTCACTGCACTGTCACTCCACTGCACCTGTCACTGCACTGTCACTATACTGTACCTGTCACTGTGCTGCACCTGTCACTGCACTGACTGTCACTGTACTGCAGCTGTCACTATACTGCACCTATCACTGTACTGCACCTGTCACTGTGCTGCACCTGTCACTGCACTGTCACTGTACTGTACCTGTCACTGTGCTGCACCTGTCACTGCACTGTCACTGTACTGCACCTGTCACTGCACTGCACCTGTCACTGCACCTATCACTATACTGCACCTGTCACTATACTGCACCTGTCACTGTACTGCAACTGTCACTGTACTGCAACTGTCACTGCACTGACTGTCACTGCACTGTCACTATACTGCACCTGTCACTGTACTGCAACTGTCACTGCACTGACTGTCACTGCACTGCACCTGTCATTGCACCTGTCACTGCACTGTCATTGTACTGCACCTGTCACTGCACTGTCACTCCACTGCACCTGTCACTGCACTGTCACTATACTGCACCTGCCACTGTACTGCACCTGTCACTGCACTGACTGTCACTGTACTGCAGCTGTCACTATACTGCACCTATCACTGTACTGCACCTGTCACTGCACTGTTACTATACTGCACCTGTCACTGTACTGCACTTGTCACTGTACTGCACCTGTCACTGCACTGACTGTCACTGTACTGCAGCTGTCACTATACTGCACCTATCACTGTACTGCACCTGTCACTGCACTGTTACTATACTGCACCTGCCACTGTACTGCACCTGTCACTGTACTGCACCTGTCACTGCACTGACTGTCACTATACTGCACCTATCACTATACTGCACCTGTCACTGTACTGCAACTGTCACTGCACTGTCACTCCACTGCACCTGTCACTGTACTGCACTTGTCACTGTACTGCACCTGTCACTGCACCTATCACTATACTGCACCTGTCACTATACTGCACCTGTCACTGTACTGCAACTGTCACTGCACTGACTGTCACATCACTGCACCTGTCACTGTACTCCACCTGTCACTGCACCTGTCACTATACTGTACCTGTCACTGCACTGCACCTGTCACTGCACTGCTCCTGTCATTGCACCTGTCACTGCACTGTCACTCCACTGCACCTGTCACTGCACTGTCACTATACTGCACCTGTCAGTGTACTGTACCTGTCACTGTACTGTACCTGTCACTGTACTGCACCTGTCACTCCACTGCACCTGTCACTGCACTGCACCTGTCACTGCACTGTCACTATACTGCACCTGTCAGTGTACTGTACCTGTCACTGTACTGCACCTGTCACTGTACTGTACCTGTCACTGCACTGTCACAGTACTGTACCTCCACTCCACTGCACTAGTCACTGCACTGTGCCTGTCACTCCTCTGTGCCTATCACGACACAAGAACTTATACTTGAAACTTAACAGTTCTATAGTGTCTTGAAATTTTCAATATGTAGCTTAAAGTTATTTTTAGTATTTACTATTTAGTGTGTGTGCATGTATGAGTGTTCATGTGTGTGTGTGTGCATGAATGTGCACACACATATAAGGCTAGAAGTTGATGGCAGGTGTCTTGCTCATTCACTCTCCATGTTATTTACTGTGGCAGGCTTTGGGGTCCCTGCAAATGCTATGGCCAGCAGGGAACTAAACTGTGAGAAGCAAGAAAGGAAATCTGGTTCAGCATGGCTTAGTTAACCCAGCTGCTTCAAACTTCCAGAGCAGTACTTCACCACCTGTGGGTCATGAACCCTTTGGGGATCAAACAACCACTTCACAGGTGTCACATATCAGATATCCTGCATACCAGATATTTACATTATGATTCATAACAGTAGAAAAGTTATAGTAATGAAGTAGCAATGAAATAACTTTAGGATGGGGGTCACCGCAACATGAGGAACTGTAGTAAAGGGTCACAGCGTTGGGAGGTTGGGAACCACTGGTCTAGAGACTGACACCAGGCAGTTTGTTTTACACATGTTTAAGCACAGTATGGTTTGGAAAAAAGCTTCCTGGTGATAGTTATCTCAATCCCATGTGTGCAACAAAGCTTAGGGCATGGCTACGTCAACGCTTTTTTGCAAAGTGTATGTGAGCTCTTGTGTGAATATGAGTTCTATAGCTTTAGCACCTGGGGTCTGGTACAGTCTCTGACTGAGGTAGCGTAGGGGTCACCAGGCTATAAAGTACACATGACAGTGCTGAACCCCTAACCACTAGACTGGGAGAGAGCCCTGGAGATAGGGGAGGGGCCATTTCATTTCAGGCACAAGGTAGAAACCTAGCACAGTGAAAACCCCAGAAATCTATGAGGGTGATCCATTAATGGGGGCATGGATCCTGAACTTGCCATCTTCCGTAACCGGGCATCATAATTAGGGTGTCTATTGCTGTGAAGAAGCACCATGACCATGACAACTGTTTTTCATTTTTAACTTTTTAATTGATTCTTTGTGAGTTTCACACCATGCAGCCCAATCCTTCTCATCTCCTCATCCCTGCATATCCACCTACCACCCTTGTAACTTCCACCCAGAAAGGAAAATAAAAACATTTAACACACACACACACACACACACACACACACATCTCACCATGAAAGCTGTGGTGTGTCACACAGTATATCCTTTAGACCAAACAGCTTTACTTATAAATGTTAGCTGCAATGAGCCATTGGTATACTTCAGGGCCTCTGGCTTCTGCTGCACTATCAGTACTGGATCCTAACCAGAACTCCTCTTGGATATCCTGTTGTTGTCCTTGGTTGTAGAAATCCCGAAGCTATGGATCTGTAGGGCTGGCACCTTGATGCACATCAGCAGCTCATAGATGGGGTAGATGTTGTTGTTTGGCCTGCCATCCTGACTTCCTAATCAGGTGGGAAGGTGTTGAGAAAACCCGTAACTCCAAGGCCACAAATCCTCGTCACAGCTCCAAGGACTGAGAATATATCCCAGCTCTGATGTGAGACAGTGTTCCAAGGGAGTCTTGAGACATAGAAGCCCAGGAACCTCTCAGAGGAGCTTCCTCTGCGAGGAGCCTCCTCAACAGAGATGTTACAGCTCTCAGGGAGGGATTTCTCCAACCCCTGAGAAGCGAGGCACCTAGGAGCCTGAGCATCCCCCCTTCTCCAGCTGATGCAGCTCCCAAGGGAGGGTTGCCCCAACCTGTGATAAGCTGAGGAGCCTAAGAGTCTGAGCTCTGTTTCTTCTGAAGAGTGGGTCACAGCAGGCAGTAAATATCTTAAAAGAGATTTATTGAAGGGACAAATCCTTGAGAGGAGGGACCAATCTAGGAGTGGCTGCCTCTGCTCCTGGGAGAAGGCAGCAGGGAACTGGGCAAACTCAGCCTTTATATAGGAATTATTAGTGGGCAGAGTTTTCTGAGGCAGGGATTTCCAGAGTGGATTTTCAAGTCCTGAGCTTGATGGGCTTTCCTGTTCAGGGACTGGTGGATTTTTGTCCAGACTTTTTACCTCAAATTTGCATAATCCTGGATGAGTCCTTCTGAGGGGCTAGAGATGATGGTTACAGAGGTCTGGAGGATGAAGAGCTGGGCTGCTGGAGCTTCCTCAGGTAGAGGTCTGGCCCCTTTTCTGCCTTGAGGGGTTATAAAGTATAGAAAGTGTCCAAAATTTTTTACATGAGTCCACTGTGAAGGCAGGTAGACAGAAGCAGGAAAGGTTGGCATTTTCATGGACAACTCCATGGCAGCTACAGTGAGCATACTGAGGCAAGAAGGGTTTCTGGATCCCATAGGCTTAGGCAGGAAGACTCACCAAGGACAGTTCCCACTGAGTTGTGGTGGCCATTTTGTCTCCTGCCTCCATAGCCCCAGGGCAGGAAGAAGCCCTGAGGTCCCTGGAAGGGACCTGTCCAGGAGCTGCTTGCTATACTTTCAATTGGCCTCTAAACATAGCTCTTGGAGGGTGCAGTCTGGGGACATTAGGTGTGACCTGGTCCTGCAGATAGCACATGTTTTCAGGCTATTAATTACAACCACTTTCAGGCTTTTGGGTAGAAACCAAGTATACACATCCCTTTCTTAGAAGAGACTAGCCTGGGTGCTTAACATTCTTGCTTTCCTTGGTGCTTAACTGTAAATAATTAAGCTTGTGCTCTCTACAACAGGGTCTCTCAAGGAGCCTAGAGTCCAGTTCTAGCTGGGCCAGCTTGCCTCAGGGATCACCTGACTCTGCTTTCTGAGCATTGAGATTTCAGGGGTTCAGCACCCTCACCTGCCTTTTATGGGAATGCTAGGAAGCTGAGCTTCATGCTTGCATGGTGACACCGCATTGCAAACAGCTAACCACTAAGCCAGTTCCTCAGCCCCTCGTATTAGATTTTTCTCTAAAAAACACTGATACTTCTGGTAAAAGATGAAACTTTCCAAAAAAATCCAGATATGTGTTCTTATACTTAAAAGGAATGAGCAAATAAACTGTGGGTAACTAAGCAGCAAACAGGTAAAGGCATGTTCAGCACATGTACAAATGGCCATGGGAAGCATGAGTAGTGATAGGACCAAACCACAAAATTGTTCAAAATGAAGGATCATAGAAAGATAGGTGTAACCCTTGGAAAAAAATACTATGGTATTGAAACTCTCTTAGTTAAAATGAGCACAAAGGAAAGAAATCTGGTACAATTCAAATGTAGATAAATACAGAAGCAGGTGAATAAATGATGAGCCTTATTATGAAATATTATGAAGACATTAAAACAGATGTTTTACACCTGATGATACTGTGCAGGCCTTCAGCTGTACAGAAGCCTTTGAAAAGTTTGGAGTTCCTTGTGACTGGCCCTCTCTGGGGTTATTGGAAGACCTCCCCAGGTGTTTCTGGTGTATAATCAGGGAGGAAATACAGGCTTCTCAGAGAGTCTTCATAGCTTTACTAATGGAATAAGAAAGGAAATGAGTCAAAGAAAGAAGGTGTGTCAGAAGTGAACAAGTAAAAGCAAAGACAATTTGTGTTCTGCGTGTCTTCATCTGAGCAGTGTATAAGGTGAAAAACAATATGAAAATTAAACATTTACTGTCCAGTTCAGGAACCATGGGGCTCTGAGCTTGTGGTGAATGGTATTTGAATTTGTGTGCATGTTATTCTCTGTGCATCCTTATGTAGCGCCTCTCTACCAAATCATCATGAAAAATTAATATAATGAAGCAGTCCTTATCCATTTGCTAGCTCCTCATCACTGTGAAAAAAAAATTAAAGAAGTGACTTAGGAGAGGAGGGATTTATTCCACCTCTGATCAGTTCACTGTGAAGGAGATGGCATGGCAGAGTTTATAATACTCACTGTGGTAGAGGCTGCTCAAGTCTTGGTGATAAAGTTGGCACAGAGGTTATACTAGAATATATAATCTTAAAGTCCTGACTGCTTTGCACTGCTGTGACAAAACACCAAAGAAAAACCTTGAAGAGGAAAAAAAACGTTTGTTTGGCTCATGATTTGAGAGATTTCAGTCCTTGATCAGCTGGACTCACTGCTTTCAGGCTGTGGTTGTCATGGTGAGGAGCCTGTGGTGTAATAGAGCTACTCACCTTCTGGGGCTCAGAACCAAGCAGAGGCCAAGAGCCAGTGACCAGACACAAGATAATCCTGGGTACACAGGACCCATTGCTTCTACCTACAGCCCATTCTTCATCTATGAATTCACCAGTAAATTAATCCTTTAATGAAGTGGGCTCCCTAATAATCCAATCACCTCTCAATACTGCCAATAACTGGGGACCAAGCCTTTGGAGACATTTACCATCTGAACCACAACATAAGACACACCAGGTTTGGGTTTTTGTTTGTTTATTTTTATATTAATAAAACTTGCTTTTAGAAAAGTTTAGGCTTGTATACAATGTATTCTAATTCCTCTCACTCGCCATCTCCTTCCCATGCTATCAGACTCCCCTACAATCCCTCTTCCACACTCATGTATTTTCTATTTTGTGACCCACTAAATTAAGCAGAGCCATCCCTGTGATCATAGGTTTGTCACTGTCCACAGGAGCTTGATGGGCTCACCAGTGGGTACATAACTGAAGCTAATTCTCACCCCTCTCCCAAGACCTACCAGCAGTTAATAGTTAGTAGGGGTAGGTAGAGTCCCATGCCCCACCCCAGTCCATGACAGACTGCTGACTGTTCCAGTCTAATGCAGGGAGCTACAGCTGCTATGAGCTCACTTTGGTGATGATGGAATCATGCACAGAAGACAGCATTTCTCCCCTCCCTCTCTTCCACCTCTTATATTCACCCTACCAGCTCTTCCATGACGTGCCCCAAGCCTAGGTGAGTGGTATAAATCCTTTGTTTAGGAGTGAGCTATGTGAGGTCGTAAGGGATCTAGAATTTTTGTACACAACTGGTGAGAACTTATCATGTTACAACCATGTCAAAATGTAGTCTGGATATTTGGCTAAAGATTTATGCATTCAGGTTGACATACTTACCAAGAAAAGTGGAGATGCATGTCTTTATCAGGAGCAGCATGCATGCAGGCTTAGTCTGCTTTCTTTTTTTTTTATCAGTTAATTTTTATTTAAAATTTGAAAAAAAAAGTTATTTGTGTGTGTGTGCTATATGCATGTGCAGCTTGTGTGTGTTTGTGTGTGTGTGTTCCCATGGAAGCCAGAAAAGGTTATCAGATCCCAGGAGTTAGAGTTACAAAACAACAACAAATGTAAGAACTAGGGCTTGAACTCAGGTCCTCATGCCTCCCCTACAGCCCTTTACTGACCAACCGTTCTCCCTGGGCCATAGCACCAGGGTGTTGGTTGGTTGGGTTTTTGCCTTGTTTGTGTTTGCTTTTGTTTTTTGAAAAAGTTTCCACAGGTGTCTATTTTTAACTGCACAGGTATAGTTTTGAAATCTTGGGATTTGAGGCCAGGAAGCAGAACAATGCATGCTGTATGAGAAAACAACATTAGAGGAAGAAAACATTAATGGCTGAAAAGGAAGAAAATGCTAACCAAAAGCACAGCATTTTAAATGTCCATAAATCACAAACATAGTCAAGAAAATTTACCTTGTCAGTAGAAAAGTTTGTGTGAATTAAAATGTCTTTTGTTGAGCATTTTTTTTTTATTTCTGGGGGCTGGGGGTGAATGTGGGGGTAAGTAGTGTGTGTGAAGACCAGAATGTGTGTGGCCCAGCAGGCATGCAGTATAGATGTCAGGGGAAAACTTTTGGGAGTTGTTTCTTGCCTTCCACCTTGTTGAGATGGGGTCTCTTGCTCTGCTGCTCTGCTTTGAATTCCAGGTCAGCACACCTTGAAGCTCCCATGGGGCCATAGGGATGAAAGGATTACAGGTGCTTGGGGCTCCCACTTCTGGCTACTGCTTCTTTGGTTTTAACGTAGGTTCCAAAAATCACACTCCTCAGGTTGTCAGGCAAGTGCTCTTCCCCACAGAGCCATCACCCTGGCCTTGAAAGAATGGACTACTTGATTAGCTGGTTGGTGTTATGATAAAATCATGTCTGTCCATCCCAGGACATTGTTGAATTGTGGTTACATCCCACCCACACCTGCCTTTCCTACTGACATGATTTCCTCTCTTGCCCTGGCCCTTGCCACCTTGGCCTCTGCCACCCGGGAAAGTTGGCTGGAATGCCTTCACGTCCAAGGTGGGGGCAGGGTCAGTGTCCTCAGAAAATCCTATTTCTTGTCTGTCTCAGAGAATGAAAACTCAGCTTGGTAACTGCCACAGCCTGGAAGTTTCTGTTTACTCACTCAAACAAAATTGCATTTACATAACAACCATATTCCTAGAAACAGATTGATTGCTCTAATTCACATAGTGCTTCTAGATCCATTATGGTCTTGATATTAGTTGGACTCTCCTGCAAGTACCCAGAACTCTCAGCCCAAAGACCCAAGCAACATAAATAACAAAGGGAAGTTAGCATACTTGCATTATAAACATAAAGCCCTGGGTTTGAGTTTTAACATTGAATAAAACTGAGTATGTTGGTGCCCACCTGCAATTCCAGCAAGAGGATCAGAGGATCCTCTTGGAGGCAAGAGGATCAGAAATGCAAGGTCCTCCTTGGCTACATAGGAAGTTTGAGGTCAGCCTGGACCACATGAGACTCTATTATCACACAAACTGAAAATACAAGAGCAGCATGATCTTCAGTCATTTCTTGATTTGGGGACCAAACTGGGAGCTTCTTCGTTTTATTTTTTGGCTCTGGCAGCTTTGGGGGGCCTTCCTTTTCTGAACCCATGCTTAGCCCTGACTGCCCAGCCCAAAATCTCATAAAATAAAGAAAAGGTCATGCAGCTGATTTCAATCCCCACCCCCCAATCAAAGTATTCTTGTGCCTCATTATATCTCATGGTGTCCCATAATCATTCTTGACTCTGTGCCTATGGTCAGCCAGATCTGATACTCTTGGGCCAGGTTCCAGGTCCACACTTACTCTGTTGTTTGGGGGTCTGACTAAGAGTATATAAATGGTCTTCCAGAGGCACATAACAGGGTGCTAGAAGCAGAGAGTAGGTACTGGCTGGTGCTCTGCTGCATGTCCATTGCCAGCTTGCTGGTGCTTGCTCCTTTACTTTCCCAGACATGATTGCAGAATGAAGACTTTCGACTGGGACAGACCAGCTCACATGAGGATGTACAGCCCCACTCTCTGCCCTGAGTAGGACACTTTGTACCATGATCCCTGCTCTAAGGCATCCTGAGATCAGGCTTAGGTGGACTCTCTCTGGCACTATTCTTTTGTACCTTGTTCTTTCCTCCCCTGCAGGTGAGTCTGGACAACTCCTTCAAGAAGTCATTGCACAGGCATAGAGACAAGTTCTGCTTCTAGCCAGCCGACTCAAGGCAGACAAAAATAGTACAAGCATGCTCAGCAGCAATTTAATTGACCCAGATTATGATGACACCACCATAATCAAGGACTATAATGTGTTCTGACCATAGTGGTGAGTCACACACACACACACACACACACACACACACACACACCATATTCTGCTATAGTCTCAGAAGACGGCTGTCTTTAATCTCTATTTTGAGAGAAGGAAACTGAAGCTTGAGGAAGGAATTAGAACTGTATAACAAGCACCTCTCCTAACTGTTGCTGCTCAGAGAGAGGCCCAGGCATCTCCACCCCCTGAGAGCAGTCCCACCTGCTCCATCTGCAACATTGTGTTTTAAATGTATTCAGACACAGTCAGCCTTAGACAGGCCACCTCCCTCAGTTCTCATAGCTGTGCCATGTCACAAACAGAGATGAGAAAAGGTACCTGGAGGTTCACCTTTCTGCATGTACTTAGGTCCTGCTTACTGCAGGTCTTCCAAACTGTCGTAAGAAGCCAACTTTATCCAGAACAGGAAAATGGAACAAGGGAGGTTTCACCTTTACTGAGCCCTGACTCCCTAAATAGGAAAGAAGCACTGAGGAGCCTGGGTCTTAACTACATCTCAGTCGATTTAAGTCAATTCTAAAAATTGCCAGAGGCAGATATCAAACTATCTGTTTCATGCTTTTGAACTGAAGAAAGATACTGAAAATCATGTTTTAAATTGTGATGTATTTTTCTGACTAAGTAAACAAGTTAGCTCTTTTATTAAAAAAAAAAAAGAATGTAATTGTCACAATTTCCCTATAGTTTGTTTATTGTCTGGATCTCTGTTGTCTTGGCTCCCTAAAAACAGGGTTGTTTCTGTCTTCTTTACCATTGCACTCCCAGCACCTCACCCTGACATGGCCTTGCACTTTACAAATCTCTGTAGATGAGTACATTTCCTTTTTCAAGAAGGGCAGAGCATCCACACCAGGTGAGGTGTCCTTTATGTTGAAGTTCCTTTTAAAGGAGAGAATTAAATGATAAGGTTAGAGTCCTGCCAACTCCCCACGATTCTACCAGTGATTAAAAGCCAATAGTTCCATTATTTTGTTCTGTGCTGAGGTTTCTAGAACTTAATTCCATCTTGTAAATTGAGGTCAGAAAACTGGTAAAGAACTGAAATCCTCTGGGCTGTTTCTTTCTTCAGGAGACCACAGTAGCCATCAGCGCTTGTCTTAATGAATCTCCACTCTATTAAGTTGCTATTTCCTTCTGTGGCCCCTCTTGCTCAGAACAGAGGCAAGCTGTGGATAGGAACGGAAAACAGAAGGCAGAATGAAACCAAGACACATCCTCCAGGGGGCTTCTCAACTAATTGATTTTTTTCTGAACAAAATGTTCTCAGATGGCAGGCTCACATTGTCAGGGAGGTGGCGGGTGGGGAAAGTGTCATCCTATAACGGTCTGGTCTAGAGACCAGATAGGAAACTCCGGGATAAGACGTCTACAGCACTGAGCATCTTGCTGCTGGGAGCCTGGAAAATTTAAGCTTACCAGATCAACTTAATTCAAATGGGAATTAATTAATCATCTCTCCAGCTTCCTATCACTATAAAGTTCCTGAATCCGTTGCTTCATTATCTTCTGCAAATCAAGGTGCCCACCTTTGGTCCTACACCACCCCTCTGATTGCAATGTAAAAGGAGTACTGAATTGATGAGCTTCCTCTACACTTGGAAAATCTAAGCATGCTACAGAGATTAATACATTTGATCCACACAACTACTCAGCAGGGCAGAGGAGGAAACAGGGGCTTAAACCAGGCATACAAATTCAGTGCTGTGTCTTTCAGATCGTGGATGGCTAGAAACTCGGTTTGTAAGGGGTATATTTGAAGGCCCAGGCTCCACCCTTGAACACTCAGCTGGAAACTCAGGGTCAAAGATGTTAAACCCCTCAGGAACCTGCTGAGGAAAATCTGAGCAGCTGCAGCCTCTGCCTTTTGCTCATATGGCCTAAGAAGAACACAAACACAAAGCCTGTGTGGCCGAACCTCATTCAGAGGAGAAGAAAGCTGCATGTCTTCCATCATACTGTAAGTGATATCCTTTGTGAAGAGAGAGTGTTGTCAGAGATACAGGGCTGCTTGAGGACTGTGATCTCACATCGAGTCCAAAGGATAGGAAGTTTGAATCATGCATGGCCCTAAGCAAGCAGATGTGTTATAAGCTGTTTAAAGCAGACTATGAAGAAAACCCTGGCCAGAGGGAGGAAGATTATAGTAGATAAAGTACTCAACAGTGATTTGGAAATGTTTAGGAAGAAGCAAATGGACTAAGGATAGTTACATAGGAAATTCCCCTGGGCATTTATATAACATTTATTATCTAATTTGGGACATTTAAAATAACTGGAAGTGCTGTGCATAGTTTGTGAGAATTTCTAGTTCTAAACAGTGTCAGTTTTCTGTCAACTTGACACAAGCCTGGACATACTTAGCATGAGAAAATCTCAATTAAGGAATTATTCCCATCATATTGGCCTATGGGGTGTGTCAGTAAGTCTTTTGTTGATTGCTGATTGAAGTGGGAAAGTCCAACCCAGTGTGGCTGGAACCATCCCTGGGCAGGAGCCCTGAGCTGTATAACTTGTATCTGAACAAGACATAGAAAATTGCAGCATTTTCCTTCAGACTCTTCTTCAGATCCTGCTTCTGAGTTCTCACATTGCCTTCCCTTGATGATGGGCTGAAACCTGTGAACCAAATTAACCTTTTTTCCCCCAAGTTGTTCTGGGACAGTGATTATTATAGAGAAGCAGCCCAAAAAGATTTCTGAGACTGACCCAGGAAACTGGAAACTTCAAAAAAAAAAATCCTTTGACAACAATCAGTGTTATTTATTCTACCTGGGGCAGCAAGTAGCGTATGCATACAGCCATTTCTTGCTCCTGTGCCTGTAGCAGACATTATTAATCAGATACAGATCTTTCCCTAGCTTGAACTAGTGAACTCTTTGCAATGGAACATCTCTACTACTGTCTATAAATTGAATAGCACTACATGAGAGCAGACTGTTCTGCCAGCAAATGTTCCATATTCCCGTCTGCTCAGTTCATCTCTGTCTTGTTCTTCCCCAGTGCCTCAGCTCTCTCAAAAACTGAGGTTCTGCCACTTTCAGATTCTGTAGGGAAGGAAGATACTATCCTCAGTGGTTACCAGACAATTTTCAGTTACTTTAACATCTTGTGCTTTTTTAACTGCTTTATGGTGTTTTACCAATTTAGTATCTAGGGTCAATTAGGCACAAATGTGAAACTTGTTTTTCAATTAATAGTTAATAAAATAGAATCCTCAAATGAATTTCTGCTTGTTGGAAGTTGTAAAGTTTGATTAGCATAGAGATTTTTTTTTCCAGAGAGAGATTCTGGTTCTCATCTTATCATCTTATCTTATCTTATCTCATGCATCTGGGAACCCCAATATGCTTGACTAATGGTTACTAAACTTAGCAAGCCTAATAAAGGACAGTGATTGAGAGGCTCAAAATCACAAGCAATCATGAGGACTGCTTCCCTTTATGAATATTAGTATTTATTAATATTTGTCATTCAGCAACTCAGGAGGACAAGGCCACAGGAGCGTGGCAGGAGCCTTTCAAAGATGATACACTAATTTGGCTATTTCTACCATAAAAAGTGTCAGCTACCTGGAAACAAGGTGCCTCTCTTGTGTGGTAAAATACTAGGCCAATTTGCCAACGAGTAATCTAATTCCATATTGCTATCCAGGGAACAACGTGATGCTTCTCACTGAAGTTTTCCATCAAGCTCCCAAATTGGACTTTCACAGAATCTCGTCAATGCTGTGTGGTTGGAGTGCTCACTAAGAAATGTGGCACTTTGTATTAATCAGTCTCATTCACTGTAAATTAAATGTTTGTTGCAAACAAAATGCCATTTCAGCTGGAAAACATTCAGTTCTTTTCCTCAGATTGACAATTTAGAACTAGCCTGCAAATGTGTTTTATTTGGTTTACACAATACATCAGAAATTATGTTTTCCCAAAATTAAAGTCTAAAAATTACGAATGCTTACACATTAAATCATATTTTAAAATAATAACAACTTTTAAACAGCTGAAAGAGTAAACCTAGCAGCACCAAGTATCCTTTCACCTGAAGACACTGAGCATTTTCCATTTACAACTAACTTCTCTTGTTTGTCCTGTTTCCTTCTAGACCCTGAGGTATTTTAGTTTGCAGTTTCTGGTTTAGCTTAATAAGTCAATCACAAAGGAATCAACCATGAAATTGAAGATGCAGTCACCCAAGGGTGTATTTTAATTTAAATTTAACATTAACCAATGCTCCAGGCTAATGATGAACATTATCCAGCTGCACACACACACACACACACACACACACACACACACACTCACACACACACACACACACACACACACACACACACACACACACAGAGATGGCTTTGTTTCCAGTCACTGCTATTTAACATCCTCTAATTCCAACAACAGCTTCAAGATTGTGATGGTGACAAATATGTGCTAAAAGTTATTTCCATCCCATGGGCACTCATCTAGAGAAGCTCCCCTTAGCTGTGATTATCTGTGCTTTAGGACGGGGTCAGCCAAGACCATCCCACCTCCATTAAGGGCTCATAAGAGTCTCTCTTAGTTATGCTGATCCAATTTGTGTTTGACAAGATGCTAAAGGAACAGCTAATCTTCAGAGTGAAAGAATCAAATGGAAAAACATCTCACTAAACTGAAAAATGAAGCACAAGGCAAAAGATGGACATTGGTTGTCCAAATATTGCTTTAAAAAAATCATCGGAGTTGGGAAGATGGTGCCATTGGTAAAGTGCTTGTTGCACTCATAGTTAATTCAAACATCTTCATAAAAGTCCCAGTAATTCTTCCACCCAAAGCATTAAATAGCTTATATGCAAGACTGTTTAACCCTCTTCTCTCAAATCATTGAGTTTTCTATGAGTGCCCATTCTTTTTGCTGTTGTTGTGCCAGTTTGGTTTTTAACACACTCTCTTCCTGTAGCCCATGCTAACTTCAAACACAATTTTATAGCACAGCCTCCTGCAAGCTGAGACTGTGGGAGTCTACCAATTATCACCTGTTATATTTCAATCTTTACCAAACCTATTGAAGTAGAAGCAAGCCTTAAATTAGAATTCAAAAATATCGACACGTATCTTAATTTTGTCATACCATCTCTGGAAACCAGCACAGACTCCATCAAAGCACTACCTCCTCCCTACAGTAAGAGTAAGCTCAACTTGGCCAGATCAAAAGGTAGTTTTGATGATATTTTGGGGAGCTAGCATTCAATAACCTCATCCTGAGGTTAATGCCATAAAGAGGCCAAAGCCGTCATCACACCTTCTAGCTTTCTCTTATAAAATCTGAGCATTGCTGAAAGAAAAGAAGGAAAAACTATACATTCCTACCAAAGCCCTGAATAAGGCTTCAACACACTCAAATCATATGTCCTGCCATAAACTTGTGAGTCCAGAGAAATCTTGGGCTCTGACTGTTCACATCTGAGTTTCTCCGCCACTGCTAGTGGTGAGACTAGACTATATCCTTTCTATATCACTAAACTAAGAACAGGGATATGGGGTTCTCAGGAGGAAATCATGGCATTTAATTCTAGAAGAAGAAATGGTAATTGTGTGGGTGAAACTGAATGTTTCCTCCAATATCTCAGCCCATATTTATTGTAAAACTTCCTGGGTCCCAAATAAGAGAAAAGCTTTACTGCCATGGTTAGTAGTGACCTGTGACTGCCAAGGAGTGTACAGGATCAATAGGCACCGAATGGATGGTGGTGCTTCCCAAGTTTACTCAGGGCAAAGCTATAGTATCATAAAAACACCATTGACCTTTGGCCCTGGCTGGCTTAGCATTCCTAAAGCTCTTGGAGAAGTGAGTAATGTGACAAGTGAATCTTCTTTCATAACGAGATGATAACTTCAGGTTGAGGCTGGCCACCAGAAAAACAAAGCCCAGATTAGAAGTCACTAACACTCAGGGTTTTTTAATGTGGTATATTTGCACAATGGGAATTTCATCAGCCATAAAGGAGAAGGTTATGTCATCTGTAGGAAAATGGATGCAACCAGAGGTAATCATACTAAATGAATCATAAGCCAGTCTGAGAAAGACAAACATAGTGTGTTTTCTCTATATACTGTTCTTAGCTTTTATGTAGATACATAATATCACATTATGTGCATATGGCCTGAAAGGAGAAGTGAAACTGTCTAGGAACAAAGGGGATTGTTGGAAAGGGAGAAAGACAGAAAAGGAAAGATGGGAATAACATGGTTAGTGTCAAACTTGTATGAAATGTCCTTGTATAGATCCGTCATGTATAAAAAGTAGATACACTAGAAATTACAGAACAGGAAGCACCACTTAATTCCCCAACCCACCCTTCAGCTAGAGGGCAGGCAGAAGACCAAATTAACCACTGATGGCAAGTGGCTGAATCACTCAACAGAACGGTGACGCCTCCTCTAAAAATCCTAAACACGTTGATGCATGGGTGCTGATGCTGAGAAGGGAGAGAGGCCCTGGAAGTTCTTTGATCCCTCACCAACATGGCTTTTTTATTTAGTCGTGCTCTTCATGATAGATTGATAGGAGTAAGAAAGATGTTTCCCTGAGATATGTGATCTGTTCTAGAAAATTATTATGCCTGGAGGAAAGGTTGTGGAAACTCAAATTTGAAGTTCCACAAGTGTGTTTAACTAGAGACAGCATCCTCGCAACTGCTTTCTAATGTCTGGGCAGCCTTATGGAACAATTTCCCAGCCTGTAGGGTCTGACGGGGGTAGTTTTGTTAGACAACCGAAGAGATGGAGATGACACCATGTATTAGTGTCGGAACAAAAAGAAAAACATGTTCTCTGAGAGGAAACCTTACAGGTCTGCCACACACAAACCTAACTCACTCCTGGCTCAGCCAATTCAATGCTACAGAAACTGGATTTCAGGTGAATTTTCTGCACAGCACTTAAGACTTCAGCAACCAACATTTGACAAACTTCTTCATCAGATTTTGACTATAGAAAAAATTGTTTTCCAAGCACTGGGTCAGATGCCAGAACTATGTCCCCAAAGGGTTCCAAGCTGCATGAGCGTTAAGAAAAATGACTCAAATTTAGAAGTAAGGATGAAAGGAGTAAGTTAAAAGAGTGCAGCACAGCCTTCAATATTATATCAGGGCACTGTGTAGCACTTTAGACTTATTTATTTGAGTACACTGTGTCTCTCTATGACTGTATGCCCTTGAGTAGTCCCAGAGGCCAAGTGAGGGTGTCACCCACATGTCCTCCTCATCACTTTCTGTTTACTTCTTTGTGGCAGGGTCTTTTCTTGAACTTGAGACTTGTATTTCCTCATGTTTTATTGTTTTATTTCTGTGTTAGAATTTGTATATCTGAAGTCAGTTTGTTGGTTGACTTTCTCTTTTATATTCAAATCATCTTTCTTTTTTCAACAGATGTATTTATAATGTTCAGGCTGGGGCTAATTCATAGAAGGGATGGGATGTCAATGTTCTCTGTGTGTCTACTATTGAGGATTAGAGTCTCTATTCCATATCTTTTGCTTTCCAGCTATGCTCTGGTGCCTTCAGTGGTTTGATCAAGTAGCTTGGAACATGTTTTCTCTATCAGTGTGGTCCTGGATTTTAAGGCTAGATAAGGCAGCTGGGGGTAGGGGTGCCCTATCAGGCAGCTCGCAGGGCTCTGGTATATACTTAAGAGGGGTCTACCAGCTGTTTGTGCTGGGGAGTAGGCTAAGAACTGTTGAGTCCTAAAAGCTGGGAGAGGGGCTGGAATAAAGTCAGGCGGCTGTATGATGATCTGTATGAAGAAAGACTCTGAAGGGGATAGATAGTCAACCTGAGCTTAAGTACCATATAGGCAGGCTGGAAGGTCCCTGTTGGGAGATATATTGAATATGGATAATCCCAAAGGGAAACACAGGGGCCAGAAGGTGGTTGAGCAATCAGGCTAGCTAGGGAAACTAGTGAGCTCTAGTTGATGGGTGAGATTCTGCCTCAATTCATAAGTCATGGAGGAAGACACCTAACATTAACCTATGGTCCCTACACAGATGTGCACACATGTGTGTTCATACATAGGTACATGTACATACACATTGAGCATACATATATGTGTATACCAAATTTATACATACACACTTGCCAAAAAAAAAAAAAAAAGACTCATAGCGGAGAGAGAGACAGAGAAGTGAAGAAAAGAAAGAAGGGAGGGTAAGGTGAGCAGGTTTCTCCATCAAAAACCTAGTGTAAAGGTTTGGGGAGAATGTCCCTGAAAATACAAGCTATTAATGGGTCAAGGAAAGGAAGGAAAGCTTGGCATGTGGTGGGCTGCTTCTGGGCATAGGGGTCTTTTCCACAACTGATACTCCAAGGAAGGATCATTCATGGAGATAACCTAGAGCCCCTGAACAGAGGTATCCCATGAAAGATCTGTGTCCAAGTGGGTTCCCTAGTAATAGGAACATAGACTGTCCCTGACATGAACTCAGTGGCTGGCTCTTTGATCACCTCCCCCTGAAGGGGGGGGGGCAGCCTGACCAGGCCACAGAGGAAGACAGTGCAGACAGTCCTAATGAGACCTGATAAGCTAGGGTCAGATGGAAGGAGAGGGGGACCTCCCCTATCAAGGGACAGTGGAAGGGGCATGGGAAGAGAAGAGGGAGGGAGAACAGGACTGGAAGGGGATAAGGAGGGAGCTACATCTAAGATACAAAGTGAATAAATTATAATAAATAAAAAATTAAAATAAATAAATAAAAAGTAGGCAGGCCTAAGTACCACCAATTACCATTAATTTGCAGAAAAACACAGGAACTTCCAAGACATCCCACACCCCCTAAAGAACGAAATGAAGGTATACTCATCCCCAGTAAGGCTTGCAGATGTCAAAGACATCTGCATAAGTTTTCAATTGACTCCCACAAAACATAAAGCTAAAGGGACTCTTCCTAAAACTCATCTGACCTACTCTGCAGCTCAGCCTCAGAGCACAGGGAATGATCTTCTCCAAGATCTCAGGATGTGCGAACAGTTTAAAAGCCTGATGGGAAAAATATATCTCTGGAGCCAGTGTGACAAAAGGGTCTAATTAAATCAGCATCATTAAAGGCATTGGACATCTTGTGAGGTCCGCTTTGCAGGAAGGGGCTTTGGATAATAAGCACAAACTGACTTTCACCTGGTTTCAAATTTCATAAGGCAAGGGGAAATTAAAGAAAAAGAAAATGCCTGGGCTGATGTTACCAGCATATTAAGCCACTCAACAAAAGAACTAGAACACAGCAGAAGGAAGGGGCTTTTCTATAGCAGGGAGGTCTTTGTTGGTAAGCTTTGACTTGGAGAATTTTTGAAAAAGTGCTCTGCTGATGTTCAGTACAGTTCATGTCAGATGTGTTAAGTCAGTCTACTTTGACACCAATGAAGGAGAGTAGCTGAGAATTACAATGGTGGTGGTGGTGGTGGTGGTGTGATGGTGTTTGTGGTTGGCATTAAAACCAACTCTAGGAACACTCATACTGGGTTTTGCACCTGGTTTTATGCAATTTCTTGCTTTGTGAAGTTTCAAAAGTAAATTTAACTTCATCTGTGTTGGAGAATGATAATGGTCCCTACCTACTATTGCTTGACTGTTTGCATGCTCCCAAATGCAGAAGTTGAAAGCCTACTCTTCCACACTTGAGATAGATTAAGGAGGTAGGGCTAGTGGGAAGTGAGTAGGATGAGTCCATGACCTTATGAGGATGCAGCCCCCATGAACAGGATCAGAATCTTGTAGGAGAACACTGTTTCAGTACCTTAGAGATGGCTCAGCAGTTAGGGGCTCACAATGCTCTTGCAGAGGACCAGAGCTAAGCTCCCACCTGAATATGCATCAGTCAACAACCTGCAACTCTAGTTCCAGGGAATCTGGTGCCCTTTTCTGGCTCTGCAGACACCTACTTAAATGCACACACTTGGCATTCACTCACACAGACACACATACATAAATAAAATAATAAAATAAATCTGAGAGGAAGGGAGGGAGAGAAGGTGGGAGAGAGAAAGGAAGAGAGAAAGAGAGAACTTCCTCTTCTCTGCCAGGTCAGCAATACAGAAAAGAGCTTTTTCCAGGACTCAACCATACCAATGCCTGGCTCTTGAGCTCCTGCTCTCCAGAGCCTGGAGAAATGAGTTTCCATTGTTTTGAAATTCACACTGGTATTGATATTTTGCTACAGAACTCAAGTTGACGAATACACTGCCTCTGCCACTTACACAAAGTGAAGTGACATATGCATAGTATATATCAAGAGTCCAATCAATGTTATCTGTTACTATGGCCATTATGATAATGATATTAGGGATTATAAAGTTTGCCTATATTTTTTTCTGTTACCAAGGTCTGATTTGAAATTCTATAGGGTCTTTCTTATTTTTCTATTGCAATTTTGTATTTGACTGGTTTGGAGGAAGATGGCATTGCAATAGGGAAGAGCACACATCTTGATAACTTTCACTGAACTTTGAGAATATAGAGGTGAGATGTATTTCAAGCCAAGAAATGATAGGGTGATAAGTAGCTTGTTTGCACACTCTAAATTTTCCCAGTTTCCACACATGAAGTTCTTCAGATGCCTGCTATCCTAGGCCAAGCTGCCAACTCAAATTCTGTCACTCAAATTCTTTGCCTGATTCTAGAATACTTGTGAGTTACAGAGGTAGGCCAGACTTAAGAATACAAGCCTGCTCACACCCAGCATGGCACCCAGACCTGACTCTGCCCTTGCCTTGGAGCAGGGCACACTCACAGACACTATAGTTTATGCATCCTGGGGCAGGAGTTGCTCCCTTCTTTCTTGCAGTTGGCACAATGATTGTGTGAGGCAGATCAGGGGACTTCTACAGTAGGCTGTGTGTTTCTAATGTGTTGCAGTCATGACATAATGACAATTATTGCTTTGTAAGAAAGGAAGCCTACTGTTGCCAGAGGTGCCAGATGGAAAATATCTGAATTTTTTCAATGTAAAATCTCCTTGTTTACAAACATGGGAAACTAAACAGAAACCTGTATGAGCCAGACAAAACCCCTCCATGGGCCAGATGAAGGCCATTGCTCAGCAGCTCAGCATCCTGACTTTGAACAAGACTTTCTACCTGTCCCCCACCTCCCAGGCCTCACAGGCCTTCTGCTGCCTGCACACATTTCATGCTCTTACCTCTTTCCAAATACAGTTTACTCTAGTTAAGGATCTGGTGTTCTGGTCCATGATCTGGAGGCTTTACAGTCTAGAGAAGGGGATGAGGAAACATAAAAAGCATAGTTTGAGAGTTTTAATGGTGTTTTGCATCCTGCACTAGGCAATTGATTTACGTTTCCTTGTAGTTCTGTGTTCATTGTAAGAATTTTCCATTTCTCTGAAATGCAGACCATTTCCCTTCTTATGTGGTGGCCTCTCTTTACCTGTTACAGCAACAAAGGAAGAGGAGTTTGGGGTGCCCGTAGGTAGCTGATCTACGATTAAGACAAGGGGCTTCCCTACAGCTGCCACCATGCACACAACAGGTCTGGGGCTTCTGTTGTACTTAGTTCTTGCTAATGGACAAGAGCAGTATCCAACCCTGCAGTAGAAGGGGTCCATGGATAGCTGTGGGCTAACAGATGGAGAGAAGTGGGAGGGGCAAGCTGTGGGACACCCTAAACCAACACAATCCCAAAACCTTTAGCAGTCATATCACTTAGACAAGTGCTCTCTTTTCTTTTTCCATCTTTTTTTTCTTCAACTGGCTGAAGAAGAAAACCCACCAAGCTTAGATGGTATTGATCCAGCGTGCTTCTGGTATGTGTGCTTCATTTAGGAAGATCCTAGTGTTCGTCCTAAAACTTCTATCTTCTGTCCATGCCCACTTTATTTGTTCATTTTCAGGTCCTTAAACCCCATAGCCTTGACATCTTTCCTTATTTTAGACACATACACAGCTGTCCACTCACCATTCGTCCTTGATGTCTAATGGACACTTAAGCATGAACAGGTTGGGACTAGAGAGATGGCTCACCAAATAAGAGTAACTGTTTCTCTTGCAAAGGACCAGGGTTCAATTGCCAGCATCTTTGTGGCAGCTCACAACCATCTATAACTCCAGTACTATGATTCAATGACCTCCTTTGGCTTCTCTGGGCACCAGGAATACATGTGAAACACATATATACATTCAAGCAAAACACTCATATACATACAAAATTATATATATTACATATAAACATAAGTAAGGGCAAAGCTGAGCTGAGTTGTTTATCTCCAAACTTGTCCCATCAGTCTCAGTAAATGCCTACACCTCTGTTCTAGTCCTCAAAATGACACTGATGCTTCCTTTGGATCTTCTCTCTTTCTTATCCTGTCTTGAGTCTGTAAGACTTTGATTACTTCATGGTATATCCAAAATCCAACCTCTTCCAAACCCTCAGTTTACACATTCGCCATCTATTGCCTGAATGCACAAGTAACAGCCTCCACACTAGCCTCCCAGATCCCACTTTTGCCCTACACAGTCAATAACCATACAACAGGCAGAGCATCAGAGCATCCAGTGGATTCTGCTCCTTCCCCCACTTCACTTGGGATAAGAGTCAAACCCATCAATATCTTGTGACCTGCCCTTCTCACCATTACATCTCTACTGGATGCCTTATTTTTATTTTGGTTCCTTTATGCTAAATAGGTGTTTTTTCTTTCTTTCTTTCTTTTTCTTTTCCAAAAATGCTCTCTTCACCAAATAATCACTTACCATCTTCCAAAGTTTACTCAGTTGTTGGTGTCTCAATAAGCTGTCCTTTTCAGAATTCAACATTTTCAGCATTGTAACCTAACCATCCCATCTTCCTCACCTCTTTACCCTTCTATTTCCTTTATGTGGTTTATTTTCTCTACAGTGTTTGTTACCACCTAACCTCCAATAAAATTTAGTTAACTTTCATTTGTTTAGAGCTATCTTGCTTTTCTCACTAATTCCTAGAAAAGGAATATTTGGTTTTGGTTTGGTTTTGTTTTTCCATTTTGCAATTTCTAACACCTAAAACAATGGCTGGCACAGTAAGTACTTAGTAAGCATGCATTGGGTATATTAATTAAGGAATTACAGGATGTAAAGTAAAAAGATCCAAAAATTGGGGGCTGGAAAGATGTTCAATGGTTGGGAGCTTTTCCTGCGTTCTCAGAGAACATGCCTTGGGTTTTGAGTACTGTATCAGGAGACTCACACAGCTTGTAAGTCCAGAGGGGATTCGTTCCCTCCACTGACCTCCACAGGCAACTGTACCTACATTCACATGCACACACACTCGTGTGTGTGTGTGTGTGTGTGTGTGCACGCACGCGTGTGCATACGTCCCCCACAGGCATACACATAATTAAAAATAAATGCAATCTTTAAAAACAGTATTTAAAAGATTAGCACTCTTTATAGAGCTACTGTGGAGATTTGTCTCCATCAGAATAAGTGCACTTCTGCTCCAAATTAAAGTAGAGAAAAATTATGTAAGCCAAGAAAGAAAATGTCTGCAATGCTACAAAGGGAAAAAAATGTATGGGGTATGTTTTCACTGTTTTAAAGAAATAAGAAAATTGCCAGTATATTGTAGAAAATTTGATGAGGGACACAAACAAGGAGGTCACAGGAAGGGGTGGCAAGTCACTAAAGAGATGCTAGACAATAATTTTCACCCAACAAGTTATAAAAACATTAAGAAATTTATCAGACACATCAGTGAGGCCAGTGGGCAGGGGTGGAGGGAAAGCAGGTAAATCAAGGCAGTCCTGGGAAGTCAGCTTTGCTACCACTGTGCAAAGGACAGATCACACATTCTATGGCCTGCTAGGAGTTTATCCTTTTCTTCCAGAAATACGTCATAATGTATGAACAAGGAGGTTTATAGCAACATCAGCCACAGAAGCTGAAGACTTCCAATAAGCAACAACCCAAGTCTCCTTCCACAGAAGGCTGTTTACTTTTCTAAGTGGGTCAGGGCTGTTCCAGCCTCCAGGTAACAGTAATACATATTTGAGAGGTTGTGGAAATGCAAGCTGCAGAATAAGCATTTCCTGTCTCATTTGTTCTAAGGTGGTGGATGTTGTAGACACACATTTGTATGCCTAGATTTATGCCAGCATTACCAATATATTTTGAAAAACACTCAAGAATCTATTAACAAATGTCTGTCCTCAAATGGTAAATCTGAGGTGGAAGAGAAGCTTTGATATTACCTACATTTCAAGGTATTTGAATGTTTTGTACTTTTTTAATGTTTATTTTAAAACTATCATTCCCCTACACAAATAAACACTGGGTACTGTAAGACACGCTGTGACCCATGGGGTCACAGGCTCCCCATTTCCTACATTCAAGTGCATAAGTATGTCTCTTTTCAGTGCAATAACCTTACTTACTTCAGTCTGAGTGTGATTCATCTCCCAAACCAAATAAAACCCCTTCCTGTCTGCCAAATGACAATCGCATTTAATGGTCCCCTTCCCTCCTCCCCAGCTTGGTCCTCATCACAAGCTTTAGGAGAAAGAACAGTCATGGAGAGCTTTTGTCCCTATTTTAAAATTCACATTACAAAAGCTCAGCGATGACCTAAAAAAGAAAAGAGAAAGGCCGAGTGAAAATTGTAGGCCCAGGATGCTTTGCATAAAAAATGACTAAATTGGGCATATTAGGATGAGGGAAGAAATCATATACATCAACCACAAGGGCTCATCCTTCTCATTTTCAAGCTGAAACCCAAATCCAAGCTTACATGTTAAAATACCACCTTCACTGTGCTTTGCTAATGGCGATGTCTGTGAAAATAGGCTTGGAGTGCCTTGTGTTTTATGCTGTCTTCATGGGGACATGGAGTTTATATCCACATTTAGTGAAAAAGTCTTACCTTCCTAGGTGCTGGGGAACTGGTCAGGATGGGAAATGAGGTGAAAGCTGAAGTGTAAAATAGAAGAAATTTGTCAGTGTTGACCATTGATTGATTAGATTTAAAAACACCCAGAGTAGCGACTCTCCCTTTTCACTGGAGTCGCCTAAGACCATCAGAAAACACAGATATTAACATGTTTCACAACAATAGCAAAACTGCAGTTGTGAAGTAACAATGAAAATAATTTTATGGTTGGGGGTCACCACAACATGAAGAACTATATTAAAGGGTCACAGCATTAGGAAGGTTGAGAATCCCCTAGGGGATTAATGAAGCATGTCTCTAGGTATCTGTGAGAGAGTTTCCAGAGATGGCACTGACCGGATTCATCCTTGATGGATAATTTATAATGTGCTTGAGTTATTGAAATTCAGTGGAAAGGAGGAGGTAGGGTCCACTTAGAAGAAGTACATTACTGTGGGGAAAATGAGTGTCCTTGGAACTATATCTTGCCCTAGGTTCTTCTTATACCCCTTTTCTCTGCTTTCTGAGAACAACAAAGAAGGTAATATAAAGTTATGGTAAAAGGCTTGAGGTTTGAATTCACACAGATATTAAGTCAAATATCTCTTCCCAAAATGGCCAGTGAGAGTGTAGTGTCCTTAGTAAAGTGTCTAAGTCTGCTAAGGTCATTATTCACATTTTATGATCATGGATGCTGTTTCTGTTGCTATTCTAAACCCCAAATTCACACCCAGCTCACTCTGTCACTGGCCTGCTCTTGCCTCCTCCTAACACACCCAACCAGCTTCATCATCCCCAGCCAAATTCCCTGATGAGCCCAATTGCAATCTCTGCTCTCTCAAACTCGGGGTTGGGAAGACTGGGAAGATGGCTCAGTGGTTAAAGTGCTTGACATACATACAAGAGTAAAGATCAGAGATGAGATTCCCAGAATCCATGTCAATGGTAGGTGGATGTGGCCCCTACTTGTAACTCCAGCACTCAGTGTAACAGGAAATTCCCAGTGGAAGATGGCTAACTAGAACTACCCCTATCAGTGAGAGCTGCCCAACTGAGAAATCTTAACTTAGTAAATAAGGCTTCCAAACCATTCACAAATCATAAAAATGTGTAACTCCACATATAAAAATTCACATACATGAATAAACACTGCATACATCTACACACACACACACATACGATAAGTACTTTCAGCTTGCCATGGGCACCAGTAATACTTCAAGGGCTCAATGGTTACATGTGGCTAGTGACACACAGTGGATCAACACACATAAAGAATGCTCCTGTGACCATAGCCAGTGCTGCTGGGTAGGCTAGAATGCACGGATTTCAGTGCATTGTAGTTTTTTGATATCTGAGACCTCATTTGAGGCATTTCCAACAACAGCCACATGTGCCTGAAATATTACTTGTCTTACTGCTCCAAGTCACTGACAAATCCATTTAAAGCAAAGAACAGTACCAATAACAGCCCATGAGGACCCCGTGTCTTGTTGCTTTGGATGGTTTGATTTCTCATAGAATATAACATGTCCTACATGAGACATATACTTGTCCAACATCTGAAATAGTTTTCCCCAGCCTTCAACAAGAGACAAAACATGGAACTCTTCAAAGAAATAACTATGTGCTTGTCTTGGCAAATTTTTCAATAAATAAAACAATAACAAAAAGTCCTAAAAGGAGAGTTGAGAAGTACCAGGGCCATGGGAATCTGAAGATGGAGGATCAGAGAACTAAAATCCACTGCCCTGAGGAGGGAGCCATGCCAGCTTTCTTCCTTATGCATGGGTCTTTCCTGAGGCTCTCCCACAAGGTAGCACAGCTCAGCTGCCAGTAGAAAAACTACTGTTCATTTAGCAGCTACTGCTTCTCCAGGCACTGAGTCATGGTCTGTTCCCCAGAGAACATCTACACTAAGCTTAGAACCCAAATCAGGTTCAACCCTTTCCAGTTTCTCCCATCACGTTTATAATGCAGCCTAGGTACTTTTCCAGAGCAACCAAGAACTGATGTTGTTCCTCTGCCATGTCACCCAGTATACACCATGCCCTAGCTCTCCTCCAGGCCTTCAGCCATGTCCAGTGCACTTCCTCCCCAGCCGCTCTAACAGCTCCTGCCTTTACAATGCTTCTTTCTGGGCCATTTCATGAAGAGTTCTCTCCTGTTCTCAGCTTCCGCAGGTTTATAAGCTGATTTAGAGTAAGACCTTCTTCCCTGGGGCCATCCTCTCGCCTGTGCAGTTCCCCCGTAGCCCTCATTGCTCCTGGAATTCTCTTCTAACTCTGAAGTTCCCCAGCAGCAAAATCTGAGGATTCTTATGTACAGATTGACTTCCTGAGGCACTGTCTCAGACAAAGCTTGTAAGGGACTGAGGGAGCTAAAGCACAGCATGAGAAGAGATGATCAGAGATGAATTCTGACGATGTCTGGCCCTCTTCTTCCCTTTGGGAGCCCCAGAGCAGAAAGTGTTTCTCTGAGTCAGCTTGCCTTGTGCAAGGGAGACAATCCCACACAGCCGTCCATCATTAACTGATGGCTGCCCTAGGGAATAGGACAAAAAATTTGGGCAGCCCTACTTGTATAACACCAAGCTTCTACACAAAGATGTGGGTGTGAGCTCTTCAGCAGTCCAGCTAGGGGCTGGACACCCAGAGGCTCTGAAAAGAATCTCCTCAGCATGTCACATGCCCATTTATTAGCCTGTGTTTGTCCACCCTGCTAGGTTTTAAGTTTCATGACATTTTGTCTGCCTCATTTACTATGTTTTGCATCTTGACATATTCAGTAAATATTGGTTGAAGATATAATGGATTAACTCAAGGCTAACACACTTTACTTATTTTATCTAGATAATCTTTACAGCCATCTTAGAAGTGGGAACTTTCAAGTCTGAGTCCCTTGCAGCCTTGGATCCAAATATATCTGTGAGCCAATTAGCACAATTGGTTGGATAAAAATAAACCACAAGGGCAAACTTTTCTACAAATTTTATCCTGAGCGCCCCCCCAACCTCTGCCACACTTATCGACACTTTTGTATTTAAAACTATTTATTCCCCCAAGCTTCAGGCCAAAAGGCCAAAGAGCCCCAGAGAATGAACGTACAAGGGTGTATTCTTCTGTGCTCATTTCTGTTGCTGTGCACTTAGGACACATTTCAAACCAACACTAGTGGGCACTAACATGGCTTATCCAGAGTGTATGTATCATGGCTGAGAGGATGCGTTAGGGAGCGTTATGGTTATACAGAATTTTAATATTAAACTTCTATGGATGGCTTCTGTAATTCTAGCTCCACTGTCTTAGTTAGGCTTTCTATTGTTGAAATAAAATACCATGACCAAAAGCAATTTGGGGCGGAAAGAGTTTATCTCAGCTTACAATTCTCAGGTCTCTCTTCATCACTGAGAGAAGTCAGAGAAGAAGCTCAAGGCACAAATCTGGAGGCAGGAACTAAAGCAGAGGCTATGGAGGAGTGCTGATTACTGAATTGTTCTTTATAGCCTGCTTAACCTGCTTTATTATAACACCCAGGACCACCTGCCCAGGGGAGCATCACCATGGGCTGGCCCTTCTCACATTAATCATTAATTTAAAAAAAATGCCCCACAGATTTGTCTATTATAGGCTGATCTTAAAAGTGGAATCTTCTTAATTGAGAGTTTTTACTGTCAGATAATGATAGCTTGTGTCAGGCTGACAAAACATAGCCAGCGCAGCTGAGGAGGTAGTAGGATCCTGGGGCTCTCTGGCCAGCCACTCCAGCCAAATCAGTGAACTCTGGGTTCAGTGAAAGTCCCTATCCCCAAAAGTATGGGGGATGGCTAGTAAGAAAACAGCTGATGTCAACCTCTGACTTCCATGGGCTTGTGCACTCATACTCATATACCCGATCACATTTTTTAACTATGTGGAGGAATTATCTGCCCAACAAGAATATTCCATAATGCTTCATACCATTCATTCATTGCTAGTAATTCATCAGTCATGTTAAAGCATAACACTTTAAGACCTCACTCTATTTTGAATATAATTTTTTCATTAATTTCTTGAGGATTTTATTTAATTTATTTTGATTACAGTCATCCCCACTCTAACCTCTAACTGTTCTCAGATTGATTCACATCTCTCCCTTAATGATATGTCCTCTCTCTCTGTGTATGTGTGTGTGTGTGTGAGTACCTGTGTTGGTCAACATGCCAGGGGCCATCCCCTTAAAGGCAAATGATTATACTTTCTCCAGAAGCCATCAACTGTCCATAGATCATCAGGGTCTAGAACTGTGAATGCTCTTCTCTCTTGCACAGGTCATATAATGGGAACCACAGTGGCAATCATTTCATGAGTACAGAGGATCTCACCCTTGTAAGAATGTTTTGTGTCTTTGGTAACAGCAACACATTCAGTTTGCTGCTCCACTACCCAAAAAGCTACGTAAAAGAAGATATTTTAGCTGACCTGCAGGCTGTTCCTGTGTGGGCAAGGGCTTTAGAAGCATTGCCCTGGTGCTTGTGTGCAGGCTTAGCCTTTGCCCTTCCCTTTGGGAGGCTAATCTGCCTATTACACAATTGTTTTTTCCCTAGATTCCTCCTACCTAGAGCAATAGAAGAGCAGAAGAGGGACCTAGAGCCCTCCTCTGATTTGTATGACTCAGTTTGGGAGGGCTGGCATGGAGGTTCACACTCATAGCCCCAACATTCAAGAGGCTGGGGGTTCAAAGTTAGGCTAAGCCACAGAGTGAATTCAAGGCCAGCCTGGCCTACATAGTACTGCAGAACTATTTCAGAAATAAAAAAGAGGCATCAACTGGGGTCTTCAAAACTAGGTAGTTTACTGTTTTGTTGTAATGTCTCCTAACTTATATCTGGGACAATTAAATTATTTGAAAGGTGTATCTCACAACAAAACGTGGGAATCCATTTTAAAACTCCATGTGCTCAGACCTTGGTCCTCAGCATAATGATAAGAAAAGGTGTGGAGCCTTTAAGCAGCAGAGCTGACTGAGAAGTGATTATGTCAAGCCAGGCACGGTGGCACAAGCACTTGATCCCAGCACTCAGGAAGCAGAATCAGGCAGATATCTGAGTTCAAGGCCAGCCTGGTCGGGTAAATACAGTGACTCTCCAGGGGCTGATGAGCCAGAAGCACACTGTAAATCTACATAAAGTATGCTTTTTGAGCATCTGGGGGATCAGTGTCCTGTGTAACACATTTAAACTTTTCTGTTCTTTTGGGGGTGATAAACCCCTGGACTGAAACCTTTGAATATAAAGATGACAGTGCTGGGAATTGAACCCAGGGTCTTATGCATAGGAGACAGTGCTTTTCCACTGATCTATCTTGGTGTAATGAGACAGAATCTTTACTATGTAGCTCAGACTAGCATTGGACTCTCCATGTAGCCCACACTCCCCCAAAACTATGATCTCTTTGTGTCTACCTCAGAATCCACACCAAACTGAAGCTGTGTGTGTGTGTGTGTGTGTGTGTGTGTGTGTGTGTGTGTGTGTGTATTTTTTTAAACTTATTCCAGTTAAAGTGGGAACTGATGAGTTTGGTAATTATTGTATACTAGAATTTTCCAAATTTACTTGATTATTTGCTAATCACAGGGAACACATTTAAAATGCTAATTCCTAGGCTTGTTTCCTGAAGTGTTAAACATAGAAGCACGCAAGAATCTGTAAGCCATTGAGCAAACTTCCTGCCAAAAGGGGCAAGGCTCTAAGCTACCACATCATCTTGTTTTGTGATTTTTGAGTGCCTTTGCTCAAATACTCTTCAGCTTAATTTCCCCACCTGAATACCAGGTATAAAAATACCCATATCACAAGGATGATGTAGCAAAAAGATGGAGAGCTAATCTCTGGGGATGTACTTCCCAACTCTACCGAGTGCTGTGACAGGTATGAAACAGTTCCAGTTCTCAGTGACTTTGTCGTTACAGGTCCTCGCTGACATCTGGGACAATCTGTGTATTTGCAAGGGAGAGTTGGCAACAGAAATGTGGGGATCTGTTTTAAAGGTTGACTAACAATCTATAGGTGGAGACAGTAAGTATTAAACCAAGTTCCCCTTCTAAGCTTGGTGACCTGGGCAGAGGACATGTGACAAATACATGGGGTCAGTCTTCTTAATTTCAGCTGACTCTAGGACTCAGTCCTGCATGTGTTGTAGTTCCATTTCTGTTGATGTGATAAAATATCCTGATTTTAAAAATCACCTTAAGGGAGAAAGGATTCATTTGAGCCCAGAATTTCACATTTCGGCCTGTTACTGGAAGGAAGTCAAGGTGGTAGGAGTTGAAAGTAACCAGTGTCATGGCACCACATCAAAAGCATATAAAGCACGAATGCATGCATGCTCGCTTACCCGTGCTCCTCTTGACTCCTCCACTTTTCTGGAGTTCAGGGCACCCCACCTAGAGAATGGTGCTGCCAACAGTGTACATGCCAGGGGCCATACCCTTAAAGGCCATACCCTAACCTTCCCATGTCAATTAACCCAACCAACACAATCACCCGACAGACGAGTCCACAGGGCAACCAATGTAAACAAGCCTTCACTGAGACCCTTTCCATGGGATTCTGGGCCATGTCAAGGTGATAATTAAAGCTAACTCTCACACCAGGTGTTCAAGATTAGTGAAGATGATGGTAACATGAAGTTCACATCTGAGGAGCTTTTAGCACTTAAGAGCTTCCTTCATATAAGATGGTTCAGTGTGATTCAAACTGACTTGGTTGTCAGATCTGGGCTCTTGCGTTCTTCTCTTTGAATGTTCAAACTTGTAAACATGAAAACTCTGGCTCTAGCAGGGCTTGGGATGCCTTAAAATGATGCTGTGGGCATAATCTCTGGAACTGCAAAAGAGAGAGAAATAAGTCACTATACTCACTCACCATTTACCTTTCACTCTGCAAATTTCTAGGATAAAAAAAAGAAAAGATGTAGAACACTTTTGGTAAAGTGTTTGTTTCTCACAAAGCCTTGTTAGGTGAGGCAGGCATCAGTAGCTCCCATTGTAAGTGAGTAAAGCATGATCAGGAGAGGTTTGGTCAATTTCTGGGGAAAGCTAAAGCTGGAATTGAAACCCAAGCTTCCAAGACAAAGCTTTGTTTACAATTCTGCCACACCACAGTGTACACACACACACACACACACACAGAGAGAGAGAGAGAGAGAGAGAGAGAGAGAGAGAGTAGTCACTAAAAGTAAAACTTCCCTCATCTCATCTAGGCTTTCTGTTTTTATACAGAAACGCTGGCATTTATCAGATGCCAGCCTAACCTTCAGAAAAACTTCTTTGGTGGCCTCTACTCAAGACTATTTTTTAAATCTAGCCTCTTTATGTCAAAGGGGAAATAAACACCACTTGACCCCACCTCCCCAAAGGCATACATTTATGATTAGTTCCTTTGCTCGTACTCTCTGTGTTGTGCTATCCAGCAGTCCTTTCTGCACCTTTCAAGCTAACATGACCTGGGGAAAATGAAGGCACAGCAGCGTGTCACAGTGTCCCCCCTGAATTCTGCAGGCTCTACTTCATTTAAATTCAGTAACCTCAGCCCACACAACAATCTACAAGGACTCATATGACCAGATTCTACCCCACCCCCAAGACTACTTCAGCTAGAATGACCCAAAATCTTTTCCCTCGGTCCCAGCTGCACCTGCTGACTCTTGCTGTCTCTCAGATGTGCCAGACTTGCTCCTGCCTTAGGCCTTTTGTACAGCTGTTCCTTCTGACTAGAATACTATTCTCCACACTCCATATGGCTCTCTCCTTCAAATCTTTGTTCAAATAAGCATCTTTCTACTGAGGCCTTCTCTGATCATCCCTCTGAGTTGGGACCACTGCTATCAGTTACTCTCCACAACATGATGGTAAGGCCCTATTGCTGAAGATATCACTTTTTCATGTCATCGCATACAGAGAAGTTGAGCTTGTACCTAAATAGAGGCTTCAGTCCTACTATGTTCATGGTACTGGAAGGTACTATGCATGTTATCAGGGGTGGAAAGTAATCAATATCATCCAGCTACAAACCCTTCAGTCTATAATAACAGCCTACCTGCAAGATGGACTAGTGCAACCATGGCACAAATGTTATGAGACTAATTAACCATTTTGTTTGTTTGCTTATTTTTTATTTAACTTTTATTAATTACACTTTATTGATTTTGTATCCCCCCATAAGCCCCTCCCTCCTCCCCTCCCGATCCCACCCTCCCCCCCCCTTTCTGCATGCATGCTCCTCCCCAAGTCCACTGATAGGGGAGGTCCTCCTCTCCTTCTTTCTGATCTTAGTCTATCAGTTCACATCAGGAATGGCTGCATCGTCAGGGTTCTACTCCATGAATAGTCCTTGGTTGGAGCATGAGTCTCTGGGAAGTTCCCTGTGTTCAAATTTTCTTGTTCTGTTGCTCTCCTTGTGGAGTTCCTGTCCTCTCCAGCTCTTACTATTTCCCACTTCTTACATAAAATTCCATTCATTCTGCCCGACAGTTGGCCATCAGGCTCAGCATCTGCTTTGACAGTCTGCACGGCAGAGGCTTGCAGAGGCCCATTTTTAAGTACAGAATTTAAGGCTCATTCCATGAGATGAAACCTATACATGAGGCACTGATAGAGTAGCCAAAAAGCTGAGACTAAACAGACACCAGGACCACAGCAACTCTTAAGAAAAAAAAAATTAATTGGGGACTTGCTTATACTTTCAGAGACCTAGTCCATGTTATCATGGCAGGAAACGTATGGTGCTGGGGCAGTAGCTGAGAGCTACATTCTGGTCAGCAGGCAGCAGATGGCAGGCACAGGGGGTAGGGAAGAGACGAGGCTTGGCATGGGCTTTTGAAACCTCAAAGCCCATCCCCAACAGCATACTTCCTCCAACAAGGCCATACCTTCTAAACCTTGTAATCCTTTCAGAAAGTACCACTTTCTGGTACCAAGCACTCAAATATATGAACCTATGAGTACCAGTCTTAGTCAAACTATCACATACATTTTGAGTCTGTGGGAAAACATCCTATTATATGAGGGCTCATCTCCTTGGATTGGCCTACAGGAATTATCTTATTAAACTTCACTGATGTTGAAAGACTCAGCCCAATGTGTGCAGTACCATTCCCTAGAGAAGGCAACTTGAACTGCCTAAGAGTTGAGAAGTCAAGCTAAGCATAAGAAGCAAGCGAGTGTGTGTATTCTCTCTTCTCTTGGCTTTGAATGTGATGTGATTAGCTGTTTGAAGTTTCTTACTTGACTTCCCCACACTAATAACTATAAGATGGAAAAGTAAGCTAAAATAAGCTTCTTTCTCTCATAAACCACTTTATGTCAGGTCATTTTGTCACAGCAACAGCAATGAAGCCAGAACAGATCCCTCAGCTGCTCTGTGTGCCTTTATCCTTGAAGGACAATAAGAAGAATCTCCATAAAGACACTGCTTGAGTGACTAAGAAGCCTATGCTTAGAGTTGAGCAGATGACAAGCCCAGAGCAAAGGAAGCAATAAAAGTGAAGATTCCAGGTGTTCATTCAGATTTTAGCTACTTTGTAGGGACCAGTGAGAAGTCAATGCTTTTAAGCAAAACCAACCAAACAAACAACAGTTTCCAAGAGCCAGGAGCATCCCATGCAGGACGATCTCCTCATTCTCCTGGGATCCTTCTCCTGCAGAGCCTCTGATCTTCTGCAGAGAGGATCAGCCTTGGGCTTATCTTCCTGTACATTCAGAAACATTCTCTATTAACATCAAGACAGAGAGGTACTTTTAAATTTCAGACTCCTTTTTGTCTTCCAGCCTAGTCTGTCTAAATGAAAAACATTTCTCTTATCCTTTCCTTACCACCTGCTCTACCTTCACACCCCAGAAGCAAATTGAGAATCTGTTTGGGCACAGGAGGGTTCATGATGTTTCTTTCATCCAGTACCCTGCAGTGGTTTTTGACTGTTTCTGTGAGGAAGATGTTGTCATCCCATGTATTAGAAGTATGTAGGCTCTGGACCATCTCTCTCCAGCCCCTGGTTTTGAACCTCTGTACCCCAGAACATCAACCACAGAGCCAGAGCTCATCTGGCTGAGCCCAAGACTGAAACAGCTTCTGCTCAATCACCACGGAGACACAGAGCAGCATCCTGAAGAGTCCCTAATCAAAGCAGAGAAGGCATCTTTCCCCTTCTCCATCCTCTATACCCACATGAATATTAATTTTCTTTGTCTTTGCAAATACAAAAATGGACTAAAACACACATAATAAAATATGCAAGACAAAATTTTCACCTTCATTTCAGTTTTTGTATTGAAAATGCATATCAATGACTTTCTTCCCTGCTGCCTCTGTTGGACCAGGGATCATCTCTGCCCTTGCTCAATGTCATTCAGAAAAAACATGGTGCCTGTGGAGCAGAGAATAATCAAGGGCAAATCCCCACCAGGAACCTGACAATCCCAGCTCTGGGCATCAACAAACACTGCCCTTTAAAACTTTTCAGGAGACAAAAGGAAAGGGTCTCCTATTTGGCTAGCCTAGTAGAGGAGACAGGTTGAAAGAAGAAAACTGGAAAGTTGGACTCAGAGAACCCACCAGGACAAAAGAAATCAAGTGCTTATTAATTTCAAAGGAACCTGATTTCTGCCACTCCTGTGTTTTTTAAAGTTGATAACTAACTTTTTATCATTTTTTTCTTGGAAAATATCATGACCAGATATTTACAAGATGAAAGTGTATGCAAAGAAGAGAAAAATTAAATTGTAATCCCCTCAAAACAATAATGACCACTCCAATTAAAACAGTATTAGTCACTATGTGAGTGGAGTTGTAATGAGAAAGGAGCAGACAAGGAGCTTCAAGTGTTTTCATTATGATTTTTTTCTTTGACTCAGTGTCAGATACCTGAACATTCAGTATATTGTTTCTCTGATAATCTGCTCATCTATAGTAGATAATGCAGAACAAATGTTTGAGAGGTTGTCTTGCCTCCTGATGCCTCATTCCTCCATGATGACCAACTTTATTACCAGACCATATGCCAAAAGAGACTTTACTTTCTTAGGATATTTGCCACAAGGAAAGTAATGAATAAAATGTTCTCATGCTGAGGAAGGGGCTCAGTCAGTAAAGTGCTTACTATGTAAGCATGGGGACCCACGCTCACATCCCCATAGCACCTACAAAGACTGGATGTGGTGGTGAATGCCTGTAAGCCCAACCCTGGGAGGCAGAGACAGGATGTTCTCAAAGAGACAGGATGTTGATCAGTCTGTCTAAATCGGTGAGCTGCAGACTCGGTGAGATGCTGTCTCAAAAAATAAAGTGGACAGAAACTAACAAAAACATCCGACCTGATATCAACCTCCGGCATCCACATGCACGTGGGCACGTATGCAGGTGTGTGTGTGTGTGCACACACAGAGAAGCAGAAATAGTTCTTGGATGGATGGATGGATGGATGGATGGATAAATTAATGAATTAACTTAAGCTTTACTTCGCCTTCATTGAGGAGGCAGGCCTAGCCATGTTTACCCTGTAAATGCCATGAGAGTTAGATACACTGGCTTCTGCAGATTGTCTCTCCAGTTCCCTACAAGCACATAGCTGACAGGTGAGAAATGGGCCTCACTATATGGTTATTTTGTTCTGTCAACATTCCTATCTTAGTTTATATAGAAAAGTACCCACCACTCTACTGAAAGCTCTCTCTCTGTCTCTCTGTCTCTGTCTCTTTCTCTCTATCATTCAGGCATATACAACGAAGAGGCCTGGGATATTCATTTTAATATAATTCCTTTGAACCTCAAAATACATTTGACAGAAAACAGGATGGCATATGAATTTTACCTTTTCTTCCAGCTAACTACTGTTTACAAATGTTGTTCATTCCAGCCTAGCCCAGGAAAGCTTTTCAAGACTCTGGTGGTTAATTATAGCTGCCTCTGGGACTGTGAAACCTGAGCCACATTTGGAGATCAATAACTTTGACTAGACTGGAAGGGAAGAATTGTCACTCAGGCAGTGAGAGCTGAATGCTTGCAACCCCAGGAACCAAAGTCTCTGTAAGTCAGTGGGCTCTCCAAGTTCTCTTTGCAAAAGCTCCTGCAAATCTTAGCTGGAACAAAAGCAGCCTTTGTTTCTCAGAGTGAACCTGGTGGGTTAGTCACCGTTCCCCAGGAAAGCAGAAATAGTATAATAAACATAGCATACAAATACATGTAATATGCAAATATATGCTATATAATAATATATATACTATGTGTGTAATATATAGCTACCGGGATGTTTATTGTAAGGTATTGAATTCCCCTTAAAAACTAAAAACCCAAGAAAGCTGCTGATGGGTTACAAGGCCTGAGAACTTGAAAATAAATGGTGTAGAGTTCAAGCTAAGGCTGATGGCTTGAGAATCAAAACAAGCAAGTTCAAAAGATTAAATAAAGTACTAGCTCAAAGAATGAGACAAAAAAGGGGTGATTTCATACATCCCTCTTTGCTCTTGGTTTTATTTAGGCCCACTCACATTAATTTTTGTTAGTGTCTCCTTCTATTTACATTCTGATTTCTCCCAGA
The DNA here is from genome assembly GCF_030254825.1 of Meriones unguiculatus. NCBI lineage: Eukaryota > Metazoa > Chordata > Mammalia > Rodentia > Muridae > Meriones > Meriones unguiculatus. Next base: position 50,212,984 of record NC_083359.1, read on the forward strand.
AAGACTCACAGGCACACCCTGAAATGTTTAACTAAGTGTCTAGGCATCACACAACACACAATGCATTCAGTCGACAAATAAAATTAACCAGCACATTTAGCCTCTATTTTGTGGTGGAGGCATGATTTATCTATTTGACTCATAACTATTGCATGACTACCTACTACATGACAACCTTCTCTACTGGGCACTAAGTAAGGATGTGCAGTGAATGAGATCTGACCATCCAAAACCTCATATCTTCATGAAGAGAAATAGAGGACAAACAGAAAGAGAGAAAACAAAGCAAAAAATAAATAAATAAATAAATAAATAAAGGGATGAGTGCCTTTTCAAATGAATTAAAATGGAATGAAATAACAAAGAATTGGATGGTAGCTTAACACTTAACATTGGGTAAGTGAAATGTGGAGGGAAGAAAAGATATGGGTTTTACAAAATCCTGAAAGGATCCTGGGAAGGAAAAATCAATGAACTCCAAAGTGCTAGGTAGTATGTTAGTTAATTTTCTCACCTCTGTGACAAGAACAACTCAAGTGAGGAGAATGTTATTTTGGACAATACAGTCTATCAGAGCAGGAAAGACACAGTGACTACAATGTCACTGTCCTAGTTAGGTGTAACTGTCAACTTGACACAGTCCAGAGAAACCTGAGAAGCAAGTCTCAATTGAGGGATTGCTCAGATCAGATAGGCTTGTGGGCACATCTACATGAGATTGTCCTATAAGTAGCACCATCCCCTGGGCAGGCAGACCTGCAGAAGCATGAGACTGTGAGTATGCTACCCAGCAGCATTCCTCCATGCTTTCTGCTTCAAGTTCTTGCTTGAGTTCCTGCCCTAACTTCCCTGTACCACAATGTGTAAGACGAAATAAACCTTTTTCTCTTTTAAGTTTTTTGAATTTGGTGTTTGAACCAGCCTCTACCTCTGTCTCTCTTACTCCCTCCATCCCCATTACATTGTAAGCAACAGAAGGCAAAAACTCAAGAAGGTGCGGTCCAACCGGAAGCAGAGAGGACGCAGGCAGGAAATAGAACTAAGTAGAACCCTCAGAATGCCCTCCTCTCATCAACCCATTTTTCCCATCTAGGCCCCACCTGTTGAAGGCGCCACACTTGTTAAATAGCACCATCAAGTAGGAACCAAAGTGTGCACACCCTTGAGTTATGGGGACTTTTCACAGTAAACCATAGCAGATGGGAAACTAAGTTACGTAATCTTAATAAGTGAAGGAAGACTTGCAAATAATATTAAGGTGGTAGAGAATTGCCTTGAAAGCCATGTCAAAGAGTTCCCATTTGAGCCTAAGAAATATGGAGAGCCTTAGAAGTACTTTAAGAAGGGGTATAATGTGGTGAGTTTTGTGTTTTCATAAGATTGTTCTGGCTTTTTGTAGAAAATACACCATATAGCGTATGTTGAAATCATAAAACTATCCTGAAGGACAAATCAAAGGGACCTTGAAGAGCCTGAACTTTAAGAATGCCTTTCTTGTTTGCCATCCTACCAGAAAAAAATTCCTCTGTACTCTCCTGGTGAGAGGGGGAGGGGAAGAAGCTGCCGCTGGGTAGCAGAGGCAGAGCAGAGCATCCAAGCTTCAAGTGTCTACACCTGCTTACTGTGTTATGGGGACAAAGGGAGTGAGAGAGACAGAGACTGGAGATGGTTTAAGCACCAAGTTCCGCGCCGAACCTGTGGTAGAGCCTATTGTTAAACAGCACAGGACTTTAGCAAAGTTCACAACACACATATTGTAGTACTTACATAGTCTCTTGGGTGGGGATTTTGTTCACTTGTATACTTTTACACCCTTCTCACCAATTAAAATGTCAGCTCGTGGGCAGCAGAAGCTTGTCTGCTTTGTCTTCACCATTGTAGCTATAAGCTCTCAGAAATACTGATGTTTCTTGCTACATGACTAGATAATGCAAAAGGCAAGAAGAACAGAAACGAAGTATTGACTGAGGTTGCTCTGTAAAGACATTAGGAGAAGGCTTTTTATGCATTTTAATTTCTGCCAACTTTTATTGAGTGACGTGTTTCTAAATGATATGCGTATAGTTTAGGTAAATTCCAAGTCATCACTAACATTGCCAATGACTAAAAAGTACAGTCAAGTTCAAGCTTGTTAATGTTTACAAGAACACAGGGTAATAATGACAGTGTTTCATGGCTTCATTCATTCATTCATGCTATAACCTTTATCACAAGCCACCCTGCAATAGCCCTTGTCCGAGGCATCAGAAAAAAAAAAAAAAAAAAAACTGCTAAAGTATAATTTTTGAAAAGGGTAAAATCATGCAGATGCAAATTAAAACATGATGGAGAATTTTCTTGTTGATGAGTATCCTAGTTAACACTGTCAACTTAACATAGCCCAAAGTTATGAGAGGAAAGCCTCCTCTCTAGTGGAAGTTTTGTTTTCTTTAAAAACTCATTTATGTTATGTAAATATGTTTTTGTTTTAATTCCAAGTGTGTGATTTTAGTTTGGGCTTTAGTTTGTTCACAGCTGATAACTGCCTTCTGAGGGGTGTGGTCTTTGCCAGCTGGTAAAAGAATTGTCAGACAATGTAGACAGTCCTAATGAGAACTGATAGACTAGGGTCAGATGGTAGGAGAGGAGGTCCTCCCCTATCAGTGGACTGGGGAAGGGGCATGGGAGGAGAAGAGGGAGGGAGGGAAGGTAGGATTAGGAGGGGATGAGGAAGGGGGCTACAGCTGGGATTCAAAGTGAATAAATTGTAATAAATAAAAAATAAAAAATATTAAAAAAGAATTGTCAGATAACTCAAAACAATGAGAGGGCGGAGAATAATAAGTAATAAATGAGAGGAGTAGACTCGGCACACGAGTTTTCTAAGCACTATAATTTTTATAGACAGGGAAGATAGTTAAGAAATGGTTTCTCACTTCTCTTTGGTGGCTAGAAAACCTGGATCAACAAGGAGCCTGCTTTGTTCTGGATGGGAGGGGTATGCATCTTTGTCTTTCTCTGTTTATGAGTCTTTGGGAAAATAAAACTTCCTATATATGTACTAGGAGTGAGCCAGGAAGCTATAATTTGTTTCTAAAGGGAACCTTGAACCCTTTTGCTTTAATAATCTTATTACAAACTAATAAAAATGCACACTATTAAAAATAAAATGCAAATCTTATGGTAATGAAGGAAATCATATCCTGAACTGTCCAGCTTCTACAAGTCTTATTTCTCACTCACTGAAATTGCAATTAGCAAAAAGCAATTGTGTGTACAAGCCAGATGAACAGATAAAGTAGACCAGGGGTAACTGGGTATGAACAAGAAGTGAGGGTTAGAATTCTCCTTGACTAAAACGCATGGGAATATGAGGAGTTGAGGGTTGGCAAATAAAGAGGGTGTCCAAAGAAAAACAGAGAAGGCTGTGTCCTCAGCAAAGGCATGGCAGAGGCTCCTAAAATGGCAGGACTGGGACTTCTTCATCTTGTTTCATGTTGTAACTTCCCACTATTAGCAAAACAAATCTTCAGCCAATGAAATGTCTGCTTTGGGGCTGAGGAGATAGTTCAGAAGAGTCTGTGCCTCTCTTCAACAGAACCCAGGTTCAGTTTCCAGCACCTGTGAGGCAGCTCACAAGTACCTGTAACGATAGCTCCAAGAGGTCCAATACAACCTTTGGCCACTGTTGGTACAATGTTCTTGTTTGGAATGTATACATTTACCCTTCATTCAAATGTTGGTTTTTCTACCCCCACTATCTGTTTTCAATCTGGACATTGCATTGTGATGCTTATTCTAAACATCACCTGTCTCAAGTTTGTGTAAACATGCTACCATTTGCTCTCCGTATTTCCAATAAAACTAACCCGCCAATGCTGAGCAATGGAGAAAATAGGGTGGGACATCCTGGCCCGGAGGGGATGAGAAAGGAAGGCTCTGGGAGGAAATGTCCAAGAGAAGAGGACCTGGAAACATCAGGAGAGATGAACCAGAACTAAGATATGACTAAAAAGCAAGTATAATGTGGGAAATCTGAATGGGAGGAAGCTATTCAGGCTTGGAGGTTTAGGATGAAGTAATTATTGCCCAGCATTGTCTCTAGGTTAATTAAATGCATCCTAGTCTCTGTGTGGTGATTTGGGTATACAGCTGATTTAGGAATAACTGCTGTTTAACTAAGAGATAAATCAATATTACATATTAATAATCATCAGCAGGGCACTATGGGCACTGCACTCCCATGACATAAAATTGTCATACATAAAATCTGTAGAAAAACTGAGAGTGGTTGAGGAAGGAAACTGACATGGATCTCTAGTCTCCTCCATATGCACATCCCCACACATGAATACATACATATACTTCCCTCTGCACATACAAACACAAATTCCAGCTTGAAAGTTTCATGTCATTATGCAGCAGAGGGCAATGGAAAACATGGAACTAATACTGGATAAGCCTTTGCCCTCTTTTGGAGACTGACTCTCATTTCCTTTGCCTCCATTCAAGTTCCTGAACTATAAAATCCATGCTGCCGGTTCACCAGTTGGGGATGTTTCACAGGCTTGTCTTCCAGAATGTTGAGTTTGTTCAGGATTCTGAAGGCATAAACACATCATTATAAGATTTCACTGCTTCTTTAGTTGAACTGAAAGCCCAGAAAACTGGTTAAGTTAGTGACAGAAAATATATTTGTATTTGGATCTTTTCCCTCCATGATGCTTTCCTTTTCTCCATTGGCTAGAGCTTTTAAGATTAGTATCAACATTGCTTGGAATGTGGGCCTGTGGTTTAGTCCCCAAGATGGAGAAAAAATACATAACACCACCAGCTAAAGAGGGCTGGATTGAACTGGGAATCATGTCCTAACAGCTTTTCTAGGCTGAGCTCAGAGAATACCAAACCTTCAAACATTCTTCTACATATCTTGGGATATTTTTTCCCTCTGACTCAGCCCCATTGGCAAGGCACAATCTGCTTTGTCTTCCTCATCATTTCCACCAAGAAACCCACTGTACTTTCATTTGCTGCTCTCCTTCCATAATCATACGGTATAAAGACTTTCCAGCAGAGTTGCAGTGCTCTTGATATAATGTGGTTTCATTGTAGCAACACTTTGACTATGTGTATGACATCAAACATTATGTAGTAATGCCTTCAGTGGACCATAAAAATAGAAATTAAAAAAAAATCAAAATATATTATTATGTTCATGCATGAAAATTTCAAAGAAAAAAACCAGATCAATTAATAAGCAAACAAATAAAATGTATGGTGCTGCAATAAAAAAGAAGGCTAGAAGTTTAGAATCTTTGTCTTCTATCCAGAGATTCTTACTGAAATCTGGAATCAGCTTAGTGGACTTTTTTTTTCTTTTCCTTTTTTTTTTTCTGAGTGTGTGTGTGTGTGTGTGTGTGTGTGTGTGTGTGTGTTTGGTGTACACATGCGTGCATGTGCAGATGACCGCAGAGGCCAGAAAAGGGCATCAGATCTGAGGTGAGTTACAGGTTTTGAGCTGCCAGTGAACTCCAGGGATTCACCTCTCAGCCATGTGTAAGCATGAAAGTTACAGATACACATCACAGTGCCCAGCTTTTACATGGGCACAGGGAATCAAATAATGCTTGTAAACTACCTCCTCAGACCCTTCTGTTGTTGTTGTTGCTGCTGTTATTTCCAGTTGTTCAGGAGCCGATATTTTGTAACTGATATATCAAGGGAGGAAAATGGCCTTCCAACATATACAGTCTCTAATTTACCATGGTTTAAGATTTCTTGGTTTCACAGCTCACAGTGAAGCAAAGGTAATCTACATTTAGGAGGAAGAGTTTACTTCTCCTGAATTTTTCTCCATCCTAATCCCACGATCCTTTCTTACCATGCTGAATGGTGGCTGTGAAAATTGGGTATAATAATTAGGAATGTAGCTATATTGATGGAGTAGCTGACTGGCATGCATGAACCCCTGAGTTCCAGAACATAAATTAGGAAGCAGGATTATAAGTCCAAGGTCATTGCAAACCTGGGATACACCCTGTCTCAAAGAAAAAAAGAGGAGCAATAAAAAGAGGAGCTCAGTGGATGAAGAAATCACTGTCCTAGAGCAAAGGCCCAGAATCCACAAAAGAGCTGCAACAGTAGCATGCATATCTGTAGCCCCACAGCTCCTGTGCTGAAGTGGGCAGCAGACGTAAGTGAAGTCCCCTAAACTGGTAGGCCAGCTAGCCTGACTTACACAATAGGAAAACCAGAGATGCTGTCTCAAATAAGGCAGAAGCTAAGGCCTCACGCTTGAGGCTATTCTTCAAATGTCGATACTGAAGGCATACACAGGAAGGCAGTACTCTGACATTTTCAACCTACAGGTTTGTTGGAATATACCCATCAAAAATAAAGGATCATTTGTACTTTATCATGGAAAAAAAAGTAGGAGTTTTAAAATATGTATTGACCATATATAATCTTTACTGAATATGAGCTTAACAGAAACACAAGGTGAAATAAACAAAGCAGGCACAGCTGCCCTAATGCACAGGCCCCCTTTTTTCTATTGCTATTCCCTCAGTGTGAAGTGCAGGCGGCTGATTTGATCCTGAGCCCCGATCTCCCTAAAGCCACATTACCTGTCCCCAAGCCTCACTCGAGTGGGGTCCTTCATCTGTATATGCTGTGCCCCTGGCATCCATCCAGTAGGTGTTAGTGGCAGGTCAGGTAGTGCTCTGAACATGCAGCAGTCTGAGAAACTAGCAAGGTTCCAAATGTCTCCGTGAGTTAAGACAATCTGCCTAGACACTTTAAGCAACCCAATAATGTGAGCTGAGGGCACCAACAGCAAACACAACACAAGCCATAACTAGCACATTACTGAATAATGGCGTTTCCTTTAGCACGCTGTGATGAGGAAAATAATTAAAGCCCACTTAGAAGCTTTAAAAAACATTTTATTACAGTCCTCTCGGCAGACTGGAAGACGGACGATAGGAGAAAACAGTTGTGCCCTTTTGACTTTGGGTCCAAGAGAACAATGGAGAGGATGCTTCAGACTTTGGGTGACATTCAGAAAACATATAGAAAGGGTAACATGCATTCAGGTTAAGGTTTCATGAATGCATGAAACCTTGGGCAGCTTAGAATGTTCTGCCTTTGCCCAGGGCCAGAGGTAGAACCCAGATTATATTCTTGTCTACAAAGACTGGTTTCCCATCATGAACCTTTAAATAGCCATGCTTTCTCCACCTGCTTTCTTGAGGTATTTTAAATTTTGATTTGAGGGACAATTATGCTTCCTTTTCTTAAAACTGGTGTTACCAGGGAAGTGGGTGATGGGTCTGAAGCTGACCCTTCCATGAGGATAACAGGAAACAAAGACAGTGCCATTTTTTTTCTGGCTCAATGGAGAATTCCTTTGTCTTCTTTAAGGTTCTGGAGGTTGTTGGCAAACTTTGGCTTATAGGCATATCACACACACACATACACACACTCACATACATATATATGTATATATATTATATGATATTCTGTCTTTATCACCTTTTTCTAAGACTAGTGAGCAGTCTTTATGATAAATTTTACTGTAAAAGAGTAAAAAAGTACATTTGGAAAGTGCTGTAATCTACAGTGTCATCTTAGCACAGATGGGCAGCACAGGGAAACGCCCACATGCTGCAGTCTAACAGGATACTCAGCAGGCAGCAAGGTGTCTGTCTTCCAGCTCACTTGCAAGCCTTTAGCCAGGATGCTTTGGAAGGCTGCATCCCTGCTGAGTGGAATCCACCTGAAGACTCCTGAGCATTTGCTGCCTCTCTCCTCACTCCACCCAGGCCTCTGGACAGTCTGCATGTGTCCCTCTCAGCTATTCTTTGAGTCCACTCAAGAATGATCCCCAACACCATAAGTTCATAATTTACAGGATCTCAGTACCTCCTGGCTGGCTTCTGGCTTCCTGTCTTTTCCTGTTATCCCTCCTTTTGTGGTACCACTTTTTTCTTCTTGGGTGGCAGGCAGGAGCAGAGCTGTATTAAACTGGCCCCAATCCTCCTCATCCTCCTCTCCCAGGCCCTGAGTGCACCTTGGATTGTATCTGTAGTTCCACTGTGCTGTGTCTTTGTGGAGACCCCAAAAGCATTAAGAATGGGTGTCCTCTTCTGTAGGCAGTGGCTGGGAATTACAGGCATGGTGGCAGTTCTCAGCCTCTTCCCTACCTGCTGGCTGTCCTCTGGAGAGTCACTTTTCAAGGATAATGAGAGAAAGACTCGAATGGCTGGCCTGTCAACTGTCCTCTTTTGGTACCAAGGGAAGGTGGCAGGATCTGTGGGAGTCGGGAAGGGTGTTATTCCTGGTTGCACTGGCTTGGCTTGGCTGATGGAGTCATCCTGTTTACGTGCCTGGCATTGTAATAGGCCATAAGTTGCCATGGGTTCATTAAACAACCTATGGAGTAAAGATTTCCGGATGTCATGTGGGTTGAACCCCATATCTGCCATGGCAGTCATGATTGCAGGGTCCAGGCAACTAGGGTTCATATCATCACAATGGTTTGATGAACCCTCATCTTCTTGCCTAAGCCAAGGATGCTCCATAATATCCTTCAGTGTTGGTCTCTCCATAGGATTTACAGTTAATAAGCATCGGATAATGTCCTGCAGCTCTTGTGAGAAATGGGGGGGAACATCATACTCTCCTAGCAAAACTTGCCACTCAAGCTCTTGAAAGGTGTCACCTTCAAATGGCAAGGTCCCTGTCACTATAAAATACAGGAGAACACCCAAGTTCCATGTGTCTACTTTGGTGCCATCATAGGGTTGGCGCAGGAAGCATTCTGGAGCACCAAATTGTAAGGCACCACAGAACCTAGAAAGTTTCATCCCCGGCGTAACTAAGGCACCCAGCCCAAAGTCTATGACTTTGACTTTGCCTGTGGGATCCACCATGATGTTATCTGGTTTGAGGTCCCTGTGAACTATACCTAGGTCATGGCAGTAGCACATGGCATGTACGATCTGCCTGAATATTTTCCGGGCCAGGCCCTCATGCAGGTAGCCAACTTGCTGGATCCAATCCCACAGCTCACATCCATCAGCCAGTTCCAGAATCAGAAAGATGTTCTCTTCGGTTTCGATGATCTGGAGCAGTGAGATGATGTTGGGATGGTTCACCATCTTCATGATCCCCACTTCAGACCTAATTGGGTAGGCCTGGTTTTGCCACTTCTGCAGGACTTTTATCGCCACAGCAGCACCCGTGAGGCGGTGGTGGGCCAGCTTCACCTGGGCACAGCCGCCCTGGCCAATGGTCCTTAGGATGGTGTACTGTGCTCCCAGGGTCTGTAATGAGAGGGTGGGCACAGGGCTGGACACTGCTGTCGATTTACTCCATGGACCGCACATCACTGGGAGCAAAGCTACTCAAATAAATAAACATAAAAAACTAAAAAGTAGAGTGAAAATACATGTTAAAAAATTAAACCCAAACAAAATTTACCCTCTCCCTAACATACAGAACAAGAAAATAAAAACTGAAAACCCAAAATAAAAACCAAATACCCAAAAGCAAAAGAAACATTTGCACACAAAGGCACACACACATACAAACAAGTTCACTGTGTGTCAGTCAAACTCCAGTGAACACTACCCAGATTCCCTCACAGAACACCCACAGAAAGCCAACCTAGCCAACCCTTATACCTGCTGGCTCAGAATCCCTCACAATAGGTGGCAGAATTCCTCACAATGACAACGAGGTCATGTCAGAACACAGACCAATTAATATGAGCACAGCTCATAGTTAGGGAAAGTAGTTAGGAGTCTCTGTCTTTGGAGACTGACATTTGAGCTTTTAGAAATGGAAAAAGTTTCAATATCCTTTTGGTTTCCAGTTTGAAAGGTTTTTTTTTTTTTCCTATTTTACTATTATCATTTATTACAAGTTATTCAATTTGTATCCTGGCTGTGGTTCCCCTCCTTCATCCCTTCCCACTCCAATCCTCCCTCCCTCTTCTTCTCCCTTGCCCCTCTCCCAGTCCACTAATAAGGGAGGTTCTCCTCCCTTTCTATTTGACCCTAGACCATCAGGTCTCATCAGGACTGGTTGCACTGTCTTCCTCTGTGGCCTGGTAAAGCTGCTCCCCCCTTCAGGGGGAGGTGATCAGAGCATATATCCAAAAGATGGTCAAGTATAGAACAAGGACATTTGCTTAACCATGTTTGTAGCAGCTCTATTAGTAATAGCTAGAAGCTGGAAACAACCTAGATGTTCCTCAACAGAGGAATGGATACAGAAATTGTGGTACATTTAAACAATGGAATACTACTCAGCAATTATAAACAAGTTTAAAAAGTTTTTAATACCTTCTGTTATCAAGACCTCTTTCCCCCTCCATTCACCATTACACAGTTTCTTCCAATTCTGGCTACTTGGTTGCAAACCACTGTTACCACTTAACTGATATAATATTGCTTATAAAATGTAATAAAATGAATTACATATGAGGCTAATTGTAAGATACCTTTATAGATTTTTAAAATATATGTGCTAACATCATGACTCATTCACACTCAGTGAACTAACTTGGCATGGTTTCAATCGCCCAGGTGGCATTGCTACTGGGTGACAGCTACCTTGATTATAACTACACATTGCTGCATCGAATCCTATAGAACAGAGCTTCAGATAGTCAAAGAAGCATGGCATCTTGATTGCCAATACTCAGACTCCACTTTAACTCACATTTGACCATGTTGAGAAGGCTGTATTGTGCCCTTGGGATACAAGGATCTTTCTTGAAACTGCCCACCATATTGCTTCTGTCTATGAATCCTCACTGAATTTCACGTTATGAAGCCCTAGGGCTCCTCTTTGGTCTTGTGGCTGCCTCTGCTGATGGTGACTGGATTTTATCATGGATCTGTGCAGTTATTTAGTTTTTCTGCTCTTTGTTACAGTGCCTTTATTTAGTTCTCAAATCATCATACACTTCAAAAGCTCCAATTCAGAAAAACCATATTTTATGTTTCTATTTCATTAAGTTTTCAAGCTTTTCTCAAGGCTATATACTCCAGAGAGCATGTACTCCCTTCCTTGTTCTTCTTCTTCCCTTTCTCTCACCACCCCCCTCAGTCCTTTACGTTCACCTAGGCAATTCCACTTCACTTTGACTTGATTAGTGTGTTCATAATATTATGTGACTACATAAAGTTTAGAAGCAACAAATGAGAAAAAAAATGTGCTAGGTTTGTCTTTCTGTGACTGACTTAACTTTGTTTAGTATGACTGTCTCCAGTTTTATCTACTTTCCTGCAGGTGATATAATACTATTCTTCTTTATGGCTGAGAGTTTTTTTTTAAGTTCCTAGAAACTTTATTCATTTTTTTAATTTTATTTTTTTCTTATCAGTTACATTTTATTAACTCTGTATCCCACCCGTATCCCACTCCCTCATTCCCTCCCAATCCCACCCTTCCTCCCTCATCTCCACCGTGCCCCTTTCCAAGTCCACTGATGGGGGGGACCTCCTCCCCATTCATCCGATCCTGTTTTATCAGGTATCTTCAGGACTGGCTGTAAAGCCCTCCTCTGTGGCCTAACAGGACTGCTCCTCCCTTGGGGGGTGGGGAGGTCAAAGAGCCAGTCATTGAGTTCCTGTTAGAAATAGTCCTTGTTCCCCTCACTATAGGAAACCAATTGGTTACTGAGCTACCACAGGCTACATCTGAGCAGAGGTTCTAGGTTATATCCATACATGGTCCTTGGTTGAATGTCAGTCTCAGAAAAGACCCTGTGCCCAAATATATTTGGTTCTTGTGGATCTCCTATCCTTTCCCCATGATAAACTCCACTTCTTTCCTATGATTCCCTGTACTCTGCCGAAGGTTTGGTCATGAGTCTTTGTATCTGCTTTGAAAACACTGCTAGTTAGAGTCTTTCAGATGCACTCAGTAGACTCCTGTCATACGTTCAAAGCACATCCCATCTGTCTTTCTAAATGAGGATTGATCATCTTACCCCATGTCCGTTCTCTTGATTATCTTTTTAGGTGTATAGATTTCATTATGTTTATCATATCTTATAGGTCTATATAAGTGAGTATATACCGTGTTTGTCTTTTTCCTTCTGGGATATTTCATTCAGAATGATCTTTCCAGATCCCACCATTTGCCTACAAATTTCATGATTTCCTCCTTTTTTATTGCTGAGTAGTATTCTATTGTGTAAAAATACCACAATTTCTGTATCCATTCCTCCATTGATGGACATCTGGGTTGTTTCCAGGTTCTGGCTATTACAAATAAAGCTACTACAAACATGGTTGAGCAAATGTCCTTATTGTGTACTTGAGCCTCTTTTGGATATATGCTTAGGAGTGGTATGGCTGGATCTTGAGGAAGCACTATTTCTAGTTGTCTGAGAAAGTGCCAGATAGATTTCCAGAGTGGTTGTACCAGTTTACATTCCCATCAGCAGTGGAGGAGGGTTCCCCTTTCTCCACAACCTCTCCAGCATGTGTTGTCACTTGGGTTTTTCATCTTGGCCATTCTGATGGGTGTAAAGTGAAATCGCAGGGTCGTTTTGATTTGCATTTCCCTGATGGCTAATGAGGTTGAGTATTTATTTAAATGCTTCTCTGCCATTCGATATTCCTCTGTCGAGAATTCTCTGTTTAGCTCTGTTCCCCATTTTTTAATTGGGTTACTTGGTTTGCTGCTTTTCTGCTTCTTTAGTTCTTTATATATACTGGATACTAGTCCTCTGTCAGATAAAGTGTTGGTGAAGATTCTTTCCCAATCTGTAGGTATTCGTTTTGTTTTGATGACGGTGTCCTTTGCTTTACAGAAGCTTTTCAGTGTCATGAGGTCCCATTTATTGATTGTTGCTCTTAGAGCCTGTGCTGTTGGTGTTCTGTTCAGAAGTTGTCTCCTGTGTCAATGAATTCTAGGCTGTTCCCCACTTTTCCTTCTAACAGATTTAGAATATCTGGTTTTATGTTGAGGTCTTTGATCCACTTGGACTTTAGTTTTGTGCAGGGTGATAAATATGGATCTATTTTCATTTTTCTGCATGTAGACATCCAGTTGGACCAGCACCATTTGTTGAAGATGCTGTCTTTTTTCCATTGAATGGTTTTGGCTTCTTTGTCAAAAATTGAGTATTCATAGGTGTGTGTGTTTATTTCTGGGTCATCTATGTGGTTCCATTGATCCTCCTTTCTGTTTTTATGCCAATACCATGCAGTTTTTATTACTATTGCTCTGTAGTACAACTTGAGATCGGGGATGGAGATACCTCCAGATGATCTGTTGTTGTACAGGATTGTTTTGGAGATTCTGGGTTTTTTGTTTCTCCATATGAAGCTGAGGTCTTTTTTCCAAGGTCTGTAAAGAATTGAGTTGGTATTTTGATGGGAATTGCAGTGAATCTGTACATTGCTTTTGGCAGGATGGCCATTTTCACAATGTTAATCCTACCAATCCATGAGCAGGGGAGATTTTTCCATCTTCTGATATCTTCTTCAATTTCTTTCTTCAGAGACTTGAAGTTTTTCTCAAACAGGTGTTTCACTTGCTTGGTTAGTGTCACCCCAAGGTACTTTATGTTATTAGTGGCTATTGTGAAGGGTGTTGTTTCCCTAATTTCTGTCTCGGCCCTTTTGTCTTTGGTATACAGAAGGGCTTCTGATTTTTTTGAGTTGATTTTGTGTCCTGCCACTTTGCTGAAGGTATTTATCAGCTGGAGGAGTTCTCTGGTTGAATTTTTGGGGTCGCTCATATATACTATCATATCATCTGTAAATAGTGACACTTTGACCTCTTCCTTTCTGATTTGTATCCCCTTGATCTCCTTTAGTTGTCTTAATGCTCTGGCTAGGACTTCAAGTACTATGTTGAAGAGGTCTGGAGGGAGTGGGCCGCCTTGTCATATCCCTGATTTCAGTGGGATTGATTTAAGTTTCTCTCCATTGAGTTTGATGTTGGCTATAGGCTTGCTGTACATTGCCTTTACTATGTTTAGATATGTGCCTTGTATCCCTGATCTCTCCAAGACTTTAAACATGAATGGGTGTTGGACTTTGTCAAATTCTTTTTCAGCATCTAAGGAGAAGATCATGTGGGTTTTCTCCTTCAGTTTTTTTATGTGGTGGATTACATTGATGGATTTCCATATGTTGAACACCCTTGCATGCCTGGGATGAAGCCTACTTGGTCATGGTGAATGATATCTTTGATGTGTTCTTGGATTCAGTTTGCAAGTATTTTATTGAGTATTTTTGCATCAATGTTCATAAGAGAGATAGGTCTGAAATTTTCTTTTTTTGTTGGGTCTTTGTGAGGTTTAGGTATCAGGGTGACTGTCCCTTCATAGAATGAGTTTGGTAATGTACCTTCTGTTTCTATTTTGTGGAATAGTTTGAGTAGAATTGGTGTTAGCACTTCTTTGAAGGTCTGGTAGAATTCTGTGCTGAAACCATCTGGCCCAGGGCTTTTTTTGAAGGGGAGACTGTGAATAACTGCTTCAATTTCTTTGGGGGTTATAGGACTATTCAGCCTTTCTACCTGATCTTGCCTTAGTGATGGAAGATGGAATCTATCAAGAAAATTGTCCATTTTATTTAGGTTTTCAAATTTTGTGTCATATAGGCTTTTGTAGTATGACCTAATGATTGTTTGAATTTCCTCAGTGTAGTTATGTCACCCTTTTCATTTCTGATTTTGCTGATTTGGATAGATTCTCTCTGCTTTTTAGTTAGTTTGGCTAAGGGTTTGTCTATCTTGTTGATTTTCTCAAAGAACCAGCTTTTTGTTTTATTGATTCTTTGAATAGTTTTATTTGTTTCTAATTGATTGATTTCAGCCCTTAGTTTGATTATTTCCAGCTTTCTGCTCCTCTTGGGTGTATATGCTTCTTTTTTTTTCTAGGGTTTTCAGTTGGGCCATTAAGTTGTTTGTATGTGATGTTACAAATTTCTTCTTGCAGGCACTTAGTGCTATAAATTTTCCTCTGAGCACTGCTTTCAATGTGTCCCATAAATTTGTTGTGCCTTCATTTTCATTGAATTCTAGGAAGTCTTTAATTTCTTTCTTTATTTCCTCCCTGACCCAGCTGTCATTGAGTAACAAGTTGTTCAGTTTCCATGTGCGTGTCGGCTTTTTCTGTTGTTGTTGAGGTCCAGCTTTAGTCCATGGTGGTCAGATAGAATACAAGGGATTATTTCAATCTTTTTGTATCTGTTGAGGCTTGCTTTATGACCAACTATATGGTCTATTTTGGAGAAGGTTCCATGAGGTGCTGAAAAGAAGGTATACTTTTGTGAGTTTGGATGAAAAGATCTGTAGATGTCTATTAGGTCCATTTGATTTAGGGACTCTGTAAGTGTTTTTATTTCCCTATTTGTTTTCTGTCTAGTTGATCTGTCCCTTGGTGAGAGTGGAGTGTTGAAGTCTCCCACTATTAAGGTATTAGGATCAATGTGTAATTTAAGCTTTAATATTGTTTCATTTATGAATGTAGGTGCTCTTGTATTTGGGGCATAGATATTCAAAATTGTGATGTCCTCTTGGTGGATTTTTCCTTTGATGAGACTATAGTGGCCCTCCTTATCTTCTTTGATTAACTTGGGTTGAAAGTCTATTTTATTAGATATTAGGATGGCTACTCCAGCTTGTTTTCTGGAACCATTTGCTTGAAAAACATTTTTCCAGCCCTTTACTCTGAGGTAGTGTTTATCTTTGTTGCATAGGTGTGTTTCTTGGATGCAACAGAATATTGGATCCTGTTTCTGCAACCATTCTGTTAGTCTGTGTCTTTTTATTGGGGAGTTGATTCCGTTGATGTTGATATATACTAGTGACCAACAGTTGTTACTTACTTTTGATGTGGGGTTGGTGGTGTCACTGAGTTTCATTGCTTGTATTCTTTTGGGTTTTTTGTTGTGTAGTTATCTATTTCCTCTGTTTCCTTAGATGTAGTTGTTTTCTTTGGTTTGGAGTTTCCCTTCTAGTAACTTCTGTAGAGCTGGGATACTATGTAGATATTGTTTAAATTTGGTTTTGTCATGGAATATTTTGAATTCTTCGTCTATGTTGATTGAAAGGTTTGCTGGGTATAGTAGTCTGGGTTGGAATCTGTGGTCCCTTAAGAACTGTATGATTTCTGTCCAGTCCCTTCAGGCTTTCATAGTTTCTGTTGAGAAATCTGGTGTGATTCTGATAGGTCTACCTTCATATGTTACTTGGCCTTTTTCCCTTGCTGCTTTTAGAATTTTTTCTTTGTTCTGTAGGTTCAGTGTTTTGACTATGATGTGACATGAAGAATTTCTTTTCTGGTCTAGTCTACTTGGTGTTCTGTAGGCCTCTTGAATGTTTATGGACATCTCCTTCTTTAAGTTGGGAAAGTTTTCTTCTATAATTTTCTTGAAAATATTTTCCGGACCTTTGAGCCTGATGTCTTCTTTTTCTTCTACTCCTATTATTCTTAGATTTTGTCTTTTCATGGTGTCCTCGATTTCTTGGATGTTTTGTGTTTGGAAATTTTCTGATTTTATTTTTTCTTTGAGAGACCTGTCAATTTCCGCAAGTGTATCTTCAGCTCCTGAGATTCTTTCTTCCATCTCTTGTATTCTGTTGGTGATGCTTACCTTTGTAGTTCCCGATCTTTTCTCTATGTTCTCCAGCTCCTGGTTTTTCTCTATTTGTGTTTTCATTATTGATTCTAATTCTATTTTCTTGCACCATTTTCTTCATCTGTTTGAATGTGGAGTCCTGCTTTTCAATGACAGCTTCTATTTTTTTGTCCCTTTCCTCTCTATGTATCACTAATTGTGCCTCTACTTCTTTGGCTATATTTGCCTGTATTTCTATGAGAGCTTTGTTTATTTCTTCTTTGTTTGCCTTTATTTATGCGGACATTTCTTTGAGAGCTTTGTTCTTTGTTTGCCTCAATTTTCGTGGTCATTTCTCTGAGAGCTAGATTTGTTTCCTCTTGGTTCGTCTCGATTTCTTTGGCTATTTCTCTGAGGGCTTTGTTCATTTCATCTTTATGGGCCTCTAATAGCTGGAGAAACATAGTTTTGAGGTCGTTTTCTTGTATATCTAGTGAATTGAAGTGTCCATTGATTTGTGGGGTTGCTGGTGAGGTCATTATGTCCTGATTTTTGTTGGGTGTGTTCTTACGTCTGCCTCTAGCCATCTGGTTATTTATAATCCTCACTGTTCCTCGAGTTTGTAGTTCGGGCTATGATCATCTCTTTCTGTTTTCTGGACTGTTTTTTCAGGAAGATGAGAGAGGTTCACTGGTTTGGGAGTGTGCGTTGTGGTTTCAGTTTTGCCTAAGTAAGGAATGTGACAGATGAGCTTTTACTGGGCGATTCTTTGATTCTTTTAGTGCGCCGATTCTTTGACTATGGCAGTGGCCCGCAGGTCACTATTATGCAGTTCTCTCTGAGGTCCAGGGATTGTTTGCCTGGATTACACTGGTGGACCCACAAGGCAGAGGCTTCAACGTTGGGGTCACTATCCCAAGAATCCCTATGATGCCCACACTAGGGTGTGGGTGGCAGGGATCTCGTCTGGTTGCTTCTGTGGAGAGGCCCTGGGTCTGGGGCAAACTCTCCCTAGAAGGCTCACTCACTCTCTTGCAGGACCAGTTGGAATGCACAGGGGTTCCCCTTGCTCACTACTCTCTGATTTGGTCCTACTGTGGAAAATGCACGGGTAGGCTAACAGTCAGCTCTGTAACACTGTGGCCGCAGGACTTGGTGTCCACCTTTCCTGTGTGCTGCCTCTCTGTCCTTTCCCTCTGTCAGGAGGGGTTATGTTGACTGGTCCCGGGGTAGTGTGGGAAAGAGTTAGGTTGAGTGTTCTCAATCCCAGATCCCGGGCCCAGATCTCTCTGCCAGAAGCAGCCTGGTGGTAGAACCTATGTTTGTTGATCCTGAGAGAGTACCAGGTATGGTTGAGTGTCCTCAGATCCAGAGCTTAGGTTTCTCTGCCAGGGGCCGCTGGGTGAGCTGGAGAGAGGGTGCTGTGTCCTTGGCAGGCTGCCTCTCTGTCTTTCCCCTCTGACCTTCCCCTCCGCTAGGGCAAGCTTATGGTGGTGCTCTCAGGGAGTGCCAGAAGGGGTTGGGACTTCTCAGTCTGATCCTGAGCCGGGGTTTCTCTGCCAGGGGTCGGGGCCCCCGGTGCTAAAACTTGTTGCTATACCTTATTGCACTGGACCCGGGAGAGTCTCAGGACGTGTTGAATGACCACAGTCCCAGGTCCCATGCTGAAGTTTGTTTGCTAGGAGCAGCCGGCAGCACTGGGGTCCCGGCATTGTGAAGCTGCTGTGTGCCTCTTTATCCTTCAGCTCCGCCGTGGCAGGGTTATGGCGGCGTTTGGGGGAGTGCCTGAAATGATTGGGTTTTCTCAGCCCCGATCTCTGGTTGGGGTACAGACAATGTGGTCTGTGGCAGTTTCTGCTGGATGCCTCCTGCCTCCTCTGAAGAGGGAGTAGGGATTTTGAGCTGGGCGCGCAGCTGCTCTCCGCGAGGCAGGAGCTCGGTTGTGATGGCGGTGGGTACCTGCGGTCAGCGAGACCTTCCAGGGAAAGACTGGGTGACCCGTGATCAGACTCGCAACTTTGCTTCCCCGTGGGGTTTTCTTGCTACTGGGACTCCCAGTCTCTGGCACCTTTGTGCCCACCAATCAGCCTGGGAAAGTGATCGGGACACACAGACGTGCGGCTCCAGCCTGGAGACCCAAAGCCTGTGTTACCCCGGATCTCTTCCGGGTCCTGGTAATGTGGCCTGAGAGTGGACCCGACCGATTCCCATGCAGTGGGAGCCTCCCCTCACCTGGGAAACATGATCACTGTAGTTTTAGGGCCCAGAGTTCAGTCTCCTGGTCGCTGCACTGAGAGTGTTGTCCCACTTCTCAGACACAGTGTTCTCCCGGTGCGCCATCTTCGGCTGAGAGTTTTTTGTTATGTGTGTGGAACACACTTTTCTTACCCACTCTTCTGTTGTTGGACATCTGGGCTGATTCCACACCTCAGCTACTGTGAATAATGCTGCAATAATCATTGATCTGCAAGTGTCTCTGTGATATGTTGACTTTTAGGCTTTGGGGTAAATACCTGGAAGACAGCTGGGTCAAACGGAAGTTCTGTTGTTTTTGGAGAACCCTCCATGCTGCTTTCAGTAGAGCTGGGCAAATGCTATATTCCCTTTTTTCCACAGCCATATGACATTTCATGGTTTTCTTTTCAGATAACTATCTTTCTGACTAGGGTAAGGCATAATCTCAATGTGGTTTTAATTTGCATTTTTATGGCTAAGGGGGCTGTAAATGTTTCCATATGTATGCTTGCTGGTGATTTGACTCTCCTCTTTTGTGAACACTTTGTTCACAGCATAAGGTCATTTGTTGACTGGTGTGTTGTTATTGCTTGGATGTAGAGCTGATCAAGGTTTCCCCTCATTCTGTAACAGCTATTCATTCTGTTAACTATTTCTTTTTCTGTGAAGAAGCAAAGTTCTCTCTTCTAAGGATAGTCATTTTGAGCATTCTGATACAGTGGGACTGCATCTTGACTTAGTCACATGTGCAGAGACCTTACCCAGAAGGAAGGTAGCAATCAGAAGTTTGAAGGAGAAATGAATTTGGAAGCCACATTATGCCTCACAATACACACATTATATACTGTTCTGAGAGTCTCTCTCTCTCTCTTTTCACCTGCTAGAAATTTTTCTTGCAACAGCCGTGCTAGTAAAAGCAAACTCAGCAGGAAGTGGAAGGTAGAAAATGAAGTCTGTGATGCTTAAAATCTTAACAGCTTGACGGTAGTGAGAGACCTCAGGAGCCTAGGAAAGCACACTTGTGGGTGTGTCTGTGAGGGTGTTTCCAGAGATGACTACATGTGGGATAGAAACAAAATTGGGAAAACCTAACTGTGAGCAATGCCATCTATCAAGTGAGGGACACAGATGAAAGGAAAAGGAGAAAGGCCAGTTAGGATAGACTCCCTGCCTGTTCTCAGCTTCTTCCCAGCCTCTGTGAGTGAGATCAGCTCTTCACTGGCTCTTCCACTATGATGGCCTCCCTCACTACCAGCCCCACAACCACAGGCAGCCCTCCAAAACCATAACCAGGATAAATTGTACCCCTCTTAAGTTGTTGTGACCATGTATTTTGTTGTAAAGATTATAAATTCACACAGTTTGAAATGAAACATCTTGGTTTACCTGAATTCAGTTAGAGGTACAGATCAGAAGTGAATCCAGGACTAGGCGGAAAGGGCAAACAAACAGCTGAGCTGCAGAGCTCCACCCAGCATGCTTATTTTACTGGGAAAGGCAGGGACCAGAGAGGAATAACTCGAAAGAGCAATGATTGGAAGGCAGAACCCATCCCACTGATCCTACCTCCACCCCAGAGGTTATGTGCTCCTTCTAAAGGTGTCTAATGACTCCAGCTTTCATATTGAGACATTTCACCCCTTCCTAGGGTGGCTTTCCACATGTAACAGCCTTCACATTTTTATGAGCACACACAGGTACATGAGAATACAGAAAGAACCTACCCACACAGTGTTACAAAACCTAATTGTTAAAGCTCTTATTAGAAAGTTGAATGGGAATCAAAACCCAACCATAGTTAATTAGCTTCTATGCCTCCTTGATTACACCATTGTGGAGTCTTTTGGCTGTAAAGAAATGCCTAAACTGTAGACAACACTACAGCTATATGCACAATGAAAAAGATTCAGAGACAAGGATGTCAGCGCTCAATAATGGTACAGAGGGTCTCACAAAAGCAAATGGAACTGGGAAAGTGTCACAGGCTCAGCTCCTTCTTTTCTTAATTACTGCCCTGACACAGAAGCCCAGGAATAGAAAATCAAGCACCATTTTCTTGCCTAACTCCATGGTGACATTCCCCAAGAGTTGGTCCTCACTCACAACATAAAACAAAATGCAATTTTTTATTTTCTTCTAGTCCATATTCTTGCATTATTTGTCCAGTACTATTTGACCAAAGAAGCTTACAAGAGTTTAATGTTTGTTTCATAATTAAAAAAAAAAAAAAACTAGCCGTTTGAAGAGTTGTTTCTCCTGTTCTTCACACACATTCAAATTGGTGCCAATATAGTGATTGCTCAAATGTTGCTAAACACTTTGAAAATGCACACAGAGAGAGAGAGAGACAGACAGACAGACAGACAGAGACAGAGACAGCAACAGAGAAAGTTTTGTTTGTTTGCAAGATTTCTTTGAAACAGGACCTCAAGTAGCCCAAGGTACAGTCAAACTTACTAAGTAACTGAGGCTAACTTGAACCCTCATCTTCCTGTCTCTACTTCTCCAGCAGTATTACAAGCATGTGCTGCCACATCCAAATTACATACATTGATTTATGCTTCCATTTTCTTTGTGGCATCAACTTATTTGGTTCATACAACTGATTCATATTCAGACTCAAAAGGATTAAAGGGGGAAAATGTGATGAGCTTGCCCAAATGATACTGTTCTGTCCAATTCACGAACCCCAAAAGACCAGGAATAAACAGATTCTGCTGTAAATACATGAGGTTCTTTTTATTGTAAATTACAAGCTGCAGCTTGGGCCCACACCTCCCCCCGCCCAGGTTATTTGGGTGATTTAAAGATTCTGGACCATCCCAGCATGCCTAAGGCAGGGGCAATTCCTGCCTGGCAAGCATCTATTGGTCAAAATGCTACATTTTGAATTGATTGGCTATAAGAAGGTCCCTAGACCAAAATGACCTGGTGTCCCTCCCTAGGGGTATGGGCCAGTTTCCTAGCAACTGTATCTCTAGTTGGTGGAGAAAGAATGCAGTGAGGCGGTCCTTCCCCTCAGGGCATTACTAGACTTCACCCAGCTAGTTCAGGCCTTAACTAATAGCTGATTTTTAATCTTTTGGTCTCTCATTTCTTCCTTTCCCATGATAATTTGAAGATCCAATTTTGGGTCTTCCAGATATGACCCCTTGTATTTTGTAGATTTACCTTTTTACAATGGGATCTGAGTACCATTAGCTATATTGCTCTCAAGCATTTCTTTATGAAATCCATCAAGTGATTTAAAATA
The DNA here is from genome assembly GCF_030254825.1 of Meriones unguiculatus. Lineage (NCBI taxonomy): Eukaryota > Metazoa > Chordata > Mammalia > Rodentia > Muridae > Meriones > Meriones unguiculatus. The sequence goes on from NC_083359.1 coordinate 50,235,046, forward strand.
CAAGTCCCAAAGATAAAAATCAAAATAAGTAGGGGTCCCTTCCAAAAAGAACTATTATCTTTTTTTTCTACTGTCTCTCTAGGCTTTTAGTCCAGTTGCTGCAATATTAGTTTCCATTTCAGCTAAGCAGATGCTCAAGATAATACCTAATGTCAGGGAGCCAGCCTCTTTTGACTTAGCATTTCAGCCTACTAGGTGGGATTTGGGCAAAGATCCATCTTCTGGAGCTTCTTCAGTACTGACCATTGGACCGTCGGCATCAGGGGCTAGGGAGGCTGAAATGCCAGTCAAAGGCTGGGCAATGGGACAGTCACAAGCATCTGGTTAGTTGATCCACACGAAGAGACAGGGAGCAATCATGTCAGTTTCCAGATTTCATCTTGCAGTCCATAGCTGATCCTGGAACAGAAGCAAACAGGTGAAAATCTGCTGAGACAAATTCAGACTGGAGACAGAAGTTAAAATTTGTCTATTAAATGGGAAAGACCAGGGAAAATCTCATCTGCAATCCTTTTGAGCTATGCCAGATACAGGTCACATGCTGAAACTCATATGATTTTTTTTGGTACACAAAAGGAAATATATATTCAGCAAATCTAATATAACATTCTGAGAGTAACAGGTAAAACAGCATCCCAGTGGATGAGTATCAGTTAGCTGTTTGTTTTATAACCTTTATAAACAACTTAAGTGTGTCCAGAGTAACACTTCTTCTGTGGGCATAGCTGTTGGTAATCAGCCACAAATGGCCATTTTTTTATACACTCAGCATCTACTTTTAGCCCCCATCTCCATGTTCACACTGGAAAGTTAGGCAGAAATACATTACTGGCTTTAGTACTAAACTCTGGATGCTTGGATTTTTTTTTATAAAGTAACTAGAAGGAATAGGTTTAAGATATTGCTGTGTCAAAACCTATCCCAGAAATGGCAGATATTAAGGATATCATACTAAAAGCTATGACTTTTGGGTCAGATATACACATTAAACAGATACTTTTAACACAACAAGAAGCACCTTTAAGTTTATCTCCAGAAGACAACCAAAGGAAATTAAAATCTCAAGCTGGTGAATGAATAATAAGCAGTCAGTGCTCCATCAACTTACCAGAACTCTATTGATCAATGCCAAAACTCTGAAGTTCTGAAATCTTATAAGCACAACAGAAGCAAAGGGGGGGGGGGAATCTAAAGTATCTCCCATTTTTAATATGCTTTAAATTATTTTTTGTATCTTTATAGCTCATAATTATATACCTTAAAACATTTAGACTATTCTTTTTTTGCATTTAATAACCCTGAAACATTTTCCCAGACCAAATAACACTCCAGATTTTTATGATCTAAATTTTCATATTCTCAGACCCTACATAAACTCCATTATTTTTTATCCATTTATTTATCTTAAGACACAGGCAGCTAACATAAATCCTGTGAGCAAGACAAACCTGTTTTTCTTTTTAAATAAGAGATCTAGTACCTAGTAGTTTATACTAGCTAATGAACTGATCAATGAGTAAACAGTGGATCTAATTGCCTGCTCTCTAGCTGCAAAGCTACCATAAGCTTAGCCTAGCCGTCAAAGTGATCAGAGACCTGAGAAGGATAAATTATAAGATAAATAAATATACCAATCCATGTGCCAATCAAAATGACAGAGATGACTAGTTAGTCCATCACCTAGGCAGTGTCCCTGGCTCCTGTGGTCTGGCATCATGAGCAGAGGCAGTCCAGCCAGGCACAGATGAGAGACTGCTTCTGTGGAAAGAAGAACTTGAGAGATTGATCTCACCTTGCCTCTCGAAATGTGAAACAATGGCTCTTCAGGTGTCCATGGCTTTGTCCACAGTTTAGGCTGGGCCCTAGCAGCAGGCCAGTTGGGGCAGTATTGCCCAGTGGTTAGCATACCACAGTCCAGAGTCGCAGTCATCTGTTGTTGTGCCCAAATCTTCTCGGAGACCTTGGGGGAGCTACTGCCAGGACTTCGGGACTGTCTGTCACAATAAGCTTACACATGTTAAAATGCCATATTCATCAGATCTCTGACAAGCTTGAGGGCCAGCATATCTGAGTTACTCTTTGTCTTTATCATCTGCTCTAAACTGCATCCTATAAAACAGAATGCTATAATCTCTAATTCTGGCATATTCCTTAGGTGCATGTTTTAGAACTATATATTTTAAGGTTAAGGCTTAACCTTAAAAAAACCTAAACAAAGAGACTAGGTAAAGCTTAACATCTTAACCAACTGCAGTCGTTAGCGTAACTTTAAGTCTGCTCTTTCTGAACTAAAATCAAAGCAAACCTTTTAATCAGATACAGTTTATAGAGAGGCTAGCAAATCTTGTTGATCCTACCACTTTGCATTAAAATTGAACAGTAAAAAGCTTTTCACTTAGCACTAATCAGAGGACTGAATATAACTGAGAGACCTAAACAAAGATGATCGCAAAATCATGGCTCTACCCTCTTTATCTCTGGACCAGCATGGCGGCTGGCCACGTGTAACTGAACTCAGCTGGAAGCCCTAAACAAACATGGCAGCAAAACTACAGCTCCATGTGCTCTCTATCCCTGAACCATCATGGCAGCTAGCCATGTGTTAGCACAGGCTGTGACTGACAATACCAAACATAGCCATTAGGTGTTGCTGATGGCGTTGTTACCTCCCATAACCAAAAGTCCTAACATTGTGATCAAATAAATTTTAGAACCAACTGCATAATGTAACAGTACAGAACAATTTTAAACTGTATGAATTATTTTAGCCATACCAAACCTATCAGCCAGATTTTTTTCCCCTTAAAAGAGCATAAAAAACATTTTGCAATGAAGAATCACCAGCCTTTTAAATGAATTATAACATATTTTTAAATACAGTTTTTTTCTCAAATCATATTTACCCTGTGGTTATTTATACATATATTCACTAACCTTCTGCAACATTCTATGTACCTTCAGGTTCCTAGCTTTGTTCTTCTGGCTTAACCAGACATTCTTACTTTAGACAAGCCAATTTTTTAAAATATCTCTTGCTCTCTCCCTTCCTTTTCATACAACATAAAAACTCATCAAAATCTTTTCCATCCTGACATGATCGTGCTGGAGCCCAGCATCCATGATTTGCTTTTTATAGGCAAAGCAAAAACAACTTACATTAATACAAAAAGAAGTTCTGAAACTGTTAAACTCTTTTTCCAAAATTACTTCCCTGTAGCAGATATGGTAGTCCAAGATCACATAAACAAACTTTAAGGAATTTAGAACAAGTTTTAAGGAACTTGGTGAAACTTCCTCTTTTCTCTGTTGCAAGGTGAAGACCAGGGTGGTAACACATTTTTTCCATAAACAAAGCAGCTTAACAAGCAAACTGCTCTCCACAAGATACACTGTACAACTGCAATTTTCTCAATTAGTGCAAACCATATGGCTTAGTTTCATTTAGTAAAATAAATAAATACCAAAGTTTTTTGTTCTCCCCCAAAGGATCGAGAAACTTTCAAAAAATTGTCATACCCAAATGCATGATAAACTTTAAATGTTTTATAGCCTTAAACATTTTTTTCTTTTTTTTATTTTTTAATTACACATTATTCATTTTGTATCCCCCCATTAGCCCCTCCATCCTCCCCTCCCGATCCCACCCTCCCTCCCCTTTCTGCATGCATGCCACTCCCAAAGTCCACTGATAGGGGAGGTTCTCCTCTCCTTTCTGATCTTAGTCTATCAGTTCACTTCAAAAGTGGCTGCATTGTCCTCTACTGTGGCCTGGTAAAGCTGATCGCCCGTAAGGGGGAGGTGATCAAAGAGCAGGCCAATCAGATTATGGCAGAGGCAGTCCCTCTTCCCATTACTAGGTAACCCACTTGGACACTTGTGGTTTAAGTTTTGTCAATGTTTCTTTCACAACTGTGGGTGCCCTTGTATTTGGGGCATAGATGTTCAGGATTGTGATGTCTTCTTGGTGGAATTTTCCCTTGATGAGTATGAAGTGTCCTTCCCCATCTCTTTTGATTAATTTTGGTTGAAAGTCTATTTTATCAGATATTAGAATGGCTACTCCTGCTTGTTTCTTGCATCCATTTGCTTGGAACGCCGTCTTCCATCCCTTTACCCTCAGGTAATGTTTATCTTTGTAACTTAGGTGTGTTTCTTGTATGCAACAGATTGCTGGGTTTTGTTTACACGTCCATTCTGTTAGTCTGTGTCTTTTTATTGGAGAATTAAGTCCATTGATATTGAAAAAGATTAATGACCATTGGCTGTTAAATCCTTTGACTTTGATGTTGGCTGTGGTCATACGGTTGTGTGCTTGGTTGCTTTTTGTTTTACTAGAGTGGGGTTATTTATTTCCTGTGTTTTCTTGGATGTAACTAGTTTTCTTGGATTGTATTTTTCCCTTCCAGTGTCTTCTGTAATGCTGGATTTGTTTGTAGGTATTGTTGAAATTTGTTTTTGTCATTGAATATCTTGTTTTCTCCGTCTATGAGGACTGAGAGTTTTGTTGGGTATAGTAGCCTGGGCTGACATCTGTGTTCTCTTAGGGTCTGCATGATATCTGTCCAGGCCCTTCTGGCTTTCATAGTCTCTGTTGAAAAGTCAGGTGTGATTCTAATGGGTTTGCCATTATATGTTATTTGGCCTTTTTCTCTTGCAGCTTTTAGTATTTTTTTTTCTTTGTTCTGTATACTTACAGTTTTGATTATTATGTGGCGGGAGGATTTTCTTTTCTGGTCTAATTTATTGGGTGTTCTATAGGCCTCTTGTATTCTTATTGGCCTCTCCTTTAAGTTGGGGAAATTTTCTTCAATGATTTTGTTGAAGATATTTTATGGGCCTTGGTGCAGGGAATCTTCTTTTTCCTCTATTCCTATTATTCTTAGGTTTTGTCTTTTTATGTTGTCTTGAATTTCTTGGACGGTCTGTGTCAGGAATTTTTTAGATTTAACATTTTCTTTGACAGATACATCTATTTCTTCCATTGTATCTTCCACACTTGAGATTCTTTCTTCCATTTCTTGTAGCCTATTGGTTAGGCTAATCTCTGTACTTCCTGCTTTCTTCCCTTAGTTCTTTCTCTCCACCATTTCTTCCATTTGTGTTTTTTTTTTAATTTTTCAAATTCTATCTTCAGGTCTTGAGCTATTTTGTTGGTTTCCTTCACCTGTCTGACTGTATTTTCACGTTTTTCGGTCAATTCCTTCAGCTGTTTGTTTGAGCAATCCTCTGTTTCTTTTATTTCATTCAGTGATTTTAGCATTTCCTCTCTAAAGGCCACAGACTGTTTGGCTGCAGCTTCCTCTATTTCTTTTCATATTTTATTTGTTTCCTCTGTTATCTTATTCATGAGCATAGACGTTAGATCATCTCCTTGAATTTCAATTATGCTGGGGTATCTAGGGCTATTTGCTCCTGGATAACTGTGTTCTGGGGATGCCATATTGCTCTGGCTTTTGTTGGTTGAACTTTTACGCTGTCCTCTACCCATTGGGCTATCTTAGTTGTTTGAACTTAGTTTCTGGTTGTTCCTGGACTCTTGTAGTGGAGAGAATCCCTTTGGCAGGAAGATGTTTTTTCCTGAAGGAAGCCTTCCCAGCTTTTTGGGTATAGTCCCTGGATGTCCACTGTTTTTCAGGAGTTGCTACAGCTCACCCCAGGCCTAGAGACCTGGGTGGTAACTGTGGTCCTGATTAGTCAAGAGGGCTCTCCTCTCACCGGGAGAAGTCCTGGAGACAGCTGCCCTCCTTCTGGGTTTCTTGCTGTAAATTTAGTGATCAGCTGCTGTAACCTGTGTGTCCCATGGTTTGGTCGGTTTTGTTAGGGGTAACTGGTTGCCCCTTGGAGCAGTATTTGGGAGTTGATCTCAGGGTTCCCGGTCTTTTGTAGTTCTGAGTTTGGGGCTCTGTGCCCCAGAAGCCAAGAGGTAATCTGTGGCGGGTGAGTACTGCTCTCCTGGTAACAGCAGGCTATCTGGGGCACAGCAGTTCCCTGGGTTGGGCCAGTCTGTGGGACCTTTTCCGGGGATATACTGGGTTGCCTAAGACCATCCCCTTTACTTCGTTCCTTGTTCCTTGTGAGGGTTTCTCCAGACAGTGACTCTAAGACTCTGGTGTCTTGGGGCACACAGTTCTGTCTGTAAGGAGTAGTTGGTACAAAGCAGGCCTCTGGGCTGGCGGAGCATGCACCCGCGTTCTAGTCTGCAGGAGCTGGGTTCCCAATAACTCTGTGCTCCCTGCTTGGGCCCAGATCCACGATGGCTGGGCATACTCACCTGTGGTCTGTGGTCTGCGGTCTGCGGTCTGCGGTCTGCGGTCTGCGGTCTGCGGTCTGCGGTCTGCGAGACTTTCCCCAGGCAAAGCCTAGGTGACCCAAGCAGCATGGTTTCTTCCTTCCCTGTGGGGCCCTCTCTGGACAGGGATTCCCAGTCTCTGTGTATCAGTGAGCTGGGCACGCAGCTGCTCTCTGAGCAGTGGGAGCTCAGTTGTGATGGCCGTGGGTACCCGAGGTCAGCGAGACCTTCCAGGGAAAGACTGGGTGACCCGTGTTCAGACTCGCAACTTTTCTTCCCCGTGGGGTTTTCTTGCGACTGGGACTCCCAGTCTCTGGCACCCTTGTGCCCACTGATCAGCCTGGGAAAGTGATCGGGACACACAGGCTTGCGGCTCCAGCCCGGAGACCCAAAGCTCGCATTACCCAGGATTTCTTCTGGGTTCTGGCTGGGCATCCGAGAGTGGACCCGACCAATCCCCACACCGTGGGAGCCTCCCCTCACCTGGGAAACACTATCACTGCAGTTTTAGGGCCCAGAGTTTAGCCTCCTGGTCGCTGCACGGAGAGTGCTATCCCATTTCTCAGATACAGTATTCTCCCGGCGCCACCATCTTGGCTTCCCGCCTTAAACATTTTTTAACACCTGTTTTTGCAATATCAAAATAAAGTACCCCTTTTGTAGGAGAGAAGTGTCACAAGACATGACCATAATTTTAAAGATCAAAACCAGATTTTAAAACCAGAATTCACCTGTGAAAACAATCCAATCTCTAAAAACAATACCAGTTTAAAATCCTTTAAATCTAGAAGGAAACATGTGGCTACCAAGATGGCGGAGTCATACTACGTGGCAACCTATATTGTTGCCTATAAACATATGCATTTATAAACCTTATAAACACATAGGCACACATATACATTTTCAACAAGTTTCATGAGGCCTTTCAAAACAGAAAACAGAAGGTAGACACAAACAAGTACTGCACAGAGACAGAGACAAAAAAAAAAAACAAAAAAAAAAACAAAACACTCACCAGCTGGCTAAATTTCTTGGGACCAAAACTGACTCTTCTGAGGCAGGCCAAACATACTGATTCCTCCTGCTGCTACACCCCCAGTGGGTGCAAGGGGGCATGGGCCCTGATGCCCCTGGAGACACTGAGAGTAGCTGTTACCCCAGGAGACACCTAGTGGTGTTCACTGGGACCAATCAGCCTGGGCCTGTGAGAGCAGGCCTTCCGGAGCTTACAGTTTGGAGGGGTGACTATGCCCTGCCCTGGAGCCAGGAGTACAAGGTCACTGTACTCTGCCATGTTGGACAAGGTCACCGAGCTCCATCCGCCATGTTGGAAGTGTGTCTGGCAAAGGTCTAACAATTTCACTCCCAACAGACACACAAAAATCCAAAATAGACTAAACAGATTACCCACCAAAATACTGATGAAGCCAGGGGCATCCCCCTGAACTTTGGCAGCTTGACCACCAGTGCGACCACATTGATCACATCTTGCTACCCAGATACTGACACCCCGAGCCCCGAGGAATTTTCAGAATAGAGAACAGAATGAACTGCACATACAGGCATTGCACAGAGACATTTAGACACTTATGGCTGGCATAAAAAACCTCCGGGTCTGGTTCCTGGAGTTTTGGGGTCCCAGGATGAGCTCCCAAAATGTTCTGCCCAGTTCACAAACCCCAAAAGACCAGGAATAAACAGACTCTGCTGTAAATACATGAGGTTCTTTTTATTGTAATTACAAGCTGCAGCTTGGGCCCACACCCCCCACCACCAAAGCAGTGGGAGCCAAGTGCCCTGCGCCCAGGTTATTTGGGTGATTTAAAGATTTTGGTCCATCCCAGCATGCCCAGGCAGGGGCAATTCCTGCCTGGCAAACATCTATTGGTCAAAATGCTACATTTTGAATTGATTGGCTATAGGAAGGTCCCCAGACCTTAATGACCTGGTGTCCCTCCCTAGGGGGATGGGCTAGTTTCCTAGCAACTGTATCTTAGTGGGTGGAGAAAGAATGCAGTAAGGCGGTCCTTCCCCTCAGGGCATTACAAGACTTCTCCACCCAGCTAGTTCAGGCCTTAATTAATAATAGCTGATTTTTAGTCTTTTGGTCTCTCAATACCACATTATTGAAATGGCTCACCTGGAATCTTGAGATTAAACCCTCTCTTTCTACAGGTTTTCTAGCTTCCCCATTACAAGTCCAAACACAATCTGTGACAGGCACACACTTCTCCAGAAAAAGGAAAAAGTCGTTTTAAATAATGCATTGGTAAAAATTATATATTTGGAGTGTTTTGAAACTCAAAAAAAGTAAGTCTTTTCAGACAGGAAAAAAATATTAAGTGTTCAGGAAAATCTGACAAATGTATAGTATAGGGAATCCACTGATCTATTATGATTTAGAGCGAAAGTGGCCCCTCAAATGCCCATGTGCCTGAAGGTTCTCCAGTGCAACACTAGTAAGAGGTAGGGTTTTTAGAGAGTGATTAGATCTTGGGGACTCTAACCTCATCAATAGACTAATAAATTAATAGATTCATTATTTGGAAGAATTACTAGGACATGACAGAAACTTTAGCTAGTAGAGCCTACTTGAAGGAAACATGTCACGTGGTATATCCTCAGGAGGGTATGCTCCCATCCCTCCTCCAGCTCCCAGCCTCCTCTCTGCCACAGTTTGACCCTGTATTACCACACAGTGCTCCTATGATGATGTTCTGCCTCACAATGGACCCAGAGTCAATGGAGTCAAGTGACCATAAATTAACACTGAGAGCCAAAACCAACCTTTCATTTTATGAGCTGTTTTCTCAGGTGCTTTGTTATTGTGGTGGTAAGCTGACTCATGACATTTGTTGAAATGAAAATAAAAATGATAAAGGACTAGAACATCACACATTGTAATAGCAAGGATGTCTAGACAAGTGGTTCTAGACCAGTAGCCCAGTGATGGGAAGAATGTCACACGTTGTCCAGGGACAGAGGCCAAGGATCTAGCTAAATATCCATGATAAACACAAAGCTGCCTAGTAAATAATAGTAGTCAATAGGTTAACACACTCACACCAAAAGCATGACCTTTGTTTTGGCCATTGTATCTTTAGAAGCAACTCATAGTCCAAAGAGAGACACGCCAGACTCTAGGCCTGACAGTGAGAGGTTGGTAGGCAGAGAACAAGACCCCAAAGGAGTCCTCTGCTAGCCTTTTATTCTGAAAAAAATGTTCATCTTATTTTTTTATAAGCATCAGTCATGGGAGAATGTACAATCAGGTTCTTTTTTCAAAGCTTCTTGGACCCCAGATGGATAAGAATGCTGGCAAGCTTACCAATTATGTTCTCTGAAGTAAAAATTTGCCCTGTCCCTCACCAAAATCATAGGTGATCCAAAGAAAGAGCAAGATGACTGAAGCCCCTTTATCATTTTATGTTTATGGAGACCTATTTGTTTCTTTTGGAGATTGATAGTTTTATTCCCAGCAGCTGTGACCATCCCCTTTCTCTCTTAAGAAAATGTCAGCAATCATGACCCATGTGTTCCCTAGTCTGGAAGCTACACCTTAGGTTTAAGCCACCCTGATGGCTCCCTTGCCTATAAAGTGAGTATACTTGGAGGAAAGAGACCATCCTCACTCCTGACACCAGCTGCAAGTGAAAAGGTCTCTATAACATCCTTGGTTGGTCTCAGTGATTACCCAGGACAGACAGAATTCCATGGATGAAAAGCCAAATAAACCTAGTTTGTTGCCGTAGTATAGACCAACTCACATAGCAAGAGCCTGGCAAGACTGTCTGAAGGTAAGTGTTAAATGGTACCTCCCCATGTGACCATGAGCAGTTCTCTTGATTGTGCTGAGTCCTCATTTCCTCAGCTGAGAAGAGACTTAACAAATAATTTATTTCACTGAGGAAATCATAAGGCAACTTTTGCCTTTGAGGAAAAGAAACTGAATTAAAATACCTTGAACAAGAAACAGAAAGTTCATTTGGTAGCAAATAGTGTATGTGCACATTATTTCAAGGCCACATGAGGTAAACAGCTTACCTAGATATTACAGAGTCCCATTGGGAGTAGCTACCCCAGGCTGAGTGAAGGTATATTTTCTTAGTTAGATCTTAGAGAGTGGATTGCTCAGGTCACTGTGAAGTGAGCAGGGTTCTGGGATAAAGAGCTGAGGAGCAAATATGAGACACATATGAATAGTTTCTTCATATGGGCAAAGGAGAGGCTATAACCAACATTGCCTAAGGGTCAGCACCACATGGGAGATGAGAGGCAGGGCAGAGCTGCAGGGGCTACCTTATACAATGTCTATTCCACATAAAGATGCACAAATTGACTTGGAGCATCAGTTTTCACTGTGCAAAAAGAGCAGGTCCCCTCCAGGACAATTCAGGACTGACAGAAAGACAGACAGACAGACAGACAGACACACACACACACACACACACACACACACACCAGAGAGAGGCAGAGACAGACAAACAGTCATCCTTCCTGTGCTTCAGACTCTCATAACCCAAACCAACCCACCTCCACCCAGCTTCATTTTGCCTTTTTCTTACTATACCCCAGTTAGGAGGCAAATACCTGTGTCATGGATTTTACTCAATTTTCATTTTAAGCTATGAAGTTCTTGCCTGGAGCCACAAGGCAGAGCAGAGTTTACAAGAAAAAGAGCAACCATTTCTCCCTTCTTGTCCAGTACTCATCTCTCTCCCAGGAAGGAAACAAACTTCTCCATCTTCATATAGCTGTATGAAATGACATTTGGACCTATGAATGTTTTCCTCTACTTTTGAAAAATTGAATTATACTAGTCTCAAAGCAGCACACAACTGGTCTGGGTTAATATGAAACACACACAAATTGCTTATGTATATTCATTCCTTTAAATATGGTGTTGGGCTCTCTATGAGCACCAGTACTCGCACTGAGATTCCCACCCTTCTTGGCCATTCTTAATTGTACTAATAAACACTAGTGCACTTTTGCCCTAGTGCTTTTATTTTTATGGAGAACATTCCTAGAGGTTGGAATGATAACGATGCTTTTATATCTTGTTTTTGGGTGGGTGGGGTGTGGGTTTGTGCATGAGTGCAGGTGCCCAGAAAGGTCAGAGGAAGGTGTCAGATCTCCTGGAGCTGGAGTGATAGCCAGTAAGCTGCTGGGGACTGAAGTCAGGTTCTCTGTGCGGGGACTGGGTGTTTCCCCTGCCAACCTGTGCAACTAGCCATTCCGTGCACACTTCAACATCTCCAACAGGTGTACATGTGACCGCCATCGGGAGGGCTCGGCTCACCTGGCCCACCCTACTGCTCAAGTCAAGCCAGGTTCAGTTCTTTTAGGTGGCATTACATTTGAGGGGCTTGTTGTTTGCTTTGTAGTGCACGACCTAAATTCTAGGCCTTGCACATGTAAGCAAACACTTCACCCCTGCTGTACATCCCCAACCCTTTTGGTTTTTATTTTTTATTTTGAGACGGGGTACCAGTACAGTTCGTGAAATGGTCTGGAATTCATTCTGTAGCTGAGGTAAGCCTTCAGCTTACAAATCCTCCTGTCTTACCTGGTAAGTGACTAGAATTACAGGCCTATATGAAAACAAGCAAACAACAACCAACAGCATTGTATTTTAATTTCTACATTGTTCCCATTTCCCAGATGAGTAACTGCCAAATGGACAGACGTGTCGTATTAAGTACACACTTGCATAAAAATGTTATACAGGTGAAGGAAAGAGTGAATGAGTTTAGGGCTCTTGAGAGCTATGCTGAACAAACACCTAGACCCCGGGCTTCCTTGGTTCTCCCTGTTGTTTTAACACCTGGGCTAGAGATTCATTTTACATAATTCACTGCGTACACAGGAAAGGCCTGTGCCTGTATAAGAGTCACTCTGGAGTACCTTGGTTTAAGTAGAGCTAGGCCATCTGCCTAACAGACACAAGGCCCTGGGTCCATCTTCAGCAACACACACATACACACACACACACACACACACACACATATGCGTGCGCGTGCGCACACACAGGCACACATGCACACACAGATACACATGTGCACACATGCAGACACAATCTCATTTTATTATCTGTCTTTTTCAGGTGAGGAAACTGAACCTCTGAGAGTCTGACATTCTCCTGTGCAGCCAGTCTAGTTTTTCTGACTTCAAATCTCAGATTCTAATCATCATTTTTAACAATAATATTACACCAAAAAGCAACATATGCTTTCACTGGTGGTCCCTAGATGTTATATAGACACCAGATGCATGATCTGGTGGTGGAAGTGATAGTATGTAGGAAGTACAGAGAAGGTAAGGAGGTGAGGGGAGGCTTGTCAACACACAGCCTATAGTTGTATAAAAGCTTACAGAAAATCAGTAAATGTATTAAAGTGAGTTCTGCTGAGCATGTCCCTCCTTTAATGGGTCCGTTGCTTTGTAAACATGGCCTGCTGGAGGTGAATCACTCCACATTCTCTCAGCAGCCCTACCCCTCCATGAATCCTATGAATGGAACCAAGCTGTCAAGCTCTACAGTAAGTGGCACGCGACGCAGTGTTACCCCAAATCAAGCTCTCTGTGGCTAATTTTTCACTGAGTAGCAGGCTTTAATTTAGCTGTCAGACCCTAGGTCTTTTGCCAACGCTAATGGGGAACTGTGGCAGGGATGGTAATTATTTCCAGACTCCAGTACCTCCTTCCTTTACCTCTGGTCGCAAATACTCAACAGCTTCAAGCTAATTTCTTCTCTTATTTTCTTCATTAGTTTGCAAACTACCACTGCCAACAAAACAACCCATCTTATTAAAACAAAAGTCAACATAGAGTACTTAAAATATTAGAAGGGGAGTGGGAAAGGGGGGACGATGACAGAGATGAGGATGGGATGAGAAAAGAGGAGGGAGATGTGACCAGGATATAAAGTGAATAAATTAATTAATGGGAAAAAGAAGAAAAAATTAGAACTGCCAAATAAATATTACGTTGTTACATACCAGTTCAAATAGGTCACATATGTGGAAATTGATTTTTAAAAATATATTATGTAGATTACAAATTGCTGTGGGTTTTTTGTTTGTTTTTGCCTATGAAATCAAGCTGTAAGGTGATGGTTCCTGTACATGTTGGTTCAATGTCTTCAGAATGAGCTTCCAATCTACTCTTAGACAAGACTTATTTTTGTCTTAATGCTAGTATCAAATGTCCTTCACTCAAAAGAAGACTAAGGGGGCTTTTATACTCAGTGAAACTAACAGAAGAATTACCTGAAAGAGGAAACTAGGATTTGGCTTGCTGTTTGTATTCTATTCTCCCCACCATTAAATGATGCAGACAGAAAGTGGAGCCTGTCAACCAATGCTTATTATCCAGGGTGCCATTCTCTAGAAAATCTCAGGCTGAGCATCCTGATTCAAATTGCTAGGCAGCAACTAAAAGTGTACATGGGAATAAAAGCCACAAAGATAATTGAAAACCAGAGAAGAAAGGTAACTGGCCTTGGGTAGGGCTGAGCTCCAGAAAGAGACAAAAGAATGAAAAGCAAATGGACAACATTACACGAGACTTCAAAGCCGGAGGCAGAATTCTCCCAAACAGAATACTTGTCCAAATAAACACTATCGTGTCTGCAACATTTATAGAAAAGGGTTTATAGAAAATGGAGCACTTTACTGAATCTCTCCACTTGGCCTAATTAAAGGATGCTCTGTGGAAAGGGCGGCAGATGGGTATGGATTATTGGAGCTCACCTCCTTGTGATAAAAGGAGGACTTAGTACAAGTTGAAAGTAGCAGCTGTGTATGTCATGAGCATGTTTTGTGCATACATACATACATACTGAACGCATTGTTCTGGGATATGCTAGAAAGACAGAAACAGAGAAAATTACACAAAAGCAAAAACCAAGATAAAGATGGAGAGATGAACTGACAGGGACAAGTGCACTGGGAGGCAGCAAAAAGGGCAAACAATCTATTTATGAATGCATGACAATTGCACATTCATACAACCAGGATTTAGTTATTAATATTTGCATGAGTTTTTAAAGCTTAAGCACATGTCAGAGAGAAACAGAGGCACAAAAGCCTTGTATGAGCTCCCACACACATTCATTGAAATAAGCAAGAGAGATAAGCTGCCCAGGAATATTTGGGGAAGAGAGATCAGAATTTCTTGTTTGTTACAGTGAGGTCTCCATGGCACTGCTTTTACTTAATTTTTTAAGCTTTTGTTTTCATTTTGATTTATGTGTATATATCTGTTTGTGAGTGTGCATGCACACATGTTCATGTGGTTTCCCCAAGAGGCTCAAAGGAGAAATAGAATGGTGTGTAACTGAACTCCCAGGCCTTGTAAGCCATCCAACATAGGTCCTGGGAACCAAACTTGGGTTCTTTCTGTAAGAGCAGCAAGTACTCAGGTGCTGAGTCATCCTTCAGACCCTTTATTGCATCCTAAATGCCCCAGGGTTTACAGAGTTTTAGCATCCAAATCCTATCCCATCATTTATTTTTCGTTGGAAAATATACATGCAATAACTTTTAACACTGAGCAGCATCTAAGGGTTAGACATTTCTTCCTATACTTACATACAGATTAGACCATTTTTTTCTCCATACACAGCTATACAAAGTGAGAACTATGATCATCATTGTCTTAGTTTGGATTTCTATTGCTGTGAAGAGACACTATGACCAAGACAACTCCTATAAAGAAAAAAACAAAAAAAAAACAAAACAAAGCATTTAATTGGGGCTGGCTTACAGTTCATAGATATAGTCCATTATCATCATGGTAGGAAACATGGCAGACATGATACGGGGGATGGAGCTGAAACTTCTACTTCTTGATCCCCAGGCATGAACAGTGACTGTCACACTGGGCAATGCTTGAGCATATATGAGACCCCAAAGCCCTCCTCCACAGTGACATACTTCCTCCAACAAGGCCACACATACTCCAACAAGGCCACACTTCCTAATAATGTCTCTCCCAAGCATTCAAACACGAGTCTACACAGGTCATTTCCTGTTCAAATCATCATAACCATCTTCACTTTGTACATAAGAAAACCGAGTCATGGCAGATTAAATAAATAAATAAGTAATTAAATAACCAAAGTTCCATAGCTGAAAGACATAGAGCTGGGATGTAATCTAGGCAGATCTGGCACCCATGTTTAATGTTCTTAAAAATGATTGTTATCTTCAGCCCTGCTGCCCTACTTTGTACACTGTACATTTAACTCTAGTGTACAAAATAAAGTGATATGAAAATTTCCAAAGTTATGAAGTGACAGAATGAGAGACCATCTTGTAAGCACAGGGAGATGGTTAATATTGTCAGTTTGACTGGACCTACCTGGGCTTGTTATGAGGGAGTTTCTTGACTGGGTTAAATGAGACAGGAAGAGCCACTTTGAACATGGGTGACACTATTATATGGACCTGGGTCCCAGGCAGAATATGAAGGAGAAAGAAATCCATCTCTGGTTCCTGACTTCAGCTGCAGCATGATCAGCCGCCTCAGACCTCTGCTGTGACGAGCTGTGTGCCCGCAGCCCTGGACATGAACAAACCCTTCTTCTCTAAATTGCTTTTGTTGTGTATACTGTCAAAAGCAATAAAAAGTATAAAAGAAATGTAAAAGTTACCAACATACCCAGTTGTAAGGAGAAGCCATAAGAAGTTGCTTTCTCCATGGTAGTATTTCTTGCTTGTCCTAGCTGAGTGTGCATCACAGTTCCAGGATGAATTCTTTCCAAGCCTTTCCTGTATTCCCATGATAAATTCCTAATGAATCCAAAAGACCTCAGAGCTAGACTCAACCAGGCCATCTGATTATTATGTCTGCCTTCCTGCTGGCTGGAGACTGAGATGAAAATGAATCCGTCTGTGGTCTTAAACAGGTATCAGCAGCAAAGGAATGGTTCAGAATAACAAACCATATTTAACCACTATGTTGCTTATCTTAGGGAGATTGTAAATTTCTCAATTTTTATTGTCCACAAAAGATGCTGCAATATATTTTCAACACAGGCAGCTGTACTGAAAAATAAAAGAGGTACTCTTAGCCCAAGGCTTCAGACATTCAGAATTACTAATGAAAACACCCACAATATTTTAATTTAAAAATTATTAATTAGTGATAACCTTCAATTAGCAACAACCTTCATGGCCTTGGTTTTATTTTACACTCTCAATTCAAGATAATGGGAATCTAATAAGCCCACAGCTTCAGTGTCCTTAAAAACTAACGGTTTTTCTCAAATCATTGCAGGTTAAGCTTCCTTCATTTGTATGCATTATTAGAGGTTTTTCAGGGAAATATGATTTTTTTCAAAATCAGGCCTCTGAGCTTTGTCAAACTTATTCCTCTCTGCTGTTGGTCACTATGAAAAACTATCTACAAAAAACTTTCTGGTTTTGTTTTGTTTATCAAGTTTCAGAGAATTGACAGAGATAGGAAATGGATAGATAGATTGTACATAGACAACAGATAGGTAGATAGACTGATGACAGATAAAGAGATAGATTCATGCATACATGCACTACATGGATGCATACATATATAGACAGAAAGACAGATAAACACATAGATAGATAGATAGATAGATAGATAGATACATACATACATACATACATACATACATACACACACACATAGACACATAGATGACAGATAAAGATAAATAATAGATAAACAGACAGATGATAGATGACAGATTATAAAAGATGATAGATAGATAGATAGATAGATAGATAGATAGATAGATAGATAGAATATATTAGATAAAAATAATCACAAACATCTATGTCCAACCATAGAACAAAACACAATAGAAACATCTTTGTCAATCCTCACAGGAATACAGCATAAAATTTAAATTTATTTAAATTTGATTGGTTTTTTGTTTGTTTGTTTGTTTGTTTCTTTCTTTTGAGGCAACATCTCAGCATCTCTCTTTGTAGTCCTGGCTGTCCTGCAGCTTGCCACAAAAGCCAGGCTGGCCTAGAACTCACAAAAATCTTCCTAATCCTGCCTCTCAAGTGCTGGAATTAAAAGCATGCACCACACCACCATGCCCAAGAAAACTTTTTAATCCCCATTTTACATGAGTAAACTGAACCTGAGAGATATTAAATAATTTGTCCCAGGTTACTCAGTTTATACACAAAGGCAATGTTGAAAATGATGATGCCGATGGCACAGTGAGGATGAAGACGGAAGTGGCAGTGGTGATGATGGTTATGAAGATGGAATGATGGGGATAGTGATGGTAAGGGTAATGGTAACAATTATGGTGAGGTGGTGATCATAAGTCATAACAATTCTTTATAATCTACGTGGGTCTAGAGAGATTGCTCAACAAATAAAAGTGCTTACTGCTAAATCTGATCCTTAAGTTCTTCCCTGGAATAAGCATGGTAGAAGATGAGAAAGGACTTCTAGTTTTCTGACATTCACAGAAGCACCATGGCAAATGGTTCTCTCTCTCTCTGTCTCCCTCCCTCCATTCTTTCTTCCTTCCCTCCCTTCTTCCCTCATATACTAAAAAAAAGTGCAAGTAAAATACAAAAATATCAGCGTGCAGGGCATTACACTTGCATTTCATACATGTATATATTATGTCTTAGGCACAATAACACAATTTTTTCACTGACACTCTGTAAAGTAAGGAGCTAGAAGACCAGAACACTGATTCAGCATAGCACAAGGCACCAAGATGAAAATGTTGGCCTCATAGCTAGAGCTATGTCTGTCTGTATCAAGACCCATGCACCCCATTGTCTCAGCATATCCTGCCTCTCCTTACATGACCTTTTGAAATTTTAATTAGTAATGAAATCCAAACTCAATAGCTTTGTCTGTGCTTATTTCAGAAGTCTGTTGGAGCTTCCTAGCACACTTCTGTTTCTATGCTTGTCTACAGAAGTCACAACCACAAACATCAGAAAGGCTCTGCTGCATGTTATCTCCTGGGTATTATATTTTGAGAGTCAAGTAAATAACAGCCTCTTTTAAGATGTAAATACCACTGGAAATTTTTTTTTATGATACATGAACTTTTATTTTGTAAATTATGTATTTACAAAAAAAATGGATGCAACTGAGGATTACCATATTGAATGAATTAGGTCAGACTGAGATAGACAAATGTTACATGTTTCCTCTCGTTTGTAGACTCTAATTTTTATATAGATACAAAATCTTGTATGCATGTTTGACATGAAAGTAGAGGGAAAAGTGTTTAGGGAACAAAGGGGACCATTGGGAGATTCTTGGCTCTTGCTCTCTCCTTTTCCCTCTTCCCCTCCGCTCTGTGTGTGTGTGTGTGTGTGTGTGTGTGTGTGTGTGTGTAGAAAATGATATAAAATGGGAAATGTTAAAATTAAGAAATTGGAAGTAAATATACTGGAAAATTGTATGTTCTAGACTTGCAACCTTTATGTAAGTCTGAAATTGTTCAAATTTAGAATAATTTATAAACATATTGCTTGGAACATTATACTAAGAATAACTACTGGCGTTAAACTCTTCATAAGTAGTCAGCCATTAACAGCACTGGCTGCACTCTCAGAAGAGCTGGTTTCAGTTCCCAGCACTTGGTGACACACACTCTTCTGTAACTATGATGCTGCCTTCCGAAATTCATGGGAGCCAGGCAGGCGTCTTATGAACAAAAACACATGCAGGCAAAACACCTATACTCATAAAATAAACGTAGTGAGTATGTTTAAATCATCATAAACATCAAATTTTAAGTTATAATTTTCAATAAAATGGGACTGGATCTCAAGGGGTATGGTAAACTAAATAAAAACTTCTTTTCAACCTTTAGTTTAAAAGGAGAACCTTTAAAATGATGCCTGCAGAATTTTTGTGCAGAAAACTTGGAATTTTTTGTCGAGTCCTCTTCCAGTCTTCATGGCAATGTAGTAAACATACTCAAACATATATTATTTAAAAACTAGAAAAAAGACAAGATGACATCAATCAGTCGCATAAATGTGGGATTTCTACAGCACTGAAAAATTATAAGTTTAACTGATGGGCAAATTAGAATATAACCACTGGAAATTTTAAGCCATTAGAAAATCACACCTTAGTTTTAACAGATACTTCAGTTTCAACGTGAGTAGCACACTCCATGAGGACATAGCTGTGAGGAAGGAGTCAGCACCTTCTTCTCTTGGCCTGTGACATTGCAAAAGACAAAGAGGAGTCTTTTAAAATATGCTTTTCAATTTTTTCTAGGTCTATATTTATGGGAAAAAAATCATAAAAATAAGTCAAAATTAGTACTATGCATTTATCAAAATTAATCAACCAATACAATATTGTGAACAATGATTTGTAGTTGATTCCAGTTAACTCTGGAATGGCTGATGTCTAGCTAATGTCTTTTATCTGCCCCAGGATCCCATGTGGGCACCACAACACATTTAATCACAGTGTCTCCTTAGCATCCTTTGGCTGTGGTACTGTCTGAGATTAACATGCTTTTCATAATCTCAAGTTTGTCAGGTATCTGTGGCTGCTCCTATAGAATTTTTAAAGGAAGAACACTGATGTAGAGAGACATGACATGGAGGACACATGCTACCAAACTGCCTGACTGTTGAAAGTAACCTTGGTCTTGACAGAGCATTCTTCTCTAAGTTTCTCCATTTGCAAGGTGTGGAAAACACTTTTTCACTGACAAGAAGTAATGTGAGGGAGGAAATGTTTTACTTTGTCTTATAGTTCGAAAGGATATGATCCAACACAGTGGGAATGACGTGGAGGCAGAAGCAGTAGGCCAGTGGACACATTGCACTCTCAGGAAGTGGGGAATGAATGGGACCTGCTTCCTCCATCAAAGCTCTGCTTTCCAATGTCACATCACCTTTCTAAACAGCAGTGGCACCTGGGGTCCAAATGTTCAACCACATAAGCTCCTGAGGGGCACTTCACACAGCACAAGGTTACTCTTTTTCTTCCTATTCATACCTTGCTCTTTATAAGAAAGTACCACATGCAGCCCACACATATGTAGTGGAGACACATATTCTCTTACTCAAGTAGTAGCTATATAAATTATTTGGGTTGCTTTTGCATTAGAGCAATTTGCTTGTTCTTCAGCATTTACTGATGTGGTCAATTTATTTATAGAAGTACAGACTCATGGATATTTATTTTATACTGTGGTCTGTCATCAAATACTCCTTTATTCTTGTCTTTCTAATCTAGCTCTGGCCATCCCCATCAAGAGCATTTTAAGTTGACTTCTGTACTTTTTCAGCCCGGTCATTGTAGAATTTTGTCTTTAATGATTACATACTTCCTCTCACTCCAAGGTGCTACAATTTTATCCTGTAAATTTCTTCCCCAGTCTTACAATCACCTCTCTTCAAACAGCCTAGTTTCTTTTATTAGAAATTGGCATTAATGGAAAATGCTATTGTAACTAGGATATATTCATTCCTAGAATGCTCCTGGGTACTGGAGTGTAATTGCTTCTAGGTCACCACAGCTGGCAAAAGAGTATTCTAACAGTAGATAGATGGGAGATAGATAGATAGATAGATAGATAGATAGATAGATAGATATGGATAGATAGATGATAGACTCATCCATAAGCAGTTTTATATATTACATTTCTATTAGTTCAACCATTGCATCTCTGTTCATTAAACACAAGCCTGTCTGTACAAATGGCTGAGATCAGTTGAAAAAGAAACAATTAGCACTTGCAAGATGGCTCAATGTACAAATGATGCCAAGCCCTAATGACAAAGCTAATCCCCAGAAAGTTGTCCTCCGACCACCACATGAACACCATGGCATGTGTACATTTGCATACATACAAGAAATAAATTAATGCAGTTTTCTTTTTAAAAACCATCAGAGCTGGGTGCCATAGTACATGCCTGTAATCCCAGTACTCGGGGAGGCAGAGACAGGCAGATCTCTGTGAGTTTGAGGCCAGCCTGGGCTACAAATCGAGTCTAGGACAGCCAAGGCCACACAGAAAAACCTTGTCTCAAAAACAAACAAACAAAAAACCCTCAAAGCAAACAAATAAAACCCAACCACTTACATTTGAACACAGGCAAGTGGAGGAGCTGTAGAGCACTGGTAACGTTTTGCAATCTCTCCAAGAAGCTGAAATATGATATTATTCTTCAGAGTTGTAGATGGAAACAAGACAGCAGGTGTAAAGGCACAGTGGGACATTCCTGGGAAATCACTGATTTAAATTACCAATAGATGAAAGAATTAGTAAAATTGTTTTCCTAATCTCTAACACCATTATACCATTAGAGTTTTCCTAATTTTTTATTTGATTTGATATTCATTTAGAATGCAGTGGCAGCAGCATTGATACATTATAAATAAAAACAAATGGAGTCACCAGACCTATTAACAACAAGATCCAGGTGAGAAGAAAGGTCCAGGTGGAGAAAACACACAATCAAATATTCATAATTCCCCCAAAGACTAGAAATCACCAAAACTCAAACAGGTAATGGAACATCTATGTTATAACCACATCCAGCTATATTCATCATTAAAAACATCAGTACATTACGAATATATAAATAGGAGTTTGTTCCTTGTCTTTGTTCTTTCTGATTGGTCCTTAGCACAGAGAGTCAAAGCATGTTAAACTTCCCAGAGTGACGGATAATGAAGCTGTGTGAGGATATTTCGAGACTTCGTGAGAAAACTCCAAGTAAACAAGACAGACACGAGTCTTGTCATCTTTGTCCCTCCAGAACATCGGTTGTTCTTGGGATTCGCTCCTGTGCCCTTCCCAGGTGTAATGAGAGGAATGGGTTTTACTTTATTTTAGCCATCATCGTACTCCCTATTATTCAGAATGACGTTTCCAAGCATGAGATGTCCTGCAGAATGCATACAGAACTAAAGTGACCTTGTCCTCTATGTATAAGCCTAAACTCATATGACCTTGCCCTTGTGGCTGTAAACAACTTGACTTCAAGTGAACTTTGCTCACATGGCCTTGCTTAGCCCTCAGAATATAAATTGTCCAGTGCCCTGAGTAAAGTTGGCTATTGCATGAAACTTTAATTGGCCTCAGTTTTAGGCTCCATTCTCCCAGGTTCATGCCGCCAATGAGAGCAGCAGCAGTGGCTAATGACCTAATCAACAAAGACTAAGTAAAGAAGCCTCCATAGCAGCTCTGACCCGCAAGGCTCAGACCATCTCCATGGTCCAGGATGCAGATGCACCATGACTGCACCCAAACAGCAGCTCCTGCACTTGGGACCTTTCTAAACTTTGCCATTCTCACAGGTCTTCTTGTGGCCATTTCAGTCCTTTCTGATAATACAGTGATATTAGATACAGTATCTTACAAAGTAATCACAGTTTCTATGCTGTTACTCCCCAGAGAGGCAGGTTCTCTAAGGATATGCCACAGGCATTAAGCTTATAGATAAGGTATTTGACTATTAAATGGGTTAGAAAAAACATCAGCAAAATTTCTCAGTTGAACAAATTGAATCACCCAAAACACAGTGTTTTCCATTGTGTGTGTGACAGATCATTTCCTTGAATATTTAATATTCTCACTGATGTAAGCCCTGCTTCTGTCATGGGTCAGGGTATGCTTTTCGGCTTGGGGAGTTTGAAAAGGTAACTGTAGAAGTTACTTTTCTCACACTACATCCACATACCTGACAGTAACAACTGACATGAGAAAGGGTTTATTTTTGCTCATTGTTCAAATGATGCAGTTCACGATGGAGGACAGAATATGGAGCCTGGGAGTGGTACAAGCTTAGGCTCAGCTTTCTTGCATACTCAAGGCTGCAGAAACAGAAAAAGAGACTGCAAGTAGGGACAACCTATAACGTTCAAGACCCACGCCTTTCGAACAATCATAGTATCTTTGAAGGGAATGAAGGGCTTGCAGAACTACTAGCCTAGGCATGCATAATTGTAATCAATGGCCCTCAACTTACTTAGAAAACACCTTCTTTAAAAACTGCACTCTTGGGAGATGGCTCAGTGGATAAAATACTTTTTCCATGAGAATGAAGACTATAATTAGCATCCTTGGAACATACATGAAGCAGGGCAGGCATGGCAGTTGCCTGTACTCCCAGTATTCAAGAGGCAGAGATCCAATTCCCAGGTGTCTTAGTCAGTGTTCTATTGCTATTAGGAGAATGCATTTAATTGGGGCTGGATTACAGTCTCAGAGGGTTGGTTCATTATCATCATGGCAGATGCATGGCAGCAGACAAGCAGACAGGGTGCTGGAGAATTAGCTGACAGTTCTACATCTGCGTCCTCAGACAACAGGGAGAGAAAAAGCCTAGGCCTGGTGTAAGCTTTTGAGACCTCAAAGCCCACCCGTCAACACACTTCCTCCAAAAGGAAGGAGGGGCCACACCTCCTACTCCTTTTTAAATAGTACTATTCACTTATCATATAAATTTATTGGCCAATGAGGGCCATTCTAATTCAGTCCACCACAGGATGCCAAGCTGGAGAGCTAGACTAGCCAGAAGCAACTAGAGACCCTGCATCAATAAACAAAGTGGAGAGTAGAGAAATGGAGAAAGACACACAAAATTTCTCAAAGCAGTTTGAAGGGATCTGTTGATTCATTTCTCCTCAGAGCAGTGACTGTACACCCACCCCAAATTGATAACTCTCTCTTAGTCTGCTCAGACTGCTGTTACAAAACAGTACAAATTAAGTGAAACTTGGAGGCTGGAGTTTGAGATTAGGTGCAGCTGAGCTCTGGTGAAGTCTGTCTGTCTTACAGACTGCCTTTGCCCTGTGTTCTCACAGGACAGAGGAGTGAGGGTCACATTGCTCTCTGATCTCTTTCCTTACAAGGATACCTATTCTATCAGACCAGACTCCACTCTCTTGACTTCACTTAATCTTAATTACTTTCAAGGAGGCCTGACAGGCAAACATCACCACATTGTGAGTTAGGGCTTTCATATATGCATGCAAGGGTGTGCAAGCACCTAACCTACACTCTGCATACTCACAGCATCCTCTGCAAATATGAATTACCACAGCCCAGCAGGTATGCAAATTCACTGACCAGGATGCAAAACAGAGTGGCGAGTTAAAGGCCCATAGAGTGAGAAAATCCTGCACCTGGGCACAGAGTGGGTGTGGGGAGCTGCCCTGTCCCTCTCTGCCTCAAGTCCAGGAGGTAGATCAAATTTCTGCTGCTGAGTTGGAAAGCCCTGCTTTTCTCCATGTCTGTGGAAACTGCTTCTCACAAATAAGAGCTCAAACTTGGAGCATATCAAGCTTGATGTGGCTCAGGCTGGGCCAGCCAGGAAAAGAATAGGGCTAATTGCAAAACCCCAAGAAGAAACCATTCTCTGCAAGTTCTGGGGCTGAACCATGATAGAAGGAAGAGGCCACTGTTCAAAAGCCTATGAAATGTGCCACCCAAAGTTTGTTCCATTTCCAGAAATGGTTTCTTCAATTAAGGTCAACAGCCACTAACACAGAGACTTCTGAATGGACCTGGCATGTGTCTCAGCACCTAGGTGGCTGCTGTTGAACTTATCCGCAGCAGGTGACTCAAAGCAGAGACAAAGGAACAAAAGTTTTAGGGTCAGTGGAGGCCAAGAATTAAATTCTACTTTCCTCTCTTACAAACCACCATAAAATGCAAGTTCTTTACCATGAACTTGCCCCAGACATATCCTTGCAGATGTGTAAAACAAGCCAGAATGTGTTTTTTCCCAGGAACTGAAGGCAACAAGGGATTGGGTATTTACCAAGGTTAAGGCATCATGTCAAACTTACATAAGCCTCAATAGTCTGTGAATCAGACTTCTGCTTTGAGGCCTGGATAAGGCATCACTGTGCCTACTCATTGTCATGCTGCTAATGAGAACAATCAGGCCATGTGGTATGCTAGGAACATTTTCAAGAAACCCCTCCTCACCCAGTGTTATTCATTCTCACTACCACTAATAAACTTTGCATTCTTTAAAATGTAAATATTTTAACTAGGACAAATAGCACATCAAAACGTATCAACCATGAAATCCAATTAGCTCCGCCTCTTGTTTTCTAAATTTCCCTGAAGATAAAAAGTCACCTGAGGCACTTGATGTATCCCCACGTCCCAGGGCTCTGCCATGGAGACACTGAAACAGTGGCTTGAAAGGGTGGGGGTTGTATTTCTACAGCACTTCACAAGCATGCCATCTGTTGCTGAGTCTGGGAAGTCAAACAGAGTGGTGTGTCCACTCCAGACAATACAGAGAGGGTCCCTAATCATGTGTCTGTTTAAGTTGCACCATCAGCAGGGGTCCTGAGTGCCAGTGAGAGAAAGTGGATGGTCCAAGATCACACAGCCTAGCTACTTGAGACTTGGGAGCTAATGATGCCTCAGTCACTTTCCTCTATTCAAACAACACTGGCTTGGAGTGAGGCAGAGCCCAAAGGCATCAAGAACCCAAGGAGATACCTAAGTGTGAGTTGCACAACACAGTGACTCTAGCTGATAACAAAGCGTCATGCATTTGCCTGGCATCACTTAGACAATCCGTTTCAATGTCCCTACAGAAAAGAGCACTGAGCACGCAAGCTAACAGGTGTAGGAAGAGGGTGACTGAGTCATTCCACCGTATAAAAACGCCAAGACACCTTGGAGTGCGCCATAAATCTACAACGTTTAGTTAACAATTATAGGCAAACATTTTTAACAACTGGGGGCAGACAGCTGTGCATACGACTGAGCATCCCGGGAGGAAGCATGAAGGGTATAAAGGGGGCAACGGAACAATCCCCTGATATCTGAGTGGGGCTGGCCTCTTCGCATTCTCTCACCCTTAGAGCCTCTTGCTCCTCCAGCTGCTTTTTCCTTTCTTCCCTCCCCTCTTTTCCCTCTGCTCTCGGCCTTTTGGCAGGCATGTTACCAACAAACCACAGAGATGTTGTACTGCTCTTCCCTTTTCTTTCATTACTTTTCCTCTAAACAAAGTGCAGAATTAGAGTTCTTATCCAGTGCCTGAAAAAGGCCAGAGTTTTCTTTCCCTCAGTGATATCTATTCTCAGGGAAAGAATATAAATTCAAAACAAAACATCTTCAACAACAAAACACTTCTACTTCACAAAGACGGCTTCCCATATTGACCACTCAGTCTACTTCGTTTTTGAAGCAGTCCTTCAGAAAATTCACAGAGGCAGCCAGGCACTGCAAAAGCAAATCTAAACTGCGCATGGCAGGGGTCTGAGTGGTAAAGCCCCAATCCTGGCCTACGGCACAAAGTCTGAGTATCACATATGGTTTTATTCCTCTGCACAAGCCTCCTTGTTGGAGGACACACTTGACTTCGACAAAAAGGTATACAAATGAAAACTCTAGCCAAAGTGAGATGCTTGGCTTTGCTGCGACTGGCTTCCCAGAATAATGGGGAAAGGCATGCCTGCGCTCAGAAACAGAAGCAAGAAAGCCATGGGTTCTTCCAGACTGCAAGGGAGCAGCCGGAGCACAATATTGACTCAGAGAATCTCCCTCGGAAAAGCACAGCCCTGCTACCCCTGAGAAAAGCATCTAATGGAAAGGTTAGCTACAGGCTTCTTCTGACCCCCAGGATTGAAGTTTTCCAAAGCGGACCTGAACATGTTCTCCTGTTCCTCCAAAGTGCCAAAATGTGAGAGCATGATTGTGGAGCCAGAGAAGCAGGCATCTCTCACTCTTTGCCCAGAGATACTTTATAAGCTCAGGCACTTGAGTCAGCTGCAAGGGGGAAGGGAGGGGAGGAGGAGCTCTTTCCATGAGCAGGAAGGGGAGCAGATTCCCTCAGCCACCTGAGGCAAACCTGCTTAGCTTCAAATCTTGGCTCTGCCTCTTACCAGCTTCATGGTCCGTACCCCACTGAGCTAGGATTTCTTTTTGTTTTATTGAAAATATTTTATTTTCAATATAAAAAATATTTTACATTTTTAAAATATAGTCTGATTATGGTTTTGCCTCCCCAAGCTCCTCCCAGATCTCCTTTTCCCAAGCACTGAAATCCACATTCTTTCTTTCTCTTTCATTAGAAAAACTGGCATCTCTAATAAGAAGATAAAACGAAAACAGACAAACCAGAATAGGACAAAACAAACAAACAAAAAGATCCTCCCCCAAAGCACAAGCAACACAGACAGACACAGAGAAATCGTGCACTGTCAGACACAGAAAACCCATGAAAACACAAAATTGGAAACCACAGTATACAAGGAAAAGATTTGTATGGAAAAACAAACAAAAAAACAAAAAACAAACAAAAAAACAAAACAACAAAAAAAGCCAAGCAAATGAAAATTCCAAAATCACCAGAGTTCCTTTTGCTTTGGCCATATACTGCTAGGCTTGGGCCCTCCCCTTAAGTATGGTTTGTATCCGCTGAGGCTAATTTTCTTTTGTGAGTGGTTATCAATTGGAGACTGCTTCCGGGTTAGGGGTGGAGGTTTGCATCTGCTTCCGCTGTCAGTATAAGCCAGAATTTTTTCATCTGTTAAGTGGTAGTGATGTGGTTGGAACAACTTTAGAGGGTATTGTGAGGATTACACAAGGCAACACATGTACAACGCTTAGAAAAGCAGCTCGGCCTAATGTAGAGCTTCAGCTAACAGTATAGCTATAGCTGACTTGCTTGAATTATTAACAGCTGATTTTCCAGTCAGAAAAAAAAGAAATAAAAAAAAAAGCCCAAAACCTGAAACAATAGGTCATGAGTAGGGGAGATTCTTTACAGCCATTTGCCAATCCCAAAGGAACAGCCAGTGCCTTAAAATGCAGTTATTGAGAACACCATCTGGTCATTTCCAAGGCCACTTTGGTATGTTGTAGTTAATATTAAGATGAGGGTCTGGGTCCCAAGAATGCTTATATTTCTGGTGGGTTTCAGAAGGAAACCCTTGCATATGCTAAGGTAGGTGATACTCAGCCAGATACCATGTATTCCAGGAATGAAGTTAGGTTTGCCAAAATTAGAATTCTGTTTTATATTTTTGATATTTTGTAAACCATTTGGGGAAAATTCCCTACATTATTTTAGTCATTGCCTCTTTCCCTGAAATGGAGACAGTTATTACAATAACTTCCATCGTGTTTTGCAGAGATTAACTAAAAAATGAGTTATAGACATTTAAAAAAAAAAGTCCTTTTTCTGCCTTTTGTGATGCCCCGGTTCTCTGGACTCTTGAATTTGGCTATGTAAGAGATCCACAGAGTCAGAGAGCATGTCTGGCCTTTACCATTGTGTGTCTAGAGTCTGAATGCCTGACTCATGATAGGTGATCAAGAGAAAGCCATCGAATGGGGGAGTGTTTGGATGGCCATCAGCTTTCTAAAGAATTTTGGAACCCCTGTGTTTTCACCAGTCCCTTTCTTCTCTCCTCCACACCCTGTCCCTCCCCTCCTGCCACGCCCCTCACAGCCATCTGAGCAATATTCTGGAGGTAGATATTTGTGGATAAAATGCTCTGTCTCCCCATCTGTCTTTATCCTGTGCTACTAATAGCTTTGTGAGGATTTTTCCCCCATAAAATGAATGACAGCTCTTCGCAAAAAAGCACCCTTTGCAGACCCTGGGGTGTGAAGTCATTTTAAATCTGTAATATCTCATCTACTGGGCAGTCAAAGGCGAGCTCCACAAGCCTTACTATAAATGTATATCACAAGTTAGATGTCCAAGGAACAAGAAACAGTGAAACTTCCCTTCCATCCCCAAATGCCAGATGAGGTCAAAGGGTAGTCATGCTGTGTCAAAGCTTAGTTCATGGTTGGCATTGCATACTCACATCTGTGGACCCAAAGAGAGAGGCAAAATTAGAAAGAAAAATCTGTCTTAATTGACTGCCCTAGTCCATCTTGCCTTCTAACTCCAGCCTTTGTTGACATCCCTGAAGTGTCTATGGCTCCCAGCATTTAAATTTTATTTAATTACTATAATTTCACTCTCACAGTGTCTCCAGTTTTCCTTTTGCTAATCTGGTTTTAAACTCACATTTACATGTTGGTTAATGTAATTTTTCAGCTTACTCAGGAAAACGAATTGAGCTTCCTTTGTTATTCCCCAGGGGGCTTCCCACTAAATGTGCATCCCTCAGCCCCCAGCACTTCATCAACAGAAACCGGCACAGAACTACACATCCGGTAGATCCACAATTAGAAATCCTGGAAAGTATAAAATCATGGACTGGTCTATGAAGAAGGAATTAATGTTAGACTTTATTACAACTAAAATAAAAACTGTCATCTTAAATTAAAACATGTTCTTCCTCTTTTATATGTGTTTAGTAGTTAGTAGTTTTATGTAAATGTTTAGTAGTTAGTAGTTCAAGATTGATATGGTAATCTTATTTCATTTAAAAAATAGAGGGGAAATAAGGGAGGAAAAAATCTGTGGAGACTTCAACACTTTGAAAGTTGTGAGAACTAGAGATTATCTTGTTAACTGAAATAAGGCAAGCACAGAAGGATGAGTATTGAATTATTTTCTCTGAGATACAAATTATAGATTTAAATATATACATTATTGTCACCTATATGACAGAAAAGTAGAGATGGGATAGTAGTAATTATACTGCAATTATATAGTAGTTATCTGTTACTTTTAGTAAATTTTATTAGCATATACTCAAATAGTGTATTTCTTTATGGAATTTAACTCATTATCTCCTTTTAGATGGCAGCCTATGGGATGGTGCCAAGCCTACACTGGCAAGTATCCCTTCTTAACCATACCTTTCTGGCAGCAGCAACAATGAACTGTGAGGTCAATGACAGCACGATGCGTGCTGGGTACAAGACTTGGCCCTTCTACATCATGCATCCACATACCTATACACAAAATCTTGCTTCCCCAGCCCTCAGGATGTTTATCATCAAGAAAAATAACACTCTTGTAGACTTCCATCTTCAGATTTAAATTCAGCATAATCCAAAATCCATTTGGTCTAAGCTCAGGAGTGTGGCTTCTTGATCTCTCCTGTAACAGTTTTAAATGAGCATAAGATGGCTCTGGGTGGTCATGTGTGCCCTGTCTGTCTGTGAAGACCCCTACCAACAGCTTCCATGCACGTGATCTGTGGTGCCTCCAGTGCTCACCAGGTTGGCACCTGAATGCCTTACCCTCAGCATTCCTAGGCTTGCTTGCTTGCTCTGTGAACATGTTTATGTCTTGTTTTCTTATTTTGGCCCTGGGCTGGTTAGGAACCTGTACACCTTCATTCTTTGATCATTAAAGAGTGGCCTTTTTCAGTAGTTCCCCTCTCCCCTTTATAAATTGCCAAAGTCACAAAGCATACTTTTAGGGATCATAGACAGTGGGGGTTCCAGAAAGGCATCTATGTGACAAGTTCCATTAGCCATAGGATTTCCCTACTTGCTGTCTTCTCAATTTCTCTAATAAAAAGAGCCAAATGGAATAGGCGGGGGTGGGGGGAGATGCCTCTGATTTCTGTGAACTTATCAGTGCAGACTTACCTTAGGATTGGATCGTGCTAGGATGGCACTGGAGCTTGATTGATCTAAGAGGGGCTACACCCTTAAAGAAAACTGGCAATCTCCTTCCCAGCAGCATTCAATTGCTCATAGCTCCTTAGCTAGGGGTGGGACTTTCCCCTGACTTTCCCCCACTCCTGTCTCAATGCTGCGATTTCATCTGGCTTGTACTTGCAAAAGCTTTGTGTATGTTGTCACATTTTCATATATGCTATTGCTGTGCTGCATCTAGAAATCTGTTCCGTATAGCCATCCCTCACAATTGTTCTACCTCCTCTTCCACAGTGAGGTCTGAGCTCTTGGGGGGGGGGATAGAAATCATTGATATTAAGGAAAATCTCTATATTTCTAGACAGGAATTGTTAGTTAATAAACTTCAGAGTTGAAGAACTATTTCTTTTTATATATATTGATGAAAGAGGTTTATTAGATGGAGATGAAGAGAGAGAGAGAGAAGGGGGAGTGGGACATGATGGGGGGAAAGAGAGAGGGAAGCCCTGACAGAGAAAGGCAAGAGGGTGAGAGGGGGCAAGAGGAGCAAGAGGCAAGAGGCTAAGAGAGGGACCGCATGGCACGCTGGTCCTTTTAATGAGGAAGGTAACCATCTGGCTGGTGACACATGATGACATCATAGGTTGCTAGGCAACCCAGGAGCAGGTTCCTAAATACTAACATTCCTCCCTTTTTCTAAAATTAAAAAATGAGGAACTTGGGCTGTTTCTCATGTAAGGTAAGTTAAAGTATGTAAATTTAGGTTCATTAGAACCAGCTCTTGGTTGCCATGCAAGGGGTTAAGAGAGAGAGAAGAAATAATAGCAACAAAATGGCCAGATTACATGGTCAAGAGGAGAAGGGAAGCCTCTGCCGTGGAAAATTTAGCATAGAGGGCTGTCAGTAGAGAGTTGCCAGCCATGCAAGGCAGAAGGTAGGGACTGAGGAACACAGGGAGAACCTGGAGCTGTTTGTCCTGATCCTGATGCACACCATTCCAGCCTTTTGTTAATGAGAAGTAAATAATGGGCATAGATTCTCTTCTGGCTACTTCCTGCTGACACTGAGGGCGCTCTAGGGAAGTCAAAAGGCTGAAATGCTGGTCAAGACCAGGAAGAACAGGCTGCTTTGATGCTGTCCGGGGTCTGCAAGAACATCCATGGCTGGGAGGGAAAGTGCAGGTCCAGCTTGATGGAAGTGTGCAAAGTCAGACTGGAACACTTGTGGTAGCTGCTTGGGACACCCCCACCCCCACCCCCAGCCACAGTCTTCACTGGCTACAGTTGACTCTCTTTGCTGACTCCATTTAGGACTTCTTCTTTCCCCTGGGAGAGATCTTTTCCCTCTACATGCACAGTTTCTTCCCCTCACGCTCGCCTACGAAAATCCTAGCACTAGGTAAACTGTGTCTCCTGGTCTCTGGCCAAAGCTGATGAGCTATTGGATCAGGTAGGACCATATATATCTTCTGGGTCAAATCTTGGTCTTGGGACGCCGTGACAGGTCACTGACTCCTACCCTCCCAATGGGAATAGTCCATTCATCTGTTCCTCCAGACTCTCTTCTGGGATGCCTTCTGGAGAATTTTAGGTTTCTACACCTAGTGCCCACTTTAAGGGCCTTAAGTTTATACACTTCTGTAACCAAACCTCACCTCAATTACAGATCCAGAGCAAAACCTTTTTAATTACTGTCAGTGACTGAGTAAATGGAGGTTCCCTCAGGTAAACAGAGGTTCCCATGCTCATGTCTCTTTCATCCAAACCCTACAGCTGTTTGTTCTCCCAAAAGTTTTAAATGTACACCTAAAGGATTTTCTCCACAACCTACTTAACTTTATCTTATGCCTATATATAACTATTTCCTTTATCTATCCCTAAACATCACAGATCTGTAGTATTGCCTAGCCAGTCTTCACCAAGACTTCACTTTTCCACCTAGCTGGTCTGGAACTAGCTGGCAATGTTTTGACTTGAAGAGCCACAGAATTCAACACAGAGATAATCTCTCAGTGTTTCTTTTTTAGTATACATTTTGCTCCAACCTCATGTGAATCAGATATCCTAACCTAAGAATTCCCTTTTTTATTTTTTATGTTTTATTTTTATTTATTAATTACAATTTATTCACTTTGTATCGACCCTGTACCTCCCTCCTTCTTCCCCTCCCAATCTCACTCTCCGTCCCTCTTCCCCACTAGTGTCCCTCCCCCAGTCCACTGATAAGGGAGGTCTTCCTTCCCTTTCCTCTGATCCTAGTCTATCAGGTCTCCTCAGGAGTGGCTGCATTGTCTTCCTCTGTGGCCTGGTAAGGCTATTACCCTCTCAGGGGGAGGTGATCAAAGAGCAGGCCAATCAGTTCCTGTCAGACACTGAACTGCCATGGGCTACCTCTGTGCAGGGGTTCCCCAGGCCATCTCCATGAGTGGTCCTTGGCTAGAGTATCAGTCTCAGAAAAGACCCCCGTGCAAAACTTTTTGGATCTATCTCTGTCCTTGTGGAGCTCCTGTCCTCTCCAGGTCTTTCTATCTCCCACTTTTTTCATAAGATTCCCTGCACTCTGCCCAAAGTTTGGCTATGAGTCTCAGCATCTGCCTCAATACCCTGCAGGGTAGAGCCTTTCAGAAGCCCTCTGTGGTAGGCTCCTGTCCTGTTCCATGTTTTCTCCCTCCTCCGATGTCCATCCTCTTTGCCTTTCTAAATGGGGATTGAGCATCCTAGCCAGAGTCCTCCTTCTTGATTAGCTTCCTTAGGTGTACAGATTTTAGCTTTCTTAGACAACTGGGAATAGTGCTTCCTCAAAATCCAGCTATACCACTCCTAAGCATATATCCAAGCCAATGCTCAAGTATACAACAAGGACATTTGCTCAACCATGTTTGTAGCAGCTTTATTTATAATAGCCAGAAGCTGGAAACAGCCCAGATGCCCCTCAGTTGAGGAATGGATACAGAAATTGTGGTACATCTACACAATGTAATATTACTCAGCAATAAAAAACAAGGAAATCATAAAATTTGCAGGTAAATGGTGGGAACTGGAAAAGATCATCCTGAGTGAGCTATCCCAGAGTCACAGAGTATATACTCACTCATAAGTGGATATTATACATATAATATAGGATAAACATACTAAGAATTCTTTAAATTAAATTCTTCCTGATTAGACCTGATAGGCAAGGGTCAGAGGGAAACTTGAGGAGGGGGATGAGAGGAGATGTGGGAGGTAGAGTGGGATTGGGAGAAGACAAGAGAGGGGGTTACAGCTGGATACAAAGTGAATAAACTGTAATTAATTAAAAATAAAAAAAAATCTTCCTCCAAGGAAGGGCTGTGTAGTGGGGTGACTCTAAAGTCTGTAACCAGCTGATCACACAGTTCATCTGAGAGGCTTCTGATTACCTTCTGGTTCTGGTCCCTTCCTGAATGTTTTCCCAGACCTTCTACAAATCAACTTTCTTGCTCTTATTCTCCCCTCCTCTCTTCCCATGCATGCCTGGCTTTCAGCTTTCTTTATATTCTCCATCAATTACTTTTTAAGCCATCTTTTACTTTTCCTAGATTCCCAAATTATGTTGACATGCCTTGCCTTCTGGTATGCCCGTTAAAGGTTTTTCATTTGCTGCTTTTTAATCATTTTGTGAACTTTAGGTGGACCCATCTAACACTTGGGCAATGTATTCTACTTACAACACTGAACTCATGTGATTTATTTCAAAATAAAAGAAATCAGTATTCTCTCTTAGGGGTGTAGAACCAAATACTAAGATCAATAATACCTGATACCAGGTACTAAAATGCCCTGAACAAACCACACAAAAAGCATACACATAACAAGGGCCTATAGCACAGCTTTACTGAAAATACAAATCGTCTCATTTGCTGTGTATAGTAAAGTGCTGAAAACATGTTTAATTTTATTACTATGTAGGTAGAAGAAACTGAGGTTCACAAATATTGACTGACTAGGATGTGTCACCATCAGTACAGACTTCCCAACTGCAAGCACTGTGCCACTGTCATGTCATGGTGACTATGTTCTAAATGTCTGTGTCCCTCCAAACCCGTATGCTGAAAGCTAACCCCAGTGCAGGAATGTGGCAGGCTGACTTTATCCAAGATTTTTGTTTTCTCTGGTGATCTAGTTTGCTTTCTGTTGCTATGATAAACACCATGACCAAAAAACTCAGAGGAAAAGATTATTTCATCTTGCAGCCTGGAGCTCATCATGAAGAGAAGTTCAGGAACTTGAAGCCAGCCATGGCTGACTTCTTACTGGCTTGCACCTCATGGCCTGCTCACAGTGAGATGTTCCCTTTCAAGGAAGTACACCACAGACCACAGGCCAGGCTGGAAGAGGCATTTTCTCAGATGACCAGCACACTTGCTTTCAGTTACCTACATTTAGTATCTGGATCCAAAATGTTGAATGGAAAATTTCAGGGAGAAACAAAGTTGTGTGCCATTCTGAGATGAGTGACAACACCTTGCACTGTCTTCTTTGCCTGCCTGAGCATGAAAAAGCCCCTAATCAAGTTCATTAACCAAGATATATTGGAGAGATTATAGAGGCTCAGTCTCCTTATGCAATACTATTACCCAAAAGATAAGATTATTATAAAAACTAAGTGAGATAATACATGTAAAACATTAGTTTACTCTCTAACCCAGTATCAGTCTTCAATAACTGTCAATAACTCTTACATCCTTATTATCTTCTAATTATTTTGAACTGTGGCTGCATGAGCAGATTTTCTACAATCAGTAGGAAACATACTTTGAAAGACTTATTTAATGACACTCATTCCTCACAGTACTTTTATGGCTCCAATAACCTTCTTCTCATCAAGATATATCTTACTGTTTTCCACTGGAAACCAAGAGGCTTTGAGCTGACCCTGACGTTAAAAATAATAGTAATAACAGCAAAACCAATAAAAACCACCCTGTGGCACAAGTAATGTTCAAAGTTTGTTGGTTTAGC
Organism: Meriones unguiculatus; assembly: GCF_030254825.1. Lineage (NCBI taxonomy): Eukaryota > Metazoa > Chordata > Mammalia > Rodentia > Muridae > Meriones > Meriones unguiculatus. Next base: position 50,270,813 of record NC_083359.1, read on the forward strand.
TCCAGCATTTTATGGGTGCTGACTGTGTTGGTATAACTTGCATCTATTTCTTTAAAAAATGGCACTCTCATCTCTAGCTTGTAGATCATTAAGCACCAGTCATTTAGTCTGTAGCTTATGTGCTGCTTTTGTCTGCCTCTGGACAGTGTGTCAGGAGGGCAGGTGGTGAGGGAATGCTCATTATGATAATTTGAATGGCTCCATGTGTCATCTTAGCCCTTAAATCTGGCTCACAGACAAAAAATCAAATTCACAAATTATCCCAAATCTAGTATAACTTGCTCTCTATCTTTTCCCTGTTTATTATGTAACTATGCTGCTTTCTACAAGAAATATTTCAAGAGTACCCAAAGTTGGTGGGTTCCTCTTATTAACTTCCAGAGAAACTCACCTTCTCCTTGAAGTCTTGTCACTAGCTGATCAGTTTTCCCAGATCCTCTATACCATATCCTGGCCCTGGGCATCATCTATTCTGCTTAAAAAGAAAGACATGGATGTGTCAAATTTATTGAGTAAACCAAGTACTTCTCCCTGAAATTGTGAAGGGGAGGGGGAAACATTGGCTAGCATTTTCAATTAGTGACATTTACTGCCTGGTTTCCATGGTAGATTTGGGGCAGGGCTTGCTACAACCTCAGATTGCCTATAGGTGCTTGATGCTTGATAATTTCATGACTGTGTTAATTAAATTTCTTATTACCGTGGCAAAAAAAAAAAAAAAACACCTAAAATGAAACAGCTTAAGGCAGGAAGGGTTTACTTCAGCTTATTCTTTAAGGGCTACAAGCCATCAGGACATTGGATGGTGAAGATATGGTAGCAGGAGCAGGAAGTAGGTGGTTACATGGAATTCACTCAGGAAGCAGAAAATAAACATAAGTAGGACTAGGCTGTAAAGCCTCAAGGACCACCTTCAGTGACACACTTCCTCAACAAGGCTCCGTATCCTAAAATTTCCACAACTTTCCCAAACAGTGCCATCAGTTGGAGGACAAAGTGTCTAAACACAGATACCTATGGGGACAGTTCACATTCAAACTACAATCAGGGCTCAGTTTTTGGGTGTGGTACTGAAGATCCAACCTGGGCCCTTCCAATGCCAGGCAAGTGTTCTAGCACCGAGCTGCATCCCCAAACCCCTACTATGTGACCTTTAGCAAAGTGAGCTGTAGCTCACATTTGGCTCTGCAGCCATTTCTGTCCTGTCTCCTTTAAAAAGAACTCATCTCCATTCCCTTATCCCATCTCTAATACCACCTTTTCAGTAACTGACATTTCTTCACTGGATTCAGCAGTTTCTAATCTGGCATCTCAGCCTTCCTTTCTGATTTTCTATCATCTACTTGCCACACAGAGCAGTCTTAAATCGGATGTTGTGTATGCCCTAATAGTACACTTTCACTTTTGATTCCCAAATCTTCGGTGACTCTTATTACCATGTTGTAACCTTGGCCTTTCCATCTCCCAGACCTCATTGCCATCACTCTGCTCCCACCACATCAGCCTCTTTTCCTGTTCTTTAGAAATTGTGTGCTTTTGAACTTTCTGGTCAGTGTCAACATAATGGCCCTCCTGCAGACATGTGTGTGACTGCCATTCTTTCTCCTTCATATCACTCCACATAAGTGCTAACCCATCTAACATCACCCTGTTTTGTATTTGCAAACAAATCTGTTTGTATAACTCTTAGTCACATTAAAATGGTCTAGATAGTATTTTCTGGCTTTCCTAGCAAATTATTAGAGCAAGGAACACAAATATTTTGAAATACATAAATCTAGTAGGCACAATTCTGATATAGTCCAAGGTTCCAGCCCTATAGTATACTCCTGATATCATAAACAGAGGTAGGATTTATAAGTAAGATGAGAATTTACACTTATGATAAAGGTATATTATGTGAAAAATATTAAGATATCCTGATGATAAAGGTGCTTTGAGCTCATCAATGAGGCCATTATCCTAGCTGTGCTGACTTAGACAAATCCATAAATGATGTCAAAGTCAAGCAGTGGCAGCAGGAGCCTGTAACAAGGCTTTTAGGGGTGGCCCTGGGAGCTGAAGTGCACCCCAACTAACAGTTAGCTTACAACAAGGATCAGCAACTTACAACCTCAAAATAAATGAATTCTACCAACAGCCTGTTGAGAGCCGGAAAGGACATCCCAAGCATCACTGGACTTCAACTTGAATGGCATGTAGATTTTAGCCCAATGAGACACTGAGCAGAGAACACTAGGCCATGCTGTAGTCCTGACCGACAGGAAGTACTGGATAACAAGTGTGTGTTGTTGAAGCTGCTTAGGTGATAAATTACACCATAAGAGACAACTGAGATAAATATTACAGTACCTGGCCCCTGGTAGGCCTGCTGTATGTGCTGGCAAATAAATAACTGTCTAATTATATTTTCTAGGCTTTTCTGAAGGTGGAGGATACATTTAGGTATGGGAAGGGTTAGGGACATGGGGACCTGGACATTTGAGTGAAAGCACAAGTAAGGAAAGGGAGAAAACAATTGCTGACATGTTTCCCAGCTGCCCTGAAGGTGAACCCTGCCCTTCCGGAACAGTGAAATTCAAGTAACCCAATACTTGCTGCTCAAACATCTGGGCTTGTTTGAGGTTGGGAATGCCAGGGAAGTGGAAAGTGTGGGTTTTACTACACATAAATCGCAGAAGGTTCTATCCAGAAGACCCATATACAGCAGAAACTCAAACAAGAATCCACTCAAATGAAAAAAAAAAAAAAAAAAAAACCTTTCACTCAAGCAAGCCCTGGTACACTATGAACCCCTGGAGTTGATCCTCAGAGAAGAGGTGGCTCAGCAGCTTCGTTTTGTTCTTCTTCCCACAAGATCTTTCACCTCTTGTGCATATCTTAATTACAGTAACAAGCACCACTCACTAAAATTCATCAAAGCTGCTCCCAGGGCCTCAAAGGACTGCAGCCTGTGTGAGTAGATGGAATATGCCAGCAAGGTTGGAGCACATTGATTTTCTTTGCAACTCCTGCACTGGGAGACCTGTGACAAGTCCCTTCACTTCTAGATCCTGGTTGCTACACAAAGGGAGCAATTATTCAAGCTATCCATCATTTCTCCGGAATGAGCTCCGGTCCCAGAGACAAGTGGAGGGAGCTATGCAAATGCGCTGCTTATTAAAAGAGGGTCACTCAGAGCAGTCAGGAAACCATTCACTGACAAAGATCTTGTCCCTCTGTCTTCTGCTCAGCAATCATCAAAGGGATCCAAGGGATAATCAACCTCCCAAGGATCTTACTGAAGGACTCACTCTGTTCACTTGTCTGGGGAGCTAAACACCAAGAGAACGCAGAGCAGCCATTGGCCAACAGGGTGGCAGAATCCATGGGCTGCTAATGTTAGATCGGTTCTGATACAAGCTTTGACTTGCTATTTGTGCAATGGGTGAATGTTCAATATGTATGTATAATGTCCGATTCTAAACATTAGTATATGACAGCAAATGAATAAACCCCTCAGCTTCACGGACATTGCGAGGTTGAAAGGCAGTTTCTGCCGGTTGTACATCTGTAAGATTGCAGTCCGCCCACATGTACGTGGAAGTTCCTCAGGCACAGCACACTGTCGAGGCTCATCCTTTATAGAGATTTCTCTGGGTCTTTTGATTGTTCTCAGAATATCTAGACGTATACATTGGGTCAGAAACTCCCCAAGAACTGTCTTCTCTTATTTAGTTCTCTTTTCCTCCCTTGTAAGAAGTTTAGAGGCAAATAGGGCACATTGCAGGGACTGTCGCTCAAACTCAAAGACAGTCCGTTAATACTAACGGCTCTCCAAGGCACTCCACATAGAGGTGTGTAATTCTCTTTTGATAAAAGCACAATGTTTATAATCTTTATAAGATGACCTAGGGGCTATTTAAGGTCACCCCTCGTCCAAGTTCATTTCTTGCTATTGTGACCAAGTGTCCTGACCAAACAGCTTTAAGGAATGGTTGGTTTAGCTGACAGCCCCAGATCCATCATCACAGAGAAGACAAGGCGAGAACTTGAAGCAACCAGTCAGGTCCATAGTAAAGAGCAGAGAGAGAGAAGTTCATGCACAACTACTCCTCAACACACTTTCTTCACTCTTACATGGTCAGGACCCAAACCCCAGGGTGGCACACACCATCATCTGGGCTGTCACATCAACATACACCTCACAGCCCTAGCCATGGCACAGGCCACCCTGAGCTACACAGTCCCTCACTGAGACTTTTCCAGGCAGTTCTAGGTTGTGTCAAGTTGACAGTGAAGGCTGACCAGGAAAGTCCTAGAATCACATGAACTTGACTAGTCTCTTAAAGGGAGGACAAAAAGGTGGCAAGCACTAGCTCAGGGAATAACCACCCCACTGGAGCCAAGAACATCCGTGGGAGTGTGCCATTGCTGGAATCACTACCTGTGTTTTACATGAATGATGATTAGATGTACATGGAGAGGTGATTTTCAGGATATATAAAACTAATTTCTTACCTAGATTGTGTAATTCTTGCACCTAAACCAGCACCTGCAGTAGTCTTATCATTTGACTATGAGAAAGGCTCTTACATCTTGGTTGCTCCCCAGTTAGTGGCACTGTTTGAGGAAGTTCTAAGAAGTGTAGGATGCAGATTCTAGCTGGAGAGAGGGTATGGAGACCACACGTATCTTGCCCTGGGCACATCTTACTCTCCCTTTTCTTCTAGTCCCACCTCCACTTGCTCCTCCCTCCTTCTCTTCTGCCTTCCCCTTTCCCTCTTTCTGATTCCCAGCTACAACAAAGTGAAGAAACTCTACCTTACACTCCCACTACCAGGGAAGCTGCCTCATTATATGTCCAGAACCAACACTGTCCAAATCTATGGGAAAAAAAATATCACTGGAGACATAAAGAAAAGGAGTTCTCCTTCATTCAAATTATTTCTCTTGGGTATTTGGTCAGAGCAACAGAAATCTGATTAACAGAAGTTGATAGCAAAAAAAGAAAAAAAAAATCTAAACTGTTTATAGCTAATCAGTGTTCACAGATTGACTTATAGCATTCCAGATTTTTCTGTGTCCATATACCACTATGTTCTAATCTGGAGTCACACTTTAAAGATTTATTTATTTATTCATTTATTTATTTATCTATCTATCTATCTATCTATCTATTTATTTATTTATTTATTTATTATCAGTTACATTTTATTAACTCTGTAGCCCAGCTGTATCCCGTTCCCTCATTCCCTCCCAATCCCACCCTCCCTCCCTCATCTCCACCCTGCCCCTTTCCAAGTCCACTGATGGGGGGGACCTCCTCCCCATTCATCTGATCCTGTTTTATCAGGTATCTTCAGGACTGGCTGCAAAGCCCTCCTCTGTGGCCTAACAGTACTGCTCCTCCCTTGGGGGGTGGGGAGACCAAAGAGCCAGCCATTGAGTTCCTGTTAGAAATAGTCCTTGTTCCCCTCACTTTGGGAAACCAATTGGTTACTGAGCTACCACAGGCTACATCTGAGTGGAGGTTCTAGGTTATATCCATACATGGTCCTTGGTTGAATGTCAGTCTCAGAAAAGTCCCTGTGCCCAGATATATTTGGTCCTTGTGGAGCTCCTATCCTTTCCCCAACAGACTAACTCCCCTTCTTTCATATGACTCCCTGCACTCTGCCAAAGGTTTGGTCATGAGTCTTAGTATCTGCTTTGAAAACACTGCTAGGTAGAGTCTTTCAGATGCCTTCTGCAGTAGACTCCTGTCATATGTTCAATGCACATCCCATCTGTCTTTCTAAATGAGGATTGATCATCTTACCCCATGTCCGCTTTCTTGATTATCTTTTTTAGGTGTATAGATTTCATTATGTTTATCATATCTCATAGGTCTATATAAGTGAGTATATACCGTGTTTGTCTTTTTCCTTCTGGGATATTTCATTCAGAATGATCTTTCTAGATCCCACCATTTGCCTGCAAATTTCATGATTTCCTCCTTTTTGATTGCTGAGTAGTATTCCATTGTGTAAAAATACCACAATCTCTGTATCCATTCCTCCATTGATGGACATCTGGGTTGTTTCCAGGTTCAGGCTATTACAAATAAAGCTGCTATAAACATGGTTGAGCAAGTATCCCTTTTGTGTACTTGAGCAAATTTTGGGTATATACCTAGTAGTACCTTCATTTAGTCTATCCTTTATGGATGAACTTGGGTTGGCTCCTTTTTCTTCTGAGTTTAGGTGTGTTTATGAGGGTGTGTATTTCTTGTTTTGTTTTGAAACATGTCTTATTATGTAGCTTACACTGTCCCCAAACTTACTATACTGGCCAGTCTTGATGCAATGTCTGCATTGCCTGCCTCCATGCTAAGATTTCAAGGATGTGTCACTATAACCAAATGTCTGCTTATTGTGTCTTTTTTTATTTTGACAAGTTTTATTAGACAGTTAAGGTAGTTAAATGTTACCTTTTATTAAAATGATATTGAAGCAAACACTTGTGAACAAGTAGCTTTGTGTGCTAATGTGACTGGGTTTTAGAAGACAAAATGTTTAAAATTTCATTTAGCAGCATGGCAATTCAAAGAGTGCCTTGTCTCTGGGCCTGCAACACTCCTTCTTAAAACAGGAGGCTCCTCTGCATGGCCCTTCCCTACAACTCTAAGTTTGTTCTTTTACACTAGATTTCAGGACAAAGCTTTGGGAAGAAAAAAAAAAAAACAACATTTTTTTTTAATGCCCAAAAGACATAGTGATTTATGTTCTGCCAATGACTGTGGCATGTGAGCAGCCACAGGACCTACCAACCAAAGACAGACAATACAAGCTCAGGGGTCCTGTGCATCAGCCCAATTTCCTTTGGCATCTTTGAAGATTCTAATATGAGGAAGCTCTTAACATTTACAATCTCATTTCCTCAGATTAGAAAACTGACCTAGAAAAAAAGCCTAAGGTACAGCATCAGCACTGACCTCCCTGCTGTTTATCATCTTTGTCTCAGACCCAGCCAGTGGTACTAGGGGACCTGTTCTTCGGTTACCATAGTTTTTCTAATTACATTCTCTCTAAAGTTCCCAGTGTACAGTAAGTTTTGAGAAAAAGCGTAAACAAGACTTTTACCTCTGTCTGGTAAGTAATAACTCAACAGTTATTCCTACATATTCCGTCCCTGTTGCCTGTGTAGATAAGAAACTTAGCGTATAGGAACAAATCTGTGGGACCAGTGTGATAGCTCAGTAGGGGAGGGGATTTGCCACAAACCTAGTGATCCAAGTTCCTGAAATTGATCCCCAGGCTTTATAGAAAAAGAGAACCAATTTCCTCCAATTTGTCTTCTGACCTTTAAACACACACACACACACACAGACACAGACACACACACACACAGACACAGACACACACACACACAGACACACACACACACACACGCATACACTAAATTAAGAAATAGATATGTAATGATTAACAAGCAGATGAGTTATTCAACCCCACTCTAAACCTCCAGAATACAATGACAGCCTTCCTAGAAATGGAGCTGTTTGCACAACAGCACATGGCTGAGCATAGGCAAATGTATCACTGACCACTGAGCATCGTGTGCAGTGAGTCCCTGCTATTCCAGAGGTTTCAGACCCACAGAGAAAACCAAGTCACTTGCAATCCTGCTGTTTTGTCAAGGCACCTGTTGACTTAGATCAGTGCTTACACAGCAAGTGTTTAAAAGCATGCCTACATTATGCTGTGATCCCTAACCATGGATCAGCCAAAATAAAACAGAAGTAAGCAAATCCCAAGTTAAGAGCCTCATTGCCCCATAGTTTTTCTAAATGGCAACACAGGGAGGGCATAACATGACTCATCAAACTATTGGAAAAAGGAAAAGGCCACAGAGTCAGTAACGTAGAGCTTTAAATTAACTCAAAGTACACATAATCACCTTTCCCACCATTGCCATCAAAGTGCTTATCTGTTCTATCACATGAAATAAACATTTTTTAAAAATTACCTTTAAGATACTGTAGCCAAGGGGATATGCAATAATGTTACACAGGAAGTGACACAGTAGGGGATCCTTTTCAGCTTGGTCATGTAAAAATTTTCCTTTCCTGCCTACAAGGGGTAGAAATGAAAAGCCCTCCTCTTTTTTACCTAAGCTCAAACAGAATGTAGAAGCAGCAGTAGGTGAGACACAGAATACTCCATAGAAATAGAGAAGTTATTTCTGGATAATTGGCAGCAGACATGTTGCTGAGCACATGGGAGGAAGGGTCTCCATGGCAACACAGTTGATGATGGCTTCATATTTAAATAAAATGTTGAGTTTTTTTTACTTCCAGAGACAGAATTTTCAGTAATTTTGGTATTAAGTTCTCTAACTCAGGAAAAGCATTCTAGCCAAGGGCACAGAGGCAAGAGAAACATAGAAAAAGAAAGAAAATTTCAAGTCAGCTTAGAACAGAACTGTTGGTTAACACTTTTCACAGTTCCTCATGAGGACCAACTGGCTATTAACTGGATCCTATCACACTGTACATATAGTTTCTTTTACATAATTATGTCCAGAATAAGAGTAAGACATTATACAGCATGTATTTATCTTTCATTAAGTAACTCTCATTCATTAAGTACCTTTCAAGATGGAAGTAAAGATGAATAAAGGCCCACCTCATAAAAGGTCTTGTGTCTAGGTTCAGGTTGACATACAGCCTTGTAGAATTCTTTTTTCTTGAATTGTCAGAGTAGACAACACACTCCTCCCACAGCAAGACACATCAGTTTGTGGTGTACATTTTGATGTGCTCTATGGCATTACCTTGACCTTAATGTCCTGCGGAGTTTCATTCCTCTTTAAAGACCAAGTACAATGAAAGTTAGCCAATGGTGGATCTGTAAACTCATATCACCATTATATACCACACCCTAGTACCCATAACTATCTCCTGGAAACCCATCATATCATCTTCGAACAACTGGCCATGACACTTCCACCAGTCAAGTCTTTTATAAAGATCCATTAAAACTAAAATTGTTTTCTCAGTAGTGATAGCCTTAAGCTGTTATTATTCAAACTGCTTTTATTCTATAACATTAAGCTCTTACAGACAGTTATATTATGACATTTTTAAGAATCTAGGCTGGGGAGTTGGTTCAGTAGGCAAAAGCATGAAGACTTGAATTTGTATCCCCAACACCCAAGTAAAAAACTTTAGTGTGGCCATCTATTTCTGTTGCCAACACAGACAGATTCCAGGGGATACACACCCAAGAAACCCAGCCTAAATGGCAAGGTTTGGGTTGCCTGAAAGACGCTATCTCAAAAAATAAGATGGAAAGTAATAGAAGAAAGCAGCCAACATCAGCCTCTGGTCACCACACACATACAAGGCAAGTCTACCCGTGCGCACACACATGCACACACAGGCATACACCCTGCACACAGTTGGGAGGATTTAACACTTTTCTTACATTTAATCTTCAACTCCCCAATAAGAAGTGAAATGTACACCTAACAAAAGAAATGGAAATTTTATGTGTAATTTAATTCTCTTTATTTTTGGAAAGAAACAATTATAAGGAAGTTTTGTTTTTTTGTTTTTTGTTTTTAATCATCATGTAGGATAAATGTTAATGTAAAAATAAATATATAGGGTCCTCTGGCTTCCAAGAACACCTGATTTCATACGTGTATAAATCCACACATATACACAAATTACACATAATTGAAAAATAAAATATGTGTATAAAGGCTACCTAATTAAAATATATATATATATATAAATTCACTATTTAAAATATAAACCTGTGTATGCATGTACAGAAACTTGCTGTGTGTATTTGTTTGTGTGTGTGTGTGTGTACATTTCCTTTGAAAGAAGATTTTATTGCATTCTAGATATTACTTTTTTCTATTAGTTGTAAATTTCAGAAGATAAAATATAAGATATGAATAACTAACAATCAATCACTAATTTTCTAACTGTCAATGATATTCAGCTTTCTGACTAGATACAAATATGAGTCACATTGCTAAAAAGAACAAACTAAATACATACATCCTTGAATCAGGTTCTGCTTTTCTGTGTGTGAACACCAAAGAAAACCTGGAGAAAACCTGACATTCAATGGTCATTGGATAAATAGGACAAAAGATGTTACCTTCAACAACTATAGCCTAAGGTACTGTGAAGACAAAGGAAGTACTGTGAAGTACAATGAAGTATTACAGTGGCACAATAATCACAAATCTGGTCTTTATTTTCCTTCTTCGACTGCAAACAGCAGCAGAGACAAGCTTTAAAAAAACTAAATCTCTAAGTGTTACGTCTTTGAGAACTGTTCTTTAATGAAAGGAAAAATGTTGTATCATCAATGTAAGTTTATACAAATAAGGTAATCCCTAACATACTTTTTGTGAAAACCATTTTACATTTTTGTATTATTTGACCCAGAATTTCCATTCTCGTAATTCATCTTAAAATGAAATACAAAATATGAGAGACCTTTTTTTATCAATGTTAATACAATGTCATTTTAATAGCTAAAATTGCAAATATTCTAAATGTCTAGTAATTAAGTAAATTATGATGTATTCAATCATGGTAAGATAATATTCTGAATATTAATTTTTCTACTCCATTATACATGACCCTTATCCTAGATAATCAGAGGCATTCAAAAGAAATTGTGATTGTTCTGGTAAGATTGGAAAGAAATAGTCAATACTCAGTCATTTCAGCTTCCAAAATAACTGCTGTTAATCACCAGAAGTTAGGGGACAGATGAAGTTTATGTAACAATAGCTAGCCAGAAAGAAGAGAGAGGGTACTCATGGATGCTATCTTTTATGACACCCATGTTGAGAGAATCAGGTTGTGGTCTTAAGGGACATATAGTGCCTGAGATTAAAGGCAGTGCCAAGGGAGAAGCCAAGCCTCAAGCAGGCTTTCTAGAAGCCATCGTGAGACCTTAGGAGTGGTCTTCATGATCATCAACATGCAAACATGCCTGTATGTTGCTCAGTCATCTAGGAAGAGGGTGACCACCTGTGCCCTGACCTTTGAGAGCATCTGAACTACTTCATGTGGACCAGTGTGCCTCTTAGGTGGTTTCTAAACCTCTCAACCCTGACTCTTATACCTTTTATGTACAGATGACAAAGGCAGGATGTCAAGGGAGGCACTTCCTTGGGGCCACAGGATGTTGAAACTCACCCTTTTATATGCACAATTAAAATAACCACTATGATTTACTACTTCACAATTACAATTCTAAATGTTGCACAGGTATCAGACTTCATTTTTGCAATGGCCTTTCATGAGGGCATCTACTCTTATGAGTCTATTTTACAGACAGGGAAACTCTGCCAAAAGAAGTTTAGTATCTTTCCTGTAACTACCCAACTAAAAAAAAAAAGAAAAATTAGCACATGCAAAATATGTGTAGGATGTCCCTAGAATCAATAATTCTAATTGCTATGGTAGTCTTTATCCAATGAGCCATTAAAATTTATACAAAATTGGTAAAAATACATGAAGGCAGATAGGTTGTCTTAACTGGGGTGATCAGAACTCAGTATTGCACCTACAATGTAATACACACAATATAAACAGGAACAAGGGAGATGGTTCAGCAGTGAGAATGTTTACCTCCTAACACAACAGTCTGAGTTTGATCCATGGGCCCCACTTCGTAAAAAGAGTTGCATAACACGCACACGCACATGCACACACACACACACACACACACACACACAAACTCTTTCAAACTCATATTTCTTAAAGAAATTGCATATATCAGCATTGGCAAAAGATGGCAGGAAGCATGCTTCTCCACAGAGCAGTTCAAGAGTGACTTTCATGTCCTGCCGAGTAAGTAGAGAGTACGAACATGCTAACATCGTTCTCCGAGACAATTACATTGGTAGGAGAACAGGGAATGCATGGAGTGGGGATGAGGACAACACAAGGTCTCATCCGGCAGCCCTGCCACTTTACCACATGCTTGCAACTTGGGAGAGTGAGCAAAAGTAGTGGAAATCAGTTGTGTTCCTTCATTTTTCATTCTTTGCATGTCTTATGATGAATGCTTATGCAGAATTCATTTCATCATTCATGTTCTTCATCCACTATACTTTTTGTGGATTGTGGAAAAAAAAGCTTTTCATGTTCAAAACCAACAAAAAATAATATTTTATATCATTTTCTCTTTTACACTAAGATGTTAGATAAACTTAGAATTCATTCTGTACACATGTAGAGAAGGGTCCAACTGAATGTACTGCACACACCTCTAGTTAAAACACCTACCTTTTCCTCACTTGTGTGTAAGACCGCCTGCTTCCCATGGGCTCTCTTTCTGATCAGTGGGTCTGCTCCCTACTTACTCAGCAGGACATGAAGTCACTCTTGAACTGTTCTGAGCAGAAACATGCTTCGGAGATCTCTTACTAATGCTGAAATATGCAACTTCTCTATAGGATTTGAGTTCATAAGGAAAGAGGTGGAGAAAGAGAGAGGTGGAGAGAGAGAGAGGTGGAGAGAGAGGGGTGTATATGTTTATGCCCAGCACCATACTAGTTTAATTACTGTTGATTTATAACAAGCCTTAAGATATAACAGCAAAGCTAAAATGTGAAACCTCATGCACTGGGGAGATCCAGATGGAAAATTCACTTTTGAGTCTCCAATTTTAAACACAAGCAAAAATGGAAAATAGAAGTGAAACTAGCAGCTGTCAGTGCCCTGCTGCAAAGTTTGGATGGCCTTTTCTTTCTTGTGGTCTCTACCTCCTCCTATCTTTGCCAAATGGATGCACAACTGTTCTAGACTCATGCATTTCTCATATGCCAGGTTCACTATGGTAAAAACGAGAAGAAAAAAAAAAGCCTGAGAAGCCTAAAAAAAAATGACACTGACAGGTTAAATAAGAGAACTGAGCTATGACTAAGACATCATCCAAAACAGAAGGGGCCATGTCCAGATATCCTGTCCAGATATCTGTGTCCCAGACATCCCGCATCTGCATTCACACCACCCAAAACCAGTCTAGACTTCCTGGCCGCACTGACTGGCCAGTGTGCAGAAACCTCGCAGATTTCATTAATGATAATCTGGTCACATGAGGAAGTTAGTTAACACTGCTGTGTGGAGCCTGCCGCATTGTCTTGGGGATGGCTGGCTCTGAGCCTGACAGGGCAGGAGATGGACTGTTCTGCACCATTCTCTGGCCACTCATCTGCCCCTGATCTCATCGAAGAAGCCAAAGATGGTTCATTTATTCTTTTTGAAAAGATGGACAGCCAAGGTAGCTATTCTTTTTAAAGATGCCTACTCACTCCAGATTTCATTAAAATTAAAACTGGGTAAACAAAACACACAGGATCTAACAGACTGGACTCTGCTGGACTGCTCTTGAAGTTGCTCATTAGCATATTTGACTTCAATCTAGTGACACTGAGGTCACTCCTAATTCTATCTCCAATAAACATTCAAGACATTTTTTCTTCTCAAAGTTTCTCCACCATGCCTCACAGGCGTTGTGTGAGAATAACAGGTAAAGTGGGCCTCTGGAGATTCACTGAATGGTAACCCAAGAATAAGGCCACAATGAGCTCACCACTGTGCGGCAAATGAGAACCTCCTCAGTGTTCCTCTGAAAATTTCCTCTGGTTTGGTGCTAAAAACAAACTGTTTTCTAAACTTTATTTTTAATAAACAGAATGGGTCAGGTATTCGTACAATCAATACACAGCACAGCTTGTCTTATTCTTGACAAAATCCTCATAAAGGAGGAAACTATGTGGGGAGTTCTGTTATCAGAAAAGGGAAGCAGGAGGATTCATAGCTGGGCGAGGCTGGCCTGGCCTCTCTCCAGAAAACAGGCATGTGAAGGCTATCAGGTTGTCCATCAGTATTACTATTTAGTGATCTAGTCATCTGGTCTACAGGGAGAAAAGTGAACATGCCTTAATACACAACTAGAAAAAAGTGGTCATTTGGCTACTTACCTGCTACCAGGATATATACTGAGCAACTCAGCAGCTCTCTAACTGTGGTTAAAGTTTTCACTGTGAATAAGAAAGCAGATGATGATGGTGGGGATGAGGGGAAATGCCTGCTCTCTGTCCACAGCTTTCTTTCTGGTGATGTATCTATTCCTGTAGATTTTTTCTGTTGATTTAAATATTTATATTTATAATGATGACTACTTTGTTCTCAAAAAAAAATGAGATATAGTTGCCTGCATAATTCTAGTTAAATACCAGTGTTCTCTTACATATTCAAAACTAAATCCTTTATTTTTCCTGTAAGCTTGTGGCTACTTTGGTCCTTTCTATTGACAAAACTTTAAAGCCAAATGTCCAGGAGTCATTCTACCTGAGGGATGGTCTTTGATTTTTTTTCAATTAACACATAAGCATATATACACATCCAAGTTAATATATGACCATACCTATGTCTGTTTACAAATTACCATATAATGTTCTACTCCATGTATCTACTGTGTAATATTCAAAATCATGATAATTCTACCTACTTCCTTCATGATAATCAATTCTTTGTGGTGAAAACACCCAAATTCTTTTTTTTTTCTGTTTTTTTTAAATAAATAAATAGCATTTTACTATTCTCTATAGTCACCCCCCTGTGCAATATAACATTATAACTATCTCGTAACTTTAAACTTCTACCTTCTCCATCTTTCCAATTTTTCCTGCTCCACCCAGCCAGCCTCCTCTAAACTTCCATATACTCAGCAGCTTTAGATTCCACTCCAGTGAGAACATGCTGCATTTATCTTCCTGTGTCTGGCTTATTTCACTTGGTTCTTCAGGTTTAACCATGTTTTCAAAAATAGTATTTCATTTATTGTGTTTATTAACTTGTCCATGGTGAACCGTCCTTGCATTCCTGAGTAAAACCTCTTGGTGAATGATCTTTTTAATGTGGAACTAAATCTGGTTTGTTAATATTATATTGAGGGTTTCTGCATCTTTTATTCTGAAGCTTCTCTCTCTGTCACTTTCTGTGTTTATGTGTCTCTCTTCCTTTTTCTCCTTCCCTCCCTTCCTTTCTTTCTCCCTTAGTCTCTTCTCCCTCCTCCTCCACTCATTTGGTTTCAGTGTTGAAGTAAATGCTGGCCTCATGGAATGAGTTTGAAAGTATCCCAACTTGGATTCTTTTGGAAAACACTGAAAATATTAGTTTTAAGTGTTTGGGAGAATTCAACAGTGCAGCCATTATGTCTCAGAACTTTCTTGTCGGGAGAATTTTTATTATGACATCCTTACTTATTATTTGTCTATGAGATTTTTTTATGTCTTCATAATTTAATCTTGCTAGGAAGCATACATCCAGAGGTTTGTCTGTTTCTTGTAAATTACCTATGTTGTCATCATGTAATTTTCATAATGCCTTAAGAAACTTGATATCTCTGCAGTGTAAGTTGTAACTCTCCTTTTATCTCTCATTTATTATTTTAGTCTTCTTTTATCTAAATTTGGCTAGACCTTAATAAATTTTAACTTTTTATAAGACCATTTATTTTGTTATTCTTTTCAAGATTTCTACTTTTAATTATTTTTTTTCTTCTCTGACTTTTATTATTTCATTTTTCCTGACAGTTTTGGCCTTGGTTCTTGCTTTTATAGTTCTTTTAGCTGAAATAGTTTTTCTTTAAATTTTTTCAGAATTTCGTACATTAATAGTATATTTCTATCATTTCCACTCTTTAGTTCCTCCTATGTTTTCCCTACACACTTGTTCTCAAATTCATGATCCTATGATTATTATTGTTACACTCACATATGCACATATAAGGTTTATATTATACATATATGTGTGTTATATACATGGGTTATATAAAACATATAACATATACATATGTATATACATAGACACAAACACATACACATATATGTCCATCATGTTCCAGGGCTTTTGTTGGGTGACATTTTATTATGACAGCCTTACTGCATACATACATACATACACATACACACATATGCACATACACATATATACAAATATACATACATATACACTTATATACATACATACACATACGTATAGCTATGCATCACTCATTTTTATTGTTGCTTCGTTTTTATGTACACAGTCATCATTATAAACTTTTATTGCTATAACCCATAGATTTTCATATGTGGGTTTCTGCTTTTTTTTCCCCCAGGAAAATTTTGAATTCCTCTTTTAATTTCTTTAACTATTTATTGATTACTCAGAAACATTTTTGTACTCCTTTTATTTCCTCCTAGTTTTATATAACTTTGGTCACAAAGGTAGCTGATACTATTTCAGTTTTCTTAAATTAGTAGGCCTCACTGCAAAATGGCTCAGTGGATAAAGGGCTCACCTCCAAGAGTGAGGACCTATGTTCAAATCCCAGAACCAATGCTAAAGTGCTGGATACAAGTTACGTGTGTTTGTGACCCCCGTGCTACCACAGGGAGAGGGGAGAGGGGAGACAAAAACAGGAGAGTGCCTGGCAGTGTAAAAGGCTGCCAACAGCAGGGAACAAGGATCCCGGTTCAAACAAAGTAAGAGACAAGGACTCTGTTCTCAAGATGTCCTCTGTTGTAACCATGTACACGGTGGCATGCATACGTTCACACACATGCAGGCACGCACACACTTGTCTTGTGTCACAGCATATGCTCTATTTGTCCATGTGTGGTTGAGAAGAATGCGCCTCACATCTCCTGGGTAGATGTCCTCTGCTTTGTTGGGTGCACTTGGTTTCAAGCATGGTTCAAATCTAGTGTCTTGTTTTTCTAACTCCTCTCTGTGGAAGTAAAGTGTGCAGAGATTCCTTGTCAGAGTATTACCAGCCATGTTGTTTAATTTTGATATATTTTTGTATTCCTTTTATTTCTCTCTAGCTTTATATCACTATTCACAAAAGGTGCACCTGCAGGTGCTCCAGTACTGTCTGTGTATGTATTTTCAGTTGCTAGGTCTCCTTGATAAGGTGACTGCTGTGTTATTACATGATAGCATTCTCCATATCGTTTAACAGTGTCGAACTATTGCAGTGTCTGCCCACCTTTGGTTTCTATTTTCATGTATGATAGTTTTTCATCTTTTGAACTTTTATTCAGTGTGTCCTTACAAGTAAAGTAAGGTGTTTTTTGTTTGTTTGTTTTTGTTTTGTTTTGAACAGTAAAAAGGTGAGTATTGGGGTATCTTACGTACTTCCCATGTGATTTTACTGGATAATTTAATTCAATTGAGAGTTAAAGACTTCAAATTGTCATTTTATTAGTTTCTTTGCCTCCCCTTACATCTCTATCCCTTCTTTCCTTCATTTTCTTACTGTCCTTCTGAATGGTTGGGTGTCTTTTCTCTTATTGGGTATCTTGATTCCTTTCTTTTAACTTTAAAATATTTCTTGAAGGTTTTTTGTTTTCAGTCATTGTTTTGTTTTGTTTTTGCCTTGTGGCTATCACAAGGGTCACAAAATTTTTGTTAGTTTTAATAAGATCTTAAGATGATAAGAACTTAAATTTAATTGCGCACATAAATTCAGTCTTTGTTGCCCAGACCATTATGAGTTTCTGGTGTGGCAATTTACATCAACGAAATAAACTGAGAAGGAGAAATGATTCATCTGTGCATCTATCTAACCCATCAGTGTGATACGATGAAAAACTGCAACTCTGTTTTGATACTGATGACCATTTCACTCAACACCTTCGCTGAGTAGTGTTGGCTGTGACTGACATTCTCTCAATATCTTTACTTCTTCCAGAAACAGAATGAAAGAAAGCCAATCTTAGTCTTTTTTATTGCTTTGTACCAAAAACCTGACCTCAGCTATTTATTAAAGGGTTTATTCTAGAAATTTCAATGGTGCCTGCATTTTAAAGTAGACACTGGATGGCACAAAAATATCATCTCATCTCTCACTCCAGTCATCAATAGATACTTTCTAATGCTAAATGTTAGTTGCCTTGCTGAAGCAGCCTTATAAGAGAGAAGCCAGAGAGCTACACTCTCTACCCATGGCCTCCTACAATCAAACAAGAACTACATGGCTGCATTCGATTCTGGACTAATCATATTTAGAACCAGACCTGCCTTCGAATCTGTTCTTTGGAGGTAATTCACAGGGGACAGAGGGGGACTCCGGCTGGGGAAGCACCCCCTTCTGCCCCAGCTGTGTGCACAGTGTTTGTTGTGGCTATACAGGCTGTCATGGGGGGAAAGCCAAGATTCTGTCTCCTGAAGCTACTCTTTATCATGTCAGCTGTTAGATTTGTAACACAACCAAGCCAGAACACATTCAGATCTCTGGCTCCATTAAATCATGCCTCAGAAAAGACTTTTTTAATCTCCAAAAATAAAGGTGTAGGTAGATTTACAGATATACTGCCTGAGAGCTCAAACTTAGTTCAGACTTGTGTTTTACAGCTATGGACTGTTATTAGGCTTTACATTAAATCAATAGTACCTGGAACACACTTTGGAGAGCTTTTAACACAGTCATAATGGATCCCTTCATAACCTATGAAATGCCCTGACATCGCTGTGAAATTGGCTTGGGCGCTCTGCCACATTGAGATGAAATGAACAGTTTCAGATGAGGCCCTCCAGCTTCAATGAACTGACTGACTACCTGTCACTGACTGGTAGTCATGATGTCATAGATGAAAACACATAGTTCTTTCTGTGATATGGTAATTCAAGGGACAAAGACTGGCTTCTCAGGTGAACTCTTCAAGGACATGGGATTCTGCATGTTAGTTTCAACAATCATCTTCTCCTTTTTGCAAGTATTTAAGTAGCATACATTGTGCTGCCATACAAAGAAAATTATAAGAAAATCCAGGTGAATATACAGTGGTTCAAATTTATAGCCACTAAAATCAACAAAACAAGCCCTAGTTAGGTATAGAATGTTAGGTATACAATTTTTTGGCAAGTAGAGAAAGATTTAGAGCAACCAGTATGCCATGCTATGATTTCATTTACAGAAAGAAAAAGATTTTCCACCTCCCCCCCGCCAAAAAAATCTAACAGTGGTTGTCTCTATTGGATAAAACTGGATTCTGGCTGCACAACCTCCTACATTTTGTTCTAGTCACATGACTTATTCCAACTGCAATAAATAAATGCTCAAAAGGAAAAATATCTTCCAACTTAAGGGAAGGTAAATAAAGTACTTGTGCTTGACAGATTCTGATCTTGAATAAGTCTGTGTGAATGTATCTGTAATGAGAGTGTTGGCTTTTCACTTTTAGCCATGGCCCCCATGGCCCCCACAGCTCCCACAGCCCCCACGGTCCCCATGCCTCCTTTACCTCACGGAGAGATTAATTCATACAATATATCCTCCTGAGCTCTTTGGAGATCAAGGTAGAGGCTCCAGCTGGGACACAACCTTGCTGAACTCTTTTTCTCTGCCTCTCACACCTCCTCAGAGGCTCTTTTTGTCAGCCACTGGCACAACAGAATTGCAGGGGTAAAGATGAACCCTATAAAATACAGGGATTCAAATAAATATATAGTCTCTCTACATGATGTTCGATGGTAATATTTTCTTGTGTGTGTGCACACACACATGTTCATGTATGTAGATGCACATAAACGCATGTGCATATGAAAACTAGAATCTGTCTTAGGTATTGCACCACAGGGGCCCTCTGCCTCCTTTTTTCTTTTTGAAATAGGGTCTGAAACTCATCAACTAGGCTAACGTGCATGGCTAGTGAGCTCCAAACATCGCCTGTCTCCCCATCTCCAGCACTAGGTTTCAAGTGCACACTACCACACTAGCATTTTTATAAAGGTTCCGGGACCAACCTCAGGATTCTGTGCTTGTACAGCATCTTATAATCCCAGATCTCCTTCATTCTTTTGAAAGTTTAATGACTATTCACAGGAACACAGCCAGCCTATTAAATGCCACAACTGAGGGAAGTAACTCTCTCTCTCCCTCTCTCTCTCTCTCTCTCTCTCTCTCTCTCTCACACACACACACACACACACACACACACACACACATGCACACCAGCAGCCATCAACTGCTAATAGCTACTCAACTAGAGATAGGACTTTAGGAGCCCTGGCCACATTCACACTGAGACTTAGGGTGGCCTGATCTTTCGCAGGTCTTGTGCATGCAGCCACAATTGTGAGCTCGTGTATAAAGTCCCTGCTGTGACTAAAAAAAACACTTTCTCAAGCAGTCCTCCACTGCCCTTGGCTTTTCCAGTCTTTTCATCCTCAGACACTGTTTTCTATACCAAAAATAATCATTGAATGTTTGTTGAATAAACATATTTTTGCTAATAACTATAACTAGCTAGATTTGAATGCTACATTTCAGCCTACTCTGCTTAACAACCAAACAAAGAAGAAAAGTGTTCATTATTAATTCTTAGTGTCTTTAAGCAAAATAGTTATTCATGGGACAGATAATGTCTGGTGCTGAAACAAAGGGAAATGTTCTATGCCATGTGGCCGTGCAAAATGATGTTTTAAATGAAACCATCTGAAAACCATTCACACAAGTGAAATAATAAATTTACGGTTTCCATAATTCATTGCAGAAAGAGTCATTATAGATCTATTATGTTCCAGGAGATATGTGGTCCTCTGGGGAGCTAAACAATGATGAGTAAGAATATATAAAATTTTTATTCTCAATTTTTACCTTACCAATAAGCAGGCAGAAATCAATAAAGTGTGTGTAAGAGACACAAAGCAGAGACACAGACAGAGAACTATACAGTGAGTCAACCAGGGGTTAGGAAGTTGGGTTGGCTTGAGAACCAAAGGCTGAGGAAGTGTTTTCTAGGCAAAAAGAAGAGGGAAGGGTTCTCTAAACGGAGGATGCAGTCTGCCCCACAGAAAGCTGCTGTGGCTCTTTCAACCCAACTAAAGTCAAAAGGCAGTAAATTTTAGAATCTCTGATTTAAATTGCTAATAATTTACAACTATATATCACAAGGGAATCTTTGATGGAGTCTCAAGTTCAGATGTAAAGTACCAAGAACCAGGATATTGACAGCTGCTGAATCTACAGTAGTGGGAGGCAAGACTAATGGAGGCAAGAAACAGCCATGGAGCAGCTTGTCCTAAGAGCAATGGGAAGCAAGTGCAAGACACAGTCAGAACTTCATTTTGAGAATAACATCTGACTTTTGAGGAAGAAGAGACTGTGTGAGACACATGTACAAGAACTAGGTAGGAGAAGGCGAGGCTGGGTCCTGTAAAATCTATCATGATGAGGGCATGAGAGAAGGATGTGTCTAATGTAACTGAGTATCACAGGACTGAAGTAGTTCTCCTAAAGACCAAAAGCAGTAAGTACCAGGCTTATAGCTTCTGATAAATTGCTTTCAAAGAGATGACTGAATGATTGGTGATAATTTATGTATTTATCTCACAACTCAGCTTTTGAGGGGAGTATTGGGTTCAACTTTAAAGTGCCAGAGCCTGGGATTTTGACAGTCATATAGCCAATATAGCACATGGAGGTTGTGGTGGAGGAAGGGATAACCAGAAATTAACATCATTCTACAATATCAAAATCCTGCTATACATAATTGCATATATTTATACATGTGTGTTTGAATGGATATGTGTAAGCTAATCATAAGCAAATGCACTCAGTTATTTTAAACGATTAAAATGGGTCTTTCCAAATAAAATTTCAGCATCTTTTCAAAGTGCTTAGATTACAAAAAATATTTTCAGGTTTAAAAGAGAAACATCCAAGTCAAGTAGAAAAACTGGCACTCTGAGATAAGTCATCTCTCCAGCTAACAATCGTTGAGGGAGGAGTGCTCCTCCTGTGCACACCTCAGTCAATACACAGAAAGTTGACTAGATAGCTTTCTCAATTTTTCATCATTTATTCCCTGTGTGTATATGTAAATATCAACGTGTGTGTGCCACAGCATGCATGTTCACAGGTCAAAGGACAACTTGTAGCAATCAGCTCTCCCCTTCTATTGTGTGGGTCCCAGGAATTGAACTTAGGTCATCGGGCTCTGTGATAGGTGCCCTCCCCTAATGGTTCATCTCAATAGCCCCTAGCTTTCTTTGAAATGCTCAGAAACACAGTCTAGGTAGAATGACAGTGTGTGTGATTACTAAGCCTATGGCTTCAAATGAGAAGTCTGTAAGTTCAATTCCCAGCTCTGTCCAGTAGGTACAAATAGAAATCAATAGTAGATATTAAGCTGAAGGAACTGGAGATGCAATCTTGAACAAACATAAGCTTTTCTAGAAAGAGTAAGAATACATTATCCAAGGTCACAAAGCAGTCTAGCAACAGGATTGTTTTCAAAATGCCAGGATGTTTGACTCCAAGAATACTATACAACTATTGTCTTGCCCAAACAGAAATTGGTCCTCTTACTCTGAGCAGAGTCAACTGACATATGTTTTATGTTTGTGGTTTACATGTATGAAACTTGTGGATTTTGAACAGAAATACAGTGGGTCTTGGTGGATGACAGGTTCTAAGGAAGATAGACAGAATAAATTCCAAATAAGTTTTGTCAGTAGAGTATCATAAGAAACTGCAGTAGCTGGGGCTTGTCCATGCAAGCTAAATTCAATGCCCCAATGCCATGTAGAAATCCATGCCTGATGGTGCATACTTGTAACCCCAGTGCTGAGGAAAGAGACTCAGAAGAACCCCAGGAGCTGGCTGGCCAGTTGTCTATGGGGAACTGAGACGCCCTGTGCAAATAAACAAATAAGGTGAATACTGACTTAGAAAGACAACAGACCAATGGTCCTAGATAGAACAGACAGAAAATCTGGAATGGGAATTCTAAGAAATAAGTTTGCAGTCATTGGAAAGTCGGTGGCCAGCCTGTAAGCAAAGCCCAATAATGTGAAATAATTTTCCACTGGGGGCCTCTGCAGGTTTGATTTGGAAGCAACTGAGAGACATAAAGCTGAGCAGAAGGTGCTTCTGAAGGGCTGAGTTTGAGTCTGTATCCTCACCTCCCTCTGTGAAACAGCAGTTGCCCATAGAGGAAGTCCTAGGTAAAGTAGATCACAAGGAGCCAGTTTTGAAGGATCATGCCTGAGGGGGATAAAACAGGCATGTTTGCATTTGGTTTCTGAGTCTACCTCTAGTGGAAAGACTCAAACACCAAGCAAAAAGTAAAGTCCTAAGAAGCTGGACCACAGCCTCCTGACAGTGGAGAGACAAGCACAGGGGCTCTTAGCCAGCCCTAAATTAGGGATGTCACAGTTCTCATTATAATTCTGAAAGCCCCAGCTTGAGTGTCAGGAAAACCTGAATACTATTCTTCCTTTTTATAATAAACTAGTTTCCACTCAGACCAGTCTAACAGTGGGTGCTAGGACTCTGCCGAGATCACAAGTATGTGCTGTTGACAGGCAGGCTTGGGCACCACAAAGTAGTAAAGTCTTTATCTGAATAGAGAACAGTTGGTGAACTCATCTGGAGGAGTGCAGAACCAAGGCAAAGAGAACATGTGTTTGACTGAAGTAGAGTAGTAACCTGATTTACGCTGCATACATTGAGCAGGGTTTCCACTTGCTTGTTTGAAACCGAGGGTACTGAGCTGTTACAGCCCTTCGATGATTAACTATCCTTGCCCTATCACAGTCACTTCCAGAGTTACTGTGATGATTTCCACACTTAACACTGAATAAAACATTACCTGGTATATCAAGAGATAGATGGGAAGAAAAATAAAAATATATATTACATTATTACCTTATGAGTAGATAGAGATTTCAAAATAACTTCAGTAATGAAATCCCCATCAAAATTCCAACACAACGCTTTACAGACCCTCCAAGATTTATATGGAAAAACAAAAACCCAGAATAGCAAAAACAATCCTGTGCAATAAAAGAACTTCTGTAGCGATCTCCATCTCTGATTTCAAGCTATATTACAGAGCAATAGTAATAAAAACTGCATGATACTGGCATAAAATAGACTGGTTGATCAATGGAATTGAGTAGAAAAACCAGAAATAAAACCACATACCTATGGTCACTTGATTTTTCACTAAGGAATGGACAAAAGATAGCATCTTCAACAAATGGTGCAGGTCTAACTGGATGTCTACATGTAGAAAAATGCAAATAGATGCATATTATCTCCCTGCACAAAATTCAAAACCAAGTGGATCAAAGACATCAGTATAACACCAGATACACAAAATCTATTAGAAAAGAAAGTGGGTAAGAGTTTTGAACTCATTGGCATAGGAGACAACTTCCTGAACAGAACATCAACAATTCAAGGTTTTGAGATCAACAATTAATAAATTGGACCTCTTAAGTAGAGAGCTGCGGAATGCTATGCCTTAAAGATGGAGCTGGTTTCCGCCTTCCACCTTCCCGATGGTGAGTGCTCTCTGTCACGAACAACTCCACATTTGGCTAAGGCCGAGGATCTGGCTTGCTTCCATGTATGTGGACCTATCTGCATTGCCCCCGTGGCACGCCTGGGTTGGTTACCCAGAGGCTATTTAAGCTGTGGGCTGGCTTTCCCCGGGGTCCGAGGATTGTTCAATGTTCCTGAATAAACTGCATTGAAAAAAAAATAATGAATAAGCAAACGAACCTTATAATTATAAGAATAAAGATAATAATTCTTTGTCTGAAAAAAAATTGAAAATCTTCTGTAAGGCAAAGAACACTGGCAAAAGATCAAAATGACAGCCTACAGATTGGGAAAAGATCTTCACCTTCTAGCTAGACAGTACTCCTATGTGAAGGGATGGGAAAACCAACCCACCCATAACAACTTTGACCCAAAATTTATCCTGCTTATAAGATATGCAGGGATAAAGATAGAGTAAAGATTAAGGGAATATCCAACCAGTGCCAGTCAACCTGAGACTCACCCCATGGGAGAGAGCCAACCCCCAACACTATTAATGATACTCTGCTATGCCTAGCATAGCTATTCTCTGAGAGGCTCCACCCAGCAGCATATCAAAACAGATATAGATACTCACAGCTAATCATTGGGCACAGTGTAAGAAGTCTTGCAGTAAAGTGGGGAGAAGGATAGAAGGACCTGGAGGTGACAGGAGCTCTACAAAAAGACCAATAGAGCCAAATAACCAAGGCCCAGACGGAGGTGAGGAGACTAAAGCATTAACTGAACACCATGCATAGGCCTTGGTTAATAGGCCCTCTACACAGTTGTAGCAGATGGAAAGCTCAGGGTTCATGTGGGTCCCCTAATAAGGGAGCCAGGGCTGACTCTGACATAGACTCTGTTGCCTGCTTTTTTTTTTTTTTTTTATCATTCCCTACAGTGGGGCTGCCTCGCCAGGCTCAGGGGAAGAGGACAAGCTCAGTTCTGATGTGAGTTGATGATCTGCGGTAGATGGGTAGGGGGCTCCCCTTTTCTGAGGAATAGTGAGGGCGGGATGAGGGAAAAGGAGGGGAGGGGAACCAGGAGAGAAGAGGGAGGGGTAAGATTGGAATGTTAATTAATTTAAAAAGAAAATAGAAAGCCTGGCATGGTAGTACACAATATTCAGACACTTGGGAAGTGGGTCAGGAGAACCAAGAGTTTAAGATCATCCTCTGCGGGCCTCTGACAGGCTCTGCCCTGCAGACTATCAATGCAGACGCTGAGACTTATGGCCAACTGTTTGGGCAGAGTGCATGAAATCTTATGAAAGAAGAGGGAAATAGTAAGATCTGGAGAGGACAGGAGCTCCACAAGGAGAGCAACATAACCAAAAAATTTGAACACAGGGGTCTTCCCAGAGACTCATGCTCCAACCAAGAACCATGCATGGAGATAACCTAGAACCCCTGCATAGATGTAGCCCGTGGCAGTTTAGTGTCCAAGTGGGTCCCAAAGTAATGGGAAGAAGGACTGCCTCTGACATAAACTGATTGGCCTGCTCTTTGATCACCTCCCCCTGAGCGGGGAGCAGCCTTACCAGGCCAGAGAAGATGACAATGCCGCCACTCCTGATGAGATCTGATAGGCTAGGATCAGAGGGAAGGAGAGGAGGACCTCCCTTATCAATGGACTTGGGCAGGGGCATGCATGAAGAAGGGAAAGGGGAAGGTGGGATTAGGAGGGAAGGAGGGAGGGGTTTATGAGGGGTACAAAGTGAATAAAGTGTAATTAATAAAAGTTAAAAAAAATGATCCTCCTCTGCTACATAGAGTTTGATGACAGTGTAGACTACATACGACTGTCATTGCAGTGGCATTGGAGCCAGAAGACGGTGGAATTAAAGCTTTAATGTGCTTAAGCATGTGAACAAAGCAGAATTTCAGCTTTGCTTGTTCAACTATCCACCCCAAGAAATGTTAGGTAGTCCTGTGGAATGACTGAAGCTATTGACAGTGGAAAGACAGAACAGAAAAATTCGAACAGAAAACAGTGAAGATAACCAACTCTGTCCATCCATCTTAGGGGAGAGTCCATGCCAACATCTAAGGAAGAGAAAGAGAGAGAGCTATGTGGCTCATGAAGATACTTAAATCCTGCTATTTTGGTGAATTGTCTTCATGGTGAGATAACATAAGTACCCAGGTAAAGACTTCTGGGGATTTGCCAACTGTTCACTTCTCTTCTTTAATGATGAATGAGTCACAAAGGGGTTCTTTTTCTCAACCTTCCAAATCAGAGTTAAAGAACATACATTAAAAAGAAGACAGCTCTTCAGACATTGCACAGGCCCTTCATAATAGACTCCAATCCTACTTGTCTAGCAGAAGTGATTCATTTAGTCTCTGAGTGGTGTTTTCTTATTTTGAGCATCCATTTCACCATCCAAAAACACCCTGTCAAATCAGCCTTAGACACTGCCTATTAAAATGTTAAACTTCACCTGATAAAATATAATTATAGCATGCCTGGCATTTTAACATAGCACACACATGCTTCAAGCCAATTTTGCTAGAGTTAAGATTACTCCTTTGGATGTGTGAATGCATCATGAAGCTGTAAGGAAATATCAATATGTCAAACTCTAATATAGCTGAGAAAGTGAATCCAATGTAAATTTTTAAAAAAAGAGTATGGATGAAAGGAATAAAAATTGAGACAAAGGCCACCAAATTACTGGGTGAGCTCACCAAATTATGCAACTAAACAGTTTCCTAAAGGAGCATCCAACAATTTTCTGGTTTTTCAATGAGCTATTTTTTCTTAAGTTCACTGGGGCTGTGCTCTCAAGAAATATCCTTGTCACATAGTAGAACGATTGAGTCACAGTTTCTGGAGGTGAAACCTCAAGTATCAGATACTTTTTTTTTCAATATTTATTTATTTAAATATGTGGTTGTGAGCCACCCGGCAAAGGTTCTGGGAATCAAACTTGAGTCATCTGTAAGAGCAGTGAGCATTCAATACTGAACCATTTCTGCAACCTTTGGATATTTTTAGGCTACATCTGTCCAAGTTATTATCTTATAGACATTGGTCCTATTACTGTATACCAACCATTATAACTAATACCTTAGAATGATTAGGTGGTTAGGTCAGTCTGCCTATTCTTACCTATATCACAGTTAACAAAGTCTTTTGGATAAAGCAAAGTCATAGCGTAAAAGATGTCTATGGATTACTTAATACTCCTCAGTTTAAAAGATGATGGTGCTTAATTTGCTCCTTGTTGAGCATGGGCTAGACTGAGTGTTTCACTTCTAAAGGACAGGAACGGGACAAAACTCACAATATTTAGTTTTTAAGCTTAGGCCATCAAAGGCATTGTAGCTTCCCCTTGCTGTTTAGATCACTCATGTGGAGAAGCTGGTTTCCATGTTGTGAAGATAACCAAGCTATACCAGAGAGGCCCAAATAACAAAGAACTGGAGTCTCCTTCTAGTAGCCATGGAACAGAGTCATCCTAAAAATGGAAGTGTCTACCTCAGGCCAGGCTTTTAGATGTCCATGTCTCCAGGCTTCAGTCTTTAGACTCTCTGAGTGTGAGTTGGAACGATGATGAAGTCCTGAGCCACAGAGCTCTGATATAATAAGTGTTTGAAGTTGAGAGAAATCTGTTACAGGAAATCAATGCAGAAGCTTAGCCACTTTTCCAGGAGAAAGCAGAACATGAGGATTGTCTAGTGTCCACTAGACATTAGACCCGGCATGAGTAAGGTATTTAGTTGGTGTGTGTGTAATAAGTGAATGAATAAATGGCCACCCTTCACATTTAAATAATGAGAAAATTTCTTTTCTCTTAAGTTCCATGGAGTAGTGGAGATTTAAATCTATCAACAAGAAGTCTGTCTATACAAAGTCTGAAGTTAAAAACAGTTGAGGATCCAAATCAGGAAAAGCCTTACTCTAAACAGTATACATATGCTCAGTCTAAGCTACAAAACATCTGCGTGTTACTTTTGCTTCTTTGGAAAATCACCAGTGATCTGAAAAATTATTTTCATCTTAAAATCCATGTGATTTTCCTTTTCTTCAAAATTTTCTGAAATATCTAACCTTAAGAATCTAATGACTCCAAACAAGGACAATGCATGGAGATAACTTAGAACCCTTGCACAGAAGTAGCCCAAGCCAGCTCAGTATCCAAAAGGGTCCCCTAATAATAGGAACAGGGGCCATCTCTGACATGAACTCATGAGATGCCTCTTGAATCACCTCCACCTGAGGAGGGCCATCCTTACCAGTCCACAGAGGAAGACAAAGAAGCCAGTCCTGATGAGACCCGATAGACTATGGTCAGATGGAAGGGGAGGAGGACGTCCCCTATCATTGGACTGGAGGAGGGGCATAGAAGAAGAGGGAGGGAGGGTGGGATTGGGCTGGGATACAAAGTGAATAAACTATAACTAATTTAAAAAAATGAAAAAAAATCTAATGACTCTTACAATTGTTTCCTAAAAATTATTTCTCATTTCTCCCAAAACACTCAGCTTCCCTCTTCCATCAATCCTTGGACCAATATCATTGCCGTCAGTCATTTCTCAGCACACCTTCCTTTTCACACATCCCTTTGATGGAGTGGTTTTCATCTTTCCCCTTTGGGAAGCAGGTGAACCCACCAAAGCTATGGTTCCTATCTTGGACAATCACTTGGTGAGCTTGATAAATATGAAGCTTGTTTTCACATTTTCTAAAGTAAGGAAATAAAGGAAGAAGTCAAATCTATACTTTTAAACAGACTCTATGATGTTAAGGAAGTCACTATGTTTGAAAAGTCCTTTTTTATAATCTCAGTGGGGTAACTTTTGGCAAAAAGCTTGTTTCAGAATTTGAGTTAATGTTACTGTAATGTGGTGAGTAGTCTTCCCCTTGCCCAACTGAGCCCTAGAAATTTCAAGGATAGTTTTTAAAAAATGAGAGGACATACTTAAAAATGGGAAAAACCAGAAGATTTTAACATAATGTTGCCAAGCACAGGGCTGCTGAAATGGATCAATGGGTGAGAATGCTTGCACACCCACATGAAAACTGAGCATAGCCAAGCACGTGCCTGTAACCTGGTGATGTAGAGAGAGGTAGAGACAAGAGAATACCTGAGTTTTATTGGCTGCCAACCTACTTTAGGTTCAGGGTGTAGGCATGTGCATGTGTGGGTGTGACACACACACACGGTGGGGGGAAAGGACACTTGAGCCAAAAAAGAGGACTGTGAATGGTGTTAAAATAGCTTACTGTGTAGTCGTATAGATGCTCTACCCACAAGTTCCAAAAGTCCTTTCTATCTTCAACAAACCTCCCCAACACTGGACTTGTCTTCAGCGTAACAAGGTATGGCTCTGCACTGTCATCCTTTCAGTGTTTGTTTCTTTTTCTTTATTTAATACTTTTTGTTTTGTTTTGTTTTGTTTTGAGACAAAGGTTCTGTGTTGTCTAGGCTCAAGTGAGTAATCCTTCCACCTGAGCTCCCTCAGCCTGGGGATACATGTGTGCACCCCAGCGTTCAGCATGGTATCCCGTCTCTAAACACTGAATTAATGAGGCAGGATTATGAAAGTGTCAAGATGGGGGTAAAAGATAGAAGAGCCAGAAGTGAGCTTATTCTGGAGTCACCACAATGAGAGAAAGGGCGCTTACACCCTGGGTACAGGACATAGCCCTATTGTGATGCTGGACACAAGCTGAGAAGAAAAGATCTGCTGTAACTTGCCAATAACTTTGGCATGTGCCAAAGTTTGAGTCTTGAGCTGGAAAAGATGCTGCTGTTTTTGTGTTCTTCTGAGATAAGCAAGTGTGACTAGGTTCTTTTGAGCTTGATCAATAATGGATAGGTCTACCACTTTCATAAATCTCAAAGACTTCCCCACAAGGCTTTGTCAACCTCTACAGTACCAGCAACTATTATGAGAGACAAATCTTCATGAATTCAAAGCTGAGGAAAAAGAAAAGATATTCATGACTTACTATAGTTTACACTGGTAGCTGTTTCCAGGGGCAACCACCTGCTTCTGAACTGGCCAAGAGACATCAGCCCAGCAGTGTGTCCCTATGCTCTTCCAGCCCACACATGTGGATTCCTAACCTGCGCCCACCTAGAAAAGATACATGCATGAGAAACAGGATTCAGCCAACATCTTGTCCTTCCAAACAAACTTCTGTCCTTGACAAATGGGCTAGGGTGTGTTTTCAGGAGGATTCTGTCTAGGTATATTTAGGCAAAATAACACAGTTCTCTCCTCTGTCCGCTTGGGAAGAAATGTACCCCCAAGTACACGTGGGCTCCCTTTCTCACAACTGTTGCAGGAAACCAATGGTTCTAATGTGACCGTCACATGTGCATGCTGCTGCCCCTGCAGGAGGCACATTAAGTTGACTTTTAACAAATATGCTTGCTGTCTCTGCCTGTGTTTGCTTGGTTGGCAGGCTTAAACAGTGCTAAGGCTCCTGGGGAGCTGCAGTATGGAAGGCTGGCCAGCAGGGCTCCACCCAAAGTGAGATGAACACATTTCTGCCTGTTGTGAGCTCTTGGCGGGCCCCCTTCTTTTCTGCCTCTGTCCAGAGTCTTCCATGGCATGTGTGACTTGCTTGGAAAGTTACCGGGTTCTTTGCTTCACAGATGGAGTTGGGAGGAGATTGGGTTTCCTTCGAAACAGGACAGAATGTCATTGGTTTCAGAGGTTTCTAATGTCTACTGGAAGATGTACAAAAAGCACTCTCTGTGATAATGAAAATTATCAATATCTAAATGTGTGCACACCTAAATGTGATTCCATTCATGTAGGCATTTTGAAAATGTAGCAGTGGAGAAGAGAGTGTTTCAGGGGTTAGAATAAAGCAATGGGCTCAACAGCAGAGGAATAGTGTCTTGTTTTGACAGAACACCCTGTCCTCAGCAATCTTACAGAAGAGTTTATTAGCAGTTTACAATCCAGAGGGTGAGTCCACAACCATCATAGTGGGGAGAATGGCAGCAAGAAGGAAGGCATGTGCTGGAGCAAGAGCTGAGAACTTAGCATCCTCATCCAAAAGCACTAGGCAGTGAGAAAACAGTAACCGGTAATGATGAGGCCTTTTGAAATTTCAAAGCCTGCCCCCTCCAACAAGGCCTCACCTCCTAATCTTTCCCAAATATTTCCACCAACTGGAGACCAAGCACTCAAATACCCCAGCCTATGGAGGGCATTTTTATTCAAACCACCACAGCCAGTATAAAGAGTTTTCTGGAATAATGGACAATTGCCGTTTGGTGATGGCTGCCTGAAACTACTAAACTTCATCCAGCTGCTCACCAGCAGAAAGTCAATATTGCTATAAATAAAATGTTTAAGTCAACCAGGCAGTGGTGGTGCACCCCTTTAAGTCCAACACTTTGGGGGCAGAGGCAGCCTGGTCTACAGAATGACTTCCATGATAGCGAAGACTACACAGAGGACTCACGACACGTTTTAAGTCATTAGTGAAAGAAATGAATCTTTCAATGTCTATTCAAATAATTACAAAGAAATTCATGAGAAGATATTTTTGGACATCACTGAGAGGACTTGATGAGAGTGAGAAGTTCTCACTGCCACTTTCTTCAGCGGTGTAGCCTTTGAGAGACTGTCCATGTTCCAGTAAATAAGCCCCAACTCATGCTCACAAGGCAACCAGAATTAAACTCAGTGGCTTAAAAATGGTAAAAGAACATCAGAGTAGGAGGGGATTTGATAGGGAGAAAGGTCTCAGTGGAAGAGAGAAGGGAATGAGTGGACACAGTATAATAAATTTGTCAAAGAATGAAAACAGGGCAAAGAAATTGTGGCTATTTTGAGGATCTGATAATGGTAGTTGGTAATATTTTAAAGAGTGTATTATGAATAATTTGACCTTCCCATAGGTCCACAGGTTAAGTCATGGCCATGGTAAAAGTGTAAGATCCAGTAAAGGGAAAACTGTGATAACTGTGAAAACTAGATAACATTTGAACAACTGTTCGGGTTAGACATCTCCACTGGCCCCACTTTTACTTCAGCCAGGCCCCGTTGTACTGACATGGCTCACACCACTTCAGAGGTAGTGTGGAGAATCTCCAAGGCTGACTGACTTCCTCTGGTGCTCATTTGGAACATCTGGTTTCTTGGCATGGAGCCAGCAGCCTTTTTAAACTGCTGACATCTGCACCCCCTAGGGAAACTCAGAAAGTCCCCCTTGCTAGTTCCCAATAATTTTCATTCTGGCGTTTGCTCTAGCCTTCTTCTTCAGTGAGCAATGTAAATGTGATTGCCTGGACTTGGTAATGAACCTCTCCTGGTAACTGGCTCCTTGGAGCATGAAGCCTCTGTCATCTAGGTCTGTCTAACAAGCATGCTGCTTATCACAGTGATATCATGGAGTGACCATTGGCTTTTCCAAAGAGAAACATGAATGAAGGAGTGAACTGCCATGCTTTCTTTCAGTGCTGGCTGGAAGATCCAGTTACTCACACAAGAAGTTAGCACAGCCTTAAACGGAAGCTGTCTTTACTTTCTTCTGTCCCACCTCCCCTCTGACTCCCCTTTTGGTGTCACAAGAATAAGACATAACCCCATTATCTAAATTTGGCCATGCATGGAGTTCTAAGTCAGTGAACTGATTGAAAGACCCATACTCACTGGCACCTTTCACGGAAAAAATCTATTTCTAAGGTTCCAAGTGAAGCAGAAGCTGGGTTAGTGACTGGAACTATGTTCACTAGGTTTCTCTTGGGTTTTGTTTACTTCCTTACTGTTACTGGTGGATGTTTGGTCGGCCTCTTTTGTCAATCCCTTCAATAAGTCACTGGCATTCAGCAGTTCCCTTTGCCCACTTGATCTCTCCCCTGATTATCTTTATGCCTTCTCCATACATCAGTTACCTTCTCCATACATAGGTTACTCCTAACCTTTGCTCATGAGATCTCATCATTCCATCTCTTCATTTGTCCGTCAGCCATCCTTTCTGCCTTTCTAAAGGGAGCCTCTTCAGTCCTTCAGTCCTATGTGGTCCAACACAGATTCTCATGGTTGCCAACATCTCCCCTTCCAAGAAGAAAGTGTGATGATCATCGTGGCCATGAATGTGATCTTTCTTTTTCCTGACCTCTCTTCCATTAACTTATGACATCCTTCAGGGTTAGGGCCATATCTGTCATGCTCTCCATTAGAAGACTCAGTGCCTCTTACATGAGAGATGTTTAGGAGAGACTTACTGTGTGGATTTGATGGAAATAGGGAAGGAATGACAGGCATAAAGAGCAGGAATCCAGAACATTTTAGCACAATATGCAACAAGAGGCTTCAGACACCACGTGCACTGTACCTAGTAACTAAAACGAGGTGCTCCTTACTGATCTCCTACCTTCCGTCCTCCCACTGCTGCTGAGAATATAAGAACACTCTTATGGATGTGCTCAGTCCTGATGTGACTTGATATGCTGGGGTGGGGGATGGGGTTCCCCTTCTCTAAGGAGTGGGAATGAGAAACAAGGAGGGAGGGGGCTATGGCCGGGATGTAAATTGAATAAATTAAAATTAAAAAAGAATACCCTCATATGTGATTCTATAACTCCTCTGGGCTTTTTACAAGGTTTGATTGTATTTTCATTATGTGTGTCTGTGTGTGTCTGTGGGTGGGTTTGTGCACATTAGTGTAGGTACCTGCAGAAGCCAAATATATATATATATGGGGGGGGGGGTGTCTGATCCCCTGAAGCTCGAATTACAGGCAGTTGTAAGCTGCCCAGTGTTGGTGCTGAGAACAGAATTCAGGTCCTCTGCAAAAAATGGTATTCCTTAACCACTGACAGAGCCATCTCCCCGGCCCACCGTGCCAGTCTCTCTTAAATTGTTAACCAGGCACTGCTTTTTCTTCAATAATGGATTGTAACCAAGGATCAATAGATGTTCAAGACCTGTTCAAGGTACCATGTACTTTAGTACATGGTATATCTATTGCTATGGCCCAAACTGGTTCTCTGCTCCCACTCTGGCCTCCGTTCTGATGCCCAAGGAAAACACATTATAACCATTCTCCAGTGCTTTTTACCTCCTCCTTCAGAAAAAAAAAAAAAAAAAAAGGTGTTTGCCACTAACAGAGCTATTAACGCTGGGAGCTATATGATATGCCCATCTTGTAAATAAAGATGAGACCATTCTGGTCCCAAAGGCGATTGACCTTAATTGCAGTCAGAGCAAATCAGCAAGTCAGAGGTGACTCAGCTATGATGCAGGGGGTGGGGGTGGGGCACCAACAAGATTATTTTCTTCCTTCTCTGCAAAAGGCACTGTGAAAAGCTGACTTTCACCTAGTGACATAAAATGATTGTGTTTTGAAGAGCAAAGGGGTCTTCACTCTGGATTCTCAAAGTGGACATAAAAGGAAAATGGAGACATTTGCAGATCTGCCAAAACACACTTCAGCCTTCACTGCCTCGCCTGTAGAAATGGTTCTCAGTGAGGCTGGAGAGGAGGTGGAGCGGTGGCTCAATTGGTAAGGTACTTCCATCACCAGCTTGATGGCCTAATTCCGATCCCCAGCACCCATGTGAAAAGCTGGGCACTGTGGCAGGTACCTATAACCTCAGGAATAGAGAAGCAGAGATGGGAAGATCCCTGCTGCCTGCTGCCCAGACTAGCCAAAGTCACAAGATCCAGTGGAAAGTAACAGACACCACTAACATTGAACTCTGGCCTCCACGTGCACATATGTGCAAACGCACTGAGCATAGACCCAAGATAGGCAATGGGAGTAGACACAGCATTCTCCGCATGGTTTATAGAGCCCCTATTGATTGCCACACACAGCTTGAGCACTGTGGGTGGAGCATGGAGCAGAGTGCTCACAGTGCCCGCACATCTTGGGAATATCCACTAGAGAGCCACGCCCTACCTGCTCCACTGCACAGAACAGCCGGAGCCGCTCTAGGGTTGTGCCCTTCCATCCTCTCTCCTTGGTTCTGCTATCCCTCTCTTCTTCTGTTGTCTTTTCTCAACACAACAAATTAAAAACACATTTCCAAGTCTGCCTCTGCTCACACTCTCAGACAAAAAATAAGCCAAATGCACATGAGCACCCAGACCTTATCCTGTCTCCCCCTGGGCTTCCCTTTCCTGATGCTCTGCCCTAACACATCCTTCCCTGATTATAAGCACCTGTTCTATTCTTCCTCCAAGACTGGTTTCTTAAATTTTTAAAAGTTATAATTATCTGGGGAGACAGGCCACAACATGCATGTGGAGGTCCCAAGACAACATCATGATGTCAGTTCTCTTCATCCACCTGTACGTGGGCTAAAAAGTAGAACTCAGGTCCTCAGTTGTTCACAGCAAGTAATGGGAACACTTCCCTAGGCTTTCTTCAAGTCCATGTGCTCAGTCACAAATCTGCTGAGCACCTACACACAATACTTGGTTGCCTACTCTCATCTTCCTTGTATAGCAATACACTTCACACGCCACATGATTTTACAGGAGTATAGCTCATTTGCTGTCTGCTACCCCACTAAGGGGCAAGCGCCACAGAGGTAGAGACATGTCCCAAAGGACTAGCAAAGTACCTGAACACAGTAAATGTGCAGCAATTATCGATAGAGGAACAGAGAATGAACAAGCAAATACACATACACTTATATATACATTTGAAAAATACAAATATCATAACACAAACTATATGTGATTATTCATTCATAGCTAAGAACAAGGATAACTATCAAGCATATATACACATTGTATGTATGTATATGAGCATATGTATGTGTATGTAATCTGTGTGTCTGTTTGTTTATTTGTCTCCCATCTATAACATATTCATTCATTTAACTGATCTTTCCTTGAGCTGGCCACATAGTAGGATTCTCTCTCATTATGCCCAGCTGGGAGCCAAGGTACCGTGTTCTGCACTTGGCTAAGGTCTGATGCCAGCATAAACACATCTTAGGTTTATAATATTTTCAACAGCAGACTGATTGAGACACAACCCTGTCATAAGCCAAGAAGCACATGCACATTGTGTTTATTCATGCAGACAAATGTGTGTACATGCAGATGAGTATTCACATACATGTATATTCATAAGTATATGCACACATGTAGATGATGTGTATACATGTGTATGTATACAGTACATCTGTATACACACAGTAAGTGTGTGTTTAAATGATACGAGCCTTGTTGTGTGTACATGCAGATATGTGTGTATACATGCAAATGTATGAGGATATCTGCATATATATGCATGCATAGGCCTATGCATGAGAACGTGCTGGGTTACTGAGTGTATCATCTCTGCCTAAGCAAGGCAAATGCTCCCACCAGGAGCATTTTCCGTATCTAGTCATTTGACAAACTTCCTGTCATTTCCTGTATCTACTAATTTGCTGGCGATCCTGGTGACTAACCATCACAAGATTTTTATAAGGAGTGGTCGGATGGCAGCTTTCTCTGACATTTTTATTCTCTCTCTGTGTCTCTCCATCTCATCTCTCTCTCTGTGCACCTGTGTGCATGTGATGTATGTGTAAGTATGGGAACACTGACACCATAGCATCCATGTGGAAGTCAGAAGACAACTTCAGGTGTTGATCTTTGTCTTCCATCTTATTTAAGATGAGGTCTTTGTTGTTCAACATCAGCCTGTATGTGACTAGCTGACCAGTAAGCTTCATGGATTCTCCTCTCCATCTCCCACTTCACCACAGGGATTCAGATGTATACCATGACACCTGACCATTCATGGATTCTGAGAATCCCGACCCAGATGCTCACACTTGTACACCAAGTACTTTACCTATTCTGCTATCTCCCCACCTCACTCCCAGGCACTGCCGTGTCTGGCTTTTACATGGGTTCTGGAATTCAAATCAGGTCTTTACACTTGCGTGGCAAAGGCCTTCTCTCAAGAACAACTTTCTCTTTCTCAAAGCAACAAAAGCCCTAGGCTTCTCAGCCCCATAGGTGGAGAAGGAGACAAATGATACTCAGTGGCAGTCTTGGGAGTTGCTTAATGATGAACTTGCTCAGAGGTAAGCTGGGATAACAGCCATTTCCTCTGGGTTTCTACCAATGACTCCATAAATGGAGACCATCCATCAGGGTCAGAGACATGTGGAATGATGAGCACTTGTGCCACAGTGATTTTCCTTCCTGTTGATCATGAAGAAGATGATCAATCAGAGCAGGAGCTCTGGAGGGGGCTTTATTGCAGAGTGTGTGCCAAAACAATACAGAGGGTGGATCACACAGGCAGCAGTACCTCTCTCTGTCTTGTGCACTGGATTATTTGTTCCTAGGCTGGACTAACACACTGAACAGCAGGTTTATTTCTCTTCCCTCATGTCATCCCTCCATTTGGTCTGTAATCTGGGACCCTGTCAAGCAGCAGGTACAATACTGAGGAAGCCCACAGAGCTCCACCCACGAGGAACTTACATCCTATTAAAATGTCAGCGTTCAATCAACTGTGTTTGTTGTTCAGAATGAATGTTGAGCATCACATGATCCCTATACTCACAGATAACAGTTTAACCGACTTCCACAGGAATGCGGGGGGGCTTGTTGTACAAAGGACCCATCAGAGCCAAAAAAAGCACATTATATTCTGGACCCAGACATGTCATTCTGTTAGCAAGCATTAATACATAGCTTTCCCTAGCAGGACAACAGAGGCCTGAAAGGACAGGATACATCACCCCTGGGTTTTAGTGGGCAATTTTGAAGGACAATATTAACTGGATAAGATATGTGAGCCATTTTCCCGGTATCAGAACCTCATCAGCCAAAAAGAGGTTTCACACTAGAGTGTCAGCAGAGAGAAGACACACAAGTATGCAACTCCCTTGAACCGCTCTGGGTCTCTAGGTCATTTGCTAAGCTGTTTGCATGGTTGTCTCATTTAATCCCACAATTCAGCAAGCAAGCATCCCAGTCTCCATTTTACCAATATAGAAACTAAGGTTGCTAAATGTTAGCTTCCCAAGTCATAATACCAATAGGTAACCAATAATACATACATACATATACATATATACATACATACATACATACATACATACATAGATGGTAGATAAATAAATACATAAATCACAATTTAAAGCCAGCTCTTATTGACTCTAAAGTGGTTGACACTGATTCGGTCATTTGTGAGCAAACAAGATGTAGAGTGTAGGAGTTTATTCAGGTACCTCTTAACTCTTTTCTGAAAGGTCAAAGCTGTCTCCACTATGGTTGTGCTTGGCTGGCCCCAATCTAGTTTAGCAAAACTCTACCTCTGTAAATGAGAACCTATTGCACTGTGTAATTCTGACCTCAGGGCGGACTCTTACATGCTGTCTGTGTGTTAGTGAGGTTCACACGAGGTTGAAGGTGGATCTATAAAATATAAGTCATCTTAGGACAGAAGCCTTTAACCTTGGCAACTGTTTGGCATCTGTTAGGTTGGTCAGAATTACTGTATTCCCTCTGATATAAAACATTCTACCTTAGAGGGAAGCTCCTTAAGACACAGGATGTTTTAAGGAAAGGAGAAACATTCCACCCTGCAGGACAGCACTTTAAAATTCAAAAAGTGAACAACTCAAAACTTCAAGACTACCCTGAAACTCAGCATATTCATGAGGCTCCTCCCTCCCCAAAGTTAAGCTGAAAGGACTGCTGGAGTCACCCAGAGCAGCTGAGCTGCCAGAAAACCTGAGAGGCGGTGTGAGGCTGTCCTCAGCTGTCACCCAGCTGGGGTGGATTGCTGGTCATGCGAGCTGTCTTCAGATCATCCCTGCTCCTGTACATAATTCTGGATACGAACTCCTATAAGTAACCCCCAAAACCCACTGCTTAGCTAAGTTGGACTTTGGTGGTGCCCTTACTTTAGGCTGGCATTTGCTCATGTCTCACACAAGAAGATTATCCTGTGCCACACTAAGCCTGATGTTAGCCTCTGATGTGTGGCCTGTTAGCTCTGCCTCCTAATCAGTGCTGGCACTTTTTACATTCATGCAGACTTTCATTCCACTGGTGTCAGGACTTATTCATCCAATATTCATGGACCACATTTATTAAGTGACAACTTTATAGTCATCACTGAGGAGATGATAGTAGCAGCACAAACATGAATAAGAATCAAGCCATTCATATGAAAAGGTATTAATCATAAAGCTTCAAGAGACAATCCCTGTCAGCAGCAGCATCATGAGTACCATCATGTAAATGCCTGTTCAGTACTTAATGTATTCTTACTTAATAAGCCAAGAGGCTTGCTCCTTATTGAAACCCTATGAGAGCAATTATTACACTGGTCCTATTAAACAGATAAGGATATGAAAGGTCAAAATGGTTAAAACCACAACTACATCAACTACATTAACAGTCAGGCATGGAACTGGAACTGGATATAAGGATCGTAAGTGAAATAAAGCTTTACATAAACACATTACCCATCCCAGCTAGAAACCAAAAAACTTTGCCTACAGCAGTGGCAACTTCATGAATGCTTCTTTGAAATTATACTTCAGTCAAACAGTCCACAAGTATTTAAGTAGGTAATGCAGATCTGTGCATTGACTCAGAAAGATATTTGAGATATACTAAACTTAGGTCCAGGCAAGACAATTGTATTAGTTTGTTTATGGTAGTATTTAAACAGTTGTCTAGTCATGCATATTCGAAGAAAAATAAGGGCACAGAAAGCCCTGGGGTGGGGGGTGGAGAGGATGCGTTCTCTGCATGTACACCTCAGTAACCTCAACAACTCAAATAGTACCAGACCACTGTAGGTTCTTGATTACTACTCATTGGCAAAGTGAATGACTCCTCAATGAACACATGAATGAGAAAACCAGGAACTGAGCAGATAAGCAAGTAATCATGAATGGATAATGAATACACATATGTGCCAGAATCTAAGCCAAGGTGATCCCTGGCTAATGAGATTGGGGGTTACCTTTTCCCTCTTTGTGTTTATTTTCATGGCTATTTTTTTTCTGTCAGTGAACATAGATTAGTTGTGTAATTAGAGAGGAGAAGATATCCAATCTTCTCTAGGATTAATTACACATCCTGGAAAGAGCAGGAGATCGCAACACTTAGTTTAGACTGTGAGTTGCTTCATTAACTTCAGAGATATCCATGTTCCATCTCAGTCTACACATACTCGGTGGCAAGCACCGTTGTTCTGTCATTGTGAGGAGGCTTGAATTCTGTGCCACACTTTCTGTGAAGCAGTGTTTTCCAAACTTGAGATAAAACTATTCCATGTTTAGGCCACATCTGGATTCCTCCAGCACCATTGTTTTGATGTTTTGGTTTTGTTTTTTTTTTTTTTTTCAGGTAACTTAGATTTCAAGCTAGAAATCATTTATCATTTATAACAAGTATACAACTGTAAATACAACAGTATTATTTGCCATTGATTCCGCAAACACTAAAACTTTCAAAATCAAAGAAGGAGCATTGAATCTTTTCTATATAGTGTTGTTTATAAGAGGCTAATATTATCTGTCCCTGTTGCTTTTGCTTCATTTTCCTGCACAAGACCAGTATAAGACTGGGTAGGTCAATATTCCATTCCATCATGGCAGTGCAAAGCTCTCATGAGTCCCACATCTCTCTGAAAAGTTATTGGCAGTTATTGGATTGTAGGTAGAGGAGTTGTTTTCTTCAGTGATGTAGCCACTGGTAAGTTTCCCAAACTCCACTAAATAATCTGCACCCATGCTTGTGCTAGCAACCCTAATTAAAGTCAGCCGTTCACACACAGACACAGAGATACGGGGGGTTGGGGGAAGAAGAGTAGGGAGTGAGAAGAAAATAAGAAGATGACTAGCTAGACATAAGAGATTCAACAGAAGAAAGAAAAGAAACAAAAGAGCAAAATTTTCTTTGAATCCAATCAAAATATATTGTACAAACACCCAACTGAGATAGCTTGTTTGATGACATGGGGATTTAAGAAAACTGAAATACAAATAAAATTTCCCACAATGACCTGGAATTTTGGTGTATGTGACACTTACAGCGAATGTCCAGTACACCTCAGCACAGCTTGCACAGTGCATCTTGTCTTAAGCCACTGTGTATGTGATGGAGAACAGTACATGATGTCAAGTACATGAGAAGAATGCATGACAGAATGTAACGTATGCAATAGTCCATGACAGTGTGATGTCATGTCATGTCACCATTTTATAGTTGAGGAAAGAGATTCTGAGAAATTAAATGATCAAATCAATATTACAAGGGGAAGATTCTGGAAGATTCTAAACCATGCTTTGCCTGAGTTCAGAGACCATCAAGAAATCTAAAGAATAACACAGCTCTCAAAAACTGTTCAAGACAGCATAAAACAGATCAGTGGCTTTGGAAAGTGACTTACCTATTGCTTAAAATATATGTATGCATATCCTGTGAGCCAGCAATTGCATACCTTAGTCAAGAGAAATGTACGCATATACCCACAAAAATGCGTGAACACAAGTACTTGTAGGAACTTAATTCATAAAAGATAAAAAATGCCAACAGCTTAAAAGACCAAAGGACTTATTAATAAGCACATAGGAAACAAGAGTACCAATCAGGCACAGGAAGATGTCAGCTAAGAACACAGCAACCAAACAGATAGAACTGAAAAGCACTGACATATTGTAAACAAAAAGATATGTACCTCTTCACATTACTATGTAACCCAATTGGACTCTGAACTGCCCTGGGCTACATCTGTGCAGGGGTTCTGGGTTATCTCCATGAATTGGTTGGAGTATGAGTCTCTGGGAAGTTCCCTGTGTTCAAATTTTCTTGTTCTGTTGCTCTCCTTGTGGAGACCCTGTCCTCTCCAGCTCTTACTATTTCCCAGTTCTTACCTAAAATTCCATTCACTCTGCCCAACAGTTGCCCATCAGGC
Source organism: Meriones unguiculatus (assembly GCF_030254825.1). Classification (NCBI taxonomy): domain Eukaryota; kingdom Metazoa; phylum Chordata; class Mammalia; order Rodentia; family Muridae; genus Meriones; species Meriones unguiculatus. Next base: position 50,313,064 of record NC_083359.1, read on the forward strand.
TCAGCATCTGCACTGATAGTCTGTAGGGCAGAGGCTTTCAGAGGCCCTCTCTGGTAGGTTCCTAGGTTGTTTCCTGTTTTCTTCTTCTTCTGATGTCCATCCTCTTTGCCTTTCCGGATGGGGATTGGACATTTTAGTTAGGGTCCTCTCTCTTGCTTAGTTTCTTTAGATGCACAGGTTTTAGTGGGTTTGTCCTATGTTGTATGTCTATATGAGTGAGTATATACCATGTGTGTCTTTTTGCTTCTGGGACAACTCACTCAGGATGATCCTTTCCAGATCCCACCATTTACCTGCGAATTTCATGATTTCCTTATTTTTCATTGCTGAGTAATATTCCATTGTGTAGATGTACCACAATTTCTGCATCCATTCTTCAGTTGAGGGGCATCTGGGTTGTTTCCAGCTTCTGGCTATTACAAATAAAGCTGCTACAAATCTGATTGGCCTGCTCTTTGATCACCTCCCTCTGCGGGGGAGCAGCCTTACCAGGCCATAGTAGAGGACAATGCAGCCACTTTTGATGTGAACTGACAGACTAAGATCAGAAAGGAGAGGAGAACCTCCCCTATTAGTGGACTTGGGGAGTGGCATGTAAGCAGAGGGAGGAGGGAGGGTGGGATTGGGAGGGGAGGAGGGAGGAGCTTATGGGGGGATGCAGAATGAATAAAGTGTAATTGATGAAAAACTTAAAAAAAATAAATAAAATAAATAAATAAACCACACACAAAAAAAAGAAACAAAAAAAATACTTGAAAATAAATTATTGGTTTTCATATTATTTTTTAAATTATCCTACATTTAATATTGTGATAGCTTATATCCAGTTCATTTTTGTGTTTCTTTATCTCTCTTCTAATGGCTATTTGACACACACACACACAAAATATGTAAATATTTTGGTTTTTATTAGACAACACCTCATTCATCAGCATATTTTTATGGGTCAAGTAATATCTGCTTATACCTGAAATACAATTACTCTTCTCCAAGTATTTAAAATGAAAAGCTAAATAAATCTTAAAGCCTTGTGGTTCCTATAGTCAATTTAGGAAAAGATAAAAAGGTTTTGTTTCATATTTTTATTCACCACAGTAACAAAGTTAATAAATATTATAGGAAAAATGTATTTTTGAAAACACCGTCCTTTATCATTTTTGAGGCATTTTAATATTTCTAGCCTATAAACTGTACGATAGATATACACAGGAAATAATTTTTTTACTAAATTACTTTAGAAATATGGGCATTGTGTGATTCCATTTAAGTGGTGATTACTGGCCTTTTTGTGTTCTCTTGAATCATCAAAATTATAAAAATAAAATAAAATAAATTGTAGCAAAAAAAAAAGATATGTACCTTAACATCTCATTATACAAAGCTCAAAACAAGCAAACAACAACAATAAAACAAACAAAAAGCTAAGAACAGCCTAGAAATGTAGCTCAGTGGTTCAGCACTTCCCTAATGTATATAGAGCCCTGAGTTCAATCCCTAGTACTGAAAAAGGAGCTCCAAAACAATCAAAAAAGGGAACTTTGCACAGTTCTGGTGAGTGTGCAAATGGATACAGTGACATGGAGATTCAAAAACAAAACAAACAACAGCAACAAACAAAAAAAAACAGGATACCACATGATCCAGCAACCAGCCTATCAATCACACTGACATAGACATGGCAGGACTCTGTGGTCACTGCAGCATTGTTCATGGTGGCCAAGGGATGGAAACAACCTGCATTGCACATTCATCAACTGATGAACACACACACACTCACACACACATACACACACACACAGTGCAATACCTATACATAATCCAATACTAGTCAGTCAATAGAAGCATAGAATACTGTCAAAGAGCAAATTTAAAAATGAAATGATAAATGTGTGCAAACATATGTATTTAACTTGATTTCAACTTCACATGGTGTGCACATGGACTTACATTTTACATGGTATCTCTTTCATAGATTGATTGATTGACTGATTGAATGTAAAAATAAGATATTTTGGATAAGGGCCAAACTCATTAATCTGCCCTCCCTAAATTGTGTCTTCAATTGAACCATACAAATATAGTAGTTCTTAATAAATATATGTTAGGATAAATTTTCAGATTTCAAAAGCTGTTTACATAGGTGTATCAAGGTCAGCTTATTGTTAAAGTTGAATTATGAACAAATACAGCTGTATTCTCATTCATTTCTAAGTCCTCTGCCATCATAGCACCCACCCATTCAGCTGTTGTGAATAATAGGGTGAGAAAGGAAAGACGTTCTAAAGGGCCCAGTCTTCATGTAAATGCTCAAGGGACTTAGAGTTAAAAGCTACTGCAATGTGGAGTTCTCAAAGTTTTATTTGCAATCATGGCATCATGTAAGATGCAGTAAAAGTCTGTTTTTATCACCCATTATAAGCCCTGTTGCAATTAAAGGCAAGGTAACTAACACAGGTTTAAACCTAGATACCACCACCTAGCCCACCAGAAAGCCTCAGCTTTAGACCTTTGGCTTTTAGCAAGAAAAAACAATCCAGCCAAACTGGGGCATAAAGCTTATTATTAGTGGTCTCAGAACTTACTGAACTTGGGCAAAATAACGCAGTAGTAGATTTAAAGGACATAACATGTAAGAAGGGGCAGATTGTGCTGAGCAGTCTAGATGGGAGTGGGGGCAAGTCGGTGATGAATTAACCAGTCTTTAAAAGGACCACAGGATTCTCACATGTGTTCAGATAAGCTATGAGGTCCATCTTGATGCCTTTGGAGCGAGTATCTGTTCATTTTCACTGCTGTGACAAAATAGCTAACAAAACAACTTTTAAAAGGCAGACTTTTTACTAGGCCACAGATAAGGACATTGCAGCCAGTCCTGAAGATACCTAATAAGCTAGGGTCAAATGGAAGGAGAAAAAGACCTCCCTTATTAGTGGACTCAGAAGGGGGCAGGGAAGAGATGAGGGAGGGAGGGGTGGATTGGGAGGGAAAACGGGAGGGGACTACACCTGGAATACAAGTGAATGACCTGTGATTAAAATAAAAAATTTTTTAAAAAGGCAGGCTTTATTTCAGCTCTCAGGGCCAGAGTTTTTAGGCTGTGGTTGCTTAATCTGTTGTCCCTTGGCTGTGATGAAATAGCACATAGTAAGGAACCCACAATAGAACAAAATCAATCACCTCATGGAAGTCAGGATGTGAGGAAAGAGAGACATGAGCCTAGGAAAAAATATAGCCCTCTAGAGCATATCCTCAAAAACCCATTCCCTTCAGTTAGGCTCCCTCTCTCAAATTCCCATCACCTCCAAATAGCCCAACAAATGATGAAGAGCCACTGAGGAGCCTTCATAATCCAATCATTCCCATAAAGCGCCATTTCAGAACACTACTGAATAGAGAACCAAGACTTCAACACATGAGCGTTTGGGGAATGTTTCAGAACCAAACTATAACACAGTCAAGTAACTAAAGATAGTGCCCACACCCAATAATGCTCACAATGGTTCTCATCTACTGTAAAGACCACTCAAGTCAATGAAATACTCTGGCCCAGACTAATGCTATAGAATAGAGTTGGAAGACAAAAGAGAAACTGGCATATCTTTTTTTAATTTGCACTTTCTTTAGACTCTTTGCCCAACCCATATGTGTCCATTTTCCTTTTCAAAAGAAGACAGTATCAAATAAATAATAGATAACACTTATCAGGCATAGTCTATCTTTCAAGTACTATATCAGGCATATTACATTGAGCCATATGATTAACACAGTGTTCCTGTAAGTAGATATTATTCCATGTAAGAGGCAGAGAAACTGAGGCTCAAACAATTTTTAACCTAGGTTACAGGATAGTAAGTGGTAGCAATGAGATGTGAAGCCAGTCTGTCTAAATTCAAAAGCCCAAGAAATCCAAGAGAAATTGAAAATAAACTTTTTTCTTACCATCTCAAGTCTCTGTGGCAACCAACAGAGATTTCCATTATAGAGAAAGATGGAAAGTCTTAGAGTGACTCTCCCTTCACTACTGAAAATAAAAGATAACCACGATTTTTGGGATATATAAGGATTATAATGAGGGCTGTTGTTGGAGCACACAGCTAAAAGAACCATCTCATCACATCAACTTGAAGCATGCAGCTTCTCAGAATCCATTGGACATCCAAAGGAAGTAATGCTCATAACACCCTCAGAAATTATAGTTCAATTTTGTAGCATTTATAAAGATCACTGTAGCATTTCCCTTGGAACTTCACAAACAATAAACTGTCCAAACTTTCTGATTTGTGTTCTGAGTGCTGTTCTATAAAAGGTCAGCAGAACAAATTCAAAGAGTAAACCTATATCATCTCCCTTCACATGGAAGTAAATGAAAATCGATGATCACTTGTTCACCCTCTTCTTCCTGGGGAATTTGACAGTACCTGCAATTGATTTCACTGTCTACGTCACAAGCATCTGGCAATATAGTGCATCACAAGTTAACTCATTGCTGGATTTGCATTGTTCCAAGAAAGAGCTCTGGACACATGAGGTAGGGTGCCTCTGTTCCTGACATTACCTCTCTGCAACTTTATTTATTTGTCTTACAATGGACTAAGAACTAAGAATCCACAAATTCAGCCCTACATAAGATTCTAATGGAAAACTCAGAATCCACTGGACATCCAAATGAGGTTAATTATACCCAAGAAAACATAGGAGATAAACAATTCCAAAGCAGCAAAACCAAAAGGGAGTCTCTCTCTCTCTCTCTCTCTCTCTCTCTCTCTCTCTCTCTCTCTCTCTCTCCCACCACCACCACCATCATCAAAATAACAAAAATTAGCAATCATTGGTCACTAACATCTCTCAACATCAATGGACTCATGGACTCAACTCTCTCTTAAAAAAAAAAACAGGCTAACAGAATGGCTGCAAAAACAGAATCCATCATTCTGCTGTATACAAGAAACACACCTCAGCAACAAAGATAGACATTACCTCAAAATAAGTGGCTAGAAAAAGACTTTTCAAGCAAATGGACCTGTCATTCTCCATTTGATTAGGCCTAGAGTGAGGCTTCTGGATGGAGAACAGAATCAGACAAAGAACAGAATCAAAGGTTCCAGGTCTCAGAAATAGCTAGAACACTTTAGGGCAAGGCCCATGTGCTAGGCCGGGGAATGGAAAGAGTTTTCCATGGAGTGTTACAGCTAGCTAGTTCTTTTAGAATGAGATCGCTTGTGGCATTGGAAACTGAGGTGTTCCAAAGCCTATGCTGATACCAAAGAGTTACAGCTCTTGGCTAAGCTGCTGTGCTAAGCATGGCAGAGGCCTGAAACCACCCAGAGGGCAAGTATGAAGCCTGATTGTGGCCAGCCAATCAGCAGTCAAACCCCAAGTAATCCAGAAGCTCCTAGAGGCCTGGCAAGCAGCTGCCTGATTGCCAGCCAAGTTCCAGTGTTCAGTGGTGACTCTACAGTGAGGAAGGGAGCCCCACAGAATAAATGACAAATTTTAGGTGGTCATGGTGGAAGGTTGATGGACTCATGCAGCACACATGACTCAGCCAGCATGTTTATTTGAAATCAGAGATTTATAAACATTGGGCAGTAGGAGGGGTTTTGAGGATGATTGTGTCTAATTTGCTGGGGTCAGGGGTACCAGCAATGCTTGATTTACATGTAGTGATAGAGTGCCTCATTTTACATGCAGTAGCATGGTCCTATCACAAGAAGGAAAACAGAGTGCTTAATTATCCTATGGATGAGAAAAAATCTCCAGGTAAAATCAAAGACCACTTGGAAAGCCAAGACATCTTATTAGCATACAGTAGATATCTTTAGGAATCCCCAAGTGCCTTGCCAAACAGGTTTTCTTGTCAGGAAAGTGTCCAACCTGTAATCTTCCCTAAGGGCTATGTGACACTCCTTACAAGATCTGAGGTTACCCAGATCAGGTGGAGAAAGAGAACCCTGAAAAGAAAAAGAGAGTCCACTATCTTAGACCAACCTCAAGGCTATCTGGAAACATTAGACTTCAAACTTAAAAACAGGGCTCCTTAAAAACAAGGTTCCACATGAACCCAAGAACTAAGCTGAAGTATCCATTCTAATATTTAATAAAATAGGCTTTCAACAGAAATTAATCAGAAGAAATGGAGAAGGATGCTTCATACTCATCAAAGGAAAAATCCACCAAGATGACTTCTTAATTCTGAGTATCTATGCCCCAAATGCAAGGGTACCCACATTCATAAAAGAAACATTACTAAAGCTTAAATCACACATCAAGCCCCACACATTAATAGTGGAAGACTTCAACACCCCACCCTCACCAATGGATAGGTCATCCAGACAGAAACTAAACAGAAATAATGAAAGTCAGATGTTATAACTCAAATGGACTTAACATATATCTACAGAACATTTCATCCAAACACAAGGAATAATCATTCTTAGCTCCTCATGGAACCTTCTCCAAAACTGACCGTCCATATACTTGGACACACACACAAAAAAAGCCTCTACAGATATGAGAAAATTGAAATAACATCCCCTGTCTTATCAGACCACCATGGAATAAAGCTGGATTTCAGCAACAACTGAAATAACAAGTCTACAAGCCCATGGACACTGAACAGCCCCCTAACTCAATTACCACTGAGTCAAGGAATAAATAAATAAAGAAATTAATGACTTTTTAGAATTCAATGACAATAAATGCACAACATACCCAAACTTATGGGACACAATGAAAGTGGTGATAAAAGGAAAGTTCATAACACTAAGTGCCTTCATAAAGAAATTAGTGCAATCTTATACTACCAAATTAACAGCACTCCAGAAAGCTCTAGGACAAAAAAGAAGCAAACACACTCAGGAGGAGTAGATGCCAGGAAATAATCAAACTCAGAGCTGAAGTAAATAATAGATTTGAAACAAAGAATCAATAAAATCAAGATTTGGTTCTTTGAGAAAATCAGCAAGATAGACAAACCCTTAGACAAGCTAATTAAAATGCAGATAGAATATCCAAATTAACAAAATCAGAAATGAAAAAGGAGACATGGCAACATAACAACAGACACTGAGGAAATCCAAAGATTCATTCAGTCTTAATTCAACAACCTATACTCCACAAAATTGGAAAAATATAAGTGAAATGGATAATTTTATTGATAGATGCCATTTACAAAAGTTAAATCAAGATCAGGTAATAGGGCCATAACTCCCATAACTCCTAGGAAAATAAAAACAGCCATTAAAAATCTCCCAACCAAAAACAAAACAAAACAAATGAACAAACAAAAAAACTGGACAAGATGATTTTAGTGTAGACTTCTACAAGACTTTCAAAGAAGAGCTACTACTCCTCAAATTATTCTACAAAATAGAAACAGAATGAAGGAACACCACCAAATTCATTTTATGAAGCCATAGTCACCTTGATCCCTAAACCACACATTCAACCAAGAAAATAAAATTTCAGACCCATCTCCCTTATGAACATCGATGCAAAAATATTCAATAAATACTCACAAACCAAATTCAAGTACACATCAAAAATACTATTCATCATTATCAAGTAGGCTTCATACCAGAGATTCAGGGATGGTTCAACATACAAAAATCCATCAATGTAATCCACAATATAAACAAGCTGAAAGAAAAAAAACCCACATTATCATCTCAGTAGATGCTGGAAAAGCCTTTGACAAAATCCAACATCTTTTATAATAAAAGTCTTGAAGAGATCAGGGATACAAGGAGCATAACCAAATATAATAAAGAAAACTTAAATCAAACCCACTGAAATCAGGAACAAGACAAGGCTGCCCACTCTCTCCATATCTCTTTAACATAGTACTTTAAGTCCTAGCCAGAGCAATAAGACAACTAAAGGAGATCAAGGGGATACAAATCAGAAAGGAAGAGGTCAAAGCGTCACTATTCGCAGCTGATATGATAGTATACATGAGCGACCCCAAAAATTCAAGCAGAGAACTCCTTCAGCTGATAAACACCTTCAGTAAAGTGGCAGGATACAAAATCAACTCAAAAAAAAAAAAATCAGAAGCCCTCCTGTATACCAAAGACAAAAGGGCCGAGAAAGATATCAGGGAAACAACACCCTTCACAAAAGCCACTAATAACATAAGGTACCTTGGGGTGACACTAACCAAGCAAATTAAAGACCTGTTTGAGAAAAACTTCAAGTCTCTGAAGAAAGAAATTGAAGAAGATATCAGAAGATGGAAAGATCTCCCGTGCTCATGGACTGGTAGGATTAACATAGTGAAAATGGCCATCCTGCCAAAAGCAATCTACAGATTCAACGCAATTCCCATCAAAATACCAACTCAATTCTTTACAGACATTGAAAAAAAAGATTCTCAGCTTCATATGGAGAAACAAAAAACCCAGAATTTCCAAAACTATCCTGTACAACAACAGATCATCTGGAGGTATCTCCATCCCCAATCTCAAGCTGTACTACAGAGAAATAGTAATAAAAACTGCATGGTATTGGCACATAAACAGAAAGGAGAATCAATGGAATGGAATAGAAGACCCAGAAATAAACCCACACTCCTATGAATACTCGATTTTTGACAAAGAAGCCAAAACCATTCAATGGAAAAAAGACAGCATCTTCAACAAATGGTGCTGGTCCAACTGGATGTCTACATGCAGAAAAATGAAAATAGATCCATATTTATCACCCTGCACAAAACTAAAGTCCAAGTGGATCAAAGACCTCAACATAAAACCAGATACTCTAAATCTGTTAGAAGAAAAAGTGGGGAACAGCCTAGAACTCATTGGCACAGGAGACAACTTCCTGAACAGAACACCAACAGCACAGGCTCTAAGAGCAACAATCAATAAATGGGACCTCATGAAACTGAAAAGCTTCTGTAAAGCAAAAGACACTGTTGTCAGAACAAAACGACAGCTTACGGACTGAGAAAGGATCTTCACCAACCCTATATCAGACAGAGGGCTGATATCCCAAATACATAAAGAACTAAAGAAGTTAAAAAGCAATAAATCAAGTAATCCAATTAAAAAATGGGGTATGAAGCTAAACAAAGAATTATCTGTAGAGGATATAGAATGACAGAGAAACACATAAAGAGATGCTCAACATCCTTAGCCATCAGAGAGATGCAAATCAAAACGACTCTGAGATTTCACCTTACACCCATCAAAATGGCTAAAATCAAAAACTCAATTGGTAACACATGCTGGAGAGGTTGTGGAGAAAGGGGAACCCTCCTCTGCTGGTGGGAATGTAAACTGGTACAACCACTTTTGAAGTCAATCTGGTGCTTTCTCAGACAATTAGGAATAATGCTTCCTCAAGACCCAGCTATACCACTGGTAGGTATATACCTAAAATTGGCTCAAGTACACAACAAGGACATTTGCTCAATCATGTTTGTAGCAGCTTTATTTGTAATAGCCAGAACCTGGAAACAACCCAGATGTCCATCAACAGAGGAATGGATACAGAAATTGTGGTATTTTTACACAATGGAATACTACTCAGCAATCAAAAAGGAGGAAATCATGAAATTTGCAGGCAAATGGTGGGATCTAGAAAAGATCATTCTGAGTAAAGTATCCCAGAAGAAGAAAGACAAACATGCTATATACTCGCTTATATAGACCTATAAGATATGATAAATATAATGAAATCTATACACCTAAAGAAGATAAACAAGAAAGCAGACATGGGTAAGATGATCAATCCTCACTTAGAAAGACAAAGGGATGTACATTGGATGTAGGACAGGAGCCTGCCGCAGAGGGCCTCTGAAAGACTCTACCTAGCAGCGTATCAAAACAGATACTAAGACTCATAACCAAACGTTCGGCAGAGTGCAGGGAATCATATGGAAGAAGGGGAGTTAGTATGATGGGGAAAGGATAGGAGCTCCACAAGGACCAAATATATCTGGGCACAGGGGTCTTTTCTGAGACTGACACTCTGCCAAGAACCATGTATGGATATAACCTAGAACCTCTGCTTGGGGATGTAGCCCTTGGTAGCTCAGTAACCAATTGGTTTCCCATAGTAAGGGGAAGAGGGACTATTTCTGACAGGAACTCAATGGTAGGCTTTTTGACCTTCCCAACCCCCAAGGGAGGAGCAGACCTGCTAGGTCACATAGGAGGACTTTGCAGCCAGTCCTGATGATACCTGATAAAACAGGGTCAGATGAAAGGGGAGGAGACCCTCCCCAATCAGTGGACTTGGAAAGGGGCAGGGAGGAGATGAGGGAGGGAGGGTGGGATTGGAAGGGAATGAGGGAGTGGGATACAGCTGGGATACAGAGTTAATAAAATGTAACTAATAATAAAAATAAATAAAATTTAAAAAAAAAGAAAGTATTTGGGGCATAGATGTTCAGGATTGTGTTGTCTTCCTGGTGGAATTTTCCCTTGATGAGTATGAAGTGTCCTTCCCCATCTCTTTTTATTAATTTTGGTTGAAAGTCTATTTTATCAGATATTAGAATGGATGTCTATTCATGGAGATAACCCAGAACCCCTGCACAGATGTAGCCCAGGGCAGTTCAGAGTCCAATTGGGTTACATAGTAATGGGAAGAGGGACTGCCTCTGACATAATCTGATTGGCCTGCTCTTTGATCACCTCCCCCTGGGGAGGAGCAGCCTTACCAGGCCATAGTAGAGGACAATGCAGCCACTTTTGATGTGAACTGATAGACTAAGATCAGAAAAGAGAGGAGAACCTCCCCTATCAGTGGACTTGGGGAGTGGCATGCAAGCAGAGGGAGGAGGGAGGGTGGGATTGGGAGGGGAGGAGGGAGGGGCTTATGGGGGGATGCAGAATGAATAAAGTGTAATTGATGAAAAATTTTTAAAAAAAGGGAAAAAATAATTTAAGAACCTTAAATGACTTTCAAAAGTGGAGGAAAACATGGAGTTAGTCAATTGGCATGGAGCAAGTCTCGCCCCTGGGGGCAATGGTCTCCTGAACCTACTCAGACCTCGGACACCACCACTGCTAGTTCTAGAACTAATGCAGGATGTTCCAACGAGGGGGTTAAGGCTTCTCATAATATTTCCTATAAGCCCACACCTGTTTGTTTATATCCCCCATTTTTATTTATTATTAGCCAGATAGAGCCAAGTAATTGTGGTAATGATACTTGCTTTTTTGCCCAATGCTGGAATGCTAGTAAATTTAGGTATGCCCTGGTTACTCGCATGCCTCACTGGGTGTCTGTGCCCGTTGATGCCCCTCACGCTATGACTCTCTTCAGACAGAAAAGGGATCTTGGAACTACAGCCACCATTGTTACTGCCATCTCATTGGCAGCTGTTGGAGCTACCACCGGGGCATTAGCCATGAGTCATACTGGGCAGACTGCTCAGACCCTGAATAATCATTTAGCCAATGTAGCTCATGCCTTAGTTGTACAAAAAAGAATTAATGCTCAACTAAAAGGAAGCTTGATGGTGTTCAATCAGAGGATTGACCTCGTGCAGGAGCAAATTGATACCCTATGGCAAATTGCTCAACTTGGCTGTCAATGAAAATATGCTGGACTTTGAGTCACTAGCATATAACATGAGAATTTTTCCTGTGCTGCAAATTTGTCTAAACAATTGTCGAGCTATATTTTAGGTAATTGGACTGGAGAATTCAATACTACGATGGAGCAGCTGAGAGTGGCCATTGTCACAGTAAATTCTACCAGAGTGGACGCAGGACTAGCCACAGGATTATCATCATGGATTGCTGCAGCCATGAATCATCTGAAGGAATGGGCGGGCATGGGAGCGTTAGCAGGCCTTCTGGTGTTGGTCTCCTTGGTTTGCCTGTGGTATATATGCAAGATTAGAGTCTCACAACAGCGTAATGCAGCCATGACCATTCAGGCCTTTACAGCCATTGAAGCAGGACAGTCTCCCCAAGCATGGTTGGTTACCATAAAAAGCTAAAATGTAATGCTCAGGATGCGAGGCTAAGCACTGCACTCAGGGTCAGCTGCTTTGGACCCAGAGAAGAGCATGTCTGATTGCATGCGGGTTGATTCCCCAGGTCCCGCCTCTGAGAAAAAGGTATCGGACGGGTCTGATGCTCTTTGGGTGGATGACACCTAAATGAACATCAGTACAAAGTCCCAATTTATTTCTAATATCAGAGATCAGACCTCTACTCTTGCCTGATGCGTCTAAAACAAAAAGGGGGAACTGTAGAGAGCTGCGGAATGCTGTGCCTTAAAGATGGAGCTGGTTTCCGCCTTCCACCTTCCCGATGGTGAGTGCTCTCTGTCACGAACAATTCCACATTTGGCTAAGGCTGTGGATCTGGCTTGCTTCCATGTATGTGGACCTATCTGCATTGCCCACGTGGCATGCTGGGGTTGGCTATCCAGAGGCTATTTAAGCTGTGGGCTGGCTTTCCCCAGGGTCAGATGTTTGTTCAAGGTTCCTGAATAAACTGCATTGAAAAAGAAAGTATACAGCAAGCCAATACACAACATCAAATTAAGTGGAGAGAAACTTAAATGAATTCCACTAAACTCAGGGACAAGACAAGGCTGCCCACTCCATATCTATTCAGTATAGTACTTGAAGTTCTAGCTAGAGCAATAAGACAACTAAAGGAGATAAAGGGGATATAAATTGGAAAAGAAGAATACATGATTTGTAGCTGATATGATAGTATACATAAGCAACTTTAAAAATTCTAACAGGAAACTCCTATAGCTGATAAACACCTTCAGCAAAGGAGCTGGATACAAAATTAACTCAAAAAATCAATAGCCCTCCTTTATGCAAATGGTAAATGGGCTAAGGAAGAAGTTAGGGAGACAATACCTTTCATAATAGCCACAAATAATAAAAAATATGTTGGTGTAACTCTAACCAAGCAACTGAAAGACCTGTATGACAAGAACTTCAAGTCTTTGAAGAAAGAAATTGAAGAAGATATTAGAAGATGGAAATATCTCCCATGCTCAAGGATCAGTAGGAAAATTGGCTGTCTTATCAAAAAACATCTATAGAGTCAATGCAATTTCCATCAAAATTCTAACACAATTCTTTACAGACCTTGAAAGAGCAATACTCAACTTCATATATGGAAAAACAAAAATCCTGGGATAGCTAAAACAATCCTACACAATAAAAGAACCTCTGGAGATTTTACTATCCCCCGATTTCAAGCTATACTACAGAGCTTAAAATAAAACCTATATTATTACAGATCTGTAAAACCCACATGGTATTAGCATAAAAACAGACAAGTTGATCAATGGAATCAAATCAAAGACCCAGAAGTAAATTCACACACCTATGGACACTTGATTTTTGAAAGATCATCTAGAACTATACAATGGAACAAAGAAATTATCTTCAATAAGTAGTGCTGGTCTAACTGGATGTTGCATGTAGAAGAATGGAAATAGATCCAGATCTATCATCCTGTATAAACTCAAGTCCAAATGGATCAAAGACCTCAATATAAAGCCAGATAAACTAATGTAATAGAAGAGAAAGTGGGTATCAGCCTTGAACTCATTGGCACAGGAGACAAGTTCCTGAAGAGAACACCAACAGCACAGACATGAAGATCAAAAATTAATAAACTGGACCTCATGAAACTGAAAAGCTTCTGTAAGGCAAAGGACACCAGCAGAAAGACAAAATGGCAGCTTACAGACTATGAAAAGATTTTCACCTACTCTACATCTGAGTAATGGCTGGATTATCCAAAATATATAAAGATCTCAAGAAACTAGACACCAACAAACCAAACAACCCAATTTAAAAAATGGTATATGCACAACACATAATTAACTGATGGGCAGCTGGGTCCTCATGTGGGTTCCCTAGCAACACGGGAGCATGGTTAATACCTGACAAGGACTTGGTTGCCTGCTTTTGGATGACTTTCCCAAAGCTGGGCTTCCATGCCTGGCCTCAGTAGAAGAGTATGTATGAAGTCCTGATTCAACTTAATGGGCTGAGGTGGGTTTCTAAGGGGTGGCTCCCCTTTTCTGAGAAAAAGGGGAGGAGGAAAGGGGAAGAGTGTGGGAGAGCCGAACCAAGAGGAGAGGAGGGAGGGTGCTGTGATCAGGATGTTAAATGAATAAATGAATAAATTTATTTTAAAAAAATGGGATACAGCACTAAACAGAGAAATCTTTTTTTCATTTTTAATATAAGTATGTCCTTTTTTAAATTTATTTTTTATTAGTTACAATTTATTCACTTTGTATACCCCCTGTAGCTCCCTCCCCCCTCCCCTCCCAAACCTACCTTTCCTCCCCTTTATCCACCCATGCCTCTCCCCCAGTCTTCTGATAGGAGAGGTCCTCTTCCCCTTCCTTCTGATCCTAGTCTATCAGATCTCATCAGGAGTGGCTGCATAGTCTTCCTCTGTGGTCTGGTAAGGCTGCTCTCCCCTTAAGGAGAAGTGATTAAAGAGCAGGCCAATCAGTTCCTATCAGAGACAGTCCATGTTCCCATTACTATGGAACCCGCTTGGACACTGTACTGCCATGGGCTACATCTGTGCAGGGGTTTTAGGTTATCTCCATGAATGATCCTTGGTTGGAGTATCAGTCTCAGAAAAGACCCCTGTGCCCAGATTATTTGGTTCTGTTGCTCTCCTTGTGGAGCTACTGTCCCCTCCAGGTCTTACTATTTCCCACTTCTTTCCCTGCACTCTGCCCAAAGGTTGACCATAAGTCTCAGCATCTGCTCTGATACCCTGCGGGGTATACCCTTTCCCTTCCTTCTAAAATCTGTACACCTAAAGAAACTAATCAAGGAGGACTCTGGCTAAAATGCTCAATCCCCATTCAGAAAGGCAAAGAGGATGGACATCAGAAGAAGGAGAAAACAGGAAACAAGACAGAAGCCTGCCACAGAGGGCCTCTGAAACACAGAGAATTCTTAACGGAGTAATCTCTAATGGGCTAAAAGCACTTAAAGAAATGTTCAGCATCCTTACTCATCAGGGAAATGCAAACCAAATAACTATGAGATTCTATCTTATACTGTCAGAAAGGCCAAGATCAAAAACTCAAGTGACAGTACGTGTGGGTGAGGATGTGGAGCAAGGAAGACGCTCCTCCATTGCTAGTGAGAGTGAAAACTATACAACCACTTTGAAAATTAATTTGGTGCTTTCTCAGAAAACTGAAAATACTTTTACATCAAGATCCAGCTATACCACTACTGGGCATATACCCAAAAGATGCTCCACAATAATACAAGCATGCTTGTTCAACTATGTTCATAGCAACTTTATTTGTAATAGTCAGAAACTGAAAACAACCTAGACATTCTTCAGTGAAAGAACAGATAGAGAAAATGTGGTGCAATTACAAAATGGAATACTACTCAGCTATTAAAAACAAGGAAATCAAGCACTTTGCAGGCAAACAGATGTAACTAGAACATATTCTCCTGAGTAAAGTAAGCCAGACCCAGAAAGACACACATACTATGTACTCACTTACAAGTGGATATTAGTCATATAGTACAGGAAAACCATTCTACATTCCGCAGACCCAAAGAAGCTAAGTAACAAGGAGGGCACAAGGGAGGATGCTTGAATGTCACTCAGAAAAGAAAAGAAAATAGATATTGGAGGTAAATGGAGGGAGAGAACTTGGTTTGAGAGGTGGGGAGGGAAACAGGAGAGATTAAGTGTGGAGAAGACTGAGAAAGAGATACCTGGGAAAGAAAACCAAAATTGGTAGGAGGTGGGGGCCAGCTCTGGGACAAGCCAGAAACCTAGGACAAGGGAAACTGCAGGAATCTATGAGGATGACCCTAGCTAAGATTTCTAGCAATGGGGAATATGGAGCCTGAAACGGCCATCTCCTGTAGCCAGAAAAGACTTTCAATGGAGAAACTGGGACACCACTCATCCACAAAACCTTACACCCACATTTTTTTCTACCAACAAGATGAGCAGGGGTAAATGTGGAGAAGAAATTAAGAGAATAGCCAACCAATGACTGGGTCAACTTGAGACCCATGCCATTAGGGAGAGCCTACTCTTGATACTATTAATGATATTCTGCTATAATTCCAGACAGGAGCCTAACAAAACTGTCACCTGAGAGGCTTCACCCAGAAATTGATGAAAACAGATGCAGAGATCCACAGCCAAATGTTAGACAGAGGTTGGGGAATTCTATAAAATAGGGCAACAAAAGATTGAAGAAGCCAGAGAGGTCAAGGACACCACAAGAAAATGTACAGAATCAATAAGCCTGGCTCCATATGGGCTCATGGGGACTGAACGACCAAACAGAGCATACACGGGATGAATCTAGGTTCTCAGCACATATGTAACAGTGATACAGCAAGACTTCTTCATGTGGGACTTCATGTGGGACTCCTAACAGTAAAAGCCAGAGATGTAGCTGACTCTGTTGTCCTCCTTTGGACCCTGTCCACTAACAGGGGTCTATCTTGCCTAGACACAAGAAGAGAAGATGAACCTAGTCCTACCGCAATTTTATCTGCTAAGGTGAGTTCATAACCATGGGAGGCCTCCCTTTTTCTGAGCCTCTTTTGAGGAGAAAGGGAGGATAGGAGGTGAGGTAAGAAGAAGAGACCGAGAGGAGAGAAGGGAGAAGAAGCTGAAATCAGGATGGAAAGTAAATAAATTAACTGAAAAAAAAAAAGAACTCTGCTGTTCTATTAGAATCTACCACACAAGATATAAAGAAGATATACACAACAAGTATCTATTATACACAATATCGGATTCTGCACTTATTCTTACTATGAGTGCAATGAAGGGGAAAATGACATTTAGAACAAAGAAGCCATCACATTATCAGAATAGTATCTGCTATAGAACATTAAACCCTAAGGCCATTGACTAGGTCTTAAACTTATGTGCTCTTCACTTGCTCCTCATTCAAATAACTTAATTCTTACCACTAAGAAGGCTAGTTGTGGGAAGAATATTTTTAAAAGCATATTTTGAAATGTCATAAAGAATACTTACATTACCTTAATGCTTCTTATATTAATTCATAATGCTTAAAGGTAATTATTTAAGTTGAGAAAAATTAAAATAATACTGACCTTTAATTGCATGGAAGATACTTGGCTAATTCTCAAAACAACAAAGCAGTGGATGCTGTTAATCTCTATTTTGCATGTGAGGGAGATATCTTGTGCAAAGTTATATAACTATAAAACTGCTGAACCTGGATTTGAACTGCCAATTTAAACTCCCTGCGAAAAGCAGTTTCCACTGAAATGTGCACTTCTGAAGTATCACCAAGAATTCCACACTACTTTAAATGAGTGAAAATCCAACTGTGGTGAAAGAAAAACAATGAGGCTCAATGTGCTGGCACAGGAAAATGGAAGGTAGAAACAAAGGGAGATACTTATTATAGCTTCCCAAGGGCTTTATGAATAGCTTAATGGTGGCATAGGTAAAAAATGAAGCATGTAAAAACTGGTCATCATTCTAGCTGAAATTGGTACCAGGAGTGGGGTCTAATTCTAAGCTGCAGGATAATAAGAATTGTCTTTTACTTTTTCAGTTCTACATTATCAGTTCTACTTCATCTGTTTTTCAATTCTTGTCCACAGTAATTTATCTTCTCCTTGTAGTTCTGGTCCTTGTTGATTCCTGTGTGGCTCTCATCTCATTTTCTTTAAACCATCATTCCAATTGCAGGCATAATTATATTCAAAGACAGCCAGTTTCATACTGTCTTTTCTTTATATATTTCTTAATTGCCTGAATCTCTACAGGATAAAAATAGAAGTTTCTTGTCCTTGTATAAAAATTATATCATTATTTCACTTTGCATCAGTTTTTCTTCTTACCGATGAGCTTTATCCTGAGAGTATGTGCATTAGAACAGGCTGTTTTTTCAAATGTTTTGCAGTCTAAAATGTTTGTCACCTCTAATTTTTTTACAATTTTTTTGTTGAGATGTTGTTGATCTGCAAGAAATTTATACCTATTTAATGAATGTATGTTGATGGGCTTGGAAACCAGTATATACCCATGAAACCATCAATATAATCTATGTCAAAGACATAGCCACACTCCACAAAAGATTCTCCCAATACTATGTGTCATTTTGTGCTAGTTAAGATATAATCTGAACATATAATAACTTAACACATAATCTACCCTCTTAGCAGATTTTAAGTATACAATGAAACACTACCCTATAGGAACTTTTCTGCACAGTGTATCCTTTAAAACTTATTTCTTGGGTAAATAAAATTGTATACCATTTAATTACCACATCCCTTTCATTCCCTCCTGCAGACTCATTCACTGATTTAAAAAAAGAAAAAAGAAAACCATTCTACTCTCTTCTACTATACAACCATTTCAGATATCTTGTACATGTGAAACCAGGTCAATTTTGTCCCTATATTAGGATCAGTTTATTTACCTGAATGCCCTATTTTATATTTTTCGTGCATTTCAGTTCTTCATTGACTCCTGTGTGTCTTTCATCTCTTTAAACCATTTACCCAACTGTAAGCAGAATGATCTTTAAAAGAATCTGATTTCATCCTTGACCTCATTTGTTCATATATTTATAAATTCTTAACTTCCTGATTCTCTATAGAATAAAAAATCCAAGTTTCATTCTTTATATAAAAAGCATGTTATCATTTCATTCATGTTGTTATTTTTAAAAAAAATCATTTACCTTTTTAAACAAACTGAGTCCACTGTTTGGATATATCAAATTTACTTTACCCTTTATTCATCAATGGACATTTAAGTTAATTATATTATTTTGGCTGTTGTGAATAATGCTGCAATTAACATTTGAGTTCACTTAACCCTTTAAGTTTCTTATTTAAATTACTTTGAATGTATTACAGAGGTGAGATTCATAGATCAAACATATGGTACCCCTGTTTTTAACTTTTCAAGAAACTAATTGACTATTCCCAATTTCTAAGAATGCTCTTTTAGGAGTTCTTTTTCTTCATAACCTTGTCAACAATTGATATCTTCTGGGTTTTTTAATGCAGCATTCCCAAGGGGAGTGTAATAGTTCTTATTATAGTTTTAACTTGCATTTCCTTGCTAATATCAGGTACTTTTTCATATTCTTGCTAACCATTGGCATGTATTCTTTAGAGAAGTATCTATTGCATTCCTTTGTTTTAGAGGTTGCTGTGGTTAATTGATTGGTTGGTTTGGTTATTTTTCTATTTTAAATTTTAATATATTTTTGGAATTAACACCTTATCAGATATATATTCGTAAATATTTTCCTATCCATAGGTTGCTTTCTTACCATGTTAATCATTTTCCTGACTATACAGAAAATTTCTAATTTAATAGAGGCCTATCCATCTATTGTTGCCCTCCTTGCCTTTGTTTTCATCATCACGTTCATAAAATAGTTCCAAAATTCTCCCTGTGTACACCTCTAGGAGTTTCATGACTCCGGGTCTCATCATGTTTTGTCTACTTTTAGTTGATTTTTACTTATGATGTGATATAAGGGTCCCACTCCATTCTTCTTGGTGTGAATATTCAATTTTGTGGCTGTTGAGGATCTATTCATTCCCTTTTCTGCATTCTTGGCACTCTTGTTGAAGATTAGTTGACCTTAGATTGCATGTATTTATTTCTGGGCTCTCTATTCTAGCCATTGGTCTATATCCATTTGGTTTTATGCCACTATCATTACAGTCTTGATTACTGTAGTTCTGTAATCAATTTTGAAATCAAGAAGTATCATGCCTCCAGCTTTGTTCTACTTTTTCAAAATAGCTTTAGTTATTAGAGATCTCATCTGCTTCCATATAAATTTTAGAATTGTTCTTATTTCTGAAAAAAAGCCATTGGAATTTTAGTAGTGATTGCATTGAATCTGTACATCTTTTGGGTGGCATGGACATTTTTAATAATAATTAATTCCAACCCTCAAACAAAAAATATCCTTTCACGTGGCTTTGCTTTGTTTTCTTTCATATGTATTTTATAGATTTTGGGGGTGGCCAAAGTCGTTTGAGTCATTGAATAAAAATGTTTCCAAGTGTTTTATTGCTTTGGATGCTATGTCCAGGGGATTATTTTTCTGATTCCCTTTTTGGATAGTGCAGTTGACATTGCCGTGCTGATTCTGTATCCTACAACACCTCTAAAGTCTTTTTCTTCCGATTCTTTTTTCCCTGTATCCTACAATACCTCTAAACTCTTTTTCTTCCGATTCTTTATCAGCTGCTGTTTATTAACTTCTATTTTATCAGCAGCAGCATAAAGGTTACCTTTTCCAGAGAATCTCTCCTACCAAAGCTAGTGACCTTGTTACTTAGAAAATGTATAAAGCTATGCCTTATTTTGCTTTTCATTGCTGTGATAAAACATCAAGCAAAAGCAACTTGGGAAGGAAAGGGTTTATTTCATCTTATACTTCCAAGTGACAGCCCATCTTTGAGAGAAACAAAGGCAGGAACATGAACACAGGAACTGAAGCAGAGACCACAGTAGACCATTCCTAAATGGCTTTTTTTTCTTGGTTTATTCAGCTACCTTTCTTATACAGCACACCACCACCTGCCTAGAGATGATACCACCCACAGTAAGTTAGATCATACTATATCAATTAGTAAGTAGGAAAATGCCCCACAGATATACTCATAGGCCAGTCTGGTGAAAATAATTCCTCAGATGAGGTTATCTCTTCTCAAGTGACTGAAGTTTGTGTCAAGTTATAAAACTAATCAGAATAGAACTAAGTACAGTGTAAGCATCCAATAAGTTGTTGATACTGTTTTGTTTGTTGGAGTTATGGTTTATTTACATTTTTTAAGTTTTTAAGTTATTTATTGTGTGTGTCCATGTGCGTGCATGCTGAGGTCAGAAGACAACTTGAAAGAGTTTGCTCTCACCTTCAACCGTGTGGATCCCTGGGACCAAACTCAAGTCTTCAGGCTTAACAGCAAACATCTTCGTCCACTGAGCAATCTTACCAGCCTCACTGAGTATATTTTTAGGGGCTTGGTTGGTTGGTTGATTGATTGGTTTTGTTTTTCTTTTTAGACAGGGTCTTTCTGTGTAGCTGTGCCTGTCCTCAAAATTGCTCTGTAGAACTGATAGAAACATGTACCACAACCACCCAGCTGAGTGTATTTTTTAAATTAATTTCTATTTATTTTATATATGTGAGTTTTTCATGTGGATGAATTTATGCCTATCACATGTATGCAGTTCCCAAGAAAGCTAGAAGAGAGCATCAGATTCCTTAGAATTGGCGTTACCATTGTAAGCTGCCATGAGCATGCTGGAAACTGAACCTCAGTCCTCTGCAGGAGCAGCCAGTGAGCAAAGTCTCCATCCTTATAAGCAGTTTTCAAATGTGATCTGATTATCATTCTTATTTGCATTTTCATCCTAGTTCAAAAAAGAGTAACTAAAGTTCCAAACAGTACTTCTTCAGCTCAGTGACAGACACAAATAATCTTGATGGATGCAGGTTTCAAGACAATGGTTGAGCTTTGATTACTAGGGAATAAAGTCAGTTTTACCCTGCCTGCTCTAAGAATACAAGATCTGTAAGTCAGGGAGTAGGTCATTTGGACCCTGTTCTCTTACATATTACTAAGGCATGTTCTTTTTATAGCACATACCAAGAATTTGAAATCTAAAACTTAGTGCATGACTCAATCAGGTTTTATATAGGACTACATATTTAATTCAACCCATATTACCAGAAAACTCCATAGCCACCACTCTCAGCAGAATCTCAGGAAAGCCATGCAATGGGATCATGTTTATCCTCTGCTGATGTCTTTGTGACTATTTCACTCTAGAAATCTCAAAATGTGCATGCCTATAATACGTAGATTTTTAAACTTGTAGAGATGTATGCATGTTCCAGCGGGTGAGGGGTCTGTATGTATATATGCCCATGTATACATGTGCCTGTGGGGGCCAGAGATCAATTTTGGGTCTCATTTCTCAGGAGCCATCTACCTTGGTTTTGGGGTCTTTGGGGGGGGCACATTGGAATCTGGGGCTCACCAATTAGGCTAAACTGGCTAGGTAGAAATCCCCAGGGACTTGCCTGTCTCCACCTTCCAAGAGCTGTACCTAGGTTTTTTCTGTGGGTGCTGGGGATCAACCTCAGGTCCCTGTGCTTGCAATGCAAATACTTTAAAGGCCAAGTTACACATTCAAGCTACTCAGTGAAGATTGTTAATTTGCATTTTCCAAAAAGAAGGTTTTCAGTAGACCCTGGGCAGTGTGAAACACCCCCATGAGGATGATACTTTCTGAAGACTTTTCTTGAGTGCTTTCTACATAGAGAAAGAATATCCAGTTTCTGCCCAAGTGAACTTCACTGCCTTGTTCTGCAGCTCCCATCAGATTTAAGGCCAGTTTCGCGAGGTTATTCTTAGTAAGGATTTATGGCCTATCAGAAACATGTGGGCAACAGGAGCATAAAGTTGATGGCAAACACATAATCAATGTTTCATAATGTTTTTAGAACAGTAAGCTAAGTAAGGTCTGCTCTGTATAATTTCTTTCCCAGACATCATAAATAACCAATGATTCTTTTTCCCCATGTTTAGCTGATTTATAAGGAGATCTTTAAGTGGAGTGTTTCCATCCATTACTAATGCCTTGTGTACCTCACTATAATGAGTGAACACAGCTCCAATATGGTCATTTAACATATTAATAAAGCACAACATAATTTAAGACAGCAAACAATTGCTGGATAAGAAACATGGTGAATTATGGGTGAGAGATTGGCTACAGAAAGCCAGAAATCCCCACTTGTCACAAAAGAACCAGCTGAATCTGAGGAGGCATTGATCATTAGAGACAAATTCTCAAGGCCAATGCTGCAGAGCCTGGGGACCATCCCTTACAATGGTAGTGGGAGTCAGCTTTGCTTTCCTGATGCTGCAGAATACAGATCCATCACCATAGCCATGGGTCAGAACCTTCCTATAAAAAGCCAGCAAGTCTGTTATTCCAGACCTGACATGTTGACTTGATGTGAAGCCTTATGGGAAATTAGACAGGAGCTCTCCAGAAGAACAGAATTAACCCTTGTCATTTAATATTTCATACCATCCAGTGGCTCCCTAACAAGAACAAATGACTGTGGCTGAAATGAGCCTTCTTCATCCTGAGTGGGATTTCATGATAATGATGGCAGAGCTAAGCATTTCATGAAACATCTTACGTGCAGCCACAATGCAGTGGCATTGTATTCATCCTACAGTCAGAAGAATTAATGTGCCTGCTTTCCTAGTTTGGAAACATGAGAACATCAGCTATTATCCATGCTTAAAATGGAACATAATTCAAAAAAGAAAAGAAACATGACTTTCCCTGCTGGAGAGCAGAGTGTGAGAACAGGGGCTGCTTTCATTAAGGTAGGATGGCTACTTTTCTGGGTATCCATTTTCTGCAGACTCGATTCTCTTGTGCTATGATCCACCAGATGAACATCTGTTTTATCTCTGGCAGCCCCTTCTCATCATTCAGATGATGAACTGCCTCTGCATTGTGATGGATGAACCTCAGAGCTCCTGCTGTGAGCCGGCCTGGATGGAGAGCTCAGCATTTCTCCTGTGGTTGTCAGGATTTCTCCTGGATGTGTCAGCCTTCCAAATGAAGCACAGCACCAGGAGCTCCATTTATATGGAAGATGGGGAAGAAGGGTGGGATTCACTGTGAGTGTGAACTGTTCCATAAACAAATAGCTCATCACCAAAGGCCTGCTTTTTTCCTTTACAGAATGGGAACTCTTTTCCTGGAACATCCACTCATCCAAGAGCTGTGTACCTCAACATCCCCCACAACAAGTTGGGGCTACAAGACCTATTCTCATCAACTGAACATGAGTAGAAATGATGTACACTTCTTCAATGCAAAATCTGTACGAAGCAGATTGTTTTGTCTCGTCCACTACACCACTCTGCATCGCAAAGCATAAAGGGTTCCAAATCCTAAGAAGGCAACAGAGCTACAAGATGGAGGGAGCCTGGGTCTTTGGATGACTTCATAGAAGGGTGTTCATTGATGAAGCTCTTTTTGTGAGAAAGAAAGAAATCTCTCATAAGTGAAACTCCAAAGACACTTGGGAGCATTAGCCACAGCAGT
The DNA here is from genome assembly GCF_030254825.1 of Meriones unguiculatus. Lineage (NCBI taxonomy): Eukaryota > Metazoa > Chordata > Mammalia > Rodentia > Muridae > Meriones > Meriones unguiculatus. The sequence continues at coordinate 50,337,180 of NC_083359.1, forward strand.
TAACATCAGTACACACATCAAAACACTTGGCAGAATGGTCAAAGCTGATAAAAAAAATTAATGACCTCAGTTTGGCTTGAGTTATGCAGGACAGAACTATAGTTATACACCTGTCAAATGAACATCTTCCTTTTCCCCACTGCTCTGATGATGCCATTTTACCAGGCTTTGGTTTGTTTGTTTATTGTTGAGACAAGATTTCACAAAGCCGAGGCCAGTCTCAAACTCACTCTGTAACTGATGATGACCCTGAATTTCTGATTCTCTGGCCTTTATCTCCAAAGTACTGGGTCTACAGAAATGAGCCACCACATTTGGCTTCTATGGTACTGAGACTCAGGGCCTCATACATGCTAGCAGGCACTTTATCAAACAAGCTACATCCCTAACTTTTTGCCATCCCAAACATGTCTATATTCAGCTAACAGTATATGTTCATTGTCTGCCATCTTTATGAACAGAGCTAAAGGGATGTGTTCATTGTCTGCCATCTTTATTAAGATATTTATCTACTATTATCTATCTTATCTATTATTATCTGTCATCTTGTGCATGATATCCTCCTGTGAATTCTGATTCTAATATTCTGTAAGCTTCAGCTCAGTAGCAGTTTTTCAAGGAAGCTAGCCTGTTCCAGAACATCACAGAAATAAAATTAGTCAGTATTTTTTTGTTGTTATTGTACAGAGCAGTGATTTTATTTTTTGTTGCTGTGTAGTATTCCTTTGGGTAGACATGCCATTGTAACTTGTCTTTTCACACATTGATGGGCATTTGAGTTGTTTTAGTTTGTGACTATTACAAATAAAATTTCTATGAAATCTATGGGGCTTTGTGTTAATTTTCTCTTGGGTGAAACCTAAAAATGGTATTGTTGGGTCATAGGCTACATACCATTAACTTTAAAAACAAAAAACACCATGCTATCTTTTAAAATACCATGAACTTTATTTCAGCCATATAAATTTAACAGGGGTTTCAGTAGCCACATGTTCTCACTAGCTAAGATCACTGATCATTCTAGAAGGCACAGTGACACCTCACTGTTACTGTTGTTGTCATCTGCTAGCTGATGATGCTTGAGGTTTCTTCATGTTCATTAGCTGTTCACACAGCTTTCTTTCTGCAGCATCTGTACAAGTCGAAACATTTGACCTGATTCCCTTTAATAAAAGAGAAAGGAAGAAAAGAGAGAGGGGAAGAAAGAAAGAAAGAAAGAAAGAAAGAAAGAAAGAAAGAAAGAAAGAGAGAAAGAAAGAAAGAGAGAGAAGGAAATAGAAGAAGAAAGAAAGAAAAGGGAAGACAGAGGAAAGGGGAAGGAAAGAAAAGGGGGAAAGAGAAAGAAAGGAGAAGTGGTGGAGAGAAAAAAGAGAAGAGAAGAGAGGCGAGGGGAGGAGAGGAGAAGAGAGGAGAGGGGAAAAGAGGAGAGGGGAGGAGAGGGGAAAATGAGAGGAGAGCGAGGAGAGGGGAAGAGAGAAAAGGTTAATAGAGGAGAGAGGAGAAGAAAGGAGAGGGGAGGAGAGGGAAAGAGAGGAGAGGAGAGGTGAAGAGAAGAGAGGGAAGAAGAGGTGAAGAGGTGAGAGGAGAGAGGAAGAGAGAAGAGGGGAAAGGAGGGGAGGAAAGGGTAAGAGAGAAGAGGAGAAGGGAAGAGAGGAGAGGGGAAGAGAGGTGAAGAAGTGAGAGGAGAGGGGAAGAGAGGAGAGGGGAAGAGAGGAGAAGAGAGGAGAAGAGAGGAAAGGAGAAGGGAGGAGAGGGGAAGAGAGGAGAGGCTATTAGAAGAGGGGTGAGGGTAGGAGAAGGCAGCAGTTTCAGTACAGCAACTCCACAAGAGTCTGCCATAGTTTCCCATCAGATTAGAATTGGACTGGATTCAGACATCTAAGAGCAACATTTAATGAGGACCCTACCTAAGTGATTTGTTTTTTATGCTGGCTCATTTGTTTGGCTACACAGACCTAGAAGTCTCCCTACATCTATCTGCATGCCAGAAATACTAAAGTGACTGACACACAAGGACAAAACACATGGAGAAATAGTATCCCTCACAGAAAGGAACACAGGTAGATTAAAGGAGTTATGAACATGCCTGGGCATGGTGACTCCTACAGTGGACAGTTACATCAGCATCTGCTTAAGTCCCAGGTGGCCTTGTGGCTCACTAAGAACTTGTCCTGAAATAACCATTATTCTCATTTGAATACCAGAGCTAACAGCACGTAGCTATTGGCCCTAGCCAAAACACCATCCATTTAGGAAGGGATCATCACTGTCAGGTGTTTTTAATTCTGACATGAAGCTCCAAAGTGCCACCTTTCCTAAAAGGAAGCAAACTGAATGCATAGTCATTTGAGGGCTCAATTATCATGTTTGCCCCACATTAGGAAATGACTCCCACTAATTGGGTAATTGTGTACCTAAGTGGCCAGTCAACATGGGCAAATTGAAAGCATGATCTCTGCAAATCAATCTGCATATAAAATGTGTCCCTATAAATCTGTCATTGGCTGTCAATCACACAGATAGCCAATAACAGCCACTTATTTCTGAGTGAATCCTTTTAATCAAAGTGGTTTCTGTTATTTGTCTCACTGATGACATTAACAAAAAAACATATAGCTTGTATGACACCTTATGTTAAACAGAAATCATGTTTACTAAACAAAAACATTAATTGAGCAACAATTTTTGCAGGTGGTTTAAGTAGGGTAAGTTGCTCTTTGTGAAGAGGGGTGTTTACTCCCAAGAAGAGCATGCTTCATAAGAAAAGGACATTGACAGCTCTCTAGGAGTCAGTCTGCTCTTCTCCAAAGTTCCACATGCCTTGCGGTGGTGCACGTTGGACGGGCACTGTCTCACTGAGACCTATAGCAGCCGTGTGAAGCAGCTGCTGAGATTAGCCTTGTTTTGGAGTGAGAACACTGAAAAACCGAAGCTCTGGGAGTACCACCAAGACCACAGAGTCTGCCAAGAGTCAAAGAGTCAGACTTTGAACCCACCTCCTTTTTGCCTATTTCATCCATATTTTAGTTCTGCAAATTTCTCGGCCTGGTTTCCTGAATGACAAAAGGAAGGCTAGGAACTATCTCCTTAATGTCCTTCAAATGAATTCATGTTCTCTCTCTCCTGCCACCAGCTGGCTCTGAACTCCACCACTCAACAGATGGTAACACTGAGTTCCCTCTACCATGTCAATCAGTGAGCCTTTCCATAACACAAACCTGGACTGGCATTCTTCTTGCTAAACTGTCACCACCATCTGTGGCTATTCAGGCCCCTTCGGGTGGAAGCTGAGCCTCCTAATGGCGTCCCGGGCCGCAGAGAAGGCTCAGTTTTGCAGAGAGGGTGCTGTCATCCATTCACCCGTGGGAAATCTGTAGTCTCAGCTTCAGGTGATCCAGCAATGCCGACTCTCTATCCTTGTTCCCTTCAGAGACTCAGCCACACCAGCTCTCCCTTCTCAGCATCCTCAGTTAACCAGCTTTGCTTCCTGAATATTCCTGAAGTTTGATCATAAGTGTCACACCCTCTGGCCTGTCTTCCCCATTGGTTTTTCCTTCTCACAACTGTGGGATCCTGTGGGTCTACTCTCTCCTCCCTTTATATTTATTCTCATAATGATCTCTACAATTAGGTCTCAGGTAGTGCATATGTCCAGAAATGAGTCTTGGCCCAGCTCAAACTAGACTATAGAAGAATTTATGGTGCTTAGATAAAAGCCAGCATCCTCAGGAACTTGGGAAATGGTTACCATTAACCAAAGAGAGTCATTTCCCTTGCTTAGGGCAGAAGAGACACATGGTACTTCATTAGTATATACCTGTAGTTGCACATCAAAGCCATGCTCCCATGGCCTCCAGGCTCCCATAGTCCCTATTTATATTTATTTGTTTTATGTTTCAAAGCCATCTTGCCTACCCCGCTCCTTCTCTACCATGCTGGAACCAAGGATGTTCCAGAGGTTTTCTTTCTTTATAATGGCAAGGTTTCCCCTGCCCTGCTATTCTCTACCATTCTTTTTGTTTGTGTTCTCTAACTTTTTTCTGCTCCAAAGAGAAAGCCCTGTCCATGTCTGTCAGATTCTTTTTCTCTTTACTCTGGACTCTTCTAGATTCACCTATATGTACTCTTCTCTCTCTCTCTCTCTCTCTCTCTCTCTCTCTCTCACATTAATCATTGAGCAGCCATCTCAGTACCTTCTTTACTGTGCCCTGTCTTACATCTAGCACCATGACTTTAAACACCATCTGTACAACAAGGACTTCAGAATGTGATTATCTAGTCACACCCTCAATCCTAAACTTCATACTTTAATATCTAACTACCTAGTGAGATTTTCATGTGAGTTTTTCTCAGCACCTCAGGTTTAGCATGGTTCTGAACTACTGCCTCCATGTGTACATGTGACTTTTTCTTGAGCAGTTGTCCCCTTTGGAGTCAATGGCAATTGCACTGTTCTGGTTGCTCTCACTCACTCTCTGTCAAGTCCCACATACAACATGCTGGATGGTCCTGAGGAATGTGTCTTTCATCAGATCACTCTTCAAACATGTCTCAACAGGGAACCATTGGCACTGTGGTCTAGAGGTCATTTCAATCATCACATGCACAAAACAGAGCCTCCTCCATCTCCCTGGTACCCCTTTCTTCCTTACTGCTCATTCTGAATACTGTGGAGTGACATTTTCAAGAAATAAACACTGTCTCTCCCATGCTCAGCACTCTCCTCTCAGCCACAATGGTTTCCCTGCACTCTTAGGAAAACAACTGTAAATATTGTTCAAGCACAGTTCTTTCCTCCTGTAAATAAAATTGCTGTTTTAGTGTAGCCAGTCTTCTTATCCTTACCATCATGCAACTCCAGCTCTCAGGGTACCCAACTGCCCTTCTGATCAATATTGACCATTAAATTGACCACAGTGATCACTTACTGAGTATCGGCTGTGTGCTAACCACTTGTTAAGCTGTTTCAGAGCTTAGGAAGCTCACTCAGTGTCTGCATTTTGGCACAGCGTGACACTCATGCATGTCCTGGGTAAAAACTGATCTCAGTGACAAAAGCCAGACCTACACAGACAAGGCTGTACTAATTTTGTCCCACCTTTCACCAAGTCCCTGAGGCTCCTAAGCACATGCTAGCTCCCACAATGTGACCATCCACAGAGACAAAAGTCCAGTCCCCTCGAACTGATAAGCAGGTGCTGTTTTACCAAAGCCCCACAGGGCACACCTCGAAGCCCAGGAACCTTCACTGGGCTGAACTCACAGAAAACATCTGGCAAATCAGGCTCCCTAACATGTGTCTTGCTCCCTGAGATTGTGACACTAGGGACATATGGCATTTTACTTGTCCCTTCCTTAGCAACTACAATCTAGATTATTCTGTAAGGTGCCTGTCAAACTCTTTCCCAGACTCCTTGAAGTTAGAATTAAGCATGTGAGCTGGTTCTGACTGATGAGCCTTTGTAGAAGTCTATCTAGCAGGGCTTCTGAAAAGACTTTGGTTGTCTGACAAAATGGAACAGTCTCATCAATATTTGCTCTTACCCTTTTCCTCCTTCCTAGAAAGCAGACACAATACTTTGACATACAGCAGCCATTTTGTAACATTCTGACAAAAATATATATGCTAAAAATGATTAAGGTGGAGCAAAGGCTGAACCTTGGAGCCCCAGGAGCATCTCTGCTTTGCCACACATCTCCTGGACTCCCTCCATCCCTTCAGACTTTCCCTGGAGGAGAAGGATCAACATTTCTTTATTTGAGCCACTGTGTGTTAGAATCTCAGCTTTATGAACTGCATACAAATCACATCTGATGTTTACAATTCTATTTTGTCCTAATTGTCTCATTGAGCTAAATCTAAGAAGCGATATCAATGGCCTTTTTACCACTGTAAATCAATGAAGCTAGTTATGTACTGCTAATCTCCTGAGGCCCTGACTTAACAGAGAGACTGAGAGCCCCCATGTGCTGGCACTGGGTAAAGGATGAACACTGGAGTAAAACAAACAAACAAACTTCTGGTACAACACTCTCACCCCACCAAAATCCCTAAACACACCAAAGCACACCCAAATTCTCTAATACCCTATGACTGCAGTCCTTGTCTAGGTAGATGTTAGTACATTTTTTGTTTGTTTTATTTTATTGGCTTATGAAAGAGAAATTCATTTTCTTACAATCCTAGAGGCTAAGAGTCCAAGGTCAAGTTGCCAGCATTATTGGCTCCTGGTGAGAACTCTTTTCCAAGCTTGTAAGCCACCTCTCTCACCGTGTACTGCCAAGGCAAAAATAGCAAAAGGGTGCTCTAGAATCCTTTCTTTCCTTTCTCTCTCTCTCTCTCTCTCTCTCTCTCTCTCTGTGTGTGTGTGTGTGTGTGTGTGTGTGTCTACATCTATCTTCTTCCTCCTGTCTCTTTTCAACATACTAGTTAAAACATTTATTTTTAATTGACAAAATTATCTAACAATACTTTAAGTCATTTATGCCACAGCCTTTCTCACCCATAGCTCTGCATGTCCCCCTCCCCTGGTAAACACCTTTAGTTGACCTCCAGGAGTGAAATCAAGAGAGGTTCATGCTTCATGAAAATATGCTCTTGTAATGATGGCAAGTGAATTTCCTTATAGTCCAGAGTATCTGCTTCTTAAGAAGTTAGAACTGGTGACCTCTGAAGTTCCTTAAGAATTCATATTCTGAATCTCTCATGACTGGCTTTCTTTTCCAGCTGTTCCCACTGCGCGCGCGCACACACACGCACACGCACACACACACACACACACACACACACACACACACACACAAAGCAGAGCCAATATAGAAATGCCACATCTGCCTGGAATTCATACTTGAGACTAAAATTATTATGCCACTCTATTTTCACACAGCCAAGAAACCATTTTTAAATTACAAGTAAAGGAAAATAGCATTTATTCCTAAGAGAATAAAAGATGAATGTTAGCTTTGAGAATAGAAAAGGAAAACAGCTTTGAGGGTCCTGAATAATTGAAAAGCAATGCCACATTGATGCTTTTGCCTTTGTAATTTTCTTCTAAAACAAAGGTGTGAGCCCTCTCTCTCTGTGTCTGTCTCTCTCTCCCTTCCTTTCTATGCTCTCTTCTCTTTTTGTCTGTCTCTCTGTGTGTATGTCTCTGAACTGTATGTCTGAGCCATAGAAATTACTCAGTGAACTGCCTTTCATGGATGCCCATGTGTGAAACTTCAGTCAAGGGAATCAATTCAATCAACTTTCCTGTCTGTGCATAGATGCTCCTAGAGGACAAGGAGGACCTTCAGGAGAGAACAATGGAATCTTGACAAGCAACTTAGCACTGTACTCCATATTATGAGGGATTCTCGTCCTCAATGCCATTGACATTTGGAGCAGAATGTGTGTTGTGGAGGCCTGTCTTGTGCATGGTAGGATGTTTAGCATTGTCCCCAGCTTCTTTCTACCCACTAGACAACAGTGGCACCTCACCCACCCCCTGTCACTCAGTTGTGACAACTGAAAATGTCTCCAGACATTGCCAAATATCCCCCAGGGGATAAATTTGCCCCAGTGAGAACCACTGCCCCACAAGAGGCAGACTTAAGCCTGGACAGATTTCACTGCAAAGCTAAATTAGAGTGTTAGGTCCCACACATTCCTGACTCATATCTTGCTAACACCCACCCCTGCTCACAGAGACAACTGGTCATCTTGTGGAGAGAAATATGCTCTACCCTCACACTCACAGAAAAATGTGAAGATGCAACTTTATCACTAGAAACAGTGGTGCACATGCATGCACTTGTGGTTCTCATTAAAACTTGGCCATTAGGGTATCAGCTGCCCATGCTCCTGGAATGCTGTACTCTCAAGGACTTGCTCCTAGCAAATGGCAACTCCTCCTTCACCTTCTCAATCACCTCCTTCTCTTCTCAGCACTATCCACTAAGTCCCTTCACAGAAGCCACAGACTCAGCCCTCCATCATTTTTCTCTACATCATGGTTTTAAGCACCATCTTTAGCCCAATGACCACAAGTTTTGCTTCTGCCCTAACAGTGCACACTGAGTCCCAGACTTTGATATTGTGTGAGCTGCTTGACCTCTTCCCATGGACGCTTCCCAGATTCTCACACTTAATAAGCCAAAAATATATCTAGCTCTTTCTGCCCCCAATTGTTTCAGTCAGTCTCTTGTCATTTATGAAAATGTCATCAACTGCTCTGAAGTCACACACAGTTAGTAGTCCAGGAGCCATTCTTAAAAGCCCCCCAACTCAGTGTCATCTTCTGCAATCATGTAGCCCTCAGTACATTGTCCACCACTCATGTTTCTGCGAGAATTCTGATTAATTTTCACCAAAAAAAAAAAAAAGACATCAGAGTAGGAAGTGAAATAAAAAGGTTTTCAGCAGAAGGGTTAGAGAAAAACAACTGTGAGCACAAAAATCTATTATATACACAAGTGAAATTATCAAAGATTTTTTTCTAAAAAAAAAAAAAAAAACTTCAAAGAGACTCTTCCCTCTCTTTTCTTTTCCCAAAATAAAGCAGGTACAGACCCCACACCTCCTACATCTCCTTCTGCTGCTTCTACTGACCGTCTGAGACTTAGGGTGAGCCAACAATTGGAGTCCAAAAATGTCATAGGCCCCTGGGGCAGTGTGGGGGTCAATTGCAGGCCCCCACACAGGAGTTCTCATTCCATGTTCCAGCTGATATCACCTCTCACCAGGACATGTTAGCAAGTGCCAACCCTGCCTGCTGTTTCCACTCTGCCCCCAGGAGTCCACCCTCACCTTACAACCAACGGTGATGTTTTTGAAAATGTGCATCTGAAGTAATGTTGCCACCTAACTGAAATTTCCTCAGTAGTTCCCCAGCTCTCTTCACATAAAATCCAAATGCAATTTTTCATATTCCCAGGATTTGCTTGATCTGCTTTGTCTGTCTTCACAGTTATCTGTGGACTCCCCCATATCTTTCTCTGTCTCTTTCTATTTGTATGTGAGTCAGTCTGTCTCTGTCATGTGGGGGGGAGGTGTGTGTGTGTGTGTGTGTGTGTGTGTGTGTGTGCAGATACACATATCTGTGATGAACAGACATGGTATTATTTCTTAGGCGACGTCCACCCTGGTTTTGTTACTGTCTTGCAGACATGGTTGCTCACTGGTCTGGGTTGCACTGAGTAGACTGTCCTGGCTGCTTGGTGAGCAGGGATCACCTCAGTAGTTCCCCAGCTCTCTTCACATAAAATCCAAATGCAATTTTTCATATTCCCAGGATTTGCTTGATCTGCTTTGTCTGTCTTCACAGTTATCTGTGGACTCCCCCATATCTTTCTCTGTCTCTTTCTATTTGTATGTGAGTCAGTCTGTTTCTACCTCCCTGTGCTGAGACCACAGGTGTGCCCCACCAGGAACAGCATTTTCATTTGCTAAGCCCCTGCTTTCCCAGCCAGTACTTTATCAGCTGAGAGGTCTCTCCCCAGCACCATTGGCCTTTTTGCTCCATACTAAAAGATTTTCTCTTATGTCTCCAAATATGGCTTCTTGGCAGCCCTAGAGCACCCATTATACTTTTCCAAACTCACACTCCCAACTGTCTTTGTATGCTCACATCCTTCTGACTTCTCAGCCTCAGTTTGACTTGGACCCTATTTTATTTAGGACACACCTCACAGCCATGACCATCTTCTGTCATGTGTTCTGTTTGTCTCTGCATTCCCAGAACTTAGCATGGTACTGAGGCCATGGCAGGCGCTCAGCCAACACTCTAAGTGGACAAGTGTGCATCACCACCAGGAGATGGCCATAGCTCATGCTTTCCTGTGTACTGTTTCGTTTTAACATTCCCATATGTTAACACTAGGAATTAAGGTATAAATACATATGAATATGTAAAGTAAAAGAGAATTAAGACATATTTATGATTCAGGTATGAGTGCAAACATCATCTCCTCAGAAACCCTCACCTAGCATCTCAAATGGAAGGAAGCCTGCTCTCCATCATGACTGCATCTCAAGCTGACTCATGTTTTTATTTCTCTCTCCAGAGGCTCCAGTGTACTCTCCATGAAGCCAGGGATCAAGTTCATCTTGTTTGATGTTAAATGCCCTGTGCCTAATAGTCCCCTGGTGATAGCAAGGGCTCAATAAATGTTTGTTGAATGATGAATGATATCTGAAGTTTCTCTGCCCAGAAAAATATTCTGATCCTGATTCAAACTGCCTGTTGGATTTCAGGAGAAACCCTTTAACTGTACTTAGCATTTTAAGGCCCTCATCGGCCCCACAGAGACACTGACAGGTTTAAGATGGGCTCTGTCCAAAGCTGTTACATGCATTTGGCTCAGCGGCAGGATGAAGAGTGACATTGATGCTGATGAGGGATGAAAGCTTTGCCTTTCTAGTCTGAAAATGGGGCCCTGTAACCCATCTGACGACAAGAGCCGTTCTGGGTTCTTCTATTGCCTAATCAGACTGACAGCAAACTTCAGCCTGAGTCTCTTTGGGCAATGCTGTGGCACTAGGACAGAAGATTTAAAATGAAGACTGTCTCACATTGAAAATAGGCAGGGAGATGAGAGAGAAGTCATAGCATTCACACATACTGGTTCAGGAATTTTCTTTTCCATATTCCAACCCTTGGCAGAACTAACTCATCTTTCTAACCTAACTAAAGGACAAAAAGATAACATAGAATAAAATCCAGTTTCATTGTCCAGGTAATGATGTGAGCAGGTGTCACAGGCTGGTAATGCCTGACTATCCGCAGCACATAGAAAAATGTTTTTCTAAGCTAATCAATCTTATGGAGGTTTTTCATGTATAATGTATATATCATTTGCCTACACTTATGTCTGTGTACAGAGTATGTGCAGTGCCTGCAGAAGCCAGAATAAGGCATTGGGATTACTGGAACTGGAGTTACAGACAGTTGTGAGCTGCATTGTGGTGATGGGAACTGAACCTGAATCCTCTGGAAGAGCAGTGAGGCCTCTTGATCATTGAGCCATCTCTCCAGCTCTGACCTACATTTTTAAACAAAGTACTGTTATATACATCAGTTACCCACCTCTTAATTCTACAGAAAATCTACAGCTCTTAAATAATTCAGGCTTTGCCATGAGCTGTGTAATTCTTTATTTCCCACAATAATGAGATACTGGTAACACAAAGAAACCAAAACTTATAATTTGTCCCTTTGATTTTAGTGTCACTTGTCCTGTGTCTTTTCACAGGACAGGAACTTACAAACTATATTGTCAATTTGAAATATGGCTTATGGTTCAAAACCCAAAGGCTTGAAGACTAAACTTGAAACCAGTAAGAACAAGCACCAGAGTAAGAGAAATTCAAGAGCCTATAATCTGCTACACACCTGGAAAACAAAGAGGACGCTTCTTGTCCAAACTCCTGAACTAGTGGTAGATCACATTACATAGACCACACAATATACTTAGGAGCTGGAGAGATGACTCAACAGTTAAAAGGGCCTGGTGTTCTTTTAGAGAACTTGAGTTTGATTCCCAGTACCCATATGGTGGCTCACAACCACCTGTAACTCCAGCTCCAAGATCCAACACCCTCTTTTGGCCTCCATCAGCAACTACACTCACATGCACAAATGTACTCACAGATATACACATATACACATAATTTTAAACATAAGAAATGTGCATATCACTTAACAGGAAGGAAATCATACCTCATACTGGAAAACTAGCCAGCCTCCTTGGGCTAGTGAGGTTATGAACAACAGAAAAGAAAAGAATTTACTACCACCACTGTGCTAGACCAGCACAACTTATTACATTCTAAATTTTAACCTTATATCAACAGATAAATGTAGGTATTTTCCCTCATCAAAGAAGTCTCTCTTGGCCATAAATTTGAAAGAGAGCAAGGAGGGGTGCATGAGAAGATTTAGAGGGGGGGAAGAAAGGGGGAATTACGTCATGTTTTATAATCTCAAAAAATAAAATAATGTTAAAGGCGTCTCTTTATAGCAAATAGAGACCATCACAGAAAACTACAACTGAACACAATGCAGCAACCACTGACTCCCTAAAACATCCATAATCCCCAGGAAGTATTCCCAACCATCTGATCAAAACTGGTCCCGGGGGAGTCTGATGTGGCAAGTCAGTGGTCCCAGTTCCTTAGGAAGTTCAGGAAGAAGGACCACCGGAATCCTGGGTTTCAAGACCAGTATGGCCAACATGTCAAGACATCATCTTAAAAGAAGCCAACCCTGGCGATCTACACCTATAATCTGCGCTTGGGAAGTCAGTGGAGGCAAGAAGATCATGAGTTCATGGCCAGTCTGGGATACATAGCAAAACTCATTCAAAAACTAAAACAGTCACTTATGCTATGTTCCTGATTATATTTTGTACTTCTCCAGAATACTGATCACAATCTCTGATGATTAATGAACATAGTATGCATCTTTCCTAATAGATGATGAACATAGTGTCTTTCTTGACGGATAAATCCTAAGAAAACAGACCCATCTCTATCTAACCTAGAGCTCAGCAAACATTTTTCTGTCAAGGACTGGACAATAATTATTTTTAGGCTTGACAACTATTCAACCCTGGTGCTCTGTTATGAAAAAAATATTCATACAATTCATAAATTAGTCTATATAAGGCTGGAGCTGGAGCAACCTGCTCCAACCCCACTGCAGTGCATGCTCCAGGCTAAGGCAATTCCAAGCCTCAGGTGTCCCAACCCATCCCAAGGTGTAGGAAGGCCCATCCAGCTGAGGTGACCTACCACCCCAAGCCATCCTGATGCCTCACAGGCTGCAGCGGACCACTGCTGCCCTCCCTCCTTGGAGCAGCAGGGAATCCAAACAGCCCACTGCACCCTCCAAGAGCTATGTTTAGAGGCCAACTAAATACATAGTAGCAAGTGGCTCCCTGGCAGGTCCCCTTCCTCCCTAGGGGCAGTCAGCCCCTCCTTCCCCCCCCCCCCGGGGGCTATAGGGGAAGGAGACAAAATGGCAGCAACTCCTCAGCTAACTGTCCTCAGCAGGACCTATCCTTGGTGACTCTTCCTGCCTCAGCCTAGGGAACCTGATGCCTTTCTTGCCCTAGAAGACTTGCTGCCACAGCTGTGGAAGCTGTCCATAATGTCAACCTTTCCTGCTTTCCTGCTTCTGCCTTCACAGTGGACCCTTTGTAATTTTGTACTCTTTGTATACTTTATGACCCTCAAGGCAGAAAAATGGCCAGACCCTTGCCTGAGGAAGCTCCAGCAGCCCATCTCCTCCCCCCGCCCCAGACCTCTGTAACTGTCATCTTGAGCTCCTCAGCAGGACTCATCCCAGATTATGCAAATTTGAGGTGAAAAGTCTGGACAAAAACCCATGAGCAGGAAAATTAACCAATCCCTGAGCTTCCCACTAAAACCCACCAATCCCTGAGCAAGAAATTTGACCAATCTCTGAACAGGAAAGCCAACAATCCCTGAGCTCCCTAAAGCTCCAGACTTGAAATCCCACCAATTCACACTCTGGAAATCCCTGCCTCAAAAAGCTCCACCCCCTAAGAATTCCTGTATAAAGGCTGTGTTTGCCCCATTTCCCTGATGCATTCTCCTGGGAGCAGAGGCAGCTGTAGTCTTAGACTTTTTAACAAACCTACTTTATTTAGGGTTCTTAAATGTTTCTCCCTCTGTTCTAACCCCCTAACATGGGGTAGGAGGGAAAGAAGGTTAGTGGGAACAGGGGGCAGAGTTCTCTTTGCTACTTCTTGTTGGGTGGGGTTGTAGGATTCTTTGGGGGCAATACCAATATTAGTTGTCAGAAAATCCAGAAGTCCAGGTAACCAGCAAATCAGACAGCAAACGCAGAACTAGGACGAACCAGCAGCAAGCAGTCCTTCTCCAAGCAGCCACCCCTTCTTTCTCTAGGCTATCATATTTATACTCTTCAAAGTCCTCAGAATCTGATATTCCCACCTGGCAAAGCCCATATTCTGCAAGAGACACTCAACAGGTGTGAAAAAACTAAAAGCCCCCAGCTTGGAATTTTAACAAAAACATGTTTTTATATATCATAAACCAAAATATCCACAACAGGCAGCCACTCCTGGACCTGTCCCTTCTCTGCTGGATTTGTCTCTTTAATGAATCTCTTTTAAGAGATTTACTGCCTGCTGTGATTCACTCATGGGAAGAAGAAGAAGGGTAGGAGGAAAAGAAGAAGAAGGGGAGGAGGAGAAGAAGAAGTAGAAAGAAGAAATGAAGAAGGATCCGAGCTTAGGCTCCTAGGCTCCTCAGCTCATGAGAGGTTGGAGTGACCCTCCTCTGGGAGCTGCGGCGTCTCTGTTGAGGAGGCCTCCTCTCAGAGCTCTGTGGTTTCTGGGCTGCTGTGCCTCAGGATACCCTTGGGATACTGTCCCACCCTATCGCTGTGAAGTTCCTGGGCTCCTATGTGTTAGGATACCCTTGGGACTATGTCCCACCTCAGAGCTGGGATACTTTCCAAGTCCTTGTAGCTGTGACTCAGATTTGTGATCCTTGGAGTTGTGAGTGATCTGGACACCTTCACACCCTATCAGAAGGGCAGGCCAACATACAAAAATAACAACAGTGTAGCAAACTTTATTCATAAGATCATGGCAGTGAGCTAGATCAGTCCCATCCATAGCTGTTCTGAGACAGAGTTTTGTTATGTTGACCAGGCTTGGCTTCAACTCCTAGACTCAACTGACCCAACTTTCCTTACCCTCCTAAGGAGCTGGGACCACCAGCGTGTAACACCACTTTTGGCAGGATGCTTAGTCTAGATCCTTATGACCACAGTATCAATTGAAGCACTTATTGCATAGCACAACACAGGTCTATTGGATAATGGCTATATTAGCATGTGGCCCACCAGTCAGATTAGCCTTGTGTCAGAATGAGCTGGGACTTTGGAACCAGGATTTTTCTCTTTATTCTACTTGAAGTCTTTCCTCTGAGTCTAGTCAATATTGTTCCTTTCTCTTTAGCATTTCCCAACTTGATGTTCATTTACTGTTTGACAAGTGGCTTTCTCTCCTTGAGCTTCACTGAATTTAATCTCAGATCCATCTTTTAGCTGTTTAGTAATGTCTGTGATTCAGCACTCAGTGACTTGAGTTGAACATGTACATTTTTACTCTTACCACCTTTACTCTATTGTATTCAATGGTTAGCCCTGTAACATTTTTCCAGGAAGAAGAAGATAAATGAATGTGAATTGAGAGTATAAAAATAAGTACATCTTTATGAAGACAGTGAAAACCCAGTACCTATTTAAAAAAATGTGCCTTTCCTGCAACCCAGTCAACCCTGGAGCATTCCCTTTCTTGGGACTATACCATGATTATTAAGATTTGATTCAGTGCCAAGTTAAAGGGTAGATCTCTTCTGCTACTGGTGAGCTAGCCACACAGACTCCAACCATCTTCCCAGTGCCCCTGACTTTAGGTTAGCTTCAGTTCTTTCCATTTGTATATAGATTTTAAAAACCACAGGACACTTTCGAAAGACTGGCTGTGGTTCCTTGTGTTCATTTATGACATGGGCCCAGTGGGCCCACTTCCTGGTACAGTATTCCCCAAGAGAACAGACTAAACTTAATGACTTCCTCTTAGAAAATGGCAAAAGAAATGGAATGTCACCCCCAAGATTAGCTTACATAAGAGTGATTTCTGTCTTGCTAATTGTTCTCTCTCTCTTTCATCCATGTGAACTGATAAAGTTAAAAAACCCAACATTACTTCTCAGAGTCTTTACATTTACAGCTGTTTCTAGACATTTTCTACCTCTAATTTAAAGCCACATCAGTCTCATTGGTTCCAGAGGGTGTCCTTGTGTGCCATGGGGACAGTGATGGTCACGGACCATGAAGCAAATCCCTATAATGTTATGTGACTCAGGGCTGGGGAATTTGTCCATCAGCTTCCGCACTCCATTGTCCATCTTCCCCCCATGTCAAAGCTATTTGACAGCCATGGCGACTAAGACATCTTCTTTCTCTTCAGATTTGTTTTCTTTATGCTTCCTGTTCCCCACTGAACCTTTGCTGGCTGGCTGTCAGATGCATTTGGCCCATCAGTCTCGCTCTATAACTGGCTTTATTTCTTATATTTGTCTTATCTGTGCCTCTCATGACTTGAATCTCTCTCACACTTGCACATAAGAGTTTATCATATTTTCCACTTGGACATCTCTGCTACCAATCACCTCCCTCCACACCCTTTGCCTTTCTCACTTTGCTCTCTATCATATAATTTACCCTTCATGGCTATCTTGTTTCTAACAGGAATTATTTGTTTCCTATGTTTTTTAGCAAAGCAGTGTTTTTCTTTCTTTAGTATTTGGGATATTTTGTTTCCTCTCAACAATTCATTTCTTTTCCTTTATCTTCATATTCCCAAAGATCTCATTTTCTTGCTTATGGGGATGAGTCTGTTAATTTTTGTCTACTCCCCAAGTTTCTATAATTCTCCCTGAATCACAAGGTGTTTGAACAGTGTGGCTGGCCATGCGCAATCAGCACTGAAAGCAGCTGTCTCAAAGAGGAGATCATGTTTGCAGATTGTCCTGGACCCGGTGATGCTGCTACACCAATGGATTCTGTCATCCTGGCTGGGGAAGGGGGTAGGTAGGGGGAATTCCCTTGCTACAGTTGTGTCATCTGTTCTATTCCTTTCTCCAAACCTGAAGAGTACCAAAGACCTTCACAGACAAAAGCCTCATATCCCCAATTCCAAGATCCCTTAAGGGTTACTGGGGGATGGGCACTATGGTTGTTACCATCATGAAGAATAAAGAACTGAAGTCTTGAGGAAGTAATCTATGTCTTAAGAAACAGCACTTTGCTTCCTGCAGGTAGGAACAGGGCTCTTCCCCCGGACTCCCTGGGTCTGGAAGCACGGTCTAGGATAGAGAGCCATGGTTCCCTTCTCCCTGAGAAGAAAGCTAATCTGGTACCTTGGGGCTTTTCACATGTTCTTATAAGAACAGCATAGAGTAATAAAAAAGTGGCAATATCAGGGTATCAAATTTTAGATTGGTGTGTTGCCTCGACCAATTACTGCTTCTTAATCTTCATAAGATCCTCACATATAAAACAGGGGGGACTGATGAATTGTGGGAAGAAATGGGATCACTATTACAATCAAAGTACCTGAAACATCTAATAAGATACCATGAAAATGAGTTATCATCCCTAACAGTGGGAGGGGCAATGTGCTGCCCATCAACAGCATGATGGTAGTAATAGTTACATCTGTTGACTGTGTACACTCTGCATTGGTTTTCTAATTCACACATGCTGACTCATTTTATCTTCACAAGAACTCTGTGAGGTAGTGCAATGACAAATTTTGATTATCAGCTTAATTGGACTGAGCAATATGAAAGAGCATACTTCCAATGTGTCTGCGAGGGTCATCTAACAAAGGAAGCTTGGATGGTAGTGTTACCATTCAATTAACTAGCTGCATAGTGGAATAACCAAGAAAGACCACTTCTAGTTCAGGCAGTATATTTTCTTTCTCTCTCTCTCTTCTCTTTCTCTTTCTTTCTCTTTCTCCACCTCCCTCCCTTCCTCCTTTCTCCTGCCCTGAATACTCTCTCTTCTCTTCCCTTTTTCTCTTCCTGTCCCTCTTACCTTCCCCCTCTCCCTTCTGGATGTCATGGTATGAGCTGTTCTACTCTGCTCTGCCATGACCTCCCCCCATGAGGGACTAAAACCTATAAAATCATCAGTCAATACGTAATCCTTCCTCTTTTGTTTTATCAGGTGTTTGGTAACAGCAACAAAATGTCTGAGTGACACAAGCAGGTGCTTTAGTATTTCCACCTCAAAGAGAGGCACACACAAAGTGTGATGAAGTGTCCAGGGCTGTAGGCCTCATCAGGATGTGAAGGAGCTGAATAAAGAGCTGTCACTCTTACTCCTTCTCTAGCACTGGTGCCCCTGACCTGGCAAGGCCCAGGCAAAACTAGCAATCTATTGCTTTTATCTTTTCACATTACTTGGTTCAAATATTCTATCACTATCAGAACATTTTCCTACCTCATAGGCATGTTAGAAATAATTGTAAGCTTATTATTAAATACTTATTAACTCATTATGAAATTAAAAGAAAGCCCGTGTTGCCTAGATTAAGCATATCAATTAAGCATAAGAAACTCCTCAGTCCCTGCTACCTGGTTCCAACTGAAATAGCAAGTCATGTGGCTGGAAAGAGAAAGGATCATATTTTTGGACTGCAGTCTCTCTCAGTGTAAGGATTTGATGTCATTCAGTGATACACAGTTCTGAGATGAAGAAGTGAAACAATGTTATGAAATGACTTAGGATTTCATGAAGATTCTTCTGGGGACTGCTTGTTGAAAGTTAATATCTTTCAATATTCAGATTTACAGGTCCTTCAGATAAAGTTCTCCAAGACAGGATTTTCTGTGACAGTCATGACTCTTTGATGAGCAGTAGCAAAGTCAGCTAGACTAAGTTGGGCGCAAAGCAGGGGAGGGAACAATGCTTGTACCACGTTTGCTCTCTTAATCAGTATTCTATTGCTGACCATGACCACAGCAACTCTTACAGAGGAACGCATTTAACTGGGGGCTTGCTTATAGTTCAGAGGTGTGCTCTCGTGTCATCATGGTAGGAAGTATGGGGGCACACATGTAGATGTGTGGAGAAGGAGCTGAGAGTTCTTTCTACATTGGGATCTGCGGGCAGCAAGAAGAGAAAGCCTCTGGCCTGGCTTGGGCTTTTAAAAACCTGAAAGCCAACCTCCAATGACCCACTTCCTCCAACAAAGCCTCTCCTCCTTACTCCTTCTCAAGTAGTACCACTCCCGGATAACCAAGCATTGAACTATATGAGCCTATGGGGGCCATTCTTATTCAAACTACCACATTTGCAAAGGTCTCCAGCAAATACAAGTGCTACAGCCACTGTTCAGGGGAAAAAACCAATCTGGCAGTGTGTGTGTGTGTGTGTGTGTGTGTGTGTGTGTCACAGCATATATGTGAAGGTCAGAGGACAACCATGGGTATAGATTCTTGCCTTCCAACTTGTTTAAAATAAGATCTCTCTCTCTGTCTCTGTCTCTGTCTCTCTTTCTCTCTCTCTCTCATTCTCTCTCTCATTCTCTTCTGCATATTCCAGACTGGCCCATGAGCTTCCTGGAGTTCTCTGTCTCTACTGCCCACCACTGTCCACCTTCCTATAGGTGTACTGCTGTCAAAGAAACCTGCATTACAGTATCCAGCTTTTATGTGGGCTCTGGGCACCTAAACACAGGTCATCAGGCTTGGCAGTAAGCCACCTTCTCAGCTGAGCCTGGCAATCTCTTTAAGAGTTGAGTATACACTTACCATACCACTGAAGCTTTCCATCTCTACGTATTTAGCCAAAAGAAATGAAAGCCTATATTCATACATAAACTCACACCCAATTTCATGGCATGGTTATTCCTAATAGTAAAAAACTGAAAACAGAAATAAATATCCAATATCAGAGAGTGCGTAAACAATAGGATACCTACTCAGTGAGAAAAAAACAATGAATATTTATGCATGAGCAGCATGAATGGATATAAAGTTCATTACTCTGAGTGAAAGAAGCCAGATAAAAGGAGCAAGTTAATGTATAATTTTATTTATATAAAATTCTAGACAATAAAAACTAAATAATGACAAAAAGTAAATCAATGGTTCCTTCGAGGCTGGGTCCAGAGGAAACTTAGGATTTGCACCTTTATTATCTTGGCTGTGATTTCATAAATATGTATTCATTATTCAATGTATATGTAAAATTGACATTGCTTGTTATAGGCTAATTTACCTCATTAAAACTGCAAACAACAGAGAAGATTCTGAGCCATGAACCAATATGCTTCATATCTAAGAATTGTTAAAATCAGGGACAAGTTGAACCAGGGACATAAAACTACCCTGGCACTGCCTCTCTGAGACAGCCCTGCATGGTGGGTCATTCTAAATGACTTTGCATACAGGGTCCATGGTGGCTAGCAGCCCTTGACAACCTCACTACAGCTCAATGACCTAAGAATAGTCCTGTCCTCTCGTAGTTCCAGTTTGAGGAAGCCCACAGATACACTCTATGGTCAGCTGTTGCCATGGGCCCTCCCTCAGGCCAGTCAGTGTGGCCAGTTAAAGATGTAGCTCAGCAGTGGTACTGGACTTTCCAGAAGCAACAGAGAACTAAATGCATTCACAGAATCCCATGTTGGCTGTTCTGCCCTCTTTAAGAAGGCTACAAGTTTGTTCAATTGTTATAGTTCCACCTGAGCACACAGATAAAAAAATGCATTTACTGCAGCTGTAAGGTGCTCAGCCTGGGAGTATGTTTTATGCTGACACTTCAAAATGACCCTTCCCATGCACGTTCTTGGTCAAAGATCACAAAGTGGCAGCCTGAACCTCTTTATTCCCTTCCACCATGCCCAAGGCACCACCTCAGAAATCAAAGCACTGCTTCTGAACCTGGATGTGGCCTCAAAGCCATGTTCAGCCTTCAGGCATCTGTTGCTAATAAGTCCTGTTTCTACCTTTTTAAAATTAACTTCTCATTTTTCCTTTTTGGATGGAGATGCCTAGAACACCATTCTTACTTGGAGAATTTTTCTCCAGATCTCTTCCTTATTTCTCTTACCTGTATTTGTTCTTCATTCATCTGCCTCTTCTTACCATAAAATAAGTCCTTTCCAGATACTGAGACTCCCTAGCAACATGACAGAAAAGCTACATGAACTCCAAGCTACAAGAAAAGGAGAATATGCAAAGTACCTGCATCACAGTGTTCTATGGTGATCACAAACTAGATATACAGCTGTGCATCACTTAGCACTAGGGATGTACCCTGAGAAGCATATACTGAGGTGATTTCATAATCATGTGACCATCACTGTGCTTGCACAACCTTTGTGGTACAGCCTAATACATAACGACAGCCTGTGTGGTCATGCATGCAGTCTGTCACTGACTGGGACACTGTTACAGTGCGCATGGCTGCATAGGTGATGTGTTAAGTACAACATCAGAGATGCAGCTAATTCTCTATAAATGTACGAATAACTCCAAATTCCTCCCCCAGCCTCAATCAGAACTTAATCATCTCAAGTTCAAGGCTAGCCTGAGCTCCAGGGCAAGTCCCTGTCTCAACAAATAAAGCTTATCCATCCCATGCATTTGTCTTCGTGTATGGAATGTTGATTGATCAGTCATTTGAACGAATCCATGTCTTGGGTTTTATTACTTCCTTGGCAATATTTTTATTTTAAATAGATATTTGATATCTTCATTTATAAAGAATCTGGAAGATGGGTATTGTGGATAAAACAGGGAAACACGGGGAAATGAGAGACTTATGGTGACCCCAAACCACTGACCTTAGCTTCTCATTCACTATGCCTACTTCTTGAACATATTTTCTGGACAGTTATTATACTCTTTTTTTTTTAATTGCTGTGCACCATGATAGCTCAAATATGTGCATATTTATTATCCTCTAGTTCCTACTGGTTTATATGCAGCTCATTTGGGTCTGCAGCTTGGGGACCCAAGCCTGGGTATCAATAGGGGATTCTGTCATCTGAAGTTTGACTGGAGGTGGAGCTATTTCTGAACCCATTTGATTGTCAACAGAATATTTTTTGCTTATACCTGCATGATAGAAATCCCTGGTTTCCTACTGACTGTGAGCTGGGGCTGCCCTCAGACCCTGATATGCCCTAGAGTGATATACAACATGGCCCTCTCCACAGACATTTACAGCATGGATGTCTGCTTCTTCAGGGCTGGCAAGAGAGTCTTCCTACTACGCCAATACTGAGCCTTATAAACAAAGTGTTTATAGTCTTTTAAAAAACCTCTGTCATCATCTGTCATTTGGGAGACAGTTTCAAGTCACAATTAGACTCAAGAGAAAGGTTGATAATGGTTGTATCACAGAGGAGGTAGTGCTCCTGGGGAACCGAAAATTTTTGTCTTCTCAGTAAAGAATTGAAATAAAGCGGGAGATCACAAGACTTTGGAAATGAGCCATAAAACCAAATCCCTGCTTTTAAAATCTGTCCAAGCTGATGCCCAGGATGCACAAACTCTAAGTCCTGACCTAGCATGAGCATGGGATGGAATGGAACAAAAATCTCTCTAGCTGGAAGAGCCTAAGGATCAAACTTAGGGTTCTCAGCAACAGGTACTACATAAACAGTGATGGGATGAACAGAGTCCTTAGAGTTCCACCTGGGCTGAGACAAACCTAGCCAATTCTACCAGGTTCTCAGTTACAAACAGCCAGCTCTCCATTTCACCTGGCCACCTGGATCCCTTCACTGCTGGCTCAGGGGCAGCAGATCAGAGTGAGCTCCTAGCTCCTTGTTGATCAACTTCCATGGATGCTTATTATCCAGAGCTGTACGCCATAGTATTGGCTTCTGTGTACAAAGCCTGGTAAGCCCTTGTGCACTGTCACATTCCAGAATTTTCTGTCTTGCTCCTCCTAGCTTTTTTCTTCTCCTTTTTTCTCTATTCTATTCCAGCCACCCCATAGAGAAAACTAGCTCAACACGTTTTATTAATTTCCTCTATGCTAGGCAACTTATTCTATAAGCACTATGGATAAATCTTGCTAGAATTCATGGGCTACCTATCAGTGTAAGAAAGATTATTAGTTTCTTATGGCTGATGTAGCAAAGACTGCAGAACTATGTTTTGAAGTCATGTACATTTTCTTACAGTTATGGGGTGGGATTGCTGTGACCAGATCTGAGCAACAGTAAGACCATTGTCCTTCCAGAAGAACTCAAGAGTGGGGAATCAATTTACTGGGATAGCTTAGCTTCTCAGACAGCCTTTCTTACAGTTTTTTGGCTCCCAGTTCCTTGTTTCAATTTCAGGACCAGTATCTTTATATCTCAACTGCAGTTACAATGGCCTGTCTTCTCTGTAGTAACTCTGTTTTCTACTACACTCTCAGAAGGACCCCTGTGGTTGCATTTTAGGCCCCCCAACATGTTAGCAAGCTTTCTGTTGCTGTGATAAAAGTCAGCCTAAATGATGCAAAGGTTCATTTTGGCTTCCTGGTCCAACATTAGATGGAGAATCGTGGTTGACCACAAAGCACAGAAAGAGAGGTAGGTGGCCTGAAGACAACATACACCCCAAAGACCTCTTTCCTCCTAATAAGCCCCACCTCTCAAAATGTCCACTGCCTCCCAATATCCTATTGAGCTGACTCCATCAATAGATAAATCCATAAATGAAGTTGCAGCCTCCTTGCTCCATCACCTCCCAAAGGCTCTACCACTGAGCACTTTTGCACTAAGGACCAAGCCCTTAATATATGAGTTTAGGATAAATATTTTGGTGTCAAGATTACTTCCCTGTCTCCCCATCTCCTAACTAAATTACATCTTCAAAGTCCCCCTTTGCTGTATACAGTGGTATTCATAAGTTCTCTGTGTTTCTGGGGGTCGTTATGCAGTTGACCTCAGATAGATTTTGTTTGTTTGTTTTGGGTTTTGCTTTTGGTTTTCCAGACAGGGTTTTTCTGTGTAGCTCTGACTCTACACAGAGTCCTGAAACTCACTATGTAGCTCAGATTGGCCTGGATCTCAGGGATCCACCTGCCTCTGCCTTCCAAGTGCTGGGATTAAAGACCCGTACTACTACCACCTCAGATGGATTTATATGAACCTTTGTATGAACTTTGAAGAATGAAGAGTGAATGAGACCAGAATTACATTGATTTACCATGAAGTTACTGTAATGCAGGCAACCTGCTGCAAACTTCACTGGCTTTGATTCAAAAGGTCTCTGGCCCCAAGGCCACAAAATCAGCAGGTGTGTACCACAGAATGCCAGGTGGGATCCACATAATGCCAGGCAAGAAAACCAGTGAGCTCTAAAGACTAAGGAGCCCTTAGCAATCACCAGCCATGCCCTGCTGCCTTGGCCATCAGGAGGCCCAGGTGAGGAAAGCTGGCTCTCTACAGTCATAAGTGTGCTTGGAAAAGTCAAGGAGAGAAAACAATCTCAAACTCTCCACAACTCATCATTGTCTTTCTCCTGAAGTGTGCAGTGATGGGGTGTCAAACAAAGTCTTTGTCCTCAGTAGATCAGAGCTCCTTGGGTGTGTGCAGGAGGTGTCATTAAACTGTTTTCCTAAGATTGAGTAAACATCTTAGATTTCAGTCCATGTGGTCTTTGTCTCCACTACTCAACCCTTCTGTCACAGATGACATGTAAATGAGGCTGGCTGTATTCCAATAAAACTTTATTGACAAGGACAGGCAGTCGGCCAATTTAAATAAAAGTAGCACTAAATGATTACTATAAGACCAAAGATGTATCTTATGTGAACCTGTTTAACCTTCACGGCTTTTACAGCATACATTATGATCACCACATTGTGGCTGAGGAAGCTGAGCCTCAGATGGTGGGTAACCCGGTAGAGCAATAAAAAATGCATGCTTTTAAAAAAGGTCTGTGCAGCAGATGTGGACCTCATAGTAACTATGTATCCAGAGACAACTTTGAACTTTTGATCCACCAGGGTGCTGAGATTACAGGTGTGTGCCACCATGCCAAGTTCTTTGTGTGTCAAGGAGCAAACTGAAGGCTTCCTGCATGCCAGGAGAGCACCCTCAACTAAGCTGTATCTTGGGTCCCTAAAGGCTGCACTTCAAGCTACAGAGCTGGAATGAGGATATAGACCCCTTAATTTTGGTGTTCTGTTTTTTACCTCTAGACTCAAGGTCCTTCATGCAGGCTACAAGTAGAACCTCTGAGCACTTACAGCAGATGCTCTGGGAAAGTCTGTGTAGCACCCAAATTGTTGGCATTGCACCTGCAATTCTCCAGTCTTAAACTATAACCTGAGTCAGGAAATATTGCTCTAGTGCTGAAGAGTTCACCCTGGTGGTACAGATAAGGAAAAGCCAGCAGGATCAGCAGCTCAGCTACCACCCAAGCCCAGATCCACCCCCAAATCTACATCATCTGTGACTGTTGAGGTGTATAAAAACGCTGGGCCTGTGAATCCAAAGCTGCAGGATCTCCATGACACAGGGCAACAATGGGATAACTGGGAGGAGTCCCAGTTAGGTTCCAATATTGATGGTGTCACAGAAGCCAGAAACATCAAACCAGACCAATGACTCGTTGCAATGAGCTAGTGAAGATGTGTGGACAGTGGGATGTACTATGAGACACTCTGTGACATACTGCAGTTTCCATGATGATTTGTCCTCTAAGCTTTGTTTTGTTTTGTTTATTTCGTTTGTGTAATTTTTATTTCGGAGGACATTTACAACAGTGGAGGGTGGATATAAGGTGTCAGGAAAATGTGTGGGGTGCATGATGTGAAACTCACAAAGAATCAACAAAAATAATTTTAAAAAAAGAAACACCGCTCTAAGCTAGCATGTGTTAATTGTGGGTTCAAAGAAAACAAGAACATGAGGAAGAGGAGGGATCTGAGGAGGGAGTGGTGGAGGGAGGGGAAGGTGAGACCAAGATATTAGTGGCATACAAACACATGCTTCTTTAAAAAGAAAATCAATGTATGAAATCCTTAACATTTATAAAACCTATAAAATGGAAAAGCTGTGTGAATAGTTGTTGTATATAAGGGTTTTTGAGAGTGCTCTTACCAGATGTTACCTTTATGATAATCAAGCATATATCCGGAGAACATTCATTACTTGAATGGAACTCCAAAAAGGAAGAGACTAAAGTCCTGTACATTAACACGTTTGGTGCTAGTGCTGGTTAACAAAAATAAATTTAAAACCTCTGCAATTACAGTATGGATGAGGAAGCACATCTTCATCAACCTAACTTAGGTCTCATCATCCTCCGTGTTGCTGGCTGTCCCTACGAGGCCATGGTAAGATTGGAAGAACACGAGCTTGCAGCAGCACCTGCTCTGAGGACTTCAGTGCGCCACCTTCTTTCTGCATAAGAGGCAATTTTCACACAAACATCTTGGGAATGGAAGCAACTCCTGGTTGGTCCTTCCTTGTTCCTTGTGAATGAGTAGAGTGGAGGAGGAAGTAAATTGCTTCTGTGGCTGTCACTGACTCTAGATAGGTCAGCTTTGTCTCCAGATAAAAATGAATTAAAGCCTGCCACCATTAAATACTTGTTACCATGAGCTGAGCCTTTTAAGACTTTAGGTTTCTCATTTAAATAGAATGTGGGGGGAAAGAGGCAGATCTAAAGACAAGAGTAAGGGGACATGTAGTACTCATGTCTTTCTTATAGTAACTAAGTCTTAAAAAAGAAAATATACAGAATGCTCAGTTAGTTTTCAATAACCAAGGAATAATTTTTGAGAGCAATAGGTTCTAAATGCTACACAGACATATTTATCCTAAAGTGATTACTTGCTTATCTAAAACCTAAATCTACACAGGCACCTCTTCTTTCCATCCTTGCCTTCTTACAGCTAGCTCTTGGGCCCTAAGATAAAGGCACACTTTGAGTTCCTTTCCATTTGGGCACGGAACACACTCCTATGGTGAGAGGCCCAACTGTGGGCACTATAAAAAGAATCTCCATCTCCCATCCTGTGTGTTGAGGACAATGAGACAGCATTTGAGGTGCTTTGTTGTAGAAGCAATACAGTGGGAAATCCTTCGTGGGGATTTGTGGGCCTTTCTAGAATCTCTTACCATGGGCTGTTGCAAACTTTCTGTCTGGTATAATTTTACTATTGTATACACCAGTGTCACCAAACACTAAGAGGCCTTTGAAGCAAATCTGTCAACATGATTTTGCACTTTGGGGTAGAGATGACAAAGTGTGATAAGCTGGGGTGCTGAGGAACAACTGGAATGTATTTCCCACTGGTATGGGGGCTAGGCAGTCCAAGACAAGCACTCCAGCAAAACTACCTGGTGAGTGGCTGTCCCCTGGTGTCTTGGTGGTGGCTATTTACTGTGTCCTCATAGGAGAGAAGGAAGCAAGTCAGCTTCCTTGGGTTCTTTTTGTGCTTAATGAACCTCCTTCTAAAAGCTTTACTTTCATGACTTAGTTACCCCTCCCAACACCTCCAAAGAGCAAGATTTAACATACAAATAACCTAGTCACTTTTCCCACACCTTCAAATAATAGCACCTAAGGCATTAAGAATTAACATACAAATTTTGGGCAAATGCAAACATTCTATTTATAGCTCAACTCCCTTGGGGCAAATAAAGTTTCTTGGGTACACCTACTGCAATGTATCTGAGAATGTCTTGGGTTAGCATTGATCTCTCATCAATAACTAACATGAGATGAGTCTTCTTCATTTCTCAAAAATATCTGGTGTCTTCATTTCTCAGCTGCAATTGGATAACAATGGCACTGGCTTCTAGGTCTACGGAGGATTCCATCAGACCACCACAAGTGTTCAGAAGACATGTAGCGTGTGCACAATACATACTTCATGTAGTTGTCAGGGGCAGGGAGATGTCCAAAGAGAACCAGTTTCCCCTCCTACAAAGCTGCCGAGACACACCATGCACGTGACATCATTTCACCAAAGAACTGAACAAAGGAATCAAACTCAGCCTCTAGTCTCTGTCCAAGAAAGAAGAGACTGTGGATCACTCTGACAGGTTCCAAGCTTCTTGCCAAGGGCCCTGTGGTACACTTAGATACAAGCTGGAACTATGGGTTTTGGTTAGAAGTGCCAACTTTACCTAGAAGAAAATCTAAGGGAAAAAACAGTCAGGTTTTTTTTTCTGCCACATTTTGCTCTGCAGTATGAACCACATAAAGCACTGTCCCTTCTTGCTAGAAACAAGCCAGCTTCTGAGATACCTTGTCTGGCCTCAGTGGGAGAGGATGTACTTAGTTCTGATTGACATGAGGTGCAAAAGTGGGTTAGGGGCTTCCCCTTCTCTAAGGAGATGGGATGTGGGGGAGGGGCATGAGGGACAGGAGAGAAGGGCTTGGGATCAGACTGTAAAGTTATTAAATAAATAAATGAATGAAAAAATAACAAAAACTAAAAAAAGAATGGAAGAAAGAAAGAAAGAAAGAAAGAAAGAAAGAAAGAAAGAAAGAAAGAAAGAAAGAAAGAAAGAGAAAGTTGTGAGGTCTGCTCCTTAGGCTTCATGGAACCAAGAACTCATATCATCATGTGTCTAGGAATAGCTCGTATAGGTAAAAGTTATATTATATTCTTCTGCCTTCTAATATTCAGAATAAATATTGCTGACATTTATCCTGTAGATGGGAGGAAATAAAAGTCCATTTTATTAGGGAAAAAAAGACATATTCTAGAAGCCTTTACTTATTTTATCCTACAGCAGCTGTTCCTCATTGGGAGCGGCCCAACATCTGAATCATCCCTCCCTTCTGTATCTTCTTCGTTCACATTTGCTCAGTACACACCTGCATCAGGGGTTGTTTTGGGTTGAAAGTAAGGAAAACAGAAGAGCTCAGGTCTTAGCGGGGAAATCCAGACTCTGAGCAGTGTCGGTATTATATTCTATGCCGTAAAACGCAAGAGCTATGGGAAAAGGAGTGGAGCAGACAACAGGTAAGGCTGCCTCATCCAAGAGTTTTCCTACAGAGGTAGAGGGCTGCGTGTCTGTCCTTTGCTTCTCCAGGGCTTAGAACCTGAGCAGAGGTGAACACATAGCCACCTTCAAAGTTGCTTCCTCAGCTGAGGCTGAATTCTCACACAACTGCAGAATGTCAAGTATCCAAGACAACCACCTCCATGGCGACACCCTCGGCTGCCTAGACCTGAGGTCAAGTCCCCAGCCAGGCTTCCTCGCCTTCTCTTTTTTTCTACTTGTTTTCTCACCCAGAGACCCATTTCTGACTTAATTTCACTGGCATCCTTTCTGTCATTTTGTGTACAATGAGTAGTTCCAAGCAGTATGCTTCTGGTAGTTAAAGACTTAGCTGGAATATATGTGTTATACCACTCTCACACATCCAGCTTTACCAAAACCATCCAGAGAAACATCCCCAGAACATAAGTCCCCCCTCTCTCAGAATACCTCCCCAGGGAGATTATATAGGAAATGAAACAGATATCAGCTGCCATTTGTTCTGAGTAAGAGGTAGCAGAGACAAAAGAAAAAGTATGTCTCAGCTGCTTTAGTCTGGACACAAATAAACAGAAACCAGGAAGATAGATTTCAAGAGACAGGCCAGGATGCTTGGAGCTTTTTGTGCCTCAGTAACCAATTATCATATGCAAACTGATGAGGGAATAATTCTGTGAATCCTCTCATCCCAAAGAATCACGATTATGCATGGTTTTTCTCCCTTCACAAAATACACACAGAAGGCAGCTCTCCAAAAAGGGGTCTGTGCAGTGAGGAACAGACTTAATTTCTTCCCTTCACAGGCCTTCACACCAGGTGAATATTGGTTACACTTTCTCATGCTTGGAGCCATCATTTCTGATATGAATTTCCGCCTTGTCTCTGTGGGTATATTGACGCTTGGCAGAGAGGCGTCTTCTAATTACAAGCCCTGAATTAACATTCCCAATCCTAGCATCCTTGGGAAAGGATAGCAAGTGTCCACTCTGAGAATGACCCAGAAAGTAGAGGAAGGCTAGGATCCAAACTGCTGTGGAGGACGCCAGGGCCTGGTACTTTGGGTTCTCAGGTTAATTACTGATGTAGCCTCAGGAGGGGACATTAACCCCCTGGCACTTCCAGATCAGCCTTTGCACTGAGCACCTGCTCCTGTGTCCAGAGCAGAAACAGCCTCAAGAAGACATCTACAGATATGTGTCTTTTTGTTTTGCTTTTTATTTATCATTTATTACAATTTATTCAATTGAATCCTAGCTGTGGTGCTCTCCCTCATCTCCTCCCAATCCCACCCTCCCTCCCTCTTCTCCTTGTATGCCCTTCCCCTAGTCCACTCCTCCCCTTCTATTTGACCCTAGCCTATCAGGTCTCATCAGGACTGGCTGCATTGTCTTCCTCTGTGGCCTGGCAAGGCTGTACTCCCCCCCCAACCTGGGGTCAGTGATAAGAGAGCCTGCCACTGAGTTCATGCCAAACAAATTAAGGGGGAGACAGAAAGACCAGGAGGGAACAGCAGCTTCAAAAGGAGACTGACAGATCCATAAAAACTGAGCCCTGGGGACCCTGAATAGAAGGATACCCCAACCAAGGACAATGCATGGAGAGGACCTAAAACCCTGGCTCAGATGTAGCCCATATACTCAGTCTCCGAGTGGGCTACAGATATTTGGAGTGAGCAGCCTTGCAGCAGGCAGAGGAAGCTACATGAAAGACACGATTGGGGCTTGGCAGACTTCTACTGCAGTCTGCATCTATGAATTGAGGTGAACTTCTTGTTAAGTCATCATGTGTGTGTATGTGTGTGTGTGTGTGCACACGTGTGCGTGCCTGAGATCATGTGTGCATTGCTACAAGGACCAGCATAGGATGACTGTTCATGTTTTGTTCTGCTTTTGTGAGAAAATACTCTAACCAAAATCAGGGCAGACTTGGTTGACTTGGCTCCCACTTCCCAGTCACACACAGTCCATCACTGAAGCTGAAACTTAAAGCAGAAAGCATGTAGTAATGCTACTCACTGGCTGACTCACAGTCCCATGCTCCTCAGCTACCTTTTTTTTTTAATAGCCAGACCACATTCCCAGGGATCAGTGCTGTCCACAGTAGACCAGGCCCTTCTACATTATTTGACAATCAAGACAAACCTGATCTAGGTAAGCCATCAGTTGAGATTTGCTTCTCAGGGGAGACTTTTCTGTGTCAGGTTGGTGGCTACAGCTAACCACAGCAATGGCCAAAAGAGCTATGATTTGTACTTTAACAAAAAAGAGAAAGAAATAACCCATGTAGCCTGCTAAAGCCTCTAGTTCAGTCTTTCACCTATTGAGAAAGTGCTGCCTGTGTCACAGGGAACTGTCAGCCCTTCGTCTGCCTTGCCAAAACCAGCCTGCCAAAGAAGGCTGAAGCAATTCTCCACATGGTTCCTCTATAAATATCTTCTCCCCACACCACACACATTTTGAGCCTTCTTTACATTCTCAGCCTTCAGTGACCTTGCTGAAGGTCATGGACCAGCCCCACCATGTGATCTTTGTAGGTTTCTTTGCCTGCATGCTTTCCTCATCTTCAGCACCTTCATCACAAGTCCTTTTTCATGCCTTTTTTCATCAGACCCATCTCACAGGTCTTAGGGCAAACACTGTGTCTACAGGGAAACCTGATTGGATGAGTTGTGAGGTTAAAATTGCCGAACTCTCCGCATGTATTGGTGTTAGTATTCTCTAGCAAAGAAAGTAGAAAATCTACCAAGAGCCTGAAAAAGATGGCAAGTTCTTTGATCTGTTTTGCAGGGCTTTTTTAAAAGGTTTTAGCAAATGTTTCAGATTCATGTAAAAATTCAAAGGTTATTTATTTAGTGATAGGTATACAGTGGGAAGAAGAGTGACGGGACCCGGAAAGGAAGTAAACAAATACCAACACTAACTGAGTAGGGATCAGTTGCATACTCCACCCAATGGAACACTATTTGGCCATGGAAAAGGATGGTGTGTATGTGTCATCATTAGCATCATGTATTGTTAACTTTAAAAACATATCACAGAATAGAGTTACATACTCAGTATTGCTCCATCTTATCTTCAGCAGAAACTCAAGTGTGTTCTTTGACTTCTGTATCACCTGACTTTTCTATATCAAATTTAGCAAAAGGGCTTGATCCTGAGGGAACACCAATTTTGGCACACCCAGTTATTTCAGTGAATTTTCCTCTCTGTTTCTTTATTTTCCCTTAATGTAGAGGAAGAAAATTTCATGACTAGAGTTAATGACAGGAAAGTGGTGCTATCCACAGAGAGGGAGAAACCAGAACCTAATCCTCCTTTTCAGGTCCTCCACTTTGACCTGTAACTCAGCCTGGATGATTCCTCCTTTAGTGTCCTCTCTCCTTCCTACACAGGGTCCAATGTCACACCAAATTTCAGTGAAATCAGACCAGGAAGGAAACATGAAACAGTGCAACTTCAAAGTAAGAGGTACCCCATCCTTCAAGCTCACTGGTAGTCCTCCCAGCTCACAAGACAGGAGGCACCCTGGTTGTTTTCACAGGATCTCTGTCAGATATGTTATCAAGACAAATAAATATATAAATACATAAATAAAAAGCCACAGCATAGCCAGAACAAAATGGAGAAAAAAATGTACGTTTGTGCAAGCTGAAAGACCACCCTCTACAGACGAATCCAAATACATCAATAAGCCAGCTCCAGACACACACTATAGAGAGAACTGATAGTCACTGATATTACCATTGATAGCTATTCATCTGAGACTTTTGTTCAGAAAAGACAATTGCTTGGTCCTGTTACATAATCAAAATCAAGAGAATGTGCAAAGAATGGGAGGGGATGTTCTCAGCTGAGGCTCAGACAAAGGGGCTGGAGGAAAATGAGGTGAGGGGCATTTTCTAGAGACCTACTGAGACTCACAAAGAGAGAAGAGGGGCTGGGCTGGCTCCTTTCAGACATCATTGTTCTCACAGCACTCTGTTCTGCAGATACATTTCTGATTTGAAAGAGTCAGGCAGAGACCCTTTAGGAGGGACATTTTACAATAGTCTCTGCTTTCTTCTCTGAAGAGATTTTTGGTCTTAGTTGAATCCTTAAAATGCATAAAAATCACAGAATTTAACCCTTGAAAGCAGGGACTGTGCAGTCCCAGGGCTTGGGTTTGAGGTCCACTGCCATCCTAACAAGACCCAGTGACACTGAGCAACCATCTGACACACTGAAGCAGCTGTTTGCATGTGTGGAGTGAGAGGACTCCACCTCATGGGCATGAGTGACTGTGATGCTGAAATCCCACAGCTGAGCAGGAACGGAGACACTGGAGCATCGCCACCAGGAGAATTAACAAAGCAGGCACCGCTGAAAGCATGGCCAAGGCGATCCCAGCCCCTTGCAGCATACTTAGAAGTCTAGATATGTGCTGACAAAGATGTTTAACAAAAAATCAAAATTCTAAATAAAGGATCCAAATTATATTTGCACAGCTTGGCATCAATTACTTCATGATGGCAAAGATAAGAAACCCAACAAGACGTTTGGGACAAGGGCATTGGATACATTCGCAGGGTATTACAGCCACCACCATTATAATGTTTTCACCACCTCAAAATGAAAAGTCCTGCAGCCCCTTTATACTAACTGCCTCCTAGTCCTCCTCTTTCCTAGCTCGTGCTTTCTGTCCTATGGGCTTTCTGGTTCTTATAGTTAACGTAAGTGGACTCACTCTGCATGTGTCTGTCCCTGACTTAGTTAATTTAGCACAAGGTTTTTAAGGTTCATCCGGGTTGTCACATGTCACAGTACTTTAGTCCTTTTTGTGGCTATGTAATATTCCATTACGTGGATAAACCACTTTGCATTCACCTGACCACTTACAGAATATCTGAGTTGTTTCTTTCCAATTCGGGCCATTGTAAATGGTGCTGCTATGAGCATTTGAGGTTATGTTTGAGCACCTGTTTTTAGTTCTTTGGGTTACGTATCTGGAAGTAGAAATGATAGTTATCTGACCATTTTGTCCAGCCTTTGAGGATTCATCTAACATAACTTTAACAACTATGAGAGCAATAGAGTCTATCCTTTCAGAAAGATCCATAAGATGACTATATGGTCTGATTGATCCATCTTTGATCACATGCTCATTCCTGAAATAGCTGCTGAGGGCAAAAAGGCGGAATCATCTTCTTCAAATGGCACCCACTGACAAAACTGATCAGAAATCAAAATAGTGGCCTGTAGAGGTGGCTCAGCCAGAAAAATGTGTGATGTGCAATCATGAGGACCTGAATTCAGGTCCCTGGCATCTGTACCTGTCCTAGCCAGGTACAGCAAGGTGCAACTGTAATCCCCAAAGCAGAGAGACAGAGCCAGGTGGACCCTGCAACTAGTCTAGCCAAAAAGGTGGATCCTATGTTCAGTGAGAGACATTGCTCCAAAAAATAAGGTGAGAGCCTTTGAGGAAGATTTCCAGTGTTGACCCCTTCCCTTCACATGTACACCCACATGCAAACATGTGTGACACAAGAACACAGGAGCACACATATAAAACACTTGAACACACTCACACTTAATAAAAGTGTGGTCCCAGGAGAAGAATGAAGAGGACATGAAAGATGATAATAAGCAATGTCTACTTCACCAACAAAGCAACAAGGTAACTGCTCTTGACAGTGTTACTTGAGTGTGTGCCCAGCATCAGCTGAAGAGTTGACATTTGACTTCACAGAGAGAACCAGTCATCCCCAAAGCACAGATGAGAAAACTGAGGCCAAGAAAGCTTCAGCACCATGAGAAGATGGTTGAGCATGGATTTGAACCTACACATCTCCAATGCTAAAGCTCCAGACATTTCTTCTGTCTCAAGCTGGTATTTTGCTGAGTAGCAGGCATGAGACATGAAATAATCTCATTATTCACTGTCCTGGGTACCAAAACCTGCACACACAGTCGTATGCAGTCCCCTGGTGGCAATGGTTAAAGACCCGCAGCCCTCTCCCTCCCAGTTTAAGGCATATTAAACTAAAACAAGATATTATTTTTCCTCATCAAAACCAAGGACTATACCCCTCACCAGACAACAGATCTCTGGATGTGGTCAGAGCTCCTGCAGCTCACCAGTGCCTCCTGCATGGCCAGGTGGAGTTAATGCTCTCAAACAGTACAAGGCATACACCCAGCCTCTCTGCTCCTTCAAAAGAGAGATTTTGCACCGTTAGTCCGCACTACTTCTCTTGATTAGCAAAACATCTGATGAGATTTAGTGCCACAGTTGATCAGAAATTGCTTGGGCCTGACACGTCCATGCTCAGCTCAGTTGCTAAAATGGTGCCTTGTCTCCCTCCTCTGTCTGAGCTTGGAACAGGAAAAGAAAAACAAAACAAAACACCTTACAGTGTCAATCTCTTAATAGGACTGCAGTTTTTTCCTGCACATTGCATCTCAGGAGATTGTTGTCATTTGTCTTCTGCAAATAACAGTCCTGATCTCTGGGCTCCCTGGTTGCTGAGGGAGAAATGTTACTACACAGCTTGTCTCCAGTGATGCTTCATAATTATAGTAGAACTCCAATGCTAATAGAGCTGTCTGGCCAAAGACATCCCAAAAACCCAATGCCAAAAACCCATGGCTCATAGTTCCCCATTCTGACTTTGCATGCATTACTCTTATGAATGCTTGTTCATGCATGCACAAAAGTAGCCATTGTGGTTGGTGCAATACCTCAGTCAGTAAAATGTTTATCTGCCAAACATGAGGACCTGCATTTGATACCCAGAACCTACTTTAAAAGACATGGTGGTAGATGCTTGTCACTACTGGAGAAGTAGAGAGAAGACAAAACTTGGCCCTACAGGACAGCTGGTGTAGCCTAGTTAGTGAGCTGTAGACCAATGAAATACCCTGTCCCAAAGGAGGGCACCTGAGGTTGTCCACCAATGTTCTCATATGCCAAATGACACACAACTCAGGACCAAGGTAGCACCATCCACTGGATGGTGGGCTGGGTCTTCCACATCAATCATTAAACAAGAAGATGCCCCCACAGACTTGCCTACAGGCCACTTGGAGGGCTTTTACTCAGTTGTGATTCTCTTTTTTCAGATGACCTGAGCTGGTGTCAAGTTGACAAAAAAGCGGCCAGCACAGGCAGGGCTTGGCTGCATCTCCACTTGGCAGCTGTGAGCTTCTTTGTCATGCTGAACTCTTCTTACTTTTTCACTTTTTTTCTCATTTTGACTCAGGACCCTGGGCCTCGTGCTTATGCTTATTTATGCTAACTTTTTTTTTAATTTTTTATTAATTACACTTTATTCATTCTGTATCCCCCCATAGGCCCCTCCCTCCTCCCCTCCCGATCCCACCCTCCCTCCCCTTTCTGCATGCTTGCCACTCCCCAAGTCCACTGATAGGGAAGGTTCTCCTCTCCTTTCTGATCTTAGTCTATCAGTTCACATCAAAAGTGGCTGCATTGTCCTCTACTGTGGCCTGGTAAGGCTGCTCCCCCCCCAGGGGGAGGCTTTAAGGAAATAGATTTGTAGAGGACAAACCAAATGACTTGCAGCGTTCCTTACACATCACTCCCTCCAACCACCGCTCTGTCCCTACCACCTGGCCATGTGTTGTGCATCCCTGAGGACCCTCCAAACAATGGCTCCTGTGGCCCACAGAAAATAAAAGCCCTTCCGCTCCGAAAATCATTCTGCTCACATGAGGAGCTCAGGCAAGCAGAAACATCAGGGTGATCAGTTATTAAGAGAGCCGTGAGCCTCTTTCAGGATAGCATCCTGACCTGACCTGAACCATGAAACAACTATTCAGGTGGCTGTCCATGTGCTGAGAGTCCCCTGCGGGGACAAGATGAGTGCCTCTCACCACACTGGCCCTCAGCCACCTGCGTGCAGCCACACTGGTTCTACTCACACAATCTCACCCTGACAGCCCAAATACCTGAGGGGCCTCTCCGCAGTTTCTCCACCGGGCAATGGACTTGGGAGCAGCAGTAACGTTTTTGCTGTGCAGTCTGGGTTTGAAGGCCAGCTCTAGCACGAGGAGAAGGCTTCCTAGGAGGCAGAGCCTGCTCAGCAGGTAAGCCCACTTGCCGTTCCAGTCTGACGAATCCCAACCCAGTGAAAAGAGAAAGGAGAGAGTCGTGTCCACAGAGCTGCCCTCTGACCTCCACCCACACATCTGTACACACAGAGAAATAATATTTCTAAAGCTACTTGATGCCCACGGGACCTGGAGGTACCGCGTGCTACAATGTAGCACGCTCCCTGGCATTTCTAAGTTCTCAACTAATTCAGCTCTTTATTATGATGATTATGTCTTGGCTTCCTAACTACTCAGGAAGTATTTAAAGCAATGGACTGAATACCACCCTTAACTACACCCGAAACTGGCTGGAGACCAAGAGGACAGCACAAGCTCTGCAGTAATTCACCATGAACTTGCACAGGCTGCGTTTTGTGGCACTAAGCATTCAGCCCTTCTGAGACTCTTTCTCCTAATTTGTG
Source organism: Meriones unguiculatus (assembly GCF_030254825.1). NCBI lineage: Eukaryota > Metazoa > Chordata > Mammalia > Rodentia > Muridae > Meriones > Meriones unguiculatus. The sequence goes on from NC_083359.1 coordinate 50,374,258, forward strand.
GTCAGGGTTTAGCAGAGTTATCTGTGTACCTATGTATAGTGTGCATTAAAATGGGTGATAAACAGCAGGCAGTTTACTAATAAACAAGGTCTGGCCTGTGCTCCTATATGTCTGACAGTTCCTAAGAGTCAAGAGTACATTTTCAAGTGTGTCTGCATGTATGTGTGCTTGATGTGTGTGTATGACTACAAGTGTCTGAATACCACATCATGTGTGCAGTCAGAGATCAGCTTTGGGCATCCATCCTGACCTCCCATTTTGATTGAGACAGGGATTCCTATTTGCTTCTGGGAAGCCTAGACTAGCTGGCCCAGGGGCTTCCACGCTTTTCCTGTTCCCACTTCCCATCTCTGCACAGGAACACTGGTATCACAGATGCCCACTACCATGTCCGGCTTTATAGGAGTTCCGTCCTCCTGTTTATGTTAACAAGCAAACTCTAAGCCATTTCACCCACCTGAGTGAAATTTAAGGACAGTGTGTGTGTGTGCTTGGTTCTTCCCTGTGGGAGGGATATTTCTGCAAAAATATTTGATGGTATTCCTCTGATCAGTTACTTTAGGTGATTATATCCCTGCACACACTGATCTCACTGAGCAACAGGGATTGCAGAGGTCAAAATAGGGCTCAAGACTATAAATTATTCTAACGGGGGACCTGGTGTGATCATTACATTTGATGCCCAATATGTTGAATTTGCCTCGTACCTCTGTTCACTTGCACAGTTTTGGAGAAATTTGGGGATTGTTGGCATCGTTCTCTCCTGACGCATTCTCTCTGGCATGTAATCTTTCGGAAGTTCAAGGGAGACCTGTCCTTTGCATTTCCTCATTCTAAATGAATCTCAGTTAGGAGCAGGTGGGATATGGGATATGGCAAGAAAAATGAAGGAAACATTATCACTTCTTGGCCAATGAGATGCCAAGTGCAAAGCTGCTAGAAAGAGTGTGCATTGGGGTCCAGTGCCCTAAACAATGAACTTCCTGAAAGCTTTAAGTGGGTAAAGTTCAGAGCAGGGTCACACTGGTCACTCTGCTCTCCTGAAAATAAAATTAGTCTCTAGGAATCATGGTGCCTCTGTCTGCACAGAATCTGCTGCTCACTCAGAGGTCTCACCTAAGCAAGAATGCAGTGAAGAAACCTAACATTTCAATGTCCTAGACAGGAGGAAGTGTCCCTCCAACTGTCTTCCTCATTCCATGTGAATAGCAGAAAGCAAGAAAACATGTTCTGGCTGAGTGGTACTGGGCCCAAGTTTGCTTCTATGTAGGAAGAAGCATGGAATAAAGACAATGAAAGGAATTTAGCAACAAGGTTAAATGAAAGAAAAAGTGTTCACATCCTGGCACCACAATATCTGACGTGGTCAGGACACACATTTCTTCATAGCCCAGGTTCTGCCCTGAAAGTTGGGGACAGTAGCACAGTAGCACAGAACTGTGAAGATGTCTAACTACACAGTCTATACAAGTGCACATGTTGGGGCCAGAAAACAATGCATGTCTTCAAAAGTCCGTATGTGAACACTGGGGATATGATAGGTATGAAGTTGATTGCAGCTCTATGAAATAGAGATCTCTCCTTCCTGCTCCTCTCCCTTTCCTCCGCCCCCACCTTCTCATCTGTTTTTAATTCTGAGAAAACTGAGACGTGAAGAAGAAAATGAGGCAAAGCTGTGAGATGCACCTGTGTCTTAGCACTTGGAAGACAAAGGCTGGAGGACAATGAGGAAGCCAGCCTAGCCTGAGCTATGTAACAAGATCTTGTCTCAAGGGAAACAAACATATAAAAGGAATTTTCTTCATATTTTAAAGGAAATAAGTTGCAAATCCATGATTAAAAGTCAGGTTAGTCTGATCAAATAGCCTCAGCTAATTTTTACCATTTATTAATGCAAAAATCCTTGTGTCCTTGTTGATCACTGAGCCCAGATGTACAACCCTTACTGAAGATAGATTTGATTCAGTCAGTCCAGTGAGCCAAAGTGAGAGATGTTCTGACCTCCTCAAAGTTGCAAAACAGAGGCAATTATTTAAAAATTGCAAGTCCCACCTTATATAACCAAATGACTTTAGGGCACAAGTGCAAAATCCAACCCACTCAAGAATAATACTTTCATGTTTCTCAAACTGCAAGTGTAAAATTATATTTTTTTCATAGTTAATATCCCAGAGGATAAGGTTTATAGACCGGTGACTTTGTGTACCTTTCACTGGACAGCTTTGAAGAAAAGGAAGAGATTGAGCTTAAGCTGATCACTTACTGTCAAGTCCTGTGCCAAAGGTTTACAAATCTTATCACTTCATCCACCAGTAACACTGAAAGGAAGGACTTAGTAGCTCTGCTTTGCCAGGATGACAGTTGGGGACAGAGAAGTTAAATGGCTTACCTAAGATCACTCATCAAAACTCAAGTTTGTCTAAACTCAATGAACCTCAGAGACACCATTCATACAGTGTGTGATGGGATTTGTACCCTGGATATGTCCCAAAAGTACTTCTCAACATCCTATCAGGACTTCTGGAAATGGCTGTGCCCTAGAGAAGCTAAAATTAATGATGTTGGTGTGGTTATAGGGAGTAGGCTGGGAATAAGGGCTCAGAACTGGAGGCCCTTTCCCAGAACAACACCCCTGCCCCATCCTCAGACCCTGGTTGGCAGTTCTGAGCAAAGCTGGAGCTTTGGTCTCACCCTGTTAAGCACTGTGTTCCGCCCCGCCCCCGCTCCAGTCGCTCCCCGGCCGGACCCCAGCCAGAGTAGAGGATCTCCTCACTGTGGTCTTCACACCCTTGGAAATTACATTTTCAATATGAACTTTAATTATGTGAGAAGAAACATGCATGGGAAAAAGTCACACCTGATGATTCTCCATGCAGAAGACAGACTCCAGTGGCACGACAGGACCTTTTGCTGAAGTTTGGGATGATAGCAAAATTGCAGGTGTATAAATTACACTGTGCCAGAGGAGATGCTGTGTCAGCACATTTTTGCATAAACCTGTGACTTATTAAGTTAGCTTCAGAAATCAGTTCTAGGATAAGACCATGCTTATAAAATACCATTTTTACTTTTGCATTCTTTAACAAGTCAGTTCTTCCCAGAAGTTGCCAAAGTAAAACACTTACATTTTTAATTAAAGCAACTTTTTATATATGTAATAATTCTGAGGTAACCCCTTCCATACTGGGAACTTTCAAGAGTGTTTTTAGGAGAAAAACATATTAAATGATCAATCAGGCAAAGCTCTACTTCTACCCAGAAATTAGAAAGTTAAAAGGAGCTTTATTCCCACCCCAAGGACCAAAGGGACTATACAGTTCAAAGTTACAACTTTTCTTAACTGCGTCCAAACGCTGAGGGTCATGGGGAAGACTATGTATTTCATCTAAAATGGTGGCCAGAAGCCACACTCAGCCTTTGAGTATGTGGCATGTGGCTGTGACTCAGGAAGTAAATATTTAATTATATATCATAGTCAAATACTTATAATCAAATCAACTTATATAACACATGTAATAAGGGTATACCACATTGGGTAGCACAATTACAGAACAATACCCCTAATGAACATGGACATAAATGTACCAAACATATCTGTAAATGATATTCACTAGTTTATAAGGCTAAAACGCCATGATCATATCAGGCTTATCCAACAAAATGCAAGGTTGCCTCAAAAACCAAAAATCAACCAATGTGCCAGGCAGAACAGCACATGCCTTTAACCTCACATCTAGGAGGTGGAGTCAGAATGACCCTGGCCAATCCTGACTCTCACCACATCCTTCCATAAGAAGGAAAATCTATAGGTGCCTATCAATGGATTCAGAAGAAGAAAAGAGACAAATTCCTTAGAATCCATCACAGAAAGTTAGTAAGAAAACTTTTGAACTTAAAGGACATCTATAGGTCATGAGCTATAGGTCACATCATGTTTAATACATAAAGTCGGAACACTTGACATCTAAGAGGAGGAAGGAGGACACAGAAAAGAAGAGTTTCCACTCTCATCAATCCTAGCCAACATGTGGTTAGAGGTCCTAGCAAAAGCAATAAATCAAAAAGGGAGAGATTAAATCTATGCAGATTCTTCTGCATAATCAATGTCTCTTTTATTCTAGTGCCTGTAAAATATCATGAAACTTTGACTCAAAACTCCAAGTCGAACAAACAGCCCCGTAGTTATATAACAGCCCTGACATACAAATGCCTCCCAACCCCAGCTATGCCGCTCTCTGGCTTTGCAACTCTGTTAGTATATCGGGGACTACTATGACAAAGTGCCACCAGCTGGGTGACTCACACCAGAAACTTCTCATCTTATGCTCCTGAAGGCGAATTCCAAAGTCAAGGTTTGACAGCAGTGTCAATCTATCACAGGCATCTCACCTGGCTGTGAAAAGCTAGAGGCCATCTTCAGGTTCTTTTGCTTGTGGAAGCACCAGACTAGGCTCTGCCTTCTCGTGCATCCCTGTATGTCCCTCTCCATAAGCTAGTTATATCTGCAATGACCCTATTTTCCAATAAGTTCACTTTCTGGAATATTTGATGTTATTGCTTCAATAGGCAGTTGCTTTCTTTTATCTGTGCCTCAGTTCATTCACCCATCAGTTGGGACTATAATTGTGAGGATTAACATAGTGAGCCTATAAAAGTCACCTAGACCAGTCACTCTCACCTGAGTACAGACTGTCACCTGTTCTTTCTACACAGATGACAAATTAAGAACGGATTCTATACTTTTAAAACATTGAAGGAAACTAAAAGAAGGACTAGAAAAATGACTCAAGCAGAAAAGGACTTGCCTTGCAAACCTGACAACCTGAATTCAACCCCAGGGACCCACACGAAGGTGGAGAAAGAGAACTGAACACATAAAGTCCTTTGTCCATTGACTTCCATACTCACACTGTGGCATGGAAACACACACACACACACACACACACACAATAATAATAATATATTTTTAAATCAAAAGAAAAATATTCCAAGATACACAAAACATGCAATTTAAATTTCAATGTCCATCAGTAAAGTTGTATTAGAACTCACCCACACCCTCTTGCTGATATACTGCTGCTGCTTTTGCCCTGAAGTGACTGAGTCAAATATTCATGGTTACTACAGAGACCACAGAGACACTAAAGCTGAAATTATCTACTGTATGGCTGTTTATAGAAAACGTTTGCTATCCACTGGTCTGTCATGGTTTGACTGTGAAATGTCCCCCATGTGTTTGAATGCTTTGTCCCTATTAGTGGTACTATTTGGGGAAGTTGTGGAGCCATTGGGAGGTAAAGTCTTGTTGGAAGAATGGGGTCATTGAGGGGTGGGACTTGAGGTTTTGCTCCCTGCCGCTTTCTTTTTCTCCAGTGTAAGGTCTTCAGGAGCTCCAGCTTCATGCTCCTACCATCACAGATCCACTTAATACCATGTTTTCCTCACATGGTTGACTGTATGCCCTGAAACTATGAGCCATAATAAATCTTCCTCCCCAAGTTGCTTTTGACACAAATTCTGTCACAGCATTGAGAAAAATTACTAATACAGTTACTTGGAATTTACTAAGAACTATATTAATATTAATATATTAATGATATGTTAATAGCATATGTTAATACTCATACATTAACTATACTGATACTCAGATATTAAAATTAACTACATAAGTATTCATGGTAACTGTGTTGCTGTTGCTTTGGCTTCATTTTTCTCTTTTCACTTACAGAAAGGCTCAACTGCTCTGCAATGATTTTTATATCAAGGAAAATCCTCAGCCCTGTGATGGGAATGGTGGCTGTGCCCATCCACAGCAAGATCTGTGATCCAGAGGGTTCCCATCCTCCCCAGCTCCTCCTCTGTGTTGAAAGGTTCCTCATTCCACTCCTTGCACTTTGCAGCTGCTCTCCTGGCTGAATCAAGTCCAGTCCAGTGAGTAGGCTTCTCTCCTGCTTGTCTCAGCAATTTTCTTTTCCCTCACTGCACAAGCTTCCAGTGGGTCCAAAGGTGAGCGGTTCCAAACATTGAATTATTTATATCTGAGAAACTCCAAGGGCTGTCTCTCTGTGTGTCATGTCAGCAGTTGGCATACACTTCTTCCTAGCCAAGCTGCTGCTTGCTTCTGAAAAATTGTAGGAAATTGAGTCGTGGAGGAAAAGAAGATCTTGGAATAGTTAATGAAATAAAGAATCACCTGAGAGAAGGGCCTCTGGGCATGACTGTGGGGAATCTTGATTACTGTAACTAAGAGGGAAAGAGCCAACACAGTTGGGGGCAGGAGCATTCCACAGGATCCCAGACTGTAAAGGCAGAAAGCTGTGTGAGCTGGAGCTTACTCTCTGCTTCCTGACTAAGGTTGGATGTGATCAGCATCTTTAGGTCTTTGCCCCCTTGACTGCTGGGAACCTTGAACTGTGAGTCAGCATAAACCCTTCTGTCGGAATATTTTATTATCACAGCAACAGGAAATAGGCCGAAGCAGACACTGTGCCCAGTTTGCCTCCCTTCTCTCAGTGGCATATAAAAACGGAATGAAGCTTTCTCTTTTCTTGGATGGCTTCTCAGGGGTACACAGTAGAAAGGGGGCAGAGAGAGATACAGGTGGATGTGACAGCAGTATGTGGGGGTGTTTGCCAAGGGGAAGGGACAGAATATATTTCTCCATATCAAGTCAGCAAATTGGCAGAAGTGGAGAAAAACTTCATGGTTCAGATGAGGAAAAGAGATACTTCTTTTTGTTTCAGTGGTTTGAAGCGTAGAGCTTGTCACTGCCAAAAAGACCACAGTTATTTTGGCTCGACATAGCCATGGCTTTGTATCAGTTGTCATTTTGTGCCCTCATTATCTTAAACCCCCTTTTTAAATTGTAGGGTTTAGGAATAAAACCAAGTTACAGACAGATTAAAGTCTTTAACTCTTAATTAAAGGTTTTCATTCAGCCATATGCATTCAGCCTCAGAATTTTTCATCCAGACTTCCCCACTGCCATGAAGAAAGAATGAGAAAAATCTAAAAATAAGTCAGTTGCATGCACAGTCCCTCTGAGGTCAGGCATTGTCCCCAAGGAGGACACAGCTGTTGTTATTTCTGTTGTGCCTCTCTGGACAGGGACATATTCTGATTGAAATCCAGTGGAAGAAAAGTACCAAAAAGGACCATAGTGTTGCTCCAAGTGGCCCCACATTCCAGAAAAAAAAAAAAAAAAAAAAAAAAAACCTCTCTTTCCTCTCCCCCATCTTCTTTCCACTAGTCCTTAACCCCTTTGGCTTTCTCTACCACACTCCTCAGCAGCATCTCAAGCTGCAGATACTGGGACCAATAACTTTGGCTCCAACACCTCCCTTCCTTTCACACCTCACAACCATTCATCCACAGTTTTGTTAGTTTTACACAGGAATAAGCATGTAACTTCTGGGGTGTGATGTAAAATTTGGCCCCTGCTCAGAAATAAGAATGTAAAAATGATGAAAACAGAGCATTTAAACCAAGGGCAAGGCCCGTCTGTGTGAGGAAGAAACTATATATGATTGCCAGGGTCATTACCCATGAAGCCAGCCTGTGACTACCCCAAGCCAGCCAGGCATCACACAACCTCCCTGACCACCCCAAGCCAGCCAGTTGTCACACAGCGTCCCTGACCACCTCCAGCCCAAGCAAGCATACATGTGCATGGCACCATTACACCTTGCTGTGTCTCCTTCCTGAAGTTTTTTTTTTCCTGCCATACATGCACACCGTATTTGCTCTCACTCCAAGCCTTATTCAGTCAGCAAACATTAACTGAGTGCAATTGATGTGCCAGATGTTTTCTGTGATAGTTAATCATGGCTGGCTGAGTGAGTATTTTCAGGAAGTATTAAGTTGGGAGGAAGTACCTTCCCCCTGAGTAGGCATCCCAGATGGGGACAGTGATCCGGCGTCTCTTTGACCAAATAAATCGTCTTATTGGCTGCTTTCTGCCTCTCTCTCTCTCTGAAAAATGCCTATTTTCCTAATATAACAAACAGTAATGCAGAGTTTACACTGCTGTCAAGCACATCTCTAACATCCCTGTAAAAGAAGAGTTGTTGTTTCTCCAACTGTATAAATGAAGAAGCCAACTGCACATACCCATCAGTTCATCATTATCATATTGATTTAGAGGGACTCTTTACACGTAAGTGTTATATGTTTTGTGTACATGGTATGGAAATACTCCCCTCACTGCAGTTAGTTACCCTTGTAATCTGCTTCCCATCCACCAGGCTTCAATCACTAACACAAATGAACATTTTATTTAGCCTTGTCTATCTCTTGTTGTACAAACAATTATCTCCATACTGTATCGTTAGCAACTTAAAATCACAAATGTTTATTATCATACCCATGTTCTAAGAGGCAAGGATGTAGGAACAGTTCAATTGAGTGGTTTAAGTCTTTCATAAAAGTTCAGGCAAGCTGCCAGACAGTTATTTCGAGACTTCATTGGATTGGAAAAATCTCCTTGTAAGCTCATTCATATGTTTGAAGCTTTCACAGTTGCCTTCTGTATAGGCTGTTCCTTAGAGTCACTCAGGATATAGGATCCAGCTTCCCTTCTTGGGTGCACAAGAGAAAGGGAGATAAAAGATTACTTGGGATGGGAACTTAATCCTTTCACAACCTAATATAACATGCCACCTATTCTGCCCTTTGCTGTTTGTCTCACACACACACTTACCCTGGTACAACGGGCAGGGAAGGAATACCCACAAAAGGAAGCAGGGATCATTTGGCGTGGTCTTAGAGCTAGGATACACTGCTCGTGCATTCTCATGCCCCATTAGTCACATGCTGTGGACACATAATCATTGTCTTAGTTTCATTTCTTTTGCAGGAATAAAAACCTACAACTGCACAGCCAAAGAAACACAACAGGAACCATGAATAATGTTACCCCCTAGGCATGGTGCCACCAACAGTGGCCAGGCTCTCCTACATCAGTTAACAGTTAAGACAAATCCCCACAGACATGCCCACAAGTCAACCTGATGTGAGTGATTCCCCAGTTGAAGCTTTCCTCTCAGATTACTCTATGCTGTGTCAAGTAGACGATTCAAACTAGCCCAGCAATCATGCTCCTCATAATAACCATCCCATAAACAATGAGTCACCTGTATGACAGAAGCCATGTAGGAGAATAGCAGAGCAGGTTGGATGATCATGCTGTGTCTCTTTGATGTTTGTACAATGGCAAAACATCTAATGATGCCTCTCTCAAAACTCAACTTGTCATTGAACAACACAGCACAAGCACATACACACATACAGAGAGAGAGAGAGAGAGAGAGAGAGAGAATCATTGTCTTAGTTTAGTTTCTTTTGTAGGAATAAAAACCTACAACTGCACAGCCAAAGAAGCACAACAGGAACCATGAATAATGAGAGAGAGAGAGAAGAGAGAGAGAGAGAGAGAGAGAGAGAGAGAGAGAGAGAGAGAGATGTGAATGGCACCTTTAAAAAAGGAGAGACTTGGATTTAGAAACCTTAATCTCAGGGCTGGGTTGCCCAAACTAAAGAGTTGATGCCCAAGATTTTATTTTGCATGCAACATGAAAGCCTCCAGTTATTTAAAGCAGAGGGAATGGATGTTTAAAGAATGTTGAACAACTTAGAAAAGCTCCAAGATGGCTGCAATGTTGTGTATTTAAAGGCTACACAGACAGGCAAAATTCGGACAGTCCATCCTAAGAACATATCCAGTGAAGACATCATCATTCGCATTCTCAACACCACCAACACTGGACAGCTGCATGGTCACTAGATTTCAACCTACTGTCCTGTAGAAGAGAGAAGTGACTGTCTATGCTGTCAGCGCCCATCCTGCATGATCCTCCTTTGTCTGTGTGTGTGGGGGGGGTCTCATTCAAACTCTATGGTAGGAGCATTTGATTGGCAGAGCCATTTGATCAGTCACTTGTGGGTCTATGCCCTAGTGTCAAGGGTCACTGAGCCAACAGTCTCAGGTTGTGTGGGAAAAGCAGGTTATACATCATCTCACTAATGTAGGACTTCAGGCATCAAGCAGCCAAAAGGAAGCAGAAAATCTCCACTACATCTGTAAATGTGGCCTGTTGGAAACACAAGAGTCTAAGGAACCTGGAAAGTTTAGCCTCTCTGATCCCAGTTGCTTAGAGGAACATGGAAAATGAATGACCACCAGCAAGGCTCTGCCTCTCAGCCCCCCACCTCCCCTTTACTTTTCTCATCCTTGTGACTAAAACATCTGACAGAAGCCACTGGGAAGGAAGGTTTATTTTGACACCCAGTGGGGGGAAATGAAGCCTTAACAGGGAGGCAGCAGTGAAGGCAGGCCTAGCCATTCTGATGGGAACATGCTTCATGGCTGTGACCACAGGGAAAGCTGAGCTAGTCTTCAAAGGCCCCACCCCCAGTGACACACCTTCACCAGGCCCCACAACCTCCAGAGACAGTGCCACCTAGTGGGAACACGGTGTTCTAGCAGTCTGTTGGGAGTCTCTCACATCCAAACCATAGTGACTCCCAAGGCACATCAATGTCCGCGGTGTGGATTCCCTCAGCAATTTCGTGAAGACCTTGAACTTTTTCTTGGTATATTGTTTAGTAGATAAAGTAGGATATGTTGTATTACAAAGGAAATGGATTGTATCGAAATAAAGTTACATAAGTGTTAAATAAGCTTGTGACAGAGAAGTGTATATGCAATACACATCGCCCTTAATTAACACTCGGAAGACAAAAATGTAGCAATAGCTCTAACAACTACTACCTTCTCAACAACGTGATGAAAATAAAGGATGCCGGGAGGCACTACAGCAAATGTAATCAGGTATGGAAGCAGCTCTGTAGCTTCCACTGGTGACAACGGCAGGGACTAGGATTAGACAGGGCTCTGTTAGCCACACAGTGGTTTGCTGTCTAGATTTGCGTTGATGGAATTCTGAAAATCAGAGCATAGTGGAAAAAGTATTTCCTATCCAAATTAAAAAAAAAAAAAAAAGTATTTCCTTTCTGTTCTCTCCAGAGAGAGGCAGGAACAGGCATGTTCAGCACGGATTAGGAGCCCTAGAGCTAGACAGTGAATATGTCCTCCAGCCTACCACTCTGGCTAGAGGCTGAAACACAGTACACAGAGTAACCATCCAACGGCACAGATGAAAAGTCATTATGAATGGGGCCTGAGGGGTTGCAAACGAGCCCTTGTATAGATGGGGGAGTATGGTGTGATTGTGACTGTGAGAATGTCTACCTGCACACACGTGCTTCCATTGTTAGACAGCCCTATATTTAGATGGGGGTAGCACAAAGGCTGAAGAGGTGGCGCAGCGGTTAAGAGTACTTGCTGCTTTTGTAGAGGACTCAGGTTCAGTTTCCAGCACCCATATTAGGTGACTCACCTGTGTCACTCTAGTTCCAGGATATTTAATGACATCTGGCCTCAAGCACCTGCATACACACAGTGCACATATCACTCACTCACACACACACACACACACACACACAAACAAACAAATAAAACTCTTCAAAATTGAAACGCAGCATGTTGAATCATTGAGTAGTCCCGGTCATTCGGGACTAACTAGCAGAGATCTCATGACCACCTCCCATGCTGACACAGCAATGTTTACTGTTTCATACTATACGTGAGCACATCGAAATGTGGAAAGAGGAAGTACGGAAAGAATGAAACAACTTGCCCAGGGTTGCCAGGCTTCTGAGCACAGGAGCTGGTACCAGTCAGACTGCCATCTTTAAGCCTGGGCTCTGCTCTCTTCTGTGCAGACAACTTCTACAACGAACATGTTTAAAACTCTATAGCTAAGTTTGTGCAAAAGAAAGCTGGAGGAGTATTTTTGCTAAACCACTGACTTATCTCTGATGAAAATAGCTAGGAAAGAAATTGAGAAGGTAGAAAAGACCCCGCTGGGGGAGGGGGGGGAGCAGACTGAAACCATTTTAAAATCAATGAGTGATTGTTTCTGAGTCAATCTTGCAAGTAGTATTGATCAAGTGGAATAAATGCTCAACTTCAGATGTGGTGTCACAACCCATACAAGGAAATGACGTGGCACCTAGGTATAAATATGCTTGAAATTCAAAAATGTGTGTGGAGCCAAGAAAGGCTAGACTGGGGCCAGGAAGATGGTCAGTGCTTAGGAGCACCTGGGTGCAAGTTTGATTCCCAGCACCTATGTGGTGGCTCACAACAGTCTGTAACCACAGCTCCAGGAAATCCAATGTCCTCTTTTGGCCTCCATAGGCACTGGTCACACATGTGGTTCACATCATGCAAGCAAAACACCAATACACATAAAATGAAGTAAAAATGGAAATACATAACACACACACACACAAAGACACACACATATATATACCAAACTTATACATATACCAAACTTAGGAGAGGAGATAATAGATCAGGAAAAAGAGCAAGGAAGTTTCTGTTATATTGGTTGTTTTGTTTATTAGGCAGTATGGAAGCAAACAGCAGTTTCATGACACTGTGCTCAGATTGTCTTATAAGAATCTTAACAGAGAAAGGTTTGCTGAGAACTGCCCACACATGATCCATTCCCACATTGAACATTGATATTATTTACATTTTGACAGTGTCACTTTTCTTTTTATATTTAAAAAAAAACAGTGAGATGGAAGAAGGGAAGAGGGATCCATTAGTGGGAGGGGCATGAGAAGGCTTCTGGGTACCGGGTACCAGAAATGTTCTATTTCATGAGTGTGATAGTCTTTTTGGTCATCCTAGTAATATTTGATGTTCTGCCTATGAATGATCCTTTTCTGGATAAGTGTTATCCATCAAAATTATAGCTGTATGAAGATGCCATCTTGTGAATATACAAAAGGGACAAAGCACCTAAGACCTGGTACCGTCTCTGCGCCCAGGGCTCACTCAGTAGGTTGACACTCCCATTCAGAGGCTACAGGCACTAGACAAAGGCATAACACTCAGTGCAAGACCTTTTAACAGAGCTCTCTGGAAACACCTCAGGCTGCAGGATCCCCCATGAGGTGTCTTCTGCCAAAGAGCTGTTGGCATCAAAAAACTCAAAGAAACACTGCCATATGGCCAGGCTCTCAAGACAAAGGAAGAAAAATGAAATTCTATGTAGCACTAGAGATCGTATCAACTATCGTCTGATGTTTTTAGGAAGTCACCTTAAGTATTTCTACCGATTTGTCCGCCTCTCCCCAAGAGTTGGGGGCGGGGAGACATTATAAAGCTGGAGACATTGTTTCTACTAGTAGAAGAAAAAGAAAGAATTTAAATTTAGAGGAAAGAACTAGAAATCAGGATGGCTGCTGCATCAGCTATTTAGTGCTGCATAACAAACTGCCCTGAATCTCAGAATCTCACAGTAAAGAATGTTTCTCATTTCCTATTACAAGTCAGCTAGGTTTGGGCTGACCTGGACAAGTCTCAGCTGACCTTGGCTGCCATTTCACAGGCATCATCAGGATAGGTTGCCTGGGGATGACTGGTACCTCACTTGACTGTTCAGTAGCTGACTGGCTGTGAGCCAAGGTTATGTGTCTATCATTAATTATCTTTCAGGCTAGTCTGAGATTTTCTCAGAATGCCAAGTAAAAACTCCAAGAGAAGAAAAAGAGAAGTATACAAAGCATCTTAACATGTTAACTCATAACTGTCAGACTGTAACCCCTGCTAGGTTCTATTGGCTGGCGTAATTCACAAAGTCAGCCCCGAATCAAGGGCAAAGAAAATAGATGCTGTGTCTTGGTGGATGCCAGGAAGGAACAACTCGGAGTCATTTTTATAAGTGATCCTCCACACCTGCAGTATGGTTCAAACTTTGCTATAATAACTAGTTTTGTGGCCTGGAATTGCTTCCTCTCTTCGTTTTTCCACTTCTATCTTTATCTGTGAAATCAGAACACTGAACTAAATCAAGGCTTTGTGCTATGACATGGCTAAGTGTCCCCAAACACCAGCATGTAAGAGTAGGCTCCAGAGTGGTGGTATTGGGAGGTGCTGCAGACCTTTAAGAGACGGGGTGTAAAAAAAAAAAAAAAAAAGAGACGGGGTGTTTTAGGAGAGCCTTTAGTCACTAAAGGTAGGAATCCTTGAAGGAATTCTTCTTCTTCTTCCCCTTCACCCTCTTCCTCTCTCTCTCTCTCTCTCTCTCTCTCTCTCTCTCTCTCTCTCTCCCTTCTCTATGCTACCTCAAGAGTAGCCACTTGCCACAGCGCACACTCATGACAGAATGCCCAGGCTGCTATGAAAGTCCAGGTGATGGAGCTGCCTGTGCTGAACTAGATTCTTGATGCTCTAGAACCATCGCCAAAATGGAATATATGTCATTTATAGCCTGTGTCAGTTTCTGGTTGCTGTGGAAATGACGGAAAAGTGGCATGATATGCAGTTTGCACACTATAACCAGTCAATCACCTGGTTAGTCAATAAACTTTTATTGGAAACCTGTGTGCTGACACCTTGCCTGTAGCTGCTTTTGTCCTAATGGGACAGAGTCGCTGTAACAGGGACCACATGACCAGCAAGAGCTGAAGTTAGTTTTTGGCCTTTTACACAAGTTTTTGGACCCCAGAAGCAAGAGTCCTTGAGTTCCCTTTGACTACTGATACCATCTGCTCCCATGGGAGGCAATACCAAAGGGTGGTCCTGCTGAGAGCTTCTGGAGCCAGAACACCAGCTCTGCGCAATAGATCATTTGGGGCCAGCCATGGCTTATTTTCCTGTATATAAGATAGCAGGCATGGTACTCCTCCCTCGCAGGGCTCTCCAGGGTGGCACAAATGGTTGCTTTGCGAGGGACACTGGAGATAACGCTCTTTGAATGCTTCGGAAGAAAAAGTCCAAAAAAAGAAAAACGGGTTCTTCAGTATCACCTAGCTGATTTTCTCAGACCTGTCTCCTGAATCCTAGTTCAATAGTTGCTTCATGTGTGTGAAGATGCTCAAGAAAAAAGGGAGAAGGCTGGGGAGGGGGGGCAGTGAGTAAAGTGATACTGCATTTTCCGAGTATGAGAAGCTGAGATTAAATCTCTCACACGCATGTAAAAGCTGGGCGCATGGAAGAGTAGGGTGGCTCACTAGGCAAAGGTACTTGTCACACAAGCCTCATGACCCAGTTCAGTCCCTAGAACCCATGTAAAGATGAAAAGAGAAAACCAATTCTATACAGTTACCTCCTGAGTCCACATGCCAGCCATGGCATCTGTGCCCACACTCACATGTTATACCCACACAATAATAACACTAACAGCTCACAGGCAGTGGGATGTGTCCATAATTCCAGAACGGTGCAGGCAGCAGAGGACCCACTGACCAGCTAGTCTAGCTGGCTGGTGGGTTCCAGGGTCAATGAAGGACCCTCAAAAGAGAAGAAGACAGGCGCAGAGTGACTGAAGAAGATAATCAAACTCTGACCTCCATACCACATATGCACATGTACACATACACCGTGCACAGGTGTGCACATGCACATACACGAGAGAGAGAAACAGAGAGAGAAACAGAGGGAGGCCATCCATTATCACTAAGGGATGAGAGACTAGATATGAACAGATAGGAAGGTAAATGTTTTTCTCTCTGTCCAGGAGGCTGAGCAATGAGCACTGAAGAGAAGATAAGAGAGTATGAGGAGCAGGGAAAACTGAAGCAATCAAATTCCTGCTGTCAAAGCAGACTGCTCCCTCTGGCTTCTGTCATTGCAAGCAGACTCGAGTTTGTAGGGGAAGGAAGAGAGGGAAAATCAGAGCCAGGAGATCATGGGGAAGGGGAAGGAACTGGGCTCAGGACTTCCTTGACCCATGAGTGTAGACTCATTGAGGATACCCCTTGGGTAGTCCTATGGAACCAGCTATGCACCTCAAAATATTTCCACACATCTCACGTTCTCCTATGCTCCAGAATGTCAGTACTAGCTCCTTTCCAGGCAGGGCCAGCCTCCTGGCAGACACACAGATGGCTCCAACTTCACAGCCAAAATTACCTTTCCAGGAAAACACTTCCCACTTCTGCAAAGGACACAGAAAATAGTGTACAAAGAAGATTGTGAACTTCTTTCTGCCCCAAAATTAACACCGTTCAGTTCATCTTCGATGATCCAAGTTTCTGAAAAAATATTTGAATGGCTGGTGTGGTACCTAGCTTGTAGGCCAGCACTCCAGAGGCAGAAGCAGGCAAATCTCTGTAGGTTTGAGATCACCCTCATCTACATATCAAATTCTAGGCCAATCCTGGATACATAGTGAGACCCTCTCAAAAAGAAAAGAAGGAAGGAAGGAAGGAAGGAAGGAAGGAAGCAAGGAAGGAAGGAAGGAAGGAAGGAAGGAAGGAAGGAAGGAAAAACATTTGAATGGAGCATATGGAAACACAAAAATTACTTTTTACTGGATACATACATGTAAACAAATCAAAGTAGACTGCCTGATGAAAGTTGTAGGACAGGGATCACGGCCCCCACCATGACTGAAGAGTCGGGACCAAAGAGGACACGGGCACTGGCTCATGTTTCCGGTGCTTGCTCCCCAGCTGGTGGTATTTAGGGGTGGCTTTGGAAGCCTGGGGAATGAGGCCTGCCTGGCAGAACTCCATCTAGTGGTTCTTTCCAGAAGAAGCTCAAGCAGGGAAAGATTCACTGCAGCTCACAGCTTTATCTTATCACTTACCAGGTCACTAGGGCACAGCATTTCAAGGGCACAGCTGGGCCGCTGGCTCCCATGCCACTATCTGCTTTTGATCTGTTGCTCTGTGGCCAGCTCCTGCTGCATGCCCCAATGACCATGAACTGAGCTGCTGCTGTACCTGCCGCTCCTGCCCTGATGGGATGAAGGCCAGTAGTCCCAGTACTTGGGAGGGAATGCCAAGAGCATCTGGAGTTCAAGGTCATCTCCAGCTACACAGAGAACCAGAGGCCAGGCTGTGTGATATGAGACCTTGCCTCAGACAAACAAAACCCAGAACAAGATTTAAAATATATATACAAACAAAAACTGTAAGCTGCAATAAATCCCTCCCTACTTAAGTTTCTTCTGGAAGATACGCTGGTCACAACACTGCTAAAGAAACATATGGAAGAACATAAATTAATCCTCACACAAAAACAAGATCAGGACTACAGAGTAAAAATGAAAACCTGGGAACTTTGGAACTGAGTGGGGCTATGACAATAGTTCAGTGGCTAAAGTGCTCACCTTACAACCTGAGGCCCTCAGCTGGACCTCCTGGGCCCCTTTGAAATATGAGCATGGCAGTACATGCTTGTAATCCCAGTGCTGGGGAAGCAGGTACAGGAGGAGCCCTGGGCCATCCAACCACCCTGCCTAGCTTAATTGATGATCTCCAAGCCAATGAGAAACTTGTCTCAAAGGATGGCATTCTTGAAGCACACACACACACACACACACACACACACACACACAGGCTTACCTTAGAAATAGCTACACCTTGAATTCTCTTCAATTCTTCTGGATTCTTTGGCTGGTTGTACTCTGCCTCCCATCTTTATGTAGTTGGTGTGTCCATTCCTTGTAGCTGTGTAACAAGCACTTGCAATAAAGTGCTGATTCAAAGCACCATTCTGAGAGTCAGGCTTTTGGACTGGGCTCTGCTGGAAGGTTCTTCTGCACCTGGGAGACTTGTCTGACATCAAATGTGATTCATGATTGTGTCTCTGGTCAATTAATAGCTGACTGGGACCTCCTGGAGATGACTCCACTCCTACAGCTAATGGCTGTGTCTGGAGCAATGAGGGTCAATGGCCACATGTCTCCCAGCACCAACTGTGTTAAGCTGGACATCTTTCCATGGTGGTAGACAATTCTAGACAATAATGAGAAAGCTGCAAAGACTCTTTAGGCCTACAGCCCAGAACTGATAACACAACTTTCATCTCTTCATATTGGTTAATTTATGTGGCTGTCCATGATAGAAAAGAGAGATAAATAATTCCACTTGAACAGTGTGGTATAGCCAGTCTCTCTCTACTTCAGAGACACAGAGCCACTTTACAGAAGTGGTGCAGAGAGTTTATTCTGGAATTCTCAATTGCCTGGTGAGTAATAGGGCCTCTGTTACCCACTGATTGTGCCCACAAGGCTGGGAGATGGGAACTTTGTATGTGCGGGTCCCCACTCTCTGGACACACTCCGAAAGCCACAGGGCACAATATTCTGACACCTCTGCTTCTGCCACACCTGCAGAAGCAGAACCAACAGAATTCTTTCATCAAAGCCCTGGTTCCTGCCCCACTCCAACACTGCCTGGGTTCGAGTCCTTATCTAAATAATAAGAAGAAAGTGATCTAAGCACAAACATTCACCTTACTCTTTGGTTTTGGTTGTTTTGTTGTTGTTTTGATTTGGGTTTTTTGTTGTTTTATTTTGTTTTGTTTTGAGCCAGTTTCTCTGTGTAGCCTTGGCTGTCCTGGACTCACTTTGTAGATCAGACTGGCCTCAAACTCACAGAGATCCTCCTGTCTCTACCTCCCTGTGTGCTGGGATCACTGTAAACTTCAGCCTGCAAATCCTGCCATAATGAAAAGCTCTTAGGCTCATGAACTAGACAGACCTGGGTTGGGTTCAGGCTCTTTTCTTCACAGGCTCTCTGGGGGACTTAGGATAAATTCCTCAACCCTTTACATCCTCCTTTGCAAAAGAGGGGTCTTATAAGAACTGAAGAAAGTACTATTGCTAGAGCCCTTTACCCAAAGAATTTTTAAGAAATATACCTTTCTTTCCTGTCCTTTCAAGCCCTGCAGGCTATTTCAAGCTCTTTCAGCAAGCATGGCTGTGTGTCATGAACCCCCTCACTGACGGATTAATGCTAAGGGGATCCAAGACTTCTCTCTGCACGTTCCCCTTGGGCCGTCCTCCTCTTCATTTTGATTCAGCTCAAAATAACTGAACTTGGAATGAACCAGTTGGAATCTTTCTTTGAATCTATCAGCTCCACAAAGAAGATTAAAACCTTAAACCCCACAGCTGTGGAATAGTCAAAGCCAGACTTTGCCTGGCTACCTTAAGCACTGTATATCTAATGTTTTTTTCTTAAAAACATGAGATTTGATGATTCCTAATTTTAAATTGTTTTAAGTCACATCTTTTTCTGATTAAACAGTATGAAAGAATTTGAAATGACAATTGTTTCCTTCTCCTGTGCTAGTCTCAAAACAACAAGAATACTAACTAGATCTTTAAAGTGTTTTTATTAACTCTTTGAGACAAATGCATTTTGAGCATGTTCACCCACTATTCCTTCCCTTAACTCCTTCCAGATCTATCCCAGGCCCCCAATTCCTCTAACTTCATGTGTTCTTTTTATGAACAACTATAGTTTGTGCTGTGCATATATGCCCAGGTAAGGGACCAGCCACTGGAACCGAGTTATATTCTTTTAAATCTTGACACACTATTAGGTTTACTCAAAGTCAACCCAGGAATTATCAATATGGTTTTAGGTCAGTATAGGTACAGATGTAAGTATATGTATCAATGCAGATGCAGACTTAAACGCGAATGTACAGATTTAGAGTCCTGGTAAAGAAAAGATACTATGTTTCATGGCTTCGATACAATGTTTCCCGCCGCTGTGTGTATTGAATACTTGCCCCTCAGGTGATGGCACCATTTTGGAAAGTTCTTGCAGAGCCTCTTTGGCGACAGGAAGTCACTAGGGGTAATGCCTCTGAAAGCTGTGCCTGGTACCTGGTAGTGTGAGGTGAATGTGCTATATGGTCCCACCACGGTGTTGTTGGGTTTGACCACAGGCCAAAAAGTCCACAAGGTGGGAATGTCTGCCTCTTCTGGAATCTAATATCCACAGCAATGAGTGGCCAATCTCTCCATAGATAAAGATATGTGATAGCTAGATAGACAACTAGATAGATGGAGAGAGATACATAGATCTATAGAGAGATACCTAGACAGATACATGTATGTATGCATTGTGTGAATTTAAGGGCTAGAAAGATGGCTCAGAGGTTAAAAGCACTGGCTGCTCTTCCAGAGGTCCTGAGTTCAATTCCTGGAAACTGCATGGTGGCTCACAACCATCTATAATGAGATCTTGTGCCTTCTTCTGGCAAACAGGTGTACATGCAGACAGAACATTATATCCATAATAAATGAATAAATCTTTTTTAAAAAAGGAAATCATAGAGTAATGTGGAAAATATGGTTTTTTGAGAGTTTAAAGAAGAATCTAAAAATCATGGTTAGATGGAAACACTATTTGCTCACTTCCTCTATTAATCTCCATGTTGAGAGACATAATTGAACGGCACATTCCTACCCCTGCCCACTCCAGTGTTAAGTCCTGCAGTGGCCAGATCAGCAACAACCCAATGCTGTGACTCTCCTCTCTCAAATATTTCAGAACTTCATGTGGAAACATGGCCTGCCACATCTTCTCCCTCACCAAATCCAATACCATATGTGCTTGAAAACACTGAACTTCAAATCCCAGAACCTGCTGTAGTCTCAAAAGAAAAAAAAAACAGTCTGGCTTTCAAAGGGTTGGGGACAGGACAGAACTTAGTGTGCCTGCCAACACTGCTTGCTCAAAAAACTAAATGTTTTGGCTGTGCCTGCCAGAAAACCAAGGAGATGCTCACAGAAGTTCTCCATTCTCTCTGTTCCCCAAGACCAAATCCCTCAATCTCATCCTTAGCACTGCAACAGAACTCCAATCGCAACTTCCATTTCTCACACACACACACACACACACACACACCGCCCACAGCCCATGGATCCTACAGCCCATCGGCTCCCAGCCCCTCCCCCCCACCTCCAAACCCCAGACTGCAACTGAGCAGGCACCTCCTGCTAAACCACAGGCAAAGCTTGCCAGAAAACCAGGGAGGCTACCTGCAGACCCCTCAGTTCCTCAGCCCAATCCCTGGGTCTCATCTCTAGTGGAACAAATCACCAGCTGCAGCCTCCCTTCTACCATACCCACATCTCCTGTTGATCCCACAGACCATTCCTCCCTGACTGCCCTCCTCCCGCTCATCCCAGCTTCCAACACCTGCAGGCATTGCCTATGAACACACCAGCTGAGCGGGCAACTAAGATAAGCAAAACACAGCCATCATACTCTCCAAAAACCTAGAGGGAAACAGAAACTAAGGAACAAAACACTCACCCAACAAAAACAAACCCAGAAATCAGCATCTAGGCCTATAATCATCCCAAACTAAGATGCCTAGACACCAGCATATGAACACAATCAATAAGAGCCAAGGTGATCAGTCCCCACTAGAGCCCAGCTATCCTGCCACAGAACTCTCAAATATTCTAACATAGCTGAAACAGAAGAAAAAGACCTTAAAACCAACTATATGAAGATAATAGAGGTCCTTAAAGAGGGAATGAATAAATCACTTACAGAAAGAAAAATAAAACAAACAATAAACACCTTCAAGAAAACCAAGAAAATACAAATAGTTGAAGGAAATGAATGAAGCTGTTCAAGATCTGGAAAGAGAAATAGAAGCAATAAAGAAAAAACAAACTGGGAAAAATCTGGATGTGAGAAATTTAGGTATTCAAGCAGAAATGACAGAGGCAAGCTTCACCAACAGAATACAAGAAATGGGAAAATCTCAGCCATTGGCAATACAATAAAAGAAATAGATAAATCCATCAAAGAATATGTTAAAAGATTCCTGACACAAAACAACCAGGAAATATGGGACACTATGAAAAGATCATACCTAAGAATTATAGGAATAGAGGAAGGAGAAGAATCCTAGCTCAAAAGCCCACAAAATATTTTCAACAAAATCAGAGAAGAAATTTTGCTTGCAGAACACAAAATAAATTGGACCAGGAAAGAAAGCCCCTTTGCCACATATGATCCAAACACAAAACATACAGAACAAAGAAAGAATATTAAAAGCTGCAAGGGAAAAAGACCAAGTAACATAAAAAGCTAGACTTATTAGAATTGCAAGTGAGTTCTCAATAGAGACTCTAAAAGCCAGAAGGGCCTAGACAGATTTGTGCAGACTCTAAGAGACCATGGATGCCAGCGCAGACTACTATCCCCAACAAAATTTTTAATTACCATACCTGAAAAAACAAGACACAAAGCCAAATTTAAACATGATCTATCTACAAGTCCTTCCTACAGAAGGAGTTAGAAGAAACACTCCAACCTAAAGAGGCTAGCCACACCCCCAAAAAACACAATAATCTCAGAGAAGCAAGCCACAAGTGGAGAAACACACACACTCATGCCACTACCAACAACAACAACAACAAAATAACAGGAATCAACAATCATTGGCAATTGATATATCTCAAGATCAATAGTTTCAATCCTCAAACAAAAAGCCATAGAGTTACAGAATAGATATGAAAACAGGATCCATCCTTTAGCTACATACAAGAAACACACCTCAACATTCAAGGATGGATATCACCTCAGGATAAATGATTGTTTAAAAAAAATCGAAGAAGGCAAACCTAAGAAGTAAGCTGGTATAGTCATTGTAATATCTATTAAAATGGATTTTTAAACCAAAACTAATCCATCAAAGTAAAAAAATCCATCAAGATGGCTTTTCAATTCTTAACATCTATGCCCAAAATGCCAGGGCACTCAAGTTTGTAAATGAAACACTATTACAGATTAAACCACACATTGACCCTCACACCCTGATAATGGGAGGCTTCAGTATCCCACTCTCACCAACAGGACAAAAACTAAACAGAGAAATACTGGAGCTAACAAATGTTATTAACCAAATGGATGTAACAGATAATTGCAGAACATTTCACCCACCCAAACACAAAAAGTATACCTTCTTCTCACAACTTAATGGAACTTTCTCCAAAACTGACCACACACTCAGACACAACACAAGTCTGAACAGATACAAAAATAAATAAATAAATAAATAAATAAATAAATAAATAAATAAATGAAAGTAACCCCCTGCATCTTTTCAGCCCGGATTAAAGTTGGACTTCAACAACAGAAACAACAGAAAGCCTACAAACTCACGGAAACTGAAAAACTCTCTACTCAATGACCACTGAGTCAGGGAGGAAATAAAAAAATTAAAGACTTTCTAGAATTCAATGAAAATGAAGACATAGCATACCCAGACTTGCAGGAGACAATGAAAACAGTGCAAAGAGGAAAGTTCATAGCAATAAGCACCTTCATAAAGAAATTAGAGCGATCTCATAGTAGCAATTTAAAAGTACACCTGAAAGTTCTAAAAAAGAAGTAAGCACACCCAAAATGAGTGGATGGCAAAAAATAATAAAACTGAGAGCTGAAATCAATAAAATAGAAGCAAAGAGAACAATACAAATTAATTAAATAAGGAATTGGTTCTTTAAAAAATAACAAGACAGATAAATGTTTATCTAAACTAAGAAAAAGACAGAGAGAATATCCAAATCAACAAAATCAGAGACAAAAAGGTGGATATAACACCAGACAACAAGGAAATCCAGAGAATCATAAGGACATATTTTAAAAACCTGTACTCTAAAATAAATATATTTTTTGATAGGAACCACTCTCCAAAGTTAACTCAAAATGAGATAAATAATTCAAGTAGATCTATATTCTGTAGAGATAGCTCAGAGGATAAGCACACTGGCTGCTTTTCCATAGATCTTGAGTTCAATTCCCAGCAACCACATGGTGGCTTACAACCATCTATAATGAGATCCAGTGCCCTCTTCTGATGTGCAAGGATACATATAGGCAGGCATTGTAAAATAAGTAGATAGATAGATAGATAGATAGATAGATAGATAGATAGATAGATAGATCTTAAAACACTCCCAACCAAAAGAGGCCCAGGGCCAGATGATTTTAGCACAGACTTTCGAAGAAGAGCTAATGCCAATATTCCTCAAATTATTATTATTATAAAATAGAAGCAGAAGGAATAGTGGCCAACTCATTTTATGAGGCTACTGTTACCCTAATACCAAAACCAAATAACGACTCAACAAAGAAAGAATTGCAAACCAATTTTCCTCATGAACACTGATGTAAAAATACTCAGTAAAATACTTGCAAACCAAATCCAAGAACACATCAAAAAGATCAGTCACCATGATCATGAAGGCTTTATCCCAGAGATGCAGGGATGGTTCAACATAGGAACATCTGTCAATATAATCCGTCATATAAACAAACTGAAAGAAAAAATTATGCAGAAAAAAAAAACTTTGCCAAAATCCAAACCACTTCATGGTAAAAGTCTTAGAGAGATTGAGGATACATAGGGAATAATAACTATAATAAAGATAATTAACAGTAATCTCATAGACAACATCAAATTAAACGGAGAGAAGCATAAAGCAATCCACTAAAATCAGGAACAAGACAAGGTTGTCTACTCTCTCCGTGTCTATTCAATATAGTATTTGAAGTTTTAACTAAAGCAATAAGACAGCTGAAAGAAGATTAAAGTGGAAAGGAAAAGTTCAAGTATCATTTTTGCAGATGATATGATAGTATACAGAGGTGGCCCCCAAAATTCTACCAAGAAACTCCTAGAGCTGATAAACACTTTCAGCAAAGTAGCTGAATATAAAATTAACTCAAAAAATCTGTATCCCTCCTTTATACAAGTAAAAAACAAACTATGAAAGAAATCATGAAAACAACACACTTTGCAATAGCCTCAAGTAATATAAAATATCTTGGAGTAATTCTAACCAAGTAAGTAAAAGACTTGTATGATTAAAAGCTTCAAGTCTTTGAAGAAGGTATTGAAAAAGATACCAGAAGATGGAAAGATCTCCCGTGTTCGTGAATCAGTACGATTAACATAGTAAAAGTGGTCATCCAATCAAAACAATCTACAGATTCAAAGCAATCTCTATCTAAACTCATAGATCTTGAAAGGACAAAAGGGCAATTCTCAGCTTTATATGGAAATACACGCACAATACAGGATAGCTAAATCTATTCTGAACAATAAAAGAACTATGGGAGATCTCACCATTCCTGATCTCGAGTTATACTACAAAACTATAGTAATGAAAAACAACATGATATTGGCATAAAAACATAAATGTTGATTAATGAAATCAAACTGAAGACCCAGACATAAGTCCACATTCATATGAACACCTGATTTTTTTTTTAAGGAAACCAAAAATACACATTGGGGGAAAAACATCATTTTAAACAAATGGTGGTGGTCAAATTGAATGGCTAAATGTAGAAGAATGTAAATAGTTACATATCTAACATCCTGCACAAAACTCAACTTCAAATAGATCAAAGATCTCAACATAAAACCAGGTACGCTGAACAAGATAGAATAGAAAATGGAGTTGAACTCATTGGCACAGTAGACTTTTTATAAATCGAACCTCATAAAGCTGAAAAACTTCTTCGTGGCAAAGGATATCATCAATTGGACAAAGCTGCAGTCTACAGAATGGGGAAATATTTTCACCAAGTCCACATCCAATAGAGGACTTACATTCAAAATATATAAAGAACTCAAGAAACCAGATATAAAAAAAATTCTAATTTTTAAATGGGGCACAGAAATAATTAGAGAATCCTCAACAGAAGAATCTCAAATGGTTGAAAACATTTAAAGAAAGCCTTCAGGGAAATGTAAATCAGAATGAGATTCCATCTTACACCTGTCAGGGTGGCTAAAATCAATAGCACAAGTAACAACTCATGCTGGCAAGGAAGTAGAGCTAAGGAAACACTCCTCCATTGCTGGTGGGAGTGCAAACTAGTACTGCCACTATGTAAATCAATATGGAGTTTCTCAGAAAATTGGGAATTGGTCTACCTCAAGACCTAGATATACCAAAGGATTCTCTGTCCTGCCATAAGGACACTTATTCAACTATGTTCATTGCAGCTTTATTCATAATAGCCAGAAACTGGAAACAACCTAGATGTCCCTCAATGGAAAGATGGTTAAAGTAAGTATGGAGTATTACTCAACTGTTAAAAACAATGACATCATAAAATCTGCAGGTAAATAGATGGAACTAGACAAAACCATCCTGTATGAGGTAACCTAGACCCAGAAAGACAAAGACTATATGTATTCACTTAGAAGTGGATATTAGCCATTAAATAAATTATATAACCAAGCTACAATATGTAGACCCAGAGAGGTTAGATAAAAAGTTGGGGGGGGAGGGATGTCTGTCTTTCCCTGAGAAGGAGAAACAAAATAGATATTATGGGTGGACTGGGGGTGGGTAGAGATAGTAGGGAGAAGGATCAGGTTCAAAAAAGTAGGATGGAAGGATAGATTGCAGGGAGAGATGGCTGGAACTGGGGCATCTACAGGGTGTTGTGGAAACCTAGGGCAGTGGAGACTTTCTGGACTCCATGAAGCTAATCTTAATGAGGACTTCTAGCAATGAGGATACTGAGTCTCAACTGGCATCTATTGTTGCCAGGCATGGCTTCCAGTGTTGGGTCTGGGTTGCATTCATTTGAGGTGTTAGCCAAGGAGGTTCTATGGAAATTCTCAAATAATCTAGGTTGATGCTCATACAAAATGTTGTTCCCTACAAACTGGCAGTGGGGTCCCATTGCCAAGGACAACATCTACATATCTCATTGAACATGGAAAAGTCAAATTGGTGCCTACATGGAACCTTCACCCCTATATTCTAGTCACTTTGGTATAGGAATGTACTCTGTAGACTACCAAAAAAGAAACATGGACACCAACCCAGCAAAAAGCCTTTGACCTACAATCTGTCCTGTTTGCAAAATATACTAGGGCAATGGTGGCACACATTTATAGTATTAGCCAACCAATATCTAATTTAACTTAATGCCCACTTAATTTTCATAAAAAGGAAATACCTAACACTGCTTGAGTAACCAAGAACCAGAAACTAGATAGCCCAGAGATCTAGAGTAAAACCAAATGCTACAGGTCTAAAACCAAATAAACAACAAAATGATTCCTAATGACATTCTGCTATATTTGTAGATCAGTGCCTTATCCAGTCATCATCAGAAAGGCTTCTTCTGGCAGCAGATGGGAACAAGTGCAGAGACCCACAACCAGATACTACACAGAAAGAGAGTCTAAATAGGAGGTCTCCAGGGAATCCCATGGAACAGGAGGCAGAAAGACTGTGAAAGTCAGAGGAAATGGAGGATACCAGGAGAACAAGGCCCTCTCAATCAACTAAACAAGCTGCATATAAGCTCACAGAGACTGAATCATCAAGGACAGGGTCTACATGCGTCTACACCAGGTCCTCTGTGTACATATTATAGCTACTAGCTTAATACTTATGTGGGACTCCTAACTGAGTAGGAATGGATCTCTGATTCTTTTGCCTGCTCTTGGGACTCTTTTCCTCCTTTGGTTACTGTGTCCAAAGTTTTACTTCATCTCATGTTTTATTTTGTCACATTTGGTTCTTATCTCTTAGAAGCCTATTCTTTTCTAATAAGAATCAGAAAGGGAATGGATCTGGGAGGAAGGGAAGGTGTGGAGAAACTGGGAGGAGCAGAGGGAGGAGAAACTATAATAAGAATATACTGTAGGAGAAAATAATCTATTTTCAATAAATAAATATTTTAATGTTTTTCTAAAGATTATTTTTAGCCAATACTCAGCCCATTTTACAAATTCACATAAGCAACTCCAAATTGCAATAAGGTTTCCTTTCTACTCCTAATGATAAGTGGTAAATAGTGAACAGTCAGGAAAGATATAAATAATACTGGCAATGATTTAGGGAAAAGAGAACTCCTAAACACCAGTGATGTGAGTGGAAATTAATCCAGCCACTATGAAAATAAATAGGAAGGCTTGTCAAAAAGCTTCTGGGTACAAACCCACAGGAATCATACACAGACATCCTGCAAATCTGTATTTACTGCTGCATTATCACAAGAGCCAACTCATGGAATCTGCGCAGTTGTCCATAAACACATGAATACAGAAAAATGTGGTGTATGTCCATGATGCAGTACAATCAGCCATTAAAAACAAATGGAATTTTCACCAGCAGGAAAATGAGTAAAACTACAGATCACCAGGTTAAGCATAATGAGCCAGATTCAGGGAGTTTTGACTCTTATGGGGACCCTAGGGAAGAGGAGAGGACATAAATGAGGTGAGTTATTAGGGGTATAAAAGGGAAAGGAAAAAAAGAAAGGGTAAGAGATGGGGTAAATATAATCAAAATATATAAATGTATGGAAACAATGACATCTTTTACTTTGTACAATTAATCAGTGTTAATAAAATAAAAGGGAAAAATGAAAGGTTACATCTAAGTTCTACTTCCCAAGAGAAAGATCAAAATCAGATAATTTTAGCTCTCAATGAAGAGACCTCCCCAGCTATTTTTGGGGAGTATATTTGTTGGGGAGTTATTTTTTCTGACATGTATAGGGTTTCCTCTGTTGAGACCAAATTGAGGTCCTGTAACTTGGATCATGACTGTCAATTGCTCTTCTTTATTCTAATTTCATACGAGAAGAGCTCTTATGCTCTCCCCAACTCCCAGTATCTGAAGATGTAGTCAGTTTCCACAGACTTCCCATCAGTTTGTCAAAC
Organism: Meriones unguiculatus; assembly: GCF_030254825.1. Taxonomy (NCBI): domain Eukaryota; kingdom Metazoa; phylum Chordata; class Mammalia; order Rodentia; family Muridae; genus Meriones; species Meriones unguiculatus. The sequence continues at coordinate 50,402,807 of NC_083359.1, forward strand.
ATCCTTAGTTCCATCAACCTTTCTTCCTGACACTCACTGAAGTCCTGGGTGGGGATCCTAAAACAAGCATGCTTTTCCTCACCCCTGGCTCCACTCTGCTTGGCCTCTAATCTTGGTTTCAGTCTCCATGATGGGTTGGAGAAGGCACACTCCCATCAGGAAGTGGTGCTGGGCTGGCTTCAGCACAGGGAAGGGATGTTGTCAGGATCAGGGATAAGTCTGAACAGGCCTGGGCCAGCTTTCTCCACAAACCAGCCCAGACTGGCCCCAGAAGCTGATTGGGGGAGTTACAACCTGCATGGGAACAGGAACAGACCAATGGTTCTCCACTGCTGGGTTGTGACCTCTTTGTGGATCTGATGACCCCCATCCCCAAAAAGGTCACATCAGATATCCTGCATACCCAATATTTACATTATAATTTATAGGCGTAGCAAAATTATAGTTATAATGTAGTAATGAAAATAACCTTATGGCTGGGGTCACTGCAACACAGAGAACTATATTAAAGGGTCACAACTTTAGGAAGGTCCAGACTTTCCTTCCCACCGCCATGACACAGGTTCCTATGTCAGTATCTTCCCCTCAGAAAAACACATGGCTCAAGATGAGCATGAAGATGCTGCCTTCAATAGCTGCTGCTCTGGAGGCCAAGCACAGAATCGCCACACGTGTTCTTCTTTTCAGGATAAGCCTGGTTGGCAGCAGAATGGAGGTGTGGTCATGAAGAGGCAGATCTAAAAACACAAACCCACATAGTCCCCGAGACATCACAGAAGACACTGTGGGGGCTCTGTGGGGGCTCGCCCATGTGCCTCCACAGTGACCCATCTGGTAACCCATGACAGGGAAAGGTTAAGTTAGCTGGTGTGTCCCTGCCCCTGCCTGCCCTGTTAGGCTCAGTTACAGCACTGCTCACCCACTCCTTTCAGGCTCCAACTGCAGCAGCCTACCTGTAGCTTCTCAATCATCCTCCCCTGCGTGGCTTTTCCTTCCTTATCAAATGGCACTTGTTCCTGAGTTCTTCCTTTCTGAACACATTGTTAAACTGAGGTATGATACAATTAACTAGCAATCCTAATACACAATACATGGCAATGGTGAACAGAACTCAACTTTACCTAGTTCCAAAACAACATTCCTATTTGAATCCCTGGCATATTTTTCCTTTCTGGGACTTTTCATCATCTCATGCACTTATGTTTTATTTATTGTCCACTTCATCTCTTACCCTGAAGTAAAAGGTAGAATTTCCTAAAGAGAAAACTTAACTGTTTTGTTATTATAACCTGTTATAAAGTAGTACCTGACATATATATAAAATACTCACTCAAAACAAAAACAAAACAAACAAACAAACAAAAAACCCCAAACACCTCCTCTTGCCACCTACAGCAAGCAGGAGAGCTGGCCCTAAGGTCATCAGAGCAGGAGAGTTAGCTCTGCCATTTGATGGCTGTGGCATTGACTAAACCAGCCTGGGCAGGGCAGGAGAGCTCACCCCAGTGGTGTCTGTATGGAAGAGCTTGAGGGCTGACCAGCTTAGATACCTCTCAGGCCCAGATCCAGGGATTTGAATTGGCCCAACCCAACATCAACCCCATCTATGAACAGCTGGAGTACATGAAGGGGCTGGTCCTACAGATCCAAAACTACAGGACCTCCATGACACAGGGTAACAACAGGATATCCAAGAGGAGTCCCAATGAGGTTCCAGTATTGATAGTGGTGGCAGAAGGCAGAGGCCTCAAACCAGACCAACAAGTTATTGCAATGAACATGCGGTATATGTCTGTGATGCAGTATGATCAGCCATTAAAAACAAATGGAATTGCGTCACCACCAGCTTCCTTGATCACCACATGCTGCTCAGTTTGTCTTCCCACATCAAGCTTGTGGAGCTCCAGCCCTAGGTGAGACTTTTCAGAGGTAATTAGTATGGTCCATATTAAACAACCAGAACTACAAGTCCATGTCCCAGTCCCCGTGGAGCAAAAGGTTCCTGGAGAACAGACACACTGTCATCTTTGCACCCCGCTACCCAGCAGAGTGCCTAGATAATAGGAACTACTCAGCACACAGCTGCTAAGCGAATGCATGCAGCCTTGCTTCTCCATAAGTAGCCATGGCACCTACCTCTCAAGACCAGAGGCTTGAACTCTTTCTGGATGTAACAACAGAACAGTTACATGCCTTGCCTTGCTTGGTGGGAGCTAGTAGCACCTAGGTTTTATTAGTACTCAGACAGAGCTAAGTTGGCTAATCCATCAATGGCTTAGTCCTTTCCTCAAACTTAACCCCAGCCCACAGGAGTCTGCTGATCAGGAAGTTCACCACTCTGCCTATCCTCAAGTTAGAGTCACCTCTAGGTTTTGAAGAAATTTCAGGGGACCGTTAGTTAACATGGTCAGTCCTTCTTCCTTCCACAGGGGCCTGGATTTCTGCACAGGCCTTGACCTTGGCTTCTGGACGGAGAACAGGGGTTCCATTTCTCTCAGGGGCAGCTAGAGTGCTTTAGAGCAAGGTCCATATGTGTTAGTGAGAGGATGACATAACTCCATTTAGTCTCCATTTTAGAACCAGGTTCAGGTCTTCATACTTGTGCAGTTAGTGTACCGACCTGCTGGGCATCTCCCTGGCCCCTGTTTTGTTTTCCTGACAATGTTCACCTGTATCTGCAGTTGACTACTCAACTGATCACTTGTATTTTGTTCCTGTCTTCCTACCTGGTTTAAGTTCTCATATGCTTCATCCTTCCAGACCTCCAGCAGGCACACCGTTGAAGCTCCATAAATATTCATGGGAAGAATGAGTGACCAGATGTCTTCCACAGTAGGCAGACCTAGCTGGCAAACACCTTCAGCAGTGAGCAGTCTATTTCAGCCCAGGGTCCTGTAGTGTAAACTTCCATCAATCCTATACTTCCTCAGTGGGAAACACATACCACACACTCTAATAACTTTCTTTTCTCAGATGGAGAAACTGACAATCAAAAATAGCATACTGAGGAAAACTCAGCTTATAAGAGGCAGAACAGATTTAGGTGTAGGTCTGTCTCCAACCAAGGCCTCTGCTACTCCCAGAAGCCTCCTCTACAAAATAGCAACAGCAACAACCACAGCCAAGAAGCACATGGTGCTTACTGTTATGCTACCCGCTATGCCATGCTATGCCATGCTATGTCATGCTATGCCATGCTATGTCATGTTATGCCATGCTATGTCATGCTATGCCATGCTATGTCATGCTATGCCATGCTATGTCATGTTATGCCACAACCACTTTAAGGGGGACAGATACCACAAGGGGCATGTTCATTGCCAGCAAAAAGAGGACATCCCAGTTCATAAATTAGGGAAACTCTCGACCTGGACAAAATGAATCAAAGAGCAAATGGACAAGAGCAGGCATATGATGGAGGCCCATACTCACATCTCCCCAAATTCTTTTTCCTCCTACTTGGAAAGACAGGCATCTAGGCCAAACCTTCAGCAGCTCGAAGGGTATGCAGTATTGTGTATCTGATAAATATCCACCCTAGGCCTTTGGGGAAAACAGAGGAGGTGTTTGGGATAGATGGTGAAATGCCACACAGTCATCTTCAAAAATAGTAAGAACACAGATGGGTGCATATCAAATGTGCCTCAAGCACATGACTCGGCCACCTCCCTTCTCACCAAGCCAAATATCCATCTTTTTAAAACTGCCAAATATAATTGTCCCCTGCTGGCTTTCCATTTTCCAACTGCAGAGAGAGTCTTGGAGGCCATCTCAATGTTGGTATACTTCTGGAATCACCTTGGCATACCAAGAGCTGTCTGGTCAAAGTAATCCCAAGGTTATTTCTATTTATTTGGGGGTGGGGTAGAAATGTGGACAAAAATAGTATAAGGAACAGAGGCTATGTAGTCATAGTGTCAGATTAAAATGGATCTAGATGCATACAGAAATGAGGAAAAGGAAGAGAAAGAAGGTGTGTAGGATGAGAGGAACAAAAGAAAGAGGAGGAAAAGAAGATAGGAGAAAAGATGACAGAGAAAAAAAGAGTGTGTATTTGTGAGTGCACAAAGAGTGGGGCTGGAGTATCACCCCCTCCTTACCATAGAACTGAAAAAAAAAAAGCCCATAATCTTTCTAACTACCAGCTCCCTACCCCCTGCTCACACCAAGCTACTGAGTCTTTCTAGCTCAGATACTCAGCAGCCCTTCCTGACCCTTCCTGGACCACTTTAAAGAAGTGCATTCACAAAAGACCCTGTCCTCCATGAACAGCCTTCTAGGAACTCTGCCTGGCCCTGAGCTAGGAGAGAAGAGCTCTCCTTTGGGTAAATGAGGTGCCCACACATAAGCAACACAGCCCTCAGTGTTGAGATTCTACCAGGCTTTGTAATTAAATCCTCCCTTGAATCCAAAAGCACTTCAGTATTTTTCAGAACCTGGATCGTGGACAAAAAGCTAATTTTGAACGTCAAGAGGCAGAAGCAGCCGAGCTGGCTTGAGCATATTCACTAACCGCCTCCAAGAAGAGGAGCTCTATGATAGGAGTCCCAAGGGAAGCAGGACTCATCAATTATCATCCATATAAATAGAACAAATACAGATTATAATAATTTTAAATCCCAGTTATTTATTCTCTCGATTTAAAAAGAGACATTTATAAAGAAATGATTAAACAAGAATAGAGATTTTAACTGGGATATCTCTTAGCATTTCTACTTCTCTCTCCCTCCCCCCCCCCCATGCGTGCGCTCGTGCATGCGGGTGTATTCATGCATGCAGGGGAAGCACATATGTCTGCACACATGTGGAGGTTGTAGGTGTTCTCAGGCACACTTCTTTTTTTTTTTTTTTTTTAGACAAGGTCTCACTATGTAGCCCCAGCTGGCCTAGAACTTGCTATATGGACCAGGCTGTTCTCAGTTCACAGATCTACCTGCCCCTGCCTTCCAAGTGCTGGAATTAAAGGCCTGTAACCACCATGCCCAATTGCCGTCTTAGTTCCTGATCTGAGGCTTTTTACTGGCCTGAAATCACCAAGCAGCCTGACTGAGCAGCAGCCTGCGCCCTCGGGCTGGGAATACCAGCCCACACCCACCTGCCTGGCTCTGTTTTGTGGATTCTAGAGATGACCTCAGACCTTCAAGCTGGTAAGAAGCCCTTTACTGACTGGGCTATCTCCCTACACCTAACCTTTCTCTTTATATAATGTTTTAAAACCTTTTCCCAAACTTTATATAATAAGCAGGTGTTCACTATTATAACTTTATAGATTGGTTTTTATCTTAAACTCCAGTTATTTGAACTTTCTACATCAGAGTTACTTGCTCAACAAATATTTGTAAAACACCCACTGTGTGCTGTATCTGAGTTGCCAACTCTACACAGTCTGAGCACGGCTGACCACCCATCAGTGGCTATTTCTGCACTATCAGAGCTAAGTACAACAGAGACACAGTAAACCACAAAACTCTTGCCAGATATTTTTTTACCAGTCCCTGTATTGTATGAAAGGCTCATCAAGTGACACAAATAAGCAAAAGCAAAAATGAAGTGTGTAGTTTGGGGGTGCATCTTTGGGGTTCTAATCTCCTAATGTAATTGTGCTATAGTTGTAGGAAACATAAATTCACTTGTCAAATACATGATTTTGTTTTCTGCCTAGAATGGGTCCTTAATGGAGAGACCCAAGTCTTGTTTGTGCCCTTTCCTCAATCCCCAACATAGCACCTCACATGAGATCAGGCACTCAGAGCTCTGGCACCAACCATGACTGTGTTCCAATAAAGCTTTATTTATAAAATGGGGCCATGCCTCACAGACTATATTCTCAGGGTTCTCCAAATCAATAAGCATTTCTTGAATAGGACATAAAACTCAAGTTGCATTTAAGAAACCAGCATCTCTTTACATAAAACCAACAGAGCCCACAGGTCTGGAGAATTTAATATACTTCTCTGAAGTTACCTAAAATAACTAATTTTGCACCATTTGAAGCTGAGATTTTCATGTATGTGCCACCAAAGGCCCATAATTCCTTCCTAAACTCAAGTATCATCTAGTTTCACAACATAAGATGAATAATAAAAAGGTTTCAAGACCCAAGTTCAGTAAACAAGATTCCCTCTTTCCAGATAACACTCAGCAAATGCCTTTTGCCTCCCTTGATCACCATCTCCTTGGAAACATCATAACAAGGGTATCAAAAGCCTAAAAGATCTTAGGGAGATCTGCTGTTCTGTTCTGCAATAGGAATGTACTCAAGTGTCATATTAAAGAAGCCAGCAGTGGGCTGGTCTCCAAGTTAACCTGCAAGGCAAAGAAACACATCAGAAACAGGAGGGAGAGAGGCAGAGCTCAGAGCCTCCCAGGCAAAGAGTCTGTGGGTAAATGTTCTAATTAGGGATCCGGAGTTTGTTCCACACTCAATAAGATCCTTCCACATCTGTCTCTCTTTATTCAATTAAGGAGATGGTAGGAACCTTCAATTTTCTTGATGATTGGAACAAAAATAAATGATCAGGTATGGTTTTTTAAAGCACATTTCTAAAAGAAACTTCTGCTAAATTTAATCACAGAGCTTCTGGAAGACAGTCTTCAAGTGATTGTCAATTCAGATCTAACACACAAACACACATTCACACAGAGAAACATACATACCATAGAGAGAGAGATACAGACGGATAGACAGACAAATACATAAATACACAGAATGAGCCCTCATATTAGGGAGGTATGCTCTCTCTTCCTTTCAATGATAAACAACATAACAACAACAATAATAATGATAACACACCTAATTAAGTCCAGAGAAAGTAGACATAAATGAGGCTAATGGTCAAATTCAAAAAACTAACAAAAGAAGAAAGAAAAACACCGCACCAGCCACACTGAGGTAGACATTCTAAGGGGGAATTTTCCAGCTGCATATGGCTCCCGGACTCTGAAGGTTGTTATTTCATTCTCTTCTCCCCATTACATTCTTGTGTTTCCCAAGTTGGAATTTGTCTTTTTAATATGGAATAAAGTGTTCTCTACTGCTCAAGCTCCATTCTGCAAGATTTTCACTTTGCCTTTAATTTATTTAATTTGGGGATCTGTTTTATTATATGTGGAGTATAAGTATAGATGTGGAGTAAGGAAAATTAGGTGAAATCCTTACCACATCTAGGGCCTTGAAAACATTTCAGGCAAGATTAAACAAACTATCTAGGTTTAAACATATCTCCTCAGATAAATGAATCTGAGCAAGTACCTATGTAATTTCTTGAGGCTTGGTTTCCTCATGTGCCCTGTTGTAATGAGAACAGTGTGTCCAGAGTGGGGTGGTTCAATGGCCAAAGCATTTACCACATAAATGTGGTGGCCTGAGTTGGAATCCCCAGAATCCACATAAAGCCATACACAGTAGCTTGAATCTGTAATCCCAGTGTTCCTATGGTGAGATAGGAGGGTGGAGGAGATGGGGCAGAGACAGTAAAATCCCCACCAGATTGCCAAACACCAATCCTAGCCTACACACCAATGAGCAGAGAGACTCTTTCAAACAAGGTGGAAGGCAGGTACTGGCACTTCAGGTTTCTCTGAGCTACTCACACAAATTGTTTTACGCATCCATGCACATGCATCATCTGTACATATAAATGTTTTTTTCTGAAAGCGTGATGCAGCCTCTTGGAATGAAGTGTGAATTCAGTGAGATACTGCGTGATCACTACTGATCATGGCACTCACGGAACAGTCACCTCACAAACTGTTGTCTGCTATTATTTTACCATTGCTATTGTTATGTGTGATTCTAAAGCCACTCTCCTCCTAGGACTAATGTTTAAAACCTCTTGATAACATCACACCTCAGTGGTTGATTAACCAGCTTCTGTCTAAAACTTTCCAAAGACTGGAAACTCAAAAGTCTTAGTTCTTAGAACTGCCTTCATGTACTCAGCTGAAATACCTCCCACAGTGACTCTGACCCATGGGTCATAGCTCTTTACCTTGGGAACCTCAAAAGAATGAGACAACACATCTTATACTTTGTACCAATGAAGGTTTGATTTGTCACCAAAAAATGGGGAGAAAAAAATAAAAAACTAAGGGCAAATATTTTAGACTAGAAGTTCCTGGGACACTGACTGGAGAAGGTAGATAGTACACTGAGAAATGAGTCTCAGGAGACACAGGTTGGGCCCATCTCATCAGGAGGAGTCATGAAACTCTGTTGCTAGCACACTGTTCCAGCACTTGGCAGAGCTTACGTACAGTTCCTTGTATCTTCTGCTCTCCCAATTTGAGTAGCTAATCCTGGATGAGTCAACCCAAGGCCAGGAAGCAGTGACACCTACTGTACCTCAGTGCTGAGAGCCCTCCTATGTTCTGGGTAATCAGAGGCTGGATTCTCATAAATGGACAAACTGTTGTGAGCTCTACTTGTGCTGTGAGGGAACTCAAGCCACACAGGTAAATTATGACATGATCGTTATAGAGTCAGGAACCCAATCACCAAGGTGAATGTCCTGTTATTTCAGGTTGAATTGGTTACTTTTTGGTTTTATCAATAGAAGGTTGAACTCTAGGCCTACAGAAGACCATGTCTGTCTTGTTCACCAACATCCTCAAATTGCCCTAAGCCTGGCGTATGGATCATAACAGGTACTCAGAAAAAATAAAAATTAAAAAAAAAAAAACAGATATGAAGTACTTTATTGTTTGTTTGTTGGTTGGTTGGTTGGTTGGTTGTTTTTGTTTTTGTTTTTAGAACATTTCAGTTATTTCCAATCATGGTTCTTTCCCTTTCAATCAGTTTCCATTCGTGGTAACAAATCCTGGTGTGAGCATCTGATCTCTCTTGTGAAATAAGAAGGAAGGGAATTTGACCCAGGGGATTTATTTGCCCATCTGTTTTGGCTGTCTAGTCCATCAACCTACACTAGAAAATATAATGAAACAACAATGACCAGTAGCTTGGCCGATGGAGATGCACACTGGACAGGGTGTGGAGAGATAGCTCAACCCCAGTCCATGTGGCACTCGTTGGGACAGCTTGGCTGGGGAATAGAGAATCTAGGTCCAACAGAGATGCCAAGTGGATGCTGGCAGTTGGAAGCTCATCAGAGAATGGGAGCCATGGTCTTAACTCCTCTCCACAGGTACCTCATAGGCTGCTGGCATGCTCACAGCATGTAAGCTGGGTTCTAAACTCGCGTAGCCCAGGACAGCAATTCAAGAAGTGTGTATATATCCACGACACAACATCAGAATTCATACAGTATTATTTCCACCATAGGCCCGAGAACTTCAAAGATCTTCCCATTTCAAGTGCAAGGGATAGCACCTCATGAAGCTGTGGGAGAAACTGGCAAGGTCTCACTGCAGGACACACTGCTGTATCCATGTTTGAAAAACACAATTGGTCACATCATCTCTGGTGTTGAGCAGGTTAAGCAGCAGCATCGCATGTATATACACTGCTGACTCACCTTCTGTTCCACTGTGTGTGCGTGTGTGCACGTGTGTATGTGTGAGTGTGCCTGTGTGTGTGCAGGTGCATATACATTATGTGAGCACATATTTGCAACCCAGAGATCAACACCAAATGCATCCCTAGTCACTTTCCACCTTATTTTTGAGACAGGGTGTCTTCCTGAGCCTACCTAGAGCTCACTGATTCATGGGATCTCAGGGATCCTCCTGTTTCTGCCTTTCCAACACTGGGACAGAAGACACACACTATCATAGTCTGCTTTCTTCACACACACACACCACAGGCTGAGCCACCTCTCCAGTTCTCCATCATCACTTTTCAGTCTGTGTTGGTCATAGAACTAAGGTCTAGAGCAGTGGGTTAGTGATTCTCAATGTTCCTAGTGCTGCAACCTTAATGATCTTCATGTTGTGATGACCCCAACCATAATTTTTTTCATTGCTGCTTCATAACTGTAATTTTGAACTGCTACGAATCACGATGTAAATATCTGATGTGCAGTATGTCTGTGTCTGACAACCTAAAGGGGTTGTGACCCACAGGTTGAGAACTGCTGGTTTAAAGTGATCCAGAAAGTAAGGGTGTTCACAGATGGGCAGGAAGAGGAATAATGGAGATCCTATATGCAGAGTGATTCAGCCCAGGTGTGTACATGGTGGTGTGGGCAGAGAGGGAAGTGGCAGTTTTCTTCTGAGGCCGGAGCCGAAAATGACTGTCCGCCATGCTGCTAGGTTACCACCTTCAGAGCTGGCATGCACTCCCTTAGGCGGGGCATGTGCTGCCCATGTTGTACTATGTGGTAGCCACACCAACCCTAACCAAAAAGAATGAGACTCCTTAGCGGACACAGGAAAGTCACCGGTAAGACTGACATCAAGCTAGGCCCTCCTGGGTGTTGAGCTCTCCTAGATGAGATCAACCAAGGGAGAAAATTATTACTATTAATAGTTTTTTAATTGATTTTAATTTTCAGACTTACAAAGAAGACAGAGAAAAGAATTCCCATGTTCCCTTCTCTCGTTTATCTTATAATTAGCATCATAATACAGTATATTTGATGCAATTAACAAAGCAATGCTAATACATTATCATTAACAACAGTCCGGGCTTTGTTTGGCTGGTTTTGAATGTCTGTGTGTTCGTGTGTGGGAGTGCACATGCACACGTATGTACCTGTGTGTGGAGCCCAGAGCATAGCCTCAGGTGTCCTCCCGACCTGAGGACCATCCATAGTTTATGGTTCTAAAAGAGTCTCTCAAGGCCTGGAACCTGCCAAGCAGGTGTGGCCGACTGACCAAGGAGCTCCAGGGTATCCACCTGTCTCCACCTCTACCCCCTGCCCGTCATGCTGGGAGGACAAGTGTGGACCAGCACACCTGGCTCTCTACCTGGAAATCAAAGTCAGGTCCTCTGCTTGAGTAACAATCAGTTTACCCACAGAGTCATCTCCCACCTCTGAATTGATTATTGTTTGCTTGTTTGTTTGTTTATGTGACCTCGTATCCCTGTTTGGTTCCAGAATCCATGTGAGGAATACTACCTCACGCGAAGCTCACAGATCCCCTTGGTCCTAACAGTTTCTCAGACTTAATGACCCTGACAAGTGTTCAAGAGTACTAGACAAATGCTTTGGAAGCTTCCTTTACATTGAAATTTGTTTAATATTTTTTCATGACTAGATAGAGGTTATGAACTTTTGGGAGGAAGATCATGGATAAACTGACATTTTTACACTAAGTCAAAGGCACATATTACCAACATGATTTATCACAGCAGGGTATGGCTTGGTCAACAGTTGAATTCCTGTCAGGCTTCTCCACTGTGTACTTTTGCGTTTTTTTAAAGAAATGTATTATGTTTGTTTAGTATATGTTTGCACAGGAATGCACACATGCACTTGTCACAGTGTGTGTGTTTGTGTGTGTAGAAATCAGAAGTAAGGAGTAAGCTCTCCTTCCATGCTCCAGCTTGGCAGCAAGAACTGTCACCTGCTGAGCCCTCTCACCAGCCTCTCTTTTCTTTTCTCCACTTCTCATGCTGTTGACTTTATAGTGAATCACTCTGCACAACTACACTTTAGTCTGACGTGACAGAGAAGCCCTCATCCTACTGCAGTGGGCTTTTGAGGTGAGGCCATGTCAAGGAGGAAAGCCCACATATATCCCTGTAAGCGACCCCTCGCCTGTGCTGAAGAAAGGAGGGCCCAGCAAATCCACTGGTCACCTGGGAGTGAACTTTGTGGAAATTGTGCTTCAGTGTGGCATTGGGACCTTAGGAGGAGAGAATGCTAGCCTCTGTTTAGGTCTCACCCTGGAGGAAATTTTAGCAACACAAAGCTACCAAAGGTAGCTTCAGAATTCAGGCTGTTGCAGATCCCCCTCAGTTTGAACACAACTCAAGTGATCCTCCAACCTGATGGAATATAAGCACCAAGTTTGCAAATGTGGGTATGTAACATGGGTGCCATAATTAAAGGGGGCATGAAAGACAACTAAAGGAGCTTCCAGTGAATCAACACGATGACAGCCATTTTCTGTATCTTCTGGCTTCCACCCTCCAACATGCCACCCAATTTGAACAGTCAAAAGAAAAATCTGGCCAGAAAAAAACAAACAAAAACGCCCAAGTAGTAGTTGATCTGCTGCCCCTTGGGAGAAAGTACTGGAAAAACAGAGTGGATATTAACACTGAGTCTGCCACTCAGTGGGGGGCAGGGAGTGGATTCTATTTTGGAGCTTGAGTGGGTCTTCTCTAAGTTCCTTAAATTATACTGCATAAGCTCACTCCACCTCTAAGGAGCAAGCCCTCAGCACAAACCTTGGAGCTCAATTCCTTCCATACCTCCATCCAACCCTTCAAGTGTCAAGACAACTCCAAGGACACCTGATAAGAATTTCTAATAATTTTTATACTTGGCCAAATAAAGCTTAGAGCAGAAAAGAAAAAAGAACATCAGATTTGCAAGTCCCACAATGCCGAGATCTAGCCAAAGATAGTATCCAGTGTCCCTGTGCAGGCGTATGCTCAGGACTCAGGAGGCACAGGTAGGCTAACTTCTGCTCCCACATCAAGCACAGCCTGAAATGTGAAGGCATATCATTGGCTTTTCCCCCAGATTGGGCACCAAAGGTCTTGCCTCCTCTGAGTCCTGCCACATTCTCCCCTATGTTCTATTGGTTCAAACAGCAGCATCCTACACAATAAAATTCCATTCTAACATTTCTCCACTCCCTCTGAGAAGGGGGGAGACATTCTCAGTTAGAGGGCTGCTTTTTGTTATTGGTCTCTGCTTTTGGAAGATGACAACACCATCCTTTAGATTTCTTGAAGAAATGGAGCAGAACCGAAGTAGGCTATGGTACCCAGCTGGGATCCAACACCTCGTCCATAATGCCCAAGGAACTTCAAAAGCTTACAAGGACAATTGCCTAGTTCTCTGTGCTCATTGACATCTAGAGGGCCTGAGAAAACTAGGCCGTGAGTATAATGAGAGGCACAAACACTGATAAATGGGAGGGGAAATGCTCCTAGTCTCCCTGGGAGTCTTTGCTTCCTACTTCCAGAACAAAATTGGATGGGAGCAGCGGCTTTCAGGAGATGTCAAAACTGCCTTGCAACTCTGGCAGTAGCCAACTTTGTTTTCTAAATTTAAAGACATCATAGCTTCTATAATCTGTCTCCCAGTAACCAAGGTTCTCTTTTCTTAAGTCTTAGCTTTGTTAAGAACTCACTGTGTCTAAACAGTTACTCACTCTCTTTGAGAAAATTCAGTTCACCTGTCTGTAAAACCGGGACACTGTGTACTTCTGTAAGATTTTTCTACCTGAAACACTTCTTTAATGGGGTCTTGAGTGATATATGCATAGACAGTGCTCTGAGAGGCCCCTGAGACAGATCACAGGTTACTCCTGCCCTCCTGAAATTCAGTAGATACCAGAGAAAGTTAAACTTATATTGGTTACACAGGGGGGAAAAAAGCACAAAATTCATGTACACACCACACACTCTGAAAAATTCAAACCCTAGAGCTCCTGGCAATTCACCAAGTTCCAATCTTCTTGATTGGCATACTTTCAGGAAACGAGCAGCTCAGTCATTTCAAAGGCAAAGTGTGTGTGTGTGTGTGTGTGTGTGTGTGTGTGTGTGTGTGTGTGCTCATGCACTTCCTTCCTTACATTAGCTCAGAGTTCCTGACCCTTAGCTATCCTCCTCTTTGTATGCTTCTTCTTTGGGACCCTGGCTCACTAGAATGACAGGAAACAGGGAAACTGAAGAAAGAAGAAAATGCAAAAGAATTGCCTTCTGATGCAGCAACTATGTGTAAGGTTCTCATTGGTCACTCATTCGTTCATTCATTTGGCAAAAAGTTGCTGAACTGTCAGTGTTAAAACATTTACCAAACCAGTTAGGTACTGTTTATGTAGAAACTAAATAAATATTGCTTGCAATAGTAAGCAAGACATAACCTGGAAAAGAGGTGAGTGGATGCTAAAGGCTGTTATAACACATTGCTGCCAGCTCTGAGACGGGGAAATCACAAGGTGCCTTCTCCTGACTCCCAGGGGCACTCAGGAGAGACCTTCTCTGGAGACAATAAGACATGTGCAATGGAGTTGGCTAGCTGAGGTAGTGTGGTAAGCAGGCTTGGGACAGGGTGGGGGAAGGTGGGCAGGCGGGAGCAAACAGCACATTTTGTGGTGGGAGTCAACAGAAAGAAGGCTTGAGGTGTGACTGAGTTGGCACAGCACTAAGCACCCTCATGCAAATGGGCACAAAACCTTGGACGCCATCCATGCACTGGGCTGGGTCGGGTGCAGGACAGAAGAGCAAAGTCATCCTCAGCTACAGAGAGATGTTAAGGCCACCCTTAAACTACATGAGACCTTGTCTGAAAAACAAACAAGCAAGCAAAAACCAGGTCCGGGTCTACACTCAGCAGGTTGGGAGGAGCTCAAAGCTGTGCAGTGGAAGCTGAGGAGACACGGAGGACACGATTGCCCAGGAAAGCAGCTATCCACTGTGGCAGCCATCCTCCACACACTGTCATGGGCACTGCAGGAGGAACTCACCAGAAGGCAAAGAAAATCCCAGGCACCCAGCCGTGCCTGTCTCCTAGCACTGGGCTCACAGGCACACGCTGCTGTGTGTTGTGTTTCCTAGATGAGTTCTGGAGGTCGGATCCACCATGCTTGTGAGGCACTTCACCAACTGAGCTAGTGCAAACACGGACAGCCGTTATTCTCTTTTCTAATGTGTGTGTGTCACTTGTGTGTGCCCTCAAAATAAGGACTAGCATCCCCTAGAATGAAAGTCACTGGCAGCTGGGAGCCCCCTGACGTGGGTGCTGGGAATTGAATTGGGTCCTAAATTGAAACATGAGGCTGAGTCATCTTTCCAGCCCAAAACCCACCAGAGGCTCAAACTCCCTGAGCTCACAAATGAGGACAGCGAGGGTTCTTCTGCTTCCAGGGTCGACATTTCTTGAACTATCAAACACATCCTCAGTTCCTCAGTGCGTTCACTTTGTTCATAAACTAAAACACAGTTGACCTTTTTTCCACTTAACTACAAATGTTACTGTGCTGGAAGCAAAAGAGGTTTCTCTTGTCACGTGTGCAATGCTATATGCTTCTTCCAAACTAGGAGGTTACTGGTACCCAAGTGATCATGATTCTTGTGAGATCACTGTCTGTTTCTGCCCAATTCTATGGATATTTTTGTCCTCATCTTGGGAATCTGCCACCCACATGATGATTTAAGGTTTCTTCCTAAAATGGACACTACAACAACTGAATCAGAATGAAGAGGTGGCATGGCAGGTAAGATCACATACTGCTGAGCAAACATGTTAAGCTTAAAACTGCCTGTAGCTCCAGCTACAAAGGATCTGATGCCCTCATCTGGCATCTGAGGACACCTGCACCGATGTACATATATCCACAAAGACACACACACACACACACACAAATAAAATTAGGACCAGAAAGATGGATGGTTGCTCTTCAGAAGACTCAGGTTCATGTCCCAGCACCCACATGACAGCTCACAACTGTCTGTAACTTGACCAGTAGATCTGACACTGTCTTCTGACCTCTAATATTTCTTTAAAAAAAATATTAATCATGAATCTGTACTCCTAACTTTGTTCTGTAGCTAATCTGAAGAAGGATTTTTATTTAAAAGAGGGAAAGGGAGACAGAGGAGAGAGAGAGGGAAAGAGAGGGGAGCGTTTTCCACAAGAGCTTATTTTCTTTCTCCCTCTTTCTGTGAAAGTGTGGTAGCCGGGAGATTGTGTTCCCTTGCTCAATTACCCCACCAGACAAAAGCAGTTTGTAGAGAAGCCCTGAGCATGTAATTTTATTACCTTAGCACTGATTTTAATATAATTCATGCAATTTCTTCCGCAGGAGAAAAGCGATTTTCCTAAACACCTGTTAAATGAGAGCTGATAGGTTTTGACTCCCTCCAACCCGCCTTGTAGAATTTTCTACTAAAAGAAGTAGCATGAAGGTCACTTCTCAGATACAAATGGAGTGTCTGCCACACTCAGACAGCCTCACCCACAGTGCCTTCCCCAGTCTGTCACTTCTCAGGGTGCATCTCAGCGTAGACATGGTTCTGAAAACTCTGTCTATTGTAAAGATGGATCCCAGGAAGAATTCAGGAAGTCCATCAGCCCTACATGACAAACCTTTGGGGTTAGAACACTGCCATTGGTAGCCACCTATGTGTGGCCAAATTGGTTGTGCACTGTCCCCAATCTCCACCCACTCAGGACCAGTTGCATATCATTGCTGTGGCAGTGAAAATACCTACCTTAAAAAAAAATGACATTTATTTATTTACTTACTTGTGTGTGAGACTGCACACATGCCATGCAGCACATATGGAGATCATAGGACAGTATGATGCTGGTTCTCTCCTCCCACTGTGACTCAGTTTACAAACCTTGGCAGCAAGTTCTTGCACCTGCTGAACAATGTCACCTGCCCTACCTCCACATTTTTTATAAAATGAGAAAAATAGGAAATTTAATCTTTTGTTCCAGGATCTAACTCATTTATTCCTGAGACCCATCTAAATCACAGAGGACCAAAAGCTGCAGACAGTGCTCATAGTTAGTTCATGAGCAGCAGAGAGCAGACACCACCAACAGGCAGAAGAAGCAAACGTCTGCAAGATGTCTGCCACAACTACAGCCGTGTGTGTGTGTGTGTGTGTTTGTGTGTGTGTGTTTGTGTGTGTGTGTGTGTATCTGCGAGTGTGTGTCTCCGTGTGTGTGTGAGTGTCTCTGTGTGTGTTATTATTGTACTTGGAAGACAGAATTGAATTTAGACTCAGTTCCACCTGGTCTCTTATGTTGCCTAGCAACTGATGAACATGAGTAGGCTCCTGATGCCGTTGAGCTTCACCTAGTTACACACAAAATGGGGACCACGGTTCCTACATTAGAGGACTACAGAGTGCTCGGTAACCAGCCATGTGAGAGAATGCAGACAGAAGCACTAGAATGGCCCATGTTGCCATCATCTCTCCCCAAGTTGATGGTCTCTCTATTTACCCTCTTGCCTTGGCAGTGTCTTCTCAGTGTCTGTCATTACACTCCTCCCTGAATTACATTCTCTGGCCATGTAACTTGGTGTCTTTTACCTAGAAAGTAGGATGTGTACGGGTGTGGTCTCAACTTCCGATTCTATGGGTATGGAGTAGAAGTGACAGCCATGCCAGTTCTGAGCACAGATCTCAAGAGATCTTCCGTGTCTGCACTCTCTTAGGATCTTGTCTGGCATTATGTGACTTGCCCAACCTTGAGATGACACAGGGCAGCACTCAGTATCCTCACTCAGTATCCACATATATGAAAGGACCAAGCCAATACTAGCAAAGCTGATCCACAGTTGACAAATGAGTGAGGCCACCGGGGCCCAGCCTAAATCCCTATTCCAGCTCAGTTATGAAATGTCCTTCAAAAGCACATTAAATGCTGGAACCCATACATCAAAATTCAGAGGCGGGATTAGAAGAAATGATTGAATCATGAGGGCTTCGACTTCATCCATGGATTAAAACCTGTGGAATCTGCCATAACCAGGTGGTTTCACTGGGAGATGAAAGAAGTAGGTACTGGGATAGGCCTCTGAAGGGCACATTGTCCCTTTTTGTCTCCCTCTGCCTCCTGTTTGCTATGCTATGCCCTCACTGCCATGGTGTTCCGCCTCACCAATGCCCACAGCAATGAGGCCAAGCAGCCATGCACTGAGACATCTGAAATTCTTTTTTTTTTAATTTTTATTATTAATTACATTTTATTAACTCTGTATCCCAGCTTTATCCCGATCCCTCATTCCCTCCCAATCCCACCCTCCCGGCATCTGAAATTCTGAAACCAAATAAAACAATTCTTTTTCCCTTTAAGCCATTTTTCCCAACTACTTGTTGCAGGCACAAAAAGTCTGGCTAATACAATCCCTGAGCACAAACCATGAGCCACCATGAAGTGCAATTTGTATATGAGAGTTCTTCAGAGCTCCGTTTCTCACCCTCCCAGACTCCTACCCACTGGAAGCCAACATGTCTGATAATTCAAAGCCAGGTGAGAATAGCAGGTATAAGAGATCTATCCCTAGCACCAAACACTGAACCAAAATTTAAAACTAATTTGGAGCATGTCAATTCCCTAATTATAACTCTCTGAAGGTACTGCACCTTACCACATTTAGAAAAAAGTTCAAATCCCCAAAACATGATCTGCAAACTATGTGGTAGAGCCCCTGCCCCTCTTTCTGACCCCATTGTCTCACATTCTCCCCATTCCTAGCCATGCTTCCACCATGCTGATGCCATGGCTCTGTTCCCAGCACATGCTCAGTTCCTGCCTAGGCCTTCTCATAGTTCATTCCCTCTGCCAGAAGACTTTCTCCTCCTGTCATTAAATGCCTAGTTTCTTTTTGCCATGGAAGTCTCGGTACAGCCAAAAGACTCCCTTGTTGAAAGACACTCAGTGTATACCCAATTTCTTTTCCTAAAAGCATGAAGCCACACTTGGCATTGCACACTCCTGATCCCAACACATTAGAGGCTGCTCCTTCAAGCCCAGTCTGGGTGTGATAGTCCAGTTAGCCTTGACTGTCAGCTTGATTGGATTTAGTATTATTGTGGAAGCAAATCTTTGGCAAATTCATGAAAGAATGTCAAGATTAGGTGAAATGAGGTCGGAAGAGGCACCCTGAATGTGAGTGGCTCCATGGCCTGGGTAGAAGTGCAGGACTGAACAAAAGCAGAAAGCAAGTGGAGCACAGCACTGTCCGTCCTTGCTTCCTGCTCATGGATGCCATGTGCCCAGCTGCCTCTATACTTCCCCCCCACGTTGCCACATCCCCTTGGATAAGCCCTTCCTCCCTCAAGTCACTAGCTGTTAGCTCTTTGAGAACAGAAATGGAAAGTAACTAATGCCCTGAGCTACACAGAAAGACCGTGTCTCAAACAAATAAATTAAAAACACTCTTTCTCTGAAGTTTCTGAAATGGTGGCTGCTGTTCCACATAGAGTGACAGTCCTCTGCAGACAACAGACCTACAGCAGTCACTACCACATCTCCAGCACTGCCTCCCCTGACCCAATGCATCACAGGGGCTCACTAAATAACTGCCTAATGAGTCAGAAATGGAAGGTGGCTCTTTGCTTCAAACCTCCCCTCCACCACTTCTATTCACATCTTTTTAAGCCTGCAAGGCCCAGTGGCTCCTGGAATACTAAGAGAAGAATGCCCACAATCATTCCAAGCATTGGTGCAAAGCACAACAAGAAAGTGGAATTGAAGTTGAAGATTGCATCATGAGCAAGACAAATTCATGCTGTGAGGGCCCAGCTGATTGTAAGAGGGGCTGATTGTAGTAGCCTCCTAACCCCATTAACATCATGAATGAAAAGCGAAAATCAAACCCCTCTTCTTTGGTGAATGTCAGTGGAGGAGATGAACAGCTGTTGCCTCTTCTCAACTCTGGAAACCTCATCTCTCAACCTTTGATGCTTTCATAAACAGCAAGAAGAAATGCACAAAAGACCAAGATGGAATAATTTTAAAAATCACTAACAAGATGGCTTAGAGGGTAAAGGTACTTGCCAGGAAACCAGATATAGTGAACTTGATCTCCAGTTGAGGAAAAGAATTCACTGCACACCTACACTCACACACAGCTTCATACTCACGCCATGGTATGAGCATACCAACACTCACACACAACAAAATAATAGTGAGGTATTCTAAAGAAAAGCAGAATGTGGTAACTTATCTTACCATGCCAGAATAACTGAGGCTGAGGCAAGAAGACCATGGGTTCCAGGCCTGTCTAGACAACTGAGCAATACCTTGCCTCAAAACATTAAAAAGGAGATGCCCCAGTTACTTTTCTATTGTTATGATAAAACACTATGACCAAGTTAATTTACAGAAGAAAGTGTTTAATTTGGCTTATGGTATGAGAGCTCACATCTTGATCCATAACTATGAGGCAGAGAAAGGGACAGAGAGAAACTGAGAGAAACAGAGAGACAGAGAGAAAGAATCTGGGAATGGCAGAATATTTTGAAACCTGAAATCCCTTCCCCAATCCCCAGTTCTCAGTGGCATACCTCTTCCAATAAAGCCATACTTCCTAATCCTACCTAAACAGTTCTACCAACTGGGGACCAAGTATTCAAATACATCAGCCTATAGGGGCCATTCTCATTAAACCACCATGGGTGGGAGGTGCCTTGGCATGT
The DNA here is from genome assembly GCF_030254825.1 of Meriones unguiculatus. NCBI lineage: Eukaryota > Metazoa > Chordata > Mammalia > Rodentia > Muridae > Meriones > Meriones unguiculatus. Next base: position 50,423,049 of record NC_083359.1, read on the forward strand.
AGCTCACTGGTAGGGTATTCACGTTCATGCCTTGGGGCTCAGGTTTAATCACTAAAAGGAAGGGAGGAAAGAAGAACAAAAAGTAGAAAATAAATACATCCAGTCTTTCTTGGAAAATTAGAAAATCTGACAAAGAGACTGTGATGGCTATTCTCATTTGTCAACTTGACTACATCTGGAATTATTTAAAACCCAAAAAATTCCCAGGGGGTACACCTATGATAGATTTTTGCTTATTCTGAAGTGGGAAGATGTACTTCTAAAGCCATCATTGGGAAGGGAGAACACACCTTTAATCCAGATATTTTGAGATGGGAAGACACACCTCTAATCTGGGCTACATCTGCTGGCAGCCTATATAAAGGACAAGAAAAAAGGAAGTTTTTGTGCTTTGCCTGCATGCCCTCACCCTAAAGGGTAAATCCATTCCCATTGGCATTAGAACCTACTTCTTCAGGAATCCAGCCAATACTGAAGACCACATGAGACATCCAACCTTGTGGACTACAAAACTACTAGAGTCTTGGGACTTCCATGTATAGGAGTCATCATTGGACTAGTTGAACCACAGCCCTTAAACCATTCTAATAAATCCCCATTCTATATACAGAGAGAGATTCATTCTATAAAGTTCTGTTACTGTGATGATTTGAATATAAGTGGTTCCTATAGACTCATATATGCTTGGTCTATACAAGCCCTACTTGAGAAGAATTAGTAGGCATGGCCTTGTTGGAGTAGGCCTTGTTGTCACTGGGGGTAAGCTTTGAGTGTTTCAAAAAACTCTCTTCCTGCTGCCCATGGATCCAGATGTGGAACTCCCAGCTAATTCTCCAGAACTGTGTCAGCCCATGTGCTGACATGCTCATCTCTATGAAGATATTGGATTGAACCCCTGAAACTGTAAGCAAGCCACAATTCAATTTTTTAAAGAAGAGTTACGAGGAGATCCAAGATGGCAGCACCGGTACAACACTCTTTCTGACCAGTAGCACAGCAGGATCGGGACAATGACCAGCAGTCAGAACTCTCGGTCCTAAAACACAAGCGATTGTGTTTCCCAGGTGAGAGGATACCCCACGGTGGGGGATTCAATCAGCTTCAACTCACCCAGCTAAACAGAGGAAGAGGTCCCAACAGGTGCTTGGTCGCCAGCCCAGAGCCACATGACACCATGCTCTGATCACTGTCCCAGACTGAACTGTGGGTCCCATAACATCAGAGACTGGGATTTACAGTCGAGAGATAACCCCACAGTGCAGGAAACTGTCAGGACCGACCTTAGGTCACCTGGACAATATCTGGAAAAGACCCAAGGTTCCTAGGGTGCCCAGCAGCCAGCCCAGAGCCGATACAAGTACACAGGTGCCAGAACAGAGTCCTGCCTGAGAACCTGACTTGCTGCCCCAGATAAAACTGTGGGCCCCAGGGCAACAGAGACTGACTTTCTCTGTCGGGTGCAAACCCACAGGGAGAGGAACAGTAGGTCTGATCTTAGAGCACTCAGCTGATACCACCACCCTGAAAAGGTCTGGAGAAAAATTACCCAGTTTCGGCAGATGCCCAGGCACCCAATAGCCAGCAAGGCAGAGCCACTCATGTCTGTGCCTGTGGGTTCTACTCACCATCCCAGACAGAACAGCAGTCCCCAAAGCACAGTCTGTGTGTGTCCCTGTCAGGAGGAAACCCCACAGTGGTGGGGATCAGGTCCAACGCTTAAGACACCCAGCTCCAGAAGACTTCCTGGATACATGCAAGCTCTAGGTTCTAGCCTTCTACTGCAGACATGAGCGCTGTGCTCACATGCCATTATTGAGTAGTGCTAGGGTACTGAGTTACACAGCTGCATCCTCAGACCTACAAAAGCCAGAGAGCCATTAGAGCAGCCCTCAGATACTGCTCCAAGTTTCAACCAGTTATCCCTAGCTAAACTGACAAAACTGTGATACTCCCTGGTTCTTCAAGAGGGCTGCACCCAAAAATTACACCTTAAGAGCAACAGCTGCTGGTCACTAAATTCAGAGCAAGAAACCCAGCAGCAGGGCAGCAATCACCAGGACCTCTCCAGATGAGAGAAGAGCCTTCCTGAACAGCACAGTTACCACACAGGTCCATATGCCTGAGGTGAACTGTGACAATTCCTGAGAAGCACCACCATTCGTTGACCATACCCAAAAAGCTGAGGAGATTTTCTTCAGAACCCCACCAAGTATATTCTCCCCACCTCAGGCCCAGCAGCACCAGAAATTAACAGACACCTGAGACAGCCAGATGGGTAGAGGCCAGTGAAAAAGCACAACCAACAAAAGGCAAAGCAATATGACATCCCCAGAATCCAGTTATCCAGGGGCAAGTAGCCCTGGACACCCTAACATAAGTGAAATTCAAGAAGATGACCTTACATCTATGCTTATGAAGAGGTTAATGGAAGAAGCAAATAAAATGCGTAAAGAATTAGGGAAAAATATAGTAAAACAGATTGTGGCCATCTGTAAAGAAATACAGGAAGATGCAGCCAGTTTGTGCCTTTCAGAAAGGAAATGATTAAATCACTAAAAGAAATAGAAGAATATTCAAACAAGCAGGTGAAGGAATTTAAGGAAAAACAGGAAAATACAGTCAGACCAGTGAAGGAAATCAACAAAACGGTTTAAGATCTGAAGATAGAATTGGAAAAATTAAAGAAAACACAGAGGAAATCATGGAGAGGGAGAACCTAGGAAAGAAAACAAGAACTACAGAGGTAAACATAACCAACAGACTACAACAGATGGAAGAAAGAATCTCAGGTGTGGAAGATACAATGGAAGAAATCAATGTATCTATCAAAGAAAATAATAAATTTAAAAAATTCCTGACCATCCAAGAAATCCAAGACAACATAAAAAGACAAAACCAAAGAATAATAGGAATAGAGGAAAAGAAGATTCCCTCCTCCAAGGCCTAGAAAATATTTTCAACAAAATCATAGAAGAAAATGTCCCCAACTTAAAGAAGAGGCCTATAAGAATACAAGAGGCCTACAGAACACCCAATAAATTAGACCAGAAAAGAAAATCCTCATGTCACATAATAATCAAAACAGTAAGTATACAGAACAAAGAAGAAATACTAAAAGCTGCAAGAGAAAAATGCCAAGTAACATATAAGGGCAAACCCATCAGAATTACATCTGACTTCTCAACAGAAACTATGAAAGCCAGAAGGGCCTGGATGGATATCATGCAGACCCTAAGAGAACACAGATGTCATCCCAGGCTACTATACTCCACAAAACACTCAATCATCATAGATGGAGAAAACAACATATTCAACAAAAAAACAAATTTCAACAATACCTACACACAAATCCAGCATTACAGACGATACTAGAAGGAAAAATACAACCCAAAAAAACTAACTACTTTCAAGAAAACACAGGAAATAAATAACCTCACTACAGCAAAACAAAAAGTAGCCAAACACACAAACACACTACCACAGCCAACATCAAAATTAAAGGATCTAACAGCCACTGATCATTAATCTCTCTCAACATCAATGGACTCAATTTTCCAACAAAAAGGCACAGACTAAAGAAGAGTTATAGTGGTCATGGTGTCTCTTCACAGCAATGGAACACTAAGACAGTTACTCTAGAGAACCCAGACTAATACAGAGACAATGCAGTAATTCCCTCAAAGGCAAACTTCTGGGACTGAGACACAGCTGTGAGTGGTCCACATCACTGCTCACGTAGCCCAGTTTGCTCTCTTACCTACCCAGAGCCTCTCCCCCTCAAAAATCTCTCTTTCACAAACATACACTCATGCATGCACACACAAATAGTAGTGAAATTAGTGGACACTGAGGACTTTTACCTCCTCAATAACATGCATGCAATAAATAGAGACCATCAATTGACTGCTGTTTGGCATCAAATGGGAAGGACCCATATTCTGAGTTTCCCACTTTGCCTGCAGCCTCCTCCCTGAAGTAAAAACAGAAGACACAGGTCCTACAGAAGCAGCATTTGCTGGTATTAAAATATCATTCTCAACAGGATAGGCACCCTTGGAGGGAAAATAGCAAGAATGTAATTATAAAGATGTTTACCGTAGCCTTAATGTAGCATGGATTGCTAACTGTACATAAGCTGCTTTGTGTGTGTGTGTGTGTGTGTGTGTGTGTTTTACTGGAAATAGAACTCAGAACCTTGTACATGCTAAGCAACTGTTCTATCACTGAGCTATCTTTACAGCAATCTTTTTTTTTAGCAGAAAGCAATGCATTAATCCATACATGCTTGAGCTTGATATTAGCTTTCTGTTCTCTTTCTCTCTCTCTCTCTCTCTCTCTCTCTCTCTCTCTCTCTCTCTCTCTCTCTCTCTCCATTTGTTTGTTGGGTATAAGGTACATATTTGGAGGTCAAGGACAACTTTTCTGGATTTGATTTTCTCCTTTCACTATATGGGAAACAGGGATCAAACTTGTCATCAGGCTTGGCAAAAAGTTTTTTTTTTTTTTTAGCAGAGTTTTGCTCACTTGTCCAGGCCAGCCTGGAACAGACTTGCAATCATCAATCATCTGGCCTGTGCTGTTGGGATTCCAGGCTTGCCCACCAGGTAAGGCTAATGGGTGTAAATTTTCTATTACAATGGTGCTTCATAGGGAGTTGGAGCTCCCAAGACCTTAACAGATGAAGAAAAACACAGAATCACCAACATGAGAAAAGTCACCAGTGACTCCCACTCATACCATCAATGGCAGACACAGCCACAGGACAGACAGGCACAGTTCCCCCTCTACAGACTCATGTGAATCTCTTGTCATTCCTCTCCAAATTTGCAAAGCAGGTATAATCATTTATGAGTCTCCAATGGTACTGGGAAATAAATAACTTATCTCATAGAACACATCTAGTACCACATCCAGCAAAAAGTCGGGCCCACTCAAAATTCACATTGCCATCCTGAACCCATAAACTTTATTTTACAGAAAGTCTACTGTGGGAGGATGGTTGTGGAATTCTCTGATCAAATGTCAAGACAACAGCTGCAGCAGGCACTGTGAGAAGGGAACTGAAGGACCATCAACACAGAAGAGAATGCTCACAGAGGGAAGGTGGAGGAGGGACCGAGGGACACATGGAAATCAGTATTAGCTAATTTCTCCCCATCCCACTATCCCCTGCCAATACCAGCCACTGGAGTAAGCCTCCTGCTATGGATCCTCAGGAGAGAATGGCACATCCTGGTTCCAGAATTTTAGCATAAAATACTACAGACTCAAAGGAAAACCGAAGAATGTGAAGGGGAGGAGTCCGGTGGAATGTCTCCAAGAAGCAGGACAAATAGAGAGGAGGGACCGCCGCCACTATGAAGCAATGTTCAAAACACTAAATAACTAGCTTCCAGGCCATGGGGAGCCCTGAACACCCCTCAGCCAGGAAGAACACAGCTCACACTGGTATCCACACAGAAGGCTGCCTAGGACACTGGAAGTGGCTGCTCCTGAAAACCCTGCAGGCATTTAAGATTAGCATATGTTAATTTTATACAATACCAGGCTTATTTATGACAATTTCATACAGATAATGTATTTTGACTGTATCCACCTCCCATTACCTTCTTTTGTTTCTTTCCATTCCCACTGATCCCTTCTCTTCCCTTCTACTTTCATGCCTTTTTTCCCCCAGTGATTTTAATTATGGCTGCTTACATGAGTATAGGTCAAGGGTTATCTGCAGAAGCAACTCACCAGTAGCAATACTATTAAAGAAAATGTCTCTCCTTCCCTAGTCAGCGTTAACTGCTTATAGATCCTCAGGGAGGGGGAAGACTCATGAGCCCTCCCCAGCTACAGTTAACTGTAAGTCATCAGAGAGGGGGAGGGGAGGCCTTGTGAGCATCCTTCCAGCTGCCCACCCCATGCTGGAATGTTCGCAGTACAATCCTGTACTGTAGGAACTTAATTCTCTGTGTTGGATCACTTCCCTTGCTCTAGGATCACTTGCTGTAGGTAAGAAAGATTCACACATGTGAGGACAGACTTCCTGGAGGTGCAGCTTCGCTAGCCAAGCCTCTGCATAGCACCATTCATATGCAGACCAGCCAATCAGCCTAGACCTTTTTATACATACTTAGTTTTTGCTGATTCTCACTGTCCACCACCCCTCCGTCTCCTCAACACACACACACACACACACACACACACACACTTATACCCTTTCTTCTTTCAGGTCATGTGCTTTTACTACCCTCTCACCCTTTGTTCCCTCCTACTGTATTGTTGCCTGATCCCTGCTCACACTATCTTCCACATAAGTGCAGATACAACAATTAGATGCCAGGCTCCACATGTGAGAACAAATAAGCGATGTTTATCTCTTGAGACCTGTGTTACTTCACTTAATAGAGTATATCTCCCCATTCCACCCATTTTCCTGCATATTTCATCATTTCAACTTGTTCTGCAGCTGAATAAAACCCCATTGTGCATGCACATTGTCATTACCTATTCTCTAGTTGATGGACATCTTGGTTGATTGCCATTCCCAGATGTTGTAAACAGAGCAGTGTAACCAGACTTTTGGCTACTTTATTAGGTTTTTTTTTTCCTACCCCCTACACCACCCTATCCCTTCCACCCCCCAACACTAGGTAGGAGAGAAAGAAGGTGGGGAAAGAGGCTATCCATATCGTTAGACTGCTTCCTGCTGATGAGATACATCGAGCTCCTTGGGGCAAATTTGGTCTTTGCTGTCAGGATATGTTCAACCAGAAATCCAGCAACAGCAGTAGGAGCAACCAGCAAAGGCGCAAGGGCAGCCAGGGACAGCAGCAGCAAGGGGAACAGCAGCTGCAGTGCCTGTCAAGGCTCTGACATTTATATACCCTCTGAAGAGTCCCCAGAATTCCAAAGGTATCTTCAGCTGACAAAATCACTCCAGAGCATGAAACAATTTTTTTGTTGTTTGTTTGTTTGTTTGTTTGTTTGCTTGCTTGCTTGCTTGCTTGGTTTGTTTTTTGTTTTGTTTTGTTTTGGTTTTTTTTTTTTTTTTGGTTTATTGAAACAGGGTTTCTTTATGCAGCCTTGGCTGTCCACTCTGTAGACCAGTTTGGCTTCGAACTCACAATGATCCACCTGCCTCTGCCTCCATGAGTGGAATTAGAGGCATGCTGCACTGGGCACGAGTGAGCATGAAGCAAATTATAGTTATCTGCTATGGACAATCTAAAGCAGCCCCATATCCCACACCTGGGATTAAAATAAAAACAAATTCACATAACATTTCTGTGATTTAAGGAACCCAAAATTTTTACTACAGAGCAGCACTGAACTTCATATACGGAAATCCCTGTAGCAGGGCAGAGAGTATTTTGGGTATTGCAGGAGTGGACTAGCTGGGTCATACAACAATTCTTATTTTCATTTTCTTGAGAAACCTCTACTCTGACTTCTATAACTGTTATCCCAGGTTCATCTTCCCCAAATCCTTGCCATCATTTGTTATTTGTTTTAGTCCTGATAGCCATTCTAACTGGAATAAGATGGAAACTCACAGCAGGACACCCTTCTGTGGAGCCTCAATCCTCTTAATGCAGACCAACTACTAGAAACCCCTTCCCACCCACCCCCACCTGCACCCTGTCCACTGAAGTCATTCATACAGGCCATCGTCATGCTTGTTCTGCCTTTCTCCTCCCTCCGCATGGAAACTACAACAAAGGCTTTCCCCACATTTCCCCCTCACTTTCCCTTGCCTCTTGGCCAACTCTAATTCTTCCCTTCATGCAGTTCCCATGGGAGTACTGCATGCCCCGTCTTTTAGGGTAGGTCTATAACCTTAACATACTAAGCTTTTGGTGGCCGCCATCTGATCTGATGAGCCTAAATAATAATACAGTCTGTATTTTAAAACCTAGCCCAAGCAATCCCCTAAAGCTAGTTTCCTACTCTCAAGAGTTCTAACCACATAAAAGCAGACACCAGTACAACCAGAATTAGCACAGGATAGACTCAAAACTGTTCGTGTATGTTGACAATGACTTTGGGCAACCTCCTTTCTTACAGCCCAAGGTCTTTGATTCTCTAGGTTCATTCCCAACCCTCTAGTGAAGAGTCCTGTGAGGAGGAATGTTAGGAAATATTTTAAATGAGTTGAGAAGAAAAAAAGGGGTGAATAATGTAAGCATCAGCTCACCCAAAAGACCAGCATTGTTCCTCAAAGGTTGAGTGAGCAGTGTTCAAAGAAAAACAGGCCAGATGAAGAAGGGAGGCTGCCATGAATATAAGCAGCCCTGATAAAAATGTACCAAATACCTCATTTCATCCATCCCAAGACTGTTCCCCTTTCTGCCCACGAGGAAAATGATTGTTAACACTACACTGGACCATCTCAGGCCCCTCTTCTGGGTTCTCCAAAACCTGTCTAATCCTAGCCTTCGCCTGAACCTGATACCTTCCTGTTTCTCTACATAGATCCTTCATGCTTAGATCAGAAAAAGATGGCCAGGAGTATTATGAGGTGGGCAAAGGCAGGAGTTTGACACCAATTACTTTTTTGAGGCAGGGTCTTTCACTGAACCAGGACTTCTTTAATTTGGCTAGGCTAGGTGGGCAAGCCCCAACATGCTCCTGTATCCATCTCCCCTGACACGGGGATCAAAGCACATGCCACAGCACCTGCCTCTGTCATGGGCACTACGGCTCAATCTCGGGCTAGCACCTTCCACAGTGAGCTGCAGCTACCAGAAGAGCACTTAACAGAACTGTACTCTCTATTTCCAGACACCAGAGACTAACACAACCAAGTTCTGTTTCCAGCAGGTGTGGCCACTGCAAGATGGAGCCAACACTTTCCTGTGGCTCCAGTCCCAGTGCTATATTCTTCTTTCACATTCTTTCTTCATTGCTTATCCTCTTGGTGACAGAGATACCTGCCCATTCTTTCCTTTATTATCCAAACAATGCCATCCTTCTAGACCTAGCCTTGTGTGTGAGGGATATCCTCACTCACACACTGACTCAGACTTAACCTCCCTCTTCTCTTTTCAGAAGCAGAAGTGTTCTGGTATGTTCTTGGTAAAATACGAACATCCCAGGAAGTTCTACACACACATGGCGGGGGGGAGGGGGGGAGACTCATATGTTGGGTGTCGGGTCTGCAGTTATTGGCACTATTAAATAGGTTCTAGAAAATTTAGGAGGTGGGACTTGGCTAGAAGAAGCAGGTCTGGGGTGAGTATCTCTGCTCTCGCTTTTCCATGAACAGTTCTTCTCTACCACACACTCCTGCTGCCATGATGCTCTCTCTGCCCAAGTGACCACGGACTAAAGTCTCTGAAGCCACGAGCTAACATCGGTTTCTTCCTCCATTAGGTTATCTCTGTCAGTTACAGGCTGTCTTGCCATGTTGATAGGGCAAGAGCCCCTATTACAGTGGCCAAACATGTGACCAAGACTTTGGTTTCCTGAAATAAGTTGGATTGAAAATTCTCAAGGACACCAAGGATTTGGAGCACCATGTCATGGACTTTCTGAACCTCATCACTTCCATAAAAATGAGCTCTGCAGTAGAGATCTTGGGAACTAATTAAGTATTAGGACACGGGCACCCATGCACTTCAGTAGCACACCCACAGAACAGTACCATCAACCCACGTTCTCCTCTCTAATTCATTAATATTTGACTTCCCTGCCTCTCAGATGTCTTGAATATTTTAATTACAGAATCTTATTACATGCTCAGGGATTCCTAAGAAAAACGGACATAATTTTCATAAAAGTTTTATGAATCTGACTCAGTGTGTGGATATATAGTACAATCCAATAAGTATTAATAACAATTAAAATGTATGGGACACTCAGTTGCTGCCAAGCATTATCTCATTTAATCCTGACCACAGTCTTAATGAGCTTCAGAGGCTGTAAGTTCTTACCCAAGGTCACAGGGAGACTGACTCAAGCAATGCACTCCTCCTGTTTCCAGTGCCAACAACTTTCTCATGTTTTTATTAATTCTACTAATATGCACAGAGCCCTTACTATGTGGTAGGGAATATGCCTAGTCCTAGAAATGCCACAGAACTAATGCTGATCTTTCCCCAGAAAATCATCCAACAAGTGGCAGCTGAGTCCAAGCAGAAGCACCTGAGCTGCCTTCTCTCCAAAGTATGTTGCAGTGGTATGTCATATCATCAATCATTCCCAAAACAGACCCTTAAATTCTTTTCTTTAAGATTTTCTTTCTGGGGCACCCCAACCCAAAGTCACACTTTACAATAGGATCAGTAAAGTTCACTAACAGGTCAGCAAGAAAATACCTGCAGCATATGAGGGGCGCAGAGCTGGCTCTCTGCAGCTAAGAGTGTCAATGCGCTCTCAGAGGACCCAGACTTAGGCCAGCAAGCTCACAGCCACCTGTCAACTCCAGCTCCAGGGGATCCACTGTCCCCCTCTGGCATCTGCAGGCACACGTGTAGCACATGCACATACAGATATACATACATACATACACATGAATAAAAACAAAAACATAATTTTTTTTTATTTTAGAAAAAAAATGTCTTCAGCTTTGAAAGCCAAACTCATCTCTGTTATTGTCACAGGAAGGTTACCATAAAGATGACATAAAAAGGAATGAGTGTGCCTATGTTTTCATAGACTCTCACTTATGGACACTGGATGTAGGATTTTATTGTTTCATGAAATGATTTTATCTATCTATCTGTCATTTGAAAATGGTTCTAAAGCTCAGGACTAGAGTTGCAGCTCAGTTGGGGTCTAGCCCCAGCACTGGATAAACTGAGCATGGTTTACATGCCTATGCCTGTAATCTCAGTACTTTGGAGGGGGGTGTAAAGGGAAGGACATCAATAACCCAAAGTCAGACTTAGCTATAGAGAGAGTTTGAGACTACCCTAGGCTATATGAGACCTTATCTCACACACACAAACAATTAAGTAGTAAGTAAATAATTACAATGTTACACACACACCTTATCATAAGCATTTGAGAGACAGAGACAGCAGAGCTTTATAAGTTCCCAGTCAGCCTGGTCTTTGTGAGTTCCAGGACAGCCACGTAAGTAAATATATAAATAAATAATATAAATATAAATACATACCTAAAACAAGCTACTAGTCTTAGCTTGTTGGAGGTAGTTTTCCAGCTTCAGCTTTATAAAACTATCCTGCAATCCTCCCATTAGCTACATAAAACAAGGACCATTATTGTTTCCATTACCTAGATTCAAATAGGTGAGGCTTAAGATGGTTCAGTGGTGTGCTGGGGAAATGGTTCAGCAGATAAAAGTACCTTCCTCCAAGCCTAGGGACCTGAGTTTGATCCCAGACCCCACTTGGTAGAAAGAAAACTGGCTCCTGAAAGTTCTCCTCTAACTGCTAACATGGGTAACCTGGAACAGGTGTACACACACACACACATAAATAAATAAATGTGTATGTCTTATTTTGTACTCATATATATATATATGGTCAGGACTAACTGTATCTAACAGGCTATCAAAAGCAAAGGATATCAAGTTGGGAGAGAGGCATGTGGCATGCTGGTGGGATATGAAGTGGGCTGGAGGGACTAAAAGGAAGTTACAAATAATTATATTTCATTATGTTTCAATAGACATATGAAATTCCCAAAATAAGAGAAACTTTTTAAGAGGAATTTTTTTTTAATTTTTAAAGAAGGCTTAATGGCCTTAAGAGAAATACATATCTAAGGCCCAGCCAGTAACAGTGGCCACCAGTGGCCATGAACCGTCCACCAGAGACTGTTCAGAATTTCCCAGCACCAGTTCTTCTGGTTTGAACTGTCCTCCAGAGGCTCATATGCTGGGGACTTGTAGGGTTCTTGGATATGAATAGCCCATGAGAGCTCCACTGATGGGGTCATAATCTGACGACACTGGGAGGTAGAGACACAAGTGGGCCTTGTTGGAGAAAACAGGTCACTTCAATTTGCTTTTTAATTCTGCTTGCTTCTCTCACTGCTTCTTGCCAGGCATGAAAGAAGCTGCACTGCTCCATTGTGCCCTCCTCCGCATGATGCTCTATGATTTAACACTAGCTCCAGGAGATCCAGTGGCCTCTTTCTGTCCTCTGCAGGTACCTCCACACACTGATGGGGCCAAGGAACCGTGCACAGAGACCTCTGAAGCCATGAACTGAAATAGATTTGTCCTCCTCCTGTGTTGCTTTTCCCAGGTATTTTATCACGGTAATGGAAAAACTTACACTCCATCACTTCAGAGAATGAAAGAGGGATTTTCTTTGCTGTGTTGGTATCTTCCAACAGCATGCTGACAGAACGTCGTGGTGATTCAGTACTCAGGAGTGTCAGCAGCTGCATGAAGGTGGCGTCTGAAAGTGGCTTGCTGGTACACACCTCAGTAACAGCTGCTGCCTCTTCCTTTGCAAGAAAACTAAGCAAGCTGGATCCCAGAAGAGCTCAAGAGGATCTGACAGCCAAGTGGCTCACTGAACCTAAGGCACCTGGAATAAGCCTCATTCCACCAGCCATTTCGCTGGTCACATGCCGGCCTGAATTTCTCTACAGCATCTTTGTATCTATATAGATCCACTTTTACCTGTGATTAAGAACACAGAACATTGTGCACTTGAGACTAAACAAACCTGCCGCTTGAAGCAAGCATACTCCTGCTTAGTCAACATAGCACAAAAGAAGCTTAGGCTCCTGTCTTCCCATCCGCACAATGAGCAGGTGGAGAAATGAAACGGGTGCCAGGCCCAAGCCTGAGACTCCATATCCAGGAACTTATTTAATTCCACAGCAGTCCCACAAGGCAAGTGCTATTAAATATTGTATTTTGCAGACAAGAATTCTGAAAGGCAAAGTCATTTTCCCAAAGTCACTTGGCCAGTGAGTGGCTGAGTAGGACCTCATACCCAAGTGGACGGACTCAGGTACATGCTGTAACTACAGGCTGGTGAACACATCTGGTCACCTACACAGTAAATACTTAGGGGCCATAGAGCACCGCCTCACAAACTCTTCTTTTTCATTTCCTAATAATGCTTTGAAAAAGTACAAACTGGGCTGCAGAGATAGCCTGGCAAACACAAGGATCTAGATTCTATCCCTAGAATCCACTGTAAAAACAACAAATTTACCCTTGCAATACAAATATGGGGAGGAGATGGGTGTTCATTGGCTAGTCTGCCTTGCCTAATCAATAAGTGCTAGTGGGCAACCCTGTCTCAGAAACACACAAAGCAGCAAAGTAGAGAGTGCCTTTGAAGCAAGAGTTGAAATAGTTGAACCAGTCTTAACTCAAGGTCTGCTGAAACACAGAATTCCTTAAACTGCTATCCATGGTACCACAACTTAAACATCCCAAACAAATTCAGTTCCCCAGATGAATTCTTTCCTAGGGCAGTATGGCAGTTTATTCCTGTTACCCCACCACTTGGAAGACTTAAGGAAAGAGGCTTGGCACCAGTCTAAGGATAGCCTGGGCTGCAATGTGAGATCCTGGAAAGAAAGAGAAAGAAAGGAAAGGAAGGAGGGAGGAGAAAGGAAGAGAGAAAAGGAGAGAGGAAAGAAGAGACAGAAAGAGAAAGAGAGAGACTGACCTTTCCGGACCATCCAAAATTGGTTATGAAACAAGTATCTGAATATACATTTTGCATGGGGTCACAGGTAACATTTAGACTGAAAAAAAAAAAAGGTGTATCTAAAAAGACAAGCTACTAAGAGACTTAGCTCCAGGCCTGATCAGGCAGCAAGCTCAGCACAGTTCATTCCCATGCAGCCTCCCAAGACACACATATACAAAGGACCACCAACGTTTCATAAAGTACTGGTAGCATGTTAGACTCTATCAGGGCAAACCACAGGCCTGCAGTGTGCTGACTCCTGGAGCTGTCCATCAATACTCAATCTGTCCCCACTTCACCAAAAGAACAGACAGAAAAGCTGAGGTGAAACAGATCCAGCTCAGATTTCTGAACTTCAGTGTCTGAGATTCCTTGCTTGACTGAAAGCTTTCAAGACTGCTAAAGAAACATGTCCTTGCCTGTGCAGCCACGCCCCTCTAATTCATGCAGCTGTATGTCTCCTATAGCTCCTGCAATAGCAAGAAACAGGCAAAAACATCTCGGGATAGAGCAGTTATCTGTTGCTAAAATAACGGCGCACTTAGAAGCCACTGCAAGCTTTAAACAATGTAGGCCTATTTTAGTTGAGGCGTCTTGGGCTTGATTTTGCTTCAGCTGTCATCCTTCCCAGGTACCAGTGGACTAGTCGGGAGTTAATTTTCTGTTGCTGTGATAAACACCATGATCAAAGGCAACTTAAAAATGAAAATTTATCTTTGTTTACAGTTCTAGAGGGAGACTCCATAATGGCAGTGAGAGGATGGCAGCAGGAAAGGACAAAAAAAGCTTGCTCATATCTTTATATGTATGCAGGAAGCAGAGAACCAGCAGGAAATGGAGTGAGACTACAAACTTCCAAAGCCCAGCCCTAGTGACACACTTCCTCCAGTAAGGCTGCACCTCCCAAAGGTTCCATAACCTCCCCAAACATCATCACCAACTGGGAACCAAGGGTTCAAATACATGAGCCTCATTTACATCACCCTACCCAAGAATGTGCTTTTCATAACAGTGACAGAGCAGACAGACCTAAAGAGTAGCTGCCATTATCTCATTGTCCAAATTAAGGCCTTTGCCTATGTCGGGGGGAGGGGCAACACTTCAAAATCACATAACAAAAAATGTGTGTGTGTGTGTGTGTGTGTGTGTGTGTGTGTGTGTGTGTGCATGGATCTCAAAAGCTAGTGCTGTGTTTGCAAACGATGAGACACAGAAATGAAGATAGTGAATGTAATCGGGTCTAATTATGTGGCAATTAGACCCTGCAGTTTGGCTAAGGCAGCTTGAACAACACAGGGTAGCAGAAGGTATTCCTACAGTGGAGTCATATTTTCTCCATTTGTCTGAAGCACTCTAGATTTGCATGAGGAATGGAGGTAGAAGCTTCCTGTGGACTTGAAGGTCAAGTAAGAAAGATCTGTAAACCCTAGGAAATGAAGAAAGGACTTGAACGTCAAGTAAGGAGATGACAACATCTGGAGTCCCCCACGTGTGACAGGGTTTATGGGACAACTCTTCTGCGGCCCAGGCGATCCTTACACTCACTAGGTGGTGATTTCCCCAAGGATGACCTTGAACTCCCGATCCTCATCCCTCCCTTTGTCCTGTGCCAGCATCAGAGGCATGTGCCCTTGTGCCATTCATGGCTTATAAGGTGCTGGGCATCAAGCCTAGGCTTCATATAGGTGAGGCAAGCACCCTACCGAATGAGCCATACCCCCAGCCCTTCACTCCAAATTCTGCTGAGAAATCTTCAAGGTGACTCCTCCACTAGGGTAATTCAGATTTTGAGGAGGGAGGGGCAGAATCTCATTAAGACGTGTGAGAAGAGAGAATCGTCTGTGGTTCATAAATACTTACAAAAAAACCTCAGAGCTGAACCTAAAATTAGGAAATTAAAACTAAATAAGGGAATTTAGGCAGAATCATTGCCATCAAAAGCAGCAAGCAAGCTGTGCTGTCGAGTGGAGATCATCAAACTGAGACTTGTAAATGAATCTTGGAGATTAGACGGATCACCCAGAAGAGGATGAAAACATGCCTTTTGAAAGCCCAAATCCGATTTTAATGCAGCCACAGCAAGGCTGCCCTGCCCTTCCTTCTAGCCTTTGGAGACAATGTCTGCAACAGAACTTTGGTGTGGAAAGTTCTGTTTCCTGAAAAACTTTCTACAAAGGAAAAGAAAGAGGTGGGCACAGACACCCACCCCAGAATTTCGCTCAGTAGCAAGCTCCTTTTGAAAGTGTTTCCAACAAGAGTGTGTTTTAATGAGTTGGAATGCCTGCCTCCATTGGCTGGGATTTTCAAGAAGGCCTTTCTGCAGCTCCCTCTGGCTTCCACTAGCTCCCATTTGATTCTGCATATTCATAGAAAGCTCCGCAGGACCCATCACAGTTCAAACACTTGCTTTCAGCTTTGCCAACTTCCATAGCCTGTTCCTTTCCACTCAGCAGTTAATTCACTGGGCTCAGAAGACCCTCCTACTGGGCATTTTGAGCTGCAAGTTGGCAGAGCAAGGTGAGGGATTTTAAGAGCTGGGAACAACCTTAGTTATGGACAGGGAAGGAAGGTTTGCCAGAGAGACTCTGCCCACTTCTGATTATCTCAGGAATGAGAAGCCCTCACCCAGCTCAGTTTGCAAAAATAGCACTGTTTTATAGTCCCCTCTTCCTTCTGGTTTGAAAGCTTCCTGAAGGAAGGAAGCAGCTGCAGAAAGGAGGGAGAAACACTTAAGCAGGGATGGGTGAAGACTAAGCACCCTCCTAGCTCAGCATCACCCACAGCCTCCATTATACAGTCACCTAGCATGAAGTTCAAGGCCAGGGTGACTTCCCAATTGCTTTCTAGAACTACCCTGGTGTCTCTGAGTCCCCTATGACCAGTGTCTTTTCTAACATATGAGCAGGATGACATTTCCACAGCATAGCTCTAATCCATGCCCCCTCTATTGAGCACAGAAAGCAAAATATTGGGCACCCACTATGTGCTAGGTAATTGGGCTCCCGGCAGGTAATGGTGAGTGTCTTAGTTAGAGTTTTGTTGCTGTGAAGAGACACCATGACCAAGGCAGCTCTTATAAAAGAAAACATTTAATTTGGGGCTGGCTTACGGTTTCAGAGGTCTAGTCCATTATCATCATGGCAGGAAGCATGGTAGCATCCAGGCAGACATGGTGCTGGAGAAGGGGCTGAAAGTTCTACAACTTGATCCCCACGCAGCAGGAGGAGATTGTGTGCCATACTGGGTACAGTCTGAGCATATATAACCTCAAAGGTCACTACCACAGTGACACACTTCCTCCAAAAAATAGAGTAGCTCCTGTGACCAAGCATTCAAATATGACTCTCTGGGGGTCATAACTATTTAAACCACCATGGCAAGAAAACAGATAAATCCCCTGGCTTCATGAAGCTCCTAATCTGGAATTTAAAAAAAAAAAAAAAGCCAGGTAGGTCCAGGTAAGTACAAAGTATGTGGAATTATCAGAAAGGAATGCTGTGAGGCAAAAGAATGCAAATGGAGGCATGTAACTGTGGTGGGAGGTAAGGGAAGGTTTTCCTGGCTAGGTAATGGTTGGGATACATTTGAAAGGTCTTCAGGACAGTCACGTATAGGGAGTGTGCCTGTAATGCCAGCACTCACGAAGCAGAGGCAGGAGGATCTCAGGTTCCAAGCCAGCCTGGACTATATAGCAAGACAGAGTCTAAAAAACAGACAAGGAAGCAGAAGTTGTGAAAGCTAAAGTTACATTTTAAGTTTTAATTTCTGTGCCTAACAGATCCATAAAATAAAAATGCCTCTGACTGGCAAGGCCCTTACCTAAGAACAGACACTTCCTGAAATGCTGGAGGTTATTCTTTAGCTGTCCAAAACAAATTTGTTTGATCCGGCTGCACCAGATGCGTTTGATCACAAGTAGGTGAGAGGTCTGTAGACAACAAATATGCCAGATGTATGCTTGTTCCCGCTAACTCCGTGGAAAATATGGCTCATTGCCATTTTCTGGGAACCCCGGAACGGACCTGGCCAGAGTCCATCATTCTGGCCAGTATCTAATTAAGGCTTGCTTCAAATTCAACTTAAAATTGTAGTAGTAGTCTTCTTAGTCTTAACCTGGTGGAGTTAACACTTTCTGGAGGCCCAGAGAGATTCAGACCACCCACCCAAATTCTAAGGCCTGACCTTCACTCTGGAACTCCAGGCTGAGGGGCAGCCTCGGGAGGTCAGGCCTTCACTGTGGAACCCCAGGCTGAGGGGCAGCCTCGGGAGGTCAGACCTTCCCTCTGGAACCCCAGGCTGAGGGGCAGCCTCAGGAGGTCAAGCCTTCACTGTGGAACCCCAGGCTGAGGGACAGCCTCAGGAGGTCAAGCCTTCACTGTGGAACCCCAGGCTGAGGGACAGCCTCAGGAGGTCAGGCCTTGAGACATTCCAAGTCTCCAAGGTGTGCCTTTGGTTTCTTGGATTATTGGAGTAAGCTGCCGTGCTGAGAAAAGCAGCACGCATCTCTGCAGGCCTCCTAGTCAGTTATGGTCTGGTTCTGTTCTATAGAATTCTGATTGAGGACTTTGGAGGGGGTTGGATGAGACCCCAGTGTTCTCCTGTTCAGGGCAGTTAGTAAGATATCACTGCCTGGTTGGAAAGTTTTGTCTGTCTGTTTTTTTGTGTGTGGAAGGGTCTATGTTTTCTGGTGAAGGCCCTCAGGGGCCTTCAAGGGCCTGACAAGGTCCTACATCATCACCTGTGCCAGATACGCAGAATGTATCTCTCTCTGTCTCTCTCTGTCTCTCAGTCCATCTCTCTCTGTCCCTCAGTCTTTCTGAGTCTCTGTCCCTGTGTCTGTCTCTCTTGTTCTGTCTCTTGGTATTTGTCTCTTTCTCTGTCTTTATGGTTCACTCAGGCTCTAACTCCTGTCCTCTCCCCACAAATAAACCTCCTTTATACCAGATGTGTTGTGTGATATAATACTTGTTTTCATAGCATTGGTGTTGTGACCGGGGGCTCTTCTGTCGTCTTGGCACATCAGGATCCCTTCACTGTCCACCCACAACAGATTTATTTTCTGGTCCACTGATCACTAGGCGCTGTATCCAAACACCAACTGATTGATTGGTAAGTTTCCCTTGCTGGTTGTCATAACAGACTACGGCCAACCCTTTTCACACACTTCCATCAGACCCTTTCCTTGGCTGAGAGTCCCTCTTTCTCACGCATCAGGAGTCCTAGTACTAGCTGAACCACATATGCCAAAATTGCCCTAAGTCCCTGCCCAGCATGAGACAGCCTGCTGGGATAGCCTGTACCAACCCCTTCTCCTTCACCTTTTCCCCTGGGACACTTTGTGCCCAGGCCTATGTATACAGGATAGCCTGTACCAACCCCTTCTCATTCACCTGTGCCCTTGGGACACTTTGTGCCTAGGGCTTCTCTCCTCACCCATAGAAATGGTGTCCTCATTTGGACCTCCAAGATCTCTACTGGGATACTTTTTGGAGAACTACAGACCCCTGCACCTGGCTTCTAAATTGCCTCATTACACTGCCCAAGCAATCAAGAGAACATAAAAAAAAAAAAACACCTCTTCTTTCTTTATTCCTTCTTCCTTGCTCCAAACCCTGTTTCACACCGGCTGGTTGCTCTACCATTCTATGTGTGCAGTGGGTCAGAGTCAGACTACAACACACACCTCCTCCTGCCAGCAGCTTCTCCAAAGCAAGAAGTTGTTCCCAAGACAGCTTGTGAGATACATGCAGACCGCTTGTCTGTTAATTTGGTTCTAAGCTACTTACAGTTTGTTTCCTCCATGTGGCTCTGACTCTCAGCCTGTCTTTCCATGTGGACCTGCTCACCACACACGCCCCCCTCCCTCAGCCCACCTGAAGGAGTTCCAAGGGCATGTACTCCCTCCTCTTCCTTCACTGAGCTCTATTACAGAACCCTGGCCCAGTCAGAGGCCAAAACTTGGCATACCAAAATTCCAAATTTTCACAACTACACACAAATGATTCCCAGATATCTAAGCTCTGCTCTATGCTCCCAAAGCCTCTCATTTCTAAGGCTCTACTTCCCAACTCTTTAAAATCTTTCTCTCTGATTTCTTTGCACTCTGCTCTCAAAATAAAAATATATATATCTTAAGATTATACTGTAAACTTATCTAAGAATTTATAATTTGCTCGTTGGGTATGATGTTTAAAATTTAACAGGGGTGTGTGTGTGTACATATGTGTAGGTAACTCTAATTCAACTGCACAAATGTTTTAACAAAACAGCCATGTTGACTACATGGCTTACAACCTGCCAGGCGACTCTACCATGAACACATGGTATAAAGCATAAATTATAAAACTTCTTAGTCCTAACAAATTCTCTGAGAAGATATGGGCAACAACTTATCTCTAAGATATTTTGGATAGGGATAGATTTTTGTATGATAATTTCTGTCCTGAAAACAAGGTTTATAAAAAATAGGATTTAAAAACATTGCTTGTTTAATAAGGTTTAAAGCTCACCTCCATGGGTTCACATGCAAGAACATACCTTGTGCTGGTAGCTGAACTTTGTAACATAAGAGTCACCCAGGTGGTATTAGTTTTAATGCTATGAAGAAGTCATGTAGAACAGCCGAGACTTGCCATTGTGTGGTAAGGCTGGAGTTCCTAAAGACAGCCCAGTTGCAACGGGGACCCTAGCAGTTTTGGAGATTCCAGTGCCGTAATGGCCATGAGAAATGCCAGTCACAATAAGTAGGAGCTGGCTGGGATCTAGAAGTCAGGCTGTGTATGCTGCCAAGGGCATGGACAAAGAAGCAACCTGAGCTCCTTGTCAAAGCCCACAGGATTGTGAGTGAATTCTAGATAATGAGCATTGAATTGTTTGCACTGTAGGGGTTTGGTTTTGCCTTATCTTGTTTAACATTGTGCCCTGTTTTATCCCTCTTGAAATAAAATAGGTACTAGACATATATTACAAGTATATTATACATTATATATTATAATATTAACAATTAATATTTATATAATATATTATATAATTATATTTAATATAATATGAATATTTATTATAAGAATATATTATATAACAAAACTATCATATAATATATAATGTATTATATTTTATAACATACAATATATTATATAAATTATATATAATATAACATATTATATGTTATAATATATTATTTACATTAGTTATATTATATTATGTTATATTATATTATATTATATTATATTATATTATATTATATTATATTATATTATATTATATCATAGAGAGAGAGAGAGTTTTTTTTTTGAGACAGTGTTGATCTGTGTAGTCTTGGCTCTCCGGAACTCACTTTGTAAACCAGGCTGGCCTTGAACTACAGCAATCCACAGTAACCCACCTGCCTCTGCTTCCCTAAGTGCTGGGATTAAAGGTGTGTGGGCCACCATACCTGGCTAAAGATTTGAAACTTTTTAAAGATCAAATTTCAGAGTTTTACAGAATTTTTAGATTAAAAAAACTAGATATTTCTTTTTTTAATTTATTTTTATTAGTTACAATGTATTCACTCTGTATCCTCCCTGTAGCTCCCTCCCTTCTCCACTCTCAATCCCACCCTCCCTCTCCCTTCTTCACCCATACCCCTCCCCCAGTCCACTCATAGGGGAGGTCTTCCTCCCCTTCCTTCTGATCCTAGTCTATCAGGTCTCATCAGTGGCTGCATTGTCTTCCTCTGTGGCCTAGTTAAGGCTGCTCCCCCCAGGGTATCAAAGGCCAGGCCAATCAGTTCATGTCAGAGACAGTTCTGTTATCATTACTACGGAACCCACTTGGACACTGAACTGCCATCGGCTACATCTGTGCAGGGGTCTTAGGTTATCTCCATGAATGGTCTTTGGTTGGAGTATCAGTATCAGAAAAGACCTCTGTGCCCAGATTTTTTTTTTTTGTTGTTCTGTTGCTCTCCTTGTGGAGCTCCTGTCCTCTCCAGATCTTACTATTACCCACTTCTTTCATAAGATTCCCTGCACTCTGCCCAAAGGTTGCCCATAAGTCTCAGCATCTGCTTTGATATCCGGCTGGGTAGAGCCTTTCAGAGGCCCTTTGTAGCAGGCTCCTGTCCTGTTCCCTGTTTTCTCCTTCTGATGTCCATCCTCTTTGCCTTTCTAAATAAAGATTGAGCATTTTAGCCAGAGTCCTCCTTCTTTATTAGTTTCTTTAGGTGTACAAATTTTAGTAGGTTTATCTTATATTATATGTCTAATATCCACATATGAATGAGTATATACCGTGTGTGTCTTTCTTCTTCTGGGATACCTCAGAAGCAGAAAGCAAAAAGCAGATATTTCTTAAAGGACGCCTTTTAAAATATTTAAATTTATAAAGCTATGGAAGATTTTAAGTTTATAAAATGTTTTATATTATTAATATGTGATTTTTAAAATAAATAAATAAAACACTAAGATTCAGGGGTACAGCTATGAGCACCAAACAATAAACACCAGAAACTGTTGTTGTAACCTGTTTAAACTCTATAGCCCCTCTGTTGAGACCTACTTTAGTTCTTAGCATAACTATGGCTCCTCTACACTTGCATATCAGAAGCCATTTTGCATACCAGAAGCCTTTAGCATATCAGAAGCCATTTTGCCTCTAAGTCTTCATTTTGATCATAAAGTGAAATTTAAGTTCAAGTTCTCAGGCCTAAATGCCTGAGAGCAGGATACAATTAAGTGGTTCAATACTTGCACCAATAGATGATAAACGCATGTTCTGCTTGAGTTGAAGATAGCAACATCCTGCTATGTTCCTTACTCCAAGAAAGCTGGAAAGCCTGCGAGAGCTCTCCTACCCTAAATCCCAGCCAGTCAGCTTAAAGCACTTTGTCTAGCTACTTAGATACAACACAATACACTTGGAACAAAATCGATTATGTTTCGCTAGTCAAAATGATGTAATGGTGCCCACTGCCCTTACTTCTTACACCTGGTTACCTGGTCATAATTTTTTTTTTTTTAATTAAAAAACCTGCCTTAGAAACAGACCAGCATCATAGTCTGGCTTCTGGGTTCAGCCAGTCTTTGTTCAGTGTTCAGTAAACTTCCATCCATCTGAGTTTGGTGTCCAAGAGGGCAATATGTGGCTATTCCTGAACCCATAACATTTGGGGGCTCATCCGGGATGGCCCTCGTCCAACCCTCAATGAACATTGCTGCAGATGCTGCACCACCTCCTTGGGGGAAGTAGGTCTGTTCTTGTCCAGTTTCTCTTTGCTTGCTTGGTAGTCTGAACTGTGGGGGTCTGAGAAGACATCCCCTTTCTCCACTTGGTGAAACAAGTGGGATTCTATTCTCCCTCTTCTAGTTTGCAAGAGACTCTCTCTGAGAAAAGGCAGTGATCTGTCTCTAGTCTTTGTGTCTTGTCTGGTTTGTTTTATGTTTGTTTGTTTCATCTGTTGGCACCATTTCTCTTTTCTCTGTGCCTCCCCTACTCCGCAACTAACCCTTTTTCCACAGATTACTTCCTCCCCCACCATTGGCAACCTCAACTCAAGGCACCCTCTTCACCACCTAAGAACTATAGCATATCAATGCTGCTTTCCTTTGAACCAGTCCCAGCTGGGATGCGAAGGAGGCACTTGAGAATTATCACCAGATTCTTTTATTTTTTTAGGTTATTTCTTTTTTAATTATTTATTAATTGCACTTTATTCACTTTGTATCCCCCCTGTGGTTCCCTCCCTCCTCCCATCCCAATCCCTCCCTTCTTCCACCCTCTGCACGCATGCCCCTCCCGAAGTCCACTGGTAGGGGAGGTCTTCTTTTCCTTCCTTCTGATCCTAGTCAATTAGATCTCATCAGGAGTGGCTGCATTGTCTTCTGTGGCCTGATAATGCTGCTTCCCCCTCAGGGGGAGGTAATTAAAGAGCAGGCCAATCAGTACACAATAAGGACATTTGCTCAACCATGTTTTAGCAGCCTTATTTGTAATGTCTAGAAGCTGGAAACAGCCCAGATGCCCCTCAGTGGAGGAATGGATGCACAAATTGTGGTGTATCTACACAATAGAATATTTCTCAGCAATAAAAAACAAGGAAATCATGAAATTTGCAGGTAAATGGTAGGATCTGGAAAAGATCATCCTAAGTGAGCTATCCCAGAAGCAGAAAGATGCACAAGGTATATACTCACTCATATAGACATATAATATAGGATAAACCTACTAAAATCTGTACACCTAAAGAAACTAATCAAGAGGGAGGACTCTTGCTAAAATGCTCAATTCCTATCCAGAAAGGCAAAAGAGGATAGACATCAGAAGAAGGAGAAAAGAGGGAACAAGTCAGGAGCCTGACACAGAGGACCTCTGAAAGGCTCTGCCCTGCAGACTATCAAAGCAGATGCTGAGACTTATGGGCAACCTTTGGCAGAGTGCAGGGAATCTTAGGAAAGAAGTGGAAAACAGTAAGACCTGGAGAGGACAGGAACTCCACAAGGAGAGCAGCAGAACCAAAAAATCTGAGCACAGGGATCTTTCCTGAGACTGATACTCCAACCAAGGACTATGCATGAAGATAACCTAAGACCCCTGCACAGATGTAGCCCATGGCAGGTCAGTATCCAAGTGGGTTCCACTGTAATAGGAACAGGGACTGTCTCTGACATCACCAGATTCTTATAGGGAATTTCTGAGTGGCTGCCAAACATGTCAGGTGACTCAGGTAGTTCAGGGACTCACAGAATTCCCTCCTGACATTTTAGAAAGACTCATAGAAAGTGGTCATGGTCACGGGACCTGGGAAATGCACTATGGCTCACTTCTTCCTAGTCACACCTGAATGTCCATCCCTACTGCTGGGCAAAGATCTGCTGACAGAAATGGAAGCACAATTTCATTTTCCCCTAAGGAAATAGCTTTGTGTTTCATATTCTGGGAAAGGGACTAAACTTCATCTGCTGGTCATTACTTATTTCAAGCCCTGCATCTTTCAACCAGGAGTGCCCTTACCTTCTGCCTGGGTCAAGCTGGCAGCAAGCCTGGAGCTGCCCAGTCTGTACAAACAGCTCTCAAAAGGGGCCCTAGCATCTTCCTAGCTTCTCCCGTGAGGAAGCTGATGGCTGGTCCTGCTACAAAACCTTTATGCCCATGTGAATTAGATTCAGCAGGTAACAAGTTGCTCCTCCCTTAAAATTACAACTAAAGAAAGTAAAATATACATATTATCTCTCTTTAATAGATATAGTATGTATATATATATACTATATATAGATATATCTATATATATATACTATATATATAATATATACACACCACACACACACACACACCCACACACATATATATATATCCACTCCATGTTTGGTTTTGATTGGTCTTAAATGTATAAATTTACTATATTCTGGATATCTTGGTTATAGATTATTGGCTTATGAATTATTGGATATGGTTAAAAAAAATCAGTACCATCTGAAACAAAAAAGTTAACTTAAACTTATAACTTAGGGTTGGAGCCATTCTGAACAACAAATGGCATGACCCAACTAAACAAGTACTTTTGAATTGGTATAAGATTTTACATAATTTCCGATGATGTTTCTTTTTTCCTTGTCTTGATTATGGTATCTTTTCCTAACTCTATAGACTGAAGGCACATGATTCCCTCTAAAAACCACTATTGATAACACTGCAAAAACAAGCCAACAACAACAGGTTAACAAGATGGGCTTCTTTCCTCTCTTCCTAAAACAAAGTTTATAACTGTATGAATGAAATGTACATATTAGTATTTAAAATGCATAATTAAGAAAGCCCTCTGTTGTTATGTTTTTGTTATATACCAATATTTAATCTACTGGTGTTGGCACTGTTTGGTTTCTATTCTAACTCTGACAGAGTCAAAATATTTCTGCACTTAAGGCTAAAATCTTGTCAAAAAAAAAAAGATCTCTAAATATATGGGTGCAAACTATTGATCAAATGTACTTCTACTCTCCTATCTCATAGTTGGGACACCAAATGTATACCCTAGGTTGCTGAAGGGACTATTACTATTTTGAGACACAGTTTGAGGCTATGCTTAATTAATGAAGCATTAAAACTGCACTTCTGTGCATGCATATACAAGAACTTTTCTTGCTGGCAGCCAAGCTTTATAATATCAAAATAATGTATATAATATTGATTTTAGATATTGCTTATACTGTTAAAAATAGGGTTTGTCTCATAAAAATTATGTTTATTCTCTATGATTTCACTCTTTAAAAGGTAGTTTATTTTGATATTGCAAAAACAGCTTTTAAAATATTTAAATATATAAAACCACAGAACATTTTTAATTTATCAAATATTTATAAAATGTATTTATTAATATATTATTTAGATAGATAGATAGATGATAGATAGATAGATAGATAGATAGATAGATAGATAGATAGATAGATAGATGAATGAATAATACTGAAGTTTACTGGGCTAATATGCCCAATCTTCCTATGCTTCACTTTGTTAACTGGGAAGAAAATTATATTCTCCTTTAGGTCAATAAATAAATTTTAAGATTTGGATGCCCCCATTGTTGGTTATATTATTCCCTAGGCAAAGATGGCTACATGCCAATTTGACTATTGATATTTAAGCCTTGCATGATAAAATTTCTGTCACTAATTGAACTTTTAAACTATGGTCATGGGAATGTTTCTGAGAATTTTGTTCTTGCTTATACTAAGAAAAATAACAGCCTTATACTTTGAAGATTAACTAGCATACCCTAAAATTAAAAACTAAAAGGAAAACTACAGAAGATCATGAAATTGGACTAGTCTAACTGCTTTGAAAATACATGCCAGGGATTTTCAAATTAAAATCCATGACTCCTGGAGCACTAGCCATTTTTCAGTTCCAGAAGAATCAAGACACTCCCTTAGGCATTGAAACATTCTAGCTACTTTATATTTCTCTATGTTCTCTAGAAGTCAGTGAAGCATAAGAGGGTTGACAGGATAATTGGTCTTAAACATTAATCTTGTGTACCCTGTATTGCTTGTAAATGTCACTAAATCTTAGCAACTACTATATATGAAAAAATAAATAAATAAAAATCACTAACTTATAGGACCTATTCAGGCTAATGAAAACAGATCTAAGGATATATACTTGGTTTCCTTGTTTTTACTAGCATTATTTTGTGAAAATGGGTCATACAGAGAACTATTATGTTCTATGGTAATATGCCATATGGAGATCAAGGAAGTTCCCAGTCTTTATATTTAATAATTTTAATGCTGAAAGAGCTTCAGTTCAATAATTGTCATTTTATTATGGACCTTATGGATAATCAAATATTTTAATATATATTAAAAAAATATATTTACAATAAATTGTGCTAAAAACTGATGCAGTTAATTACTGATGCAGTTAATTAAGCTTTATCTAGTCTCTTGTTTTACATTTTATAGTTAAGCTCAGGGTAGGTAACTAAATACAAGCACAGTCTATTTAACTCAGATATACTTGTAGATAGTCCTCAGATACGGGAACAATCTGCTGAATATGGCATTTAAATGTTTAACATAAAAGCTAAGCTTACTATGACAGAGACCCCAACTCCTAACATTGATCCTAAGGTCTCCAAGAAGATAGATGGTCACTGACAACTCCCACTTGGATTATGGTATGCTAACCATTGGGCAAGACTGACCCACTTCCTTGCCACTGCTAAGGCCCAGCCTGAACTGAGGACAGAAAGGATACCTGAAGACTTAATTGTTCCATGTTGCCTAAGACAAGGTGAGGTTGGTCTCTCCCATTTTCCTCTCCCACCAAAGACCTATCAGATTTGCTGAGCCTGGCCGCTAAAGACTGATACTACACTGGGACTTGTGCCCCCAACGAAGCCATCAACATCACAGGAATCTAATGGGGTAAGCTTCTGTCAGTTTTAATATATAAGCCATTTGAAATATCCTTCTCAGGTCTCTGATGTATTTGAGGAATAGACTATTCTACTACTAATAATAATAACAACAACAACTTTTTATCTGGTATTCTTTTATCTAGAAGAAACTTATTTCACTGCTTCCTGTAATCAACTACCTGTGTCTCATGAACATTAATCAAGTTTTAAATTGATTCCCAATCCAACTTGTCTCCTATTGTATAAGCTTCAAAAATGACTTGGACACGTCAAATGGACTCCAGATAAGTATACCTATCTGCTTCAGAAAATGGGAATTTCTTCCTGGTCTTGGGATCAATTACTATGAAATTTTAATACTATACCTAGTCCATATTTGTCTCAGAAGATTTACACTTGACTGACAGACTCCATCCAGGAATCACCTATGAACTGCAAACTGCTGAACTCTGAACTTCTTAGAAGTTGATGCATACCAGTCCAACCGATGTGATTGTTCCCTGTCTTTCAACTGGATCAGATGCTTCTGATAAGTGCCCCATTACCCAGCATTTGACTAGCATTACAGCCCAGGGCTCCAATAGCAATATCCTTCATAAGCTGGAAGTAGTAACAGAAGACTAATAATATCGTGTGCATTGTCCTACCTAACCGGCTGAAATGCTAAGTCAAAAAACCTCCCTGGCATAAGGGACAAATGATTACCTAAGTTTCTTAATGACATTAGACCTAACATAACTATGCGCTGCTGACTCCGTATCTACAGCCTCTTACCGACGGGATTCACTTCTAATTTGGGGGACAAAAAAATAAAACTTCTTTTAGGTGCCAGGTAAAATTGTTTAATCCCCTTGGAATAAACAATAAACAGCCCCTAGAAACACTTAGTTTACATGTACCATAGGTCTCTTCTCTTTACTTTATAAATCTTTTCACAATAAATCTCTAAGTATAAAAGATGATTTAGAGTCAACGATTTGATTCTAGGGCAAAACGCAAGTGGGGGGATAGTGTAACCTGCTTAAACTCTAAAGCCCCTCTGCTGAGACCTATGTTAGTTCTTAGCATAACTATAGCCCCTCTGTTAACACTTGCTGTAGCTTTTAGCATATAAGAAGCCATTTTGCCTCCAAGTCTTTATTTTGATCATAAGGTAAAATTTAAGTTCAAGTTCTCAGGCCTACATGCCTGAGATCAGGATACAATTAAATAGTTCAGTTACTTGCTGCTTAGAATAAACCAATAGATGATGTTCTCAAGCATGTTCTGCTTGAGTTAAGGATCACAACATCCTGCTATGTTCCCTACTCCCAGAAAGCTGGAAATAGCTCTCCTCCCCTAAATCCCAGCCAGTCAGCTTAAAGTGCTTTGTCTAGCTACCTAGATGCACTAGCTACCTAGATACACAATACACTTGAAACAAAATCGATTATGTTTAGCTGGTCAAAATGATGTAATGGTGCCCACTGCCCTCACTTCTTATACCTGGTTACCTGGTTGTTACCTGGTTACAGTTTTTTGTATAAAAAAACCTGCCTTAGAAACAGACCAGCATCATAATCTGACTCCCGAATCCAGATTATGGGTCTGGCTGGTCAGTTTTTGTTCAGTGTTCAATAAACTTCCATCAACTTGAGTCTGGTGTCCAAGTGGTCAATGTGTAGCTATATTTAAACCCATAACTCTGGGGTATTCCCATCTTATGCATCAAGACAATGACCTAAGCAGTCTGGCAAAAGCAGCCTGGAAAAGAGCTTGGAGCAATGGTTCTCAACCTATGGGTCATGGCCCTTTGGGGATCAAAACAAAAAGCCTTTTGTAGGGGTAACCTAG
The DNA here is from genome assembly GCF_030254825.1 of Meriones unguiculatus. Taxonomy (NCBI): domain Eukaryota; kingdom Metazoa; phylum Chordata; class Mammalia; order Rodentia; family Muridae; genus Meriones; species Meriones unguiculatus. The sequence goes on from NC_083359.1 coordinate 50,452,395, forward strand.
GATGGTTTTGTAGGGGTAACCTAGGATGGTTTTGTAGGGGTAACCTAGGATGTTTTGTAGGGGTAACCTAGGATGGTTTTGTAGGGGTAACCTAGGATGGTTTTGTAGGGGTAACCTAGGATGGTTTTGTAGGGGTAACCTAGGATGGTTTGCATGCCCGATGTTCACTTTGCCATTCATGGCAGTCACAAGTGAGAACTATTTTATGGCTGGAGGGTTATCACACAAGGGAAACTGTGTTGAAGGGTCTCAGCAGTAGGAAAGTTGAGAACCACTGGCTTGGAGAACGTCTCTCCTTACCTAAGGTCTATTCGGGTTTAGGAATGTATGCCTAGCCTTCTTGTCTTTGTTAACTTTGTTAAGCTTTAGCTATTTTGATAAACTGGGTCATAGAAGCTGTAATATTCTATAATGGAGCAATATAAAAGGATCAGGAGGGTTCTCAGTCTATCTGTGTTCTTCATGAATTAGTTTTATTTGGACACTAAAAGAGCTTCAATTCAAATTTTTTTTTTATTTTTTAAGGCCAAACCTAACAGAGATAAAGCTATAAATTCTTAATCTTATATCAGCCACTAATTTATTGTAAACTGTTATAGATAATTCAGATTTGCAAGTTAGTGGTCAGTCACCTCATAAGTGATCAAATTCTTTAATGTGTTCAGAAATATACCTGTAGTCATGCTAAGTACTAAATTAATTACTTACAGTAAAAAGCTTTATTTAGCCTCCTGTATGTTTTCAATGGTAAGCCTAAAACAAGTAACTAAAAACAAGCAAAGTTTGTCTAGCTCATATATACTTAATAGATTATGGTCCTCAAACTCTTCAAAGATCTCCTGAATATGGCATTTAATATGTTTAATGGAAAATGCTTACTATGACAGACAGAGATCCCAGATCCTAGTGGTGACCCCAAAGTCTCCAAAGAAGAAGATGGGATATGATGGCTCCACCTGGATTGTGGTAATACTAACCATTGTGAAAAACTGTCCTAATGCCTCACCTGCCACCAGGATCCTGACCAGACTGTGGACAAGCAGGACAGTGGAGGGTTGATTACCCGACTTTGCCTAGACAAGTAAGGTCCAAATTTCTCCTCCACAGGAAAGCCTCTCAGATCTTCTGAGCCTGGAGGCCAAAGACTGATGATGCCCTTAGACTTCTGCTTCCAACAAAGCCATAGAGACCATGGGAGTCTAGAGCAACCATCTTGGTAATGAGTAAGTCTCTGTCCTTTTAATTGGCACATTTGACCATTTGATTGCACTTTGTAATATTTTATTCTTCTCAGATCTCTGATCGCATTGATGGCTAGGCCAACTTTAGCTTTCCCAGTTTAACAGTAATAAGCAACCATCTCCTGCTCCCAAAGCTGCAGCCAACTTGTTAGTTCATTTCATACGTAAAAACCAGACTTTGCTTTTTCCAGAGCTACTAGGTCTCCTGCTGAGAAAGGTAGACAGGTTTGCCTTGCTAATAGGCTTCATATTAAAGGATAAACAGGTTTCAGATGTAACATTTGGCTGTTCCTTTATTTAAAAGAACTTGCATTGCAACGACTGTTACAGTTCTCATGTCTCTGGTAACTGATTAGATGGAAAGAAAAAGGCTTAAAATCTAGGCAAGTTCTGAGAGTCTAAGAAAGTGTTCTAAAGTGAATAAAGGTCTGGGAATATGAAAGCTTAAGTAAGTTCTGAGGGTCTAAGAAAATGATTTAAGATATGTAAATGCAAGCTGTAAATGTATAAGAAAATGATTTAAGATATCTCAAAAAGTGGAAAATGTTTCAGATTTCTTTACCCTTTTATGCTATTATTATACTAAGATTTTAAAAGTTCATAGTTTTAACATTGATCAGTGGAGTTCTTATAAGCTTAGAGCACTGACTACTTCTATTCAGTCACAAGCTCAATATTTTAAATTTTCTTTGGTTGTATTCTAAGTAGAGACTTAAAGGTACCTCTCATCAGGCTAAAGACATCTCTGTTCAATCTATGTATCCAGCTCTCTGGACAGAGGGGAAAAAATGTTCATGCTTTTTAATCCAAAACCAAAGTTTTTTCTATGACTCGAAGGAAGGAATGAGTCTACACCAGCTGTTTTACAAACATCTGTTGGCTGCTTTTTCTACACTGTGGATTTCATTACAGATTACAAACAGTGGTAATGCTAATATATCCAAAACTTTTCTCTTTTTTGTAAACTTAAAATTCATGTAAGCTCGAGGGAGTCATAGGACTTGGATCCACCTCTCACAGGTCAAACAGACTCCAGATAAGCACAGCCTAAGTTCCCCCACCTGCCTGTTCCTCAGGGTGGGATCTCTCTCCGGGTCTTTGGGCTTCTCTTTTCCCTCAACTATCAGGACCATGGGCCTGAAAGTTCCAAATGTAAGATTTCTCCTTTAAGTTCCTAAACTTTAACTTCTGTCCCTAGTGTATGTCTGCCTTATCAGATTTGCATTTTGCTGACAGACATCATCCAAGAATCAGCTGCAGATTACAAACTGCTCCAAATAACTGTCAACCCTGGACTTGTGGAAAGCAGATGTCGGCAAGTCCAGCTGATGTGTTTGCTCCCTGTCTCTTCAGCTGGGCCAGCTAACCAGATGCTTCTCAGGAAAGCCCTATTGCCTGAATTCTGATAGAGCTGGGATTCAAACCAAGAATTCTGACACAGGAAACTTAACTAGTATGTTATATAGCTTGACTCTAAAGTGGCAGCAACTTGGATGAGGAAACAGATGAGGTCTTAAGAGTTGATCCACTGGTAGAGGTTGTCTCATCCAAGTTCATAGGAGAGTTGTGATTGTTTAGTCATGTCTGCTATGAGTGAAGGACAGGAAGATGCAGTACATGAGTTATGTATTTTTAATCCCTGAACCAACTAAATATATACTAGATTCCTTCCTCAGACCATAAGTATTGAGCCTATTTCTCTTTCTATAATACTTCCTGAGCTTCCTTTGGCCACTCCAAGGCTTCAGTGTCATGTCTGATCCTGTCCCAAAGTCCACACGCCATTGCCAATAAAGTCAGAGATTATCTTACCCCGGGTCAGCTGTGTCTCCTGCCACATTTCTTCCCACTAGGTTTTTGTTCGCATGAGTCCCACAGCCCTAACTGCTGCCATTCTAAGGAAACTAAACCTGCCTATCTCTCTTCACCATACATGAAAATCATTCTCCAGTCAGGAATCCATCTCAGGTCCTTCAAAAGAGCAATACCAGTTCTTAAACACTGAGTCATCTCTCCAACCCCCATACTTGAATTTAAAATCATCCCTTTAAAAACAATAAGAATAAATTAAAACTTTAGAGGCATCCCATGACTCTGTCACACATACAAAATCCAAATGAAAAATGTGAACTCTCAGACTTCTCCCATTTGCTGTGGCATGGGTGACAAGAATTTCCAGCTCAATAGCCTGAGATGGAGGCCATTCCAGTGTTCATCCTCCTTCACCCTTCTTCTATTCCAATGTCATTCCTCCTGAGAAAACCCCAACTGAAAAAGGAACTTGAAACTATCAGACTCTCTAACCATCCTTTCCCACACTGAGGCTTGCTCTTCTCAGAGAGCCTCACTGAGACCACATTCCTTCATACGCTTCAACACAGACACAGTAAAACTCTTAAATTTAAAAAATCCAAGGTTGGTTCTCCTATTGTTTTGTCCAGTTCATGAGACACAACCTTCCCCCTCCCCCCGACCAAACACCACCAGGAATTGACTCGCTGCAAATACATGAGGGTTTATTGTATACATGTTCGAACATGGGACGCAATCTTCCTGTGGAAGAGGAGAGAAATGCAGCCTCACCATCTAGGGAAACAAGGTTTTTAAAGGGCAAAACCGCAAGCAGGGACTTACATGCCTTGGCATGATTGGGTAAAGGAAATTGAACTCTGAAATGATTGGTCCACTTTAGGTGCCAAGACCACAAATAGTTCTGGCCTGGCCATATAGGCCAGTTTCCTAGCAACTGTATCTAGTGGGCAGGGAAAGAATGCATTAAGTCTGGCTTCCCTCTCCCCGACCCCCACAGGCAGCTGGACATATCTCCATTTTGCTGGCCTCTGTTCAGGCTTGTGCTTTAAACTTTAAGGCAATACCCAGCGATTTTTTAATTCTTTGGTCTCTCAATATCAACCTGTTATAGTAACACCATCAGGGTCCACATCAATGCCCAAACCCAGCAAGTTGCAGCTATTTATTTTGATCACACTATTTTGATCATTCTCAAGTCAGGAATCCATCTCAGGTCCTTCTATCTTACACATTTGGAAAAGACAAAAAAGGAAGAGAGAGAGAAAGAGAGAGCAGGTTTACCACATGGAGCTTTCCAGATGAGACAGAAGTATTCATTCATGTTCCTTTCTTCCTCATGCCACTGCTCCCTGGTTTTGTCAATCTTTTTTTTTTTTTTTTTTTTTTTTCATGACAGGGTTTCTCTGTGTAGCCTTGGCTGTCCTGGACTCCTTTGTAAACCAGGCTGGCCTGGATCTCACAGAGATTCTCCTGCCTCTGCCTCCCTGAGTGTTGGGATTACAGGCATGCACCACCATACCAGGCTCATGTCTCCCCTTTCTTTAAAGGCAGCCTTTAAAATCATCTCTCTGAATCTAATTATCTTTTATGGGGACACTAATACCTAATTCCTTTGTATTCTTCAGCTTTAGCAGCCATCTTCCCTATCTACAATAATCACAAAACACATGAAGGCTGGGGCTTCAAGGGGCTAAGAGTACTGTTATCTGACACAGAGAAAGCCAGATCCTTACCCAGCTTTCCCAGGTTTAAGTGTGGGCAGAATTGGGTTGTAGCAGCATTCCTTTCTCCACTCCATTTTGAGAACAACTCTGTGTTAAAGTTTCTACCTGGTGCAGGATGTGGCTGCGATACCCTGACCTCTACCTAGGGGCAAGGCTCCTCTCCCAGACATCTTGGTTCCCTTGCCCCCTTTTCACCTTTTCTCCCCCTTGCCCTACCCCCTCTCCCCCTCTCTCGATGTTCCCAATAAACCTGCATTTATATAATAAAGCTTTGTCTCACCATTAGCTCATTCTGTTTATTTAATCAGTCACTCTGTATTTAACAAAGAGCAAAGCATTCCCTGTATTTTTTGCCAAGGCAGTTGAAACGGAGACGTGAAATGCTTGCCCTGGAATCAGATTTCCTGGATTGAATTCTGCCTACATTTTTTATTACCTGCACTGTGCTACACGAGTTGTGTAACCTTTCAGACTTCAGTTAATGCATCTGTAGCATGCTCCCAACCCATGGAAGCAGCTGTTCACACATCAGGGGCAGATAGGAATCAGAAAAGTCAGATCTGATCAGATCACAACTGTGGGCAGGTATAGCATGCAGAGAACCAATCCTGATACCCCCAAAGTCATCAGGAACTAGGCCGTAGGTCACCAATTCCAGAAATAAGAAAACCATAAAATTCCCTACACAAGCAATAGCCTGGAGGTAACCATAAGAATGGGAATGTATCTTATCTCAGGATAGGACATCTGTGCTAGGCAGTACTGACCTAACATTCCTGAGGTCTATAGATAGCTCACTCAATATTAGTTACTAGCCAATCACTTTGTAACATACTTGCCCTTGCTGAATATCATCCAATCATGTAACTGCTAAGCTGAGAATTCCAGGTTCTTGCTCAAGCCCCAAATAAAAACCCTGCCATGCAGGTGCTCAGGGCTCTCCTCTCTGCTCCACGGGGTTGGTGATGGTGAAGAGACCGAGCTTAAACCCAAATAAAGCCCTTTGCTCTTGCATAGGTGGTCCAGACCTTGGGGACCTTAAGATCTGGGCATAACATTTGGGGGTTTATCCAGGATCCCCAAGACTTCCTAAGATCCCCAGGACATGTAGCTGAACACTGGCCAGTAAATGAACTCTCTGTTCATGTCTGTCCATGTCTGTCTGTGTCTCAGAGATATTGGATTATGTTTTGTATTTCTTTGTGTCTGTGTTCTTGTTTCTGTGTCTACTTTCTTGGTTTTGGTTTCCTTTTGTAAAAGAAGTTGGAACTGGCCCTTGGGATTGGCGGACGGGCTGTAAATCCCCCAGCCCCAGGTACAAAAGATGTTCTTGCCATGTCTTCGGGAGAACCTCGGTTCCCGTTGGTTTTGGTTTGGGGAGCCTGAAGCTCTCACATTGGTTCTTTGGTTCTGGATCCAGCAAATGGTACCACTGCAATTCTCTGGTCGACCAGTTCTCCCTGGGAACGTTTGTGTCCGTTCCTGAATGTCCTGTCCTTGTTGTTTTATGGTGGGTTTTCTTAAATTGATTTAATCATGGGTAAAGCTTGAGTTTAGTTCTAGTTCAAAAGAGCCCCCGGTCTTGGCGGCTCAAGCACAAGCCACAGGTCCCTGGCTCATGCCATGATCCACAAGCTCTGCTCCTCTAGCCTTTAGTTGTGGGTGGGAAAGAGCTTGCTGGGAATGTAGGCAGGCCGCCAACAGTGGCCGTGGGTGTACAAGCCTGCCTCCAGGAGGAAAAATGGTGGTGATGGCCGCTTCTCTTCTGGAGGTCAGCATGAGAGGGCAAAGGCAAAGAGGCACATCAAGGGATGGCCCCCAGCCACACTGCTAGCAATAACAAAGTGCTTGAAATTACAGCTGGAGAAAGTAAGGAAAGTTTTGTCTGTTTGTTTTAAATGTATGTATGGCCTTCATGTGTTTATTTCTGACTGATCTTAAATGATTAATTTGCTCTAAATGTCTTGGTTATAGATTAACAGTTATTGGATATGTTTAAAGTTTAAATTCAAACTCTTGTTTAAAATATATATGTTTGTATGTTTGTAACGCCTATAAAAACACAGATGTTTTAAAATAGAAACCATGTGACTTCTCATGTGATGTGGCTCCACCATCTTGAATTGCCATGTGGTGTGGGGTAGGGCAAAAAATTACAGAACCTCTTAGTCGTAATGAATTCTGTTTATCATCTAATCTCCTTTTAAACTAAGAAGACACGTCTCATTTTTAAATTGATATTGATTTTAGAGATTGAATTGTTTACACTGGTAAAATTTGGTTTTGACTTTTAAAATTATGGTTATGCTTTGTGACTTCACTCCTAAAAAGGGTACTTTATTTTGACATTGCAAAAACAGATTTCTTCTAAAAATGTATTTTAGGCTATGAAACAATTTAAAGTTTATCAGCTATTTTATAATAACGTCTTTGTGGAATACATATTTCAGGGTTATGTTTGTGCTGCTTGCTATATGTTTGATTCATCCCTGGTTTGTAAAGGTCTATTCAAATTAACAGGCTGATTTGAAGTGTGTGCCTGGCTGCCAGGTCCTGAATGACTGGATTGATGCTGTTTCTTCCTGGCCAATAGGTTTGGTGTGGCCAGAATAGTTCAAGTACAGTTTAAAATTGTTCTACACTGTTCTGTTATGCAGTTGGTCCTAAAACTTATTTGATCACAATGTTAGAACTTGGTTCTGGGAAACTGTAAGTGCTCCACAGTGCTATTTCATGGGAGGCAGCAACACCATCAGCGACATCTGACAGCTATGTTTTAAATTGTCAGCCACAGCCTGTAACAACTCTTGGCTAGCCGCCATGTTGGTCCAGGGATGAAGAGGGTGGAACCGTGGGTTTACTGCCATCTTTGCTGTGGGCTGCCAGATGTGGTCAGTTCCCTGTTTAGTGATAAGTGAAACTTCTGTCCTTTAAGCTCTGTGCTGTTTAGTCTTAATAATATGATGTGGTAGGATCAGCAAGATTTGCCAGCCCCTCTATGAACTGTAGTTGATTGAAAGTTTTGTTTGATTTTAGTTCAGAAATATATTTAAAGTTATGCTAATGACTGCAGTTGGTTACAAGATTGAGCTTTACCTAGTCTCTTGTTTATGTTTTCTTGTTTATGTTTTAATCCTAGGATGAGTAACTACAAATTTTGCCTACGTAGATCTACTTGAAATAGATATGGTCCTAAAACACTTATCTAAGGAATATGCCAGAATTATAGATTATAACATTTTGTTTTATAATATGCAGTTTAAAACAGATAACTAAAGACAGACAAAAATTAACACAGATATGCTGGCCCTCAAGCTTGTCAGAGATCTGGTGAATATGGCATCTAATGTATGTAGGTTTTATTATGACACAGAGTCCCAAAATCCTGGCAGTAGCTCCCCAAGGTCTCCGAGTTGGGCATAATGACAGATGACTTCAACTCTGGGTTGTAATATGCTAAGCACTGGGAAAGACTGCCCCAACTGGCCTACTGATAGGGTCCAGCCTAAACTGTGGACAAAGCTATGGACACCTGGAGAGTCATTGTTTCATGTTGCTGAAGGCAAGGTGAGAAAAGTTTCTCATGTACTTTTTTTCCATAGAAGCAGTCTCTCATCTTCTGTGCCTGATGGCCAAACTGCCTCTGCTCATGGTGCCATGAAACCATGGGAGCCAAGAACAACTGCCTAGGTGGTGGACTGACTAGTCATCTCTGTCATTTTGATTGGTTACATAATTTCATTAAGCTTCAAATTTATCCTTCTTAAGTCTCTGATCACATTGATGGCTAAGCTAATGGTAGCTACACAGCTAAAGAGCAGACAGTTAGATCCACTGTTAGTTCATTAGTCAATTCATTAGCCAGCTAGTTAAAACTACTAGATACTGGATCTCTTATTTAGAAAGGAAAACAGGTTTGCCTTATTCACAGGCTTCATGTTAAGTCCCTATGTCTTATGGTGAATAACTGGATAGAAATGTATAAAGTTTATGTAAGTCCTGAGAACATAAAAGTTTAAGTTATGAGAATCTAAAAAGAAATTGCTTGAGGGTCTAGGAACGTATTTCAAGATTGGTAAATGAAAGTTATGAAAGAAAGCCTCTCTAAAAAGGTGTTTCAAAGTTGGTAAATGCAAGGAAGTTTAGAGGGTCTAAATAGGTATTTTAAGGTTAGTAAATGCAAGTTGTAAAGTGTTTTGGGGTCTAAAAAGGTGTTTTAAGGTATGTGAATGCAAATTGCAATGATCTAAGAAAGTAATTTAAGACATTGAAAACAGGAGATATTTCAGATCCCCCCCCCCATACTATTGTGCTTATGGTGTTATAAGATTTCAAAGGTTCAGAGTTTTGACATTGATCAATAGAGTTATGATAAGCTGATGGATCACTGGCTGCTTATTATCCAGTCACAAGCTCAAGATTTTAATTTCCCTTTGGTTGCCTTCTGGAGATAGACTTAAAGGTGCTTTGCATTATGCCTAATGTGTATATCTCTGACCCAAAAGCCATAGCTTTTACTAGATCTTAATGGCATGAGTCTATTCCTGCTGTCTTGCAGATACCTGTTAGCTGCTTCTTCTAAAGTATGGGTCTCAATACAATGGTGATACTAATCTATTTCCTTTTGTAAACTAAAATTCATATCAGTTTCAGGAAATCAAAAAGTCAGAAGACCTGGATTTGCCATAGCTCAAACAGACCCCAGGTAAGTTTTTTTCTTGGTCTTGGGATTCCTCACTTTCCCCATTTACTAGACAAATTTTAACTTCTGTTTCAAGTCTAAATTTGTCTCAGCAGATTTTCACCTGGCTGTTCAGGGATCAGCTATGAATTGAGAGCTGAAATCTGGACTTGTTGAAAGCTGAAGTAAACCAGTCTAGCTGATGTGATGGCTCCCTGTCTCTTCAACTGGATCACTAAGTAGATGGTGCCCCGTTGTCTAGCTTTTGACTAGCCTTTCAGCCTTCCTTGGCCCCCAATATCTCCCCAATGTTAGCCTGAAGAAGCTACACAAGAAGAGAAATTTGTCGACCTTTATCTTACCTAATAGGCTGTAATGCTAAGTCAAAAAGGGTTCCCTGGCATAAGAAATGGGTTTCTATAATGTCAGTTGACATACCAGAAAATTGGTCCTTAGTTCTGTCTCTTCTAGTTATGCTTTATGACCCCTGCACAATTATGCCTAGCATAAAAAAAAAAGTCTCAATACCAGTTCTTGAACCCATCTCAAAGATTTGAGATTGTATCCTGTTCAAGGGGGGAATGAAAGGAGCAGGCCTGACCCCCTCTCGCTAAAAGTCATCAGTCCCAGGAACTAGCCATAGGTCACGAATTCCAGGAGTAAGAAAAGCATAAAATTCCCTACCCAAGCAGTAGCCTGGAGGTAACCATAAGAATGGGAAGGTATCTTATCTCGGGGTGGGGCGTCTGTGCTGGGCAGCCTACTGACCTAACATTCCTGAGGTCTATAGATAGCTCACTCAATATTAGTTATGTTAGTTAGCCAATCACTTTGTAACATACTTGCCCTTGCTGAATGTCACCCAATCTAGTATCTCCTAAGCTGAGAATTCCAGGTTCTCATTCAAACTCCAAATAAAAACCCTGACATGTTGCTGCTCAGGGCTCTCCTCTCTATTCCACTGCATTGGTGATGGTGGAAAGACCAAGCTTAAGCCTGAATAAAGCTCTTTGCTCTTGCATACATGGTCTGGCTCCTGGTAGTCTTTGGGGACCTTAAGATCTGGGCATACCACAATTACAGGAAAAAGGTAATAAAATTTTCTACCCAAGTAATAGCCCAGAGGTAACCACAGGAATGGGAAGGTATCTTACCTCAGGGTGGGGCATCTGTGCTGGGCAACCCACCGACCTGGTAATAGAACTTTCATGGCACAGAAATGCTTAACATTCCTGAGGTGTATAGATAGCTTGCTCAATGTTAGTTAGCCACAATGACTTTGTAAAAAGCTTGCACTTGATGAATATCATCCAACGTGTAACTGCTAAGCTGTAATTTCCCAAACCTTACTGTAACCCAATAAAAACCCTCCTTCCCCTGAGCTTGAAGCTCTATGCTCTATACCACTGTGTTGGTGACAGTGTGAGCCCAAGCTCAAGACTGTAATAAAAGACCCCACTGTGTTTGCATCAGAATCAGTGCCTTGGTGGTCTTTGGGGTCTGAGAGACTTGGGCATAATACTATGAAGCTCACCCCTCAAGTCTTATGTCCAGCAACTACACTCCATATAACAATGTCCCTATCTGGGCACTAAGTGTACGAACACATGAGCCTATAGGGAAACATTTGGGACTTCCTTATCTATGGTGAGGGGCTACTTGTGCTTAGAACAAGCAGTCACTTAGAGGTAATACATACATGTTTGTTCAACGAAATGAATACTCTGATTGTAAAAAAAATCTGTCTTGATATTCCCCACCCTCTCCTTCCTTCCCAATTGTCAGGTAAAAAACAAAACAAAACAAAACAACAACAAAGACAAAAACAAACAAAAAAAAAACAACCTCCAATTCCCCAAACTATGAAGTCCAAATATCCAGAAATGAGCTCAACATGGAACACTAGAGGATTCCTGATGGTTAAATAAAAGCCAGCATTCCTCAGGAACTTGTGGAACTGGTTTCCCCTCTACCAAAGGAGTCCTTTCTCTCACAGAAGGGATACATAGCTGGCTACATGTGGTGTCTGTTAGCATATCAAAGCTCATGCTGTCCTCCAGGCTCAGGATAACCAGTGCCCCTTACAGGAGTCTATACTAGGCTCCAGCCCTTCTTACCTCCTCCACCCTAAGCTCCCTCTTGGTCGTGTGTTTCCCTCCCTCCTGCTACTCATTGTCCTTGTAACTCTACTATTTTTGCTATGTTATCTCTCTCTCTCTCTCTCTCTCTCTCTCTCTCTCTCTCTCTCTCTCTCCCTCATCTACAATAAAAACCTTCCCCTTAATGCCATGGAGCATACCATGGAACAGCCATACTGTCAGTTTATACATCAACAAACAGCTGAATGTGGTTCGGAATAGCAGAAGGATGCTGTGAGGACAGACAGACACTGGAGAGGCTGGTGCCACAAGCCTACTGAGCTGAACATTCTTGTCATCCCTGTCATAGCAAACGTGCAAAGTCTGAGGAAACTCAGGATTTCTCATTTTTCTTCTGAACATTCTTTAGGGGGGATGGTATATGTGAAAGGATCATGTTAAAAATGTTTTATTTGTTTTCATTTAAAGGCATAATTTTGAATATAAATATGGGAGCTAGAGAGATGGCTCCATGGTTAAGAGCAAGTCCTGTTATTATGAAGTGTAAGTCCAAAAGCACCACATGGAGAACATCACTCACATACGCAATTGGCAAGAGTGTTTATTTTGAGAAAGCAAAAAATCCTGCAAGCAAGGGTTGGACCACTTATTAAAAAAAAAAAAAGAAAAGAAAAAGAAAAAAGAAAAAATGGTGACAAAGGCTCTTAGGCCTTTTTGGAAACTAGAGGAATTCTAGGAAGAGTTAGGTAATCTAAAACCTCATTGGTGGGTGCCAGAGAAGTTACAAGAGTCAACTCCTGACTGGCTTGCATCCAAGTGGGCTGTGGGCTGTGTTCTTGTGCCATGAATGTTTTACTACAGGATGAGGTAAGGCTGCCTAGCATAGATGCCCGATCCTGAGATAAGATATTTTCCCATTCTTGTGGTTGTCTCCAGGCTGTTTCTGGGGGGGATTTCATGGTCTGTTTCTGGAGCTTGTGACCTATGGCCTAATCCATGGGACTGATGACTTATGGCCTGGATTGGAGTTTATGTCATCCTTTCAGAAGGACCTGAGGACCATTGCCAATGTAAACCTTAGGTGGCCCACAACTGCCTAGGCCTACAGCCTCAGGTGACCTCCTGAGGCCTGTCCCCTCCACTGGTGCACACATGTGCACACACCCACACTCTGACATATACACAAAATTAATAACAAAACATTTAAATAAAAATACCATTCTCTGGCTTCTCATGATGGGGAGAAAAAGTCATAAAATCTATTTTTCTGGATTCACTGAGCCCACCCTGCAGCCATCAGATGAAGGGAAGCTCCTCTCAGGTTCAACAGGCTCTCTTCTCCTGTCTGCCCATTTGTCTCAGCTGCCTGATCCCGGTAGATACTTGAGATTATTACCCTAATTCTACGGTTGACAAAAATGTCCCCCAAGGACCAGCTGGTAAAATTTCTGTTTCCCCTGCCCATGGCACTCTTGGGAGAGTGTGGAATGAGTAAGAAATGGGGCTCAATGGGAGGTCTTCAAGTCATTGGTAATGTTCTTGGAGGAGATATTTGGGGCCAGAGCTCCCTCTTTCTCTTCCTTTTCTGCATCTTGCTATGAGATGAGGTGAGCAGCTTTGTTCCATTGTTGTTGTTGCCCAACATGATGTATACCCAACCTGTCACAAGCCCAAAGCAATGAGGCCATGAGTCACAGCCTCCAAAATCACTAGCAAGTATTCTCATTACAAATTGATTTCCTAAGGGAAATCAACTGTTTATAGTACCAGGTAGCTGACTAACACAACCTTTTCCCAGGATGAAAGGACCCTGAATTCAGACCCATGCAGGCAGATCAGAGGCAAGCTGCTTCCTGATATAGCTTGGTGTCACCATTCACTTGATGAAGACTGGACTAGACTTCAGCCCAACAATATGCATATTGATTGGAGGTCGAACATGAGATTTATCTGGACAAATTCTGCTGCTCTTGTTTTTATTATCTCTTAACTCAAACATGCTATGCTTCCAAAAATGACCTTTCTGAAGGGAGTTGTGATATTTAAAGAGTATACTTGTTTCCTACGGTTGCCATAACAATGGACAACAAACTGAGGATGTACAACAGACTTGAGATGTGCTTGCTCAGCTCAAAACTGAGGTGCAACAGACTTTCTCATGTCTTGATGCTCACAGAGAATGCTCTGTGCTTACTCTAGTGCCAAGTGGGTGTGAAGACTATAGAAAGCTGTAGAAACTATGCTCCCAACTCTCTCCATCATTTTAAGTGCTGTTTTTACTCTGTGTGTCTTCTGTTAAAGGCTAGTCTGATGCATGTTACTGGCCCTTAAGATCTGGTTACACCTATCCTTGTTTTGTAAACCTGCCTAAGACATACCTGATGGTTTGATTAAGTGGCCTATACCTGGGCAGGGCAGAAGGGGATGGGCATGGCTAAGGTTCCCAGCTTCCAGGACAAGAGAATCATGGGATTCAGGCAGACAGGATGACAGGAAGAAGAAAGACACCTTGAAGAAAAAAACCACATGGCTTGGGAGGAAGGACTCCAATAATGGTGTGAAAAGGCCCAGATGAAGAATAAAAGCAAGTACCATGTGATTATGGATGAAAGGAAGTCCAGATGAGGATGATTGAGGATGATGGGGGCTGAAAGGTGAATTCACCTGTCCCAAGGTAAATAAGACAATAATAAATCTAACAGGTGCCTGTGTCTTATTATTTGTGATAGTGAGTTAGATAATATTGCCATGATAATCATAGGGCTAATAATATATAGCCCAACACTCATCATTTTATATTTACTACAACAGTCTTCCTGTGAGAGCATCAGTGTTTAGACAAGGACCTGATCAGCTATGTATAAACTCAACTATGGCAGCAAAAACTTTCCAAATAAAGTTACACATTGAGCATGTGAATGGACATGAATTCTGAAGAGACACTGATCAGTGTAAAACAGGCTAGCTGGGATGATTCTAATGAAATGTGGCTTTTTCCTCATTAACAGCTGACAGCATCTAAGAGTTGTGCAGTCATTTAGGAGTCATTTGCTGTTTACTAACTAACATCAGATGACAAGTATGGGGGCAGTGGGGAAATGGCTCAGTCAGTAATGTGTAAGCAAGAGGACCGAGTTGGATCCCCAGAACCCATTTTTAAAAGCCTAGCATGGATGGTATACATTTGTAATTCCAGAATTTGGAAAGTAGAAACAGATGGATCCCTGCCAGCCATCCTAAAATATTTGGGGAGTTCCAGGACAATGAGAGATCCACTGTGTCAAAAATAACCGAAGTGGGGTTGGAGAGATGGCTCAGCAGTTAAGAACACTTGAGGCTCTTCCAGAGGACCTGAGTTTGGCTGTCTGGCACCTATGTTGAGCCTATAACTCCAGTTCCAAGGGCTCCAGTGCCTACTTCTGACCTCTGAAGGCAGAGGTATACATGTATCATATGCTCATGTAAACACACATATAAATGATTAAAATAATTTTAAAAAAACAACAACAGCAACCAAGAGCTGTAATGGTACACAACTTTAATTCCAGCACTTGGGAAGTAGAGGCAGGCAGATCTCTATGAGTTTGAGACCAGCCTGGTCTACACAGCTAGTAGCAGGGCAGCCAGAGCTATGCAGAGAAACTCTGTCTTGGGGAAAACAACAAAGACCAAAGTGGGCAACCTGCAAAACAATAGCTGAAGGTGTCCTCTGTCCTCCGTGCACAGACATATACACACATACACTCACACATCTGGGATGTACATAAGGCAAAGCCCACAAAGACTTTACAGTTTGTGTATAAGCTCTCTATTCTCGGGCTGACTTCAAGATAAACCTACCATAGTTCTGAAATCCAGGAAGAATCAGCTGTCCCATGCTAACAGAAACACCTTTACGGAGCAAAGTGATGAGCCTTCAAATATTTGTACATTTTTTTTGGAGCTAAGCAATAACAGATGGATCAGTCAGGGTAATGATCAGTAAGGACCTGCAAGCATGACTCTCTCTTCCTCCAATTTTCTGAACAAAATCTGCAGAAAGCAAGGCACTCAGCCACATCTCTATGTGATGCTGGGTCCCTGCTCACCCGGGAGGGGAGTAACAATGCTTCAAAACAATGCAGAATGATGGAACCACCTTAAGACCTATGGAATGTTCAAATGGGGACTCTGCTCTCCTTGGAGGAAGTCTTGAAATCAGCTGAATAGAGAGAACCTGCTCTAATTACCTGGTAAGTCTGAAACACATTAATATAAAGTTAATTTTTTTCTGGGAAATGAAGCCTTATGAGTGCTCTAGACAAGACAAAAAAAATGTTCTTTGTTCCCTCTGAGATGGTAAGACTTTGTCAGGCAGAGAAGACAAAAGGCCCATGGTAGCAAGCAGGCTCCCATTCAGAATTCACCCAGACTTCCCTCATAAAACAAGGTTCCAGCTTGGCCATGTAGCATCCAGCCTGGTTATCAGAGTTCTCTAGGAAAGCATGCATTGATAGGCCTGGTCAGTAGCTTATTTTAAGATTTTCAAGCCTTGGTCAAGAAACTATTTCTGTAATTCGACTTTAGATTCCACCAGTCACGCCTGCTAGTGAACCCTTCATAATACTAAAGACAGTCGCTGCACATACACTCCCTAACAGAGTGCTAGCTATTCTGGTCTTTACAAAAGAATAATAATTAATAATAATAACAACAGTTATTCAGGGTTAAGTGCTTTCTCCTGACCACAGAAACCCTTGGGGGTCAGTTCTCTAATAAACCCATTCATAGATGCATATGTTGAAGCAGCGGGAAAGCACTGGGGCAGATTCCTCAGATGACAAGGCAAAGAAATCTGAGTCTAGATTGCAGGAGAGAAAATGGAATGTACTCGCTCACGAAAGTAGAAAACATGATAAAATCTTCCAGAAGATAGAAGGAAGAGCTATGTGAAAATAAGAATCCAAGATCAGTCCTGGAATCTAGCCTTCTGTCTTCCTCCTCTTTTTTTGTCATCTGTCCTGTCACCATCATAGTTCATCCCTTCTTGGTCACATCCTCTATAGCTGCACAAAGCCCTACATGCATCAGACAACACTGACATTCCAGCTTGCATTTCTTCATCTTTGTTCCTGTGAGTGCAAAGGCAAGTTCAAAATTCCTGCAGCCCTCCAGATAGAGACATCACACCTGATCCACCTAAGGTTAGTCAGTGTGTAGAGGGAAATGGGATGATGACTAGCTTGGCTTGGAACACTTGGCAGTGTAAAGGATATGCTTCTAAAATGAAGGAAATGGGAAAGCTTATTGGGCAGACAAAACCAGCCATCACAAAGTAGTCTACCCTTTCTTTGCTACATTGTTTTCTTGACAAATAACGAGAAGTGGATCTTCCAGTATGTCCATTTTGCACTGGTACGAAAATGGCAAAAATATATAGTGAAATGATTGGATTTTGAAAGAAAAATAGATAGAAAGGAATATTCCAGAATAGCCTGTAGCATGGACAAGTAGCCCTCTGAAGATGCTACTAGGTTGTTGGCTCAGCTTGTGATTCCTTAGAACCTCCAGATTTACTCATAGCTCTGAACTCAGCCCTGAAGCCCTTCTTAGAAGTCTGAAGTCATGTGGGACCATCAGCAGCCACTACGCTTGTCCACGTCCTTCACCAAGCAAGCACAAAAGCTAGGTGTGCCTTTCTATTAACTGCAGCCTCCTCTACCCTATGTGAGCGCCTCTCAGGCTGCTGTCCCTCTACCGAGATCACACTTCCTGAAGACCACACTCTATGCAGTCTCTCCCCTTAGAGTGGGCATGATTTGTGAGCTGCTGTTTTACAGGTGAACTGAACTTTTCCTTGTATATTAATCCCTATGTCATTCTCTTCCTTACAGTGAGCTAAATACATAGCTGAGTGTCCACGTACCCCAAACCCAATTCCTCTAGAAATTCCCTGTCGCCTGCTGCTTTATATTGCTGGTCTGTAGCACTGTGTACAGCAGGCTCCCTGATGTGAGAGATTTTTCCCCTCTTGGGCATATCAAAAGATCATCTGAGTAAAGCTCACTTTGTGCTCCTATCTTCTACGGCTGCAACAATTCCTTTGATAGTGTGAAAACCCACAACTCACCACAATCTTTCTAGCCATGAAGGAAAGTAGTGATGGGATGTATGTGATTTCATAGAACTGACCACAAATGCATCACCGAATTATATGAAACTGCAAGATTCTCCCTGCACATGACAGTTTGTTCCTCTCTGCTGGCTTGATGAGGTAAATGACCACACTGAGAAGAGAGGATTACATTTCTTGGGGCTGATAGCCTTTAGTCTGCAGTCAGTACAGAAAAACAAACAAACACAAAACCACTAAACCTTGATATCCTCAAAATTAAACAGTTCTCCTATGTTAGGGTCTAGAATATGCTGAAAGCAAGACTTCTGCAGAAGTCCAGCATGCTGGGCCCACCACTTAGACAACATAGCGGCAACCTCCAGGAGAGTGGAAGGCCCCTTCTAAAGCCAGAGAGTGGAATTCTTACTGTGACTACATAACCTCAGTTAAGACTGGCTGGTGCCCATGTTGGCTAAGTGACTCTGGTCAGGACTTAGCTGCTTTTCAAACCTTAGTTAAGTAACCTTATCTACCCCAGGCCAGACGTCTTGGATGCTTCTGATTGGTTGCTCTTTTTCTGTGTTTTTTACTGCAGCTCTTGGGCCTGTTTTGTCTAGCAAGAAAATGAAGCCTGTCATGAGTTGGTCATGCTTATTTAGGCAGGCTCTCTCACTAACAACCTCCGTGGGTTTGAATGCAGATTTTCTCCAGTAAAAATCAGATGAGAATATAAGCGTATCTTACACCAGGCCAGTGAAACCCCCCAAGCAGCAGACCTACGTAAGCCATGCCCATGCTCCTGACCTACTATGTGGCGATAAGTATGTTTCTTCTGGACTCTTCTATTATTCTTAATAAGTTTCTCTGCCAACTTAATAATCCAATTTAAGCCAAATTGAAAGTATAAAGGCAAGTTTATTAGGGAAAATCTCCCTGGGAGTTCATCAGTTTTAGGGGATGGATGAGGCCAGGAAAGACTACATGCACTCAGAGAGGGAGGAGAACAAGAGAGAGTATGTAGAAAGAGGAGAAGAGAAAGTAGATAACCAAAATGTCTGGATTAAATAGGGAAGAGACTCTGAGCAAAGGGCAGCCTAGCCCTTGGACTGAAAAGTTTAGGGGCAAGGTTTGCCAGCCATAACCTACAACAGGGGCTGAGGGATGTTGGGAGGACCTGGAGGCCAGGTGCACTTGGATATGTTAAATAGGTACCTCATCCCCTTGTCCTGGATTTGAAACTGATCATCTCTCATCTGCTAGTTAACAATAACATCTCTAGTGAAGGGAACTCTTTTCTCAAGGTCCTGTATCTTCAGCCAAACAGGTCTAGTGGTGAGGGAAACTTTGCTATGCTAAATAGGTACCTCAGCTGCTTGTACAGGGTTTAAAACTTAACATCCCAGCCTTTTGTTGATGAATAAAGGACAATTTCTACTTCCTGCTGACACTTAGGTGTTGTTATTGGGGACTCAAAAAGCAGAAATTTTGGCCAAGTCCTGGAAGAGCAGACTGTCACTCACTGTCCAGGCTCTCAGGGACATTTGGACTAGAGACATGTAGACAGCAGTTGGAGTGCTTTGCAGTCTTTAATTAGTTGGAAATCTGCAGCAGATCAGGAGAGATTGGGGGGAAATTTTCTTAGTGTACATTTGAAACTTTTAGGCCCATGGTCCTGGTAGTTGAGGTAAGGGAGTCCCAAGTCCAGAGAAAAGGAAAGAGATTGCACCGACAGAAATAAACAGATGGGAAAACAGGCTATTGGTTGACAGTACTTATATGGAGCCCATTTGACCTGTGATAGGTGGATTCAAGTTGATTCCCTGAAACTTACAAGAATTTTTTAAAGTTTAAAGAAGATACAACTTTTAAATATGTTGGCAATACCAGTGTTTGTAATCTGTACTGAAGTCCACATTGTAGAAAGAACAAAGATTTTCACCTTTGAGTCATAGTAAAAGCTGTTGTAAAATGATTTTGGTTAAAAGCATTAACACAGCTGGGCCTGGTGGTGCATGCCTGTAATCTGAGCACTCAGGGAGGCTGAGGCAGGAAGATCTCTGTGAGTCCAAGGCCAGCCTGAACTACAAAGCTAGTCCAGGACAGGCCAAGGCTACACAGAGAAACCTGTCTCAAAAAAAAACAAAAACAAGAAGAACAAAAAGATAGATAGATTAGACAGATGTTTTAGTCTACAGTATAACAGCACAGTGAGGAGAAGAAATCTGAAGCACTTTCCATTCTTTTTATATACCTTAAACCACTTTCTTATCACCACTTAAGATTCCATGTCCTCCAACCTTCATAACTTGCATTTACCAACCTTAAAACACCTTCTTAGACCCTAAAATGCTTTCTTAGATTCTCAAACTTAAGCTTTTACATATTAAATAAACTTTACACACTTTTTCCTACCCCATTATTCACTACAAGCCCCAGGTGCTTGACTGCCGGGAGCAGCCGTTTAAACAATAGAAGAGTAAAAAGTTGCATTGAAATCTGTTTTGTGAGTTTGTCTCTTTCCTGAGTCTTGCAAGAAGGCAAACTGTGTCTAGACAGACATGCAGCTCTCAAAGAGTGAGGCCTGTGACCTGATTTTTACATATGACAAGAATAGGCAGCTGAAGCCTTGGGTTCTGTTGTTAAACTGATAAAACTATAACTGTGTTAGTCTTCAACCCCATCAGAGACCTGGGAAATATCAATTTCTCCTCAGTAAGCAGGAGGTGCAGACAAAGTAGTTCCTGATTCTATTAAAAATGACAGAGACTTAGTAGCTACCTGGACAATCACTCTTCATTCCTCTGTGGTTATTGGGGCAACAGTCTTCAGCTTCTAGGCCCAGAAGATCTGTTAGACTTTTCTGTAGAGTAAGAACTTAGGGGGACTGTCATACTTCATTTAGGCAAAATGGGACAATCAAGTCCCCAGTGTCCTGCTTGTCCAGTTTGGACAGACAGCATGCTGTCAGCAGTTGAGGTCAAGGACAGTGTATAGCTCAGAAGCCAGCCTTGCCACATTTTAAAGCAAGCTCTGCATACTGGCCAACGTTTGACTATGCATCTCAGCATATACTTTGAGAATCTGCTGGATGGAGTATTTCAGAGTCCCTCTGTGATAGGCTCCTGTCCCATTCCCTGTTTTCTCCGTCTTCTGATGTGTCTCATGTGCCTTTCTGAAGATTGAGCATCTTATCCAGGATTCTCCTTCTTGATTAGCTTCTTTAGGTGTACAGATTTTAGTATGATTATCCTATATTTTTATGTCTAATATCTTAGAAGTGAGTATATACCCTGTGTGTCTTTTTGCTTCTGGGATACCTCATTGAGTATGATCTTTTCTAGATCTCACCATTTGCCTGCAAATTTCATGATTTGTTTTTAATTGCTGAGTAGTATTCCATTGTGTAAATGTACCACAATTTCTGTATCTATTCCTCAGCTGACAAACATCTGAGTTGTTTCCAGCTTCTGGCTATTACAAATAAAGCTGCTATGAACATGGTTGAGTAAATGTCCTTGTTGTATACTTCACATCTTTTGGATATATGCCTAGGAGTGGTATAGCTGGATCTTGAGGTAGCACTGTTCTTATTTGTCTGAGAAAGCACCAGATTGATTTCCACAGTGGTTGTACAAGTTTACATTCACACCAGCAATGGAGGAAGGTTCCTCTTTCTCCACATCCTCTCGAGCATGTGTTGTCATTTGAGTTTTTGATCTTAGCCATTCTGACGAGTATAAGGTGAAAAGAAACCTCAGTGTTGTTTTGATTTGCATTTCCCTGATGACTAAGGATGTTGAGCATTTCTTTAAGTGTTTCTCTGCCAATCTATCTTCCTCTACAGAGAATTCTCTGTTTAGCTCTGTTACTTGATTTGTTGCTGTTTAACTTCTTCAGTTCTTTATATATTCTGGATATTAGCCCTCTTTCAAATATAGGGTTGGTGAAGATCATTTCCCAATCTGTAGGCTGTCGTTTGTTCTGATGACAGGGTCCTTTGCTTTACAGAAGATTTTCAGTTTCATAAGGTTCCATTTACTGATTGTTGATCTTAGAGCCTGTGCTGTTGGTGTTCTGTTCAGGAAGTTGTCTCCTGTGCCAATGAGTTCAAGGCTCTTCCCCGCTCTTTCTTCTAACCAGTTTAGTGTGTCCTTTTTTATTTTGAGGTCTTTGATCCACTTGGATTTATATTAAACATTTTAAATGCCATTTCTGTAGATCTCTGAAGTGCTTAAGGACCATCTATCTATCAAAAGTATGTCTAAATAGACAAACTTTGCTTGTTTCCAGTTACCTGTTTTCTGCTTAACTTCGAAAACTTATATAGGAGGCTAAAGAACCTTTATTCCTGTGATTAATTGCTTTAATATTTAGCATAACTACAAGTATAGTTTTGAACACATTTAAAAAAATCATCATTTTTTAGGTAACTGACCATTAACTTGCATGTCTTAATTATCCTTAACAGTTAGTTATTTGTATAAGATTAAGATTTTGCAACTTTGTCCCTGTTTAGTTTGAGCCTTAAAAAAAAAACAAAAAACAATTTTTGAATTGAAGTTCTTTTAGTGTCAAAACAAAACTTTCAGTCACAGATAAGGTCCATAGAGAGACTAGCAACTTCACTGATCCTGAAAATGGGCATAGTAATGAAACCAAAATAGCCATTCCAAAGGTTAAAGGGGAAAAAAGTTTACTCTAAATTGCCAAGGAGAAACGGGGCTTTTGAGCTGGGGTGGGGCTTGTGAGCAGGGACTGAGAGAGCATAGAGACAGCATTGATCTTGACAAGACAATAAGCACCAAAGTCTTAGGTTAATGGAAGGGCCACAAGGTCCTCTTATCAGATATGAGGGGAATGACTTCCTTGTTAGCAAGCAGGAACTTTCTTTTATTTTTTTTAATTTTTAATTTTTTATTATTATAATTATTACAATTTATTTAGCTTGTATCCCGGCTGTGGCCCCCTCCCTCGTCTCCTCCCAATCCCACTCTCCTTCCCTTTTCTCTCCCTATGCCCCTCCCCTAATCCACTGAGGTACTTTCTTCAAGTGCCTGACCTTGGGAAAAGGACTTTCTTGGGGGGCCAGACACACAACTATAAAATATTGGTGGTTTTTTGTATGGCTTAAGTCTATTCAAATAACCAAAGCTTAAAGTGAGCAAAAGTAGAGAAGCTAGGCAAATATTATTATGAACCTGCGCAAGCCTTAGGAATTTATAAATCTTGATTATTAATATGCCTTATTTATCAAACAAATCTTATTTATCAACTATACCTTATTTTCAAATATGTTGTTACATACCTAAATTTTCCAGCAAGTTTGTGTTAAACAGCTAGCAAAGACATAAGTAGAGTTTACAATATATACAATCACATGTATAGTATGTTGTAGCAAATACAAGCTTAAATTTTTATCATCATACAAAAATCCATACAAATCCAAAACACTTGAGATTCATTGTTGTGTCCTTAGTCTAAAACGGAATAAAATAATAAAACTAAGGGCTCGGTGGGACTAAAAAGTTTTATAATTGCTGCTTTATGCCACATGTTCATCTTCAGATGGTGAGTCACATGGCATGTACCCTTTAACCTTAGTAAAGATGGGTGCCAGTCATATGACTACTTACATCTTGAAGGTCATCAGCCAAGACAGAGAACCATGTGACTGCTATTTAAAAACATCTGTTTTAGGTTATCTCCATGCAAAGTCCTTGGTTGGAGTATCAGTCTCAGGAAAGACCCCTGTGCTCAGATTTTTTGGTTCTGCTGCTCTCCTTGTGGAGTTCCTGTCCTCTCCAGATCTTACTGTTTCCCACTTCTTTCATAAGATTCCCTGCACTCTTCCAAAGGTTGCCTATAAGTCTCAGCATCTGCATTGATAGTCTGCAGGGCAGAGCCTTTCAGAGGTCCTCTGTGTCAGGCTCCTGACTTGTTCCCTCTTTTCTCCTTCTTCTGATGTCCATCCTCTTTTGCCTTTCTGGATAGAATTTGAGCATTTTAGCAAGAGTCCTCACTCTTGATTAGTTTCTTTAGGTGTACAGATTTTAGTAGGCCTAAGACCCCTGCACAGATGTAGCCCACGGCAGTTCAGTATCCAAATGGGTTCCATTGTAATAAGAACAGGGACTGTCTTTGACATGAACTGATTGGCCTGCTCTTTAATTACTTCCCCCTGAGGGGGAAGCAGCATTACCAGGCCACAGAAGAAGACATGCAGCCACTCCTGATGAGACCTAATTGACTAGGATCAGAAGGAAGGAAAAGAAGACCTCCCCTATCAGTGGACTTGGGGAGAGGCATGAATGCAGAGGGTGGAGGAAGGGAGGGATTGGGATGGGAGGAGGGAGGGAATCACAGGGGGGATACAAAGTGAATAAAGTGTAATTAATAAAGAATTTTTACAAATCTTTAAAAAAAAAGTTTTCCTAAACATGAGTTGAATCTTAGTTACCTATACAGTATTTTCTAGATAAGAGTTGAATCACATATATGTGTATTCAACATACACATATGTTGCAGCAAATCAAAGCTCCTATGTATAGGTTTTAATTATAAGCCCTTTGTTATAAATTTAAAGCCAATTTTTGTTACAGATTTTACAGATTCTTTAGCCACACCCAATGAACTTACAAATCAAGCCTGAGATAAAGACTGTTTATGCAAGAGGCTTGAAAGATTTTTTTTTGAGAGCAAAGCAGAAAAATGAAGGAGATAAAAATTTTAAAGTGAAAAGTTGTAGAACCTTAGAGACTTGGGATCATTTGCTTTTGCCTTGGCAGAAAGTCTTTGGCCATTGAACTATACTGAGGCCATGCTGTTTTCAGTAAGATCAGCAAGACAGTGAGGTTTAAAACAAAAATCTCTGAGTACAAGAAAAGAATTTAGTCTGAGGTAAAAAGGAGGAAAGGTAGTGAAGTGAATTCTGCCATAGCAAGAGTTAGGCAGCTAAGAGACAGAGAACAGTGTAGCCATACAGACAAGGAGAAACAAGAAAAACTCCACCCAAGGGAGATTTCTAATGTTGTAGAAGTCGTGAGGGCATAGAGAAGCTACTGGACTTAGCAGGAAGCTCCTAGTGACAGGCAAGGAAGCTTGTAATGTACGGGCTCAGAGGGGACTGGGTAAGAAAAAGTTGTAAACCCTGGATCATGTAGGCAGCTCCTAGGGAGAGTGATAAAGTTCCAAGAAGGAACTGAGAAGAGCCAGGAGGGAAAAGAGGTGCTTAAGTGTCATGGTAGTAAGAATTTCAATCAAGAGCATCCTCAAATGGACTGAGAGACTTGTCAGAGAGAAATGTCCCTGTCACAGAGGAGATGCATCCCTTTCCATGGGACGGAATCCAGTAGGGCTAAAAAGCTCCCTGGTGTACTAGCATGGCTTTCATAGCAAATGCAGACAGGCAGGGAGCTCCATTGTGATAGGGAGATGCCCAGGCAGCCCAAAAGTGAATGGAAAGGAGATGCCCACATGCTGGGCAGCTCAAAAGGGCATAGCTGGGAGAGAGGACACTTACTAAGTAGTTGAGGAAAGATGGATGGTTAGATAAGGTAGAGAGAAGCAGCTGAAGAGGTGGGCTCTAGAATCAAATTTGGTGGGTGGAAAAGCCAACAGGAAAAAAAAAGATTTATACACACCTTAGGAGAGTCAGATCAGCAGTTTGGTTCAGAGCAGCTAAGTTTCTTGGAGAGAGAACTCATTTAAGCCATTCCCAGGTTTCAGCACCAGATAATTTCTCTACCAACGTAATAAGCCAATTCAAGCCAAATTAAAATTATAAAATCAAGTTTATTTGGGAACAGCTCCCTGGTGGGTTCATCAACCTCAGGGACTGAGGCCAGAGAAGTCACCATGTAGACAGGGAGACAGACAGGGAGCAGAGAGAGAGAGAAGGTAGAGAGATGGAAAGAGAAAATGCATAAGGGAAAGAGAAAGCAGGTAACCAAAATATCTGGATTTGATAAGGAAGAGACTGTGGGGGAAGGACAGCCCATCCTTGGGCTGAAATGTTCAAGGTCAGGAGTGGAATATGCTAGCCATACCTGTAACAGGTAGGGACTGAGGGATGCTGGGAGCACCTGGAGACCAGGTACACTCTGCTATGTTAAATAGGCACTTCAGCCCCTTGTCCTGGATTTGAAACTTAACATCTCTCATCTGATCCCTATCAATAACATCTCTAGAGAAGGGAATTCTTTCCTCAGGGTCCTGCATCTGTAGTCAAAGAGGTCTTAGTGGTGAGGGAAACTTAGGACAAATTTGTATTTTACCAGAAAATAGTTTATATGGATTCTATTTAGTGAAGATGACTAAACCACTGGTGCTATTGCTGCCTTTAGTAGTGAGAAAATGTGACTCAAAGACAATTTTTTGAAATCCAAAGTTGACCTTCATTTTCTGCCAATTGCTCAGTGAGAGCAGTTGGCCACTGATGTGTTAGCAGCCATCACTCACATACACAATCCATATCCTAAGTCATGAAAAACATTCCAGTGCCATAAACTGTGCTGCAGTAGAAGTTAATGACTCACGTAGAAGCCAGAGAATGTTGTGAAATGAATGACATACCCTCAAAGTTGCCACAAATGCCAAACATGAGAACCTTTTTCCCTTAAAACTATGAAGAGTAAAGACTGAACATTTCAACCACCATAAATTTGGATGAGGCGACTGTAATTGCTCTGTGAGCTAGAAACAACGTATGCACAAAAATTCGATACTGAGCACACAGGAGGGAACAGGTGCGTGTTTTACCACGACTTGACTTTTTTTTTACCTGGTAGGTCCAGTCTGCACTTCTTGGGCTGCCTGCATTCCAGTTCATCTTTGAATATAACCTTACATATGTGCAGATGACAATATCTTGTCACAGTGTCAAAAGGCTGGAAACCCCTGATTTACACAGAAGGGAGAGAAATCAATATTTACAAGTGTGCAAAGATATTTATTGTCATCTCATAGCAAAAATTAAAATTTCTACGAGAAACAGTTTGGGAAAGAAGCATCTTATAAAATAAAAACTAGCAAGTTAAGAGAGTTGTGGGGAAAACCAGGCACCTAAGACCCAAGGCCAGATGATAAAATGATCAGGCTGAAACAGGTGTCAGGCTGGAAAGACTGTTCAGCAGTTAAGGGCACTTGCCTCTCTTGCAGAGGACATGGATTCAGTTTCTAGCACCCACAAGGCAAGTAACCCAAGTTCCAGCGGATCCAACACCCTCTCTTTGTCTCCATAGGCAGTGCATTCGTGCAGACTAGACACAGACATTAAAAATTGCAGTAAAAAATTAAAAAATAAACTTTTTTATTAAAAAACAAAACTTCCTAGCCAAGTTCACAAACAAAGGCTGGCTATACGTATAAAGGCTAATTTTATGGAGCTGCAGAGACACTGCTGTGTGTTTGGTTCTACTCTGTAAAGCTGGCTGTATTTGAGCTTACAGCTGGATCTCTGTCTTCAGGGGGTGAGAATTATATTTGATTCAATGATACCATCCTTCTGTTTCATTGTAGATTTCCTATTTGTTTTAATTCTTCACCCCAAGCTCTTTCCTTTCCAACTGCCTTGGAGGCTCTGATGAATTGTGTTTCCAAGACAAGGAGGTGCCTGGTAGACTACAGGGAAAGATTTAGGAGGAGTTTCTCTGCATGTGCTCGAAAGCTGAAGTGCTACCTCCACCAGCCTGGCAAGGTTGATCACAGTTGAATCTCAAATGCTGCATGAAACTCACAGATTACACTGTTAGCACAACCATCATTCAGAGCCGGTGATCTTTTCAAAAGAGCTGATTCACCGCTACCAAACTCTCCGCAGCCCCTCTGACACCTTCTCACTATACATTCTATTAGTAATCCTTACTTATTCCATGGCAGGCAAACAAAACATGTTGGACCTACCCTCATGTAGGAACAACTATGGTGAAGTTAGGGAAAC
Source organism: Meriones unguiculatus (assembly GCF_030254825.1). Classification (NCBI taxonomy): domain Eukaryota; kingdom Metazoa; phylum Chordata; class Mammalia; order Rodentia; family Muridae; genus Meriones; species Meriones unguiculatus. The sequence goes on from NC_083359.1 coordinate 50,479,983, forward strand.
AGTATAAAATTAAAAGAAAGTAGTACTAATGTGTTATTGGTTAGGTTCTGTGTCATCAAGAGCCAAATATTGCTTTCTTTGCTTAGGTTATTTCACAGCTTAAGAGGACACCTGAACAGTTCATTGCTACAAGAAGAAAAAAAAAAAAAAAGGAGGAGGAGGAGAAGTTGCAAACCTGGCTTGCCATGCAAACATGAGGTCCTGAGTTCAATCCTAGCACCCATGTAAAGAGCCAGGCACATGATTTGTGCCTATAATCCCAGAGCTGAGAAGGCAAACAGCAGGATTCCGAGGGTTTTCTCACCAGTCAGTCCAGCCAAATGGGTAAGCTTAGGGTTCAGTGATAGAATTTTGTCTTAAAAACTAAGGTGAAGAGTAATTAAAGAAAATAATCAGTGTCAACCTCTAGCCTCCCCACACACATGTACATGCATAAACACACATGCACATACAACAGAAACATGAACGTTTATCTTCCAAAGGAACTCCCTTTTTGCCCCTCTTAATGAAAATAGATTTTCTTTGTCACCTAATATGTCCTGATTACAGTTTTCTTTTTCTCTACTCCTCTCAATAATTCCCCACTTCCCCTCCATCTGGATCTGGCTCCTTTCTATCTCTCATTAAAAAGCAAACAGGCTTCTATAGGATAATAATGTAATATAATAAGACAAAACAAAAACAAACACATCAGAATTGGACAAAACACACAAAAAGAAGAAAAAAGAGCTCAGGAAAAGGCACAAGAAACAGAGACCCACTCATTCACACACTCAGGAATCCTATAAAAATACTAAACAATAAACAATAATATATACACAAAACCTGTAGGGTGAAAAGAGAGAATAAAAATATATAAATAAAATAAAAATAAAGAAAAAGATAATTTTTTTAAAAGGAAGAGCCATGACACAATTACCAGACAAGGAACCTCTGACAATGCCGTTGAGTTCATTTTCTGTTGGCCATCTGCTGCTGGGCATTCAACATTCCCTGAAGAGTGTCTTTTCTTCACTGAGACTGTCTTGGAGGAACCTAATTTTATTTGCAAGTGCTTGTCAATTGGAGAGCGCTTCTGGGTCAGGGTGGGTCCATGCGTGTACCTCTCCCTTCCCCATCTGGTGCAGACACAGGCAGGTCCTGTGCATGCTGCCTCATGCTCTGTGAGTTCTTATGTACATCTAATATGTTGATTTAGAGAGCCATGTTTTCTTAGTGTTCTCCATCTTCTCTGGCTTTCACATGCTTTCTGCCTCCTCTTCTGTGGAGTTCTCTGAGCTCTGAAAAGAATAATTTTATAGACACATACTATTTAGGTAAGGCTGAGGGTTCCAAAGTCTTCCACTCTCTTCATATTGTCTGGCTGTTCTTTGTATTTGTTCCCATCTGTTGCAGGAGGGAGCTTCTCTGATGATCTTGAGCAAGGCACTGATCTACGAGTATAGCAGAATGCCATTAAGAGTCATTCTATTGCTACATTTATTATCGTTTTTATTGTTGTTATTACAATAGTATTTTATTTACTCTAGGTCTCTGGGCTAGCTAGTCTCTTTAGTCAAAAAGCATTGTCAAGTGTGTGTTCCATTCATCTCCTGAAGTGAGCCATCTGTACTGTCAGGGTTCTCTAGAGTAGAAGAATTTATAGAATAAATATCCTCTCTCTCTCTCTCTCTCTCTCTCTCTCTCTCTCTCTCTCAGTGTGTGTATATGTTCATATGTGCATATGTATGATTAATTAAAATAACTTATTGGCTGTGGTCCAGCTAATCTAACAATGGTTGGCTATGAATGGAAAAATCTAATAATCCAGTAATTGCTCAGTCCACAAGGCTGGAGGTCTCAGCTGGTCTTCAGTATATACTGGAATCCAAAAGAAGTAGATTTTAATGTGAGTGAAGGAATGGACTTTCTAGGAAGGCAAGAGCAAGCAGGCAAAGAGCAAAAGCTTTTTTTTTCCATATTCTTATATAAGTTTCCAGAAGGCATGGACCAAATTAAATCTAGATTAAAGGTGTGTCTTTCTATCTCAAAGATCCAGATTAGAAGTAGATCTTTCCTGTGAAAATTCCTCACAAGTGTGCCCTCTATTTGGGGGGTTTAGACAATTTCCAGATGCAGTCGAGTTGATGACAGAGAATAGCTATCACAAGTAGTATTTTGTTTTACCCTGGGTCTCTGGGCTACCTATTCTCTTTGGCCACACAGCATTGTCAAGTATGAGTTCCATCTCCTGGAGTGTCTTTCCATCAGAGCAGATAGTGGTGGTTCACTCCCACAGACTTAGTGCCACCATTGCACCAGCATGTCTTGTAGGCACAAGCTGATTATAGGTCAAACAGTTTGTGCCTGAGCCGGTGTTTACATTTTTCCTTAGCATGAAGAGTACCTTCCTGTAACAAAGACAACAGTGTGTAGGTGTAAAGGCTCTATGTGGGCATCAACTTGACTTCTTCATGTTCAATGAGTTGTGTAAGTGTTGACTTCAGCAATGGGGCCTTGATATCAGTTTATGGAGAACAATCTATAGTCTTGGCAACATCATGGGTTTTTGGGGAGTTTCCTTTGGCCAACAACTCAATTGCAACCAATGTCAGTACTGAAAACTTCATTTGGTGACGAGATAGCCAGCTGAGGCTCTGTGTCTCCCATTATTTGGGTCAGCAGACCTTTCCCAGAAAGAGGTGACAAGCATCTGGCAGCCAGAGAGCTTTGAATTTCAGCCATTATCAACCTAGTTTTTATTGGGAAGAGGGCCCTTTCTATGGTCCGAAACGTAGTATTCCATCCCTTGGCTTCCTCCCCACTTTCTCCTTGAACTTTCTTGGAGAAGGCATGGAGAAGAACCATCACCAGATCCATGACTATGACAACCAAAACAATGTCAAAAGGGATCCAAACACCCTCTGTCATGGCTTTTTTTATTTTAGATGTAGTTTTAAATGAGCTCTGTCTAGAAGTCTGTCTGCCTCCCCGTTCTTTCCTCGCCAGCCACTATTGCTGTTGTTTCTGTGTGACAGCTGAGCTGGCCTCAGCAGCAGGAAGCCACCTGTGTAGCCCCCAGCAGTAGACTGTAGCAGGGTAATTTTGCTAAGTCTACTCCCTTTGTTCCTGGTCTGCCTGCAATAGGCTGTCTTTTGCTCCTGGGCCTCTTTAAGAGACAGTAATTGATCCAGGAGTTTTTAGGGTTTAAATTTGGGTTGTATCACTGGAAGCTTATTTCCCCCACTAAACTATGATACAGTATGATTTAAAGGGTGTGGATACTTAAATTAGTTGGACACTATTTGTTATTATAAATAATTAATATTAGAAGTGTTGGGCTATAAAATGTTTATTAGCCCTAAGATTATCACATCTATATTATCACAAATAATAAGACAGAGACACATGTTAATTTTTTTTTTTAATTTTAAGGTTTATTTATTTATGTATACAGTATATTTGCATGTACACCCTCACACCAGCAGAGGGCGCAAGATCTCATTTAGATGGTTGTGAGCCACCATGTGGGTGCTGGAAATTGAACTCATGACCTCTGGAAGAGCAGCCAGTGCTCTTAACCTCTGAGCCATTTCTCTAGCCCAGACACATATTAGATTTACGATTGCCTTATTTACCTTGGGCTGGGCAGATATTTTCCTTACACTGTCCCAACATCCTCACCATCCATTTCCCAGCTCCCATTCAATGCCATCCTCCTGAACCATCCTCATCTGGCCTGGCCTACATACATAATCCCATGGTACTTGCTTGTATTCTTCACTTGGGCCTTTTTACACCATTATTGGAATATTTCCTCCAGGCCCATGAGATTTCTTCTCCAGGTTAACCCATCATGGCATCCTCCTTCTTCCTCTCCCCCTGTCCCTCTGTTTCCCATTATCTTCTCTGTCCTCCTAAGCCCAAAACCTTAGCCACGCCTACCCCATTCTGCCATGCCCAGGTATAGGTTGTTTAATCAACCAATCAGATATGTCTTAGGCAGGTTTACAAAACAAAGAAAGGTGTAACCGGATCTTAATGGCTAGTAACATGCATCAGACCAACATCCAACAGTTTAATTTTGACAGCTTTGATCCACTTGGACTTGAGTTATGTGCAGGGTGATAAACATGAACTTATTTGGATTTTTCTACAGCCAGCCACCCAGTTTGACCATTTATTGAAGATGCTTTCTTTTTTCCAGTGTGTATTTTATCTTATAAAAAATCAGGTGTAGATGGGTATGTAGATTTATTTCTGGCTCTTTTTGTCTGTTTTTGTGCCAATATCATACTATTTTTATTACTATAAATCTGAAGTACAACTTGAAATGGGGATGGTGATACTTTCAACAGCTCATTTATTATTTCAGGATTACTTTAGTTTTCATGAGTTTTGTTGTTATTGGTGGTGGTGGTGGCAGTGGTTGGTTGGTTTTTATTTTGTTTTGTTTGTTTTTGGTGTATGTATATGTGTGTGTTCATAAGAAGCTAAGAATTGTCTTTTCAAAATCTGTGAAGAATTGTGTTGGAATTTGGATGGAGATTGCATTGAACCTGTAGATTGCTTTTGGTAGAATGTCCATTTTTACTATATTAATCCTGCCAGTCCATGAGCATGGGAGATCTTTTTACCTCCTGATACTTTCTTCACTTTCTTTATTCAGTGTCTTAAAGTTCTTACACAAGTCTTTCACTTGCTTGGTTAGAGTTACACCCAAAATATTTTATATTATGAGGCTATTGTGAAAGGTGGTGTTTTCCTGATTTCTTTCTCAACCATTTCTCATTGTGTGTAGGAGTTTTACTGACTTTTGTCAGTTAGTTTTGTATTCAGCAACTTTGCTGAAAGTGTTAGCTGTAGGAGTTTCCCAGCAAAATTTTATGGTCACTTATCTATTCTATAATATCAATTTATACAAATAAAGGTATTTAGACTTTTTTTCTTTCCAATTTATATCCTCTTGATCTCTTTTCATTGTCTTGTTGCTACAGCTAAAACTTTAAGTACTGTATTGATTAGAGGGTAGACATCCCTGTCTTGTTCCAGATTTTAGTGGAACTGTTTTGAGTTTCTCTCCATTTAAGCCAATGTTGGTTATAGGCTTATGATGTTGGTTATATACAGGGTGTGTACCTGTACAAACCTGAATAAAAAATAATATCCATAATAAAATTCTTTCTAGAATTTTTTATCAAGAAGAGATGTTGGATTTTGTCCAACATCTGCACCTAATAAGATGATCATAGCTTTTGTCTTTCAGTTTGTTTATATGGTGAATTACATTTATTGATTTACATATGTTGACCATTTCTGAATCCCTTGAATGAAAACTATTTGATTATAGTACATGATCTTTTTGATACATTTCTCATTCAGTTTGCAAGTATTTTATTGAGAGTATTTTCCTCTATGTTCACGAGGGAAATTGATCTGTAATTCTCTTTCTTTTAGTCTTTATGTGGTTTGTATGTCAGGGTGACTATAGCTTCATCTGATATATTTTACAATGTTTATTCTATTTCTATTTTGTGGAATAATTTGAGGAGTATTGGCATAAACTCTTTTGAAAGCTTGGTAGATTGCTAAAACCACCTGGCCCTGGCTTGGTTTTTTTTTTTTTTTTTTTTTTTTGTTTGTTTGTTTGTTTGTTTGTTTTTGTGGGGGGGAGTATTTAATGACTGATTTTATTTTGCTAGGGTTTATAGATCTGTTTAGAATGTTAATCTGATATTGATTTTACCCTTGTAAATGGTACCCATTAAGAAAAATATCCACTTCCTTTAAACTTTCTAATTTGGTAAAATACAAGTTTTAAAGTATGTCTTTGTGATTCCCTGGATTTTTTTTTAGTATCTGTTGTGATCCACACACATACTTTTCATTGTTAATTTTTATATTCTCTCTCTTCTTTTTAGTTAATTTGGATAAGCATTTGTCAGTCTTACAGATTGTCTCAAAGAACCAACTATTTGTTTCATTGATTCTTTGTATTATTTTTGTTGATTTTTCTAATTTATTTTTTTCAGGCCTGAGTTTGATTATGTCTTACTGTATGCTACTCTTGGGTGTGATTACTTCTTTTCTAGAAATTTCAGGTGTGCTATTGTTACCACTATGAAATCTCTTCAGCATTTTTATGTAGACACGTAGTACTAGGAACTCTTTTCATTGTGTCCCATAAATCTGAATATGTTGTGTATTCATTTTCATTCAATTATAGAAGGTCATTCATTTCTTTCTTAATTTATGTCTTGACCCAATAGTCATTCAGTGGTGAATTGTTCAGTTTCCATGAGTTTGTAAAAAGACAGAGACTTAACAGAATGGATGCAATAACAGGATCTGTCCTGTTGCCACATATGAGAAACACATTTTAACATCAAGGATACATATTACCTACAAAGATGAAAAAACATATTCCAAGCAAATGAAGCTAAGAAGCAAGCTGATGTAGCCATTTTAATATCTAACAAAACAGTCTTCAAACTAAAATTAACCAGAAGAGATAGGGAAGGACACTACATACCCATCAAAGAAAAATGCCACCAAGAGAATATCAACTCTTTCTTTGTTTTTTCTTTTCTTTTTTTTAGACAGGGTTCCTCTGTGCAGCCTTGGTTGTCTTGATTCACTTGTAGACCAGGCTAGCCTTGAACTCACAGATTTCTGCCTGCTGCTGCCTCCCAAGTGCTGGGATTAAAAGCATGTGCCATACAACTCTTTTTAAAAATAACATTTTTATTATTTGGGAATTTCAGCCACTGCAATTACATACAAACATACAATTTTGGTTTGGGTTTTCTTTATTGTTTCTATTCCTACTTTCATGTCTTGAATTGTTTTATTCATTTATTTGTTTTTGTTTTCATAAGTTTCTTTAAGGAATTTATTAATTTACTTTTTAAGGACTTCTATATTATTTGCAAATGCTATTTTAAGTTCTTTGTCTTGTCCTTCAGCTATGTTTTAATACCCAGGGCCTAATTTGGTAGGGTTGCTTGTGTCTAGTGGAGAAATGTTGTCCTGGCTGTTAATGTGTTTTTCCTCTTGCATCTAGACATCTAGAGGGAAGAGCTGGGTTTGGAAAGATTATAATTACAGGTGCTGATATTGGGCCTTATCTCTATTGGGTGAATGTTTTGTTCCTTGGTTTCTGTTGCCCTCTGTAGTTCTTGGAAGAGTATGGAGCCATGTGTTTCCCAATAGGAAAATCTTCTGGGATCCTGCTCAGTGTGGCCTCTGGGGGTTCTGAATAAAATGTGCTCCTAGATATTAGGAGCTGGCTCTCAGAGAGGGGGATAGGCTTGAAGGGAGTGCCTGAAGACGTTCACAGGAGGAGGAAAGCAGGGTGTTCCTCCAGAATTTGCTTATTTCCCAGAAAATGATGAGAGGCAACAGGTAGATGAGACTAGGGGATTGCATACGGAGGAGAGCAGGAGGGTGCAGATCTTAAGCTCACCTACTTAGGCTACTGCTTCAGTAGCCTATTTGCTTCTTAATCAGGTTTCATTGCCAGGTTCCCAGAAAAAGCCCCTTGGAGTTTAGGGCTGGGGTAAAGCAATGGCAGAGGGACTGAAGGGGAATTCTGTGTATTCCATGGGGGCTGAGGAGGAGGGAAGGGAGGTTGCAGCAGGTGCTCTTCTACAGCTCAAGAGATAAGACTGAGGTATTGGATCTGGAGGAATGGAAGGAAAGGTGAAGATGTACAGTTAGCCTAGCTGTTTCCCTGGCTGGAGTGGACTCATGTAGCTTCTGAAGACTTCTTAAAGATAATGAAATAAGAAAAAAAATCTTGGCTTCTATGCTGCTTCTCCTTCGCCCTGTGCTCATGGCAGATGTCATTGTTTAATTCAGCTGCAGAACTCTTACCACAGAACACCAGGTTTGGCAATGGACTTGAGTTGAAAACTACTTTATGTTCCTTGTCTTAGCTAGTTAGTTTGGTTTGGTTTTTTGTTTGTTGTTGTTGTTGTTGTTGTTGTTGACTATTATCAACTTGACATAAGCTAGAGTCATCTGGGACAAGAGAATGTCAGTTGAGAAAATGCCTGCATCAGATTGTCCTGGAGCCAAGTCTGTGTGACATTTTGTTAATCAATGATTGAAATGGAGAGCCCAACCCATTACAGGTGGTACCACAAATGGACAGGTGATCCTAGGTTGAAAAAATAAAATAAAAATACAATATAGAGTCTTGTGAGGAGAGGGAATAGCAAAGGAGAAAATGCTGATATCAGACTGGCCTGTAGGCAAGTCTGAAGAGCATGTTCTTGATTAATGATTAATATGAGAGGGCCCAGCCCACTGCTGGTAGTGCCGTTCCTGGGCAGATGGACCTGAATAGTGTAAGAATGCTGAGCAAATCCTGGGAGCAAGCCAGTAAGCAGCACTCCTACACTCGCCGTCTCCCTCCAGGTTCCTGCTGTGAGTTCCTTCGTGAGGGACTGTGGTAGGGACGTGTAGGCAGATAAAGCTTTTCCTTTCCAGTGCTTTCCGTCATGGTGTTTATTGCTAGGATAGAGACCTAATCTAGAGTTACCCTCTTATTTCATAAGTCATAAAGTTTAGCCTTTTGAGGGTAAATATGACCCAAAGTCACAGGAACTAAGAAAAAAACCCATAATCCTGAATCTATTAGTCATTTCTATACCACACCATCCTAAACTTTAATAAAACGTGACTTAACAGGCTTATTCTCTTATTCTAAAACAAAGTCAAAGAAAACTATGTGGGATGAAATATAGGTCAAGCTGACACACAGAAAATCTAATTTCCCTTGCACTTTACCAGAAATAGTTCCTTAAGTGCCTTTCCTGTTTAGTTCCAGCAGACATAACACTTGAACCCAAGTCTTACAAGAAAGAAAATAATGAGGTGACTTTGGGCCCTTAGTTGAATGTTTTTCATGAACTTGAGAATCCCAAACTAGCTGTTATCCATTATCAACTCAGACAGTAGTGCCAGGTTACCTCTGCTTCCTTAAGTCTCCCTGAGAAAGGGCTGCTGAACACCCCTCACCCTCACCCCCTCCCTGAAGAAATTGCATCAGAACTTTACAGGAGACTCAGGAATAAGTCTATAATGGAAATCAATTTCTGTGTCTGTATTAATATGAGTTACTACTGAACTCTAAGAATTAATTAAAATTTACTAGGATCGCTGTCCATGTTGACTTATCTATTTGGCCCCAGAATCTAAAAATAAATAAATAAATAAACCTCTTAGGTCAGGAAAGTGTTTGTAAGAAGATAATTATAGGAACCAAGAGACAGGAGAGACTATAAATTTTACTTCTTTTTATGACACTAGAGCTAAGAGATTCTCTAAAAGACAGCTGAAGAATTCTGATGGCCAATTAAAGAAAGAAGAGGCTGGGAGACCAGTTAAGGGAAATGATAAAGACTGGACTAGTGATTCACCAGCAAGAGGAAGAGCTGTAAGGTGGGAGAAGCAAACAGAAGGGATTGCTGAAGCAGCTTTAATGGGCTATGACAAGAATAGGAGTCTGAGTAGTTCAATAAGGCTGTAGGGGACAGAGGCTCCAATAGCACAATTTAGTTGCCCAGTGGAGTTTTAAGGAACTGTGAAACACTGTGCTCCCATTACAATAATGCACCGCATCTGGCTTCTCAGAACGTCATCTTCTTTATTGTTCCCCAGGAGAGACTAGATATAACTGGTTGGGCCACCTCGAGTCTCACTAAAGGTTGTCACTTGGTCTGTTTCCATCTTGATAAAGGTTATACACACTGACTGTGGAATGTGTCCACCATCTTGGAAAGTGGATGCTGACACCATAAAGCTCCCACTGTGGGGCTGGAGCTGAATGCAGTCTGCAGTGAACGCCCCAGGCTGAAGCAATTCCAAACCTCGGCCCTCCCAACCCTCCCCAAGCTGAGGTAGCAGGTCACCCCAAGCAGGTTCTGATGCCTCACAAGCTGTGGGGACCCACTGCTGCCCCTCCCCCTTGTGGCAGCCAGGAATCTGAACAGCCCACTGGACCCTCCAAGAGCTATGTTTAGAGGCCAGTTAAATACATAGTAACAAATGTCTCCCTGCCAGTTCCCTTCCAGCCTCAGGGCAGTCTGTCCCTCCCCTGGGGCTGTGGAGGCAGGAGGCAAAATGGCTGCAACTCCTCAGCAACACCTCAACGGAAGCTGTCCATCTCGACCCCTCCTATGTCAGCCTCCTGAGCCAGACACCTTTCCTGCCTCATTATGCCTGCTGCCGCCATGGGGGCTGTCCATGATGACGACAACCTTTCCTGCGTCAATCTGCTGCCTCCACAGTGAACATTGGTAAATTTGGGACACTTTGTATACTTTATAACCCCTCAAGGCAGAAAAGTGGCCAGACCTCTGCCGGAGGAAGCTCCAGCAGCTCAGCCCCCACCCCCAGACCTCATCTCCATCCCCTCAGTAGGATTCATCCCAGATTATGCAATTTTGAGGTGAGAAGGACTAGACAAAAACTCACCAATTCCTGAACCTAAAACTCTACCAATCCCTGAACAGGAAAGCCCACCAATCCCTGAGCTTCCTACAGCTCAGGACTTGAAATCCCACCAATCCATACCCTGGAAATCCTTGCCTCAGAAAGCTCTGTACCCTAAGATTTCCAATATAAAGGCTGTGGTTGCCCCAGTTCCCTGCTGCCTTCTCAGGTGCAGAAGCAGCCACTCCTGGATTCATCTCTCCTCACCTGGATTCATCCTTTCAATAAACCTCTTAAGAGATTTACTCATCCTCTTTTCTTTTCTGAATGAGGATTGAGCACCTTAGCCAGAGTCCTCCTTCTTGATTAGTTTCTTTAGTTGTACAGATTTTAGTGTGTTTATCCTATATTATGTATCTAATATTCACTTATAAGTGAGTATATATGCTCTGTGTCTTTCTGCTTCTGGGATACCTCACTCAGGATGATCTTTTCCAGTCCCCACCATTTGCCTGCAAATTTCATGATTTCCTTGTTTTTTTATTGCTGAGTAATATTCCATTGTGTAGATGTACCACAATTTCTGTATCCATTCCTCAGCTGAGGGGCAGCTGGGTTGTTTATCTGGGCACAGGAGTCTTTTCTGAGACTGATACCCCAACCAAAGACCATTCATGGAGATAACCTAGAACCCCTGCACAGATGTAGCCCATGGCAGTTCAGTCTCCAAGTGAATTCCATAGTAATGGGAACAGGGACTGCCTCTGACACAATCTGATTGGCCTGCTCTTTGATCACCTTCCCCTGAGGGGGGGAGCAGCCTTACCAAGCCACAGAGGAAGACAGTGCAGCCACTTCTGATGAGACCTGATAGACTAGGATCAAAAGGAAGGAGAGGAAGACCTCCCCTATCAGTAGACTTGGGGCGGGGCATGCGTGAAGAAGGAGGTGGAAGGGTGGGATAGGGAGGGGAGGAGGGAGGGCTTATGGGGGGATACAAAGTGCATAAAGTGTAATTAATAAAAATAAAATAAATAGTTGCCTTTCAGTATAAAAAAAAATAGTAACAATGGCAGAATCACACCTGAAGGCTGAGAACCTGGCAGTTACTTGGTCTTTGGGACTGTTGCTCTATAATCAGGGAACCCACAATGGCTGCCTGAGTGGGCAACAACTTACTCTGCACAAGGCAAGGTACCTCAGCAGTCCCAGTCTGGCACAGGGAACCCAGAAGTTTCCTGGACAGCAGTTGGCCCTTGTCCACAATGAAAGCTTGCAAATTCTGGGTCTAATATCAGCAAAAGAATCAGCAACAGCTCTGGGGAAAATCACCTCAGTGGCAAGAGGAGGCTAAGAAGAAAAAATTCTAGGAACCTGCCCTTTGCCAGCTCTCAATTGCCATCCACAGTTTAGGTGGGCCTTCCTACATCAGTCACAGTAAGCAGGCACCTGTTCAGGTCAGGCTTCCTACTCAGGAGAGTTGACTTTAATGCCAACCATTATCATTTATAACTTATAGTTTTATTTGCCAATTCTTTAATTTTATAACAAGACAGTGATGTTGGACACGGAGGCAAATACCCACCTATTGTCTCTGACTTAACATCTTTTTTATCTCCAAGATAAGACACTAGGAAAACTCTTCAGGAAAATACAGTCTTGTTAAAGTTTTGTCCAACCTCAAGCACTTCTCCAGGCTGGGGACAGTCTCCATGGTCATAACATTTAGTACAGTATTTTAAAGTTCCCTGTTTCTTGTCTACATGTGAAGGTTTGTGGAGGTAAGAATAGTACCAACAGGCATGCACATGTTTCTGTGTGTGTCTGTCTGTCTGTGTTTGTGTGTGTGTGTGTGTGTGTGTCCGTGTGTCTGTGTGTGTCCGTCATCATGGCAATTTCCTCATCCCTTGGCACTCTTTCCTAGGACTCATTCCACTACCAGGCCAATTCCCAAAGTTTTGCAGCCTTTCCTTGGGGTTGACTGGGTCCTGAATTCTCCTCAAACCCTCATCCCACTAAGCTTGGTTAGTACCTCCGTCGCATTCTGCACTGGTGTCTAATCACACAGCTTGCAAGAGTGTAATTTTCTGGGCTCCTGAGCTCCTCTGAGACATTGGAATTCAGCTTACACTGAGTTAGGCCAGCCAGCCAAGATTTCCCTAAGTGGCCCCAGCTCTCTCTTGTTTCTCTCCACCTGTGTGTCCTCATTCTTGCCTGGTGCCTCTATTCCACCCTTGAGGCCCACTGTGCAATGGTCAGAGACAGCCCTGAACATCTAGCATACTCCTTATCCTCAGATATCCTGGGAGCCCTGACTTTGCCCTGCTTTCTGGTTCCATTTCCATACTAAGAAGTCTCTAGGGAACTCAGGGTCTCAGGAAACACCACAGTGTTTTTTCTCCTCAATTCCACACACACCTCCAAATAAGACCATAGCATTTAATACATTTAAGACAAGATACATGTCTTTTAAAGGGCATGCATAAGTGATCAGTAAATTATGCGTGTGAGTCTGACTGCAACCATTGGGTTTTCACAGCAACACTCTGTGATCAACATCAGAATCAACCTAAATGTCCACCAATAGGGGCCCGGTTAAACAGTATACATTTTAACCACACAGAGGAATTTTAAGCAGCCATTAAAATTGATGAGATATTTCTAAATTTGTTGACCCAGAAATCAGACCATGTTAAAGTGTTGAGTGAAAAAGCAGGTTAGCCAACAGTCATGATGTAATCTCATTTACATAGCAGCAAGTGTGGGTGTGAGTATGCACATGAGAATGTGTTTAAATGTGTGAGAACCCTATAAGTTTGGGGACATGGGAGTATGTGAGAGAGAGAGACAGACAGACAGACAGACAGAGACAGAGAGCGGGTAAGGAGGGTTGGTTCTGGATAGGGAGTTTCAAAGGGCTTTTCATGTATATACAGGATGTGAACTGTGTCTTTTTTTTTTTTTTCAATGCAGTTTATTCAGGAACCTTGAACAATCATCTGACCCTGGGTCTTTATAATGAGCACATAACTTTGCATGGTTGGGGCAGCCATCTCTGTCTCATTTTGTAACTTGCAAGGAAAGACTGAAGCAGCCACAGCAGCCACAGTAAAACTTCCCCTTCTCACCTTTGTGTTGGGAAAGAGAAAGGATCAGGAGCTGACTTGCTTGGCTTGTTTTTGTAAACCAACCAACAGTCTTTCTGCTTAAAAGAATCCAAAGCAGCAGATCCCACCTCTCCAAGTTCTCAGCTCCACAGAGTCCCATTCCTCATCCCCAGTTGGACAGACCTCATCCTGGCCCCCAAATGAACAGACACTCCATGCCCCACCTCCACCACCACCACTAGCCCACTGCCCACCTCCCACTCCTGTCCCCAGCTAGGGCATTTCCTATTCTCTGGATGCCTCTATGTTGAAAAGCATTTGGAAATTTCTAGGAAGATCTGTGGTCAGTTGAGCATTTGTCCCATGAATCATCCACTAGACCATGCCAGCTCTTATAAAGGCAAACATTTATTGGGGCTGGCTTCCAGCTTCAGTGGTTTAGTCCATTATCATCATGGCAGGAAGCATGGCAGCATGCAGACATGGTGCTGGAGAAGGAGCCGAGATTTCTACATCTTGATCTGCAGGCAGCAGGGCATGAACTGGCTTGAGCTTCTGAATCCTTAAAGCCCACTGGCTAGAGACACACTTCCTCCAACAAGGCCGCACCTACTAGTGCCTCTCCCTGTGAACCAAGCTGAAAGGCACAGGCTAGCTTTACAGGTTTCTTTATAAATTCTATACCCCATGTTAAACTAAGTTCTCCCAGTACTTTTCCAGAAAGCAGGATGAAAGGAGGCGCAGATGAATTGAGACAAGACCCACCCTGTTGCAAAGGAATGCCAAAGGTCTCCACCCCAATTGGAAGAGTGTCCAGATCTGCAGTAGGAGATAACGTTGCCTGGCAACCAGAGGGGGCAGGACTGACTGGACTTGGCACCTAAAATAGACCAATCATTTTAAAAGTCAACTACCCTACCCAATCCAGTATTACCAAACTTGTAACCCCCACATTTCCCGAATGTTCCTCACTGGTTTGGGGAGGAGCAGCCACCTTGCATGATGGCTTGAATAAACCTCTTGTAATGGCATCTTTCCGGTCTCCTGAGTTCCCTTCAGCTGTCTCCGTGGGGATTAGGCTCCTGCTGGGCCTAACACAAGCATTCAAATACAGGAGTGGGGGGGGGGGACAACTCCTATTCAAAACACCAAAGGGCGGCACTCCTCGTGGAGAGCAAGCACAAAAAGGACAAGTGGAGTCAAGTTCCCACCAATACGCAAGACAGAATGAGAACTTCCCTAGCACACAACCATGTGTGCTTCCTAGCTTGGTTTGGGTCTTGACTTACCTTTACAAAATGTAATTGCCTGGCTAGCTTAATTTCTCTTTGTTAGTGTGCTTCCTTGTGTGACACCAAGAATGTTCTTTCCCAACACCGATTACTCCATCTTCTCCTGGTCACTTCCCAGTTCCCTCTGCGGTGAGCCGGGTGGCTAGAGCCAGCTAACAGATTGCGCATGCTCATTTCTAGGAAAGAGTTACTAACAAGCTGTCGTCCTTCCTCTTTCCACTCTCCTTTCTGGCTTCAGCCAGCTTAGTACCCTCAAGTTCCACCAGTGGCACAGACCAGGTGGCTCAATCGACATGACATTTGGGGAAATAAACTTTATTTATTTAACTCTTCAGATTTCCCAGGATGGGGGAGATAGACTGAGCGACTGAACAGCATACGTGCATCTGCTTAGGAGCCAGGCGGAGGCAACAGCCAGGCTCAGCTCTGCACATAGAATTTAGGTTAAAGTTTTGCTTTGTGAATTTACCTTGGAGACTTCCATATTTGCTGCTGTCTATTTCTTCATATTTAATGGCTGGGATTCCTAATTTTTAAGTTGAAGCCTCTCAACTTATTGTTCCCTGTCTTCTCCTTGGAGCAGCTAATGACCAGTAAATAAATCCGCAAGGGCCCAGCCTAATTGCGGCTTACACAACCCTTTATTGAAATGCGAAGGAGTCTGGCTCCTGAGACACAGAAGTTCCTGTGTTTGCCGTGTTTGTCAGCTGCCCCCCACTGCTGCACAGGGGCTTTCCCTTCGCTTTCAACTGTGCTGAGAACAGGCTACTCAGAACTGCCTAATGAGAAGGGCTGTTTCAACCTATACCCTCTACACACACACACACACACACACACACACACACTGAGAGCTCCCTTCAAATAAGGCATCAGACCTCTCCAGCAGCCTGCACCCAAAGTCCATTTATCTTCATCCACAAATAACCAGCTTAGGCAGTCTCTATGGGAGCTTTAACCCAGGGACAGGGCTAATTAATTTCAGATTTAATAAAATTTAATTAATGTTAAATTTCAAATCCTTTGTCTCTTTGGAGGTCTGTTGCTGTTTTGGTACTTTTTCTAAAGCAATTCCAGAAGTGATCACTGGGATCAAAGGGAAGCAGAGGCTCAGGCTGCAGCAGGAAGGCTGGGATACTCAGAAGATCTGAATGAACTCAGCATGGGGAGAATTAATTTTCAGTATGAGACCAGGAAAAGTGCAAAGGCAGTTAACCTGGACCTGAGCTCGAATTCCAGATCTGTATCTTCCCTCAGTTTCTTCTGTGAAATGAGTGACAGCATCCTTCCTTGCATAGTGGGAAGGGCTTAGAGATAACAACCTGAGTCAGATGCCGATGCTGCTATCAAGTACCATCCATCCTCTCTGCTTCCCTTCCTTTCCTTTCCTTCTCCAAGACCTTTTCCAGTGTCACCACGCAGATCCCTGTATTGGTATCTACTTCTGAGAGACCTCAGGCCAGCATCTTCACTCTTATTTCCCCTGTTCCCTACGTAACCTAAAAAGATGAATAGATAAGCAAAATGTGATTTGTCCAGCTAGTGAGATTATTTTTCCATCATAAAAAAGGAGGAGTATGAGGACAGGGAGGAGAAGGAAGAGGACAAGGAGGAAGAATGGCAGAAACCTTGATACAGGCTACAATGTGAAAGAGTTCAGACATGAAAGATCACTGACAATATGATTTTATTTATATGAAATGTAATAAACAACAATGATGGGGGATTAGGACTGAAAGTCAGGACTAATGTGCATAAACTGTGTGTACTGATCAGTTTTTCACTACTATAACTAAAGTCTCTGAAATAAACAGCTTATAAGGAGGAAAGGTTCTAGGCTTGCAGCATTAACTCTTCCTGGCCTTGTTGCTCTGGTGGGAGTGTGTGACACAGGAGGTCTGCTCACCACATGTAGGCTGGGAAGCAAGATGGATGGGCAGGGAAGACTGGGCTCCAGCACTCCTTCCCAGGAGCCTGACTGCTAAGTCCGCTCCACTTCTTAGGGCTCTACAGCAGTGCTTCTGACCTGCTTGGGGCTTGCTGCTGGCTGGGGAGAAGCTTTAGCAGCCATGTTAATTGTTTATTTATGGAGTAAATATGATAAAAATATTTACATTTGGTAATTACACTTATGTGCAGTTATATAATTCTAAGTTTTCATTTGTACTTGCTGTTTTCTCTTTATTATTTGCATTTATAATATGTACAATTATCATCTCTATTTCCTCTTTTTTTTCTACTGTAAAGAGACATAAGCAGTGACTCTTCTTTTCCTCTCCCTCAACCCTTGGGAGTGTCCAGTCATTCTGTATCTATGAAATGGCTTTCTCTAGATATAGTACATACAGGTAGTCTTTTTGTTGGCTCCTTTCCCTTAGTACACTGCACTCCAGTTCATCCATGTTGCCCCATTTACAAGAACTTCACCCTATTTTTGGCTTAAGAATGCACAGTCTGGGTTTTGTTTATCCATGCACCTGTTGATGAGCACATGGGTTCATTCCATCTTCTGACCACTGTCTTAGGGTTTTATTGCTGTGAAGGAACATCATGGCCACAGCAAACTCTTATAAAAGAAAACATTTAATTGGGGCTGGCTTACAGTTCAGGTTTAGTCCATTATCATCATGGTGAGAAGCATGCAGGCAGACATGGTGCTAGAGAAGGAGCTGAGAGTTCTACATCTGGGTCAAAAGACCTGGGCCTGGCATGAGCTTCTGAAACCTCAAAGCCCACCTCCCTAGTGACTCACTTCCTCCAACAAGGCCATGCCTACTTCAAAAAGGTTACACCTCTCATAGTGCCACTCCCTGAAGGCCTATGGGGGCCATTTTCATTCAAACCACTACAACCACTTCAAATAATGTGCAAAGAACATTGGCATATAAGTAACTATTTGCATCCCTGTCTCCAGCTCCTTGGCATCTCCCTAAGTCTCAAAGTGCCAAGTCATATGGTCCCTCCATGTTTCATTTCGTGAGGAACTTCTGCTCTGCTTTCCACAGCATCTGCCCCATCTTGCATTCTTACCAGTAACACATGAGGACTCAATTTCTCCCCACTTTTACCAAGACATATTCCACCCTACTCTTGCTTTTAGCTAAAATCACTTCAGTAGACATGAAGTGGCACAGTGGTGGTTTATATGTCACTGTTACTTTTCTTCTGTTGCCCTAACAAAGATCCTGATTCACTTGCGTATTGCCCATTTGTGTATCTTCTGTGAATAAATACCTATTCACACTTTCTCTGTTTTTAAAACTTTTCAAAATTAAGATGTAAGGTCCTGTCTCTTGCAATGGACCCCGTGTCGTGAATATAATATTATCCTTGGCCAAGATGTTAACTGTCTTGACTTTTCTGACAGTCACATTTTGTTCAACTTCATCTCTCAGCAAATTCCAGTTTCAACCACATCATTCATTCCCTCAGTCAGCAAGTTTGCTGAGAGCTTTTGCAAATCTTTCTGGCTACATCCAAAGTGACAAGTAAATCCAGTGTTGGGCAAAGGTCCCAAACATCATACTTCAGGAGGCAGGAACAAGGGGGCAATCAATTTGTCATCATTGTCATCTTGTCCTTCTTCCTGGGCTGAGGGGACTGGGAGCTCTGCTTCTGGTTTTAAATAGGAAACTAGATCTTTCTAAGCCCTAATCATAGGAGGGAAAAGATGTTTTAAAAGGGAAAGGTACTTCCTCAAAAACAAAAATAAAAACCTACCACAGCATCAGCTTTAATTCATATCAAAATGCAAGTCTTATGAAGCTCATCAGTGTTTGTACTGATGCTGTTGCTCTGCATTAGTGTCTACACAGAGCCACCCCCCTTCTGTTGGTACGTCCTCTGTTCTGTGCCCTCCATTCCATGTCCTGAAGACCTATATATATGTCATTTCTATGTCTCCTCCTGCTTTTCCAAGGTTCCAGATGCATTCCACATTCTATTTTATGGTTGATAGTTTGAGCTCGGGTCCAGGGATTGGAGTGTGCACTGCAGAGTCAGCTTTCGGGAGACAAATCTGAACTTTGTCATTTAATACTATGGCTCTTGCTGCTGCTACTGCTGCTGTTTTTAACTTCTCTGTAGTGTCTTCAATGTTTTTTAAGAAGAAATATTGCCATAAATTACCACAACACCAACTTTATCTCACTCTATCAAAACAATAGCATATTAGTTACTTGTTGCAAATTTCAACAAAACACGTGATAATAGCGGCTTAAGAAAGAATGGCTTATTTTGGCTCACAGTAGAGAGAACAGTTAGTCCATTATGGTGGATAAGTTGTAGTGGCAGCATTTTGAGGCAGCATCCACAGTCAGAAAGCAGAAAGAGGTGAATGCTAGTGGTCAGTTCTCTGATGGTCAGTATTGATTGTCAAATTGACAGGCTCTGGAATCACCATGAGGCAAGCCTCTGGACACACCTTTGAGGGAGTTTCTACATTATATTATACTCTCGGCATATCTGGGAGAGATTTTTTTGACTGGGCTAATTGAGTGGAATGATGTACCCTTAACGTAGGCACCACCATTCCATTGGGCTTCAGTACTCCTAGACTGCAAATGAAGGAGAAAGCCAGCTGGGCATAGGAAGTCACCACAATCTGTTTCTTCACTATGGAGGAAACAGAAGCAGCTACCTTGAGCTCCTACTGCTGTGACTTCTCTCCCATGAAGGTCTACAAGCACCTACTGTGAGTCATGAGCCAGAACAAACCCACCCATAGTGGAACACACTTGTCACCCTAGCAATCAAGAGGCAGAGGTAGGAGGACTGCATGTTCAAGACCATCCTGGACTACACAGTCACTTACATGCCAGCCAAGCTTCATAGGAAGACCTTGTCTTAAAAAAAAAAAAAAAAGTAAACTATCTGACACAGGAGGAAAAACAATGAGAAAGAAGGATAGACTCAGCCTTCTGGCAAAGAGTGCTGGGATGGCACTGGGCATCAATGCACGCAAAGAGCTAAGCTATTTACACAGCTCTTACAACCTCCACAGAAAAGCAACCCGGAGTAGATCATAGACCTATTGTAAAAGGCAAAACTAGAAAAAAAAAATAGAAAAGCCCAGATGGCCTTGGGTTTGCCAATGACTTTAAAATCAGCTCTATGCCTCTCTTCTCCACCTGTTCTTTAAGTCACCTCAGGTCCATGCACCAAGGTGATCCCAGAACCAAACCTGGCTAGTGCAGCACTTTCCTGATAGAAAAGATGGCTTCCTCCATCAGTACTCATCCAAATCTAATGTAAGCAGGGCCCTCTCAAACCCTAACTTTTGATAGAAATTTTATCACACTGGGGCCACTGAGCATTGGCCAGGAGCCTGGGATTGTCTATAATGACTACACAAAATAGAGCCTAGTAGAGACAAGCTGTAGCGATAGAAAGAAAATGAATGCAAATAAAAAATTCAACTGTTTCTGAAAGCAAATTTTAGAGCCCTTTATTTACCCATGTACCCCCCAAAAATAACAGTTGCACTATTTTTTAAATTATTTATGTATATAAGTGCATGTATTTGGTATGTGTAGTGTATGCGGGGGCGGGGCACAAAGGTACATATGCGCCTAATGCAGCAAGAAGCCATTGCTCAGTGACTTCTGGCACTACTTTCTATCTTGTTTTGTTGTTTTTATTCGTTTGGGTTTTGGGGTGTTGGTTGGTTGGTTGGTTGGTTGATTGGTTGGTTGGAACAGTCTCTCGCTGACTCAGGATCCATCTGTCTCTGCCTTCAAAGTGCTAGGGTTAAAGACTCACACTGAAATGCTGCCCTTCTTATGTGGATGCTGAGGTTCTGGATGTAGCTACGCATCCTTGTGCAGCAAGGACTTTGCCCACTGAACCATTTCCCATGTCCACTCTGCATCATTTTCTAATTAAATCCTTGTGAATTGAATTGAATATCTGTCACTTTCAACCAAAGGAACTCTAGTAAGGGGTGAATGAATAGGAAAGAGCTCACATCATAAAGTGTAAAAACGGCAGGTTGCAAGCTAGGAACCTACAAAAGTTTGAAGTGGTTGAAGTTTAGGATGGCAGTAAAGAGACTATAACAAGAAAGCCAGGTCCTGGGACCTTCGTGTGGCTAACGTGGTTGAGACAGGCGCTCTAAATCCTCCCTTCTAAAGCTACAGTCCAGCAAGATTAATGAGGCTCTGCTGAGGACAGCAGTCTAGCACCTCAGACTTCCTGCGGAGCAACTTATACAAACATGATGTCCCAGCCTGGCTGCTGCTGACACTGCCTTCTTTGTTTGCTTTTGCTTTTTGTCCAGGCTAGAGTTTGCTTTTAAAGGAATTCCTCATCCGAAAGATTCACCCAGATCCTCAGAAAATAAGGAGTGAAACTGAAAGAAACTGGATAAAGTTAGAACCCTCTGGGCAGGCTCAGAGCACATCTTACTGGAGCAGCTACCTGCACATATGACGAGAGTGGCTCAAAGCAGATCATTCTCCCAAGCACTTCCTCCTTTCTGCAGTGAAAGAGTCCCAGGTAATGCTGGACGCTGATCATTTGAGGGATGTAGGACAAGATATGGCTCTCATCTACGGAAACCATGAAAACCTGAGACCTAACCTCCCAAAGGACTCTCAGTCCCACAAGTGTCAGGTGAGAGTCAGCCAGAAAGAAGGATACAGCCATTCCAAGGAACGGGGAAAATGGGAGAAAGCAAATCATGGCATGAGCATTGCCTCTCAGCCTCTACAGGAATCCCTCATCCTAGCTTCAGGACAAACAGTCCCCACTGTCAGAGCCAAGGGTCTGTATGAACATAGTCCCATCAAAACCCATATTCCAGTGTGATAAAGCCCAGATGCAAATATAACAGAAAGGACAGATTCAGTCCTGCTCGGCTCCTCCCTCCTCTGATTGTCCTGAGCATCAGTCCTTGGCAATGATATTTACACATTAAGAATAGAATGACAGCATATCATTAGCACAGACTGTAAGGCAACTGTGGACGACAGCAGTGACAGAGCCCTCTCACCAACCAGCCCAGTCCCCAACACAGACATCCGAGTGCCATCTTGTGGATGAGGTGGGAGCTCTCCAAGGTTCCACCCATGCACAGTTAGCCCAGGAAGGAAGCAAGCACTTCTGTCTAGAGTTGAGCTGTGCCTTAGAAATTCCCGCTGCAGCTACCTAGCTCAGAGTTCCACAGCACAGCTACCTGAAACCGCGGAGAGCTCAGAAAACCCCTTTCCATGTGCTCAGCAAAGCTGGAGACATGGTCTGCTGATTTTGACCCTGATTTGTTTTAACATTTTAAAAAAATTATTTGAAAATTCCATACAGTATGTTTTGGTATTATCTACTTCCTAACTATTATCCTCCAAACACATCTTATACCTCATGGTGTGTCCCCTCTCAATTTCATGGGTTGCTTTTGTTGTTGTTGTTATTGGTACCCTAAGAACATGGGAGTGGTGCCATCTCCTGAGATCCAGACTTTTATTCCAAAATTGAAATTCATTTAGCAAACTCTACCAATGCCTGGATTCTGCCCTCTAATATTATAGCCATCTTAGGGTAGAAGAAGGTACATGGTGAACAGAACTATACTGGGGTGTAGGCTTTGAAAAATTTTCTTTCCCATCCTGTGCATGTCACTGTAGTACACTATGGACTTTCCTCATGCATTTCCAGATATGCCCTCTGCAAAATCTCTGAAGACCAAAAACCATTCCCCTTTGAAATGTAGACCCAAATCTGCTCCATGTTCAAGCCTCTTCTTCCATTGTCTCATCTAATATAAGCAGCAGATACTGTGCTGAGAGAGCAGGGAAGACAGGTTTTACTTCTTTGGGTTGTTACTCTATCAAGTTGCCATAGGTGAAGCTCTCGGAAGTGTTCCTGCAAGAGCTATGCATTGGCACTGCTACCACTTTGATGCTACTATTGTTCCACAAAACTTAGTGCTGACACCAGGGTTCCTAATCCTTTCAAAACCTGAATATACAACAAGCTATGCTTAACGCTTGAGAGCCTCAGCAACAGCCACTAAGAATGGGCTGATGCTGTCTACCATGGTACACCCCTTTAACCGCTTTAACACTTAGGAGAAAGAAGCATGTGGATCCCTTTGAATTTGAAACCAGCCTCTACATTTTGAGTGCCAAGACAGATAGGGCTAGATATAGAAAGACCTTCTCTTTTCTCTTTCCCTCCCTCTCTTTTTAAGAATGTGTTGTGTAGCAGTTTCTTCCAAAATAAAGCTCCATCTTGGAGGCAGGCTTTTAAGACAGAGGGGTGTCTAAAGGGGAGTAACACATTCCATCCTGCATGGAAGTATGTTTAGCTAAGAAAGTAAACACCTGAGAAACTTTAGAAAGTCCCTAAAACTCATCAGATTCAGTATACTCCTCACCAGATTCACTCTGCACTACACACACACACACACACACACACACACACACACACATACACACACACACACACACACACACACACACACACACACACTAGGACTGCAAAGAGACACTTTCAGACAAGCTTAAGCTGCCTAGAAGGAGTTCAGACCACCTAAACTTGCTGATAGAGCTTTCATGAACTATTACCACCTCTGTGGTGGGCTTTGGTGATGCAGCTGCCTTTGAGTCATTTCTGTTTCTGTAAATAAGCTCTCACCCATATTGCCATAAATAACTCCAATAAAGCTCATTGGTTCAGAAAGTTGGACCTTGGTGCTAGCCTTACTTTGGTCTGTTATCAGTCCCCTATCTGGGTGAGCAAATATTTACTTGTGTCAAGTAACTTATTTAAGATTTTTATTATTGTTATAGTTTAAGTCAACAACGTGAAAAACTAATTTACAACAGAAATCAAAGCCACAGTTGTCTCTGGTAAAGGAGGCCCTGGGGTATGAGAGATCTAGATGGCAAACATGTTCAGTGTCTTAACAGGAATTTCGGACACAGGGCCCTGAACATTTACTACATACATTACACGTATGTTTTACTCTCTGCAATCCACCAGTTAAATTTCCTAAAAGTCAACATACAGAAGAGCAAAGGGAAGCTCTTTCCTGGGCAAGCACAGTAGGCATTTTACGAGTGTGTTGTGGGGAAGGCACACCCTTGGGGATACTGCTAAACCAAGTGCCCTCATTACAGGCTGGGAGATGGCTCAATGGGCTAAGCACCTGCTGAGCAAACATGAGGACCTGATGCTGTTTCCCTCACATTCAACATAAAAAGTCAGGCATGGCAACTCACGCTCCTAATACCAGCACTGGAAGGTGGGAACAGGAGTTTCCCCAGGCCTGCTGGTCAGCCAGTCTAGCCAATCAGTGACCTCCAACTTCAGTAAAAGATCCTGTCTCAAAAAAAAAAAAAACAAAAAAAAAAAACAAAAAAAAGCTGGAAAATATAGAGAAAGACACCCAATATGAGGCACACATACCAACATGCCCACAATGCACGTACACACAGCACATACAGACACCACATGTACACATGTTGTACATACTGAAAACACTCAAAGAAGGCTTCCTTGTCAGAAGTCTGAAATTTGAAAAGCAAACACAACTAACTATGTCAAGAGAGACCACAAAGCCCAAGACAGAGGGTGGAAAGCAAGTAAGGCCAGCAGAGTTTTGGGTGCAGAGAACAAGCATCAGGCCAACTGCAGTAAACTGCCCTGCACCCCCTCAGACTGATTGTCCTGGTTATACCTCTGTGCTTTCCCTTGTGATAAATGTAAATATTTGACTGAACTAACTCCACAGCAAGATTTGTCAAGTCCTCCTCACATCGGGCACATTCAGTCATTCTTGGCTAATCTTAATGCCACCTTCATTGAGTCCTGGGTTTAACAAAAGTAAAAGCTAATAATCCCCAAGGCCTGTTAGGATCTACTGTGCTGAGTACTCAATGCTCATGAATCCATTTCATTTCGCTCCATGCCCAGAATAGTTACTAGCTCTGAGTTCCTGATCTCCAAATGACAGACACTGAGGCGGTGTGGCATCAGAAGCATACCCAAAGTTACTGAGTGGAAAATGAGGAGCAAGGGTGAAAAGCCGGGGTGAACAGCTAACCACAGGATCCTCCACATGCTACTATCCGGCCACTAAAAATATCAGAAAGACCCTGTCACCAGGACCTCTGGGTAAAGTAGTTAACCAGTGAAGAAGGAAAAAGCTGCACAGCTAATCAAATCCTCTTCACTAGGGACCAAGACGGTGCCACAAAGAAAAGGAGGACCTGAGCATTGATCATCAGAATCTACATAAAAAAACAGCCGCTGCAGCACTCACCAGTGATCCCAGCACTAAAAAAAATAAGATGGAGAACAATAGAGGAAGACGTGTCAAAACAAAAATACATTTTACGTTCATCAAATACAGCTTTTGATGACCTTCATCTTGTATTAATTTGACATCATCTTCTGTTTTCATATCTTAAAGGATACCTTACTCTGATGTCATTTTTTTTACTTTCTCCCTCCCTCTTCTCTCTCTCTCTCTCTCTCTCTCTCTCTCTCTCTCTCTGTGTGTGTGTGTGTGCGTGTGTGTCTGTGTGTCTGTGAAGGTGCATTTGCACATCAGAGATCAACCTTGGGTGCTGTGTCTCAGGAATCACTCACCTTATTTTTTGAAACGGGGTCTGTCAAAACAACCTGGTGCTTACCGAATAAGCAAGCCTGGGTGGCCAGTGAGCCCCAGAAATTCTTCTTTCTGACTCTTCTGCTGAAATCACATGCATTCACTACCATACCCAGCTTTTTTCACATGGGTTCTGGGACCAAACACCAGTCCTCATGCTTATACAATAAATATTTTACTACCTGAGCCACCTCAGCTTGGTTGCTGTGTACATTTCTTCTGGTTAACTTCAGAACTGTAAGTTCCTATATTGAAGATTTGTTTTATGGGTTGGGGGAACCCTATCATGTGTTAGATAGCCAAAAGCTATTCTGCCACATTTTATAATACTTTGCTTCAAAATACAGAAAGCTGTAATCTAAAAGCCACCATGCATTTCAAATGTGGAGATGGGCAGGGAGATGACTCAGCACTTACATGTGCTTTATTCTCTTGCAGAGGACACACCACCCATACCAGTCACTTTACAACTACCTGTAACTGCAGCTCCAGAGGGCCTGCTGCCCTCTTCCGGCCTCCATGGATACCTGCTCTCATGTGATTGTGCACAACATACTGCCACATACACAATACAGACATACATACAAATATGTTTTTAAATTCTAAAACAGCAAATGTCATATTAGACAACGTGTATTTTTTAAGTCTAGAAACTCAAACACACACACACACACACACACACACACACACACACGTGTGTAGAGGAGCAGCCTCAGGGGAATCTGGAAAATAACTGAGTTCTCAGACCTTCTCAGGAAGCCACTTCGGCTCTTACAATTTCATCTGGCTTTATCATTACCTTGTAATGCAGAAACTGACTATCCATCAATGTTTCCCAAGCAATAATCCTAGAATAGTAAGTCAGGATGGGGATTCTCAGCAACAAAGCTCCAGGAGACTGCTGGGACTTTAACACTGACCGATGGCTGGGACACTGCTCTCCTGGGCTAGAGGGGAACACAGGATGGATGATAGCCAGATGCAAAAGCCAGTATTACAAGATGAGAAGAACTGATGAGACCATACAATAATGTAGATTTAATGCCTCAGGACAACAGCATCAGAAACTAACACAGAGGAAGCAGGGCTGAGAAGACACACCACAGGGCATGTATGTGGAAGCCTGAGAAAAATATGTAGAACTCTATTCTCCCTTCCATTATGTAGGTCCCTGGTACTCAATTCATGTGGCTCAGGGCCAAACTCCTTCACCCCCTGAGACATCTCACTGGCCTGATGCTATCTAACACAAAGGACTTGAGCATCCTGAATTCTGGTGCCCATATTGGGGGTGGGAGTGGAGGCCTGGAACCAGTGCTCACAAATACTAAGGGATGATTTTGGTTCATACAATGATAAATTCATAAAGTTATCAACAAATATATGTGAAACTATCATGTTAACTGGCACAAAAATCCAGACATTTGGGGTTGAAATGTGTTGTTCTACCTGAAATTCCGATCCAATTATGAAGCATCAGAACAACAGGTACAGGCAGCTTGACCGTGTCTCTTTGAAAGGTTCCTACCTATTTTTACCTTTGCCTAAGCAGAACTGCCAGACACAGTCAGGGTCCATAGCAGAAGAAAGGAAAGAAGGCATGCTGAGCAGTGAAGGCAAGGAAGCTGACTGTACACACCAGCAAAGAAGAACCTCCCATCATGCTTGGCAGCCAGGCAAACCATCTGCACTCCCGGGGAGCAACTGAGCAATGGCAGCAAGGAGCCAATACTCCCCCTCCTTCCAGAATGTTTTAAAAGGCTCTGAAGCACTGGAACGAATTTCAGTTTTTACAGGGGCTTGACCAGCCCTATTCCCTCTGCCCCTATCTGGAATGAGTGGATGTGCGCATGCATGTGTGTATGTGCAACAGACCCCGTAGTTATAAATGGTTGTGAGCTGCCATTTTGGTTGCTGTGAACCAAACCTTGGGCACTCTTTAATAGAAGCAAGTACCCTCGACTGATGAGACAGCCTTCTCTCCAAGCCACCACTCAGTCATTTCTTACTCTTGCTATCTTCCATGATAAAAGTCAAGTATTTGGCTTCCAAGACTTTCTAGCAGCTAGTGGTACAGGTGAAAGACGAAATATAGATAGTATTAGAATGTTGAGTAGAAACTCTGACAAAAAGTCTTATTTCAGTGATGAAAAGGTGTGTAAACAGGTAGCCATGAGACAGATAATATTATAGGGATGGAGTAACCTTGTGATCATACAGGTATGAGAAAAACAAACACACCAACTCTGATTTGGCTGAGGACCAAATCACACCAGTGAGCATTCTCCATAAACAATTAAAAATGGATGAGTCTAATCTCCTGTCTTCTTCCTGTTCAAATTTGCAATGAGTCAAAAAAGAAATACGAATTCTAAGAGGTAGGTTTTTCTTATCATTAAAAAAAACACAGTGAATTATATTTTAAATGCTAAGTTCACTTGGTACCTTATGTGATATTTAAATAGGTTTGTTTGAGCCATCTTCAAACCACCAGTTCTCTGAACTGAAACAGCTAAAAAAAAAAACTTACAAACTACTTCATAAACATATCTTCAAATGTTGGGAAATGCTGACTGTGTACACAAACAATACTACATCTGTGCTGTGTTCAGCTTGCACATCCCTGGTATTTTTACTTAAATGAGCCTTAAATTGAGGTTTATTTAAGTTTAAATTGGTTATATTTGATTTCTACCCTTTTTCCATCAGGCCAACTTCAGGCACTACTGTGCCAAACCTATTCATCTTTCTTCAGTTGATCTCATTTTCCTCTCTGATAGCTTCACCCTCAGGTTATAACAACCCTTCAGTGTATGGTGGGTTAAACAGGACCTTACAGCTCCCTCTGCCCTCACTGTACTAGGTGGGTCTTCAGCACCTTCTGGTGTGAAGGTAGAGCATGTAGAGCACCCTTCCCCGTCCAAGAAATTGGGCTGGACCCTAGGACCTGTCTTGACCAATATAATTGAACCTAAATGACAATGTGTAAGGCTCCCAGGAGAGAGTCTGGGAGCATGAGGTATTTTTTTCCTCACTCTGTTAACATCTGCCATTCACAATGAAAAGATGATAAACTAGGTACCCACTGGTCCAAAACTATGAGACACATGAAATAAACCTAAACTCAAACCCTTTTCTTAACAATTCAAGTTTTGATTACAACTCTGTTCTAACCTTTGTGTCATGGACTACAAAGCAATGTAGATTATTCATACAAAATCATCATTGTGTGCTCAAGCCACAAGGCACAATTCCCAATATGTCCCCTGCCCGGAAAACATCAGCATCTGGAAACTTGATTCTATAATTACCGTTTCATCACTCAGCCAAAGTGATGTCTAGGCTGGGAATGTAACTCAGTGTTGTAGAGCTTGCCTAGCACATTGAGGCTCTGGATATAATCCACAGCAACATAGACACACACACACACACACACACACACACACACATACTGGACATACATGTGTGTTTGCACGCCTATTCTATGCCTGCACTTTGTTAGACAGAGATACCTTCTTGGCATACTTTCCATCATCCAACTTGTGAGGTAAGGAGATGACAGTCAGGCAAACACTTCCTTTGTGAGCTTGAGACTGCATCCCTAGAACCCATGATGAGCCAGGTGTGGTGGAGTGCATGTTCCATCTCAGCAATTGTGAGGTGGGAAGCAAAGAAAGGCAGGTCTCTGGACCCTCAACAACCAGTGTGAAGACTATGAAGCTCCAGGCCAATGAGAGACTCTGTCTCAGACAAAAAGTTGGGACGTGCCTGAGGCCTGACACCAAGGGCATTCTCTGACCTCTTCACACTCGCCAATCCCACATTCACTTGCACCCAAGCAAGCAGGTACAAACGATTAAACAACAGAAGAGCAAATCAACACATGCTGCTTTCTGAGTGGTAGACATAATCAGCGCTTCTGGAAAACCAAGACCCATTTTATATTCTAAATCGACAGCTATGTGGGCGGGGGCGGGGGGTATTTAAATCTCTGACCTTTCCTTTCTTAGTTCAAGATGAAATAAATTCTTGATTGCATGTGAACACATGGAGACTGTGTAAACAGCACATTAAACTCAATCACTCTCACAGAGGCCTGTTTTCTATTCTACCTGGGAGGTTGAAAAATACAACTTTTAATTTCTAAAATGGTATCTCCCACAATCATGGCAATTATCATCCTATTCAACTCCAGGGGTAATTTAAAACATGGGTCAGTTCTCCAACAAACAATCTATTTGTAATATGCAATTTGGGCTTGGATTGCAAGGATAAATATTATCCTACAAACAAATTCAAGTTAAAAGTAATTCACAAATAACAGTGTGAAAAGAGCACTAACAGTGTGCAGAAAATATAGTTGAATAAAAGAAATTCCACTGAAGAAATGAGAATCAATACCAGCTCGGAAATATGGTGAGCTGCATGGAGAGGAGGCTCAGTGGTTAGAGTGCTTGCTGCTCTTACAGAGGCTCTAGGTTTAGTTCACCACTCATACTGGGCAGCTCCAAGGGACCTGATAATCCCTTTTGGTCACTGAGGACACTGCATACATGTCACACACAAACAAAAAGATGTAACTCTAAACAAAAGCTTGCGATATGTAGGATAAATATCCAGAAATCATAAACATGGCCTAAATAATATATAAGTAGGCATATACTTGTGTGTTTCCAGGATGCATGAAGTGGAAGAGGTGTCTAAGAATAAGTGTCACAAAATGGTTGGATTTTACATGAAAGAACCACAGACACTTAGACACAAAAATGCCAGTCCATATGAATTTGGCCTCCCCCAAACATGACCTTTTTCTATAAATGCTACATGACAATTGTTAAGAGAAGAATTTCACAGATTTTGAACTCAAAGTACATAACATGGATTATTTTTCTGTAACTTACAGATGTTGGCTGGGTGTAATAGCACACACTTTCCATTCCTGAACTCAGGAGACAGAGACAGGCAGATCTCTCTGAGTTCAAGGCCAGCCTGGTCTCCAGAGTAAGTGCCAGGCCAACCAGGGTAGCATAGTGAGACCATATCTAAAATATGTTTCTTATATATTATATATATAAAAGATTTATACAAACATACACACAGATAGATGATAGATAGAGATGATAGGTAATAGATGATAGATAGATGATTGACAGATAATACATAAATAGATGACAGATACATAAATAGATGATAGATAGATAGATAGATACATAGATACATAGATACATAGATACATAGATACATAGACTGAAGCAGAGAGGGAAAGAGTGGTTTTTTTTTATGATGAAGAAGTCAGTGTGAGGTTATCACATCCTAAGGTAAGATAGTGTCTATGCCAAGCTGACACCCTTTTCCTGGCCTCTGCTTTTCAGATGGAATCAAGTTTTGCAAACTTTTGCCTGTGATCCACAGTCTCCCTTCTGGGTTTATTTCAAGCCCCTCATTTACTCCTAATAGAGATGGAATCCAAACTATAGGGTCCACCCTGTCAGAGTAGGAAACCAGTCTATACGGGGTGCATTCCCAAATTTATTTTCATCTTTAGGACAGATGAAATAGTCTTCAAAAAGAAAGGGAAATGCTTTATGCATTTTTCAGATCTGTACTCTTTTTCTTTTTTTATTTTTATTAATTACACATTATTCACTTTGTATCCCCCCATAAGCCCCACCCTCCTCCCCTCCCTATCCCACCCTCCCATCCCTTTCTTCACGCATGCCCCTTCCCAAGTCCACTGATAGGGGAGGTCCTCCTCTCCTTCCTTCTGATCTTAGTCTATCAGATCTCATCAGGAGTGGCTGCATTGTCATCTTCTGTGGCCTGGTAAGGCTGCTCCCCCGTCAGGGGGAGGTGATCAAAGAGCAGGCCAATCAGATTATGTCAGAGGCAGTCCCTCTTCCCATTACTATGTAACCCACTTGGACACTAAACTGCCATGGGCTGCATCTGTGCAGGGGTTCTAGGTTTTCTCCATGCATGGTACTTGGTTGGAGTATGAGTCTCTGTGAAGACCCCTGTGTTCAAATTTCTGTTTCTGTTGTTCTCCTTGTGGAGTTCCTGTCCACTCCAGATATTAACTATTTCCCACTTCTTACATAAAATTCCATGCACATTGCCCAACAGTTGGCCATAAGTCTCAGCATCTGCTTTGATAGTCTGCAGGGCAGAGCCTTTCAGAGGCCCTCCATAGCGGATTTCTAGCTTGTTTCCTGTTTTCTTCTTCTTCTTCTGATGCCCTTCCTCTTTGCCTTTCAGGATGGGGATTGAGCATTTTAGTCAAGGTCCTCTCTCTTGATTAGTTTCTTTAGATGTACAGATTTTAGGAGGTGTATCCTATATTACATGTCTTTATGAGTGAGTATATACCGTGTAGTTCCTTCTGCTTCTGGGACAGCTCACTCAGGATGATCCTTTCCAGGTCCCACCATTTACCTGCAAATTTCATGATTTCCTTATTTTTCATTGCTGAGTAATATTCCACTGTGTAGATGTACCACTATTTCTGCATCCATTCTTCAGCTGAGGGGCATCTGGGCTGTTTCCAACTTCTGGCTATTACAAATAAAGCTGCAACAATGCTCAACCTCATTCGCCATCAGGGAAATGCAAATCAAAACGACCCTAAGATTTCACCTTACACCCATCAGAATGGCTAAGATAAAAAACTCAAGAGAAAACACATGCTGGAGAGGTTGTGCAGAAAGGGGAACCCTCCTCCACTGCTTGTGGGAATGTAAACTTGTACAACCACTCTGGAAAGCAATCTGGCACTTTCTCAGACAACTAGGAATAGCACTTCCTCAAGATCCAGCTATACCACTCCTAGGCATATATCCAAAAGATTCTCAAGTACACAATAAGGACATTTGCTCAACCATGTTTGTGGCAGCTTTATTTGTAATAGCCAGAAGCTGGAAACAGCCCAGATGCCCCTGGAGGAATGGATGCACAAATTGTGGTATATCTACACAATGGAATATTACTCAGCAATAAAAAACAAGGAAATCATGAAATTTGCAGGTAAATGGTGGGATCTGGAAAAGATCATCCTGAGTGAGGTATCCCAGAAGCAGAAGGAACTACATGGTATATACTCACTCATATAGACATATAATATAGGATAAACCTACTAAAATCTGTACACCTAAAGAAACTAATCAAGAGGGAGGACTCTTGCTAAAATGCTCAATTCCTATCCAGAAAGGCAAAGAGGCTGGACATCAGAAGAAGGAGAAAAGAGGGAACAAGTCAGGAGCCTGACACAGAGGACCTCTGAAAAGCTCTGCCCGGCAGACTATCAATGTAGATACTGAGATTTATGAGCAACCTTTGGGCAGAGTGCAGGGAATCTTAGGAAAGAAGTGGGAAATAGTAAGATCTGGAGAGGACAGGAACTCCATACGGAGAGCAACAGAACCAAAAAAATCTGAGCACAGGGGTCTTTCCTGAGACTGCTATTCCAACCAAGGACTATGCATGGAGATAACCTAAGACCCCTGCACAGATGTAGCCCATGGCAGTTCAGTATCCAAGTGGGTTCCATTGTAATAGGAACAGGGACTGTCTCTGACATGAACTGATTGGCCTGCTCTTTAATTTCCTCCCCCTGAGGGGGAAGCAGCATTACCAGGCCACAGAAGAAGACAATGTAGCCACTCCTGATGAGACCTAATTGACTAGGATCAGAAGGAAGGAAAAGAAGTCCTCCCCTATCAGTGGACTTGGGGAGGGGCATGCAGGCAGAGGGTGGAGGAAGGGAGGGTTTGGGATGGGAGGAGGGAGGGAACCACGGGGGGGGGATACAAAGTGAGTAAAGTGTAATTAATAAAGAAAAATTTTTAAAAAAGTGATTTTTTTTGAGATAGGGTTTCTCTATGCATCCCTGGCTATCCTAGAACTAGCTCCATAAACCAGGCTGGGCTCCACCTCAGAGATCCACCTGCATCTGCCTTGCCAATGCTAGGATTAAAGATGTGTGCCACCATGCCCGGCAATAAGTGATTTAATTGAAACTGAATCCAGCCTATCACTAGTGGTTATCAGAGTAAATCTAAAAGCTCGCCATACTTACAAAACTCAAGCTTTCTTATTACATGCCAGCCTGCCTGACATCTATTCCAAGCCCCATTCCTATGGTTTGAAGGTCTCTGGTATGTCCCTGCTGTCCCCCGGATAGTAGCAAGAACCTTCTTCTGCAACTACATTGCACCAGTGCAGCAAGAAGAAGGGACATGGCAGCAGCCCCTGCTTACTGACACACAATGAACACACAGGACCTGATCTGTCTTCATCCCATTCTCTCCAGATGCTGCTATCTGCTTTCTTAGCCTCTCCTTCAGCTAGAGACACCATCAGATTAAGTCCCATCTAAGAGACATGGTCTATGTGATTTCTGAGATTGGCCTACTAAAAGGAGCTGTTTGGGCTAGAAGAAGCACCCTTTCAACCCTCCTGCTGTCAAGAATGCAAATGAAATGGCTGGTGTCTGTGAGCCATCTTGGACTCAGATGTGATCTTGAGAATGAAGCCATGGAGTGAGCATGAAAATTCGAAAAGATGGAGTCCCAAATAATTGTGTTTCTGACACTCAGCTCTGACTGTGTACCACTGATATCTCTCTCTCTCTCTCTCTCTCTCTCTCTCTTTCTCTCTCTCTCTCTGTATGTCTGTGTGCCTATGAATGTGTTTGTATGTCTGTATGTACCACTCCATGTACTTCTGAACAACCATATGAGGAGAAAATGGTTTCCGCTATTTACAAAAAAAAAACCAAAACAAACAAACAAAAAAAAAAAACCTACAAAATTTTAGTTTCAAAATTTGCCAGCATCTCTTCTGCCTAGGTGCTACACCAAAACTCAGGTATCCCTGCAACTCCCCTCCTCTAAGTCCTTATTGCTAGAGCCCTAGCTTCTTTCCCAAGTTTACTATTATTCAAAAATTTTCACACAGTATGTCATGATCATGTTCTTTCTTCTCCCTAAGTCTCTTAAAGAATTAACAGTTTTACAGGAGTGAAGAGAAACAATAGTCCTCGCCTAAGGAAAAGAAATGGGGAAAAAAAGAGTATAGGGAGGAGGAGGATGGAGAGGGGAAGGAGGAACAGCAAGACAAGGTGGCACCCACCTGAAAACCCAGCCCTCAGGAGGTTGGGGAGGCTAAGGTGGGAGGATCCAGAATTTGAAGCCAACCTGAGCTGTATGGTGAGATCCAGTCAGGGAGGTGGCTTACTGGTAGAACACTTGGCTGGCCACAGGAGCTTTTGGGTCCAAAGCCACTGAAGACATGGCAATTTCTTCCTTTCCCTTTCTCCTCATCAACAGTCTCTCTGAGTTAATTCTCCTGCAAAGAGCTGTAAGTCTCCTTCTCATAAACCTTGACAACTAAGAAACTTATGGCACACAGAAGCATCCTGAAAGCTGCCAGAGTGGGAGTGATACCCGAAGCCTTGTTGTGAAGAAAAATAGTTGTCAAGTCGCACTTTGAAGGGAGGAAAATAATGAAAGTAAGTGAGCACCAGCTAAGAAAACTGAAACGATTAGCCTCCTGAAATGGAATGATTAAATACACTAACACACTAGATTCTGGTTTCCAGCCCCAGGCCTTTGTGTATAATGATTTGTTCTTTCAGAAAACATGTGGTTGTTTGGTAGTGTTTTAAATTATTAAGAAGCAGAAATACAGGCCTTCAGAGGAAAGGGGGCAGTGTCATATTTTATTGCAAATAAGTCCTGACTTAAAAGTCAGACTGAGCTTCCAATCAAAACACAAACTAGGGAGTGATCTTGGAAATACTATTAATCATTAATAGAGAGTACTTAAGGCTACGAATTCTTCAAGGCTTCAGAGGAGCTTCAGGAAACACTAAGGTCACAGTGAAAGTTTGCATATTTTACTTATTGGTGTGTGTGTCTGTCTGTGTGCATGTGCATGCACACATGTGTGCCACTGTGCACAAGTGTGGAGGTCAGAGGATAACTTTTGGGAGTCAGTTCTTTCCTTCTAGTATGTGGATTCTGGTCATAAGGCTTGGCAACAAGCATCTTTACCTGCTAAGCCTTCTTTCCAGGCCTGTCAAGTGATTTTAAATAAATTTTTAAAATAGTTCCAGCATGAAGATGTTGTAAAGGAAGAAACATGAGTTTAATGAATTCCTCTGTGAACAGCTCCAGAAGAGAAGGTACATCACAGGTCCCTTGTTTTGCATAGGACAGTGACCTTAAAACCTGTGGCTTCAATGCCAAGTCCCTGGGGGCTATAGCATTGAGGCTCAAGTTTACTTTGACTTTAGTGTTTAAGTATGGTTAGAGACTTCTTCTCTAGTGAGGTAACATGGCCATGTCCCCAGTGCATCTTAAAATATTCAAATTAATAGTCTAGCAAATATCAACAGTTTTTAAAAGCTGAATTGAGTTTGGACCTGCTCTGGCTAGTTTTATGCCAACTTGACACAAGGTAGAGTCCTCAGAGAGGAGAGAAACTCAGTTGAGAAAATGCCTCCATAACATTGGGCTATAGGCAAACCTATAGTGTTGTGGTAGTTTTACTCCTGGCCCTAAGCTCCAGGAATAAAAAGCAGTGAGACTTAAAACATATTTACGCATACATAGGCCATACCTCTAGACTCTTCTATGGCTAGCTCCTAACTTAAAATAACCCATTTCTTCTAATCTACATTCTGCCATGGGGCTAGTTACTTGTGCTCAGGTACCATGTGTCTGTCCTTCTCACATCTTCCCAGACAAATCTCCCATGCCTGGCTATATCCCAGAATCCTTTATACCTACCTTATGCCCCACCTTTTATTCTACCCTCTCCTATAGGCTGTAGATTTTTTTGGTCAGGTGTTGCATCCATACAACACACAAGATATTCTCTCTACACTGTGGGGCATTTTCTTAATTAGTTACTTAATCTAGGAGGGCCCAGATCACTGTGGGTAGTGCCATTAATGGGGAAGGTGGCCCTGGGTTCTATAAAAACACATGCTAAACAAGCTATGAGGAATAAGCCAGTAGGCAACACTCCTCCATGCTTTCTGCATCAGCTCCTGCCTCCAGGTTCCTGCCCTGTTTGAGTTCTTCCCTGACTTCCTTTGATAAATAACATTGATTTGGAAGCTTAAGCCAAATAAAACCCTTTCCTCCATAAGTTGCTTTTGCCATGGCATTTTATCACAACAATAGTAACTCTAACTATTCAGAATCAATACAATGAAAACCTTCTCCAAAGAAAACATTCCACTTTCCCATAGGGAAGTGTGACCACAGCCTCAGCCGTCAAGCTTCTGACTACGGTGATTGCATCAGCTCAGTGTTCAGGTCTTTATCAGCCCTCTTAGGAAAAGTTTCTAAGACCAAAAGACAGATGTTCTCAAACTTTTTCTGGGGAGATATGAAACAGGTCTGTTCACCCCAGATAGAGCAATGACAGACCAAAGAAATGATTGCACTCAAGTCTCACTGGGTGAACCAATGAGTGTAAGAACATGAATGAGGAGTTGCATGAGTGTGAATAACCCAAAATAGCTCAAAGCCATCATGTGATAACCTCATGGGTTGGTCCCCATAAAAACACAACTCTTACCGCACAGTGGATAAGAAATACTTTATTCTGAAGCCAAATATAAGTGAGAAATCGTCCAGGAACAGATTCAGGTTATCCCAAATTCCATGTTGCAATAAGGTAGCAATTTTAAAAGGCTTTCTAAAAACAGAACAAAGAAGATGATAAAGAAACACACTGCTCAAATACATTGGTAGAAGTATCAGGTAGGCAGGTCAAAGCAAGTGGAGAAATCTCGGCATAGCCATCAGATCTATACAATGCTATCTGATGGTATGTTCATACTTTTATTGCGTACT
This sequence comes from Meriones unguiculatus, assembly GCF_030254825.1. Taxonomy (NCBI): domain Eukaryota; kingdom Metazoa; phylum Chordata; class Mammalia; order Rodentia; family Muridae; genus Meriones; species Meriones unguiculatus. Next base: position 50,517,271 of record NC_083359.1, read on the forward strand.
ATGTGTACATTTTAAAGGATTTACTTAATGCTCACAAAAATGTTAGTTCATACACAGAGAATGCAACAAATGACTGTTGAGAGGACAAAACACGGCCCAAGATAATTAGGCTCTGCAACTGTTATGTCCCAGAGGCTCCACATCACTGGCCATCAGTCTTGCAGGAAGCTCCAAGCAAGGTGATGTGCTTTTCAGGGACTTTCATCCACCGAAGCTTCATCACGGAGACCCCTTTCAATTAACCTTCCACATCTTATATACTCTAGTATCCCCCCAGAATCACTTGCAGCTGGGGGTGCAACAAAAGGGTGACCCTCCCCTCCATCCTTCTACTGGGAAGTGACAACTCCATCACCATGGCCATATTCCTACATATCACTGTACTTTTCTACCCAATCAACTGTCATGGCTAACAGGCTAAGCTGATCTACTTTAGGTGGATTCGATGGTCACTTTGCTCATGATGTTGAAAATCCCTACTCAGCATATGGAATCTACTAAGATGGGATGGAATGGAATGCAGGTCTGCCTAAAAATGTCATCCCCTTCCAACCCCAGGGCACAGACATCCTTCCATCACATTCATTTGTGCCTAGCTTGGCAGTGTTCAAGGCAGTGAAAAGAGGAAAGGGTGAAAGAAGGCAGGAAAAAAAAGTCATTTCAAAGATCAAATTCAAATTTACACTTGAGAAAGTTAACACCTACTGTCTTCCTCATCCTGTTCCCTGTCCCTGAGAATGAGCTGTTCTTTCTGCTCCCTGGCTGCTCTGATCTGCATATTGAAGGGAAGTATTGAATATGGCTGTTACAAGCCAAGGAGTATGTACATAGGTACATACACACACAGTTGCCTCTCTTCTTTCTGAAGCAGAGAACTGCAGCTGCTCTCCCACACCACCATGAAGAGTTTTTAATGGTTTGAACCAAGATTTACTGTCAACAGCCACTCAAGTAACACCTGTTTGCCATTCTTATCCTCCAATGCTTCTTGAATGTCAAAGTTCTTAGCTGGCTGTGCTTGTTTTAAGTATTAGGGTTGGTTTGGTTTGGTTTGGTTTGGTTTGGGGATTTTTGTTGTTTTGTTTTGTTTTGTGTTATATTGTTTTTGCACAGTATCATCTGTTCAGCTGTCCCTCCTCCCCCTCATCCTGATGCCAGAAGAAACCATAGCATCACCTAGCTAAAGTCAAGTTACTTAGTTCACATTGACGGTCCATAATCTCGATTCTGGGAGCACCTTCCCTTGTTCCTTTCCTGATGGCCTGTGGCCTCGTTTTGTGGTATTGGAAGTGAATGTGTCTTGCTTTGGAGCCTAGTTGGGGAAGCCACCATTATCAGCCCATAAACAAGATTTACCTTTTATGAGTGAGGTTCATACATCTCACCTTTGCTCCTCATTTGTAATCTTACCTAAGTGGATTTGATGAATAATGCCCACAGAGACATATTTACCACTAGGAGGTAAGAGCCAAAGCACCACTGCAGACAAGAGGGGGCAGGAGGAAGGAGAGAAGGAAGAGCTAGAGGGTTTCTGTCCCCATCACAGCAGAAGCAATGACAACTTTGAGGAATTTGTGACAGAAACAGGGGTCATAAACAGACATCAGATCTTTTCTTCTGCTGCTGTTTTGGGGGTTTGTTTTTGTTGCTGTTGTTTTGACACATATGCTTTTCCTGTGCTTCCTTAAAGCAGAATTTATACTCAGAGTAGACACTAATGTATTTCTTGGTCATTAAGCACACTCTCTAGGTGCCAGCAAGATGTCTCAGTGTTATCGATAAAAGCACATGCCACCAAGCCTGGCCACCTGAATTCAATCCCCAGCATCACACTGAAAAATGAAAGAAAAAATGACCCCATCTGGTTGCTTTGACTCTACACTTGCACCATGGAATGCGCATGCACACACACACACACACACACACACACACACACACTCCTTCATGGATGGCAGAAGCTATGTGCATGTGCCTACCTACTCAGCAAGCGGTTTTGAGTAAACTTCAGGAATATAAGCCTTTCAGAGCAGAAGACTAGACTCTGTATTTGGCCTGGCATTTCCATCAATTTTAATTTGTTTTCTGACTTTTATGACACTTCCTTCCAGAAACTCAGCTCCATGTAGCTGAGGAGCACATCTCTCCTGACTCCCCAGCAACTGGCATAAGTCCGGCCCAGAGGGCATCCCTATTCACACGCTGTGGAGTGGCAGCGGCAGCCACTGAGTGATTGCTCTGAGTGATCTTCAGGTAGGAACTCAATAAATCCTCCCACTCTTCCTCAAAGGTTGGGACTCCTGTTGGTCCCACTATAAGTATGAAGGCACTGAAGCCCTGAGTGAGAAAACACAGCTGCTAATGGCAGATGGGGGATCTGAGGCAGCCACACACACACACACCTCCTCCCTCAGGATGCCTGTGCTGTGTTTCAGTGTATGAGGAGCCTTTGCTGTAGGTAAAGGAAGGTAAATTCCCCCAAAGGCCACAAAAAGACTTATCAAACTCTGCACAAAGCAAGCATCAGACGGAGAAGCAAACTGCTGGCCCAAACACGAACTAAAATATGTTTTGTTTTTGGTTCATCTGGTCAGTGTAACAAGGTGTGGGATTGTCAACATACAGCTCTTACCACGGCAGAACTGAGGGCTCCTTTGACTTGCTGACCTCTGGACTTCTTGTCACCTGAAACAAGTTGTGATGTTTAATCCACTCTTCGCTACATGCAGCCAAATACATCCTTAACTGATTTGAAAAACCTAGAATTAGAACTTCTGAGGTTTTTCAGAACTAACCAAAAAATGCTATTCAAAGTTTATTTAGATACTAGTTGGTTGCACAGGCAGAGGCTTGGGCTGCTAGTGGGTGTCTCCCCTTCTTCCCACCCAGCTTCATGTAAAGGACTCCAGAGACATGTAGAGAAGTATGGGAAGCCAGTGCAAGAGGTCTTTGAAAGCTACTGTAATTTTCAGTTTATTAAAAAAACAAACAAACAAACAACTCTGTAAGGCTGTAGCTGTAGTTCAGTTAGTAGAATGTTTGCCCAGCTATATAAAGTCCTGAGTTCCAGCCCCAGCATTACATCAACTGGGCAGAGTGGCATAGACCTGTAATTCCAGCACTTGGGAGGTGGCAGCAGTAGGATCAGAAGTTCAAAGTAATCCTTGGATCTACCCAGTCTCAAAAGATAGATAGACAGACAGACATATAGATTGACTGACTGATTGTTTGATTGATTGATTGAGGGATAGAGAGATCTATAGATAGAGAGAGAGAGATAAAAATAAAGAAAAGGAAAGGAGAAAAGGGTGAGTGAGAGGTAGAGAAGAAGGTGAAAGAAGGGCAGAGAGCAGGGAAAGGAGGAGGAAGGGGAGGAAGAAGAGGTCAAGAAGAAGAAAGACCATTTGTGAATGTCACATGTTGGACACTGAGGTTCATTCCTTCCTTCCAAGGCAGTAAGTGGCCATCCCTGGCTGATTCAGGAAGCTTGACATTTTCCTATTGACAGCACTCAACCACATTTCTATGTCCCGTTCCCATGACAATAGGTACTCAACCTGAGAAAACTGTCAAAGGGGGCTTCTAATATGTGCTTTCATTTGAGGTTCAGTTTCTTATCAGTACATTCAAGATGCTGCTTTTGATGAAGATTCAGGAGGACTCTGACTCCTTCTCTCAACCCTACATCCTCAGAGCTGGGATTACAGCCTGTGTGTGAATCTTCCCATCTCCCAAGGCTTGGGGCTTGACCCCAACAGTGACTGGAAACTTGTCTTTCTTGCTCATGTTGCTAGACAACACTTATGATTTTATAAGAATTATTCTGTCAGAACTTAATGTTTTAAATGTGTCCATGAATTTTGAATATCTGAGTAAGCTTTCTAGTCCACCTCTGAGCCAGGTCGTACACATAGCCCAATTCCTATTCTCTCAACTCAGTGGCCTTTGCCTTATAAAGCACTGTAACAGAATGACAAAATTAGTTTTCCCTGTCCTGCCATCCAGCCTACTCTGTCAGCACCTCCCTCCTCAAACTTTCATTCCCACCCTCCTCCCTGGCAAATTAAACTAGGTGGGGCAAAAGCTTTATTACTTTGTTAAAATAGACTAGTAAAGACCTACACTATTTATCCTTTAGGGTGGAATGAATCTCTGGGACCAGGAAAGCCTTCCTACAGCACAAACCTCCATGGTTCAAGAGACACAAGAAAAAGGCCAAAGGAAGGGAGGTTCACTGAGCTGAAAAAGTTGTTGGCCTCAAGAGTCCTTAAGGCAGTGAACGTGATTAGAGTGTTTCTGAGGGGTTCTAGGTTATCAGAGATGAATGGGACGCAGCAGCCTCCTTCTTGAAGTGGCTCCCAGGGAAAGCGTTGTTGGATACACAAGAGAGTACACAAGAAAGCAGTGAGATCTGTGGTGAATATTGCATTCACCTCTCTGCTATCTTACTGTGGATGCCATATGACCTGCCATCTGACACCCTGTCACCATGTCTTCCCACCATAGTGGCCAGTATAGCTTCTCAAAGTGTGAGCCAAAATAAACCTTTAAGTAGCTTTTATCCGGAAAGGGGATAGTAAATAATGCAGACACCAAAGAATAATGTATGCTAGGCTGATATTTTACTAGCCTTGTTACTCATATTCATATTGATAGGGTAACCACACACTCCCTACTTCCCAGTTACTATGCCCTCTGTCTTCCTTCCCGCTCAATATGGTTATGGCCTTCAACTTGCTTCGAAAGTGGCAGGGTGATGGTATGCACTTGACTGAAGGATTCTATTACACTAGACTGGCAATGACTTTGCTGACATCTGTCTGCCCTTTGTTTATACCTACTTTGAAGCTACAAAAAAATGTACTGGAAATCCTGTGTTGGAAGGAGCTCTGAGTGGGAAAGGATGGAAACCTGGGGCTGGAAAGATGGCTCAGCAGTTAAGAGGCCTTGCTACATAAGCACAAGAAACCAGAGTTCAAATTGCAGCTAATAAACCCAGAGTCCCACAGACAGCTGTGACTCCAGCTGCAAGTGATCGACGCCCTCTTTCACGGTGGGCACCTCATTCATGTGAACACACCACCATACTCTTTTTTATTTATTTTTTTTTTATTTTTTCATCAATTACACTTTATTCATTCTGCATCCCCCCATAAGCCCCTCCCTCCTCCCCTCCCAAACCCACCCTCCCTCCTCCTTCTGCATGCATGCCACTCCCCAAGTCCACTAATAGGGGAGGTTCTCCTCTCCTTTCCAATCTTAGTCTATCAGTTCACATCAAAAGTGGCTGCATTGTCCTCTACTATGGCCTGGTAAGGCTGCTCCCCCCAGGGGGAGGTGATCAAAGAGCAGGCCAATCAGATTATGTCAGAGGCAGTCCCTCTTCCCATTACTATGTAACCCAATTGGACTCTGAACTGCCCTGGGCTACATCTGTGCAGGGGTTCTGGTTTATCTCTATGAATAGTCCTTGGTTGGAGTATGAGTCTCTGGGAAGTTCCCTGTGTTCAAATTTTCTTGTTCTGTTGCTCTCCTTGTGGAGACCCTGTCCTCTCCAGCTCTTACTATTTCCCAGTTCTTACATAAAATTCCCTTCACTCTGCCCAACAGTTGCCCATCAGGCTACTCTTAACTTAAAAGAATTCTTTTCTTAAAAGAAGAACAAAAAGGTGACTTGTCCTTAATTCTTTTTGTAATTTTAGACCGTCTCTTGGAACTCACAGAGGACCACCGGCCTACCAAGTGCTGACTACCTCCTCCCAACCATGTCCTTTATTCTTATTAAGTGTTAGCAATCAGTTGTTCAGTCAAAGCCATAAAATAAGTCATTTTTCCCATGTTCAAGGATGACTTACCTTCTCAATGTCTCCACCACAAATACTGCTTTTGATTGCTAAGGACACGTTTTGTGCTCACCAGATTGCTACCTGGCTGGGAAGGATGGTGTTGGCTTAAGAGGCTGCAGAAGAAATCTTGCTCAAGGGAAGTTGACTGAGGTGCTCATGAAACCAGCACTGGGGCCTAATTGCTGAGACCTGAGAGAGTGCATCTCTGGAGGGTGCGCCCATCTCACAGCTGCTGCGGAACCATGCGAAGCACTAACTGCAGAGATTAACAGCTTCTCACAGCCATAAATACATTTTTTTTTCTCTTCAGTGAGCCCTGGGGAATGAGAATCTGGTTATAATTGGATGTGTTGCAATATTGCTTTTCATTTACAATTACAGCACGAAGGAAATGAAGAGGAATTGTCGTAAGGTTTGAGTGCAGCAATGATTAGGAGGGTGCTTGTCAATGGGGCAGCTCCCTCCTCCACAGCCCCCTCTTGGCTTGGCACCTGCAATGTGGGAACAGGTAGCCAGAGAGGAGTGAGAGCACTACGACATTGGTAGTAGGTCCTTCCTCTGGCTGACTTTCAAAACAAGGGAGAACCATTCAGCATCTGGCCTGGGTTTTACCTATCTCCAACAGTTTTTGACATAATTGTCCACACTCTGGAATGGACAGGGGAAGTGATAGTGTGGTGGTCGGATGCTTTCCCAGCATACACAAAGCCTGGATTCAATCCCCAGCACTGCATAAAACTAGGCATGGTGGTACATACCTGTAACCCCACACTTAGGAGGTGGGAGGAACAATCAGAAATTCAAAGTTATTCTTCACTACTTAAGAGATCTAGCCAGCCTAGTGACATACTGTCTCAGGACAAAAACTTTGCATAAGCAGGCATGATACTGCATGCCAGTAATGCCAGCACAGGGCTGGGTGAGGCAGGAAACTGGTTTGTTCCATTCTATCTTGAGCTACACAGCAAGAACTTGTCTCAAATATAAATACATATGTGTATATACTATCTATGTGTACATGGTACATATAAATACATTATATATAGTATATATGTGTGCACACAGTACATATAAGCATATATAGTATATGTATATATAGTCTCAAATATATGTGTGCGTGTGTGTGTATTGCACATAAAATTATGTACAGAACATAGTTAGGACAGGTGTAGCTTCCTGTTCTGCGGCTTGGGTGCTAGGTTTGTTTTATGAGGTGTTAATCCTATAGGATCGTGGGTCACTCTGACCCATCAGGGCTCGAACTTGAAGCTGACAGGCTGAGGACACTGGCCTGCTCAGTAAAAGTTCCACTTTGATGTCTTCAAAAGTAAAGATCTCTGCTACCTTGATTCAAGAGAAGCATTCAGAAAATGGGGGCGGGGAATTGATTTCTTGCTAGAAAGCCACTAGATTCAGTTTCCATGGTTCTGCCTTTCCCAATCACTGTTGGTCTCCACGCCATTCTTGGTTTTGTGACTCCACACTGCTGTTACCAGAATACAACAGCTCTAAGTCGCAGCTCCTGTGAATATAAATTTAACTTAGACTTTTCTGTTGCGTAATAATTGTCTTTAGAAGGGAATTCAAAATCAATATATCACATTCCTGTGTTTTATTAGTTAGTTGGCGCCTCACTGAATGCATTTTCAATAACATGTTTTAATGACAGTTTTCTTTTTCACACAAAATATTTTAAGGCCATAAAGTGTTGTGACAAATAGCAGCTCCTGTAAGGAGCCATCGCATCAGATATACCAAGCAAGAATTTCTGGAAGCTGAGTGCCGACATGCCAGGTTGTAGCTTCATGGACTGACAGCAAGATGTTTGTCTATAGTCAGCCTCTCTCTGGACAGTTGCATACATTTGAATACACACACTAAAATAAGAGTTCTGGAAAATGAATGAATTTCTACTTGACATTCTGCCCACAGTAAGAAAAGTAAAGAAACTAAACCAGGCCTGGAAGCACATGTTTGCAAACCCTAGGAGGCTGAGGCAGGAGGACCATAAGTTAAGGATCAGCCTGAGCAATTAGATGAGACCCTGTCTCCAAGCAAAAACTACAGAGGGCAGTGTCAGAGCTGGGAAGAGCCCCTGGTATACAAACGGAGAACTAGAGCTCAGATTCTCAGGACTCATGTTACAACCTGGCTATGCACAGTGGCCTGCATGTAATCCTGGCTTTGAAACAGGCAGACAATGAATCCCAGAGCAAACTGGCTAGCCAGACTAGCCAAAATGCTGAGCTCTGGGTTTACCAAGGACTGGTACCTCAATATTTAACCATTCTCAACCTTGGGCCTCTACACGCACATGTAGACAAATACAAGGACCCCTATGCATGAATACACATGGAAATTTGCATGCTCACCCCCACAACACACACAAACACAAGATAACCCTGTCTCAGAATAAAATCTTATAGTAAGAGAGAGAGAGCCTGTCTTCATCTTCATCGGGGTGGCATATCCTCTGAATACCTGCAATTCAGGCAGTGGGGCAGCAGCAGACTCTACCAAGATCCTGGGTAAGTGACATACCCTGGTAGGGCAGTGACAATTTGCAGCTCTTCTTTACTGCATACAACAAATGCCTGGCATTGATATCACTATCTTAATGCTGCTGTTTAATTGGTCCTTAAAAACTCTGTGGTTTTCCACATTAATTACAACAGTGATTAATAGCTCTTGATTGTTGTTAATAATATAAGCAATAATTACACATGATATACATTATATCATGGTTTAAATGGCAAAAAAAGTTTCTGCATTGATTAAAAATTACATTCAGCAATGAGTGACAAATCTCTGAAAGACAGCACAGGCTTAAATGGATTGGCAATGTTTCAAGTGTGTCACAAGATGGATCAAGGCTAGAAGGGCATAAGTCCTACCATTCTAGTACTTTCTGAGTATATGGCTTCCATCCATAGGAGGGCCCTATGATAACAGACTAGCTGCTAGGGACCCAGGTAGCATATCAATGTGTGAGTCAGAACAAAAGGCTGTGCTTCTTGACAGATTCAGTTCAGTTTCCTTCACAAAAATAACTCACATCACCTTTAAGGTTATTTGTGGCTATTATGTTGACACAATGTTGTTATGTTGGCATGGCAGTAAAGCTGTCTTGTTGTCAGAGCTCTGTGTCTCACAGTTTCATCAGTCAACACATATGTGTGGTCCAAGGGTCCACTCTAAAGCACTCTCTTCCCTTTCTTACACTGCTCTACCTCCTAGCCCCATCTTCTCCCCACAAAGCAGGAAGCACTGCACCACACTGTCATCATGTTTATTGAAGGGCTGGGTCAGCTGCGGAACAAACACTTGCTGTAAGAGAGAAGACTCTCCAAGTCCTTCAGAGAAGGATCTCTTCCAGCTGGGACAGGAGTTTGTTAAGAGAACAACTCCTTCCTGGGCCTGGAGAGGTGGCTCAGAGGTTAAGAACCCTGGCTGTTCTTTGAAAGGTCCTGAGTTCAATTTCCAGCAATCACATAGCAACTTGTAACCATCTGGTGCCCTCTCTGGCCTGCAGGCAGAATGATGTATAAATAATAAAACATCTTAAAAAAAAAAAAAGACACCAATTCCTTACAAGCAGCAAAAATTTTCATGGTCACCTTCCTTGCTCTCAGTCAATGTCTCCGTTGGTTTTTGTCCACTTGAAAAAAACTAGAGCAGTTTGAAATGAAGAAGAAATGCTTCCACACTTCCATCAGATTGCTATTGATAAGCAAATCTTGTAAATGATTGATATGGGATAGTCCAGCCCTCTGAGGTACTACCTCTGGGCAGGTAGCCTGGGGCGGGGTGGTATATGAAAGCAAGCTGAACAAGCCATTATGAGCAAGTCAGTAAGCAGTTTCCCCATGGCTGATGCTTCAGCTCCTGCCTCCAGGTTCCTGCTGTGAGTTTCTGCCCTGACTTCCCTTGGTGATGGAGTGTGACCTGGGAATTGTACACTGAAATAAATCCTTTCCTCCCCAACTTTCTTTCAGTCACGGTGTTTATCACAGCAATGGAAACTCTAATGAGGACACTCAGGCTTGCCCAGTGCCAGCCCCAAATATTCATCTTGAGCCTTCCCATCGCAGAAGGGGGAAAGGCAACATATCTTTTTTTTTATGATTTTTTCTTTTTAGTATTTTTACAGTATACAGTATTCTGCCTGCGTGTGTGCCTGTAGGCCAGAAAGAGGGCACCAGATCACAATATAAGTGGTTGTGAGCCACCGTGTGGTTGTTGGGAACTGAACTCAGGACCTTTGAAAGAGCAGCCAGTGCTCTTAACCTCTGAGCCATCTCTCCAGTCCAGCAACATATCTTTTTAAAAGGAAAAATGGCTGTTCCCTGAATGCATCTTATCCTTCCCAAACTGTAAAGCCCTAAGGTGAGTCACTTTGCAAAGACAAAAAAAGCCTGCTAGGCACCTACTAATCTCTGTGTCCTCCATTCTCAACTAAAAAAGCTCCTACTTTGGAACTGGGGCGATGGCTCTGTGGTAAAGTGCTTGTCATACAAGCATGAGAATCTGAGTTTGGGTCCCAGCACCCAGGTAAAAGGTCACCAACTGTAGTGCGCCCTTGTCACCCTAGCACTGCAGAGGAAAAGGCAGCAGCTTCCTGAGGCTCGTTGGCTGACCTAGCCTGATCAATAAGCTCTGGGCCAGTGAGAGACCCAATCTTAGAAAACCAGGCAAGCTGCTAAAGAGCACTACCTAAGATTATCTCTGACATTTACCCTAATGTACACAAACACCCATGAATGTGAGCATGCACACAGACACACACACACACACACAGACACACACACACACACACACCTCCTCAATGTTGTTGCACAGGTATGATGTCTATTCTTGGTTATCAACTGACTACATCTGGAATTTACTAAGACCTTAGTGGCTGGGCACACCTGTGTGGGATTTTTCTTAATTAAATCATGTGCCTTGTGAAGACTTACTTTTAATCCAGATCTTTGAGGTGGGAAAATGCACTTCTAATCTGGGCCAAACCTTCTGCTGGCAGCCGATATAAAGGACATCTCTTTTAGCCCACTTGTCCTCACTCTTACTAGCAAGTCCATCCTTCACTGGCATTACAGCTTACTTCTTTGGAATTTGGTGTATATTAAAGACCAGCTGAGACACCCAGTCTAGTGGACTGAGCACTGGATTCTTGAACCTTCCATTAGCAGATAGCCATTATTGGATCACAGCCTGTAAGCCATTTCAATAAATTCCCCCTTCTCTATCTATCTATAGATCAAGAGAGAAAGGTTCATTCTATCAGTTCTTTCTTCTAGAAAACCCTGACTAAGGGGGTGACACAACCAGATGAAGGAGCAGTTCTTGCTCACAGTTAATGATAGAGTCAATCAATGTAGGGACCCAGATTTCTGAAGGAGCCTAACCAGCTAAGACATGAACAATTTCCCCTGTTCCTTAGTTTCTTAATTCCTTCCCGGGATAGATAATGTGAAAGTAAGACCTCCAGCAGCCACACTGAACCAAGAGGCACTTTGGCTCCAAAAGCCTACATTTTAAAAGAAAAGAAGCCAGAGTCTCTGATGAGCACAGAGCCACTTTAACCTTTCTAAACTCTTAACTTAGACTTCTACTAGGCAAAAAGTAAAATAAAATAAAATTAAAAAGGCATTAAAAAAAAGAGCAACAGAACCAGAAAATTTGAACACAGGGGTCTTCCCAGAGACTCATACTCCAACCAAGTACCATGTGTGGAGATAACCTAGAACCCCTGCACAGATGCAGCCCATAGCAGTTTAGTGTCCAAGTGGGTTACATAGTAATGGGAAGAGGGACTGCCTCTGATATAATCTGATTGGCCTGCTCTTTGGTCACTTCCCCCTGAGTGGGGAGCAGCCTTACCAGGCCATAGTAGAGGACAATGCAACCACTTTTGATGTGAACTGATAGACTAAGATCAGAAAGGAGAGGAGAACCTCCCCTATCAGTGGACTTGGGGAGGGGCATGCATGAGGAAGGGAGAAGGAGGGTGGGACCAAGAGGGGATGAGGGAGGGGCTTATGGGGGGATACAAAGTGAATAAAGTGTAATTAATAAAATAAAATTATAAATTAATTAATAAGATATTCTGAACTGCCAAATATATATATACTAAAGCTTCCAATAGATCTATAGACACTTTTGGTTCATAGAATATTGACCAAATAAAGTATGACACCTTTATAGTGAAGAGAGTATCATTTTTAGTGTTTTTGTGTGTGTGTGTATGCCTGATATTACTCAAAATAAAAATGTTGCTAAAATAAAGAAACAAGGTTAAAACCATTATTATTTAAGTTTTCTCTTATACATTACAGAACCTTATCCTAGCCAACAAAATAATCCTCAGCTTAAGATTCAGTTTTTCGTATATATTAACACACTGACTTGGTGGTTCTCAACCCCCGCATGTAAAGATCACCTGGTAGTTGCTCCAGTGTATCATGAGTTCCCAACCCAGATGAGGGATGACAGAGCACTGCCCATATCCCAGACTCCTCTCAGAGAGCACTCCAGCTGCTTCCTACCCAAATCAGCCTTGGGCCTACTCAACTCCATAGACATAAAGGCCACATCATGTTAGAGTCAGGTAAGTTTCTGTTTCATGACAGGTAACTGGCTTCTCAGAAATCATGTGACTGGCAGTAGTCTCTGCCTCTACCAGCATCCCCTGGTGTTTGAATTGCTGTGCCATTAACATTTGTGTACCTTTAATCAGGTCCACATATACAAATTAGATATATTTCCTCCCTGTCCTGTTTCTCTCTCTCTTCCTGCCCCTCAACTATATAAACTAGCTCTACTATTTCAATTAAATAGTGTCCTCCAAAACAGTCTCTGGGGTCATTGTTATGCCTGAATTGTGATACCCCAAAACACATGAGGATCTTTTTATTACAAATTACAAGCTGCAGCTTGGGCTCACCACCGCCCCCCCCCTCCGCTGAAGCAGTGAGAGCCGAGAGCCCCATGCTCAGGTAAGTTGGGTAATTTAAAGATTCCAGTCCCTCCCAGCATGCCCAAGGCAGGAGGGATTCCTGCAAGCATATATTGGTCGAAACGCTGCATTTTTAATTGATTGGCTATAGGAAGGTCCCCAAACCATTAATGATCTGTTGTTCTTCCCTAGGGGGGATGGGCCAGTTTCCTAGCAACTGTATATCTAGTGGATGGGGAAAGAATGCAGTAAGGCGAGTTCTTCCCCTCAGGGCATTACTGGACCTCTCCATCCAGCTAGTTCAGGCCTTAAACATTAAAATAATAGCAACCGATTTTTAATCTTTTGGTCTCTCATTCCACACTTCCCATGATCATTTGAAGACCCAATCTTGGGTCTTCCAGATATGACCCCTTGTATCCTATAGATTTATATTTTAACAGTGGAATCTGAATATCATTAGTGTATTGCTCCCAAAAATGTCTTCATGAAAGCCATCAAGTGATTTAAAATACAAGGCCCAAAGAAAAAAATCAAAATGAGTAGGAGTCCCTTCAGGGTGGATATAGGGGTAGTAAGCCAAGGAGAACTATTATCCTTTCTCTCTAGTGTCTTTCTAGGTTTATAGTCCAGTTGCTGCAATACTAGTTCCCATTTCAGCTAAGCAGATGCCCAAGATAATAGCTAATGTCAGGGAGCCCCTTTTCACTTAGTATTTCAGCCTGCTAGGTGGGATTTGGGGCAGAGGGTCTCATCTTCTGAAACTGCTTCAGCGTTGAAAATAGGACCATTGACATCAGGGGCTAGGAAGGCTGAAATGCCAATGGGGCAGTCCTCAGAAGCGTCTAGTTAGTTGATGCACAGAAGAGGCAGGGAGCAATCATGGCAGCTTCCAGGAAGTCCAGATTTCAGCTTGCAGTTTATAGCTGATCATGGATAAAGTCAAACAGGTAAAAATCTGCTGAGACAAATGGAAAACTGAGGAATCCCAAGATCAGGTAAAAACTCATCTGGGATCCGTTTGAACTATGTCAGATCCATTACTTTTTGGTTTCCTGAAACTATATGAATTTTTCGTACACAAAAAGACATATATATTAAAAAACACTCAGAAAAGTAACATATCAGCTAATCTAATATAACAACATTCTGAGAGTAACAGGTAAAACTGCATTCCACTGAATGAGTATCAGTTCTTCTTAGCTGTTTGTTTTGTAACCTTTATAAACAACTTAAGTGTGTCCACAGTCTGAAACTCTAACACTTTAACTGTGGGCACAGCTCTCAGTAATCAGCCACTAACGGAGCTTGGCCATTTTTTGTACACTCAGCATCTACTTTAAGCCCCCATCTCCATGTCACATTGGAAAGTTAGGCAGAAACACATTAATGGCTTTAGTGCTGAACCCTGGATGCTTGTATTTTTCCTTGTAAAGCAACTATAAAGAATAGGTTTAAGATATTCCTGTGTCAAAGTCTACCCCAGAAATGGCAGATATTAAGAATACCATAGTAAAAGCTATGGCTTTTGGGTCAGATATTCATATATTAAACATGTTTTTAGCATGATGAGAAGCATCTTTAAATCTATTTTTAAAAAATAAACAAAAGAAATTAAAAATCTCAAGCTGGCAACTGAATAATAAGCAGTCAGTGCTCCATCAACTTATCAGAACTCTATTATTTTTATTTTTTATTTTTTACTATTAATTACACTCTATTCATTTTGTATTCCCTCATAAGCCTCTTCCTCCTCCCTTCCCAGGCCCACTCTCCCTCCCCCTTCCTCATGCAAGCCCCTCCCCAAGTCCACTGATAGGGAAGGTCCTCTTCTCCTTCCTTCTGATCTTAGTCTATCAGATCACATCAGGAGTGGCTGCATTGTCATCTTCTGTGGCCTGGTAAGGCTGCTCCCCACTCAGGGGAGGTGATCAAAGAGCAGGCCAATCAGATTATATCAGAGGCAGTCTCTCTTCCCATTACTATATAACCCACTTGGACACTAAACTATCATGTGCTACATCTGTGCAGGGGTTCTAGGTTATCTCCATGAATAGTCCTTGGTTGGAGTATAAGTCTCTGGGAAGTTCCCTGTGTTCAAATTTTCTGGTTCTGTTGCTCTCCTTGTGTGGTTCCCATCCTCTCCAGCTCTTACTATTTCCCACTTCTTACATAAGATTCCATGCGCTCTGCCCAACAGTTGGCCAAAAGTCTCAGCATCTGCTTTGATAGTGTGCAGGGCAGAGCCTTTCAGAGGCCCTCTGTGGCAGGTTCCTAGGTTGTTTCCTGTTTTCTTCTTCTTTTGATGTCCAGCCTCTTTGCCTTTCAGGATGGGGATTGAGCATTTTAGTCAGGGTCCTCTCTCTTGATTAGTTTCTTTACATGTACAGTTTTTAGTAGGTGTATCCTATGTTATGTCTATATGAGTGAGTATATACCGTGTGCATCTTTCTGCTTCTGGGACAGCTCACTCAGGATGATCCTTTCCAGGTCCCACCATTGACAAACAAATTTCATGATTTCCTTATTTTTCATTGCTGAGTAATATTCCATTGTGTAGATGTGCCACAATTTCTACATCCATTCTTCAGTTGAGGGGCATCTGGGCTGTTTCCAACTTCTGGCTATTACAAATAAAGCTGCTACAAACATGGTTGAGCAAATGTCCTTTTTGTGTACTTGAGCCTCTTTTGGATATATGCCTAGGAGTGGTATGGCTGGGTCTTGAGGAAGCACTATTCCTAGTTGTCTGAGAAAACGCCAGATTGATTTCCAGAGTGGTTGTACAAGTTTACATCCCACCAGCAGTGGAGGAGGGTTCCCCTTTCTGCACAACCTCTCCAGCATGTGTTGTCACTTGAGTGTTTCATCTTGGCCATTCTGATGGGTGTAAGGTGAAATCTCAGGGACGTTTTGATTTGCATTTCCCTAATGGCTAAGGAGGTTGAGCATTTCTTTAAGTGCTTCTCTGCCATTTGATATTCCTCTCCAGAGAGTTCTCTGTTTAGCTCTGTTCCCCATTTTTTTAAGTGGATTACTTCGTTTGCTGCTTTTCAGCTTCTTTAGTTCTTTATATATACTGGATATTAGCTCTCTGTCAGGAAAAGGTTTGATGAAGATTCTTTCCCAATCTGTAGGCAGTCATTTTGTTTTGATGACAGTATCCTTTGATTTACAGAAGCTTTTCAGCGTCATGAGGTCCCATTTATTGATTGTTGCTCTTAGACCCTGTGCTGTTCTGTTCAGGAATTTGTCTCCTGTGCCAATGAGTTCTAGGGTATTCCCCACTTTTTTTCTAACCAATTTAATGTGTCTGGTTTTATGTTGAGGTCTTTGATCTACTCGGACTTTAGTTTTGTGCAAGGTGATAAGTATTGCATTTTTCTACATGTAGACATCCAGTTGGACCAGCACCATTTGTTGAAGATGCTATCTTTTCTCCATTGTATGGTTTTGGCATCTTTGTCAAAGATCAGGTGTCCATAAGTGTGTGGGTTTATCTCTGGGTCCTCTGTTTGGTTCCATTGATCCACCATTCTGTTTCTATGCCAGTACCATGTAGTTTTTATTACTGTTGTTCTATAGTACAGCTTAAGATCAGGGATGGAGATACCTCCAGAAGATCTTTTATTGTAGAGGATTGTTTTAGCAATTCTGGGTTTCTTGTTATTCCATATGAAGTTGAGAATTTTTCTTTCCAGGTCTGTAAAGAATTGTGTTGGTAATTTGATGGGAATTGCATTGAATCTGTAGATTGCTTTTGGTAAGATGGCCATTTTTACTATGTTAATCCTGCCAAGCCATGAGCATGGGAGATCTTTCCATCTTCTGATATCTTCTTCTAATTCTTTCTTCAGACTTGAAAATTTTTTCATACAAGTCTTTGACTTCCTTGGTTAGGCTTACTCCGAAGTACCTTATGTCATTTGTGGCTATTGTGAAGGGTGTTGTTTCCCTAATTTCTTTCTCAGCCCTTTTGTCTTTTGTATACAGGAGGGCTACTGATTTTTTTGAGTTAATTTTGTATCCGGCCACTTTGCTGAAGGTGTTTATCATCTGTAGGAGTTCCCTGGTAGAGTTTTTGGGGTCACTCACGTATACTATCATATCATCTGCAAATAGTGATAATTTGACTTCTTCCTTTCCAATTTGTATCCCCTTGATCTTCTTCAACTGTCTTATTGCTCTAGCAAGGACTTCCAGCACTATGTGGGCAGCCTTGTCTTGTCCCTGATTTCCGTGGGATTGCTTTAAGTTTCTCTCCATTTAGTTTGATGTTGGCTATAGGCTTTCTGTATATCACCTTTATTATGTTTAGATATGTGCCTGGTATCCCTGATCTCTCCAATATTTTAAACATGAATGGATATTGGATTTTGTCAAATGCTTTTTCAGCATCTAGGGAGATTATCATGTGGTTTTTTTTCTTTCAGTTTGTTAATATGGTGGATTACATTGATGGATTTCCATATATTGAACCACCCCTGCATACCTGGGATGAAGCCTACTTGGTCATAGTGGATGATATCTTTGATGTATTCTTGTATTCGGTTTGCAAGTATTTTGTTGAGTATTTTTGCATCAATGTTCATAAGGGAGATTGGCCTGAAATTCTCTTTCTTTGTTGGGTCTTTGTGTGGTTTAGGTACTAAGGTGACTGTGGCTTCATAGAATGAGTTTGGTAGTGTTCCTTCTGTTTCTATTTTGTGGAATAGTTTGAAGAGAATCAGAAATCTATTGATCAATTCCAAAACTCTGAACTTCTGAAATCTTATAACATAAGCACAACAGTAGCAAAAGGGGGAGAAATCTAAAGTATCTCCCAATTTTAATATGCTTTAAATCATTTTTACATCTTTATAACTCATATTTATATACCTTAAAACACCTACTTAGACTCTCCAATTTTTTTTGCATTTATCAACCCTGAAACATTTTCCCAGACCAAATAACGCTCTAGATTTTTATAACCTAAACTCCTATATTCTGAGACCCTATATAAACTGCAAACTTTTTATCCAGCTATTTATCTTAAGACACAGGCAACTAACATAAATCCTATGAGCAAGGCAAACCTGTTTTCCTTTCTAAATAAGAGATCTAGTATCTAGTAATTCGAACTAGCTAATGAACTGATCAATGAGCTAACAGTGGATCTAATTGTCTGCTCTTTAGCTGCAAAGCTACCATTAGCTTAACATAGCCATCAAAGTGATCAGAGACCTGAGAAGGATAAATTATACGCTAAATAAATATACCAATCCATGTGCCAATCAAAATGACAGGGATGACTAGTTAGTCTATTATCTAGGCAGTATCCCTGGCTCCTGTGGTCTCAAGGCATCATGAGCAGAGGTGGTCCAGCCATTAGGCACAGAAGATGAGAGACTGCTTCTGTGGAAAGAGGAACAAGAGAGATTGACTTCACCTTGCCTCTTGAAATGTGAAACAATTGCTCTCCAGGTGTCCACGGCTTTATCCACAGCTTAGGCTGGGCCCTAGCAGTGGGCCAGTTGAGGCAGTCTCGTCCAGTGGTTAGCATACCACAATCCAGAGTCGCAGTCATCTGTTGTTGTGCCCAAATCTTCTTGGAGACCTTAGGGGAGCTACTGCCAGGATTTTGGGACTTTCTGTCACAATAAACTTACACATGTTAAAATGCCATATTCATCAGATCCCCAACAAGCTTGAGGGCCAGCATGTTTGAGTTACTCTGTCTATTTTTATTATCTGCTCTAAGCTACATCCTATAAAACAGAATGCTATAATCTCTAATCCTGGCATATTCCTTAGATGCATGTTTTAGAACTATATTTCAAGTAGATTTCCATAGGCAAACTTTATAGTTATCCATCCTAGGCTTAACCTTAAAAAAACCTAAACAAAGATACTAGGTAAAGCTCAACATTTTAACCAACTGCAGTCATTAGCATAACTTTAAATTTGCTCTTTCTGAACTAAAATCAAAGCAAGACTTTTAATCAGACACAGTTCATAGAGAGGTTAGCAAATCTTGCTGATCCTACCACTTTGTATTAAAATTGGACAGCAAAAAGCCTTGCACTAAAAAAAAAAAAAAAAAAAAAAAAAAAAAAAAAAAAAAAAAAAAAAGCCTTGCACTTAGCAGTAATCAGAGGACTGAAGACAGCTAGTAGCCCTAAACTAAGATAGTGGCAAACCTATGGCTCCACCCTCTTTATCTCTGAACCAACATGGCACTAGCCACTTGTAACCAAACTCAGCTGGAACCCCTAAACAAAGATGGCAGCAAAACTACAGCTCCATCCTCTCTATCCCTGAACCAACATGGTGGCTAGCTATGTGTTGCCATAGGCTGTGGCTGACAATACAAAACATAGCCATTAAGTGTTGCTGATGGCATTGTTACCTCCCACAGTACAGCAAGCTCTGTGGAACATTTACAATTTCCCATGACCAAAAGTTCTAACATTGTAATCAAATAAGTTTTAGAACCAACTGCATAACAGAACAGTACAGAACAATTTTAAACTGTACGAACTATTCTGGCCACACTAAACCTATCAGCCAGAATTTTTCCCCCTTAAAAGAGCGTATGAAAACATTTTGCATTGAAGAATCACCAGCCTTTTAAATGAAGTACAACATATTTTCAAATATAGTTTTTTTCTCAAATAATATTCACCCTCTGGCTTTTTATATATACACTGACCCTTTGCAACATTCTACATACCTTCAGGTTCCTAGCTTTGTTCTTCTGGCTTAACCAGACATTCTTACTTTAGACAAGCTATTCTTTTCTTTAATATCCCAGTCTTTTACTTTTTAAACATAAAAACTCCCATAAAAATCCTTTTCATCCTGACATGATCCTGCCAGAGCCCAGCGTGAGCTTATTCCATGATTTATTTTTTATAGGCAAAGCAAAAACAAGTCACATAAATACAAAAAGAAGTTCTGAAACTGCTAAACTCTTTTTCTAAAATTACTTCCCTGTAGCAGGTATGGTCCAAGGTCACATAAAGAAACTCTAAGGAACTTAGAACAAGTTTAAAGGAATTTGGTGAAACTTCCTCTTTCTCTGTCTAAAGGTGAAGACCAGGGTGGAAACATGTTTTTTGATAAACAAATCAGCTTAACAAACAAGCAGCTCTCCTTATGAAACACTGTAAAAACTGCAATTTTTCAATTGGCTCAAACTGTATGGCTTGGTTTTATTTAGTAAAATTAATAAAATAAATACCAAAGTTTTTTGTCCTCCCCCAAAGGATTGAGAAACTGTTCCAAATTTTTGTTAGACTACCCAAGATCATTGTTTAAAATGACTGATAAACATTAGCCTTAAACATTTAAACATTCTCTAAAACCTGTTTTTGCAATAACAAAATAAAGTACCCCTTTTGTAGGAGAGAATTCATAAAGCATAACCATAATTTAAAAAGTCAAAACCAGATTTTAAAACCAGAATTCACCAATGCAAATAATCCAATCTCTAAAACCAATTTAAAATTTAGTCTAGAACAAAACGAAAATTATTTGACTAAGGTTTTTTGACCCATACCATGTGGCTCCCCAGCTCCTCCATATCCTGACACTGCTGGTATACAAAGACTTATTGGCCAAAGGACCTACAGTGTAGCTCTCTGGAGCCCATTTCAGGGATCTGGACAATTCCTATGCACATGAGGACCTCCCTGGGAATCATCTCCATGATTTACTTCAGGTCTGGTGCAAAGGAACAACCAGTAACTTGAGTCATTTTCAGTTTTCTTTTTTATTAAGCCAAAAATTTTATTCCCAAACACCTCTAACTGTGCCTTTTGCCTGATTTTTCTTGTATTTTTTGGCAGTGTGCCCTTCTACATCTGCCACCACAAGAGCCCTTGCTAAGTTGCTAATGTAGACTTTGCACCCTGGCAGTGAGCCATGAATGAACACAAACCTGCCATGGTTGTCATTACCAGAATTTTCTCAGACAATAGTTCAAAATCCCACTGTACAGGTTCAGGGATGGGAGGTTATGAATTTGGCTTTTCTGCATTTAAAGGGAGTTCACAGCTTCTCCCGTGTACTGTATCACTTGATTCATTATCTCTACAGATTAGTTCACACTACAGCCAAAGTTTTTCCCTTGAGTTCCAATCAGCCCACATATTTTTTCTTCTAAAAGACACACAGCAATCACGATGTCATTGAACATCAGCTACTTTTACAGCTCCTTTCTACTATGCTGTTACTATGGTGAAACGCTCTAGATCTAACTTGAAAATGGCCTCCCCCTACTCAACTCCTAGTTGTACATTTTTCTTGTGCTGTTGTTACCCAATACCAGAAGAACCACATGTGCATGTGTGTTTGTGTGTTTGTGTGTGTGTGTGTCTTGTTGGGGAGGAGGGGTTGCTTTAGTGTTACTGTGTAGATGTTTTCTTTGAAGTGAAACATTTCTTCTTGGAGGAAAGTTCATTAAGAGGAAGTCCTAAAAAAATAAAGATAAAAAATATTATTTTTAAAAAGGAGGTAGGAAAGGAAGGCTTTTTAAGAATCAGGAAGTAAGCAAGACCCAGCTATACCACTGCTAGGTATATACCCAAAGTTTGCTCAAGTACACAAAAGGGATACTTGCTCAACCATGTTTATAGCAGCTTTATTTGTAATAGCCAGAACCTGGAAACAACCCAGATGTCCATCAACGGAAGAATGGGTACAGAAATTGTGGTATTTCTACACAATGGAATATTACTCAGCAATCAAAAAGAAGGAAATCATGAAATTTGCAGGCAAATGGTGGGATCTAGAAAAGATCATTCTGAGTGAAATATCCCAGAAGGAGAAACACAAACACGGTATATACTCACTTATATAGACCTATAAGATATGATAAACATAAGGAAATCTATACACCTAAAAAAAATAATCAAAAGAGCAGACATGGGGTAAGATGATCAATCCTCGTTTAGAAAGACAGATGGGATGTGCATTGAAAGTATGACAGGAGTCTACTGAGTGCATCTGAAAGACTCTAACTAGCAGTGTTTTCAAAGCAAAGACTCATGACCAAACCTTTGGCAGAGTACAGGAAATCATAAGAAAGATTGGGAGTTAGTCTGATACAGAAAGGATAGGAGCTCCACAAGGACCAAATATATCTGGGCACAGGGTCTTTTCTGAGACTGACATTCAACCAAGGACCATGTATGGATATAACCTAGAACCTCTGCTCAGCTGTAGCCTGTGGTAGCTCAGTAACCAATTGGTTTCCCAAAGTGAGGGGAACAAGGACTATTTCTAACAGGAACTCAATGACTGGCTCTTTGGTCTCCCCACCCCCGAAGGGAGGAGCAGTCCTGTTAGGCCACAGAGGAGGGCTATGTAGCCAGTCCTGAAGATACCTGATAAAATAGGATCAGATGAATGGGGAGGAGGTCTCCCATCAGTGGACTTGGAAAGGGGCACGGTGGAGATGAGGGAAGGAGGGAGGGGCTGGGAGGGAATGAGGGATCGGGACACGGCTGGGATACAGAGTTAATAAAATGTAACTGATAAGAAAAAATAAAATTTAAAAAAAATGTAAAAAAAAAAGAATCAGGAAGTAAACAACTCATAAGCCTCAGGAAGTCTCTGAAAATGAGTACATGAACAAGGTTCCTCCCTCTACAAAGTTATACAAGCAGTCGGGACTACTGAGTGAAGTCTCTGCAATCAGTGAATCTGGCTGCAAGTCCTGCAAAGAGCTCTAGAGTTTTAGCTTTTGTGAGTCATCACTCACACTGGAGTGACCTTTGGTGATGCAGCAATCTTTGAGCTGTCCCTGCTCCTGTAAGAAACCTATCACCCATTCCTTCTAAGTAACCCCAGTGAACTCATGGATTCTCCAAGTTGGACTCTGGTCTGTGGTTGGTTTCTAAGATTTATAATGCTTCTCCCCAGGAAATCATACAACAAAGAAAGAGTGGAGAGGAAGACAAGATGCCAGGAGGCTCTATAGTATTAAGAGTGTGCATTTGCAACTTTACCTTTTATCATGAAGCAAAGAGTATACAGGAAGTGGGGCTAGCCAAAAGAAAATAATTAAAATGCTCAAAGTTTACTGCCCAAAGCCATTTTCTCTAGTGAGGCATCTCCTTCTGAATAACATCAACTGGAGACCAAGTTCAAACACATGGACCAACAGAAAACAGATCACATTCAAACCACAACACAGCCCTGGTGGCACACATGTCCCAGCCGTGACCAACCCAAGCCAGAGTTAAGTCATTGTGAGATGAATTGGGTTTCTCAAAACCCAGAGAACTTTGTAAAGTGACCACAGAATAATTAATTAAAGATTAATTTAACTATCAGGTCTTTAAGAAGTCAATGAATAGGAAGTCATTAGACAAGACTAGGGTCTTTCTTCATTAAAATAGACAAAACTTTGGCATTTTCTCTTTGGTCATACCTATAATTCCAGGATTTAAGAGGCTGAGAAAGGAAGATCATAAATTTGAGTAATGACAGAATGAGACCCTGTCAAACGAAAGGAAAAAAAAAAAAAGGAGAGTGGGCAAGCCATAAACATTTGCAAGGAAAAATACATAAAGCCACAAGGAGAAGACAGCACCTGACCAGCTAAAAGAGAGATGTCAGAAAAACATGCTGATGCTCTCGGTTCAGGTTTCAAGCCTTCACAACTGGGAGAAGATAAAAGTCTCTTATCAAGTGCATAGAGTTTGGAAGCTTTTAGTTATGTTGGTCCCAGTTGACTAAAGCAGACATAAGAGCCCATCTGAGGCTGGGAATATGTGGCTCAGTGGGCAGAGTGCTTGCCTATCATTCACAAAGCCATGGGTTCAGTCCCTGGCACTGCATTAAGCAAGTACAATAGCACATGTAGCATGTGAGAGGTGGAAGCAGAAGAATCACTTCAAGGACATCCTCTGCCACATGGCAAGTTCAAGGACAGCCCAGGCAACCTGAGAGCCTGTCTGAGAAACAAACTGAGACACACACACACAGAGAGAGAGAGAGAGAGAGAGAGAGAGAGAGAGAGAGAGAGAGAGAACCCATCTATTTAAATGTTTATCCTCCAATTAATTTAGGAAAATTTCATTAATAAAAGAATTCAGCATGGCTTCCTAGGCTCGATCAAATGGAAATAAATACAAGAGAATTTGAGTCTTACAGAATTCAAAATTGAAAATTGGCAGTTTTTTTCTTCTCAAATGGAATCTTATCCTTCCATAATCACTATTAATTATACAAGCAGCAGGTTTGCCTGGATCAGACAGACCTTAGGATGTCATTAGATTCAGCATGTCGAGCAGAGCTGCTGTAAGGAATAATACCAAAATTCCAGGGGCTCTATGTAAATGTCTTACACTTGCAAAGATTTCTGAGAGATGAGGCCCTGTATACAGTGGCTACCTTATTTTAACAGATTCTTTTCTGCCAGTTGGAGACTTGAAACAAATCACAAAGCTCCAAAGTGCTTCCACCCAAGAACAAGCAACAGCACTCCTACTCCCAGCCCATTGGCCAGAATGAGACACATTGTTTTATCAACAGAAGATGCTGGGAAATAAGAGCCTCTTATGAATCCAGGAAGAGAGAAAGAGTGACTATTTTGGTGGGAATTCACTCAAGTGAAAGGCCAATGTAATTCTTGTGAACCAATGGGGTGGAAGCAGAGAAGCAGGAGTTAACAGGCCCCAGAAAAGAAGAAGCTGAATCCATTTGTGGCTGCTCAGGTTTAGCTGATCTTGCAAATATCCATGGGGGCCTTATTCTACCATAATCCTATACTTGGAAGGTGGAGAATGAGAAAGATTAAAGGGTCATTGGAGCCAAGTGAATGGGATGGCTCTTTGTTATTGAACTGACAAGAACAAAGCCTTTGACAAGAATAAATCTCCATCTATCATTTGGGAATTATATAAAATGTTAACTCTTTTATGAGTTGATTGACATCATACTTGGCTGTTATCCCTCTAATGTCCTGAATTAACCAAGTGAGAATTTGGCAGCCATTCATAATTTTATCCATTTTTAATTATGGTATAAATTTCCTATAGCTAATGATTTTGCCTACAGTTTTTTTTTTCAGCTATATAAGGGAACTGGCTTTTGAGAATACCCGCTTTATGGTGTTCAACATGTTTCCTCATTTCTTTCCCACAATATAAGAATGTGTTTGTCGGAGGTCACAGGTAAGCCATCATCCATGCAGAGTACAGACTTTTCATTGCACCTGGTCCTCTGGTGACCCCACCCATGAGCTCATCCATTTTCTGTGGAAGGGGTAGCTGGTGCCTCTGTTGTCTTGATACTATTTCCTTTGAATACTATTAAGACAAGCATGCAGCCAAGGCTTTATAGGACTGGTTGTTTTTGTGGAATATATGCTGGTGTTCCCTCTGTGGCTGTGGGATCCTTTTCTAATGGACCTTGCACATTTGAGCATGTAGTCTTCTCCTGAGATGTATCTACTTCCCATCTCTCAGGCCCAGGTGGATGCTTCTAATGCTCAAAGTAAACTAAGCCAACAGCAAAAATGATACCCAGCATGCATCCTTAAAGTTATGCCCCTAGGGTCTTCTTAAATCCTGAGCTGCTGTATTCTCTTTCACTTATTGATATGTGAAATGTTTGCTGCACACCTACTCAGCATCACACTTTAGGCCCATGAAGCACATGCTGGCCACCTCTTCAGGAGAAGGCCACATCAGTCAGAAGAACATAGACCCCTCTCTGCTGGATCAAAGGCCATGCTAGCTGACAGAAGTCCAGCCCCCAACTCTGACAAAGACTCCCTGCTAGACCAGAAGTCATGCCTGCCACCAGAAATATAGACCATAAAGACCAGAAAGCCAAAGAGAAAACAGAAACCAAGGCACAAAACACCCATCCAAAATAAAAATTCCTCAGAAATGAGCACCTATATTCATCCCAAACCCAGTTGTCTAGATGCCAATGTAAGAACAAAATTAACATCAGCCAAAACAATCCAGTACCACCAGAGGCCAACTAAACTACTACAGAAATGCCTGAATATTCCAGTGCAGCTGAAGCACAAGAAAACGATCTTAAAACCAACTTACAAAGATGACACCTGTTCTTTTTATTTATTTTACATCCTGGTCATAGTCCCCTTCCTCCTTCTCTCCCAGTCCCACCCTCCCTCCCTGTTTCCCCTATCCTCCCTCTGCTACTCCTCCCCTAGCTCCACCCACCCAGTCACTTTAGCATATCAAGTTGCATAAGCACATCCTCTTCCTTGTGGCCTGGCAAGGTAGCTCTGCCAGGAGAAAGTGATCATAAAGCAGGCAACAGAGTCCATGTCACAATTGGCCCCCACTCCCCTTTCTAGGGAACCCATATGAGGATCAAGCTGCCCACTGGCTACATCTGTGTATGGGGGCCTAGCTCCAGTTGATGCATGGGCTTTGGTTGGTGCTTCAGTATCCACAGGCCCCCCTGAGCCCTGGTTAGCCAGTTCTGTTGATCTTCTTGTTGAGCTCCTTTCTCCTCTAAGTCCTCCTATTCTTTCCCTCTCTTTTCCACAAGACTCCCAGTACTCCATCCAATGTTTGGATGTGACTCTCTGCAACTGCTTTTATAAGATGTTGGGTGGAGCCACTCAGAGGACAGCTATGCTAGGCTCCTATCTGCAAGCATAGAAGAGTATTGTTAATAGTGGCAGGGGTTGGCTGTCTTCCATTGGATGGGTCTCATGTTGGGTCAGATAGAAGATCTTAAAAAGGAAATAAAGAAATCTCTTAAAGAAATCAAGGAAAACATAAACAAACAATAGGAGGAAGTGAATAAATCCATTAAAGAAAGATAAGAAAAAGCAAACAAGTAAAAGAAAGAAATTAAACAGTTCAAGACATGAAAATGGAAATAGAAGCAATAGAGAAAACACAAGCTAAGAGAATCCTGGAGATGGAAACTCTAGGTAAACAAATGTAAACTACAGATATAAGCATCACCAACAGAACACAAGAGATGGAAAAGAGAATCTCAAGTGTAGAAGATATGATATGAGAAACTGATATATCAGTCAAAGAAAATGTTAAATCCAAACCACAAAACATCCAGGAACTCTGGGACACCATGAAAAGACCAAACCTAATAATAATAGAAATAGAAGGAGAAAAATTCCAGGCTGATAAAATATTTTTAATAAAATCATACTAGAAATTTTCCTAACCTTAAGAAGCACATGCCTATAAAGGTACAAGATGCTCACAGAACCAAGCAAGTGAAAGACTTATATGATAAAAATTTCAAGTCTTTGAAGAAAGAAATTGAAGAAGATATCAGAAGACAGAAAGATCTCTTATACTCATGGATAGGTAGGATTAACATTGTAAAAAGCCTTATTTAATGGGAACAGCAAAAGTCATAAAGTCAGCACAGCTGCTTGACAAAGATTTGGCAAAGCTAAGCCAAGTGATGCAATCACTGCTGTGCAGTCTCCCACTCTTTAGGCCTTGATCTCTACATGTCACTTGCTTGTTACTATTTTTAAACTTGGGGATATTAGATTGATGGAAATTTTCTTATGAATCATTTATGCCTTCTCCCAGGACTACTGCTTCTAAGCTTCTCCAGGAATGTCCCAACCATACTACCCCTCCAGCTTTTAGGGACATATCCTTACCTGGGCCTACTTGAAGGTCTTCCTTATGTGCTGGAGGTTGTGACTCAAGTAAATATGCCAGAGACCTCCTTATGGGGATCTACTCAAAGATGGTCTTGGCACGGCTGTCCCTGCACTTACTCAGAAACAGGATAATCAGAACAAAGTAAACTTAAAAAGGTAGACAATATTTGTTTGGCTAGAGAAGGTGGCAGCAGATAAAATTAAAAGTGTCTTCATAATACTGATGAACAAAGAATGGTGTGGCTAAATGATAAAAGAATAAAGTATTAAGAACTCCCTCTCTTAGAAAAAGTGAACCCATATAGGGCCATTATGGTGTCACACGACCAAGGAACAAAAAAATTCCAAGGTTAGATATATAAAAAAAATTCTACAAATATATAAAATATAAATATTGTATTATGGCAGAAATTGCATAATAACTGCAGCAACTTTGGCCTGAAGATTTTCCCAGGAAGAAGTTAAAACACATATGATCTATGTTTTGGAACAACATACATCTATCCTTGCCTACTAAGTTCTGCATAAATAAAGAAGCACCTAGACTGCTGGTCAGTCAGGATGTAAAACTCCTCCTGTGCCTGACTCATTCTTCCCTCACCACTTTCGTATCCACCCTTCTTTTGGCCCTGACCTCACCTGGGGCTGGACCCTGGCAAAAAAAAAAGCCATCATATCAAACACAATTTACAGATTCAATGCAGTCTTCATCAAAATTCCAACACAATTTTTTACAGACCTTGAAAAAACACTTCTCTTCATGTGGAAAAACAAAAAAAAACCAGGATAGCTAAAACAATCCTGAACAATAATTCTGGAGGTAATACCATCCCTGATTTTAAGCTCTACTATAAAGCAATAAAAAAACTGAGTGATATTGGCATAAAAACATGTTCACCAATGAAGACCAAGACATAAATTCACACACCTATAGACACCTGATTTATGATGAAGAAGCCAGAAATATACAATGGAAAGCATTTCAATAAATGGTGCTGGTCTAACTGGATGATACCATGCTAAATGATGGAATGCAAATAGTTCTATGTCTATCACCCCTGCATAATACTCAAGTCCAAGTGGATCAAAGACCCCAGCATAAACCAGATGCAATGAACCTGATAGAAGAAAAAGTAGGGAACAGCCTTGAATACATAGCAGACAACTTCCTGAACAGAAACCCTAAGATCAACAATTAATAAATGGGACCTCATGAAACTAAAAGGCCTCTGGAAGAGAAAGGACACTGTCAATAGGACAAAACAGCAGCCTAGAGCATGGGGGGAAAATTTCATCAACTCCATGTCTGACAGTGGTCTATTATCCACAATATTTAATGAACTCAAGAAACTACATATTAAAAAAAAATAATCCCTTTTAAAAATAAAGTACAGATCTAAACAGAGAAATTCTCAACAGAGGAACCTTAAATGGTCAAGAAGCACTTAAAGAAATGCTCAGCATCCTTAGCCATCAGGGAAATGCAAATCAAATGACTCTGAGTTCCATCTTATACCTGTCAGAATGGCTAAGCTCAAAGACACAAATGACAGCTCATGATGGAGAGGATGCAGAGCAAGGGGAACATTCCTCCATTGCTGGTGGGAGAGAGCAAACTTGTATTGCCACTTTGGAAATCAACATGCTGGTTTTTTCAGAAAATTGGGAATCTATCTACCTCAAGACCCAGCTATTCTGCTCCACCATACAAGGACACTTGCTCAACTATGTTCACAGCAGCTTTATTCATAATAGCCAGAAACTGGAAACAACATAGATGTCCTTCAACTGAAGAATGGATAAAGAAAATGTGATACATTTACACAATGGAATATTACTCAGCTGTTTAAAAAAAATCATAAAATTTGCAGGCAAATAGATGGAACTAAAAACAAAAAATTATTCTGAGTGAGGTAACTCAGACCCAGAAAGGCAAACATGATATGTACTCACTTACAAGTGGATATTAGCTGTAAAGTAAAGAATAGCCCTCCTGCAACCCACAGATCCAGAGAGGTTAAGTAACAAGGGCTCAGGGGGGGGACTCATAAATGTCTTTGGGAAGGGGAAATGGATTACATTTCTCAGGGAGGGATGGGAACAGGAAAGATCAGGTAGGCAGGGTAGGGGGAGAGTACCGGGAGAGATGACTAGAACTGTGGGGTATATAGGTGGCAAAGTCGAAACCTAGCACAATGGAAACGCCCAGGAATCTACAAGCGACCCTAGCAAAGATTTCTACTAATGGAGGTACAGAACCTGAGCTGGCCATCTTCTGTAACCAATGGAGGTTGGGAAGCCAACCTAGCCATAAGACCTTCAACTTACCATTTGTTCTGCCTGTAAGATGTTCTGGGGTAAAGGTGTTGCTGAACTTGTGGGAGTGGCCAACCAACAACTGGTCCAACTTGAGACCCATGCCACAAGAGGGATCCCATGTCTGACACTGCCTGCTGGACCAAGACTCAGAGGCTGGATAGCCTAGAGACCTAGGATAAAACCAATCATGACTGACCAAAAAAAAAAAAAAAAAAAAAAAGTCAATAAAAAGATTCTGATATTCTGCTTTACTCGTAGACCACAGCCTATAATAGTCATCCAGAAACTGATGAAATAGTTGCAGAGAACAGTAGCCAAACATTAGGTGGAGCTTGGGGGATCCTGTGAAAGGGGTCGAGGGAAGGAGGTTGTAGAAACTAGAGGGGTCAAGGACACCATACCACAACAGCCACAGAACCAAATGACTAGGGCTCACAGGGGTTCACAGAGACTGAGCCAACAATCAGGGAGCCTCCATGGGTCTGAGCTGGTCTCTGCATAAATGTTATAGTTTTGTAGCTTGGTGTTCTTGTGGGATTCCTAACAGTGGGAGGGGGGGCTGTCTCTGACTCTTATGCCTGCTTTTAAGAGCTTTTCCTCCTACAAGGTCACCTTGTTCAACATTAATATAAGGGGAGGTGCCTGGTCTTTTTGCAGCTTGCTATGCTTTGTTGGATTGATATCCCTGGAAAGCCTGTCCTTTTCTGAATAAAAATAGGAGGAGTAAATCTGGGAGAGAGAATAGGTGGGAGAGAAACTAGGAGGAGAGAAGGGAGGGGAAACTGCAGTCAGAATTTGAAAGAAAAATGAATTTGTCTTGGTTTCTTTTCCTATTGCTGTGATAAAAATACACTGAAAAAAATTAGAGAATGGGTTTATTGCGTCTCACAAGTCCAGGTGACAGTCATCATGGTAGAGCAATGACAGTGGCAGGAGCTGCAGGAAGTTGGTCACATTGCATCCACAGTCAAGAAACAGCATGAGGAGTGCAATTGCACAGCTTTGTTTGTCTACTTTATACAATCCAGGGGGCCCTGTCTTGGGAATAGTCCCACCAAGAGCTAAGATGAACCTTCCTACATCAATTAACAGACAGTTTGCCGCAGGCACAACAAAGGGTCAGTCTCCCAGGTGATTCCAGATTCTGTCAAGCTTACAATTAACATTTACCATCATATATTGCTATTCCGCAGCTAAAGAGGCCCAGAAGAAACTGGCCCTGGTTCTAATGTCTTTTGTCCCATTTTTCAGTGCTTTCCTAACTGGAACTCATATCTAAAGTGAACCTACTAATTTTCTCACCCAGACTGCCTCCACATCCAACCTCCAGCTTAACCTCCCTCAGCCCTTAACCACTCCCCCAAGGGACCCTCCATCCCTCAGGTGCTTGACCAGGACCAGCAAGTCATTCTTCAGTAACAGGCTCCTGAGGGGGAGGACAAGAGGACCAGAAATAAAAAAGACATGGAAGTTGGGATCAAGAGGTGTGCATGAGCTGATGACTCATGCCAGCAAGTTTATTAAAAAGTACAGAATCTTATATACTATTTTCAAGGGATAAGTGGGACAGAATCAAAAGAAAACTATCACAAAATGGGATGAAGTCAACAAAAGCTTCAAACACTGGTGCACAAAGGGAGCACAGGGCATTTCACTTGTGTCAGCCCAAGCACACATGGATGGCTATAGCCCCTTGAGTGGGAACAGTTGAGTTCCCAGGGTCTTAAATCAAAGCTCCCACAAGCCCCCTGCTAAGCCTGTTACTGGTTTTAGACAAGGACTCTGTTCCTTCTCATAGGTCAGGAACCCAAAGCCTTGGGTCATCCTGGCTCCCAGCAGGTGATTCCCACACATCTAAGAATCATTCTTAATTCTGTCTTTTCTTTCTCTCCTGCTCTCATACCCAAATCTTTCAGTATGCCTATTGTTCTTCCCAGAGGACTGTCAAATCCATTCCTTTCTCCGTGCCTCAGGGTTGCCTTTCTCAAGTTCGCCATCACTGTCCAGACGCACTATGCATAAGCTTCCTGTTTGGTCTTGGGTTTCTATGTTTGCCCTTCTAACTCACTGTCTATCTGAATTCAG
Source organism: Meriones unguiculatus (assembly GCF_030254825.1). Lineage (NCBI taxonomy): Eukaryota > Metazoa > Chordata > Mammalia > Rodentia > Muridae > Meriones > Meriones unguiculatus. The sequence continues at coordinate 50,549,099 of NC_083359.1, forward strand.
AATGACTCTCTTACAATCACAGTCACATGCCACATAATTGTGCTTCAGTTAACAATGTACTGCATATACTATGATGGTCCCATGAGGTGACAATGCAGCTGAAAAATTCTAATCACACAGTTTTGTAGCTTGTGATGTTCAGAGATGGGGTTTGGAAAGGGATTGGGTCATGATGGCTCTGACCTCATCAATTACTTAATCTCCTTATGGCTACATAATGGACTACTGAGAGGTGGTGGAAACTGTGGAAGATAGGATTGAAGGAAGCCAATCACTAAGGGAGTATCCAGAGAATAAAATCTCTGAAACCATGAGCCAAATCTTCTCTCCTTTGAATTTCTTGGGTGGGATTGTGAATCTGAACTTTCAACTTGATCAGACTAGAATCATCTGGGAGATGGACCTCTTGGCATGCCTGTTGGGGAGCATCTCAATTAAGTTAATGGTGGTAGAATGGCCCTCCACAAGAAATGGCCCATTTCCTGGGCTAGGATCCTGGACCTTACAACAATGAGTAAGTGAGCTCTGAGCATGGACAAAGCATCACTCTCTGCTTCAAGCTCCAGGGTGCCATGACTTCCCCACTAGGATAGACCCAGACTGGGAGCTGATAGAATCCCTTCCTCCCTTAAGTTGCATTTCTTGCGGGTATTTTATTACAGCAAGAAGACAAGTAACTAAAACATCAGGTATTTTCATCAGTGACAAAAAGTGACTAACACATGCAGTACTATGATATGTGCCATATTCAATTAGATACCCTAGAACTATGTTCCCAAAAGTTCCCTTTCTTATGCAGAACATGTAAAAGACCATGTAAAAAAAGAAAACACAGTGCTTCAGACTTATGAGAACAATAAAACCTTCCTCCAGTCAGGCTCAGAGTAATGAAGAAGCCGTTTTTCCCTGGTCCAGGTATGTATTTTAACAGTGTTTGCAGAAAATGTCCACCACAACTTCCTCCTCCAGTATGAGTGCTCCCTTACAGAGACCCCTACTGAGATTATCTCACCTTCTCCTACATTCAGCTGTATTTAATACATGGCAGAATTTACCAGCTGTTGATCAACTCCATCTGAGCTGACACAACCTAGAAAAACCTGAAAAACTCTCTAGGGAGTGTCTATATTGAGTTGGCCTTTGGGCATGCCTTTGGAGGATAGTCTTTGTTAGTTGACATTGAAAGACCCAGTCCATTGGATGCAACACCATTTCCTAGGCAGAGAGCTTCCTATAAGAGTAGGGAAATCAAGCTGAGCATAAGCAAATGAGCTTGCCTGAAATCATTTGTCTCTGCTCTTGACTGTGGGTGAGACTAGCTACTAGAGTCTCTTCTACAGTGATGAACTGTAATTGTAAATGGAATAAGCTGCTTTCTCCCCTAAGTTGATTTCTGTAAGGGTATTTTATCACAGCAACAGATAGAAAACCCTGACAGATACAATAGATCCCAGCCCATCCTCACAGATCCTAGGAGGATTTTTTTTTCCTTTACAGCATCTTCCCTTCCCTGTCTCCTGCCCTGATGACTTTAAGCCCAGTGTCAGACACTGAAGCAACAAGCAGAATGTAGCCAACCACCTGGTTCTGAGTCATGAGCCCCCAACAAATTCTTGCTCCATATGATGCCTAGCATATCTGCTTCTCAGATGGAACCACATCTCAGAATCTGTTTCTGAAGAATTCATCCAACAGCAAGTGTTGGAGGTTTGTCTGATGAGTGTTACTGGCCCTCAAGATCTGTTTACACTTATTCTTCTTTTGTAAAACTGCCTAAGACATACCTGATTGGTTGATTAAACAGCCTATACCTGGGCAGGGCAGAATGGGGTAGGCGTGGCTAAGGTTCCCAGATTTGGAGAGGGCAGGAGATTCTCAGGAGACAGACAAAGAGGAAAAAGGAAGACGTCATGATGGGTTAGTGTGGAGAAAAAACTATGTGAGCCAAGAGAAAGAACTCCAATATTGGTGCGAAAAGGCCCAGATGAAAAATACAAGCAAGTACCATGGGATTATGGATAGAAGGTAGACGAGATGAGGAGGATTAAGGTGGATGATGGCATTGGATGGGGGCTGGGAGATGGTTGGTGAGGTTACTGAGCCAGCATAGGTGAAATACCTACCCAGCCCAAGGTAAATAAAGCAATTATAAAATCTAACAGGTGTTTGTGTCTATTGCAATTAGCTGTATTAAATAATACAGTTGTGATATAAACTTAGGGCTAATAATTAACATTATATAACCCAACACTCATTTTTTATTTACAACAACAGGCAAGTTACTGAATGTTTTGTGATGTATTGTGATGGTTAACACTGATTGTCAGTGTGGCCAAAATATAAAATCATCAAAGAGACTAGATTTGGGTGTGTCAATCAGGAATGATCTAGAACGTGTTCATTGTGATCGGAAGGAACAGCCCAGCTGTGAGCATCACCATTCCCTGGGCTGGGGCCTCAGACTGCAAAGAAAAAAGAAAACAGAAAAGTACTGAGCACTGGCATTCACAGCTCTCTGTTCTCTGCTTCCTGACTGTACACACAACGTGACCAGCCACCTTTTGCCACTACAGTTTGCCTGGCATGATAGACTGTATCCCCAGGAACTGTGAACTACAATAAACCCACCCTTAAGTGCTTCTGTCAGGTATCTTATTGCAGCAGCAACAACAACAAAGTAACTGATACAGCCAACAATGAAGCACAGCAACAATGGCTCTCAACCCAACCCAGGCACATGAGATAGAAGGTTGTGCTCATCCTTCCAGAGCACACAGCCCCTGTAGAAGGAAACAGAAGAATTCATCCAGATGTGTACAACTGGTGCACCGTGCTAGCACAAGGGACGTCACAGCAGGCAGTCTGAGGGCAGAAAGTGACTAATTCTCAGCACAGGTGTTCTTGCTGGATATTGATGCTTGGTCTGAAATCAAAATAGAGTCTCGCTGGCTCTTCCTACACCAGCAGGTGTTCCTCACTCCTAGAGCCTACAATGTATGCATCTTCAAAGGCTATAAAAATAGGCATCGCTGGTGTTTCTCTATAGAAACACTTAGGAACAAACAGCATTTAGAAAGCTGCATAGATTTTTTATAAATGTGTTCTGCTTCCACATGAGGCTTGCTAGGTCTGACATGTGAGCATAGACGTGTATATTCATAAATTTCTGGTGCTGATGTACTTCAGATTTCTGGCTTCTGAGAAGAGCAGGGGGACAGGTCAACTGTGAAGAAGCATTACCTTTCATTTGAAAAGTTGTTCTCTAAACAAACTTGTAAATTTCTAAATTGCTTCATGTTGCTAAAATCTAGGAATTATGGATTACGATTAAAAAGACCAAATTTTACGTAGAATACTGAAAAACCCTTACATAACTTTAATTTTCTAATTTAAAAAATTACTACGCCAATGAAATAATTTTATACGAAATATCTTCTGTCTACCTAGATTTCTAATAACTCCTTTTATAGCTAGACTTTGTTCCCAGTAAAAGAAAATAAATTTTATACATAATGAGTTATTTTAAAGCTGTTTTTAGTCTAGAACGTCTGACAGAATGTACTTTTCTAATGCTTTATAGCTTGGGATCAATAAGCCATTTTTCTTTTAAAAAACCCACAGATCTTGTTATTTGTAAAGAATATTTTGGTGGAACCATTAATTAAATGATGTGAATACTGTTTTTCATGAAATTATGATTCACATCTGAGGCTTATAAAAAGATACTAAAACATAAGGCAAAAAAAAAAAAATCCATTACCCTCCAGATTCAGAAGAAAGCTTCAGGTACAAGTGATTTCCTAAAGAAATGAACAAATTTAAAAAAAAAGAATGTTTGCAAATAACAAGTGTTTATATTTATGTTCATACCTATATCTGTTCCCATTGTAAACACAGACAGAACTCTCTGGTAAACAGCAAATAAGTGTTTATCTAATATATGTATCTATTCATACCTCGATATCATTAGGTGCAGATATAATTGAAACAGAAGTTGACAAAACCAAGAGGCCTTCATGAAATGTATGCATACAACTGTAAGCCAGCCTCACCCTCCACAGACTTTCCCCAGTGCACCACAGGCCATATCCACTCTCCAGGCCCAGCCCAGCTCCACATCCTGGGCTCCAGCTCAGCCTAGAGAGTCTATCCTCTTAACTCTACTCCATCTGAAGCCACTCCAGTCCTCAAATGCTCTGGCTCCCACATGCAGTGTCCCACCTGCACCTTCCCCAACCTCCAGGCTTGGCCCAGGATGCACATCCTCTGTGCCAGCTAAGCCTGCTGTGCTCATCAGATACACATCAAATAAAAGAAGTCTACACACCCAGATCTCATCCCCAAAACCCACCATTATGAAATGTTAAAAATAGCATGCCTCACCCCCGCCCCAAACCAACAAGTTCAGGGGAGAAAATGAAAACCCATGTGTTCTATCTGACCATAGTGCAATAAAACAAAATCAACAGCAAGCGAATCACCAGTAAGCACACAAACCCATAGATATTACACAGCTCATTACTGAATGGTTGAGAAACAAGAAAGAGATCCAAAAAGTTCCTGGAACTAAACAAAAATGAAAATAGCTTGAACAAAACCTCTGGAACACAGGGAAAGCAGTCCCACAAGAGAAATGTATAGTTAGTAGCTCCTCCACTAAAAACCTTTTTTTAAAAGGCATAAATAAATGACTTATTGATGCAACTCAAGAACTTAGAAAACCATGAACAAACCAAACCCAAATCCAGTAGATGGCAAGAAACAGTAACGACCAGAGCAAAAACAAACAAAATAGAGACAGAATCAATGAATCTAAGACATGGTTTTTTCAAAAGGATAAACAAGCTGATTCAATTGACCAAAGAAAGAAAGAAGGAAAGAAACAAAAAGAAAAAAATAGAAAAGGAAGGAATAAAGGAAGGAAAAAAGAGAAAGAAGACCCAAAATAACAGCCTGAAATGAACAAAGAAAATATTATGACACCAAAACTTCAGAACATAATAGCTTTAATATTTACATTCCATTAAGTAGGAAAATCTTTTTTTAAATGAATGAATTTCTAGATTCATCTAAACTACCAAAGTTGAACCAAGATGATCAACAGCCTGAACAGACTCGTAGCCAATAATGAGATTGAAACACAAAAACAGTCTCAAACTAAAAAATAATATTTTTTAATTTAAAAAGCCGAGCACTAGATGAATTTACTATAGAATTTTACTAGATCAACATCCTTTGTGAGCACAGATATAAAAATTCTCAGTAAAATGCTTGTAGACACATACATGCACATTCCCAATATCAATCCATCATAATCAAGTCTGCTGTGTCCCAAAGACTCAGCGACAGCTCAAAATGTGTTAAATCATTAAATAGAATAATTCATATAGAGGGCTTAAAGACAAAAATCGCATGCTCATTTCAGTAGATGCAGAAAAAGCCTTTGACAAAAGCTAGCATCCCTTCATAATAAAGGTCCTGGAAAGAGGAGAACTGAAGAGAATATTTCTCGACATTTAAAGGCTGTATATGGCAAAACCACAGTCAGAATTATTCTAAATGGAAGAAAACTCTGAAAGCAATACCACTAAAATAAGGATTGAGACAGGACTGTCCTCTATCTTCATGCCTCTTCAATATAGTGCACAAAGTACTGCCTGGAGAAATAAAGCAAAAGAAGGAAACGAAAGGGCTACAAATAAGAAAGGAAGGAGTCAAATTATTTTCACTTGCAGAAATGCAGATATGTGATGTTATATCCTAAATAGTCCACCCAAATTTAAGCAAAGTACCAAAACATAAGATCAACTTAGAAAAATCAGTAAACTTCTTTATACCAACAATGAACATACAGAAAAAGAATCATGGAGACACTCACATTTACAATAGCACCAATGAAAATAAAATATCTTTGAATAGCCTAACCAACAAGGTAAAAGACCTCTACAATGAAAATCTTTAAATCTCTGAAAAAGATTGAAGAAGACACTAAAAAATGGAAAGATCTCTCATATCATGGATTGGTCAAATTAATATTGTGAAAAATGACCATCCTGCCAAAAGCAATTCACAGATTCAATACAATCCCAATCAAAATCCCAACATTTTTCACAGAAATAGAAAAGAATCCTAAAATTTTTAAAGAACCAGAAAAGTCTTTAGATAGTACATGCAACCCTAAAGAAAAAGAACCATTCTTGAGGAATTAACATTTCATATTTTAAGTTATATTACAGAGTTATAATGAAAATAGTGTGGTACTGGCACAAAACAGACATATATACCAAGACTCAAACATGAGTACATGTAATGACAAAAACACACACTAGAGAAGAGAGCATCTTTAATAAATGGTGATGGGGAAACTGATGTCCACATGTAGAAGAATGAAGCTAGATCTGCATCTACCACTCTGCACAAAAAATAACTCTAAGCATATCAAAGGCCTCAATTTCAAACCTAATGCTATAACTGATAGAACAAAACATAGGCAATGTCTACAGGATATAGGTATAAGAAAGAACTTCTGAATAGGACTTCATTTGCCCAGGAATTAAGGCTGACAATTAACAAACAGGACCTCATAAAACTCAGAATATTCTGTACAGCTAAGGAAACAACAGACTGAGTAAATAAACACATAGAATCTTTGCCAGCTACATATCTAACAGGATTAATATGCAAAATATATAAAGAACTCAAAAGCAAAGAGTCAAGAAAACTACACAATTTTAAAAAATGGACTACGGTTCTAAACAGAGTTCTCAAAAGAAGAAATAAGAAATAAGATCCACCATTCTGTTTCTATGCCAGTACCATGCAGTTTTTAAAACTGTTGCTCTATAGTACAACTTAAGATCAGGGATGGAGATACCTCCAGAAGATCTTTTATTGTAGAGGATTGTTTTAGCAATTCTGGGTTTCTTGTTATTCCATATGAAGTTGAGAATTTTCCTTTCCAGGTCTGTAAAGAATTGTGTTGGTAATTTGATGGGCATTGCATTGAATCTGTAGATTGCTTTTGGTAAGATGGCCATTTTTACTATGTTAATCCTACCAAGCCATGAGCATGGGAGATCTTTCCATCTTCTCATATCTTCTTCTAATTCTTTCTTCAGAGATTTGAAATTTTTTTCATACAAGTCTTTGACTTCCTTGGTTAGGGTTACTCCGAGGTACCTTATGTCATTTGTGGCTATTGTGAAGGGTGTTGTTTCCCTAATTTCTTTCTCAACCCTTTTGTCTTTTGTATACAGGAGGGCTACTGATTTTTTTGAGTTAATTTTGTATCCTGCCATGAGTCATACTGGGCAGACTGCTCAGACCCTGAATAATCATTTAGCCAATGTAGCTCATGCCTTAGTTGTACATAAAGGAATTAATGCTCAACTAAAAGGAAGCTTGATGGTGTTCAATCAGAGGATTGACCTCTTGCAGGAGCAAATTGATACCCTATGGCAAATCGCTCAACCTGGCTGTCAATGAAAGTATGCTGGACTCTGTGTCACTAGCATACAACATGAGAATTTTTCCTGTGCTGCAAATCTGTCTAAACAATTGTCGAGCTATATTTTAGGTAATTGGACTGGAGAATTCGATACTACGATGGAGCAGCTGAGAGTGGCCATTGTCACAGTAAATTCTACCGGAGTGGATGCAGGACTAGCCACAGGATTATCAACATGGATTGCTGCAGCCATGAATCATCTGAAGGAATGGGCGGGCATGGGAGTGTTAGCAGGCCTTCTGGTGTTGGTCTCCTTGGTTTGCCTGTGGTATATATGCAAGATTAGAGTCTCACAACAGTGTGATGCAGCCACGATCATTCAGGCCTTTACAGCCATTGAAGCAGGACATTCTCCCCAAGCATGGTTGGCTACCATAAAAAGCTAAAATGATACGCTCAGGATGCGAGGCTAAGCACTGCACTCAGGGTCAGCCGCTTTGGACCCAGAGAAGAGCATGTCTGATTGCATGCGGGTTGATGCCCCAGGTCCCGCCTCTGAGAAAAAGGTATCGGACGGGTCTGATGCTCTCTGGTGGATGACACCTAAATGAACATCTGTACAAAGTCCCAATTTATTTCTAATATCAGAGATCAGACCTCTACTCTTGCCTGATGCGTCTAAAACAAAAAGGGGGAACTGTAGAGAGCTGCGGAATGCTATGCCTTAAAGATGGAGCTGGTTTCCGCCTTCCACCTTCCCGATGGTGAGTGCTCTCTGTCACGAACAACTCCACATTTGACTAAGGCTGAGGATCTGGCTTGCTTCCATGTATGTGGACCTATCTGCATTGCCCCCGTGGCACGCCTGGGTTGGCTACCCAGAGGCTATTTAAGCTGTGGGCTGGCTTTCCCCAGGGTCCGAGGATTGTTCAATGTTCCTGAATAAACTGCATTAAAAAAAAAAAAAAAAATAAGAAATGGTAAATGTAAATGTCTTTCAAATTATGAACTAATAACAAGTACATGATGGAATACTCTTCAACCATAAAGAAAACTAAATCATAAAATATGAAAGTAAATGAATGGAACTAGAAAAAATGGGGAGAGGAGAGCCATATCCAGAAAGACAAATAGCACATGTTCTTTCTCATCTTGTGGTTCCTAGCTTCAAATATTCAGAGATGAGAACATAATCTGGAAAACCTACTGTCATTCTGCATCTGACAGTAGCCTGGGTTGTTCTGTGGTGCAGCTGTCGCACTGCATTTCTGGCAGCCAGGCTGCTGGACAGAAATGGATGCTCATTTCTCCCACAGGCCGGTCCAATCACTGTTTGCTTCAGGATGAAAACAGAGAAATCCCTGGGAACAAAGGTTCCATTTCTCTCAGCAATGGATAGAATGCTTAGGGCAAGATCCATGCACTAGGCAAGGCTCCCAGTCTCACTGGGGAGGTGGAAATGAGTTTTCCACTGGGTGTTACAATTAGCTCTTTAAAATGATATTGATGGTGCCAGACAGTGGTGGAAACTTGGGTATTCCAAAAGCCTGGGATGATGTGGAAGTATGACAGTTCTTTGGTTAAGCCACTGTATTAATGGCAGGAGTGCAGGTGAAAGCCGGAAACAGACCAGAAAGCAGCACGGAGTTATGGTGGGGCCCAGGTCAATGACTGTTAAGGAAGTTTCACACACAGATGAACAGTGAAAGCTTGGAGCAGTTAGCAGCGTGCTGCTGACTGACCAGCAGTCAAGCCCCAGGCAGTACAGAAGCTCATGGTGGCCAGGGAAATGTGTTCCAGGTCCAGATTGGTAGCCAAGCTTGGGAAGTTCAGCAGTGATTCTTCAAGGAGCCCTCTCTTCCCCAGAATAAATGATGAGTCTCAGGAGGTCATGATGGAGGAATGACATGAGAGAGACTTTATAACCTTTGGGCAGTGGGAGAAGTTTTGAGGGTGAATGTGTTTGATTTGCTGGAAATAGGGGTGACAAGAATACTTACTCTACTTGTAACAAAACAGCCCTATCATTTAAGAGGGGGAAAGCAGCACTTAATTATCCCATGGATGGGGGAGAATCTCCAGGTATGGTTAAAGGTCATTGGCTAAAAACCAAGACATCTTATTAGCATAGGGTGGGTGTTTCCAGGCTTGTTGAACAGGTGTTTTATCAGGAAAGGTTGAGCTTGTAATCTCCCTGAGAGTTATGTGACACTCCTTAGGGGATCTGGGGTTTCCAAGATCAGACTGAGAGGGAACAGAGCTGACAAAGGGAGTCCTGTACTGAGCTCAGAGGCTATCTGAAAATGGCAGACTTAGACCATGATAGCTGAGTTCCACAACCTGCAAAAACCAAGAAAGTTAAAAGGGACCTGGAATGCAGAAGGAGAAATAGGAAAGGGAATAGCAGGATGCAGGTGATAAAAGCGGGAGATGGGAAAAGTGAGAAAGCCTTAGTTGCAGAGGGGAGAGAAAGGGCAATACAAGAGAAGGAAGGAGAGATAAATAATATAAGAACTCTTGAAAAAGATACAGTGAATGCTTATTTTATGTTTACCTAAAATATAAATAGTATAAATATAAATAAAACATAAATGCAGTTACACATCTATGTATGTATATACATATACATATATGCACATACAGTTTAAGTTAAGTTACACCACATGGGATAACAATACTACCCCCCACACACAAGAGACATAGACTAACAAAAACCCCAGTAATGGGAAATCTCTACTCCAGTTGTTAGTCAGGGGAGGTCAAGAGATTCCTAAAACAATATAGATAACTTATTGCTCTTAGTTGCTTCCCAGTAGTTGAAGGTGAGTCCTATTGTTGAAGGTACCACATACCTTGGACATGGAATACAAAAGATTTGAGCTGGAACTGGCCCAAAAGCCTCTTCCTTGAGAACTCAGTTTCATCAGACTAGAAACTGCTAAGCAAGCTGCTATAAAAGAAATCAATCAATAATTCTACCTCATGCTTATGAACCACAACACTATCCAGAATGGCAAGATATACCCAAATGTTCATTAGTAGTGCTTATATCTTGGCAGTAATTAACATCTATCTATCTATCTAGATTGACAGAAGGAAAATCATGCTTAGTACTAGAAACCTAGCCAACTGCACATGGCTAATGAGGTCATGGATCTTATAAACCTACTACTGTCACCTTCTAAACAACTGTAATTACTAAGTACTTATACACTCTTTCATAAGTGGGGCTCTCACCCTTCATCAAAGAAATCTCTTTTTGGAGCAGATGGAAACCAGTACAGAAAGCCCACCACTGTTCAAAATGCAATAAACAACTGACTGTGGTGTGGCCAGTCCTAATTAATACATCTATAACACAATTCCTGCACCTACAGTTCAGGGAACATCCAAGAAAAAGGAGTGGATATTGTTAAGAGCCAAAGACCCAGGGAGTCTTCTGTGAGATTGTGCCATCTAGCTACAGCAGAAAAACTACACCCAGGAAATGTTAACAACATAGCTACCTAAACAGTTCCAACATGAATGAAGGAAATCTCACATTCTGCAACAGCAGAACATGACAGGCATGAACAGACTCAGCAGGTTGTATTTATATATTTATTCATTTTCATGTATATGCAACAACAATGGCTAAAGAAGAGAAGACCATCACTTTGGTAAGAAGCAGAGCCACACAGATGGAGGAGAGGGAAGGGGAAAATGATGTGATTATATTTTAATTAATTTAAAAAAATAAATGCCAGATTAAGTGATAAAATAAGCCAACAAAATCTAAGTTCTAATAAGAGTTAAAATCTATACTGGCAGCAGTGTCAAAGAGAAAAAACACTGTAGAAGACTGTGAGTGATATAAAACATAAACTTCAGCCATCCACAAGAAAGAATAGAGCAATCACAGTCAGTTTTCTTTAAGAAGAAGAACAGAAATGATAACCATAAAATACCTGGTCAAAATAAAAAATGTTATTGCAAAGATAACTGTAAGTAGGTACATTTTTCTGCCAGCTGTGATCATAAAACAAGATAGAACACAGAACACCAAACATGTTTGTTATGACAATAAATATAAATAGGTTAAATTTCCCAGTCAAATGGTTAGGAATTTCAATGTTTTTTTAAAAACACACATACATACAGATGGAGAGAGAAAGAGACAGAGACAGAGAGACAGAGAAAGAGAGAGAAAGAGAGAGAGAGAGAGAGAGAGAAGATTAAATTAATAGACCAAGCATGTCTGTAATCTTAACACTCTGGAGGTTGAAGCAAGAGAGTTGGGAACTCCAAAACCTCCTGAGCCATGTGGTGTCAAGAGACCACAGAAACTCTTATAAAAGAAAACATTTAATTGAGGCTAGCTTACAGTTTCAGAGACTTAGTCCATTATCATCAAGGCAGGAAGCATGGCAGTTAACAATCAGACATGGTACTGGAACTAAAAGTTCTACACCTTGATCCACAGGCAATAGAAGACTGTGTTCCACACTGGTCATAGCTTGAGCATATAAACATATTATTATAGTATATAAGATGCTGTACTTCTGAATAAGCTTGTTTGGCATAAAACAGCTTGTGAAAGACCTTCTGATCCCAAATGTCCCTGTCTTGTCTTCTGATCCTCTAGTCCTCTTCCTCCGCCCCCCTCTAAGACCTGTCACTGTCATGAGTTACACAGTGATGCTCTAATCTCTACATAAAGCATAAGAAAAAAAACCAGTATGGCTACATTATACATGTGTATGAAAATGCCATAATAAAATTCACTGTTTTATAGAATTAATATATTCTGATTTTAAAAATACTATAGTACAGAGATCCAAGATGGCGGCATTGACAGTGCAGAATATCTGAACAGCAGCTCAGCAGTGAGTACAGGCTGTACTGTGGACCACAAAACCCCAACCTCTGTTTCTCAGGTGAGAGGAGAGACCGCAGGAAAATGAGAAGGTCCAACTTAAGGTCACCTGGCTAATCCCAGGTAAAGTTCCCAGGCCTCTGCCCAGCACTTCCTCAGCCATAGGCCACCCACGAATGAAACAGAACACTGTCAACAGAACAAAACAAGTCTGCAGATTGGGAAAAGATCTTCACCAAGCCTATATTCAACAGAGGGCTAATATCCAAAATACATAAAGAACTCAAGAAATTAGTTACACCAACAAACCAAATAATCCAATTAAAAAATAGAGTACAGAGCTAAACAGAGAATTCTCAACAGAGGAATCTAGAATTGTGGAGAAACACTAAAAAAAAAAAAAAAAAAAAAAACTGATCAAGTTCGTAGTCATCAGGGAAATAAAAATCAAAACAACTCTGAGATTCCATCTTACACCAGTCAGAATGGCTATATCAAAATCTCAAGTGGCAGCACATGCTGGTGAGGATATGAAGAAAGTGGAACACTCCTCCATTGATAATGGGAGTGCAAACTTGTACAAGCACTTTGGAAACCAATCTGGTGCTTTCTCAGAAAATTGGGAATAGCACTACCCCGATATATACCCGTTCCTGGGCATACATCCGAAAGATGCTCCAACATACAACAAAGACGTTTGCTCAACTGTGTTCATAGCAGCTTTATCATAATAGCCAGAATGTGAACACAACCTAGATGTTCCTCAACCAAACAATGATAAGGAAATTGTGGTACATTTACACAATGGAATACTATCCAGCTATAAAAAAAAAAAAAAAAAAAAAAAAAAAAAAACAAGGAAATCATGAAATTTGCAGGCAAATGAATGGAAATAGAAAAGATCATCCAGAGTGAGGGTAACCCAGAACCAGAAAGACACACATGGTACGTACTCATTTATAAGGGTATATTAACCATGTAATACAGTATAACCATATTAAAACCCACAAACCTAGAGAACTAACTAAGAAGGAAGACCATAGCGAGGATGCTTAATTTTCATGCAGAAGGCATATAAAATAGACACTGGAAGTGGTTGAAGAGAGGGAAAAAGACAGTAGCCTCTGAAAGACCCCACCCAGCAGGGGATTGAAGCAGATGCTGAGGCTTACAGCCAGACTTTGGGCAGAGTACAGTGAGTCTTATGGAAGAGTGGAGGGGGAGATAGAAGGACCTGGAAAGGACAGGAGCTCCATAAGAGATCAACAGAGCCAACAAATATGAGCCCAGGGGATCCTGCAGAGACTGATGCACCAACCAAGGACCTAGACCCTCTGCTCAGACGTAGCTTATAGGCAGCTCAGTCTTCATGTAGATATCCTAGTAAGGGGAGCAGGGGCTGTCTCTGACATGGACTCTATTGCCTGCTCTTTGATCACTTCCCCCTGGCAAGGGGACCTTGCCAGGCCACAGAGGAATAGGATGCAGGCAGTCCTGATGAGACTTGATAGACTAGGGTCAGATAGTAGGGGAAGAGGGCTCCCACTTTCAGTGGATTAGGGGAAGGGGATAGGGGAGGAAGAGAGAGGGAGGGTGAGACTGGGAGGAAACGAGGAAGGGAACTACAATCTGGATATAAAGTGAACAAATTATAAAAAATAAATCTAAAAATTATTTTAAAATAAAACAAAGAAGTCAAACTATGGCTTGGTCCATTAGTGAGAGCTTTCATCCTGTTCACATAGACCAACCAGGAAGCAGGAAGAGGTTTTAATCCTCAAGGCCAGTTGATGGAAGGGGAGTGGCCTACTTCCACTAGCCATGCTTCCCACCCCAAACATTTTGCAACCTCCTAACACATCACCACCATCTGATGCCCTCAAGCCTGTGGAGGAGATTTTACATCCAAACCACAGCACCTTGTGCTCTTTCATGTCAGTTGGTTTTTCTCATACACTTGCTCCAAAGAAAGCAACAACGCCAAAAATATTGCATCTGGAGGTAATGGTATCTGTCAACTGAGCATAATTTCACTCCTTCTCTACAGGAGAAACTAGTCCCAGACAATTAAACTATGCACTTTAGTTAGTTAGACTTTCAAATGGTTTGTCTACCACATCTTCATTCTGTCTCTAATATCTGGTTCTTCATCTTACTCCCCAGTGTTTCCTCTCTCATTTGAACCCAGCTGGTGTATCTGGCTTGAGTCATTTCTTCAAGTTTCTTCTTGAAGGATTTGATACATGAATGAACAACTATATCCTAGCCCTCCATCAGTCATTATTCCAACAGAGACAAAATATACCCCCCCAGAGGAACACTTTTACTTTCAGTAAAATGATGTGAGATAATTAAGATGCTGTTAACTCGTTTGAATCATACTTGAGTCTTTTAAGTTCTTTATCTAGTAAGATTAAAGAATCATGCTAATATCATAGGAAAGTAATTTATTTTCTGCATCAAAATAAATAAGCAACTTCTTATATCCCACAAGATGGTGAGTCTAGATGTGTGAGCAGGACACACACAAAAAAAATAAGACAATCTTTATGATTTACTGCTGATCACATCAAGGTCGGAATCTGTATTGATGCAAGTCAATTAGGACAAAAATAACAAAGCACAGCAGTTATTACCCGCATAAGAAGCTCGGTTAAGTGTTTACTGCTGTACTCACACATACTCTATGCGCTGCTCTTGGCAAAGCACAAAATCACACTGTGCGTATGTGTATGAACTAAAGACGAATCTGTATTTAAAGCAAATTGAATCCCTACTTATGTTTCCTTCCTTCTGATTTACTGGTAACTCAAAATAAATCTCCTGCATGTTTAACATTCCCTCTTCCAGCATTTCCTCTTCTTTTGTTTGTTACCTGTCTGCAGAAGAAAGTACAGGAAAGTTTCACTCAGATATATTTTTATTTAATTCAATGTCATATTTTAAATTTTAAAAGATTTATTTATTTAATTTTCCTGTGTTTTTATGTACACTATCTGCAGTTCAGAAGAGGTCATCAGATCCCCTGGAATTGGAATTATAGAGGGTTGTGAACTGCCATGTGGCTCCTGGGAACCAAACCCAGTCCTCTGCAAGAGCAGCCAGTATTCTTAGCCACTGAGCTATCTCCCCAACTCATTAATAACATATTTTAATTTCAGCTGGCATAAGGAATACCTTCTCAGAGTGTACAAAAAATATACAACATAGTTCTTTGAAGCAGCAACTCCAACAAAATTACCTATGTAGTGTCTTTTTAAAACCTATGGTTACAAATTGCTCTG
The DNA here is from genome assembly GCF_030254825.1 of Meriones unguiculatus. Classification (NCBI taxonomy): domain Eukaryota; kingdom Metazoa; phylum Chordata; class Mammalia; order Rodentia; family Muridae; genus Meriones; species Meriones unguiculatus. Next base: position 50,564,685 of record NC_083359.1, read on the forward strand.
ATCTTACAGGAATCTACTTAATTAAATAATGTCTTTCTCCCAATACTCTCTGAACTCTGACTATTCTTTAGGGAAACTTAGTTAATTCTTGAGACATTCTCATAAGATGCTCTCCAGTTTTGTGTACCCATTTTACAGGGGGAAAGACGTGCACTAAAGATATCTTTGTATATATCATGAATATGTTGAAAAAAGATCGGTCACATACTCTCAGGCTCCAACAGATCAGGCTGAAACTCCTTGGAATGGAGTTTCATCTTTGGTTACTATGGTAACATCACACATGTATTTTGATAGGCTTCTAAAAGCACTATTACCTAATTAGCTAAAGGTATGTAGAAATCAAGTATGGACAAACATTAGGACATTCAAAACCCAGCCCATTTCTATGATAGGTCACTTGACCACAGCAATAGATGTTTAAAAATAATTTATAAAATTTAACATCCGTTTCCAATTTATATGCCTTAAAAAGGGAAACTGTGATGTATGAAACTATCCCAGAGCAGAAGCATACAGAAGTGAAGGTGAGCAGTCCTGAGGCAGAGGGGGAAAATGACTGTCACTAAACTTGCATTTGCACAAAGAGAATGGCCAAGTTTCAGGGTCATGAAGCCATAGTTAGGCTTGTAGAGAGATAGTAGATTAATCTTCACAAAAACAAGCCTGGTCAAGAGAAAATTTCTAGAGGTGGGAGGCCCAGAGATCCCTCAACAAAACCAAGAAGTCCAGAAGCTTCATGCACACACAGTGCTAAGAGTCACAGGTCTCCAAGCACGTTACACAGCCTCCAATAAGCAAACCATAGGAACCAAAGGAAACAATGGCCACTTCTCTTTCTAGACCTTTAAAAGTCCATTTATAAGTGCCCCCCACTCCCTAGATGCTGGTTTATTCACAGACACTTCCATAAAGAATCATGAATCTGAAGCAAGGGATAATAAAGGCAACTGTAGAGGACTGCATCCTCCATCCAGTGAGCCATGCTCTTCCTGACATCTTGATCTTTATTGATTTTGGTTCTGAGAGCTGGTTCTCATTCTCTCTCTCTCTCTCTCTCTCTCTCTCTCTCTCGTGTGTGTGTGTGTGTGTGTGTGTGTGTGTGTGTACAGGGGAAAGTACACACATGTGTGCACATTATGTAGAGGCCAGAGGACCATTTTCAGTGCCACTGCTCAAGAGCACCCATCCATCTTGTGTTCTGAGACAGGATCTCTTAATGGTTTGGAGATCACCAATTAGACTAGGCTGACTGTCAAGAACCCCTAGGGGTGTACTCAGCTGCATCACTGCACCAAGCTTTTTGGCATGGGTTCTGGGATCAAGCTCAGATAATCATGCTTGTGGGGCAACTGACTGAATAAGCTGCCTTCCTAGCCTGGTTCCTTTTAAGTAACCTGGGCCTTCATCTCCTTGAAATTATGTGAATCACATAATACTTTCCACAAAATCCTAGGCTTTTTAGTAAACCAGAATCCATTTCAGTGGCTAGCCATTCAGCATCTGTCTCAACTAATTCCCAAATGATGTCACTCGGCGAAAATGGAATACAATATGTATGGTATCATTTAAATAAAAGTAAAAGCTACTCATAGAACAATGATTATGGATGATTTTATTCTCTTAATTACTGTGCAGTGTGCATGTATATAATAATGTTTAAATGTTTAATAACTGATAAGTTATTTCCTCACCATCACAGTCTCCTAAAAGCTGATTCTAGGAAACAAGTTTGCATATAGGAAGCTAATTAGGGAATTCTCAGCACCCATGAGGAGAGAACCAGACAGAACTGGCATGGTGGAGAAGCTGGATGCAGTCACAGAGTCTCCAGGAGGGACTACGAACTTGAGGGACATTTCTGCCATCCTGCATTGGGATGGACCTACAGCTTAATCCTCATATACACAGCCTATCCCTAATGGCAAGCAAAGTAGCTTTTTAGCTGAAGGCAAATCTTTGGAAAGAGTTTGGTTAAGAGCTTGCAGCTGCCAAAACCCAAGCAGCTGAGGAAATTATTCTGCACTACCAGAGAGGAGCAATCTGCTCAGTACTCTGCAGTGCCCACAACTGTCTGCTGATCCTCCTGCTCAATTGTGCTTAATCTTTACTCTAAGTGCCCAAGAACATTGTGATATACTGTTCCCTCCAGTGTAAGCATTCCCTCTTGGGAATCAGGACACTAACTCCACAAGATTCCAATCTGTGTGGGCAGAATGCATACATTCTTGTGAGTCAAGGGAACTACCCCTTGTTTCCAAGAGAGCTGTTCTTCCTATGTGTGCGATGCACAATAGACTGATGATTCCCTTTGGGTTGGATTGTGAACTTCATGATGCTAGTCCACAGGCCACCCTCACCTACTTGTGACTCATGTACACTGCCCACAGGCCATGATCTCAATCTATCAAGCCAGCAGCGTCCTGTCCTTATTATTTGGCAGGTCTGGTGCATCAATCTCTTGTCTGTCATAAAAATGGTCTTCAAGGTGAGTAACTTGTGTAGTCACATCAGGAAAGGACCTTTGTTCAATTAATTACTCTGTTGTCACCATCTTGAAAATACCAATAATTATGTTTGTGTGTAGGTCCATTCGTGTGTGTGTGTGTGTGCGTGCGTGCGTGCTGCGTGTGTGTGTGGTGGTCTCTTGCCTCCACCTCTCCAACGATATGCCCAGAACTTTTCATGTGGATCCTGACAACTGAACTCAGGTCTCCATGCTTCCAAGACAGGCACCTTACCAACTGAGCCATCTTCCCAGCCCTTTGATAATGATTTTAGCAGGCTGAACTGAGTCTCACAGATTGTGCAGCCAGTTCGTCCCTCTGCCTCTTCTCAGAACAAATACCAAGGACAAAGCAGTCAGGGAAAATGAATGTTCCCCAAAATAAGCAAAAAACCAAACCAAAACAAAACAAAACAAAAAACCACCTTGTCTGACTTGTATACTATTTTCTCCACAGAAAAGCTTCCCTGAGGCATCTATAAATCCTTAGAGAACATTAACCATCTAATCCATCAGACTCACTATCATGTTTCAAAACGGGGCAGGTAACTGGTGTTCATGCTCAGCTTCATTCCTGCCTTTCTCTCCCTTTTCTGTAAATGATGAATGGTTTGTCAAACAGTGTGAAAAAATGTTTAATTTAATTAGTCATCAGAAGTCCTTATTTCTGATGATTAAACTCCCTACATCCCTTAGTTACCTAATAGAGTGTCTCCTCTCAGTGGACACAGATCAGTGTGCAGGTGACTTTCTCTACAGAGAAGTAGCATCATACACATCACTGGGTCCCCCTATTTTCAGAGAATTGATGTAAACTGTGCACACAACAGGCTCTTCCATAGACTTCGGACCCTGGGCAGAGCTTCAGGGGCATTCAGGGGCATTGAAACTTACAACGGCTCCTTTCTGTCAGCCTGACCAGCTATGGTGCGGCTGAATATTTGGTGAAGTATTATTCTAGATGTTTTTATAAGGGTCTCTTTTTTTGCTTTATTATTATTATCTCAAATTTTACATCCAAACTGCACTTTTCCCTCCCTCCCCTCCCCTCAGCCAGTCCTCCACACCTTACTTCTCCAGGTCAATCCCACCCCTCTTTCTACCTCCCTTCAGAAAGGAACAGGTGTCCTAGGTACATCAACCAAACACAGCATAACAATCTACAATAAAAGCAGACACATAGCATCACATCAAGGCCAGTCAGGGCACCCAATCAGAGGAATAAGATCCCATAAGCAGGCAAAAGAGTCAGGGACAGCCCCTGCTCCTGCTGGTAAGATTCCCACAGGAACACCAAGCTACTCAGCCATAACATACATGCAGAGGACCTAGGTCAGACCCCTACAGGCCCCTGATCTCTGTGAGGCCCCAGGAGTCCTGGTAAATTGACTCTGGAGGGGTGTCCTTATGGTGTTCTTGATCCCTCTGGTTCCTCCAATGCTTCCTCCCCCTCCTCTGCAAGACTCCACAAGGTCCACCTAATATTTGGCTGTGGAACTCTGCATCTGCTCCCATCAGTTGCTGGATGAAGTCCCTCCGGTCTCTCTGATGACAATTATGCCTGGCTCCAGTGCCAGCACATCCTGCAGGTAGGACCAACTATAGGTCAAAGGTTTTGTAGCTATGTTGGTGTCACAATCCCTCCACTTGAGGCCTAGCCTGGTTACAGAAAATGATCAGTTCAGGCACCATGTCCCCTATTACTAGGAGTTTTTGCTAAGGTCACCCTCGTAGATTCTATGGAGTTTCCATTTCACTAGGTTTCTAAATTGCTTTCAAAATGTCCCCCAAGTCCATTAATCTTTCCCAGCATTCTCTTTCCATTGGCCCCCCACCTATTCCCATCCCCACCCACCCTATTCTATTTCCCCTTCCTAGGAAGACCCATGAGCCCCCTTGAGCCCTCCTTGTTACTTATCCTTTCTGGATCTGTGGGTTGTAGCATGTTTATCCATTACAGATAATATCCAAGTATAAGTGAGTACACACCATGTATGTCTTTCTGGGTCTGGGTTACCTCACTTAGGAAAATTTTTTTTCTTGTTCCACTCATTTGCATACAAATTTCATGAGGTCATTTTTTTTAACAGCTAAGTAATACTCCACTGTGTATATATATATATATTTTTTTTTATCCATTCTTCCGTCGAAGGACATGCAGGTTGTTTCCGGTTTCTGACTCTTATGAATAAAGCAGCTATTAATATAGCTGAGCAAACATCCTTGTGGTAGCATAGAGTGTCATTTGGGTATATATGCAGGAGTGGTTTTGCTGGATTTTTTTTTTTTTACTTTTTATTGATTCTTTGTGAATTTTACATCATGCATCCCAATCCCACTCATTTCCCTGCCCTTTTATATCCACCACCTGCCCTTGCAACCCCCTCCCCAAATAAATTTTGTTGTGGAAGCTGTAGTGTGTCACAGTGTGTCCCACAGTATACCCTTTTGTCCACACAACTGTGCTTGAAAATATTCATTGCAATGAGTCTTTGGTCTGGTTCAAGGCCTTTGAACTGTACTATCAATACTGGAACCTCACTGGACCTCCTTTCGGATATCCTGTTATTGCCCTGTGTCATGGAGATTCTGCAGCTTTGCAGCTGCAGGACTGGCCCATCATGCATGTCATTAGTTCAGAAATGGGGACCTGGGTGGTAACCGAGCTGGTCAGCATACCAGCTCTCTCATACCCACACCACCAGATCAGCTCTCCAGAACTGCTCTAGTGAGTTCATCGATGCTAACGCTGGCAAGGAGTAGGGCCAGCTCTCCAACTCTCATGACCTCTGGGTCAGCTCACCTCTACTACCAGGGTCAGCTGTACTGTGTTGCCCAGGTGAAGCACAGGGCCCAATCTCCCGAGTGCTACAGCTGGTGAGAGGCAGGGATAGCTCTCCCACAATGCTTAGGTGAGGGGTGAGGCCAGCTCTGCACAGCCCTTAGACATCAACATTGCCTAGGCAGCAGCTCAGACCAGACATCCACCTAGCCAAACTTTAATGGTGACCTACCTGCTGCTGCAGGGCCAAGGACCCAGACACAGCCGTTGGCAGTACATGCCAGGACCTCACCATGGCCTTAGGTATCGTCACTGGCTACTCACAACAGGCTGTTCCTCACTACCCTCAAGTCTCCAGCTCTCCCTCTCTTCCTTGAGCACACTTCCTTCTGCTTCTCTTTCTCTTCCATCTTTCCACACCTAGTGGCACCTGGGACCACTGGATGTCTGGGGTCATCTCAGGAGTGTTATGCCCTGCCTGTGCCATGTGATCCCAGGCAGGGGTTGTCTCAGGGGTGCTCTGCCTGCCCAGGTAGATTAATTCCCAATTTTCTGAGAAATCACCATATTGATTTCCAAAGTTACAGTACAAGTTTACACTCCCACCAACAATAGGAGTGATTGATTCCCTTGGTCCACATTCTCGCCAGCATGTGCTGTCACTTGTGATTTTGATCTTAAGTCATTTTAACAGGTATATGATGGAATCTCAAAGGCCTTTTGATTTACAGTTGTTTCCCTGATGGCTAAGGATGTTGAACATTTCTTTAAGTGTTTCTTGATCATTGGAGATTCCTCTGCTAAGATGTATACTCCATGTTTAATTAGATTATTTGGTTTCTTTATTGAAGTGGAAGTTTCTGGACTCAGTTTGGTCATGTGATGTTTTGCTGCATGCTGCCTTACAAAAGCTTTTCAGTTTAATGAGATCCCATTTGCTAATTAAGTTCAGTGCTGAGGGGGGGACAAGATGGCTGTGCCAGGAGAACACTGCGTCTGAGGAGCAGGACAACATTTTCCATACAGCGACCAAGAGACTGAATTCTGGGCCCTAAAACAACAGCAATAGTGTTTCCTAGGTGAGAGGAAACCTCCACAGCGTGGGAACCAGTTGGGTCCACTCTTAGGTCACCTAGCCAGAACACCGGAGAGATCCCGGGTCCCTCAGGCACTAAGTCGCCAGACCAGAGCCACACGCCTGCGTGTCCTAATCACCTTCCCAAGCTGAACAGTGGGCACAAAAACACCAGAGACTGGGAGTCCCAGTCGAGAGAAAAACCCACAGGGAAGGAAGGAAATGCAACATGGGTGACCCAGTCTTTCCCTGGAAAAGGTTTTGCAGAATGGTGGGTGCGCACCTCCAGCACTGAACTGGGCTCCAGCTTCGAGCACAGAGACTTGCTGCAAGCCCACCCAACTCTCATCTGCGTTACAGAGCTGTGTGCCCCAGGGCATCAGAGACTGAGAGTCCCTGTTGGGAGAAATCCCCATGGGGAACAAAGCAAACGGGGATGGACTTAGGCCACCCAGTATATCCCTGGAAAAGGTCCCGCAGACTGGCCCAACCCAGGGACCTGCTGTGCACCAACTAGCCTGCTGCTCCCAGGAGAGCGGTACTCACCTGCCACAGATTACTGCTTGGGTACTGGGTCACAGAGCCCCAGCCTCAGACCTACAGAAGCCTGGGATCCCTGAAATCAACCCCCAGATACTGCTCCAATGGGCAACCAGTTATCCCAAACAAAACTGACCAAACCACGGGACACACAGGTTACAGCAGCAGCTCACTAAATTTACAGCAAGAAACCCAGAAGCAGGGCAGCAGTCTCCAGGACTTCTCCAGGTGAGAGGAGAGCCCTCTTGACTAACAAGGACCACAGTTACCACTCAGGTCTGTATGCTTGAGGTGAGCTGTGGCAACTCCTGAAAAACACTGACCATACAGTGACCATACCCAAAGAGCTGAGGAGTCGTCCTTTATAAAAAACCATCTTCCTGCCAAGGGGATTCTCTCCACCACAGGATTCCAGGAACCACCAGAAACTAACACCTAATACCTAAGATAGCCCAGTGGGTAAAGGCCAGCCTAAAAGCTCAACCAACAAAAGACAGAGCAATATGGCATCTCCAGAATCCTGTTATCCAGGGGCAAGTAGCCCTGGACACCCCAGCATAACTGAAATTCAAGAAGATGACCTATCATCTATGCTCATGAAGAGGATAACAGAGGAAACAAATTAAATGCGTAAAGACCTAGAGGAAGATAAACTCAAACAGATTATGGCCATCCATAAGGAAATAGAGGAAGATAAAAAAAAACAGATTATGGCTATCCATAAAGAAATACAGGAAGTTGAGGAAGTTGCAGCCAAACAGTTTGTGGCCTTTAGAGAGGAAATACTTAACTCACTGAAAGAAATAAAAGAAATGGAGGATTGTTCAAACAGCTGAAGGAACTGAAGGAAAACCTGAAAAATACAGTCAGACAGGTGAAGGAAACCAACAAAAAGGCTCAAAATCTGAAGATAGAATTGGAAAAATTAAAGAAAACACAAATGGAGGAAATTATGGAGAGAAATAACTTAGGGAAGAAAACAGGAACTACAGAGGTAAGCATAACCAATAGACTATAAGAGATGGAAGAAAGAATCTCAGGTGTGGAAGATAAAATGGAAGAAATTGATGTATCCATCAAAGAAAATGATAAATCTAAAAAAATTCCTGACACAGACCATCCAAGAAATTCAAGACAACATAAAAAGACAAAACCTAAGAATAATAGGAATAGAGGAAAAAGAAGATTCCTTCCTCCAAGGCCCAGAAAATATTTTCAACAAAATCATTGAAGAAAATTTCCCCAACTTAAAGGAGAGGCCAATAAGATTAAAAGGGGCCTACAGAACACCCAATAAATTAGACCAGAAAAGAAAATCCTCCCGCCACATAATAATCAAAACAGTAAATATGCAGAACAAAGAAAAAATACTAAAAGCTGCAAGGGGAAAAGGCCAAGTAACATATAATGGCAAATCCATCAGAATCACACCTGACTTCTCAACAGAGATTATGAAAGCCAGAAGGTCCTGGACAGATATCATGCAGGTCCTAAGAGAACACAGATTTCAGCCCAGGCTACTATACCCAGCAAAACTCTCAGTCATCATAGACAGAAAAAACAAGATATTCAATGACAAAAACAAATTTCAACAATACCTACACACAAATTCAGTGTTACAGAAGACACTAGAAGGAAAAATACAAGCCAAGAAAACTAGCTACTTTCAAGAAAACACGGGAAATAATTAACCTCACTACAGCAAAACAAAAAGCAACCAAGCACACAAACTTATGACCACAGCCAACATCAAAATCAAGGATCTAATAGCCACTGGTCATTAATCTCTCTCAACATCAATGGACTCAATTCTCCAATAAAAAGACACAGACTAACAGAATGGATGCGTAAACAAGACCCAGCAATCTGTTGCATACAAGAAACACACCTAAGTCACAAAGATAGACATTACCTGAGGGTAAAGGGCTGGAAAACAGCTTTCCAAGCAATTCTACCCAAGAAGCAAGCAGGAGTAGCCATTCTAATACCTGATAAAATAGCCTTTCAACCAAAATTAATCAAAAGAGATGGGGAAGGACACTTCATACTCATCAAGGGAAAATTCCACCAGGAAGACATCACAATCCTGAACATCTATGCCCCAAATACAAGGGCATCCACATTTGTTAAAGAAACATTGATAAAACTTAAACCACACATAGATCCCCACACATTAATAGTGGGAGACTTCAACATCCCACTCTTAACAAAACAGGTCAACAAAACAGAAATTAAACAAAGAAACAATGTCTCTGACAGAGGTCATGGATCAAATGGACCTAACAGACATTTACAGAACCTTACACCCAAACACAAAAGAATTTACCTTCTTCTCAGCACCTCATGAAACCTTCTCCAAAATAGACAATATAGTTGGTCACAAAGTGAGCCTCAACAGATACAAGAAGATTGAAATAATCCCTTGTATTCTATCTGATCACCATGGAATAAAGCTGGACCTCAACAACAACAGAAACAGCAAAAAGCCTACACACACATGGAAACTGGATAACTTGCTAATAAATGACAGCTGGGTCAGGGAAGAACTAAAGAAAGAAATTAAAGTCTTCCTAGAATTCAATGAAAATGAAGGCACAACATACCCAAACTTGTGGGACACAATGAAAGCAGTGCTAAGTAGGAAGTTCATAGCACTAAGTGCCTTCAAGAAGAAATTTGAGACAGCTCATTCAAGCAACTTAATGGCTCACCTAAAAACCCTAGAAAAAGAAGCAGACACACCAAAAAGGAGTAGATGGCTGGAAATAATCAAACTCAGGGCTGAAATCAATCAATTAGAAACAAATAAAACAACTCAAAGAATCAATGAAACCAAGAGCTGGTTCTTTGAGAAAATCAACAAGATAGACAAACCCTTAGCCAAGCTAACTAAAAGGCAGAGAGACACCATCCAAATCAGCAAAGCCAGAAATGAAAAGGGGGACAGAACTAAGTTCAGTGCCCACACTATTGTTCTGTTCAAAAAGTTGTCCCCTTCTGCCCAGGTTGGCTTGTGAGAAGGCATGTGATATTTTGCTCTCTCATGCAAGGGGTGTGACTTTGGCCAGCTGAGAACATCCATGGATAGACTTTGAAGAGAGGACTTATATAGAGGCCCAGGCAGAGTGAGATGTTGCTACATTGCTACGGTGACTTGGCTTTGCAGAGAGAAATGTTCCAGAGAGCTTCTCCGGGCAATCCAACTCAGTCTTTTGACTTTTGCTGCTTGGTGTTGGCCATTGGATTAGACTGCTGGTATGCTGATGACTCATTCTGGTAATCCCTTAACAATCCACCAACCCTAACTAGCAGGAAGTAGTAAAAGAAATCTACAGCCCTTTTTCCTATTAATCTCCTACCTAATATTTCGGGGGATGGGAAGGAAGATAAAGGTGTTTAAGAACCCTAAATAAAGTAAGTTTGGTGAAAAATCTAAGCCTACCGTTTATGCTTAGTTCCTTGAGTTCTTTTCATGTTTTGGCTATCAGATGTGGAATAGGCTGTCTCTGTTTGGCTGACGGTGTCCTCTGCCTCATATGAGCTTTCCAGTTTCGTGAGCTCCATTTTTAATTGTTGGTTTCATGCCTACACTATTGTTTTGTTCAGAAAGTTGTTTCCTTTGCTGATGCATTCCAGGCTGTCCCCACTTTTTTCTTCTTTCAGTTTCAGTGTGTCTAGTTTAATGTTGCAGTCTTTGATCCACTTGGACTTGAGTTTTGTGAAGGGTGATAGATGTGAATCTACTTACATTCTTCTACATGCAGACATCCAGTTAGACCAGCACCATTTGCTGAAGATGCTGTCTTTTTCCCATTGTATATTTGTGTCTTCTTTATTAGAAATCAGGTGTCCATAAGTGTGTGAATTTACGTATTGGCCTTCAGTTCAAGTCTACTGACCAACATGTCTGTTTTTGTGCCAATGCTGTATGTTTTTATTGCCACAGTACTGTAGAACTTGAAACAGCGATGGTGATACCTCCAGCAGGTCTTTCATTGTTTGGGGTTGTTTTAGCTATCCTGAGTTTTTTGTTTTTCCATATGAAGATGAGTATTGTTCTTTCAAGGTCTATAAAGAATTGTTGGAATTTTGGTCGGGACTGCATTGATTCTGTAAATTGCTTTTGGTACAATGGCCATTTTTACTATGTTAATCCTACTGATTCATGAGCATGCAAGATCTTCTATCTTGATATCTTCTCCTGTTTCCTTCTTTAAAAACTTGAAGTTTTTTAAACTTGCCTGGCCATCTGCCATTTGGGATATTGGTTCTTCAGCCTAGGGCCTCTTCTCTCAGATCTTGAAATTCATCAGCCAATTCTCTACAATGAATCTCCATACTTATGTACAACTTATTACCAGAGAGACACCATCCAAATCAACAAAACCAGAAATGAAAAGGGGGACAGAACTAAGTTCAGTGCCCACACTATTGTTCTGTTCAAAAAGTTGTCCCCTTCTGCCCAGGTTGGCTTGTGGATATATTCTCTGGATAATGGGTATCCAGAGAATAATACACAACCATTTCTTCCTGTTTTATTTAGTTTTACATGTACATTCCACACTTTTTTATATTAATTACAGTTTATTCACTTTGTATCACAGCTGTAGCCTCCTCCTTTATTCCCTCCCAATTCAACCCTCCCTCCCTCCCTCCTCTTCTCCTCCCATGCCCTTCTCCAAGTTCATTGATAGGAGAGGTCCTCCTCCCTTCCATCTGACCCTAGCCTATCAGGTCTCATCAGGACTGGCTGCATTGTCTTCCTCTGTGGCCTGGCAATGCTGCTCCCCACTCAGATGGAAGTGGTCAAAGAGCCCAGCCACTGAGTTCATGTCAGAGATAGTCCCTGTTCCCGTTACCAGGGAACTAACTCAGATACTACATTCCATATTTTAATCATAGCTACCTCCCACATCATACTACAGTTGTCTCCCCACTTCCTGGTTCTCCTCTCAAATAGTCTGCCTTCTACTTTCATTTATTTTTCCTTCTTAACCTAGATTTTGCGTATGATAGAAATGTAATATTTATCTTTCTAGGTGTTTTATTTTGCATAGCATGATGTTAAGTTTTATCAATTTCTCTATAAATATCTAAATTACATTCTTGTTTCTAGTGAATAAAACTCTATTGTGTATATTTACCACATGCATTTAAGACTTTTAAATAAATTTAATGGTTAAGTTAAAAAGATTTTATAATTAAATTCCCTCCCCCTTTTAGTTACCAAATACAGTGTCTCCTCTCAGTGTATTTTAGTGTGCAGGTAACTTTCTCTACAGAAAAGTAATATCATACACATCACTGGGTCCCCCCATTTTGGACACACAACCATTTCTCTAGTCTCTATCTATGTTAACCATGTCTGAAAACATAATTCTTTAAAAACCTTAATCTGTCTAACAACAGGAACTGAATTATTTTAAACATTTGCAAATGTTGTTGGATTAATAATACATAATCTAAATGTGAGTGTCACCACCTCATATAAAAGTCCTATGACATGGTACTACAAACATTTCTCCGCAATTAATAGTATTTATTTGTTGCTCTTGCAAACTACGTTCAGTTCCCAGCACCCACATCCTTGGGCATTGCACACACATGGTACAGATGAAATACACTTGTAAAATAACTCTTTTTTAAGAGCCTTATAAACATCAGTGGATATAAAATCTAACTCTAGTCATGACGTGTTAATACCATTTATGCTAAAGGTATGCTTAAGCTAGGAAAAGCTGGAAACAACCTGACTCTCAAGTTCAAGTCTAAAAGACAATTGATTTAAGTCAGACAGCAAGTTGGAAAGGTGAATAACAGGTATAGAAGGGGTCCTGGACTCTGTGCTCCATGCTTACTTGGCCAGATGTAAGAAGGCTGTTTAATATCTCTGAGTCTTATTATCCTCACTTGAGTAGAGTAATACTGCCCACCTTTGCAGAGAAACAGGAGGATGTGCCTGGTCTCCTGTTTGACACATAGTAAGTACCTCACAGTGCTTTCTATTTGTGTAAAATATATATAATCATAGAATATTATATTTGTCATCATTATTTCTACTCATGTCCAACAGAACAGCCTGATAAAAACTTGTCTACCAAGTAATAAATAATGTCCCAGCTTTATCATCCAACATTCACTGGTACTAACCCTACTCCATACCCCAGCTGGGCACCACAGTAAACGCTATGAAGTCCCATGGTGACCTGGATCTAGAATTAGCCAAGGCCAGTGATCAATTGCCCCTAGTTGGTCTCCTTTATGCCTTAAAGAATTTCTACTTCTGGTTCCTCTACCCAAGACATTTTTTCTCTCCTTACCTTGTTTAGCCAAGCCTCAAAGTTGTGCTCACACAGTAACCCCTTGGACAAGCCAATTAGACCAAAAGAACCCTTATTGTGTGCTCTTGAAGCCTCTGTTCTTTCTTTCATTACACTCAATTGACTTATTTTTGTGCTATGTTTAACTTTAGTTGTCAACTTGGCACAAACTCCAACATGTGACATTAACTGTTGCCCACCATGAATGTCCTAAATCTAGAATCACCCCGGAAGAGAGTCTCAAAGACAGTCTACACTGGACTGACCTGTGGATATCTATGGAATATTGACCTTAATTAAGTTAATTGATGTGGAAAAAACAAGCCCACTGTGAGTGATATCATTCCTTAGGCAGAATTCTATGAGTAAAAAAATGACTGAGTACAACAAGCAAGCAAGCAAGCAAATGAGCATACACATATTAATTACTCTCTGTTCCTACTATGTGATGTAACTGGGTTCTTTCCTTGTCTCCCCTACAGTGGTGGACTATAATCTGAAATTGTAAACTATAATAAACTCTTTCTCCCCTAAGTTGTTTTGATAGGATGTTTTATCATAGCAACAGAAACAAAGTTAAAGCATTAGGTTAGCACCCTCTTTTTGAGTGAGAACTCCAGGAACGAATATCCCTGAATCCTCAGCATGAAGTTGAGGGTCTAGATATAATGAATTTTTACTATAACACCCCTCTGTATCTGTAAGCTGCATCCATGCATCCAACCAATCACAGACTGGAATGGAAAGAATTACAATTGTACTGGATATGAACAGACTTTTTCTTGACAGAATATTCCCCAAACAATGCAACATAGAAAATGTTTACATGGCATGTGCACTGTGTTAGTTTTCACACGTCTCCTGTGAGAGTTTGGAACTGTGGCAGGACTGCTTAGGTTTCAAGTTAACACTTTTGCTCCACAGCAGGTAACAGATCCCAGGCCTTCACACATGTTTGGCAAGCACATGATCTATGTTTCCAGCCCACTGGGCCACCTTATCTAACATATTTGAGCATCTGCACATTACGGCAGGGTGGGGAGTTAGGGCTGGCGCCAATCCTTCATGCATACCAAAGGATTACTGCACATAGTTTGAAAGACTGCACATAGTTGAAAACTTTTATGAAAGAACAAAGGTGAACTGTAGAGCCAATTGGTTAAAACGTACAAAGGTCCACCTCCTCAGATGCCAACAGGAAACATTAGCTGTTGCCCATTGCGCACATATTAAATCTAGACATCACACAGTAAGATTTTTGGTGCTGAAGAAGTTTTTGCACAGTAGCTGGGAAGTTTCTCCTTTCATTTTCATTATAAATGCAATTTAAGTACAGGGAACGAAAGTCAAACAGAACAAAGGGGAATAAAGAGAAAATGTAAAGTTTCAAAGGTAATGCCAGCCTCCCGCCTTAACTCCCAAAGGTGGCTGCTTGTGTTAAGAGATTTGATTTCTTTCCAGCACTTTCCATGTAGTCCTGTAAAAATACTACTAATATTTTTAAACATGTGGGACCATGCTATCCATTTTCACTTTACAATTTATTCTTTCTTCATTATATATTAGATTGGTTCCTTTCCAGATTCAGATTTTAATAGCTCTCTGATAGTCCACTTACTAGGGATGCATGAAAATTTTTCAAATCCTTTTTGTGATTGGACAATTAGGAATGTTCAAGAAATAACTACAGTTCACATCATGAGAGGATCAATAATACACTTCTTTATACACAGCTCCCTAGAAGAACATAAGGCATGCATTTTGCCTGCCTTGTTCCCTAACAGATCTTAGTACATGGTATAGGACCTGACACACTGTATGCCCAACTAACTGTCACTGGAAGAGAAACTACTCCATTAGTACATATGGCTAGAGTATGTGTACATGTGTGCACCCACACAGGTGTTCATATATATGTTCTGTGTCTACACACATGTGGAGACCAGAGGTCAACCTTGTGTGTCAATTCTCAGTCACTGTCCACCTTGGTTTTTTCCTAATGACATGCATTTATTTATGAAAGGCATGAGCCATAGCACACATGTGGAGGTCAGAGAACAATTTTTAGGAGTCAGTTCTCTCCTTCCAGCATGTTGATTCCTGAGATCAAACCCAGGTTGGCAGGCTTACATGACAAACATCCTTACCCCTGAGTCCTCGTGACAACTGCCCTGTGCTGGACAGAGGCCCTCTCACTGGCTGGATGAGCAGCCCCAGGGGTCTACCTGTCACTAACCCAGCAATAGAATTACAGCGTCCAGTGCAGTTCTTTCACATGGATTCTGGAGACCACACACAGGTCCCCACACTTTCACAGTCAGAACTTTCTCTACTGAGAAAGCACAGTCACAGTCTATATGCATGCTTGAATTTTCAGTAAATCTTGACCTTCTAAAACAACTGCTTCCTTGTATAGTCCTATTGATAGTTTTGCTTGTTAGTTTGTTTGTTTGTTTTCCTAAGTCATGAACTTCATCTTCAAAGTTCAGTGTAGTCAAAATAGCAAATGCTTGTGTATTCATTTCCCATTATTGCTGTGACAAACTACCCGAGCCCAGGGGTTTTAAAATAGCTCAAATAAAATTTCTTCCAGCTCTAGGCACCAGAAATGAAAAATGTGTTTTAGGGGGTGGCTGTAATATTTCTTGAAGTTCCAAGCTTCTAACGGCTGTGTTCCTGGCCCCTTTTTACCTCACTCTGATCTCAGTTTCCCCTTCACAGTCTCGTTTGAAGCTTATCTCCTGTCTCCCCTTTGCCCTTAAGCAGCTTTATGATTATATTTGGCATACCTGGATAATTCAGTATCATTTCTCCATCTCGAGAGGTTACTCTAAACACATTTACAAAGTTCCCTTGCCATGAAAAATAATACGTTCTGGGAATTCAATGTGGGCACCTTTGGGTTGCATTATTCTGTCTGCCACAGCATGGGAGGAACTGAGTGTAAATATCAGCATTGTCACCCGCATACCTACTTCTGAAAGTGTTTTGAGTCCCTGCTGACTGTATCCTGAAGTGAAGCTAAGAAACACATCGCCCTGCCCCGTGGCCTGGCCTGATTGTATAGCCTGCTTGCAGGACTACAGGCATTATGTCGTGGCTCACAGGGCACAATGCATGTACCCTGCCCCGTGGCCTTGCCTGATTGTATAGCCTGCTTGCAGAACTACAGGCATTATGTCGTGGCTCACAGGGCACAATGCATGGAAAGCATCTGCTGTTCTCTCTTTCTACTTCAGGAGAATTCAGGAATTATTATATGCTTTCATTGTGACTAAATGTAAGGAAACATAGGATGAAGCAGAGGAGGAAGGGAAACAGGACCTCTTACAGGCTGCTGAGGTGAAGGGAAATAAGTCGACTTTCTGGAAGACAATGTAATGAAGGTAATGAAAACTCATATAAAGGTTTCCTTTTTATCTCACTAATCATCCATTTCCAGAAGTGTACCTCAAGGGCTTGGTTGAATTTCTGTACAAAAGCAGCTAGTGAAATGCTTTGTAGGATACACCGAGGAGGAGTGGGAGCACCCACATTACAGAGAACTCAGCCACATAAAGGGCTTTAAAGGATTATTACATCAGATATTTTTAAAATATTAGTGACACACTCAGGGCCTACCACTGAGGTATATCCCAGCACTGTTCAGACTTTATGTGAGAGGTCTCCGTCTGTAGCTCAGGCTGGCCCTGAATTTACCACAGCATCTGGGATAGCTGGGATTTCAGCCTGCCCCACGAGGATAAACCAAAACTCAGGGTTCAAGTCTGGATTATTTATTATTTCAAAGAGGTGTGTGTGTGTGTGTGTGTGTGTAGTAGGGGCCACTAAAAAGTACAGCTTTCATCATGTTGACCGCGGTTATTCCTGTGTAATGGCACAGTCATTTTGGATTTACTTGTATTTTTTATGGGCTAACAATAAAGGGGAAATGAGGGATTCTGAGAGAACAGTTCTAGATTGCTTCCCTGGCATTTCTAGGCAGTTACAAACACGACTCAAGATGTCCCTCTAGTGGAAGGCGGAACGTAACTGCAGCTGCACATGATTGTGACTTTGTAACACAGCTTATTGTATTCTAGACCTTTGCAAACAAGGAACAGAAATTCATAAAGTATTGTGCTTATTCAAAATTTTCGAGGCGGGGGAGGAAATAATTGCAAAAGAAGAGACTACACCGCACGCTGGAAAAGCGGTGCTGATTCTGGGTGCACTTGAAATATTGACAGCTAAGATTCTGAACTGTCGGTATTAGAGAATTACGCTGAGGAGGCTCCTCTGAATTTTGTTAGTTTATGTTCTAGGCCTAAAGAACCAAAGGACGGGGAAAGCCAAAGCCTCCCGGTTGCCGTCCCGCGCGTTAACGCCTCCGATTGCTTTCGGCGCCTCTCGGATGAGTTCGACTGGATCCGGCACTCGGGCTCGGGGACATTCGGGCCACTTTTGTCCCGCCTTTGCTCTTCTTCGGCTACAATCGGCAGTTGCGCTCCTCCCGCCTTGGCGTCCTCCCTGCGATAGGCCGGCGCTCGGCTCGACTCGGTTCTTTCCGTCCCCGTCTTCCGCTGACCCGGAAGAGCGCCCATGGAGACAGGCCTGCCCGGTGTACGCCAAGCCATGGCGCCGCTGCTGGAGTACGAGAGGCAGCAGGTGCTGGAACTGCTCGACAGCGACGGACTGGCGGTGTGCGCCCGCGGGCTCGGCGCCGACCGTCTCCTCTACCATTTCCTGCGGTTGCACTGCCACCCGGCCTGCCTGGTGCTGGTCCTCAACACGCAGCCGGCCGAAGAGGTGCGGCCGGGAGATGAGTGGATCTGAGGGTGTGGGGACGTCCCAGCCGGTGCAGGTCTCAAAGAGGGCACGAAAGGGAATGAGTTGAGGTTCCGGGAGAGATGCGGGCCACCTACTTAGTTCCTAGCACGCTGCGAAGGAGGGAAGAAAATCCCGGGGAAGTCCAAGTGGCTGACACGACTTGGGAGGGCATTAGGTGAGGGTTCTTGAAAGGAGATTCTGGACTCTGACACTGCAGGAGGCCCTTTGAAGGAAAAAACGCATCCCAAGGAAGTCTATGGTTCCTCGCTTGACATGGGAGGACATTGAATAGAGGTCCTTGAGAGAGATACAGGGCCCAGACACAGCTCGAGGACACTGAGAATAAAGGTCCCACACACTTCCTGACACTGGAAAAGAGGGGCGACAATGAGGTAGGAGAGTGAATTGGATTGTACTGCAAAGGACAGAAGCTGTCAGAAACAATCTGGGTAGGAATAATGTGTGAGTCTGGAAGTTGGAAGTGTGTTTCTGGAGACAGAGTGGGGTCTCTAAAAGGACAGTGATGGAGATGGCAGGGTTTTTGAGTGCTAGAAAATAGAAGAGGAGGCTTTGAGGCTCACAAAAGAAGAGGAAATGGGGAAATAAGGTGAGGAAAAAAGGTACTAGAAGCTAAAGCTAGGGGAGAGATTAATCTGGGTTAAAGAAAATAGGTAATCCTGAGGAAAATCGAATGGGACACACACACACACACACTGCTGGGGGATGCTTAGAGGTGGGGCTATAGCCTAGCATGAGAAATCTGATGATCCCGTAGGTATAGTGACCAGAAAGAAAATGTCAGCTGAGAAGAGTCACCACCAAGGCCAAGGCCCTGTTGGATTCACTTAGGTATCTCCAGTGCTTGGCATGGGCCTTCTTGCTATGTAAGATGCCCAGAAAAGTGGCTGTGGACATTCTGAAGTCTCTCTAGGAAGCATTAGTATAGAGCAGTCCAAGTCATTGTCTGCAGAGAGGAAACCCTTATCCCACAGAGGATGTTGGCAAAAAAAACCTGACTGTGGTGGGAAATAGTTTCTAGGTAGTAGAAGACTTCTAACCTGAGATTTTAAAAGGTTATGTTTTGGGGGTTTGTGATGAATTGCAAATAATGACTGAAGCACAATTATTTCATAGAGTAAATTCCAAAGCCACAACAAGCAATCACCTTAATTAGAGTAATTTGATTGGCTGATGGGTACAAAGCAATAACTTAGTTTGTATATCTGCTGTGATGTTCATGAGCTCTTGAAATAAAGACATCATTTTAAATCCCTGCGACCTGTGTTAAAAGTGCCCTGCCCTGTATTAAACAGCTGACTAATGAGTTTAATTTGATTTAGGAATATTTTATCAATCAGTTGAAGATAGAAGGAGTTGAACACCTCCCTCGTCGTGTGACAAATGAGATTGCAAGTAACAGTCGCTATGAAGTTTACACACAGGGTGGTATTATATTTGCAACAAGTCGAATACTTGTGGTTGATTTCTTGACTGATAGGATACCTTCAGACTTAATAACTGGTAAGAATTTGAAATCTTATATGTGATGTGAACATCTCCTGCTGTGTTCTCCTCTGCTAAATTCTAAACTGGCTTTTATTACTAACCATTGTAGTTAAGCTGTTGGCGTAATACCTGATGCATTATAGATGCTCAGCAAAGATTTATGACATAAATAAGTAGGGTTACATGTCATGTAAAGGTGACAGGTTCTGAGGATGTATGATTTAGCTATTACATGAAGGCCTTAGAGCTTACATACAAAAACCTGCATGGATGGGCCGGAGAGGTGGGTCAGAGGTTAGGGGTGTTCACTGCTCTTGCTGAATACCAAAGCTCAGTTCCCAGCACCCATGTAAAGTGGCTCACAACTGCCTGCAACTCCAAATCCAAGGGACTGATTCCCACTTTGGCCCTCTGAGAGCACTGGACTCACCATGCACAAACCACCACTGCTGCCACCCCACCACCGCAGCACAAACATAGATACATAAAATTTAAAGTAAAAATAAATTTTTGAAAAATCCTAGATATTATAGCTCAACTAGACATTGACCTCTTAATGTAACCAAGAGACATAGTAAAGATGAGCTGTTTGGGCCTGATGCTACCACTGACACTGCACATTGTTTTACAGTTGATTTGTTTTTATAAGTAGAAGAGAGGCCTCGAAAATAAGAGTACAGTATACTAGATTAACCAGACAGTAATTTAATATATTACTGGGGTTGCACATTAATTCTACATTGCACATAATTGCATGTGTTGTGTGCTGTGTGACTAGTGGCACAGTGCTATATTTGTTTTAGAGATTTTTAGTTTTAATCTTTGTGTTCAAGGATGTTTTGCCTGCATGTATGTCTATGCACCACATACATGGTTGGTACCTGCAGAGGTCAGTAGATTTCCTGGACCTGGAGTTACAGGTGGTTGTGAGCCACCACGTAGGTACGGGGAATTGAACG
This sequence comes from Meriones unguiculatus, assembly GCF_030254825.1. Taxonomy (NCBI): domain Eukaryota; kingdom Metazoa; phylum Chordata; class Mammalia; order Rodentia; family Muridae; genus Meriones; species Meriones unguiculatus. The sequence continues at coordinate 50,585,182 of NC_083359.1, forward strand.
TGGGTCCTCTGAAAGAATAAGTGATTTTAACTGCTGAGCCCTCTCTCGAGTCATATTATTTGTACTGGCATACAAAGTGTCGTGTCTGACAGAGGCACACCTACTGGAATGTGGGTGTTTTTCAGCTCTCTTCTAACCTTGCCAGCTGAAGCATCATTAATGGATTGTGTGGCTGTATGTAAGATGTGGCCCCCTGTTTTCCCATGTTATTATTTTTGTAGTTGACAGCCATTTGCCTTTTGCATATAGTCAGACTTGATGCCTTTATTAGTACTCTTCATAAATCTCTAAATAAATTTGCTTTCCTTCCTTTTCCCATGGTTCAAATTAAACTAAATAGTTGCTTAATACTTTAGAGAGGAAAGGTGGGAGATAATGTCAGCTAGGAGTAGTATAGAAACAATTGATTTTCATTATCGTTTGTCCCATCAGAAACCTCTGATTTCCTGAAGCTAATTTAGGAGCCCTGCCACTCTGTCATTAAACTACCCTATGCCCCTACCCAGAGCACTTGAAACACTACATTACACTTGCCTATGTCTGGCTCATTTGTAAGATAAGCTTTGTACCAGGAAGCACTTGTTTGTCACAGGCTGAATCCATGCCACTAACATACTTGGTGGTTCCTGTGGAGTTGCATGTATGGTGCTCACCAGTGTGTGAGCACACTTCCCATTGTGTCCACCAATTTTGCTGAACCTAGACGTGTCACGAGAGGCAGTTAAGACGGAGTGAGTGAACAGATGCTGAGGTTCCTGGGGCTAAGCATGGAGGTCTTATCATTCTTTTCTAGAAGTTTCATTGTCTTAGAGATTGTCTTAAGCCTCGAAGCCAGATGCACCTGACTTTGAATGCTAACAGCCCTCTCACAAAGATCCTTAATTTTCCTGAGCTTCGTTTTTCTATCTTTTTTTTTTTAATTTTTGTTGAGAATAGATTCTTCTCTCGTACAATATATCCAACCACAGTTTCCCCTCCTTCCACCCCTTCTAATTCTCCTCAGAGCCACTGCCCCTCTGTTTCCTTTTCAGAAAAGAAAGGACCTCCAAACAGTACAAAACCAGATACCATAAGACAAGGTGAAAACCTTTCTATCGAGACTGGGCAAGGCACCCCAATAGGACGAAAAGAGTCAGAGACACCCCCAACTCCCACTGTTAGGAGTCCCACAAAAACACCAAGCTAAGTGCCATACGTGTATGCAAAGACCTGCATATATGTTCAGACTCATGTAGACCCCATGCTTGCCATTTCAGTCTCTGGGAGCCCTGCCTGGCCGGTTCAGTAGGGTATATTCTTTTTGTGTCCTCTATTCCGTCTGACTCCTACAGTCTTTCCTCCCCCTCTTCCACAGGGCTCCTCAATCTCCAAGCAGGGGATCCAATGGAGATAATTTATACTCTTTCCTTGTAATCTCTGGCTATGGATTTTTATAATCGTTTGCATCTGCTGTTGGAGGAAGCCTCTGATGAATATAGCAGAATATCATTAGGAATCATTTCCTTGCTTTTACTTTTCAGACCAGTTGTGTTTAGTTCTACTCTAGGTCTCTGGTTAATCCAGTCTCTGGTTTCTGGCCATCCAAGTGGTATAGGACATGGGCTCTCTCTTTGGGTTGGCCACTTCCCCCAAGTTCTTCACCATTGTCCCCAAACATCTTACAGGCAGGACAGATTGTAGGTAGAGGGTTTTGTGGCTGGGTTAGTGTCCAGGATTCTCTTTTGGTAGCCTGCAGAGTACCATCTTGTGCAAAGAGACTAGAATATAGAAGCGAAGACAGCTGGCTGTGTGGAGTTGTCTTCAGAATTGGGCCCCACTGTCAGTTTTCAGAGAGTGACCTTCTGTCCTACCATCAGCCTGGGTTGTTTAGGGATCTCCACAGGACCTCCTCAGCAATTATTTAACCAATTGCAACCAAGTTCCACCACTGGAAGCCTTGCCTGGCTGCAAATGATGGACAATTCAGACTCTATTCTCCATTACTAGGAGTCCTCATTAGGTTCACCCTCATGGATTCCAGGAAGTTTCCATTGCTCTAGGTTTCCACACCATCCCCCAAATGCTGTCCAGTTCCAGCTGTCTCTCCCTGCATTCTCTCCCTCCATCAACCATCTCTCCTACCCCATCCCCTTCTGCCCCTAGTCTATCCAAAGAATCTGTTTTATTTCCCCTATCCAAGTTTCCCCCGACCCTCTGTAGCCTTCTTCCTTACCTCTCTGGGTCTGTGGATTTTTTACTTAACAGCTAATATCCAATTGTAAATGAATATATACCATGTTTCTCTTTCTGAGTGTGGGTTACCTCAGTCAGGATGATTTTTTTCTAGTTGGATTCATTTGCCTACAAATTTCGTGATGTCATTTTTTAAACCATTAAGTAATACTCCATTGTGTAAATGTACTACATTTTCTTTATCTATCTTTTAGTTGAGGGACATCTAGGGCATTTCCAGTTTCTGGTTATGAGTAGAGCCACAATGAACATGGTTGAGGAGGTGCCCTTGGGGTATATCGCCAAGAGCGGTTGGTATAGCTGGGTCTTGAGGTAGATTGATTCCCAACTTCCTGATTTCCATAATGGCTGTGAAAGTTTTCACTCCCATCAGCAATGAAGGAGTTTTCCTCTTGTTCCATATCTTCACCAGCATGAGCTTTCATTTGTTTTTTTTATCTTAGTCATTCTGACAGGTTTAAGATGGAATCTCAAATTTGCTTTGATTTGCATTTCCCCAATGGCTAAAAATGTTGAACATTTCTTTAAGTGTTTCTTGACCATTTGAGATTCCTCTGTTAAGAATTCTCAGTTTAGATCTGTACCCTATTTTTTATGGATTTTTTAATAGTTAGTTTCTTGAGTTCTTTATGTATTTTGGATATTAGCCCTCTTATCAGAGTTTGTAAAAATCTTTTCCCATTCCATAGGCTGTCTCTTTGTCCTATTGTTGGTGTCTTTTACCTTACAGAAGTTTTTCAGTTTCAGGAGGTTCCATTTATTATTTGTGATCTTAGTGCCTGCACTATTGGTGTTCTGTTCAGGAAGTTGTCCCCTGTGCTAGTGTGTTCCAGGCCGTTCCTCACTTCCTCTTCTATCAGGTTCAGTGTGTTTGGTTTTATATTGAGGTCTTTTATCCATTTGGACTTGAGTTTTGTACAAGTTGTTAAATATGGATCTATTTGCATTCTTCTACATGCAGACATCCAGTTAGATCAGCACCATTGAGATGCTCTCTTTTTTTCTGAATGTTTCAGGATATTTGGTCTCACTGTGTACCTCGAGACTGTATTATTTACTGGAAAAATCTGTTTTTAGTTGTAGTGTGGCTCAGCCCATCCTTTAAGCCAAGAGCTTTCTGCTTGAATTTTGTAAACAGGATTAAGTGAAGCCAACCATAGGTCAAAAGGCAGAGCAAGCAACCAGTTGACAGGAAATGAAAATATCATAGAGAGGAAGAGGAAGTCAGGATGGATAGAGAGGTGCACAGGAAATAGAAGGGAGGGACATTCAGTTTAAAAGAGGTTGTTTGAGTAGAAATGTCAGCTGGGTGCTTTCTCTGAGCTAAGAGGCTTTCACCCCAGCAACTGACTAAAATCAAATGATTGAGATTTGTTAAAAGCAACACCACTGTGTATTTCTGGCTTCTTTGTCAAAAATCAGTTGTCCTTAGATGTGTGGCTTTATGTCTTGGTCTTTAGTTCAATTCCACTGATCAACATGTCTGTTTTTATGCCAACACCATTTGGTTTTTATTACTATAGCTCTGTAGTTCAACTTGAAATTAGGGATAGCGATACTTCAGCAGTTCTTTTATTGTTCCAGGTTGTTTTAGGTATCCTAGGTGTTTTGTTTTTCCATATGAAGTTGAGAATTGTTCTTTCAAGGTCTGTAAGGAATTATGTTGGTATATTGATGGGAATTGCGTTGAATCTGTAGATTGCTTTTACTAAGATGTCCATTTTTACATGTTAATCCTACCAATTCATGAGCATGGGACATCTTTCTATCTTCTGATATCTTCTTCAGTTTCTTTTTTCAGAGACTTGAAGTTCTTGGCATACAAGTCTTTTACTTGTTTGGGAGGAGTTATATCAAGGTACTTTATATTATTTGTGGCTATTGTGAAGAGTGTTGTTTCCCTGATTTCTCTCTCAGTCCATTTGTTATTTGTATATAGGAGGACTACTGATTTTTTTTCTTTTTTAATCTTATGTCTAGACACTTCACTGAGGTGTAGCTGTAGCAGTTCCCTAATATAATTTTTAGCTTCACTTTTGTATACTATTTTATCATCTGCAAATAATGATACTTTGACTTCTTCCTTTGTGATTTGTATCCCTTTATCTTCTTCAGTTGTCTTATTGCTCTGGCTAGAACTTCAAGTACTATATTGAACAAGTATGGAGGAAGTGGACAACCTTGTCTTGTTCCTGGTTTTAGTAGAATTACTTTGAGTTTCTCTCTAATTTGATGTTAGCTATAGGCTTGCTGTAAATATCCTTTATTTATGTTTAGGTTTGTCCCTTGAATACCTTATCTCTCCAATACGTTTACCATGAAGGAGTGTTGGATTTTGTCAAAGGCTTTTTCAGCATCTAATGAGTTGGTCATGGTTTGTTTATTTTTGGGGGAGAGAGGGTATTTGTTTGTTTCTTTGTTTGTTTAGTTTATTTATATGGTAGATTATATTGACTGATTTTCATTGTTGAACCATTTCTGCATCTCTGGGATGAAGTCTACTGGATCAAGCTGACTGGTCTTATGTGTTCTTGGACACAGTTCACAAGTATTTTATTGAGTATTTTTACATCTATGTTTATAAGGGAGATTGGTCTGTAATTCTCTTTATTGAGTCTTTATGTGGTTTGGATATCAAGGTAACTGTGGCCTCATAAAATGAATTGGGCAGTGTTCCTTCTGTTTCTATTTTGTGGGTAATATTGACATTAGTTCTTTGAAAGTCTGATCAAATTCTGGGCTAAAACTGAAGAGTTTAAGTTAGCCTGGGTATAGTTAGCCTGAATATAATTCCATTTTGAAATAAAGAGCCATCTTGACTGGGAGCTGAATTCAGGTACCAGGAAATATCACAGAATGTACACCTGGCAGAGAACAAAGTTAACTCTCCTAGCAACAGCCTCTAGGAAATAATACAGAATAAATGCTTCATAGAAAATAGAAACAATCTCCCTGGCAATAATCAATGGGAACCAGTTGAGAATCGGGTGGGAAAATTTTCCCCAATGTTTCAGATATGGTTTAGAAAAATAGCCATTGTGATTATATGCCTTAGCCATTGTGATTGTGTATCTCAGAAAAGGTCACCCTGCCCTGCTAAACTTCACCCAGTTCTGTAACGCCAAGGCTTGTGCCCCCCTGCTTGCTGCCATGGAAACTCCCTGCTCACAGACTTTTCCTTTAAAAATTCTGTTCACTCAGAGCTCAGGGTCCCACTTCTCTACTGCTACGTCAGTGATACTTGGGTCCCAAGTTCGATCGCTCTTATAATAAAGCTCTCTTGCAATTGCATCGAGTCGTCTCCTGGTGGTGGTCTCTGTGGGTCCCGTGAACCTGGCATTACAAAACCATCTGGCCCCAGACTGGAAATAGACTGCTTCTATTTCCTTAAGGTTTTGGGTCTATTTATATTGTTCACCTGATCATGATTTCACTTTGGTAAGTGGTACCTATCCAGAAAGAAAATTATCTTTTTTTTTTTTTTTTTAGATTTTCCAATTTGGTGGAGTACAGGCTTTTAAAGTTATGTCCTTATGAGTCTCTGTATTTCTTCAGTGTCTGTTCCTTTTTTCATTTCTGATCTTGTTAATATGGATTTCTCTCCTTTAGTTAGTTTTGGATAAGGGTTTGTCAAGCTTGCTGATTTTCTCAAAGATTCAACTCTTTGTTTCTATTTTATTGATTTCAGCCCTCAATTTGACAATTTTTTGCTGCTTGTTCTTCTTGGGTGTGCTTGCTTGTGCTTGCTTCTTTTTGTTCTAGAGCTTTCAGGTGTGCTGTTAAGTTGCTAGTATAAGATCACTCCTTTTTTTTTATGTAGTCACTCAGTGCTATGGACTTTCCTCTTAATCATTGTGTTCTAAAAGTTTGGATATATTGGGTATTCATTTTCATTGAATTTTAGAAAGTCTTTAATTTTTTTTTTTTTTATTTCTGTCTTGATGCATCTTTCATTGAGCAGTTTCCATGAGTTTGTAAGCTTTTTCTTGTTTCTGTTGGTGTCTAGCTTTAGTCCATTTTTCTCATTTCTTAACTCAAGAAAATAGTGCCTCAGGGGCTGGAGTGATGGCTCAGTCATTAAGAGCCCTGGATGCTCTTGCAGAGGATCTGAGTTCGGTTCCCAGCACCCACATGATGGCTCACACCACCTTTACTCTAGTTCCAGTAGATCTGATGCCTTCTCCTGTCCTGCAGGGACACCAAATGCATGTGGTACACAGACGTGCAAGCAGGCAAGACACCATAAAAGCAACAGTATCTTAGAATGATAGTATGCTTGCGCTGCTTGAACACAGTAAGGCCATAATAAACAGTACCAAATGTTCCCCCTTTGTAGCTGAAGCTGTTGTTACATCTAAAGGCCTTAGTATGCTGCTCTATGTTATGCAAGTGGATTTTAAGTTGTTAACATGAGATCATTGTCTAGAAATTACCACTAGATGTCAGTATTGCACCGTCACCCAGACTAGGGCTGCAGGGTCTGAATCAACCTCTCCAAGTTCAACTTACAGGTGGGTTCTTGACTGAAACTGCCAAAATCAAGTTCATCCTAGGACACATGCTGTCCACACATGCTGTCCTGTCTCACAAGGGGCTCCCATAGCACTAAAACCACCCTCTCCACACCCTGTACTGACAATGTAGTCTTACAAGGACCCCAAGGGAGTTTCACTCAGCAGGAAGCATGTGGTTTAAAACCTCTGTCCACCCTCTTTCTGGTGACCTCTGTCAGGTTTCCCTGCCCACCCCACCTTTCTAATCTTAATACCTACATGAAATGAAAAAAGTCCTCTAAGCATGACCGCATGAGCAAGCCTTGATTGTGCAATGAGCCTCAGGGACATTTCATATCCAAGTCATAACGTCAGATGGCCTAGGGTGACCCAGCCTCAGCCTTATGCATATGCATGTGTGCGGGGGGGGGGGGGGTGCACCTGTGCACATAGGTAGGCCAGAGGAAGATATTGTGTATCCTGCTCTATCACCCTCTGCCTTAAGCTCCTGGGACAGGGTCTGTCTCACTTAACTTGGAGGTGGGCTGGCAGCCAGCAAGCCCCAGTGATCCTCCTGTCTCTCTCTCCTACAACTCTGGAGTTACCAATGTGCACAAGGTGGCCATGCTTGGCTTCTTAATGTGGGTGCTGAGGATTTGAACTCAGGTCCCTGTGCTTGCACATCAAATCTCTTGGACTACCTCCCAGCTCTCTGTGTAATGTTTCAACACAAGCTAAGCAAGGGTGGAGCATGGAGTCCTTGGGAAAGCCACCTTCTAGCTTTCAGATGTTTTCTGAGGAGCAAGTGAGTATGTCATGTATAGTGTTATGATTGGAAGGTCTTCGTCCATAAACTTATAAATGAATTTTTATATACTTGATAAGCTAGTTGATTAGTGAATAAATTTTAGCCAGCCACCATGGTCCAGAATTTCAAAATAAAGTAATGGAGTCTGCAATTAGTTGCTGAAAGACAAAAAGGACATATGGATCGCTATGTCATTTTCAGGACCCCATGAGTGAAGAGACCAGGCCCAAAACCAAAAGTAGGTGTGTACATGTGTGCCCTGATGTATATTCATTGTTTTAGGTCTAAAAGCCTGAGAACCTTATGGAATGATGAGTTTGACCCAGAAATGACATCTGACCTCTGTTAGATCTCCTGCTTCCCCAGTGTCACGAACCACATTCTATTAAAATGGGCCACGAGATGCCTCTAAGCCTGACCTGAGTCCCCTCAACAGAATCCATGTGATGATACAGAGAACCAACTAAGCTCCACCCTTGGCATGCCATATATACACCCACATATGCGCACACATAATAAGTGAAATAAGAATGGTAGTGCATTAAAGGTCTCCTGCTTCAGTATCTGATATTTAAAATTAGGAAACATTTATAATTATTATCTTGTGTGTGTGTGTGTGTGTGTGTGTGTGTTCAAATGTGTAAAGGTGTGTACATGTACACGTGTGTGGAGACCCAAAAGTTGACCTCAGATGTCTTCCTCAGATTCTCTCTGCTTTGTTTATTTATTGCTAAAGGTGGAGCCCACCAGTCCTGGCTCATTTAGCTAATAAATGCTCAGGAGCTCTCATGCCTCTGTCTCCCCAGTGCTGGGTACAGGTGGCCCCACCCCCACCTCGCTGTTCTATAGGTTCTGGGGTCCAAGCTCTAGTCTTCACACCTACATGGCAAGTGCTTTATCCATCTCTTCAGCCTTTGTTCTTGTTTTCAGGATTCATGGGCATTGTACATACAGTCACAAAAGCCATGTATTGCCAGGCATGGTGGTGCATTCCTAAAATCCCATTCCTCAGTAGGCTGAGGTAAGAGGAGCATGAGTTTAATTAAGGCCAAGCTATGTTAAAACAAGTGCCTGCCTCTACAAACAAAACAAAAGGTATTAAGTTTGCTCACTAAAGGTTTTTGTTTTAAATAGTGTAATTTAGCCCTTTATTGACTGTATCTTCAAGCTGCCTTCATCTAATGGGATGCACATGCTACCCAGACTTGCTAAAATGAAGCTGTTTATATAATCCATCTGTCTACATAGTGTGCCTTTCAAGCCCTGTGCTCTTTATCCTCCCTCAGCCTGGACCCCTTGTGGTCCAGATAGTCATGTTCCAAATGGTTCAGGAGACTCACTCCCTCAACTTCACTTTTCGTTTGCACACTCATCGCTGGAGCTAAAACAGGACCAGCACCTGAGTTGGCTAGTTTTATGTCCACTTGACACAGACTGGAGTCACTGGGGAGGAAGAGCCTCAATCGAGGAAGTGGCTCAGTAAGAGCAGGCAGGCCTAGAAGTTATTTTCTTAATTATTGATTGATGAAGAAGGGCCCACCCATTGTGGGTGGGGCCACCCCTGGGCTGGTGGCTCTATAAAAAAGCAGGTTGAGCAAGGCAGTAAGCAGAACCCTGCATCAGCTCTTGCCTCCAGGTTCCTTTCCTGTTTGAGTGGCTGCCCTGACTTCCTTCATTGACAGACAGTGATGTGGAAGTGTAAGCAAAATAAATCCTTTCCTCTCCAACTTGCTTTTGATTGTGGTGTTTCATCACAGCAATAGTGACCCTAATTAAGACACGACCCCGTCTTGGTTAAGGTTACCATTGCACTCTGGTTAAGCTCCTCTTTTTCTACGTAGAGAGATTCATCTTATAAGTTCTCTTACCTAGAGAGACCTGACTTATACAACCCCCAACAGGCATCCTTGTGTACCGAGCACACAGGATCATTGAGTCCTGCCAAGAAGCCTTCATCCTGCGTCTCTTCCGCCAGAAAAACAAGCGTGGCTTCATCAAAGCTTTCACAGACAACGCTGTTGCCTTTGACACTGGTTTTTGTCATGTGGAAAGAGTGATGAGGAATCTTTTTGTGAGGAAGCTCTACCTGTGGCCGAGGTAAAGATATCATAAGACATGTTTTGTAAGCAGAAAAGCCTTAACTTAGTTGCATTTTAATGCAGTTGATGGAATACAGTGTGAAATTTGCCATCCTGTCTATAAGAACTTTAAGTACATTTTTGTATGTTTGTTTTTGTCACATTTTGTATGTTTGTTTTGTGACAAGTACTAGTACAATTATTCTTTTGTTTAATTGCTCCGTATTTCAGAAATAAAACCCACCTGTAAATGACCAGATAGAAAGCACAGTTAGAGACACAAAAGCAGAGCCAACAAGATTGCTCAGGGTTAAAGGTGCTTGCCTGACTTCAATCCCTGGGAACCACATGGAAGGAGAGAACTGACTATGGGTTATCCCCTGAGCTCTAAGTGCACACACACACATACCATAAGTAAACGAATAAATACATCTCTCAGAAAGATTAGGGGTAAGGGTGGCAAGATGGCTCACTGGGTAAAAGTGCTAGCTACCAACCTTGATGATTCAGTTCAAACCCCAGGACCCACAAGATTATCCTAAGTCCACCACACATACATTATGGCACATACACACAAAATAAGTGTAATAGGGTTTTTTTGGTTGATTGTTTTTTAAGAACACTAAGCAGTCATAGATAGTAGGAACCCAGTGGCAGGGCTGTGTTCCTCACCCTAAGAGCAGACCCCCGGTTAGGCTGACAGTTTTCTGAGCCCACCTTGCTTGAGTATTGCTTCTGCAATGGGTGAGGCCCATTGATATTTTGCTTATGTTTTGTTTGTAGATGTTGAAGTTAGAAATGATTTGGAAACTCTGTCTCCTTAGGTTCCATGTAGCAGTCAACTCGTTCTTAGAACAACACAAGCCTGAAGTCGTAGAGATTCATGTGTCCATGACTCCTGCCATGCTTGCCATCCAGACGGCCATACTAGACATCCTAAACGCCTGTCTAAAGGAACTGAAATGCCACAACCCATCACTAGAAGTGGAAGATTTGTCATTAGAAAACGCTCTTGGGAAGCCATTTGACAAGGTCCACTTCTTTGCTTTCTTTTGACACATGGCTGGTTAGATTGTCATTTTAATTTTCACCATGTCCGTGTAGGCATTAAACTGCAGGTGATAAAGTGGGGCTGCTTGCCTCCTGAGAAATAATAATTTGTGGTGACATCTGTGTTTGACATGTGAGTAGAAGGCTGGCTTTGCAGTTAGTTACACAGTGAGTGAATGTCTTGCTGTAAGTCTAATCAATGTCTTTGTTCCAAACTCACAGAATCTGGGTATCTGCAGACACAAAAATGAAGTGTACATCCTGGAATATACCATCTTTTTAAAATAGAAAGTTGGATGCATTTTTTGTTGTTTTTGGGGTTGGGGGTTTGTTTTGAGACTGGGTCTCACTGTGTATCCTTGGCTGGCCTAGAACTCACTCTGTAGATTAGGCTGGTCCAGAATTCAGAGATCCCCCTGCCTCCACCTCCCAAGTGCTGGGATTAAAGGCAATTTTCATTACTGAGACCTATGTTCTATCTCAAAATTATGTTCTGGACTGAGGAAATGCTAAATCTTCATGGACTTTTTCTTGATTTTTTTTTCCACCATAGCATAATATTAAGTATGTAGATGTTCAGTCCTGTGGTAAATTATAGAGCTACAAAATGCTGCCTTAAAAATTTCCATGTTTTAAAACATGCTGCTGTCTTTTAAACTCTCAATCAGTCTCTGTGTCACTAGGAACAGTGCATGGGGAGTGTATGGAAGAGGTCAGTCTACTGTGAAATGCTCAGGTGTAGAATGGATCCCGTGTGTCCTGTCCTCCCTTTCTTCATCTTAAAGTGTGTATAGCTTAATGTGTGGTGTTAACAACCCTGTCCCAAAAAGCAGAGTGCTTTACTAACACTGATTTCTGTCTGATGTCACTGACTGCTGAGAGTCAAGTATTGTTTTAGATATTATTACATCGACCGCATCTAAGTATAGATAGAGCTTGTATCAGAGAAAACAAAAACTTGAGGTTCTATACATCTTTTGGCGAAGGTGGTCTGCTCTTGTAGAAGTGCTTTGGCTCTCCTGTTACCCTGTAGCATGTAGTTTCTTGTTTACAGTATCCCAGTCTGGAGCATGAATTATAAGATCAGCCAGATGCAACTTCTGCTCAGTGTGTCGGATGAGATGCCCCCAAGATGCTGCTGTTTTTGTTCACAAGAACAAGTTACTGGTTCTGATGCATAGCAGGCCATGTCTGTCTATGGCATATATTTGTGTGTGTATTTACTATGTGCATGCATGCATGTGTGTTTGTGTGTGTTGTGTGTTGCACATGCTCCTGAACGTACAGAGGTCAGAGGAGACACGAAGTTATCTAACACTTCTTTGCCTCACTTCCTTGAGAAAAGGGTCTTTTACTGAATCCAGAGCTAAGCTGGCAGCCCAGAGGTCTTCCTTCTTTGCCCCCAATAGCTGCAGGCTTACAGACACATGCTCATCTTTTTATGTGGGCACCAGGGATGTGAACTCCGGTCCTCTTTCTTGCATAATGGACACTCTTACCCACTGAGCCATCTCCCCAGCCCCGTGACAGTAATGTTAGTAAGGGAGATTAGCTCTATCTGATTATTAAAATTGTAGTAATAAGACATTATGCTTGAAAAATTTAAACATTATTAGGATTTGGTGACCTGAAACTTCCTAGCCATCTTCCTTGGAAAGAAATATTTAGGAAACATTATTGTAGTAAAATGTGAATAATAAGACAGTCAGCATTTTAATGTTTTTACATATCTAGTAAATAACCTTTGGCTTTGTTAAGAAAAGCTGTACTAAACATATTTTAGCAATAGTAAATTGTATTCTCTTTCAGACAATCCGCCATTACTTGGACCCTTTGTGGCACCAGCTTGGAGCCAAGACTAAATCCTTGGTGCAGGATTTGAAGATACTAAGAACTCTACTGCAGTACCTCTCTCAGTATGATTGTGTTACATTTCTTAATCTTCTGGAATCTCTGAGAGCAACAGAGAAGGCGTTTGGTCAGAATTCAGGTGTGAGATAAAAATGCTAATATTATTCTGGGAGCTAGTTTGAATGAAGTGTTAATGGAGAGAATGCTATATTCAGCTGCATGTTATAAATTGAATTTCGTGTTCACTGCACAAGGATGTAGTGCTTTATTGGTAGCTAATGTTCCCACCTACTTAACTTCTGTTCTGTATAATAAATATTCATATCAATTCCTGGCAGTTTTATTTCCAGAGAAGACTTTGTAATATAGACAGTCTCCAACTTGGAAATAGGTGTGTTCTTGGAGTTTAGTTGATAGGGACTTAAAGTTATTTTTATTCAAATCCCCCAAGGGTTGGGTTTCATCCACAAGAGTATCAAAGACTTAACAGATTTGTTTAGAAATATATATATGTACAATGATTATTATACTAAATACCCAAGACCTAGGGTCAACATATATGCAACTAATGTTTACTGCTTCTTCAGGACATTCTCAAGTAACAAAGTACAGACCTAGGGAGATAGCACTATGGTAGAGCACATGCTTAGCACATGTAAGGCCCTGAATACAGTCCCCAGCATCATGTACAAATGTACATCATGTACAGAAGTAATGAACTACAAAGGTGCATAGAAAAAGGATTTATTAGTTGGTAGTACTTGGGACCTACCCTGATTTGTGTGGTTACCTGTGGAGTTCGTCACTACACCATGGAAATGTCACCATATCTTAGAATTGCTCTAAGGAAAGTGTTGATATCTCATTCCCATGAAAACCTCTTGGGGAGTCCTGAAGGAGGCCCTGGAACAGACTTTGGAAACCACTGGTCTAGCCAAGCAGACTACACAACATTAAGAGAAATTAAGGCACAGTTGCTGTGGAAGCAAGTTGGTAGCCAGTGGTCTATGTGGGTCATGTAACCATTAGAGTATTTAAAATTGCCACTAATTCAAGCCCTTTTTTCAAAACCATTAGGTTGGCTTTTCCTGGATGCTAGCACATCCATGTTCGTGAATGCTCGTGCACGAGTGTATCATGTTCCAGATGCCAAACTGAGCAAAAAGGCCAAAACGTCCGAAAAGGTGAAGAGTGCAGAAGGACAAGGTAAGGCCTTCACCACATCTTATTCACATTGGCGTGGAAGCAGGTATCCGCTTAAAACAAATTTAAAATCCTGTTGCCCATAGATGTGCACAGTCTGTGGGAAAAGTATGCATTAAAACCAGGTGAGATCCATTGCCAGAGAACAGCAATGCTGAAGGCCAGACATCAGTCAGAAGGGTTCTTACTGCACCATAAGAAACACCTCAGCTATTACTATCTTGGGCACTTAGAGTCTTAGTGAGACATTTTAGCATTCTTAATATATGGAGGAAACTATAGGTTTGATTCCAGTTTCTATCTAATAAGCATCAAGTACCACTTTTTCTAAGTCTGGGATGGGAAAGTTATATACTTATTTCTGCCTAATTTAAAGATCTATTCAAAATGGTGTGTTCATAATCTGTTTCAATACTATAGAATTAAAAAAAAATAGTTGTTTTCTGCTTTTATTCATGTTGAGGATTGTAGAAAGCATGGGTCTATTGGAAATAATAAATTTGCCCAACAGTGGTGGTACACACCTTTAATCCTAGTGCTCAGGAGTTAGGGACAGGTAGATCTCTGAGTTTAAGGCCAACCTGATCTACCAACTGAGTTCTAGGACAGCCAAGGCTACACAGAGAAACACTGTCTCAAATAGCCAAAAATAATAATAACAATAATAGTAAATATTGATGGGAACTCCTCCTTGCTTTGTGTAGCTGCTTATGTACAACAGCATCACCAGTGACAGCACAGAATCATCTCTATTGAATGTGGTCATGGCCAATCCATCCCATCACCTCTACACATTTCCAGCTAGCATTGTCAGCAGGCTTTTCTAGGGAAGCAGCCCCCATGTAGCATGGTGGAAGGCCAAAGACGTGTCCATTTGCAGTGACACTAGTTTTCTCTGTGGGAAACCCTTTGGCATGGTTTTAGCTAAACATCATACAGAATGAGGTTATATTTTATTTCTATACAGAAACCAAAAAGGAACTGGTCCTAGAAAGCAACCCAAAGTGGGAGGCGCTATCTGAAGTCCTGAAAGAAATCGAAGCAGAAAATAAGGAGAGTGAAGCCCTTGGTGGCCCAGGTAGGAACAAAGAGGGAGAAGGTGACATTGACCTGGTGGTTGTTTTTGTTTCTGAGACAGGATCTCGTTGGCCAGATTGCCTTTGTTCTGCATCTGAGGCTGGCTTGAGATTCTGAGTTTCCTAACTTCTGCTTCCTCGTACTGGATCCCAGGCAGGTACCACCAAACCCCACTCAGCACACAGACAGTAGATGCTAATCGCCTGGAGCTAGGGCTACTTCAGTTTGTTTATTTGTTGCACTTTTCTCCAGGTTGAGTCATTATGTATTCACAAAGCACATTCTTCACTGCTTGGCTTCTCAGGGCCTTTATTTAAAGATTCAGCAAATTTCCATGTATATATTCACAAGGTTTTAAATCCAGACTTTCCAAAGAATCAGCTAATGTTTTTTCTGTTTTATGTGCCCAGCCAAGTGTCTTTCCAAAGAAGCTTGACCACCTCTATTGATTTAACCCTAGAAAAACAATTGCAGTTGTAGGCCCTCTACCTTCAAACCGGAACATGCTAACAGATGCGCACAGGAGACTAAGCCAGAATTGTAAGTTAAAAATAAGACTAGATAAAGAGTAAATCTACATTTTTTTAAAAAATACTCACTGAATCTTTGAACTGCAAAGTAATAAAAGCAAGCAGGGTGATGTGGAGGGTGCCAGGGAAAATGAGAACAAAGCAAAATGATGCTATGTAAATACCAGAGTGAAACCAATTACTTTGTGCAGAACCTAAGAGGTTAGTATTTTTTAAGTCACCCAAGGGGCTGGAGAGATGGCTCAGCAGAGGAGGACTGTTCAGTCCCATGTTAAGACAGCTCAAGACCACGTGTAACTCCAGCTCCATGTAGCTCTAGTGTGCTCTTCCAGCTTCCACAGGCATCTGCATGTTCGTGCTCGCGTTCAGGTACATGCACAGATAAAGAAATAATAGCCCCTTTTTAAAGACATTCAATCCTTATTTTAGGTCCTGGTGATAATTACCCAGAGCTTACAGTGTTTTGATCTAAGACCCAACATCACAGATGCTTACTTAGATACAGTGAAAAGAATAATAAAAGGGGAGCGGGAGAACAAAGATTTTCCTCCACCCGATGATGTTGATGTTGACATTAGTGGGCTCCTTCTAGATTTCTCTCACATGTTTTCTATTTCACATTATTAAAGTTATTTGGCTCTGCCCATCCCTTGCCTGCAGTCAAGGAGAGCGATGCATATGATCCAACACAAAAGCTTATTTGGAAAGCATTATAAGGGGCTGGTGAGATGGCCCAGGAGCTAACAGCCTTAGCTGCCACACCAGACAATCTGAGCTCATTCCCTGGAAACCACATGGGGGAGGAAGAGAACAGGGTACTCTGACCTGTGCACACACAATAAATAAAATAAATGTAATTAAACTCTTAATTTAAAAATGGGTGTTCTGTGACTTTTTTTAATAACTTGACTGTACAGTTCTCAAGCAGCTAACTAGAAACTTTGTAAACCAGACTGGCCTTGAACTTGGAGCAGTCCTCCTGCCTCTGCCTCCTAAATGCTGGGATTAGAGGCATGTAAAACATTGGTTGTTATAATGTTCATTTTCATTTACTTAGCTAACTGTAACTGGCAGTTCTCTGTGTACGTTTTGCCCATATATATATATATATATATATATATATATATGTAAAGTTGATATATCTATCAACTTTATGAATTTGAGAAGACAGCCTACATTTTTATTTTAGGAACCTCCTTGCTTTCAGCTGTATCTTTAGTACATACTGTCTTATTTTCCCAGCCGACTTAGACTACACCAGTTTCTTTGCTCTTTATTAGTAACAACAGTGACATTTATCACAGTTGATCTCTGTCTTCAGAGTTTTTAATGCTGTTCTTATTGTTCTAAAATCAACCATTAGATGCAATCTTCTTTGAGAATTACTCTTCTGCTTTTAAGACTAGAAAATCACCTCCATCTTGGGGGAGTGAAGACAAGCCATCCTTTCTTATGATTTAAGATTTGGCACTTGACCCCATAATCCATTTGGAATGTATTTTGGTGTCTAGGAGTCTCTAGAAAGTTATTCATTTGAAGCTTCATTAAAGCCACCTTTATACCTTGGCCCTGCTTTCACTAGACTTTTAGTCCTGGCTTCAGAAAGCAGAGAGAGGGTGTGATTGCTGCCAAAGGCCCTTTTTAAACAATTTGCAAATTGGGTTCTTTAATGAGGGTCAGATGATGCCTTCCCATAGAAGAAGGTGACAGGGGACCCAGGGTGGTCCAAAGGAGCGATGGAGGGGAGTGAGCGAGCAAGCATGTGTTCTCTCTGATTGCAGGCCAGGTGCTGATCTGCGCAAGTGATGACCGCACATGCTGCCAGCTGAGAGACTACCTGACGGCAGGGGCAGAAGCCTTCCTGCTGCGGCTCTACAGGAAAACCTTTGAGAAGGACAGCAAAGCCGAAGAAGTGTGGCTGAATTTTAGAAAGGGGGACAACCCAAAGAGAACTATGAGATCTGACAAAAGACCCAAAGACGCCCAAAGCAAAGAGCGTGCTTCTACCAAAAAGGGGCCTTTGAAAAGGAAGAAGCGAGAGCTGACTCTGACGCAAGTGATGAGGACTGCTGAGGAGCCGCCAGAGGAAGAGGCTGCCGAGGAAGGCTGGCACAGACAAGCTGGCAGTAGCCCAGGAGGCTGCGGGGGAGAGATACAGCAGGAATCATTTGATTTAAATTTGTCATCTGATGCAGCCTATGGCATCCTCAAAGAGCCCCTGACCATCATCCATCCGCTTCTGGGGTGCAGCGACCCCTATGCCCTGACGCGGGTACTGCATGAGGTGGAACCCAGATATGTGGTTCTGTATGACGCAGAGCTCACCTTTGTCCGGCAGCTGGAGATCTACAGGGCCAGCAGGCCTGGGAAACCGCTGAGGCAAGTCTGTGCCTGACAGTTCTGCGGGCTTTAGTACAAAAACTGTCTGGCCTGCATGGTGGTTTTCTTACGTTTAACCCACGGTGAGGCTGGTTTGATGCTGCTTTCTGGTGAATGGGAGAAAGCACTCCAGATGGATGTCAGCCATCCCGGCTGAACTGCCTCCAGCACCCCTGGCGCTTTCCCTGCCCCTGCTCATATTCTTTCTTTATGTCTGAGTGTGTCTCTTACAGGTACAGTATCCGGAAAGTCTAGAAAATTTATAATGTTCTGTGTATTATTAAAGGTAATATACTAATGACTTAGCCAAGTGTTATATTAATCTTCAAAAACACCCTGTAAAATCTGAAAGATTTTTCATTACATTTGTGGATGTGTGCACACCGTGAAGCTCGCGGGAGTTGGTTGATGCCTTCCACCTTTTTGTGGGGTCCAGGGGCTGCACTGATTAGACAGAAAGCACCTCTACCTGTTGAGCCACGCTTCAGTCTCACAGCGTACACATTTAAGAACTGACTAAATTTCATTCTCATAAAACTAACATGTTTTAAGAATTATTGTACCAAGTTTTCTTGGGTTTCTAGAAAGATCTTAAAAATCTATCGATCTGGGCTGGAGAGATGGCTCAGAGGTTAAGACCACTGGCTCTTCTTCCAAAGGTCCTGAGTTCTGTTCCCAGCAACCACACGGTGGCTCACAACCGTCTGTAGTGAGATCTAGTGCCTTCCTTGGTGTGCTGTATAAATAATAAATAAATATTTTTTTTTAAGTCAACGGATCTATCAGATGAGAAAGTTATGCCTCCTTCCCAGAGAACACAGTGTTCTCACTCTCCAGCAGCTAAAGGGAAATAAACATCAAAATTAATATCCTGAACTCAGTCTAAACCAGAAACAGAGCCAAGAGAAGCCTTTGTAGCAAGGTAACTAAGGCAGCCTTTCAGAGCGGTCGCCATAGAGGCGGGTCAGCAGGGGCCTGGGGTAAAGACCTGGAGAGAGCATTGTCCACAGGTCAGCTACTCAGCCTGCAGCCATCGGCTCCCCGGTAGCTTACATGCACCAAGCTTCTTACCAAAGAACAGGACACTGTCCTGTTTGAAATCAAAATGTCAAGGGTAGAAGAGTCCTGGGAATTCAACAGCTCACTCTGTCAATGGAAAACTCAGGCCAAGAAATGGAAATTGATTGGCTTTAGCCACATGGCATATCCATGGGGTAGCTGAAATCTCCTAACTCACCCAGAGCCCTTCTCTCTACACTTGAGAGTAACATAGTCTGGGAAGATTTGTGCTAAAAGAAAAGCATGCTCAAAAAGAATAGGGAGTGAGGTGGCATTGGCATAGGCACTTACTCAGCCTCAGCCACAGAGCAGAGAAAAAGGAAGTTCTGTGGGGTTTTCTTTAGACATTTATTTTTAATGGTGAGTGTGTGTGTGTGTGTGTGTGTGTGTGTGTGTGTTCCATTTGCCAAAGATGCCAGAGGAGGGTTAAAAGCTAGAGTTACAGGCAGCTATGAGCCACACACATGGCTGCTTGGAGTGGAAATCTGTTCCCCTGGAGAGCAGTAGGCACTCTTAAGCAGCAAGCCCCAAAGCAAAGCTCTTTAGAGACTGTGTGTGTGTGTGTGTGTGTGTGTGTGTATAAATATTTTTAAATGAGGTTCCTGATACTATCCATGTGTGTCTGGAAGACATTCCTGGCTCCGTTCTACTATGACATGGATAAAAAAGAACTGAAAAAGTACAGAGGGTAAAGGTCTTAGATGTTTAATTTGTTTGCTTGTCACTAACATTGAATTTTCCTAAGCTAGTTCTAATGATGAGTTCCAACTTCTAAGCTATCATTTGGCAGAAGTATAAAGAAAAAAAGTTGAAAAAAGAAGCATCTAAGAGTTTTTGTTGGTTTTGTTTTTTATTTGTTATAAAGAAAGAATTCTTATCCTCTAGTCATATTTCAGGAACTGTGTTCCAGCTTTTGCTGAAGAGAAAAAGAACTTTCACTGGGGAACTGCCCGACGACCCTAAGCGGGTGGTGCTGGGGCCTTCGTCACAAGGTGGCTGGCGCCTTGTGTGCTGAGCACAAGCCCGGCTCTTCTTGAGCATCCAGGGCTACTGCTGGTGGTTCTACTCCCAGGGGTTGAGAATACATTTTTGCAACCTAAAGGAACTCTGTCTTAACCCGCAGGGTGTACTTTCTCATATATGGAGGCTCCACAGAAGAGCAGCGCTACCTGACTGCCCTGCGGAAAGAAAAGGAAGCTTTTGAAAAGCTCATAAGGTGAGGTGGGTGGCCCACGGTACCCTGGCCTCCCGAGGGGACTCAGCTGGGGAAGAAGAGGGTAGGGTCATGAACTGGGCATGGCTGGTGTCCAGGGCCTGCCTCTCACACACTCCCCTTTTTCCTTCCCTCTCTCTTACCCATGCAGTTGCTGAGGGTGGATTTAATGAGTAGAATCTGAGTTGTATTTCTTATCTGAAATCCTGTAACTATAATTCAGTGTAATTTCATATATGTGTTAGTTACAGATGTGTTAGTTACAGGATCTAATCCTGAACATGAAGTTCATGTGGCTTTGAGACCTGTGGTGTGAAGGCACAGGATGGAGGCCACAGTCGGGCACTTCTGTAGATGCCACCAGCACAGAACTGGACATGAGATGTCCTCCTGTGCTGCTGTGTTGGCCAAACACTTTCCATTTCATAGCATTTTGAATTTCAGATTTTTCGTATCAGCAATATATAAGGGAAGCCACCTTTTGTCTGTTGTGTGCAGCACCAGACAAGTCACAAGACACAGTATTAGCCCTGCACCCTCTGCCCAGGGTCCTTCTCTTTGAAGGTTGTAAAGGTATGGGACCCCCAGCTCACCGTGGTGATTCAGGGACTTACCTGGTATAATAATGTCTGGCAACTCTTGCAGGTGGCACAGTCCTCCTAACCCACATGGATGAGATACTGGGTTACTCCGAAGACTAGAAGGATTGTGTGATCATGTTTTTGTTACATTTGTTTACTTATTTTGTGTGTGTGTGTGTCTGTGTCTGTATTCATGCATGTATGCGTGTGCACTGTGTGGAGGTCAGAGGACAGCTTGCAGGAGTCAGTTCTTCTTCCACCACATGGGTTCTGGAGTTTGAACTTGGGTAGTCAGGCTTAGTGGCAAGCACCTATACCCACTTAGCCATCTTACCAGCCCAGAACAGGGAATACTCCATAATGCTTTCAAGCAAATGTACAAGAAGTGGCTGCTGTTCCCAGTTCATTCCCCAGATGAGCAACATTCTGTAATCCCTGACAAATTTTATTCCTGTAGTGACCTTGATTCTCCTTTGAAACTAAAGGCATTTGATGAGGCTCCCACCTGCAGGGTTTTCAATCAGTTCCATCATGTCTGAGTTTTCATTGACTGAACCCTCCCTACTTACGCTAAAAAATATCTGACTTTAAATGATTTAACTTGTTTTTCGATGTTGACAATGCTTTCACCTCACAGCAGGTTCAGACAATCTCAGTCACATAATAGAAACTAAAAGTGCTTCTTATTTGAACTCTGAGGATGAGAAAGGAAGGCACATCTGAGCAATTCTTCCTGCTCCAATTTTTCCCGCTTGCTTATTTATTTCTAACATATTCCTTGCCTTCACTTTTACTAGTCCAGTCATGTGTCATAGACAATCCTCCTGCCTCAGCCTCCTGAGTGCACCCATACTGCCAGCGTGTAGATCATCTTCTAGATTAGACTTCTCAAAAAGATTAATTTAGAGTGTTGCGATTACTCAAGTGATGCCTGTGATATGTGTTCCTCCAGGGAGAAAGCTAGCATGGTTGTCCCCGAAGAACGGGAAGGCAGAGATGAAGCCAACCTGGACTTAGCAAGAGGCATGGTGTCCCCAGATGCTCCCACTGACACTCGGAAAGCAGGTGAGTCCTGCCCTGAGCTCACCACCACTTTTGCCTTCACAGGAGACTGTGAAGCCCCAGAGCCACATAGCTGAGCTTTTTAGATAAACTCTTAAGAGCACCTACCAAGCTGGGGAGGGTACTTGCTGGGGAAAACCACTTGTCTATTTAAGAGCTTCTTGAGTTCAGTTCCCAGCACCTGTATCAGGCAACGCACAACTGCCTGTTATCGCCATCTTGTGGCCTCTCCAGGGACATGCACTCATGGGCAACATATAAATACACAGGCATACACATACACATAAATAAAAAATAATAATAATTTTTTTGAAGAAAAGGAAATTACTTGGGGAGATTCTAGATGAACTCTACCAGTGAAGCCTTGATACCCAGGGAAGCCAGTTGGCTCACACAATAGCTGAAGAAAGCTTTCCCTTAGTTCCTATACCTGGACCCTCAGGTCCACAGATTGCTGGGACTTCCTTAGGGGTCGTATGAGTCCTCGATGCCCTGAAGTATGTTCTGCTTCTTGATATCTCTCCAATCCCAGTTGTTTGGCATGCCACCAAGGCCTGCTGGATTCCAAATGCACACTTATTCACCAGGACTTCCATTGCCTATGGCAGCTGCCATCGGCTAAGCAGCATGAGAGAAACAATAGGGTTAAAGCTGCTGTAACGTCTGGTGAGAGCCCTGGGCTGTCAGTGGACCTAAGGTGAGGCTTTCATGCCCTGCTGTCCCTGTGGCACTGTCTGCCACGAGCTCAGAAACAACAGAGCCCATGCACTGAAACCCTGAGTCAAAGTAAATCCTTCCTCCCTGATATTGTTTCATCGGATATTTGTCAGGGGCTAGAGAAATGGCTCAGAAGTTATAGTCACTTGCATGAAGACCTGACAATCTGAGTCCCGTGTCCCCTCCCACTAAGTGGCAGGAGAGAAGCCACAACTAAGAATTGTCCTCTGACCTCCACACATGTTCTGTGACATGTGGCCTGAGATACTTGTTAAAGTGTGGGCTTGTTGGCTTCAAACAGAAATTCTGCTTCTGTGGGTGAAAACCTGGATTGGCATCTCCCAGGCACCTGGTGGAAACGGGCCCCAGGCTATGTACCTGGACAGCAGGCTTCAGAACATCCTTGCCCCTTTTGAAGTCTCCTAACTCTGCCTAGCTTGGGGACCTTTTAGGTGAAGGAGGGAGGGTCAAGACATAGTTTCCATGCAAAAGCCCCTCCCAGAGGCCTGCCCTTGGGAAGCCTCTGTCTGAGTTTCCTGTTGCTACTGCAAGCACTACATAAACTTGGTGCCCTCTTCTCAGGTCTGCAGGGTGGGCAGAGTTCTAGTCGGATGCCACCCAGCTAACAGGGCTGTTTTCCTCCTAGCAGCTCTACAGAAGAGCCATCTCCTTGTGTTTCCAATACCTTAAAGACGACCTGCATTCTTGGCTGGTGGCTCTTTCCTCTGCCTTCAAAGCCATACTGATGTCTTCTCTGACCCTGCTGCCTCCCTTTCCTCCTAAGGGCTCTGGCTTTACCCAGTCTCTTAGTCAGGTCTCTGTTGCTATGACGAATACCTGATGAAACAGCGTAAAGGAGGGAGTAATTGGGCCCCCACCTCAGAGGTTTAGTCTACACATAGCCAGCTTCATAGTTGCCAGGCCTGCGATGAGTCAGAATATATGGTGGAAGGGTGTGGGACTGAAAGCTATTCATCTCTGGCAGCAAACAAAGAAATCAAACGGTAAGTACAGGACACACTTCAAGGGTATGCCCCAGTGGTCGGCCTCTGACGACCCTATCTTCCGGCAGTCTATTCAGCTGTGACGTCGCCCATGTTCTTAATCCTCATTGAGGTTAGAGTCCTCTGAGCACGACCGCAGGAGCAAGCCTTGATTGCGCAGTGAGCCTCAGGGACATTTCATATCCAAGTCATAACATCAGGTGGCCCAGGGTGACCCAGCCTCAGAGAGCCTGCCTGAGTCCTGCTCACAAATCCACTTCTGCCGTGCTACCGAGCAGTAATTGGGTACAGGCATTTGGGGTGGCATAATTTTGCCTTTTACACTCAACAGTGCTCTTGGGGCTGAGGAGATGAATCAGTGGGTAGACATATCAGTGGATAAAGTACTGTACAAGTATGAAGACCTGAGTTCAGATCCCCAGCCTGATGTTAAAAGCCACATGTGCCTGTATCACCACTGCTATGATGTAGGAGGATCACCGGGATCCTAGCTGCTAGCCTAGCTCCAGGCTCAGTGACAGTGACAAAGGAAAATGACGGAATGGACCACGTTCCTCTGGCCTCCACACGTGGGCTCAACATAGCTACACACACACATTCATGAACATGTAACACACACTTAAAGCAGCAACATTGTCACCATAGGGTTTGTTGAAAATGCTGAGTTCAGAATCTGCTTGCTAGCGTGGCCCCATGTACTCACAGTAGAGTGTAAGAAGCCCACCTCTTTCCTTCCCATCTCCAGACCCAAAGGTAGGGACAGCAGCTCAGAGGGTAATCTTCTTAGGAATGCCTGTAGGACCTGGAAATACAAAGACCAGCACAAATGTGGTCAGTGTCCCAGAGAGGAACCAGGGCAGGTGTTTGTGTGCCATTGTAAGTCATGAACTACCAGCCCAGGCTAGTTCTCCCATTGGTTCCATTTACTTTGGGGAAAACTACCTCTGCTTTCTCTCTAAATGCTATTTTTTTGGTCTGATAGGAAATGTTAAAGCTATTAATCCAAATTTAACAACAGAAACAGATTTAAACCTCTCAGAGTTCATCTCTGAGCACTCTTCCCTGTTTCATGACCTAAATGTCCGTTTTCATAGGTGGCCAGGAGCAGAACAGCACACAGCCCAGCATCGTGGTAGACATGCGTGAGTTTCGGAGCGAGCTCCCATCTCTGCTCCATCGGCGGGGCATTGACATCGAGCCAGTGACTCTAGAGGTGGGTGATTACATCCTGACACCTGAGCTGTGCGTGGAGCGCAAAAGTGTGAGTGACCTCATTGGCTCGCTGAACAGTGGCCGCCTGTATAGCCAGTGCCTCGCCATGTCACGCTACTACCGGCGGCCCGTGCTGCTCATAGAGTTTGACCCAGCCAAGCCCTTCTCTCTGGCACCACGAGGTGCCTTCTTCCAGGAGATGAGCAGCAGTGATGTGAGCTCCAAGCTCACGCTCCTCACCCTGCATTTCCCACGCCTGCGACTGCTCTGGTGCCCCTCACCCCATGCCACAGCCGAGCTGTTCGAGGAGCTGAAGCAGAACAAGCCACAGCCCGATGCAGCCACCGCCCTGGCCATCACCGCAGACTCAGAAACACTGCCTGAGTCAGACAAGTATAACCCTGGCCCCCAAGACTTCATGCTAAAGATGCCTGGGGTCAACGCAAAGAACTGTCGCTCCCTGATGAATCAAGTGAAGAACATCGCAGAGCTGGCCACCCTGTCCCTGGAGCAGCTCACAGGCATCCTCGGGCACTCAGGAAATGCCAAGCAGCTGCACGATTTCCTCCACACTGCCTATGCAGACGTGGTGTCCAAAGGCAGAGTAAGAAAGTGACTTCACTCAGATCGCTGTTAATCATTTGCACAGCAGCTCATTTCCCGGGCTTTTAGGGGCTTCCATTCTGTCCCCTAGGTCATTGGTGCAGAAGCCAGGGGTTGCCCCTGGCTGTGCTGAGGTGTGTTCCTGCCTCCCCTTGCTGTCTCTTGCCTCTCAGTGGTCTGTGCTAGGCTTACAGTGATCCGTTTTAAATAAGGTGTGGTGGGATCATACCACTTGAAACAAACAGAGTCAGTGTTTGCATTCAGGCTGATAAGAACACTCCATCGTGTTCTTAACATTGTCTGCACAGACCTGAAACAGGCCGCTGTCCAACCGTGCCCCTCAGCATCTTCATCTCCCACTCACGACACCAAACCAGCCCACTAGTCTGATCATCATATATATGTAACATGTGCTGTGACTTGTTTTTAACAGAATTAATTGTTTGTTGACAAGATTTGATGAGGTAATGGACGACTCCTCTGAATTCTTGGTTTTCTCAGTATTTGATCTCCAAATTCCTAGTCTAAGCCCAAATAACAAATCAAAGAGTCCCCATCCCACACTTCACTGGTGTAAGAGGCCAGTGCCATACCAGCAGCACAGCATCTGCCCTGCCCAGCTCCTGTCCTGACTGCTTCTCCTTGCCTGGGTAAGGAGTAGATGTGAGCAAAGGAGGTCTAGGTGCTTTCTAGATATGGGTCCCTCCTTCATATTAAAGGACAATAGGTAAGATCTATTCAGAGAAACTGTAAGAATTCAAAAGAAATGCAGAGATGTCTAAAGACCCACAGGCCAATCTCATGATTGATTTAGACTGGCTTTTCTGTGTTAATGGGGTTCACAGCATCTTCATGCCATTTGCAAACTATGATGCTTATGTATTCATTGTTCGTGTGTTCAGCAACAAGCAGTAAATTTTCTACCTCAAAAGTTGACGCCGAGATGAATTCTAGCCTTGCCACGTGGTTGAGTGTTTGATCAGAGTCGGCCATCTTTTGGTTTGTCAAGCTGAGCTGATCAAAAAGTAGACACTAACAAAAATACCGACTTCGACTTTAACAAAAGCACTTTGAACTGAACCTTTCATGTTGGCATCTTGATTTATTGGTACTTAACAGTACAGTTGTCCCTCAGTGTCCTTGGGAGATTGCTTCCAGGACCCTCTGAAGCTGCAGTGTTTGCATGCTGCAATCCTTCGATGGTGCTGATGTATAGCCTTTGCCTAGCATCCTGTGAACGTGACACCATTTCTTGGTGGCTTACAGCAGCTGCTTCAGGACAAGTCTGTGGAAGGGCTGGTTTTCTTGTGCTTGTCAAAGGGTAAAGAGTGCATGTTTAGTAAAGATGGCATCTGTTTCCTGTCTTTACAATCGTTGGTTGGTTAAATCCAAGGATGCAGCTCACTCAGATCAAGCATCCTTTCCAGAGCCTGTCAGGAATGAACATCAAGGGATGTCAATACAGGCAGTTATCAGTGACTGATAACAGGAAAAAAGATTTTTAAAAGTAAGCTAAAGGTTAAAAAAAAAAAAAAGATCTGAACTACTTGTTTCAACCCAGGGTTAAAAA
Source organism: Meriones unguiculatus (assembly GCF_030254825.1). Taxonomy (NCBI): domain Eukaryota; kingdom Metazoa; phylum Chordata; class Mammalia; order Rodentia; family Muridae; genus Meriones; species Meriones unguiculatus. The sequence continues at coordinate 50,611,904 of NC_083359.1, forward strand.
TATATTTGCCTTCTGGCTTAGGACAGAACCGCCTGGTGCTCAGCTCATTAACATGGGCGTGCCGTGTTCACTTATAGTGCATGTTCTCTCTGCAGAGTCTCACCTCCCTTTTCTGTTGTTCTGTTCCATAACAAAAATCTTAAATAACACAGGCTGTGATGGGTGTTTCATTCAAATTTAACATGTCAAAGCTCTTCTCGATGCCATTTTAAACAGTCCTTTTTACCTAGTGCAGCAGTCTTCAGCCCATGGACTTCCAGTGTCCCTCAGCTCCTCAAAGTGACACCTGTAGGAAGAAGAAGCCACACAGTCTCGTCTCTGGGGCTTGAGCGTGACTGGTGGCTTCTGTTGAGCTGGAAATGGTCTTCTCAGGTGAAGACTCACCTCTCCCTCCGCTGGCTGTCTGAAGTATTTCTGGGTGTGGAACACTGCCAGTACATCCATCACTTATTTGGCTTTCTCAGATATTTTTACACATTTTTAGAATCTTTGCTGAAGGAACAGGAAGCTGCAAAGTGGAAGCCTGACTTTGTTTCCCAGCAGTATTTTGCTACATTTGGTTTTGTTGTTGTTGTTGTTCAAAATCATAAATACCCAGTTTATTGATGAGCTCCTGGGTAGCTTTTACAAGACCTCCAAAAGCTGGGTCAGCATTGTGGTTATGAGAAATCACCGTTGGGTTTACTTTCTTAAATCCTAGCACCTTTCGGTGTTTTTAAACTGTATGAGGAGTAACCTACCCAGTAGCCATCAAGCCAAGCATGGTGGCCCACAGCCCTAATCCCAGCTCTGGAGAGGCAGAGGCAGGTGGATCTCTGGTCTATGTAGTGAGTTCCAAGCTAGCTGAATTATAGAATAAGACCCATCTCAAAATCAAGCAAAACTGTGGTGGCCATCAACACTGTCTTCAGGTAGACATGACTCCCTTTGGTGGACGCCCACTGAACTGTAGGCTATAGCTGTCCGAGAGCTTTGTAGTGCAATCCCACCTCACAGGGAACTGGAAATGATCTCATCCAGCCCCCGTCAGGTTTGGGTTGTTGAGATGCAGGTACTTAGTGAATAAGGAGGCTCAATTTTGACCTTCACTTTTGCTTTTCCAGCAGATTTGATTTCATGCTGCTTTGGAGAACTTCTTGAGGGAAAATTTTTTTTAATTTAACTTAGAAATGTCCCCTCAAAAGAATGTTAAGGAAAAGATGAAAATGTAGACAGGCTTTGGAAAAAGTGTCATTTTCTTAGTTATTTTGCTCTCATTTTTATGTTAACTATTTCATGTCCAATCCTGAGCTATGATATGTAATTGTCCACTGTTTTCAGGGGCACTTGGTAGCCAGTACTGCTGTGCTGTTGAGTGCTGTTCCTTTTTGTCTGTTGTTTTAATTTATGGTTGCATAAGCCGAGATTTGGCAAGAGAGATCCAAAACTGAAACATATTTACTTGTAGTGTGTAGGTGTGTCTGTCTGTCTCGGTTTATTCAGCTCTTCTTTAGCTTTGGGGGCAAAGTAAAAATGACAATGTACAGTAAGAGGGCATATTTTACTAGCAATGCATGATTACACAGTGAAGCTGTCATGCGGAGTGGATGCTTAAAGCAGGCTTGCTCTCAGTCAGTGCTCTGCCTGCCTCTTGTTAGCGTAACCCACATTCTGTGTCAGCAGTGCACTTTCCTTGGTTGGTCCCTTAACATGCTGTGACGTCTCTTTATGAAAGGAGCTGGAGAAGAAAAGCTGATATCCTTTGGACATTGGGGCATCCAAACAAAGGGTCAACTCCTGTGTTTTTATTCCTTTTAACTCACAAGTTGGTAGAGGTAAATTGTCCTTTATATAGCAGTAAAATTGAGTATGGTTTCTTAAGCAAGTTTAATTAACAGGTTGAATTGGGTCACCACAGTGGTGTCCTCATTCCTGCCTCTGCTTTGAATGTCTATGCACAGTCTTTTCTAATGTGTAGGAGACTGATTATTTTATTTAATTTTTTCATGTTTTAAAACCCTCTGAATAAAGATTGACAAACTATTGAACCTTTTCTTCACAGTAGTGCTGTGACCTCTGTTGAATGACCACTTGGCCTTATCTCATTTAATCCCCAGCACAAAGCCAAGAAGGTGCCACTGCCCCTTCTTCATGGTAATGAAGCTGAGACCAGAGAGCTTAAGCAGTTTGCCCAGTGTCATCCAGTAGTCATTCACAATACCGTGATTTGAAACCCACATGGTCTGACTGCAGAACTTATGATAAAGCATGGGTAGGGGAGGGTTCCTGGGGAAGGGGCTGTTTGGGGAGATGAGTGTGTGTGTCTACTTTCAAGTCTGTAGCTCTAGTCAAGATGAAGCATGCAGTTCTGAGCAGAGAGCAGAAAATGTTCAGAGCCCCTCAGCACAGCTGCCTGTCGCCTGTTATAGGGCTAGTTACCTCCTGCTGGCTGATTAGGAAGGCTGTTTTGCAGCTTTATTTAAAAAAAAAAAATAGATGTTTTTTTGATATTGTTGGATTTTTGTTGCTGGTTTGATTTTGGTTTTGGTTTTGGTTTGGTTTGTTTTCTAGATGTGGTGGGGCTTGCCTGTAATTTTAGCACGAGCTTGGGACTGAGGCAGGAGGATGGTGGAATTTAAGGCAAGCCTAGGCTACGTAGCCCATGAAGGTTCACTTGTAGCAAGTGAAAACAATACTGTTGGTTCTTGCCCAGGAACAGAAAGGATTGCTGGGCACCTCTGAACCGGCTCTGTACATTGGTGAATGTTACTTCTGTATAAGTCTCCGGGTTTTTTTTATTTCTAACTCAGTCTGCACACCTTCCTGGTTGCCTTAGTAATTCAGTTACATAAAAATGAGGGCTCAGTGGAGGCCGGAGAGGTGGCTCAACAGTTGAAAGGACTGGCTGCCCTGGCAGAACACCCAGGTTTGGCTCCCAGCACCCACTTCGTGGCTCACAGACGTCTGAAACTTCAGTCCAGAGGAGCCAAATACCCTCTTCAGCCTCTTCAAGTGCTAGACACAGAGTACACATATGTTCATTTAAGCAAAACAATCATGCATATAAAAGTAAATAAAATTTTTTATTGAAAATGGATTCTTCTCTTATGCAATACATCCCAGTTTCCTCTTTCCTGCTCCACCTCCCTGCACTCTTCCCAGCTCTTCCTTCCTCCCCATTCTCCAGATCCACTCTCCTCCATTTACTTTTCAGAAAAGAACAGGCCTCTAAGAGATGACAGCCAGACACTACAGAACAGGATACAGTAAAATAAGGCAAAAGCCCTCATATCGAGACTAGACAAGACAACCCAACTGGAGGTAAAGAGTCCCAAAAGCCAGTAAAGAAGTCAGAGACACACCCTCTCCCACTGTTAGGAGTCCCACAAAACACCAAACTCATGGCCATAACCTTTACACAGAGGACCTGGTGCAAACGTATGCAGGCCCTGTGCTTGCCATTTCAGTCTGTGTGGGCACACTTCATAGATTCCATGGGTCATGTTCTGGTGTCCTTCATCCTCTCTTGACTCAGTCCTCCCCTTCTTCAAAGGGGTTCCCTAAGCTCCGAGGGGAGGGACTGGTTAGAGACCTCCAATTTATACTCTTTGAATGTTTGACTTTGAACTCTGCGCCCACTCCCATCTTCTGCCAGATGAAGTCTCTCTGATGACAGCTGGACAAAGCACCAAGCATAGCAGAATATCAGGAGGAACCATTGCATTGACTTTGTTTATTCACTTTCCCAGCTGTGTTTGGTTCTGCCCTAGATCTCTGAGCTATCCAGCTTCAGTGAGTGAGAGCATTTGCTACCCCAGTAAGAAGAGAACCTAAGTTCAAATCCCCAGCACTGCAGCAGCAGCTGGGCATCACTGCACATGCTTATAACCCTAGCATTGGTGAGTGGAGACGTGAGGGTCCCGGAGCTCACTGATCAGCTAGCCTGTCTGCAAGGCTGAGCTGCACGTTCAGTGAGAGACCCTGTCTTAAGATGGAAAGAGACAGGGGAAGACCCAGTGTGTCCTCCTCGGCTTCTACATGCATGTATATGGACCTGTGTACACAAATCAGAAAAATTAACTTTCTACTGGTTCTTTGTGAATTTCATGTAATGCAGTCCAACTCCCTACAGTCCTACATTCCCCTCCCCTTGTACCCACTTGCCAGCCTTGTAACCTCCCCCTTAACAGAAAAAAAAAAATTGTGGAAGCTGTAGTGTCACAGTGTGTCCCACAATATATACTTTTGTCCACACTTCTTTGCTTGAAAATGCTCATTGCAATGAGGCTTCTGCTACTCTATCACTACCGGAACCTCTGGGACTGCTCTGGGATAGCCTGTCGCTGCCCTGTGTCACAGAGATCCCTTAGTTTTGAATCTGTAGGACCAGTCCCTTCTTGCACTCATAGATGCATAGATGTTGGGGTGGGCCAATTCAGCCCCTGCATCTGGGCCTGAGAAGTATCTGAGATGGATAACCTACTGGCTTTCCCACTCTCGTGCCCTTGCGGCTAGCTCACAGGCAAGCCACACCCCAGCCCAGCCCCCATTACCAGGGCCAGTTCTAACCCTGCTGCCCAGGCAAGGTGAGGGTCCGCTCTCCCGCCAACAATAGGTAGCACACAAACTTGTTATGAAAATGTCTTTAGCTTATTTTTTATTTTCTATGAATTATGGTTTTAACTTTTGAAAACTTTTTTATACCATTGCAGCACAAGTTCCAATGACTCCCAGAAATAAAGCCTGTTTCCAGCATCATACATTGAGAAGTTGCACCTCATTAAAAACAAGTATATGGGCGGCAAAGGTGGCTCAGCAGTTAAGAGCACTGGCTGCTCTTCCAGAGGACACAGGCTCAATTCCTAACACACACTGGCTCACAGTCATCTGCAACTTCAGGGAATCTGGAACTCTCTTCTACACCAGACACACTAGTACACAGACATACATGCAGGTGAATCACCCATACATATAAAATTTAACAGAAAAATACATTTTTAAAACATTAATAAACACGTTATATATGTTAATAGCATATGAAATATATACATACCTAATCATAATAAGATAGATAATTTTGTATTTATATATGAGTAAAATTTATATAAATATTTTTTATTATGTAAGTAAGTATATGTATACCAGATGGTAGCACATGCCTTTAATTCGAGCACTTGGGATGCAAAGGCAGGTAAATCTCTTGAGTTTGAGGACAGCTTGGTCTACAGAGTGAGTTCCAGGACAGCCAAGTTTATCAGAGAAACCCCGTCTCGAAAAAACCTAAATAAATAAATGTTTATATAAATTTATATATATATAAAACAAATAATATAAATTAAATAAAATATATTAAAAGTAAATGATATAAATACCTAATAAAAATAAATATATATGAACTAAAAATAAGCATTCTAATGTTTTATTTAGCATACAGACTATTTCATTACAACGTTGTTATACATTTTTAAACAATGACACATTGTTTGTATTTGTGCCTCACCCACCTTTTCTCCCTCTGGGTCCTCTTCTCTCAAATAACCCTCCTGTTTTCAGAGTATGATCATCAGTAACATTATATTTAAAACTACAGGGTAATGCTTATCCTTAAAGATTTATTTTTATGTATGCATGTTTTTATGTGTTTGTGTGTTTACCTATGTATATATATATGTACATACGTGAGCGCAGTATCCAAGGAGGTCAGAAACTGGTATCGTATCCCCCTGCAGCTGGAGTATCCGGCGGTTGTCAGCTCCCTGACCTGGGTGCTGGGAACCAGGCTCAGGGTGGAAGAGCAGCGCCTGTTGTTGATTGCTGACCCATTTCTACAGCCCCAGAGAGCCCAATTTAACACTATAATTCATTTTAAACTGCTTTGAAGTGCTTACAGAGCACAGCTTTAACACAGTTCCTTCTCTGTGAAGCCACTGGATGATCCATGTTAAAGAGACAGATTTGTGGGTGACAGGCGAGGGTTATAACTGGTTCCAGGTATCTAGTTCTACTAAAGAACTCAGCTCCCTGAGGACTGTGGGCTGGACGAAATCCTTGCTATTAGGCAAAAGGGGTTTCCTAGGATTCCAGACAGCAGTAAATAAGAGCCAGAGAGATGGCTCAGCAGGCAAAGGTGCTTTCCGCCAAGCCTGATGACCTGAGTCCCCAGGACCCGTGTGGCAGAAGGAAATAACCAATTCTTGGAAGCTGTCTTCTGAGTTCCAAACACAAAACAAATAAACGTAATTTTAAAAACAGGTTAAAATGGTAAACAAACCAGGGCTACTGAAATGCTGGCCCGGTCTATCTGAAGTCACACTTGAAATCCTTTTCCTGTCGTTTTGAGCTCCAGAATCTATGTTATGGAAAGAGTGCCTGTTGTTTAGTCAGGGGTTTGTCTTCCTGTACAGCTACACAGCAGCAGCCTGGGGAGAGAGCCGTAGGAAGTGTGACTAGGCGAGTCTTATTTCTGCATCCGGCAAAGACCTTCTGTTTCTGACGTGTCACAGTCAAGGTCATCAAGGCTCACTTATTCCTGAGGCAGAGAGAATTCCAAGGGAAAAGGCCATAGGAGAGCTAGGATTCCAGGGATCAAAGGAAGAAGTCGAATCCACACAGGGCCAGTGACCGCATCAGAGCAGACAGCATCCATGAGGGGCAGCCACAGCATCAGAGCAGCTGAGTTGGGAAATGCCTAGGATTTTGGTAGACAGATGTAGGGGGGTACTTGGTCCATTCCACTAGCTTAGGAGAGGAACAGATGGGATTTGAGCTGTGCTACTCAACAGAGTTCTGGACTGGGAAGCAGGAGCAGCTTGGCTCCCCTGGGGAAGATGCTCAGGCTAGCAGAGGGGCGGCTTCCCCCTAGGAGGGAAGTGTGCCGCTGTCCCATTGTTTTTGCTGGGTTTGATGGCTCATTCAGGAGGCAGGAGGTTGAAGCAGGAACACCAAGCCAGTCTCCTTAACAGTGAGTGACTTTGAAACCAGCCTCAGCCTCATAGGGAGATCCTGACTTAAAAGGGTGCTGTCAGTGGCTGGAAAGGTGACTCAGTGGTTAAGAAAACCGGCTGTTCTTCTGGGGGACTTGCCTTCACTTCCCAGCATGGTGGGTCACGGTCATCTGTTACTCAGCTTCAAGGGGCCCCTCACCTTCTTCTGGCCTCTGTGACATCAGGCATGCTTGTGGGGTATGTAGAAACATACAATACCCCTATACTTTTTTTAATTGAAGTTGGGCATGGCAGCTCCTGCCTCTAACCTTAGCACCTAGGAGGTAGAAGCAAGAGGCTCAGGAGTTCAGGATCATCCTCAGCTGTATACTGAGTTCTAAACCACCCTGGGCCCTGTCTCAAAACAAAATCAAACCAAATGAAGATGAGTTTGAAACTAACACTGAGTACTTAGTGTGCTGACTCTCTGGTAATCATCTTAACTCTTGGATAGATTTCTTTAGTCAAAATTGTGGAAGTGCATGAAGAGGCAACCCCCTGAGGAGCTCATCTTTCTTCCATCACTTTCAGGCTGCAATGGAGGAATCGGGGGCTGAGACCACTTCCTGTCACTATCACAGTCTCAGCACAGTCACAACCATACAGTTGCTTTGGAAATGCAAAGAAGGACATAAACTAAAGAAGCATGGCCTGAGGAGGAGGATCAGTGGGTAAGAGAGCTTGCTCTACAAGAGCCATGTCCTGAGTTCAAATCCCCAGTGCCCATGTAAGAAGCTAGGCATGGCTGCACATGTCTGTAACCCCAACACAGGGCTGTAGCTTAGCCAGAGCCCCTGCCTCAAGGTGGTAAGGCTGAGGGTGGTAGGAGAAAAGACCTGATGTCCTGTGCTGTGGCCTCCACATGTACGTGCCTGTGTTTCCATGCTCCACGTATTCATGTAACAGGCACACAGGCCAGTCTGTACAGCAAAATGTCTAGGGAAAGGCTAAATCTAAATGATGTCCAGTTTTAAGCCTGGCCTTAAAATGATGAGAATAACAAAAATAGAAAGTCTGGAAAGGGTCTGGTTTTATCAGGGGAAGGACAGTCTTATACTGATTATTTGATTGTAAGTCAGAGACAGGAGACAGTGTCATATGGAGATGTAGTAAATGCTGGCATTAAAACAATTAAGACCCCTGATAAATGTAAAGACCGCATAAGAGGACCGATAGACACAGAAAATGGCTCCTTCTAGAGGAGCTGAATCAGCATGCACCAGCAGTGCTGGGAAATCTAGGAGGGAGTGCTGGTCACTTACATCCTGACCAGAGACAGGGGCCACTGTGGATGGAAGGTGTGAAAAACCTGGGGGCCGCCCCTGCCTGCCTTCGAGACTGACAAACCCGGGGAAGGGTGGTGGGAAGACAGTCAGCAAAGGCAGCCTTGCTGGCTGGTGGCCAAGATGAAGGAGAAGAGCTGACTAAAAGGAAGAAGACACTGGGCCACCGAGATGGCTGCTTTCAGGTAAGTCTGATGACTTGAGTTCAGTCACCATGACCCACAAAAGGGGAACCAACTCCTGCATGTTGGCCTCCAAACTCTACGTGTGCACAATGTCTTGAATGGTGCAAGCACACACAGGCACACACACACACACACACACACACACACACACACACAGTGAATAAATGTGTTGAAAATGGGCTGAGTAAACAAAGATCTGTTTTGCTTTTCTAACTTGTCACAGAAAACCTATCTGAGTTGCCTCTTCTAAAGATCAACATTTATGTTCTCATGTTTACCGCATAACCTGGAATGATGGAACTGCCAATAAATAACAGTGAAGCCTCTTTCTCATGCCCGCTGCTTTGTACAGCATTGCCACTGGCTGTACAGTCTGTGGGTGTTGGAAGATGACTGAGGGACAGTCTAGAACTTCTCTACATGTGTAACCCAGCTTTATAGATTGATGATTACTACTTAGAACCTCTTTCTGAAACTTAGGAAATTGAAATGTGTGCTAGGTAATGCCACCTGGAAACTGAAAGCTGACATTCAGCAGCTTGGTGAGGGTATGTATTTCGGCGGTGCTCAGAGTACTGTAACTGGGGCAGCTGGGTTGCTATGGTGACTGGTTCTCAAGACAGACGGAGCGTCCACGCTGCAGGTAAATCTCGGATTTACACGGTCATAACACTCGTCCTAGCTGAAACATAACCCGTGTTCCCATCAGGACTTGTGGAAGGGAAGTTTGGGATCAGAGCCCAAAAAAGCACTGGTAAAAAAAAGTGCAACTTGGGCTTTTTTGAGCTGGGTCTTCTCGGTGCTCACACTCTCCTCAAACCATTGGCTCACAGCCTGGAGCCCTGCCTGAGGGGTGGCTCGTAGCTCGGGGAAGGCTCATCCCCGAAGCAGCTGTGATTAATTGCTCCAGTGTGGACAGAGGCTGAAAGCTGAGACTCGGGCCACACTCTTCTCCCTAACCAATGGAATGGAGTGGGTGGGTGACGGTGCCGAGGCCCCAGGTGCTGCTTCTTGGGCCTATTGTAAATCTATGGCTTCCTGAGACCTGCCTGGAGGAGCAGCCGGTAGGTCCCTGCACACCCACGGCCATCACTGCACTGTTGGCAAGAGCCAGGGTCTGTCTTTGTTGTGTTGGCAGTACTTTCTCGGCGAGGGCGGAGAGGGCGTGCGAGGGTGTGCGGGAACAGACACTGCCTTTGAGGTGTGCTCACGCTGTCCTTCTGGGTCTCGACGGTAGGGGACCCCATTGAGTCGCGCGTCTTACAGAAGCTGGGGTTACTGGACTCTTAAGGATGGTGGCACTTTGAATAGGGCGTATCTGCCTCTGGTTCTTGCCTAAGCATGACATGGGAAAGGAAAAAAAAAAAAAAAAAAAAAAAAAAAACAGATTCCTGACTTGCAGCATGACTCATTATGAACAAACGAAGGGCAGACTCGCTGCCTCTTATCAGAGCCCTAGTGCGCCCCCGGGACAAGCCTGAGTCAGCCATGCCGTACTCCTGAGTCTGGCTGGTCAGAGAGCATTTCCCCCTTGAGAGAGAAAGGTATTTAGGGGAAGTGCTACGGATCTCTAAATATTGTCAGCAACCCCATGTTAAACCCTGGGCTTCTAGGTGAAGTCACATCCCCCAAACCAAGACGACTTCCTGATTGAAGATAAAAATTGGCCACCTCCGCAAAGAAACCAAGAATAGGTAGAAAGGTTTGTGACCTTTAAGACACACGTACCCAAAACCATTAGCTGCGCCTGACTCTGCATCTTGCTGCATATAAACCCGAGAGGTGATTTTTTTGTTGTTGTTGTTCTTTTGTATTTGTTTTGTTTTTAAAATATACAGAAGCTAGCCTCAAATGCAAAATCCTCCTATACCAGCCTCCTGAGTGCCTAAGATTATAGAAGTGGACCACCATACTAAAGTCAATGATTTTTTTTTTTTCTTTTTTCCAGCTCTCAGGGAAGCAGAGACAGGCAGATCACTATGAGTTAGAAGTTAGCCTAGTCTACAAAGTAAGTCCAGGACAGCCAAGGCTACACAGAGAAACTCTGTCTCAAAAACAAACAAAAAAAGGAAAAAAGTGCCAATCCTAACCTTCAAGAGTGTGTGCGGCTGGGTGCCTTAACTCATTTTTACTCAACGTCCTGTTCACTGGCCTGGAGGAAGTGGAAGCCAAGGGAGTCAGTGGAGCGAGGATTGGCCACAGCTCTGGAGGAGGCGTGGCTAGACATGTTAGGTAGCCCTGGAAAGCCTAGGCACGCTGAGCCCACCCCGCCCCTCTCCACCGCAGTCAGCCAAAGGACAAAGACGCTGATGCTTGCTCCACTGAAAGCAAGTTGAGTCAAGTCAGCAGCCTGAGCACATCTGAGGGCTGTGTCACCTGTGTTTGCAAAAAACACACGTGAAATTACTGAACGCCTGGTGGCCTGTACACCAGCAAGCCAATTACATTAGGGGGGAATGAACACACAAGCACTTAAAAATGGGGAAAAGTGCATCCTGCAGGTGGAGTTAGTCAAAAGCACACAGCCTCGGAGGTGGGATGACCCAGATTTTTATACGCAAATATCTTCAATTGGAAAAAGATGAACGTGTGTCTGCACATGGGCTTGCTTGTGAGCTTCTGACAAAGCACACAGGCTTTTCTCCCTTTTAGTAAAACCTGATGGGAAAGTGCTTTGTTGTGTTCAATTTGATGGCTAACCTTACTCCAAAAGCTTGATTTTCTTTTTTCTCCCCAGTTTCTGATTGGCCTTTGTCTGTTGCTGTGGCTGACTTTTAACACGCTAAGCATATACATGTGTGAACTTATAAACAAGATTTCTTTTTAATTATGTGTCTATGTGAGGATATATGTATGTGAGTGTAAGCACCTAGGTTAGAAGAGGGCATCAGATCCCTGAAGATGGAGCTACAGGAGGTTGTGAGCCCCAAGATGTGGGTGCTGAGAACCCACACTTGAGTCCTTTGCAGGGAGACATCTCTAGCTGCCTCCTCCACACCAGGGTTCTGTAAGTGGCTTGTCTTTGTCTTCAAATCTCTGTTGCTGTGTGCGTGTGTGTGTGTGTGTGTGTGTGTGTGTATGTGTGTGTGGGCATATGTGGGTGTCTGTCCAGATTTTATACAAAATTTAAAGGCATGCTCTTGAAACCACAGCTAACCTTATACACAGTTGTGTTTCTCATCTCCAAAAACAGCCCCAATTTCAACTACTTTTTGGTTGGTATGTGTCATACAGGCTTTTACAGTCTTTAGATCCGTTTTTGCGAATGTTTCATTCAGCAGGTGTTTAATTTATGTGTGCATGTGTGTGTGTGTGCATGTGTGTGTGTGCATGTGTGTGTGTGTGTGTGTGTGTGTGTGTGTGTGTGTGTGTGCATGTACTCATTTGTCAGTGGAGGCCAGAGGTCAACTTCAAGGGTCATTGCTTAGATGTTGCTCACTCATTAAGCCTGGCTTTCTGGCCAGCAAGCCTCAGTGATCTTCCTGGGTCCCCTAACTTTCCCCACCCAGTGGTGCCACTGTGCCAGGTTTTTCTTCACTGAGTTCTGGGCTCAAACTTTGATTTACAAAACAAGCAACTGAGCCATCTCCCCAGTACTCAACAAGGATTTTCTCTTTCAACCCAGGATCTTCAAAAGTATTACTTGGAAAACCGTGCCAAATAGTCCACAAACACCGATGTGTCTACCATGTGCCAGGACAGTGGAGCACAGTCCCACATGTTGGAGGTGAGAATTCACTGTCATTTTCCAGGCCTTGAAGAATCTAAGAAATCAGGTTATAAAGATGGGTTCACACTGGCATGCTCCTGGCAGTTCTAACAGATAAAGCCTCGTTGCCTTGGAATGACCCAAGCTGCACTTCACAGGCTTCTGGGGGGCTGTGAGAACAGCTTACAGACATCGTAAACAGCTTCTTCTGTGTGGCAACCCGCCAGACTAGGCATCATTTCACATTGAATGCCTGGTAGGGATAAAACAGCGCAAGCTGAGCCTTCTGACCAGTGGGAGGGTGAAGGAGCTGTCTGGGGTCTCCGAGACATCCCCTTGGGGGTAGCAGAGAAAGGTTTTAAGATGGAAGAAAATTGTCATAAAAGAAGATTCGTTTTAAAAGACACTTTGTCTTCTCAAGGAGTTAGGCTAAATAATCTCTAGAAGCTTCTGTATAATACTGTTATAACATATAATAGAGCATTTAGGATGCACTGTCTTTCAACTATATAACTTGATAACTTAGAAGACATTAAATCCTTAAAGAATACTCATAGGCTAGTCTTGCTCTAGGAAATTGCATGTTTGTCAATACATTTTAGGTGAATTACCTCTTTATCTGGTGTCACTGTCCTGTTCATCTAGAGTGTGTATAAAAACAGCATGATGAGTTCCATGTACATCTATAATTACTATAAGCATCAATTTAAAACAATAAAAATCATGAAAATACAAAAAAAAAGAAGAAGATTCGTAGGTAGGCCTTTGGAATTTATTCCTCAGAGCTGTTCTGGAGATCATTTTTGCATTTTTGTAATTTTGTTGGTAAGGGGCTCCAAACTTTTGATCTATCTCTTTGAACACTCCACGTGCTATCTAACTTTTACTTTATTTTTAATTTGGCCACCCATGCATAGAAATCCAGTAATAACACTCTTGGATTCAGTGAAGCACATCATTGATCCAAGCATGACCCACTTTAATTTAGTTGCTTTTTAATAATGCAAAAAAATACCCAAAAAGCTACCTCTCCCTGCTTGACAAGACTCTCACCTGCACCCAACCCTGTATTTATAGCCAAGGTCTGTCCTCCCTCCTCCTGCCCATCCATCATCAGCCTGCATCCTGATGAACTGTTTTAATCCTGCTTGATCTCTTTCCTATAGGTTTAGATTTTTCAAACACCTATTTAATGGAAGTTTTGGTTTCTTTAAAAACTATGTTATGTTACATAAATAGGTTTTTATTTTAATCCCATGTGTGGGATTTTAGTTTGGGCTTTAGGTTGTCCACAGCTGACAAGTGCCTCCAGTGGGACATGGCCTTTGCCAGCTGGTAACGGCCTGCCTTGTGCAGCACAGAGAGGGGCGTGGTCTAGGACTCTGAGGGATATAAATATAAGAAAGAGGGATATAAACACCAGAAAGAGAAGGTGTTGAAGTTTGGAGAGACCAGAGACTGACAGTGTGGCAGCTTGGAGGAGCAGATGGAGAGAAATGTTTCAGTGCAGTGGCTTGGAGGAGACTGCTGTTGATGGAGACTGATGTATCCCCTAAAGAACCCATGGACCCTAAACAGTCAGAAGTAAAGCAGTCTGTGGCCCATCTTCCTGCTAAACCTTCTCTCTCTTACCTAGAGTTAAAGCATTGGAGGAAGGGAGGCAGAACCTTAAATACTCCAAATAAAATAGGAGTTTAAATGCAAGCACAATACACCTACTTTAAGGTTCTTAAGCACCTCTAAGGTTCTTCCCACACCCTGACCTTAGGTAGGCCATTAGTAGGGAAAGAGGCTGGAGACCTCTTTTAGCTTGTTCCTGCTGATGAAGGTTGTTCAGTTCTTTGGGGATATAGCACTCTCAGTCATCTGGAGCTGGGTGTTTTGGGAGGAGGAAGTATATATAGATACAGCATTTATGAGTGTGCATTCTGCGGTCTCTTAATTTTTTGTACCTTGGCCAGCTGTGGGTCTGTATGTTAATCACCATCTCTGATGAGGATTGAGAATTGCATTGATCTGTGGGAGTCACTGCTCTCGAGGCACTGGGACCTGGGAGAATGAAGACAATAAATGAGGTTGGCCTAAAGTGTCATGTAATGTCCAACTTTATTCAGAGCATCAGACAATTTTGCTCTGAGGGGTAAGAGGAGTCACATGAGCTGGGCATGGTGGTGCACAGCTTTAATCCTGGCACTCAGAGACAGAGGCAGGCGGATTGCCGTGAGCTTGAGGCCAGCCTGGTCTACAAAGAGTCCAGGACAGCCAAGGCTACACAGAGAAACGCTGTCTCAGAAAAAAAAAAAAAAATCACACAAACAAACAAAAAAACAAAAAGAGGAGTCACATGAATAAAATGTACAATTACAAGAGCAAGCCACACTTGGTGGACAAGCTGCATGCAGCAGACACGTGTGTTTCCACAGAGGCATATAAATAAATAACGATAGCCAGTTGTGCAAATAATCTGAGGTAAACTCACTCCTATCCACTACACCTGGGAGAAATATGAAAACATAATCTAAGAACAATGCCATGTTTTGGAGAAACTGAGGTCACAAGACTCTTGTTTTCTTGGAGTTTTCTCAAAAATCTCAGAAATCTCATGACTTCACTCTTTGACCATGTTCCAACATCTCCCCCTTTTGTAATTTTTAATAGCAGCATATTAAAGTGGCTTTGATTTGAAATGTTGCAGATAAATCTAATTGTCATCCAAGGCATAAGTATCCTATAAGCGAGCAAATTATAAACATAATTCATAATATTAGAACAGTGAAAGCATTGTGTGTAATAATCTGCCATCAAGAACAGGGATTCAAACTATATCCAGTACTATTAATTATTATATGATAAAAAATATAGAAAATAACTTGAAAAGAGACCCATATGATTAGTAGTTTTGATATCTTAAAGAAAGTAAGTTCATATTTTACTTAAATAGGAATACAAATGCTATACAAATAGGATTTAAAGCCCAAGCAAAACGTAAAACACAGTCCCTTTTCCAGATGAACAGTTACAGTGCCACAGTCGCATCATAAACACGGAGTCATCAGCAGGAGAGCTTCTCCCTTGGTGCACAGGGCCTTAACTTAGCCCTGGGGGTGCAGGCTTGACTTGTGATGATATGGTCAGTACTCCCTTTTGCCTCTATCTGGAAGTTTGACTTCTGGTGACTCCCACTGTCTCCTTACCCCTCCACCACTGTCCTTGATGCCCTAGGGTTGGAGGAGCCAAAGAGGAATCTATAATGTTTCAGTAGATTTGTCTGCAATGACAGATACATACTCCTTCCCAATTTTCTCTTGGAGAAGTAAAAATAGGACAGATTAGCGCATCAGCTTGCTTATCTCCTTCTACAACAAACCAGGGAGGGTAGAGTATGTGTGAATATGAGTGATAAACAAAGGATGTGTCCAGGTTCTAACCAGATGTTGTAGTTTTCCTAATAATAGAAGCAAAACAGAATGTGAAGGCGAAAGTAAAGCAGTTTCTATTGCTAAATAGAATCTGAAACAATATTTAAGGGTTTATGAATTAACCATAATAGATGAATTAAAACAGCCAGCTCCACCTGTAGGGCTGAGGAAATAGAAGTATTAATAGATTGATGAATATCTGGACTATGAATCCTTCCTATACCGTTAGATGAGCCATCAATAAAATAAGTATCTGCCTATGGAATGGGAGAAGGTTGAACAGTTTTTTAAACCACAAATTAAGTTCACATGAGAAAATATTATAGCTTACCAGCTAGCCAGTTGTAATAAATAATCTGAAATAAACTCATTCCCATCCACTACACCTGGGAAAGCATAATCCAAGAACAGTTCTGTGTTTTGAAGAAAGTTAGGTCACAAGACTCTCGCCTTGTTTTCTTGGAATTTTCTCAAAAGCACTCAGAATTCTCATATGACTCCATCCTTGGACTGTGTTCCAACATATGGGGATAATTTAAGTCATTAGGAGTTGGTTTAATACTATGTCCGTTTAGCAAAAATAATAGTAGTAGTTTCTGCTCTAGGGCTTATGACCAGCCCAGCTTTAGGTTTTTGGACCAGTAATAGGCTGGGTATGGGTTTCATCTTCTGGAGTGAGTAGGCTTTAAATCCAATCAGCAAGTGGTTGGTTAGTCCCATGCTGTTTGTGCCCTATTGGACCGGTGAGCATACCTTGCCAGGCCAGATGATGTTGTAGCTCATAGGCTTCACAGCTGGGTAAGATGGATGGTTGCTTTTCTCCTCCATTAACATGTATAGCACCTTCAAGCACTATGAAATCTAGCCAGTACAGCTGATGCCTTCAGATGTGTTTTTAATTTTTATTTATTGTTATTGATTATTTATGGATAATAAGTGTGTAAATATGGGCATATTCATGTCATAGTGCTTGTGTCAAAGTTAGAGGACAACGCCTGGAAATTGATTCTCTCCTTCCAGTTTTACATGGGTTCCAGGGTCAAGGCCCGGTCTTCAGGCTTGAGTGGCAAGTTCTTTTACCCTCTTAACCAAATCTCACCTGCCCTTAAACTGACTTTTGAAGTGTCTGTCCCAGTTATCAACAGTAAACCAAAATATTATGAGCAGCGATGGGTCTGTGAGAGCCCTCTGCAACACAACACTTAGTGCTGTCACGCTTAGTCCGTGCTGAGCAAGTCTAAGTTCATGAGTATCACATGATTAGTGGGAGAATTTTCACAGTGATGCTGATCATCTTTTTATAGATAATTTTGAGGTTTGGACCCTAAGAGAGATGAGGAAGAAGAGGAGGAGAGGAAGAGGAGGAGAAAAGAAAGACAGAGGGAGGGAGGGAGAGAGGAAGGAAGGAAGGAAGGAAGGAAGGAAGGAAGGAAGGAAGGAAGGAAACAGAAAAGCTACACTCAGGAATTGCTTCTGTCCTACCAAGTCATTCCTGAGGATCAAACCCATGTGGCTGTGCTTGACAGTAGCCGTTCCCCAGTGAGGCATCTTTGCCACTCCCTTCTCTAACAGCCGTCTCACCACTAAGACTTTATTCATAGTCCTAATATGCAGTAGGGCCAGACTACTCTCTCTTGCTTTTCTTCAAAAGTTTTCTAGTGACTTCCAGCTCCAAAGAACATTTAGAATCATCTTATCAAGCTCTGTAAAATCTTTCTTGTAACTTGATTGCTGTGGCCTTGAATCTAAATTCAGTCTTCATATTACCCATGAGTACAGCATGTCTCTCTGCTTCTTAACAAAGTTTTATCATTTTCCAAGCAGGGATCACAGATACATCTTATTCAAATTATTTTAAGATATTTACATTATTTGATGCTGTTGAATTTCTTCCCTTTCGCTTCATCTTCTGTTTTAGCATGTTAAGTGAAACCAGGATTCTCACTTGAATGTGATATTTAGGGACATGGTTAAATCCCATTTCACACAACTTAACTGTGACTTCTATATTATCACCTTACAATTTTAAAATCATGACAGTTTTCCTTCTTTCTGATCCCTATGTTTTCAGCTGTTTTGTTGTTGTTGTTGTTGTTGTTGTTTTGTTTTTAACTAAAGTTATCCTGGAAGCCTTGGCATACATTGTTGGGTGTGGTGTTGGCATTGAATCCCCTTGTCATATTGTGTCATATAAGGGAATAGTTTTAATGTTTTGGTGTGTGTGTGTGTGTGTGTGTGTGTGTGTGTGTGTGTGTGTTATTGAGGATCAAGCCTGTGGTCTCACGTATGCTACCTGCGTGCTCCACTACTGAGCTACATCACAGCCATCTAATATTTGTGGACTTGCAGCTGGCTTCCTTCAGTCCCTCTAACCAACCACACATGTCCTCATTTCTGTATCTCTTTAGGGCACTTAAACTGATGCTTCTCCATTTAAATTCCAACAAATTAGATACTGTTGTCAGAATATTTATGAACTATAAACCAAAAGAAGGTGTGACCTTGATTCTGTCATCAGAAGCTGAGGGAGAAGGGCTGCACATTCAGGCCAGCCTAGACAACTGCTGCAAGCAAGAGTGTAAGGCACCTTTTAACAATTTAGTCAATCCAGTTTTGTTTTGCCTGCCTCGTGTTCTTTCTTTCTTTTATTTTTATTTATATATTTTTATTTAAGATTGCAATTGTTTATGCATTTGTGTTTGTGTGAGGCACAGCATGCCTCATGTATGAAAGTCAGTGACAGCTACCCTGTGGCCACGTGGCTCCCAGGGTTCAAACTCAAGTCATCAGACTTGGCGACAAGCACCTGCATCCAAAGACCATCTCACCAGCTTGTCTTTCTTTTATGTTTGCTTTATTTTCAGAGATAGCCCAGCATAGAACTCTCCGAAATCCTTTTGCCTCAGACTCCTGGAATTGGGATTACAGGCATGCACCACTAGGAAAGTTGTAAGATGCTTTGAGCCGCATCACCAGAGAAGTCCCAAGTCATACCACAGCAGGAACTTGGAGACGGTTGAGAAGCTGGTGCTGAAGCTGAAATCCAGGGTTTACACCCCCCAGGCGAATGCTCTGCCATTGCATCCCCAGCCCTTTAAGCTCCAAACGTGAGGCCAAGAGAATGGTAGCAGTGTTTGCCATGTCTGGTAACCTGCGCCAGATCACATGTGGAAGAAGAGAACCAACTCTGCAAAACTGTTCTCCAACCTCCACACAGGTGTTGTGGTACACAAACACCGTGTACATACACAATTAATAAATAATAAATTAATGCAGATTTTAAAGAATAATTTTTAAAAGGTAGCATTGAGAAGCCCTCAGATAAATCCTAAAAAAAAGTTTAAAAAATGGCAAAGAAGCATGTGCATGGTGGCACATGCCTTTAACCTCTGCACTCAGGGAGGCAGAGGCATATGAATTTGCTGTGAGTTCAAGGCCAACCTGGTCTACAAATTGAGTCCAGGACAGCCAAGGCTATTGTATAAACAAATCCTGTCTCAAAAAAAAATTAAAATTAAAATTAAAAATTAAAGTAGCTTTTACAATGAAGTGCTGTTAACCCACTAACATTTGTGGGAGTCAGTTCTCTCCTTCCACCACGTGGGCCCTGAGGTCACACTCAGGGCGCCAGGCTCGGTGGCCAGCACCTTTACCGCTCAGCCATCTTGCTGGCCCTTACCTATTAAAATTAAAGTGTCATATGTCATTAATTTCTATTTCTTCTGATATTTTTGAGTGTCTTCTCTATTTTTCAAAGTGTAAGCATTTACAATGTTCTCTTCTCTGTTCCATTCATAATATAGCACACTAAAATGAATATAACGTAAAATTGAATTTATTTCTAATTAAATTTCAAACATATCAAGTTTCAATACACATTATAGCAAGGAAATTTGAAATCTTAATGAAACATGAAAAGAGACTAAAGGAGGCTTGGCTCACTGGAACTATCCTTTCCTGGAAAATGTTGAAATTTTGGTTTTCTTAGGAATCATTTGGGATAAATGAGTGAACATCAGTTCAAGGCCGACATGAAACATATTAAGAAATTCAAAGGAAGGAAAGTTAATCTCCCCACAATGGATTGTTACAGTGGATCATATCATCAAGATATCAAGATTTGATACGTAGGAAATTGTAAAGAAGTGACCCATAAAGGCAGCGCCGTCAGTGGCTCTAGGCCACGGGGTGGCTGCTATGTAAAGTGCTTGCTGTGCATGCATGAGGACCTGAGTCTGGGTCCCCAGACCATAGACAGAGCCGGGTCATATGGCACATGCCTCTAACCCCAGCACTAGGGGGAGGCAGGAAGATGAGGGGTTCCCGGGAGCTTGCTCCCTGGCAACTCCAGCCAATCGGCGAGCTCCAGACTCGGGGCAGAGACTGGGAGAGGAACCTCGAAGACTGCGTTGACCTAAATGTTGAAGTCTGGGATTGAACAGGGATTGTGCTGAGTTGTTAACCCTGCTGGGATGCAGCTCAGAGCTGTGGTGCCTGCCAACTACGAGCAAGGCCCTAGATCCTATCTCTACCATTGAAAACAAACAACCGTTATCTTAAAAGTATCATCATAGATCCAGCAAGATGGCTGGGTGGGTAAGTGTACTTGATGCCAAACCTGACAACTCGGAGCTCAATCCCCTGGCCCCACGTGGGGGACAGAACTAACCCCCAAAAGCCATCCTCAGATCACCAAACAATGATGTGGTATGCACACACCAGCCCTAGCCCCACCATAAAATAATATACCAACGTTAAACCATTTCACAATCAAGTAAGGGCAGTATAATTACCTAGGATAATCAATGTGCCTGCTGGACACACATGTACTTGGACATCGCACCAAGGACCACACACACACTACACAGGCATTTATGACTGAGCGACATGAAGCTGGGTAGAGTCTTGCCACTAAGAGGTCTTAGTATGAACAATTCAGGTAAAGCAAAACGCTCTGTGAGAAACACTGGAAGAGGCTGAAGACATGGCTCAGTGGTTAAGATCACTGGCCACTTCTCTAGAAGACACAGGATTGAGTTCCAGCGCTCACAGGGCCACTCACAACTGACTATAAGTCCAGTGCCATGGCGACCTGGTGACCTTTTCTGGTCTCTGTGGGCACAGACACATGGTGCATAGACATGCAGGTATCATGGCCGGGAAGCTTTGTGGGCACAGACAGGAATCAGGGAACAACAGGATGGAAATTCTGCAGCTTGGGGAGGAAGAAGGAATATCCAGAGACCAGGTTCTGGTGGGACTCACAGAGTGCAGTTTTATAACATTTACTAGCTGTGTGTGTTTTCATTCTTGATTATAATAAACATAACTTGTTGAATTTGGGCTATGGAAAAAAGTCTGGAAAAGAAAATGAAGCCTACAATCCCATCATAGTTCTTCTTTGTTCACATTAATTATCTCTCTCTTGATAAAGTGTTCATTCTCCTGAAAGGCTAGAACTCTTGGTATGGCCATGCATTGAAAGCCAGGATCTACCCCACTTCCCTCCCACTAGCCTTGACTCTTTTAATCTTGGATTTAATTTTTCAATTTATTTTTATATGCATGCATGTTCCAGAGTCATTCCTCGAGTGTCATCCACCTTGTGTTTTGACACATTGTCTCCCACCAGCCTGTGACTCATCTTAAGCACTTTATTGACAGAGCTATTTACCCTGGCCCAACCAGTCCCATACTGTCCAGTTTGCACTAGCATGCTGTTCTTTTCTAGAAACAGAGATGAAATGGGCATCTTTTGCAATAAACCTTTGTACACAGTCATGATCACTTTCTCAGGATAAGTGAGAATTCTAAAGCAAAGATATAAACACGCTCTCCCAAAAAGGTTTTATACTGGGCCATCAAGATAGCTCAGTAGGCAAAGATAAAGCCTCGAAGCCAAAGGACCTGATTCTATCCCTGAGCCTCAGATGATGGGAAAAGCAAAAACAAACAAACAAAAAACAACTCTCAGGAGGTGTCGTCTGACCTCCACACACGCCCCATCTCACGTGGGTGGCCACACACAGACAGGAAGTGCAATGCGATGATGTGTGAAGGGTTTGTTAACGCACACTCGCTCATGGAAGCACTTCTCTCTCAGCAGCCCTGTTGAGCACAATCACCGTGGCTTCTCTCGTCGTCTCTAAGGCCACACAGTCTCGTTACTCCAGTGAGTAATGTCTTCAGTTACTAATGCGACATCTTCCTGTTTCTTTACGGTCAGCGTTGCTCATTTCTGGGGTGTGTGAGTGTAGCTGTGGGTACACTGTGTGGGGCCCAGCAGTGTTGCTCCTCCTCTCAGCTTTTCAGTGTTCACTGAGTTATTTATTGGTACATATTATGTCCATTAAGAATACTGTTTAAACGTGTCAAACCTTTCCTCAATTTGTCTTATCTTTTGGTTTGTTTGATAGTTTTTTGTTGTTGTTGTTGTTGTTCTTTACTATTTTTGCATTTACCATTAAATGCTTTTAAATCTCATTGTTTTTCAGTTCCCTTTTTGCTTGATATGTAAAATACATCCAAGTTTTTCTGAAGTTCTTGTTCCTTTTTCTTTTTTTAGTATCTTATTAAAAACATACCAGTGTGTCCTTTCAGCAATGGATCTTTTATAGGGCGGTGAGCTAGCTCTGTTTGTTGTATTTCCTTTACTTGCTGAGCTGCTTTGTTTCACAGTGTTTCTGGGCACTGCAGCTGAACCCGGGTCTTCTGCATGCTAGATAAGCAATGCACAAGAGCTGCAGCACCAGGACAGCCGATTTCAGCTGACACCTTCGTCATACTGCATTGACATCTGCAGCTAGGTGTGTCTCTGGCTTTCCATTCGTCCCTCTGTCCCTGTACTCCTGAGTTTAATGATCATTCTTTGTTCTGGTTTAATCTCTGCCACTGTGATAGATACAGCCTGACAAAAACAAGTTAGTGAGAAAGAGTTTATTTCCAACGGCAGTTCTCAAAGTCTCTCACTGCAGGGAGCTTGAAGCGTTTGGTCACCACATCCTCAGTCAGGAGCGGGAAGGTGATGCCACAGGCTCGCTTGCTTACACTCGGCTACATTTCTTCACCTTTTAAAAATTCTGTTTTAAACTTTATCATATGTGTATTTTGTCTGCATGTACATCTACATAACACTTGTGTGCCTGGTCCCCTGGAACTGGAGTTACAGATGGCTGTGAGCTGCCATGTGGGTGCTGAGAATTGAACCTGGGTCCTCTGGAAGAGCAGGCCAGGCTGGTAACCACAGAGCCAGTGTTCCAGCCCGTTTCTCCACACTTACACTGTTCAGAACTCCCCTACCTAGGGAATGGTGCCACCTGCTGCAGGATGGGTCTTGGGTCTTCCTGTTTCCATTAATTTAGTTAAGACATGGTCAGAGCCAAGCCAGTGTAGACCACCCCTCACTGAGACTGTCTTCCCAGATGACTAGCCAAGTTAGCCAAGTCTGCAATAATAGCCATCCTGAAGCATTTATTCTTTGGGATGCTGAATGCTTAATATTATTTTCTGATTATTTTTATTGTTTGGTTTTTAGACGGTGTTTCACTGTGTTTTCCTGGTTGACTTGAAACTCATTATGTAGACCAAGCTGGCCCTGACCTCACAGAGATTCATCTGCCTCTGCCTCCTGGGTACTGTTTTGTTGTTGCTGCTATTGTTTGAGACAAAGTCTCATCCATTGCCAGGATGTCCTAGAGTTCACTGTGTCAGCCAGCCTGGCCTCAAACTCACAGCAGTTCTTCTACCTCAGCTTCCTGAGTATTTGCATGACCGGTGTCAACTATTGTTCCTGGGAAGATTTTATATTACGTTTATGCATGTATTTATCTACCCCTGATCTTTTAAAGATGTGCAAAACATTAGCACTTTTTTTTTTTTTTTTGTCTTTCAGTGTTGAAAGTGAACAAAACTGTTTTAAACACCAGGCAAGTCAAATACAGTGTCTGGTGGTCAGATTTAGCCCGAGTTCACAGTATCTCCTACGTTGGCTAGAATTTCTAAAATCTAAGAATGTGCTGAGTCAGAGAAGCAGGCTTTTAGGACAGGGAGATGGCTCATGGGTGAAGTCTGCCAAGCCTCACAACCCAATTTTGATCTCTGGGACCCACAGAGTGAAAGGAGAAAAGCAACACCCAAAGTTGTTCTCTGATGTACACAAGTGTGCTGTGGAGCACACGCACACACACATCACACAAATAACTAAAAAACTAAAATGTAATTTAAAAGATAATGCCAGGCTTTCTTGTCTGAACCGCCCTCTATTCACAGGGTGAAGGAGCTCACCCAAGAACTAGAAAACTTACGTCTCTCCCTGCAGTCTGCATCCTGGTGACACCAACACTGCACAGGACACGTGGGCTGCTTTAATGAAGCAGCTATCACGCTGTTCTAGTCCAGACACAGAAGCACGAGGGGGACCCTGCCCTGCCTCCCTGTGGCTCTGCTGTGTTCTCGCCATTCGGGCATTACTTGATGGCCACCTCACACCAGCCTCTGCTGTCATTTCCATGCGCTCTCTGTGCAGATGAGGGCACCAGCTGCTGCACATTTAGTCCTGTAGGATTCCCCTCCTCATAGTTACATCTGCAGAGACCCTATTTCCAAGTGCAGTTGTAACCGGGGGGGGGGGGGTCTGGTGGACCTGAATCCTTGAGAAAATGCTTACTCCTTTTATGTGAGAGGTTTGCCCAATCACTCCCTGCTTGGAGTTTTTGCTTAGTTTTGGTTTGCTTGTTGAGTCAGGGTCTCAAATATTATCCAGTGTGTCCTTGAATTGCACACACACACACACACACACACACACACACACACACATGGAGGCCAGAGGTCAATCAACTTCTAGTGCCTTCCTCAGGGTCTGATCTTATTTTTAAGGCAAAGTCTCTCACTGAGCCTGGAGCTCCAGTGAGCTGGCCAGGCAGCATGCTCCAGGCATTCTCCTGCCTCTTCTTCCCATCTCTGGGATTACAAACTTGTATGGCTTTGCCTGGCTTTGTATGTGAAGACCCTAACGGGTGCCTCAAGCTTGTATAGCATGCACCTGACCAAGTGAGCCATGCCCCAGCCCATGCATGGTCTCTCTCTTTTTAAAATGAGTTCTATATCTATCTTTGTGACTTAGGTGAGTTTCTTGTATGCAACAGATTGTTGGGTCTTGTTCACATATACATTCTGTTAGTCTGTGTCTTTTTCTTGGAGAGTTGAGTCCATTGATGTTTAGGGAGATTAATGACCAGTGGCTGTTAGATGCTTTGATTTTGCAGTTGGTTGTGGTAGTGTGTTTGTGTACTAGCTACTTTTAGTTTTGCTATAGTGAGGTTATTTATTTCCTGTGTTTTCCTGAATGTAGTTAGCTTTCCTGGGTTGTATTTTTCCTTCTAATAGCCCATGGCAGCTCAGTGTCCAAGAGGGTTCCCCAGTAATAGGAACAGGGACTATCTCTGACATGAACTCATGGGCTGGCTCTTTGATCACCTCTAACTGAGAAGGAAGCAGCCTTAACAGGCCACAGAGGAAGACAATGAAGCCAACCCTGATGAGAACTGATAGGCTAGGGTCAGATGGAAGGGGAGGAGGACCTCCCCTACCATTGGACTGGGAGAGGGGTATGGGAGGAGATGAGAAAGGGAGGGTGGGATTTGGAGGGGGCTACAGCTGGGATACAAAGTGAATAAACTAATTAATAAAAATAATTAAAGTGTTTAAAAATGAATTCTATAACTTTCCTCATCGGATCTTTCCCCCTTCCTGTGTAGGTTTAACTGTTTTATTTTAGTCAATGTTTAAGCAACATAAATTATGAAAAGTATGCTTTCAACTTTAATCTCCCACATCTGTTTGAAGCCCTTTTGAATTCTAGCATTATTTATTCCTACTTTCCTTTTTCACATGTGACCTTGCTAAAGGTTTGTCTCTTTTATGGTTTTTTTAGAAGCACTTGCTGCTCTCTGATTTATCTCATCAATTCAGTGGCTTTCTGGTTTATAGTTTACTTCACTTTCTTTATCTTTCTCTCTCTTTTTTTTATTTCTACCATCTGTTAGTATCTGTCTTCATTTTTAAAGTCAGTTGCTCAGAAAGCATTTTTCAGACTCTTTTTTTTTCCTTATTTTTAATACTTTATTGTGGAAAATTTCAAGTATCTACACAAGTAGAAATAACAGATGAATGTATTTACAAGCTCAGCTTCAAGTGCGCGCGTGTGCGTGTGTGTGTGTGTGTGTGTGTGTGTGTCCCAGCTCTGTTTGTTTGTTTGTTTGTTTGTTTTTGTTTTTTGAGACAGGCTTTCTCTGGGTAGCCTTGGCTGTCATGGACTCCCTTTGTAGAATGAGCTGATCTCGAACTCACAGAGATCTGCCTGTTTCTGCCTCCCCAAGTGCTGGGATCACAGGTGTGCACCATCTTGCCATCTTCAACTCTTATTGAATAAAAAACCATGTTGGCTTTGTCCTTTCTCCATCGAATGCCAGAGGGAGGAAGATACTGAAGGCACACTGTAGGAAGGATGGGCTCTGGGAGACCTGGCTGGACACCTAAACACTAGTGTTTCAGATAAAATCATTCCTCCTTATTCTTGCCTCCTTGACCACAGAGCCAAGTCAGCTAGCTCCTAGTCAAAGGCCGTGTGTGACTTTTCTGGGGAAGACATGACATAAATGTCCACTCACTCACCAACGACAAAATGTATCAAAATCCAGCTCGGCAAACCAGGGAGTTTATCGGAGTTGGCTTACAGGAGTATGGGAAGGAGCGTGGATGAGTGGAAGGCATGTGAAAGCCCACCCCAGCCGGGGACAATGGAGCTATAGCTGCACTGTGAGGCCAGCCTCCATCTTCCCAGCAGCCATGGGAACACTGGCTCTTCCAAGTGTATCTAGCTCTGTATGATTTTTCATCTTATTTGAGGGACCCTGGGCTAACGTGGCACTGTTTGGAGATCACTGGAGCCAGCCTGAGAACCCAATGTGTGTAAATAGCAAACCAGCTGTTTTGCAAACAGTTGTACAAGAAAGAGCATGCTTGCAACCTTAACTTTCTTGGCTATCCCTCTTCAGCTCCTGCCTCTGGTCAAGCTGATGGAATAGTCTCATAGAAAAGCATGGAGAAGGTTTACCTGTCAGGCAGTGATGGCACACATATACTGTTCCAGCCCTTGGGAGGCTAAGGCAGGAGGAGCATGAGGTCCAGAGTGATCTACAAAGTGAGGTCCCGTCAAAACAAAGGAGGAGGAAAAACAGGACAGGGAAAAGAAAGAGAAGAGATGAGGGTTGGCTGAAAGTATGAAACTGTCATGCCAGCCTGGGAAAGCTGTGTCCATCTTCCTCACTCAGATGGTTTTCAAAGGCAGAGGAAAATGTCTCACTGTCTCTGTTAGTGTAGGTTTGGGGCGTGGGATGGGTAGTAACATGGCCCTCAGTCTGAGCAGCTCGATTGCAGTGAGGGCTGTGTGAGGCCTCTCTGGAGGCATGTGGACCTCATCATGGAGACTAAGGAAGACCTCTCCTGACCCCTGGTCTCTAGTTGAGCTTGATGAAAGACAATGTAGCCAGCCACTGGCCTCTTGTCAACGGAGACCAGCACAAAGGGAATTCACATTTGCGGGATGGAAGAAAGGGGACTTGCCAATCCCCAGAATGCAGATCTTTACTTCTTTATTTTTTTCTTCTTTTCATTGTCTGCATGTGTAGTTTGTATACATGCCTGAGTGGCCACACATTCAAGTGGAGGCCTGAGGTTGTTGCTTAGAATCTTCCTTGATTTCCCCCCTACTTTATTCACCTAGGTAGTGTCTCCCCATCAAACCCAGAGCTCACTAACATGGGTAGTCTTGCTAGCCGGCTGTCTCTGCCTCTGCAGGCTGGAACTAGGGGTGGATCTCCACTCCCATCCAGCATTTACATGGCTCCTAGTGACCCAAATTCAGGCTCTTTTGCTTTCATGAAAAGTACATCAAGCTCTAGGCCTCCTAGCACTACAAGCTTAACTTTTAATCAATCATTGAGAAATGTCCTCAATTTTATTCCATTCTGCAACTAACACAGCATTTACGGAGCTTTTGATATGTGCCAAACGTTGTGTTTGTGTTCTTTTTAAATAGCTTTATTGGAATAGAATTTACATACCATAAGATTAGTACAGCCTGGACTCTGTAGAGAGACCTTGCCTCAAACACAAAACAAAACAATAAATAATTAAGTATCTGATTCAAAGATTTAAAACAAATTTGTAGAGTTGCACAGCCATTTTTATAGTCCAGTTTTAGACTATGTCACCACCTCCCCAAGCTCCCTTACACCTATTTGTTGTCAGTCTCATATCCCTCTTTCAGCTCTAGGTAGCCAGTGATCTGTCTTCTCTCCCTACATGTTTGCCATTATAAAAAATGTCATAGAGATTTAATTATGCAATATATAGTATCTTGTATCCGTGTGGGTTCTTTCACTTGGCAGAGTGTTTTTGAGGTTCATTCATGTTGTAGTATGTATCAGTATTTTAATTTTTTATTGTTGAGTAATATGCCATTGTATATCCATTTTTAACTATTATGAATAATGTTAATTATTACATTAATCATGTAATAATGTTAATAATAATGAATAATGTTATTACATCCAGCTTTTTAACTATTATAAATAATGTTAATTACTTACATTTAACTTTAAATAAACTGTCAAACTTTTATAAAGTGACCATACTAATTTATAGCCCTAACATTAATAGACAAGGATTCTGGTTTCTCTACATCATTACTAATACCTAATATTGTCTCGATTTTTACTAGAGTCTATCATATGGGTAGAATAGGTCAGGTGTACATTTAGGTATAGGTTTTTGAGTCTTTTTCTTACACAAATACTGCTGTAGTCAGGATAGGCCATGTTATGCTGTGGCAACAAACAGCTCCAAACCTCAAGGCTTCAAATGCAAAGGTTTATTTCTCACTCTTACTGCATGTCTAGTGACAGTGGGAACTGGACGGAGAGGTGGCACTCATCAATGACTCAGGGAGGGACTTCTCTTTGGGAGGGATGTCAGTGTGTGGGGGCTAGGTGGGTGGTCAGAAGACAACCTCAGGTACAAACAAGTAGAGTACTACGGTTTGAATGTCCTTCCAAAATCTCATGGTGTCATTTATCATTGTAGGAGGTAAAGAACACTTCAGAGCTGTTAGAAGGACATTACCCTGGCCAGTTGAGTGAGGCTCTGTCATATGAGTGCTTTTGTTTCTTTCTAAAGTGGCTCTCAACAAGAGGATGAGCTCAGCCCTCACTGGATGCTGACATTTTGCCTCCAGCCTGTGGTCTTTCAGTGCAGCCAGAGCACATGAACTAGACAGTCGATACTGATTGTTGTATAAGCCTCTACCTAGTAAGAAGAAATTACATTCATTTTTATTCCATTGGGGGCAACATACAGTTGAGGTTAACTTCAAAAAATAGAATAATAATTATTCAGATACCAAAGTGTGAAAGGCAAATTAGAATATTTGTGAATAGTTATGGCTTACAAATTCTAAGGATGAGGAACTACTCTTTGGGAAAGATGCCAGTGTGTGTGTGTGTGTGTGTGTGTGTGTGTGTGTGTGTGATGGTACCCTGATCCCATTTGCTTCCCATTCCTCCCAGGTCCATCCTCCCACCTTTGTGCCCTCCCACAAAAAAGAAAAAATATACCAAGTCCAATTTGTGTTGCTCATATGCTCATTGGAAGGTGGTCAAACTCCAAGTGGCCAGCCCTTAAAGGAAGCTGAGTCTTTCCCTTCCCTCCCCAGAAGCCAGCCGTGAAGAGCTGTACTTTAGCATCTTCCTCTCAGTTTTTAAGGACTCCCTCCAAAGGCTTCCTATCTAGACTATTTCTCTTTTCTTTTATTTCCTTTTCTTTTCTTTTCTTTCTTCTTTCTTTTCTTTTTCCCTTTGGAGGGGGAATTGTCACATGTCTCTCATTTTCAGTGATGGCTATGCAGTCATAGATACCACTAAAGAAGCTTCCTTGCCTATAGAAGCCAGCAGCAGCACAGATCATGGACTTTCACATGGTTTCCAGGGGCAGCACAGCCCAAAGACATCCACATCTGTCAGCAGCCCAGACCAGAGATCTCAACACGGTCCTGAGTGGCAACATGAACTGCAGGCATTAACATAGATCCTCAGGCAGCAGCACAGGCCACACACATTAACATGGCCTCCAGTTGTAAAACAGACCACAAACACCAGCATGGTCTCTGGTGGCAGCAGAGACTGCAAATACCAATACAACCTCCAGAGGCAACAGGGACTGAGGACATCAACACAGCCTCCATAGGCAGCACAGATCACAGTTGCTAACACGGCCTCTGGGGCAACAGACTATGGATATCCACTGGCATCACAAATCATGGGCATCAACACAGCCTGTAGCAGCAGCATGGACCACAGATACCAGCACAGCCCATGGCTGTAGCATGGATCATGGGCACCAACATGGCCTCTGGCAGCAGCATGGACCATAGAGACTTTTCGAGGAGCCCAACCCAGAAAATGAACCGTTCTCCATCTCAGACATCCTGTAGTTGCACAGAGCCACAACAACCATGTGGCTGGGCAATGAGTGCAGAGGTACAGTCCTCCTGAGCTCTAGGCTGCTGCACCCCATCCTGATGGCCCCACTCAGCCAACACACACACCACCACCACCACCACCACCTCGGCTGCACTCAGTGTCATACTTATTGCAATGAGCCATTGATCTGATTCAAAGTTTCTGGTTCCAGAAACACCATAAATACTGGTCTATAGCTGAGACTCATTTCACATATCCTGTTGCCCAGAATCAGGGTGATCTTGCGGTTGGGTAGGGTTCCCAGGAGCAGGAAAGTTCCAGGCCACTGCAAACCTCTCTGTGTGGGTCCCCTGGCTGGCTGGCTCCCCATTCTGCTTGCAGCATGTGGCGAGTGTTGCTACCAGAGCTCTCTTCCTTCCAGCATGGCGGGCATCACTGGCTACAGCAGTGGCTGCTCCATGCTGCAGATCCAGAACACTGGCCTGACACTCCCGGTGGGCCAAGGACCACTCATACTCAGCCATAGCATGTTCCTTTGTTTGATGCAGCTGTGCCTTGCATACCCTTTGCAGCCTCCTCTCTCATTTCTCCACTCTCCTCCAAGGCTCTGCTCTGCCATCTTTCTTTCCAACTTCCTAAGACCACTTTTAAAAAGCATCTTCCCATAAGACCTGCCTTTTTTTTAGTTGTTCTGGATATACTACAAGCTCTACAAACTCCTTAGCCAGTGTCTCTCCTCAGAGCCTCTGTGGGTCTCTCAGGCTCTTCGGAGCTGCTCCATGGTCCTGCGGGCACTGGTGGGCACTGACAATTTGAATCCCTTCTAAAAAAAAAAAAAAACTGGGACAGGATCTCTCAGAGGCCTGGAATTTGCTGAGTTCAATAGGCTGGTTGGCCAGCAAGCTCCTAGAGCCTGCCTGTCTTTGCCTCTGCAATGCTAGGATTGCAAGCTCCTGGCTTAGGGGTGGTAATATTTAAGACAGGCTCTTACTTTGCAGCCCTGGCTGTCCTGGAAGCCAGGTGCTTCCTGTCTCAGCTGGATTATAAGCATGTGCCAGCATGCCTGGCACACTATCATCTTTGTCCAGTTTAGGAAACTAAATTGCAGACCCTAACCTGGCAATGTTTCACTAACTTGCTGCATCCAGGCTGCCTAATTCATAAGCCTGCATCTCTCATGTGCATAAAGTTCTCATCAAGACAGTTATCATAAGTAGAGTTCTGAGACGTCTTCCCTGTGGCAGGAGATGGAAAACTGGCATAGACTCTTTTGTACCTACCTTGGGATAGTCTCACATCTACAGAAATCTATCTTGGCCTCTAAGACCTAGTGAAACAGGCTCAGCTGGGCAGCTTTGTGACCTTGTATAATGTACTCCCAAGCTTTAGTGTCTTCCTTTGTAAAGGACAATCATAGAAGAGCTACCAGAGGGGATGTTAGGACTGAATCAGAAAATACCTTAAAGTATTTGGCCCTCAGCAAGTGGTGCTTGTGCCAATATGAGAATAGCTAAAAATGGGCGCCTTTAGATTTGGAGATCAAGGATTTGTTTGTCCTTGAACCATATTCTTGGTTTGTTTCCCACGTAGCCTAGGTTGGCATTGAACTTGCAATCCTCCTGCTTCAATCTCCTGAGTCCTAAGACTACAGGCTTGTACCACTATGCCACACTTTGAATCAACTCCTAATTGAAGGCATTCTTGGATAGCTGACTCTACCTTGTAAGGTCTGGGAG
The DNA here is from genome assembly GCF_030254825.1 of Meriones unguiculatus. Taxonomy (NCBI): domain Eukaryota; kingdom Metazoa; phylum Chordata; class Mammalia; order Rodentia; family Muridae; genus Meriones; species Meriones unguiculatus. The sequence goes on from NC_083359.1 coordinate 50,643,735, forward strand.
CAATATACCTTCTCTTACCAAGTTGGTTTTATCAGGTATTGAGTTAATGCAACAAGGAAAGTCACTAGTAGAACTATGCTAGCTTCTATTCTATGGCTCTGAGTTAAGAAAAACTACAAGCAGAAACCACAAACAAACAAAACCACCTTGACTAAAGAACAACTATGGAAAAAGGGTTTACTTGGCTTCTAGCACCGGGTCACAGTCCAGCTTTGCGGGGAAGTCAAGGCAGAAGCTTGAAGCACCTGATCACATTATGTCCTCAGTCAAGAGCAAAGCAAGAAACGAATGCATGCATGCCTATACTCAGTTCACCCGGGACCTAAACCCAGGGAATGGTGCCACCCACAGTGGGCTGGGACTTTGCACATTTATTAACACAACCAACACAATCCAACTAATCTGATTTCCACAAGATCTATTGACACTCTTTCCCCAGGTGACTCTAGATTGTGTCAAGTTGACAAAACTGTCATAAAGCCTGAGACCTGTAACCAGGCTCCACCTTTTAAAGGTTCCACTATCTCCCAATAGCACCACAATGAGAACCAAACATTAAGCACATGAACACACAGACCCAAATCACACCAGCTGCCTTACAACTGTCTCTCATCTTCTGAACGCTTAAAAGGAAAATCCCACATATGCCTGCACCTCCAGGGAATTCAGAACAAACTCTCTGTAGCCTCTTGAAGACATTGCTGTCTCCAGAATGGAGGGGCAGGAAGAAGTAAAAATACCCCCAACTTTTTGTGTGTGTTTGATAGGAAACAAAGGACAGGCTAGTATCTGAAAACAAAGAAACAAAAAACAAAACCAAAAACCCTCCTCTCAAGATTCTCTAATACTGATTGATTCTTTTATATCCTGCTTGTGACAAGGGATGTGCAATACCTGAAGGATTCGAGTGACAAGGCAAATTCTCAGATACTGGCTGTGAAAACCAACAACCTTATCCTATGTCTTATTTACTTTTCCATCGCTGTGATATAATTTCCCAACAAAAGCAACTTAAGGAAGAAAGGTTATTTTATGTCACAGTTCAAGACTATAGTCCATCATATCAGGAAGTTAAGACAGAGGAGCTTGAGGCAGCTGGTCTCGTCGCACCCACAATCAGGAAACAGAGACATGCACGCTGTGGCTGGCTCCCTTTCTGCATCTACACAGACCAGATTACAGCCAGGGAGTCGTGCCACCCTATGGGTGCCTCCTCCCAGCACATCAGGCATTTCCAAAGGCCCAAGTTCTGTCAAACTGACAACTAATTCACCATCACAATTGGAAAGTCCCTGTGCAATTTTTAAGGCTTTAAATCTCCATACCCTACAATTTCCTAATTTACTCTCTCTGATGTGTAAAGCAGACGCTGTGTTTACTTAGTGGGCTTTCAGGAGATGAGGTCATATAGCGCTGAACACAAACACTAAGCAGAGAAGCTGCTACAGCAAAACCTCAGATACATGTTGACAATATTCACTCAGCTCCTCTGTCCCCGAAAGAGGATGTAACACATAGGAAGCACTGGAGAAATCTTACAGTTTACCCAGTGATAAAGCAAGCTGCCTTCAATGATGTGTTTAAAGGCAGAATGAAGTGTTCATTGTGTACAGATCCTGTATCATGCCAACCAAAAGAGGCCATATCCAACAGGGGTCTGGGTTGGAAGGTGGTGGTTGTGCTTGTGTGTGAAGCGTCTGCCACGGACTCATACGTTTGAACGCTTGGTCTCCAGTTGGTGGGAATGTTTGGGAAGGTTACAGAACCTTTTAGAAAGTGGAGCCTTGTGGGAAGAAGTGGGTCACATGGGCAGGGCTTGAGACTCTGTAGCCCATCGGCACTGCCTCCTGCCTCCACCACCATACTGTCTGTAAGCCCCTGAACTATAAGCCACAATGAGTCCCTCTTCCGTTAACTTGCTTCTCGCCAGACTTTTGTTAGAACAGCAAGAAAAATACCTATGTAGTTCCTATGTAGGTGGGGTTGGGGAGGTTGGTGGTGGGGGTGAGGTGCGGGTGGGGTGGTGGGTTGGGGTGGAGTTGAGGGGTACTGGGAGGGAGCCATACAGGGCTCCCTGGACAGACAGGGATTTTGTTTGTTGGGCCATGCCATCTTTAATGGCAGGCCAAGGTCAGTCAGGTAGGGGATATTCTACTGTGAGTTAGTAAAGCCATCACCTTGAGCTGCCTGAACAGCAAAGGAAACCCCGCCCCTCCTGCCGGTACAGCATTGAAGCAGAACAGCCTGCAGCCTGTGAGGCCATCAAGATCAGTCCTACAGCTTGGCTTCCTCAGTGTCCCGGTTTCATTCTCAGCCAAGCAGGCTCTATCTGGGGTAACACGGTGAAACTGGAGAGGAACGAGAGGAACGCTCAGTGTGTCTTCATTCTAGTCTTCCCAGATAACACACCAAAATCCATCATTATTGCTCATCCTTGTGTTGTACAACACTATCCTCCAAGCCAAACTGCCACCATATATGTGAGCTAAGCTCTACCTTCTTGAAAAACAAACAAACAAACAAACAAACAAACTTCACAACTGGGCTTGTTGAGTATTGCTTATCTGCCTGAGGGAGGAAAGAGAGGGTCAAAGCCTTTCCTCCCAACCAGCTGCACAAAATACTGTCCTACTTTAGGAGACCTCATAGAGGTGCTTGAGGATAGAGCCTGGGAAGGGTCTCCGTCGTGTGGCTGCTAGGGTGTCACCATGCCTGCTGGGTGCAGCCCTCCAATGTGGCTGCTGTAAGCACACCCACACTCCTGCCCTATAAGTCTCCCCTGATGCTCTGTAAGGAAGCCTAATAAGCTCACTGGTTCCCCAGAGGGACCTTTTGGGGAAGTGGGCCTCAGTTTGTCATTAAAACCTTTGGAGGAGGGACAAATGTTGTTCATGTTTCCCCCAAGGAGAAAATTTTAGCAACATCTCATCCCAATATCCTGTGGGCTGGGTACACTTAGGCCTGCACCCCTCAAGGACAAGACATAAGAAGCCCCTGGGCCAAGAGTGAGAGGAGAGGTTTCCTCTGCAACCCAGGGTTTCCCAAGGGAAAGAGGAAGAGCTGCAGCAGGGCAGGAATGGAGGTTATATCGATTACTTGATTTTGACCACAAGAGATGTGGTTTCCAGCCCTAATTTTCAGCTGTGTTACCCTGTGCAAATATATCACTTCTTGGTGCCTTCATTTTATCTAGAGGTAGCAACAGGTCCTAGCTTATAGGGGTTAGAGAAAAATCAAATTGATTTTTTTTACACAGCTCTTAATAATGTATGAAATTCCTTCTCTGTATCAAAGATAGCTCTTGTTATTTAAACACTTGGTATTGTCACCTCATGGCCTGATGACTCTTCAGTTAGTCCACATGTCTCCAGCCCCTCCTTGGGCTGCCTCTCAATCAGGCAGTCTCAGTGTAGTAGAGCCAAAGTTACACAAAGCTAAAAGATGGGGTCTATTTTCATAAACACCTTTTACTCCAGGATCTGCCATAGGAATGCATGCCTTCCCTGGGCTTGGCAGCATGAAGGGAGCCAGGAGGAAATGCTCCCATTAGGAGTATGCGATCTCATCTAAAAGGCCAGAACACTGTCAGTCTGAACCATGATCCACTCCCAGAGGGAATTGCCGAAGCTGCCCTGCTGGGGTGTTGATGGAGGAGTGACCTCTCCCTTCTCCCTTCTCCATGCCTTATGACTGCCAGTGTGAGTGTAGGGGGAGGAGGGGCGTGCAGTCAACAGAGCCAAGTTAAACCCCAGTGTCCAGCTCATCTGCTGTTTTCCCTTCTGGACCACACTTGAAAAGAAAAACTGCAGTTCTTCCCCACTTAGTATCAGCCAGGCAGCCTGAGAACATCTTTTTAGTGAGTCTGTCCCATGAAAAGGACCTTTTGGTGACACCAAGTGAATCCCACTCTATTTATAGGCACTGTTTGTTTAATGTGAGGCCTGCCTCTAAGAATAAGTGATGAGCTCATCATGGGAACCAGCCAGAGCCTAGGACTCTGGAAACCCCTCCCCCTTTCCTCTGGTTTGGGAAGGGATTCTGTAGGTCAGAGGTCAGCCCCTTCTGTTGGCTGGGGAGGCTTGAGACCCAAACATGTCTGCACACCTAGATTTATGATTAGTACTCAGTGTGTCTCAGGAGGACTAGGGGCTATTTAGTTTCCAAGTGGTGCTTAAAGAATGAATGTGTTCTCCTTTTCACCCACAAGGGTTGACAAAAAATTTAAGGTGCAGAGAAACTCCCCTTAGGATACCTAGAAAGGAGGATGTGACAGTGTTGAAGAAAAATCCAAATCTTAGTACCTCTCAAAAGGGTAGCAAAAACTTCGGCCCAGTTATCTCACAGACACAACCCCATTCCTGAATGGTTTTGTTTTGGTTTGGTTTGGTTTGGTTTTTTAGCTTATTGATAGACATAGGAGCCATGACCCACTTAAACTTTAAGTATCTGACCCAGAACTTTCTGCACCAAAGTCCAAAGAAGCATTGTCCCTCACAAACTAGTTCAGTTTGTGCTGGAAGCCTCCCCCATTTGCTGGCATGTGGTTTAGTAACCCTGGACCCAGACCTGCTTGGTCTGAATGGAACCTTTGGACTCGATTGGGTTCATTCACACATTGTAGCTTCGCATCATCTTCCCTCTCCATGAACGTCACCACCTTCTGTCTGGGAAGGAACAGTGCTAGTTCATTTGTTTATTATTTCCCCGTATCTACTGACCAAGCTGTCTGCAGATCCAGATGTAGAACTCTCCCTACTTCTCCTGCTCCATGTCTGCCTGTCCATGGTGATGTCCTATACCTCACCTTGATGATAACGGACTAAACCTCTGAAACTGTAAAGAAGACCAATTAAATGCTTTCTTTTATAAGAGTTGCCTTCGTAATGGTATCTCTTCATAGCAATAGAACACTGACTAAGACACTGGATGATTCAGTATAGCATGAGGCTAAAAGATCAGTCCTTGCTCTTGAGAAATCTGGAGTCCAGTGGAGAAGGTGGATATTAGTCCAATAATCACATAAAAATAAAGATATTACAAATGATGGGAAAGCCTGAGTGAGAGAGGGGGCTTGGTTAGGTGACCAAAGAATGAACAACAACTCTGTCTCCCGTAACCCCTCCACGTGATGAGTCTTCTATTGAGGACAGAGACAGCGACAGCTATTGTGGCTGGTGTGTTTACTCTTACCCAGCTGCCCCAAGGACAGCCACAGGCTAACACATCTTTCGGAGAGTTTGTGGCCACCGAGATAACAGGGCATCTATCACACTGGTCTATCAAATTGGTGTGTATCACACCGGGACTTTGACATTCACTTACGGGTCTGCAATGTGCAGGGTGAAGCACTCTTTCTGTTGACTTTCTGAACAGTGTTCTCATTCTAACTCAGTGTGACTGCCACTTTCGGACTTTTTAAAGTCTGAGAAAATTGATTTTAAAATGTATATGTATATGTGCATGAGCATGACTGTGCAGGTGCCCTTGGAGCGGACGGGACGATCTGAGGCACCACATCCCCTAGAAGTAGAGCTACAGGTGAATTCATTGATAGGTTCTGGAAACTGAACTGCAGTCCTCTGGAAGAGCAAGCAGGAAGCACTCAAAAACTGAGCTGTCTCTCTAGCCTCTGGGCTCATCATTTTAGTAAGCACTAATTTAAAACTATGAGAAACGGGAAAATTATCCTACCCTGAACACTTATACCTTAGATAAGACTTTTCATTCATTAATCAACATTAGATGCTTACACTGTGCCAGGCACAGAACCAGGGTTCAGAAGCTATGTGTTGCCTAGATTAAATTTAATCTTGCTTCCTGAAGCTGATGATTCAAAGAGATGTTCAACCCATCATAGAACATGATAATACCAAACATGCTAGTCTTGCCCAAGGCCACGTAGAGGTCGTTGCTTTTAACAGAGTCTTCGCTCTGAAGTGGAGTCAGCAGTTTGGAGATGTGAGAGAAGAGCCTGCTTGGGTGGGGAGCAGCAGATGGTCGATCTGAGGCTTGAAGGGCAGGGGGTGATTGTCTTGTTTGAAGAATATGGAGAAGCTTATGTGACTGAACCTGTGTGAGAGGCTGTGCCTGGCAGGCCAGGGGTGTAGTTTGATCTCCATACAGCATACCTATGTGACATTTTAACCTGTCTCCACAGTGGGTATTTAATAGACTGGATACGATTTTGAGAAAACAAATTTGGGAACTTCATTTTTTTTTTAGTGTGTGTTATCTCTGTGTTTTTGTGGTGTATGTAGGCAAAGTTTCTACTTAGATCATTAAACTATTGCAATCTTTATCATGGTGGCTCTAAGAGTATGCATGCCACACATATGTTAACAGATATTATGTGAAAATATAAAAAGCTATTTAAAAATAAAAATTCTAAAGTACAGTTTAAATAAAATTATGGCAAAGTTTTTCAGTGCCTTTAATATGCTAGTGTATACTGTGGACTTCCTGAAGTGTGAATGTAGAATTATACTATTTTTACTGGACTTCTCACAGTCTCGATGAAAAATTGTTTTTTAGATAACTTATCAGATTTTATATTATACATAACTTATTTGTGAGTTATTATAATTATCATATATAATTACAGAAGTAAAAATTCTGTTAATTTTCACACAGTACTGCTCCAGGCAGCCCACTGTTATAATTATTTGATCTATTCAAAAATCGTTTCCTGAGCTCTAATCAATACTAAAAATGTGCTGCATACTAGATTATCAGTAAAGCACCACAATGATGTTAGATCGAGCACACATTCATTCATATATAATATGTATTCATTGGTATTAGGTTCAGAGTCCCCTCTGCATTTTGGTTGAATCCCAAATCCACACATTTAACTCTTTAGTTACTCGCCCTGCATTTAATGTACCATTCTTTACATATATCTGGCTGATTCTATAGGAGTAACTTACATTTTGAGACACTGGTCAAATGTCTGTGCTCAGATGTCTGTATCCATTGGTTAGGCTTAACAGTGGATTCTGTTAATTTGCTCCTGCTATTTGTATTTAAAATTATATCAGCTGTGAAAGAGAGGAAACAGGATGGGAGCCTTCTATAGAGGGTCTTCTGAAAGGATCCATCCACCAGGGTACCAGAGCAGATGCTGAGATTCATGGCCAAACTTTGGGCAGAGCGCAGGGAGTCTTATGGAAGAAGAGAGTGAGGGACATGGAGGGGACAGGAACTCCAAAAGGAGACCAAAAAGCTCAAGGATCTGAGCCCAGGAGGGAATGCAGAGACTGATGCACCAACTGAGGTCCATGCATGGAGAGGACCCAGACCCCCTGCTCAGATGTGGCTGATTGGCAGCTCAGTCTCTGTGGATCTCCGAATGAGGGAAGCAGGAGCTGCCTCTACCATGAACTTGGTTGCCTGCTCTTTGATCACTCACCCCTGGTGATTCGGCCTTCCAGGCCACGGCAGAAGAGGATCCAGGTAATCCTGATAAGACAAGCTATGGGCAGATGGCAGAAGAAAAGAACTCACCCTTTCAGTGAACTAGGGGAAAGGGATGGGGGGAAGGAGAGTGGGACTAGGGGGAGTTGAGGGAGGGGGCTTCAATCGGGATATATAAGAATAAATTGTGAAAAAATTAAATTAAAAAGTTAAAAAAAAAGAACAATAGCTTTCAACCTCAGAAGCTTCCTGGGGAAGAACAGATGAAACCAAAATGTGAATCAACCACGAGACAGGTTCGTGCCTGCAGCCTGGCATTCGTCCCCACCTTTGGGAACGGGCTGATATGACTCAGAAGTATCTCCCACTTGCTGACTTCACATCAGGGTGATTGATTGAGGGATGGGCATGGACCCTACTCAGAGACTTAGGTAACCTTCTGCTTCTTCTCTTTTCCTGGAACGAAGATGACCACAGAGGATGGTCATAGCATTGTGTGGGGGTTGTGGGGGAGCACAGGGTGGCTTCTGAACACAAGCCGATGACACTGAAGGCGGAGCTACTTGGGAGAAAACACCAAGTCCTGTGACAGCATTGAGTGCAGGGATGCAGCCTCACCTGAAGCCTGACCTGCTGCCTCAGCCACTTAATTGTTCTTTATTATATAAGCGGATTTTAGTTGGGATTGTGTGCTCTGTAATGTAGAACTCACATGTATTTGCAGTAGGTACATGCCCATCATTGCCAAGGGCCTCTGCTCTGCACGCCCTGTTCCTATGAGGAACTGAGCCTGTTTTGAAACCCAAATAAAAGGTCCTGCCTCCCCCTTCTCTCTCCCAGTGTTTCCATGCCTCCCATCACCATAGCACTGGGCCTCTCACAGGAAGGCAGAGGAAGCAGAGGAGGAGAGGAGGCCCATCTCCAGGCTGCGCTGCCACACTGGGGGGAACATGAGGCAGCTCCAAGCCTGACATTTCAGGATCGAGATAACAGGGTAAAAATAAACTCTCAAGCGCCTGTAGCAGTGCTTGCTTCTCTGCTTCACAATTCTTATCTCTCTCCCTTTGGGGACAGAAAGGTTCCTTTCAGGTCACCATTCAGTCTGCCTCTTCCCAGCCCTGAGTGGGGAGGAAGTGGAAGGGTTGGTTTATATCTAGCCATACATGCTTGTTCACTGATGGGAGTCCAGCGATTCCAGCCTCTTCCCATGGTACTCTCTCTCTCTCTCTTTTTAAACTTTGCAAATTGGCTTTTCATTTGGATGCTGCCATAGCCTGGAGGATGAAAGAAGCTGGGCTGCAGGTCTCCACCTTCCTGGAGGGGAGACAAGGGACACACCTAATATGCCAGCTAATGAACAGGGTGTCCTGACCTTACCCTGGGGTCTCTTCTGCAGTCCTGGATTTGAAACATATCAGAAAGAACCTCTTTCAGGGATGTTGACAGTCATGTAGGCTGAGTACTATACAGTTCCTGGGGGTGACAATCCTGTCACACAGTATGTGAGCATCACTGAGTGGCACCTAACAGCCACTTCTTCCCATCAAACCTTATCAGAGTTTGCTTTCACCACAGAAGGTTGCCTGGATAACGGTACACATGTCTACGACCCCACCACTGAGGAGGATGAGGCCATCCTGTCTCACACAGTGGGGGGAAAGAGAGAGAGGAAAAAGGAAGAAGAGAGAAAGAAAGAAGAGAGGAAGGAAGGAAGGAAGGAAGGAAGGAAGGAAGGAAGGAAGGAAGGAAGGAAGGAAGGAAGGAAGGTAGAGACCGATATTCCAACCAAGGACCATGCATGGAGAGGACCTAGAACCCTGTTCAGATGTAGCCCATGGGCTGTTTAGTTTCCAAGTAGGTCACTAGTAAGGGGATCAGGGGCTGTCTCTGTCATGATCTCAGTGCAAACTCCTTGATCACTTATCCTTGGGCTATGCAGCCTTGCCAGACCACAATTGGGGCTAGTATTAGTGACCCAGAAGAGTCCTGGAGCCACTAGGCTTCATGGAAGGTCCCTATAAAATGCATCTCCTATAAAATGAGCATCTGTGACAAGATTGTTGTGCCTGTTGGTGCGGAGCTGCACTTGGAGCTTCTTGTGACAGTGATAGCTCTTCATGTGCCAATATCTATGGGGAGGCAGTGCCACCTTCCCGTGTCAGCAGAACAGGCCCTTACAGCTATTTCTGGATTCTGTGTTGTTTTGGCTCTTGGAGACAAAGTCTTTTTAGCCCAAGCTAGACCTTAACTGGATACATAGCTGAGTGTGATCTTGAACTTGGTCCTCCTTCCTCCAACTCCTGAGACATAGAATCATAAACACACTATGCCTAGAGTTCTTTCTGTCACCGTTGCCAAGGATTTTCACTGAGCCATTTCATCAGTTAAGACTCTTGTGGTTCCGAGTGACTGGAGTACCAAACCTAACAGGATTACATGAAAGGAGAATTAGTTGACTTCGCAGTGGCTCTGAGAGCAGTGAGTATAGAGTTTAGCTTCAGGCATAGCTAGTTCTAGGGATGGAAATGATACCATCGGGATTGGGTTTCTTCCCCCAACTGCTTCCCTCTCCCATTCCCTTGTTGTTGACTCCCTCCTATATTAAAAGAAATGGCCATGGGAGACAAATGCCTCAGTCACTTAGGTTCAAAGCTAGTGGGAAAGTCTCAACTCCAGCATTACCAGAAGGCTCTGTGCTTCTCTCATTGCCCAGACCCATACATCACTGTGGACAGACCAGAGTGTCCAGGGAGAGAAAGGGCCAGATGGTGCCAGGCCCCATAGCCATGGATGCCCAGATCTGAGTAATCTCTGTCCTGGACTTCTACTGGGCAGTCAGCTGTGACCACTATTAATGAAGTTTTGCAGCCAGTGGCCTCCCTGCCTTGTTCCCCAAAGTGTAGACTGGTGATCAGCTTTTGAAATCCCAAACACTGTCATCCAAGGCCTAAGGGTTGTTTTTCAGTGATAGAGCTGTTGAGCATTCTGGAAGCTCTAGGTTCCATTCCCAGCTCTGCCAAACCAAACCAAAACAACTGTCACCTAAGGACTCCTACCCCCACTGTCAACTGCTAGGCAACTGGACCAAAAAGAACCTAAGAAAGGGACACGTTAGGTGACAAGCTATTTCCTTGATCAGGGATTAGCAATCTGGGCTGCTCTCCAATCTTCCCTGTTCATTCTTTATCTTTTGTCTATGAAGAAGCAGGCTTGTACGAAACAAGCCTTTTTCATATATTACAAAGTCTTCATGCAGCAGGGCTGGGGAAATGCCTCAGCAGGTAATGTGCTTGCTATAAAAGTGTGAAGACCTGAGTTCTAACTTAGAACAAACATAGAAATGTTCAGTGTGGTTGTGAAGGCTTGAAGACTTAGTGATGAGGAAACACACACACACACACACACACACACACACACACACACACACATGAGAGAGAGAGGGGGGGGAGAGAGTAAGAACTGAAGGAGGTCAGCATCTATTAAAGTGTATCTAGGTTTTCTGTGTGAGTGTGTGTGTGTGTTTTTGTTTTTTTGTTTGTTTGTTTGTTTTGTTTTGTTTGTTTGTTTTCTTATTCTAAGCCTGAGGAATATTGCTGTCATTAAAAGTAAAGATAGCCATTTTGGGGAAAGTGTCAATGCCATATCTAGGACTAATTTGAGACCTGAAATTAAAATGATTAGAAACAAATTATAAAGGGAACAACTTTCCTTTCAGATGGTTCCGTTAGGTGGCATGCCAGTAGTCAATGCTGTCCGTGCCACCACAGCTCTCTAGTGTACTGCGAGGGCACACGTGTGCACCCCACTTTGGTTATGAGAATATGATGCATGCTGGTCCAGCTGCAACCTCAGCTCTACTTCCCAAGCTTTCTTTCTTCCCTCCAGCCTGTAGGAGAAATGGAGAAGTGGGCGAGTGAGCCAGGAGAGATATCTTTTAAAATAATTATGGTAATTATGTATGCCTCTCCAGAGGGAGCCTCTGGGAATCACTCCTAAAAGACTGGAAAGAATTTCCTCTTTTGATCTTGATTCTGAGCCAGAGAAAATCAAATTAAGAAAGAAAAGCAAGTGAGGAATCTCACTGAGGAGGAAGGAACAGACTTGGGGCCTTGAGTAGGGTCTGATAGAAAAGATGACAAAAGGGAAAAGTCCCCAGATACCTCCCAGCCTTCCTAAGTGTTGGTTCCCTGGGGAAACTGCCTTTGACATCAGAGAAAAAACAGCTCAGACCACATGCCATCTTCACATGTAGCCTGCAAGGCTCAGTCCCTCCCTTCTCCCTAGCGGGGCAGGGAGAAGGTTCCCTTCCAAGCTGCTGAGGACACAGTTTCTGTGCCTGAAGTGTGGCTGTCCAGGCCCCTCACCAATGAGCAGAACAGACCCAAGGGTTCTCACCAACTCCTCTCCAATTACTGCCCTGGGATCAGTGTAGGTGTGTGAGAATTTTTTCTCCCTCCTATTGAGGTACCAGGCAAAATGGCCCTGTCACTTCTCTAAATTTTCTTCTGTGGTTGCTAAGCAGCACGCCTCTGCCCCATTTCCACTTCCCTCTGCTCCTGCTGTCTTTGTCTCTCTCCATCCTCCACCCCCACACAGAGTGCTCTTTCCTGCCTAAATGTGGAGAGCAGGGAAGCTTCCTGCTCCAAGGACCACAGCTGCTGTCATGGTGGGTGCTCTCATGAAGGCGCTCCCACAGAGGTGCATGTCCCAAGGCCACCCTGCCCAGAACATGTTCCAGAAGCATTGCTGGAGACCTTTTAAATCTCCCAACAAGCCTGAGATCTGAGTCTAAGCCAGCTATTCTCCCATCCATCCCCATCCATCCTCCTTCCAGCTATCCATCCACTATCCACGAACCTATCCATGCATCCATTCATATGGCCCATCTACCCACCATTTACCTCTGTCTTCTTTTCTCTCTCCTTGGAAGCTCCAGAAGGAAATTCAAATGCATGCAGGCTCCAGGCAGGTAATGTAAGGAGGGAAAGAGGCTGGGCTAAGACAAACTAGCCTGCGCCAGCTGTTGTTCTAAGGACACAAACAGTGGTGTTCAAAACTCAATGCATGGGGCTGGAAAGATGACTCAGCCCGCAAAGTGCTTGCTTGGCAATCGTGAGGATACATAAAAAGCCAGGTGTGATGGTACACAGCTGGAGCCCCAGCATGGGGTTGGATGGGGGATAAGGGGTGGGGGTGGATTCCCTGGGCCTGCTGGCCAGACAGTCTAGCAGAATCACTGAGCTCCAGGTTCAGTGACAGAGAGCTCTGCCTTTAAATAAAGAGATGAGATGGAGAAGTGATTAAGGAAGACACCCAGTGCTGCCCTCTGGTCTCCACATGCATGGACACACCTATGCACACATAAAAACAAACAGAAGAGCCAGGTAGAAACCCATCCATAGCTATCAAACCCAAGAAGGTCATGTAAGGCCAGCTTACAGCGATCTCATCCGAGGGTTAGGTAGATGGCTTTGGCAGCAGAGTAGAGGATGGGTGGGAGGACGCTCTGCTCCAAGCTGCTCGTGGTTACTCCTACAAGTTCCTTAAAGAAGGAAGAAAGAAGGCTTGAGGCATCCCTGGGCCCTGCTTTCTACAGGATCCTCATTTGGTCAGGTAAGAGAGTAGCCAAGCTGGATGCCAGACAAACAGGATATTTCCCAAAGCCACCTACCATCACTCAGCCCTGCCTGAGGCCAGAAAGGCCACGAGTTAATGAGGGTCAATGATGGACAGATGTGGCCACAAGGGATCTCCAAGGACCAGAAGAGTAGCTAAAATGACACATCCTGGTGGGATGTCTGCAAGGCAAAAAGGAATGTAATAACAGGAGGAGTTCTGGCCAGATCAGAGTCTTCTGTGGGTTTTATTACCTGGGCTCTCCCTACTGTCTGAGGCAAAGCCCAGTGGCCCCACAGCACCTTCCTACTCTCTTTCCCCATCAGCCACAGAGATGCTCAGAGACCTCAGGCCTTGGAATGAGCCATCCCAGTCACAGAACGAGCCAAGTGCTCAGAGTTCTGTGCTGGTTCTGGCTTGTGGAGATGGAAGCTTCAGAGGCCAGAGCTCCCAGGACACACCTCTGGCATGCTCTGCTATGCAGAAGGAATGACCTCTAGGGCACTGGCACCATGGTTCAGCAGACGGGGAACCCACCCCCACCCTGGAGCATCTGCCTGCCCTGCTTGGCTACAGGATGGACCTTGATCCCTCTGCTGCCTAGGTCTCAGGCCCGGATCTCCCCGAGGTACAGGCTTGCCTTTGGCTGAAATTCTTATTACCAAGGGCCTGGGATGCACAGTGCCTAACCTTTAGTCTCTACAAAAGACTGAAGAGCAATATGGCTGACTGAAGGACTGGACCATACGGGCATCGCCCCACCCTCCTTCTATACCTGGGCTTGGGCGTAGAGGGCGGCTGGCCCTGCCCCAGGAGCCTCCAGCAGCTAATGAGTAACAGCTGGGAATACAAAAGCAAGCTGTTGGTAAGGAATGATACTGCTAGCTCATTTCTGAGGCTTTTTTTTTTTTAAAGAGAAGTACAGGGCGCTCACTTTGGAGGTCTTTTTTGAAAGCAAAGGGTTGCTTTCAAAAGGGTTAAGGGAGCAGAGGAAAGTAGCAGAAAACAAAAGAGAAATTGGGCTGTAAAAGTCAGTTTTAGGGCTAGCAAGATGGCTAGACTGGCAAAAGCATCGATGAGCCTGGATGTTCCAGAGAGCAGCGACAGGGAGGTGGAGAGGCAGGAGAAGGAAGACAAGGCATGGGGCAGGGGTGTAACAGCAAATACGTGATAAAGATTTGTTATTTTGTCATCTCCAATCTAAGGATTCTGTGATATCATCCCCATTTAACAGGTAGGAAAATAAAGGTCAAAGAGCTCAAGCTCTTTGAGACAGAATGGGGACCCTAGATTTCTCCTAGCTCAAGCTCCTGCTGCCGAGTGCCCACCAGGAAAAGGAAGTCCCAGAGATAATCTCAGATGCCACTGAATTCTCTTAAATATTACATTTTACTTGTTTAATTTTGTACATGTGTGTGTTTGTACATGTGCACACATTCACGGACTATCACCTGTGTGCAAAGGTCAGAGGACAACTTACAGAAATTGGTTCCCAAGGATCAAAGCAAGGTTGCCAGGCTTGGTGCTAAGCCATCTTGCTGGTGCAGATTGCTGGCTTCCATTCAAAAAGTATGTGTATAGGTAGGGAACCTAGAGGAACAAGTTAACCCCACTCAGGACTTCCAGAGGCCAGTCTCCACCTCAAACACACATCTGTGTCAAAGATATGTCTCCAGCTTCTGAAACACCAGGAAATGTCTGTGAAAATTCTTCACTAAGACTCTCAAGCAAACAGGGGCTTGGGGTCTGGCTGTGAACAGAGGGCTTACCCAGAACTCTTGGGGCTGGTGGAGCCATCTCTCTTGCACCACAAAACAAAAGGAGAGCAAAGAGACTTTTCAAAAGAAAAAAAAAAAAAAACAAAAAAACCAGGATGTAAGGAATAACATAGCATTGACCTGCTGTCAAGCTTAGGAATGAGATCTTCTCTCAGCAGAATCTTGTCCTACACCCCTTCTTGTCCCCACCAGGGTCCTGTCCTGTGCCCCTTGTGTTCCTCTTTCTCTGCTTTCTGGTTGACATGATATTTGGCTTCTCATCGGGTCCAAAGGTGGCCTTCCATTGAAATCTCTGAAACTAAGAGCCAAAATAAGTCATCTCTCTTTAAAACTCTTTATTTATTCTTGGAAATTTTCATATATGTTTATAATGTGTCTTGACCACATTCATCCCTGACTGCTTCTCTCCAATTCCCCCTTGGGCTCATTAACACACTTCCCACCCACATTATGTCTTTCTTTTATCATAACCCAGAGTCAAGTTAGTATTCTCACACACACACCTGGGTGAGCATCAGAAATGTGAGGATTTACTTATGAACTTGATCCACCCAGCCTCATTCCTGTTCTATTGCATTTGCAGCAAGCTTTGAAATCAGGAGCTATGAGTTCTCCAACTTCATTCTTTTTCTTAAAATTGTACTTGCTATTGATAATATGCATGTGTGCTTGTGATACTGGTGTGCTGAGCACAGGTGTGTACGTGCTCTTGAGTGAGTGTGGAGATCAAAGGCAGCTTTGAGTTTCTTTCTTTCCCTTTTGGGAATGTGCAGGAAGGGCATACATACCCACACACACGTGGAGGTCAGAGGACAACTTTTGGGAGCTGGTTTTTTCCTTCCATCATGTGGTTTCTGCAGATTGGGCTTAGTTGGTATTTTTATTGAAATGGAATTGGGTCCATGTCATTGGGGGCTGTATCTTGTCCCCTGCCTCTCTTAGCTTCTTCTTGTCTCATCTGTTTTTTTTTTTTCCTGGAGTATTTTCAATGAAATAGAAACCCCTGCCTTTTGTCCAGCCAGAGTCAAGGATCAGAATGTGGGAGTTCAGTGGAGAACCTTTGCCTTCACTTGGTGGAAAAACAGCCCCTGAAGAAGATGGTATGCAAACCCAGGTGAGAAGAGACAGTCCAGTCACTTTTGCGAAGGCATCTCAGGTTGTTCTCTGCCAGTAAATCAAACTCAAGTTAGCCCTTCCCCAGGGCCAGGTAAACTGGAGTTGGTAGATATGAAAGTTATCTACTCAGGGCTGGGAGATAACTCAGTTGATGAGGTGTTTTCTGTACAAACATTGGGACTGGACCTAAGTCCCAAAAGCCCATATAAAAAGCCAGGCATGGGCTTGTAATCCCAGAACTGGGAAGACAGAGACAGGAGAATCCCGGAGATTGTCTGGCTGGCCAGCCTGACTTACTTGGTGAGTTCTAGACCCGTCAGAGACTCTACCTAAGAAAAGGTGGGCAGCTCCAGAGGAGTTATACCACAGATTGACTTCTGACCCCACACTCATGTGCACACACATGCATATACACATGAACATTCATAGACAAAGTAAATAAAAAAGATTTAGAAAGATAACTAAGCAGTCGGAACACTCGCTGCTCTTGCAGAAAACCTGGGTTCAGTTCCTAGCACCCACATGACAGCTAACAGAAATCTGTAACTACTGTTCTAGGGGACCCAATGTGCTCTTTTGACCTCTGCATGCATGATGCACTATGTATGTGCAGGCAAAATGCTCATATGTATAAAATAAAAGTAAATAAATTGATTTTTACAAGTTATCTACTCATACAATAATACACCCATTGGGACTATAAACTCAGAATAACTTCTGACCTTTGGAGTTTCCCTGCCCAATTTAGTAGCTCTGACCCCCATGTAGCTAGAGAAGTGTAAACTTACAGGAGTGGGGGCAGATGCCTGTAATCCTAGCACTTGGGAGGTGGAGTCAGAGGAACCAAGAGTTCAAGGCCCGCCTTGGCTACATGAGATTCTAGCTCAAAAAAGGGAAATTTATTAAAATTATGCAGCATTAGAGTCTATTTTTACTTTGCGCTAGGTACATTGCAAGTGATCAGCAGCCACATGGAGTGTGTAATTGCTATATTAATCAACATAGTTCCAGGCCATTCCCATCATAAAAGAAGGTCTGTTGTACAGCATTGCTGGATAGTGCTGGAGAGACAAAGTATAATTAAGAATGGTGGGCCAGGAGAGATGTCATCTCAGAGGTTATGAGCACTGGCTGCTCTTTCAGAGGACATGGGTTTAATTTCCAGCACCCACATGGCATCTCCCAACCATCTGGGACTCCAGTTGAGGGTCTCTGCTACCTTCCTCTGACTTCTGCAGGTACCAGGCACACATGCAGTATGCATGCATACATGCAGGCCAAACATCAATACACACAACGAATACTATCTGAGAGGCTCGAGCCAGATGGGTGAGCGCACGCATAGCCTAACCTGCATGAGGTAGGGGAGGGGAGGTGGGGAGGTGCTGGCTCTGACCCTGCCACTCCTACTTCTGTAACTTTTTGGTAAATAACTCCCCTCTTTAGTTTTTCCCACTGCCAACAAGATGGAGTTGTTAGACAACACACTTCTGAGAACCCTTGAAGTGATTTTGTGGTTGACAGTGGATAATCCAGAAGAAGACAAAGAAAGCCACTTCCAGAGACAAGAGAGAAGCTGGGATCCTGGAGGTGAGGAGGGATGAGGAGTGGTGAGGAAGGGTGAGGAGGGGAGAGAGGGGTGAGGAAGGGTGAGGAGGGGACAGAGGGGTGAGGAGGGGTGAGGTGGGTGCTGCTTGGAATTACCCAGCTGAGCCATCATGAACAAGTTACTTAACCTCTCTGAACTCCATATCCACATCCATGACAGTAAAGGAAAGCATTTGGAAGATTCAATGAAAATACATTTTAAAAAAAATGAAGGACCACAAGATGTCACTATGCCAAATAAATGGGAAAATCAACAAATCTATTTCTCAAATTGCTATGAGGAGAGATTTCTGTTTTTACTTTTTTGGGTGGGAGCATCCTTACTCCCTGAAACAAGATCGCTCACTAAATCTGGAGCTGTGCAGGAGGTTGGTGTCCGCCTACCACAGCACTGAGGCTACAGAACATGAACCGTGCATGTCTTTTTATGTGGCGCTGGGAATAGGAATCCAAGCCCTATGCTCTTACCCGCTCAGCCACCTCCCAGTCACTGGACAGAAGGTTTAAGTCTCTTGAGAAGTATTCACAGGCATCAACAATGACAGGAACACCCCGAGACCTGCATGCTAACTAATACCACTTTGGACTGACAGCTGGTCTGAAAAATACCTAACCTGGGAGGAATTTGAAAGATCGGGACCTATGGCACTATATGAATGGGTGGTTGTGAGCAGAAACCAGAGAAGGGGAGGAATTGTGACGCTCTGGGGACAGTGAACTGTGGAGATCCCCTAGCATTTCTACAGGTTCTGCCCCCCTTCCACAGGACAACTTTGTAATGTACCCATTGCATAGGTGAGGAAACCAAAGTCCCACATGTCTAAGCATCGAGCAAGTAAAAGATCTGGCTCATGCCAAACTGCTGTGAGTGCCGAACACTTTCAACAAGCACACAAGATCATGTCCCTAGTTAAGCCTGTCGCCAGTGGGGAGGAAACTACCTAAGACTTGGCAGCCCGATAGCGCCATCCGCAGAGCTCCTTCACACTGAGCCAGCTCCTATAGGCATGTGTGTATCTACATCTATATCTTGGTTTTTGGCAGTGCTGGGCTTAGAGCTCCATAGTCTAGCTCATGCCACTCAAATGCTCTATCCGACAGACTCTGTCACTAAGCTGTAGCTCAGACCTCCTTGATATTTCTCAAACAAGATCTTCCTTTGTAGTGAAGTTAACCTTGAACTCAGGCTGGCCCCAAACTAGCAAACCTTTGTCTCCCCAGTGCTATGACTATAGAAATGTGCCACCACACTTATCCATAGAAGTGAATTATTTCACTTCTTTAGTGTGTGTGTGTGTGTGTGTGTGTGTGTACATGTTCTATGGTGTGTGTGTGTGTATGTGTGTGTGTACATGTTCTATGGTGTGTGTGTGTGTGTGTGTATGTGTGTGTGTACATGTTCTATGGTGTGTGTGTGTGTGTGTGTGTGTACATGTTCTATGGTGTGTGTGTGTGTCTGAAAGAGAGAGTGAGATAAAGAGACAGAGAGAGGGGGGATATGTCTGTGTCGTGTGCATGCATGTGTGGGTATAGATGGGTGTGCCCTGGACAAGCACGGAAACTAGAGAACACTGGGCCCTGCTCTATCATGGCCTTATTCCCTTCAGACAGGGTCTTTTTCTGAATTTGGGACTAGGCTGTTGTCCAGGAAAACCCAGACATCCTCTTGTCTCTGTTTCTGATGTTGAAATCACAAGTTCATTCACAGCCATGCCCAGCTCTTGTGTGTGTGTGTTTGTGTGTGTGTGTGCGCGCGCGCGCGCGCGCGCGCACACGCACACCACAGTACCCAGGTGGAGTTCAGGAAACAACTTGTGGGAATTGGTTCTCTCCTACTATGTGAGTTCCTGGGGATCAAACTTAGGTTGTAAGGCTTGATAGCAAACATCTTTACCCACTGGCACATGCCCAGCTTTTTATGTAAGTAATGAGCATTCAAATTCCAGTCTTTATGCTTGTGAAACAAGTACTGTTACCCGTCAATCCAGCTCCCCAGCACCTCCTGAGTGAGCTCTTTTAGATGAAACAGGCTTAATCTTTTCTTCAGTCTCTCCAGCTTCCCATCAAAGATGATTCAAGAAGCCCCAAAGCAGAGCTAAAATCAGCCTTCTGTCCTTGCCACCACCACCCACCCTCACTCCTCTGGGAATCACCAGTGTTGAGCAAGCCTAAAATATCAGAAAGTGTATTTAAGAAGATGCTGCCCATGTCTTGGAACTTCTAGGTGAAACCAGAGATACTGGCTGGTCTGGTAGGGCATAGAGGCACCTGCTCTCAGGCACGGATGAGGAAGCATGATGTGGAGAAGAGAATTTTTATATGTGGTATGTCTTATTGGATTAATTCAGTCTCCCCCCAAAAGACCGGATATCAATCAATTGCAATTAAAAAGCACTGATATCGGGGCCAGGCAGATGTTTCAGTCAGCAAAGTGCCTAATCCTCTACACTCATTTCTACCTGCACTACGGGTTCCACGAACTGTTTGCGCGGCAAGGGCCTCGAGCAGTTTATGTTTTAAAAGCTGACTCCCTTAAGGTGATGGAAACCTTTCTGCAATGGTCATGTCAGCAAACCACTTTGTTTCTATCTGTTTTCCCGAAACAGGGTGTCTCCCTCTGTAGACCAGGCTGCCTCTGCCTCTTGAGTGCTGGGGATAAATGTGTGTGCTACCATGCCCAGATGCCACCTTGATATTTTGAAGCAGACTGGCAGGCTGGGACCTTGTAGGAAAAAGAGGAAAGCACTGAGAATGTGGGACATCTCTGACAGAGCTGGCTGAGAAAGTCCTTATTTACAGTTGACAAACTCAGCCAAAATCACATATAGAATCCCTTCTGCCCCAGCAGCAGCAATCAGTGTTGTAACCCTGTCCTTAAGCATGCCACATGGATGACATCGTTTGTTTGCTCTTGGCCACTGGACTGGAAACCGATTAAGACAACATCTGCTTTCCTTTGTGACTGAACGGGATGGGGGGCGGTGGGCAAAGGCCAGGTCTCCAAGGTCCTTCAGATAGTGACTGCTCTCAAGTTACAGCCACCGGCTGCTTTCCCACTCCTGAGGAATCTGGCTGTGGGAACCCAGTCTTTCTCAAGGATCTTCTGACCTTGCCTCCAGCAGGTGTGGTCTATGTTTTGTTGTTGTGTGGTGTTGTGCTGTGGTTTTACTACTACTCAGCATCATTTGACATGAGTTTATTTTCCAGGTACTTGTTTGTTTTCACCTGGATGACATCCCAACTGAGACCTCATCCCTTATTCCCTTAGGCATTGTTTCTCAACTTGCAGGTTGTAACCCCTTTGGGGGTCAAATGACCTTTTCACAGGGGTCGCATATCAGATAGTCTGCATATCAGGTATTTACATTACAATTTATAACAGTAACAAAATCACAGTTATAAAGTAGTAATGAAATGATTTTTATGGTTGGGGTCACCACAACATGAGGAACTGCATTAGGAAGGTTGAGAACTACTGCTCTAGGACCAAGAACACTTAGCAAGCAACCTCACAGATATGTGTTAAATAAGTCATGACTTTTCCCAACTAGGGTGATGGGGGCTGAGGGGAGAGGGGAGACGGGGGTCACACAGCTAAGGAAGAGCAAGCTGGCCAACTGGTGAAGACGTTTTGGATCCTGAAGGTTCCTCAGTTCTCATGATGTCAGGGTTGGTCGTGGGAATGAACGCTTCTAACAACTCTTCCTTGATATTCTCTTCCACAGCCCACTTCTTGTATGTGTGCCTGAACACATGTATGTATATATGTCCATGTTCCTATGTGCAGGTGAGCAAGCCTAAGAAGGGTCTGGAGCCAGCAGGGAGAAGCTTGGCCTTGTTTTCTGCCACACGGTTTGTCAGTAAACAACACAGCAAGTTAATCACTACAATGCAGGGTGAATGTCCCTTATCCTCGTCATCACTTGAGGAGCACAGTTATGGCTTCAGTGGGATCTCCCAGAAAGCTCTGCACATCTGTATTCGTGCAACGATGGACCTCGACTAGACTTGCACATGGAGATAAGACTGTCAGTTACTCTGCTTTGTGAGTCCTCCTGCTTAAATGCCTGGATTCCTCCTAATCTTCCTGTAGCAGCTCTGCACACCAGGATCCAGGAAGGGAGCCCTTTCCTCTATATAGAAGCTAGGTCTGAAAGCCTAGCTGGGCTGTGTGACTTTAAGCAATTTACTTAACTTCTCTGACTCAGAGGAGTATTAAATTTAGATCAAAGGAAAGAACAGGTGTGGGAAAGCTGTGGCAAGTTAGGAAGTTGTAGCCTGTGAGAGGTTTACCCAGATGGTGGCAGCAGTCAAGCCTTTCCAGTGAGCTGTAATTCCTGAAGGCCCCTATAATGAGGCTCCTCCCAGGACAGAAAATGAGGTAGAGCTTGCAGCTTTTTACCAAGGCTCCCCCCACTTCTTTCTGTTTTTACATTTTCATTTGTTTATTTGGGGAGGAGTGGGCACTTACATGTGAAAGTTAGAGAAGACCTCTCCTCTCCTCTCCTTTCCTCTCCTCTCCTCCCTTCCCCTCCCCTCCCCTCCCCTCCCCTCCCCTTCCCTCCCCTCCCTCTCCCCTCCCTCTCTTTTTCTCACCACCAATATCAAATCAAATAAATTAATGGATCAGTGGGTTCTATGGTCTGAACTCAGGTCATCTGGCTTACTGGCATGCACTTTTACCCACTGAACCCCCTTGCTAGCTTTAAAGAATGATTGTTTTCCCCTCTGGTGAGTCCTATTTGCTTCTTTAAGGGATCATATATGTCATGTGTTGGTAACCACTAATGGGTGTTTGAACTTGATTTGACCACACTACTCTCAACCCATGTGGTTAAGTCATCAATTGGCTCAGATGTGGACATGTGACTCAGAACTGGCCACTGAGGCCACCACTTTCCCTCAGTGATGAGTGAGAATGCCATTTAGGTTGAGCCAAGGGGCTTTTCACAAGGATTTCTGAGGTGCAGCCATGTCCCATCACGCTTGATAAGAGCTACTTCAGCGCAGCTGCAGAAGGAAGGCAGGCATTGTCTGAGAAAGACCAGCAACAAAAACAAGCAGGAGATGGACAGAGCTGCCATTTCACTACATGAGTCTTTAAATCTGGCAGCTCCTGATCCTGAGACTAACCTGTGTATGTGTTTCCTTGAAACCTAATACTGAGATCAAAGTCACTTGCAACCCTAAGAATCCTGTCTTTGCCTCCCATATTAACATAATTTTTATTAATTACTGTTCCTTCCTTCCTTTCTCCCAAACTACACCTGCAGGCTCCATCTGAACCCACTGATCCATTAATTTATTTGATTTGAGATTGGTGGTGAGAAAAAGAGAGGGAGAAAGGAGAGAGACAGACAGAGAGAAAATGAATGAATGAACGGATGAATGATGAATGAATTGTAATGTGTGTGGTCTAAGTGCACATGTGTGCACATACATGCGTAGGTGCATTGTGGAGAGCAGAGCAAGTTACAGGGCACCCTCCATCATCCTCCACCTTATTCCCTTATTACAGGGTCTCCCCTGAGCACTGAGATAGTCTAGCTGCCAGCCCCTATGTCTAACCCCCACAGTGCTGAACTTACAGGCACATGTGTGGCCATATCCAGCTTTTTACAATGGTTCTAAGGATTCAAACTCCCACATTTGAGTAGCAAGCATTCTTACCTACTAAGCCATCTCTTCAGCCCCCATTGACATAAATCTTATTTGAAAATATTATTTTCCTTTGTTCTGGTGGTGATCATTTTTCTTCATTGGTTTTGGTACTACAGAGATGGTGGGTGTGCCATATTTATTTCTGAAAGCTTTTCACAGGCAGTGTATCAAACAGAACTATGTGTTACCCACACTAAATAGATGAACGAACTTAGGGTCAGAGAAGCAAAGGAACTCCATATGCAGGGGCACACCATTAACGGCCTAAGGTTTCTAAGGTTTCTGGTTCACAAAACAGCATCCTTCCACATGTGAAGATGACTAGAGGTCTGAGGAGATACAGAGAATAAGCCTAATGTCCTGTGTTCACCTTGCTACAATCTCAGCTGTGTGTTTCCACAGACCATCTTCTATATGAAGTAGCACTAGCACTTCAAGCTTCCCTAGGAGCCCTCACATAGCTGAAAGCCCTATTATTGTACATCTCAGTCCTGGTCCAAAAATCTCCTATGGTGCATTAATTTATACCCATGCTGAAGAGATTTCCTTTTCAAATGTTGAATAATACATACAAGCATCCATCCTGCCTCCTTTACTGCCTTTAAAAAAATCAATTTCCTTAATTGTCCTCACCCTTATTCTCACAGGACCCATGTCTACAGTGCTGTTATCTCAGTGTCTAATAAAGACACTGAGATAAGATAATATTCCCCCATAACCAGGGCCATTACTTCTGCATTTCTAAAACTGTGCAGTTTACTCTACCTGAGCTGCCCTTCATCACTGAACTTTCACTTTTCTACCTTTCCCTCTGGATTTGATTTATTGCTCAAGTCTCACCTTAGAAACTCCATCCCTTACTAGGGACTCCCAGTTGGAGACTGAATCTATGGGCTACATCTGAGCCGGGGTTTTAGGTCTTCTCCATGCATTGTACTTAGTTGGGGTATCATTCTCTTCAGAGCCCCCAGGGCTCAGGTTTTACAGCTCTGTTGGTCTCCTTTTGGAGCTCCTATCTCTTCCAGCTCTTTCTATCTCCCCATTCTCTCCTCTGACATGAATTCAGTGGCAGGCTCTCTGACCACCTCTCCCTGCGGGGGTGCAGCCTTGCCAGGCCACAGAGGAAGACAATGCAGCAGTTCTGATGAGACCTGATAGGCTAGGGTCAAATAGAAGTGAGGACTAGGGGAGGGGCATAGGGAGACAAGAGGGAGTGAGGGTAGAATTGGGAGGAGGAGACGAGGGAGGGGGCCACAGCCAGGATACAAATTGAATAAATTGTAATAAATGATAATAATAATTTAAAAAAGAAACTCCATGTGAGGAAGGCCATCAATTTGTAAAGAATTCTACACAGAAGCCCTTGCCTGTATTGGCCATCAAGTCCTCATTCCAGGGGAATGTGTGCTTATTTGTAGAAGCAAGAGCTGTTTGAAGCTCACTGTCTCTGTATATGGTGGTCAGAATGAGAATGTCTCTCACAGGCTAGGGCATTTGAATATTTGGTCCCCAGCTGGTGGTGCTGTTTGGACAGTTTAGGAGGTGTGGCCTTGTTGGAGAAAGTATATCCTTGGAGCATGACATTCCTAGTTAGCTCTGTTTCCAGCTTGTGGTTTAGAAGTGAATCCTCAGCTGTTCATGACCCTCTGACACCCTATGCCCAAGAAACTTTCTTCTGGAAGTTGTTTTGGTCACAAGTTTTATCACAGTAAGATAAATATAACTAATGCATCTCTCTGCCTTATTGGAGCTTTCTCTGAAGGTTCAGGCATGGTCTTTTCAAATATGCTGCAGTCAGTGTCAGGCTTAAATTGAACTAAAGACAATGGAGGTTCATGGATGCAGGAACATTTTTTCATCCTGTTTGACTGCCTATGAGAAAAGCATAAAGAAGCTGCCCCACCTCTGTATGCCAGAGAACAAAAGGCTACAGTTCTCATTGAAGATAGGACCAGTACCAGGATGTGGCTATAACAACAGACTTTAGTGAAACAGCCCTTATCTTCAACAACTTCACTCACTTCTTTGGTTACTTTTCTATTACTATGAGGAGTCATCATGACCAAGGCAATTTATAAAAGAAAACATTTAATTTGGGGCTCCATGATAGTCATGGTGGGGAGCATGGCAGTAGGCAGGCAGCAGGCAGGCATGGTGTTTGAGCACTAGCCTAGGCATGTGGCAGAGAGAGAGAGTGAGAGAGAGGAGGGAAGGAAGGAGGGAGAGACAGAGAGACAAACAGAAACAGACAAAGAGAGAGAATTTGGAATGCTTGGGCTTTTGAAACCTCCAAGCCCACCCACAGTGACATATCTCCTCTAACAAGGTCACACCTCTTAAAATAGGTCCACCAATTGGGACCATTCAAATACATGAGCCTATGAGGGACATTCTTACAAAAACCACCTTCACATATTTCTATATTTCCTACCAAAAGCCAGTGACAAAGACAAAATTACTACCAGGTGTGGTAGCACACACATTTAATCCTACCACTTGTGATGCAGAGGCAAGTGGATCACTGTGAAGACCAGCCTGTTCTACATGAAAAGTTCCAGCCAAAGCTACTTAGTAAAAAAAAAAAAAAAAAAAAACTCTTCTAAAAATCTAATTGGCCATTTCAAAAAGTCCATTCAGGAATAAGAGATGGCTCAGTGGTTAACAGCACTTGCTCATGCAGACAAAGGACCTGAGTTTGGGTCCCAGCACCCATGCTGGGCAGCTCACAACCGCTTGTTAACTCCAAGTCCAGCCTCTTCTCCTGGACTCCACAAACACCTTCCCATACTCACATATCTCCCATTGCTATAATAAAACACCATGAACAAAGCTGCTTTACAGAGTAAAAAGTTCATTTGGGGTCTTGGTTCCAGGGGGATAAGAGCCCATTGTGGCAGAGGTGAGCTGAAAGCAGGCAGCAAGCTTGGAAACAGGAGTAGGAAGCAGAGAGTCCACATCTTCAGCTGTAAACAGGAAGCAGAGAGTCCACATCTTCAGCTGTAAACAGGAAGCAGAGAGTCCACATCTTCAGCTGTGAACAGGAAGCAGAGAATCCACATCTTCAGCTGTGAACAGGAAGCAGAATCCACATCTTCAGCTGTGAACAGGAAGCAGAGTGTGAACTGGAAGCCCGGTGACCCTGTGAACTCTCAAAGCTTTCCCTCCAGCAAGGTATTCCTACCTCCCCAGTTGGTGCCATCAGCGTTCAAATGCCTGAGCCGACGGGAAATGTCCTCATTCAAAGCACAGCAGTCATTTCTAAGTTTTCTTGCAGTACTGACACCCAGGTTTACACTGGCTGGGTAAATGGGGCTCCATCTCCAATTGCTTGTTACCGATTTCCCAGTTTCTTGTTTGCTTGTTTGTTTTTGTTTTTTTGGGAAAACTGTTATTTAGCACCTAACTCTGGTAACCCCATCTGCTTTTCAGGGTGCAGACAAAGTCTCTCATAAACTGGTTATGAAACCAAATTAATAGTTCCTTATGGAGTAAAAGTCCCAAGTTTAATTCTGACTAATGGATGTCCAGTGAGTCTTAGTGCTTACAAATATTAACAAAAGGTCTAATAGGAGCAATATTGAAATTTAAATTTCCATTTAAAAAAGAGCCAAATGCTGGCACTGCCCTTGTTACAGGCATGCACTATCATATCTTTCACTTCAAGGGAGCATCTCATGTCAACTTATCCAGAACTCGCTACAGTAGGTAAGGATGCCCTTGGTCCTCCCATCTCCACCTTCCCTGTGCTGGAGTTTCAAGCATGCATCACCACACCAGGTCTGTACAGTACTGAGAATGGCACCCAGGCTTCCTGCATTATAACCAGGCACTCTACCAACTGAGCCACAGGCCAGCATGTTATCCTAATGTCATCCTGTTACCACATCTTATGTGTTTAAAAGCCTGTCGCCCCTGTTGGACTTTGAGTTCTGTGAGGAAAGGAAGCACTTCTGTCTTCTTATCACTATATGCCCCGGTCCCAGCTCAGAGTAGCACTTCCTTCATAAATAGCTACTAGATTATACAATTAGTTGGGTGGGTCCAGCTGTCCTGAATGGATGTTAGGGAGCACTTCAGATTTCTGTCTCAGCAAGCAATGGTTGACCATTCTTGGCTATTGGAAATGTCCCATGCATGCGCTAGGATCCAGGCCATGAAGTGATGATGATGCCAGCAAGAAGAAACCTGTGTCAGGAGCTGAAGGAGGAGTGTTGCTTAAAGAACACTAAGAGGCAGAGGCTGATGGATGTGTGAGTGGTGCTGCATCAGTTAAGATTCTCTAGAAAAATAAAGCAGAGATAATTAATGTACAGGTAAAAAAAAAGATTTGTTAGATCATGGTACAGGTAGTTTACGCCTAACAATGGCTGTCTCACACCCCAGAGGCAGAGAACCTGCTGGTTACTCTGCTCACAGGCTGGGTATCTCGACAGTCCCACTCTGTCTCTGAAAGCTTGAAGGATTCCTGGAGAGCTATTGGCCTGGAGTCTGTGCTGAAGTCCAAAGAAGCCAGTTGTAACATCAGTGAAGGAAGCAGCATGTGCTCTTTAGTAAACTCCTGATCCGATCAAGCTGACAATCAGTTTAGCCAGGATGTTCCATGGTTTATTGGTTCTGTTCTGTGGCAAGAATGGGCTGCTGGCGAGAGCCTGACCCACAGTGAGAGTGAGACAGGGGCAGACAGGTGGGAAAAGCTCTTCAGCTCTACTCCTGGGGGAGCTGAGGAACTCAGGAGGGAAACTGCTCTTTATTTGTAAGTCTTGCTTTACTTTCTTGGATTCTTCATGATGGGTCTTGGTCTGTCCCTTCCCCCTCCCTCCCTCCATACTTCCTTCTCTCTCTCTCTTTTCCTTTAACAAACCAGCATGCCCAAGTCTCACTCATCTTAAGACATTTCCCTTTAATCCACCCTTGCTCTTCCCAGATAATAATATTCTAGAAAGGAGCCCCCATCGGCAGCTCATTCCCCATAACCATCTGTCTTCTATCCATTAGTCCATGCCATGGCTTCCATGAACCAAAGTTACTCATGATCCTAAATCAGTAATTCAACCCCTTTTTAGGTTCTCTAATCCTTTCAGAGCTTAAACTGATGGATTTTCTTTCCAAAGAAAACATACACTTGTAGCCATATAAATAGCTGCATATAATTTCAGGAATGCACCTCCTGAAACTCACCCTCAATCCTAGGTTAGCAGTCCTTCCCCAGAGTATGAAATCCAGAGATCTGTGGGTAGAGTAGTGGGATGTGAGTATACATGGGTATAGGAGCATGATTGTGGAGACCTGAAACCAACCTCAAACACTGTGTTTGTCTTCAATTGCCAGTCATATTGCTTTGTGAGGCAGTGAGGCCTGGGGCCGCCTAAGGATTAGGCTAGAGTTGCTGTCTAGCTAGCCTAGTGATGTGCTGTCTAAATTTCCTCAGCTCCACAGCTGGCTTTTTACACAGATACTGGGTGTGGAACTCAGGTCCTTAGGCTGAGACTGCAAGTCCTTCACCTGGTGAGCCATTTCTTTCTGCCCACCCTTTGATGCTTTTTTTCTTTTTTCTATTTTGGGTTTCTCTCTGTAGCCTTGGCTGTCCTAGATTCTCTTTGTAAACCAGGCTGGCCTCCGCCTCACAGAGATCCTCCTGCCTCTGCCTCACTGAAAGCGGGGATTTCAGGTGTGCCCCACCACACTCAGCCTGAAGGGTAGTTTTCTTTATTTCTTGTTTCAGGGTGTAAATAAAGTAAATTGTGTGCGTGTGTGTGTGTGTGTGTGTGTGTGTGTCACAAAATAGAGCCTAATGACTACAGATTTTTGTCTCTGATTTTTTAATGTTTTGACAATTTCATGCATGTACATAGTGATATTCATTCTTTTCATTCCACGTAACCCTGCTATCCCCCTCACGCTTCCCCAAACCCCTTTCTCCCAATAATTACCCCTCCCAGTTCTATGCCCGTTTGTTTCGCTTTGTCTTCTGAATTTAATTAGTGCTGCTTCTGTGAGGCATGGGCGGGAGGTGTTCAGTGGGATGTGGGCAAATTGCCAAGGACTACACCCTGAAGGAAATGACCACCCTCCAGCAACCATTACCTGCCTATGACTCCAAAGGTCTCCCAACCAGCTTTAACAAAGAACAGGGGCTGCAGACCAAATTGCTTATTATAAACCCCAGCTCCGCCTTTCCCAGTCCCAGGACCTTAGACTGCTCTACTCTTCAATTTCCAAAAGTATAAGAAGAGAGTAACTGTAGAGGGCATGAGGTCCCGTGCTCACAGATAGCACTAGGGGAACCAGGAGTGTTAAGCACACAGGCTTGTTTCTTTGGTGGAAGGAATGCTTTGTTCCTTTGTAAACAGAACCCATTCCTAGGGGAAATGTCTCATACACTGTGCAGCTTGGTGACCTCTAGGATGACTGCATGAGATCCTCCCCTAGGCCTTAAGCTGTAGAACCCATCCTTATCAAAAAGGTGACATGTCCTTCGTAAGAGTTTCGATGCAGTAACCAGGAAATGTTTTTCGAAAGCGGTCAGGTATTTAAATATGTCTAAACTAACCTGCCCAGGGACAGCGTCTAGCAGTTTGAGCCGCATTTCCTTCTTGCCTCATGCGGATCATTTCTCTGCTGGTTGTGGTGTTTACAGGGCCCCCACAGATGGTAGCATCTAACATGGTAGGCTTCTGCAAAGCCTTGGCTGGTGCACGGCTCAGACTGAGCAGCATGAGGTGGGCACCTTAGACGACTCACGGGCACATCGTCACCTTCTTGGTTATTTTATCTTCATTGTTTTTCTTTTCTTTTTTTTTTTTTTGAAAGCTTAAATTGAGAAAGGCTTTATTTTTTAAGACAAAGCAAACGCCACAGCAAAGCGTTCATTGAGTTTTATAAGAAACAAAACAAAACAAAACTGCACTCTGGTGTCAAAAACGGAAACCATTTTAGAACCACTGCTTATGGTGACAGGGATGCCTGGACATCTAAGAAGCCGTTGTGAGTTTGTAGCTATATGGAAATGCGTGAGCAACATGAAGTAATGGCAGATGGGGCGTCACGCCTTCAGACCTTTCCCCACTCTTTGTGTGCTCGCTCGCTCTGCTGAGTTAGTCAGCAGGCAAATGCACAAAGAACTCAGTATCAAAGAATACTTCCAAAGGCCAAAAGTAGATTCAAGGTCATGGCTAAAATGACCCCAGAGGTTGGGGGGAGGCTATCAAAAGCCATATTTCACAAAATGCCAGGCACTAAATCTACTCACACATGCTTGCAGTAGAAAAAGCAATGCTAATCTTAATAGAGGCTGGTCTTCATGATGCATGGGAACTCTTGCTCACTGACCTTTCCATCTCGATCAGCCTCATCAGCCTTTTCTCATCAGTCAAGTTCTCACCTAGCTCCTTGACCATACACTTCAGATTTTTAAAGGGTATTTTTCCAGTTTCATCATCAGCAAAGAGCTTGAAAGCTTTCAGGATTTCTTCTTTGATGTCTTTCTCAGACATTTTCTGAGTCATTACTGTCAAAAAGTCACTAAAGTTCATTTTTCCTGTTCCTTCTTTATCAGTTTCACTTGTCATTTTTCTTGATTTCTTCTTTCTTGGGTTCAAAGCCCAGGGCCCTTGATGTCTATAGTTCCAGTTCCATCAACGTCAAAGAGATCAAAAGCTTCCAGGGTTTCCTGTTTCTGTTCTTCAGTAAGTTCAGGCTTAGGGTTCACCCTTTCTTTCTGGCCACTAGATGCCATGTTTGTCTTCCTAAACTTAGAGGCCATCACCAAAGGGACTCTGCAACTGGTTGTTAAGGCAACAGCGTACTCTAGCTTCTTTGGTTACTCTCTCCAATCTCATTAACTCTAGGTCTAGCACGGTTCCATATCTGACTTATAGATGAGCATTATGAGCTGCCTATTATACCTTCTAAAAGCAAAATGTATTGATAATACATTTTGTTGACATTTTTACTGCTGTGACATAATACCTGACCTGAGCAATTTAGCTCATGGTTTCCAGGGTTTCAGTGCACAGTTCTTGGCTCTCTTATTTCTGGGCCTATAATGAGACAGCACAGACAGCAGTCAGAGTGTGTGATATTGGTGCTTAGCTCATGGAGTAAAGAAAGAAGAAAGGTGTTGAGGGAGAGGGGGACATCTTGGACCAGGATATGGGCTCCTAGAGCCTGCACTATGCTTGAAAGAGAGCAGTAAATGTCAGTCAGTAAAAGTGCTTGCCTGGCAAGCCTGAGGACCTGAGATCAATCCCAAAGCCAGGCATTCACTGGAGATGCAGCTCAATGGTAGAACACTTGCCTAGTACACATGAGGCCCTGAGTTCAACCCATGTGTATATGTATATATATTCATATCTACACACATATACATATAGGTATACATAGAGAGGCAAAAACTAATATATATGTATACACACATATGTACATATAGATGTACATACATACACACATGTATATGTACATCTATATGTACATATACTATATGTATATAGTATATTCTCCAACACCATGCCTGTTTGTTTGCTTCCATGTTCCCTGCCATTATAATTATGTTTTTCATGACATTACAAAAGTGAGTAAAACACCGTGTGTGTGTGTGTGTGTGTGTGTGTGTGTGTGTGTACACCATCATGCTATGCATATGTGGAGGCCAGAGAACAACTTGCAAAAGTCATTTCTCTCCTTCCACTATGTAGGTCCTAGAAATCTAACTCAGGTCTTCTGGCTTGGCAGCGATCATCTTTATCTACTATACCCCAGTCCCTCACCTTAGATGATGTCTGAGTTTAACATCAAGACCTTTATAGAGAAAATGCTTCACTTTCAAAATGTGGCTCTAACAGTGGAAATATCAGTGGGTTTGGCAGGCCAGGGAAGGAGGTATTTTTAGATCAAGCCCTGCCAAGAGTCTGGGCCTTCAGGCCCAGCCAGTCCCCTGCCATGTGCTGAACACCAATAAGGGACTTTTCATTTCCTATTTGCTGCCATAGTATATTGCCACATACTTAGCAGCTTAAACCCAAGCACATCTATGATGTCATGTTTCTGGAGGTCAGAAGTCCAGGGACAAAGGGGTCCCCTGCTTAGCGTCTCACAGGCCTGCACTTCTTTGGGGAAGCTCTAGAAAAGGTCTGCTTCTGAGGTCATGCTGCAGGCTGAATTCCCTTCAAACAGTTGTAGGCCTAAGGTCGTGCACAGCTGAAGGCTGGTTTCCTGGCCTCCTCCATGCCTAGGCTGTTGGGTGCTCCCACGCTTTCCCAGTAAGCTCTGCAGAAAGAGCGTAGTGGCTGCTGCGCTCTGACCTCTCCCGCTAACCCTCTCTGGCACAAGTCACAGAAAGTTCTCTTCTCTTTGGGTTTGTTTTATTTTCCAAGAGTATCTGAAAATGGATCTAAGGTCCCATGTGTGCTAAGGAACCACTCTACAGCCCAGCCTGTTCTCTGCTTGGTGGAGCTCCTGTGAGTCTACTGAACCAGTAGGACAATCTTCTTAAGATCTATAACCTCAACCATACTGCAAAATGTCTACCATGGAATACAACTCAACTTCTAGGTTCCAGAAACTAAAATATGTACATATTTGGGGTACCCCCTACCTACCACACCCAGCAAGGAGGCAAAATTATGGGATAGTTTTGCACTGCTACTTTGCACAGTAACTGGTGGCAAAGGTCCTAACTTCCTGAGTTCCAGTTCTGTCTCAGTTGAGGCAGAGTGAGAGCCAGGGCTTCACAACCTTGCCATTATCCGATCTTACACTTTCATCTTATATATATATAAACTTAGATGCAGCAAGGAAAATTATCAGCTCATCTGACACATATGACAGTGCTGCTGCCACATGCACGGGTTCCTCGGAGCACTCCTGTGTCCTGTGTAAACCTGGAGAAGTCCCTAGCAGAAGGAAGCAGTTACAGCAGGGATGATTAATGATTCAGACTCTGGAGCCAGTTGCTTGTTCTTAGTTCATAACTTATCTATTTATTTGTGACCCTGAGCAAATTACTAAGCTGTGTTTCAGGAGCTTCCACCATCCCTATCACTTCATGAAGTGAGTGTTGTGGTCCACACCTACAGTCTCAGAACTTGGGGTTATGGGCAGGAGGATGAGAAGTCCAAGGCCATCCTCATCCTCCACTGTATAGTGAGCTTGAGGAAAGCCTGTGGATGAATGAACGAGTGTTTGGAAAAATAGATCAATACGTTAAAAAGAAGAATAGTAACAGCTACTCCATGCCTGCTACAAGAAGTGAGCTTAGGAGCCTGGCAGCTGCTGCAGCCCTTCCTCCACCTCACCACCAACCACCGCATTCCTGTCTCCTGCTGGGCCTTCCCCGACCTCTTTACATAAGTAATCGTGATTCCTCTTTGTGTGCGCAGGTGTGTTTTCCTCCCATGACAGATGGGAAATGCATCCGAGCTGTCAGGTAGAGAGGAGTTGCTTACAAGCCACTGTCCATTACTTTAAGTCATGAAGAATTCATAAGCACGTGGTCTCCCTGAGGATGAAGGCTGGCTCCTCCGGATGCCATGCTCCCCGCTTGTCCCTTCTGAAGAGGGAAGGCCTGAGGTCTGACAGTATCAGGTGTTGCTATGGGTGCACAGAAGTGAAATGCCCAGACCTGTAAATGGATATGGCCTCCTTGGAGTGCAGCGTGGGCAGGAGTTATTAAAGTCAAGAATGAGCACATCTCCTGACCCAGCAGTTTGACTTCTCAGAAGATACTTTAGACACACCTGTCCAAGAAGTCAGGGAGAAGGAGGGATGGCCATAGTGATCTCCAGGATCACAATATCTGAGTGGCCTAAGTTCCCACTGAGTCAGAAAGATGCAACACTCCTCACACACTGCTTCCACATTGCAACCAATGAGCAATTGGATCCAAAAGGAAAATTACAATGTCATTTATAATCACCTAAAACCTAGTAAAGCTAATAAAGTTAATGAAATGAAATCTATAACATACTGATGAGAAAATTATCAAGTACTGGTAGAGCTAAGTGGAGATGAATACTATGTTTATGAAGCAAAACACAAAAATACAAAGCTCAAATGAAACCTCACAAAACTTGACTCCTAATGAATCATAGATATAAATGTAAGATGTAAAACTATAAAGAATTTAAAAAAAATGTAAGAGAAAAGTTTCATGGCTTCATGTTAGCTAAAGCACTCCTGAATACAACTTCAAAAGCACAATCCCAAGGAGAAAAACATGGCAAGTTGAACTTCACCAAACTTCAAAACCTTAGTTTTCTGGAAGAACCAGTTAAGAATCTGGAAACATTGTCATAGCCTATGAGGAAAAACAAAACCCAAACCCAAAACAACCAATAAAAACAGGATCATGCAAAACCTTTTAAAACTTAACTAAATGCCCCAATTCCAGGGCCATGGAGATGGCTCTGTGGGTAAAGGTACTTGCTGCCATGCCTGGAGACCTGAGTTTGAGCCCCAGGTTCCACATGATGTAGGGAGGGGAACTGACTCCTACAAATTGACCTCTCACATCAATGTGTATACAGTGGCATATAAGCACTCGTACGTATATGGGTCCCAAATTAAAAAAAAAAAATTTTTTTAAATACCATTCCAAAGTGGGTCAAAGGTATGAAGAGGCACATGAAGTCTAGATAAGCATATAAAAAGATGTGCAGTGCCTTTGGCCATGAAAGAAATGCAAAATAAAGCAGCTACTAGTATGAACCAAACACTTTTCAGACCTAGGAAGAATTGGCATACTGTCTGTTTTTTATGAATTGCTGGTGGGAATCTAGACTTATGTAGCAACTCGAAACAAATTTGGTTGTTCTTTTTTTAGATTTATTTATTTTGTTTTATATGTATGAGTATTTTGTCTGTAGGTATGTATGTGTACCACATGCATGCCTCATGCTTCAGGAGGTCAAAAGAGGGCATTATATCCCCTGGAAATGGAGTTCCGGATGGCTATGCACTGCCATAGGGAGCCAGGTTTGGGCCCTCTCCAAGAACAGCTCTTAAGTACTGGGCACTCCAGCCCCTGGCGGTTTCTTACATTTTAGACATACAGGGACCACAGTGGTGGTTTAAGAGGTTACAGTGCTTGCTGTGCAAGCCTGATGACGTAAGCTCCATCCCTGGAACTCAAGGTGAAAGCAGAATGAAAGAACCATCTGCACAAAGCTGTGTTAGCATCTGCATGTGCACAGCATGGTCTCTGCACACACACAACCATAGCAACAGTGATACACTTTGAACGTTAAAATGTGCACGTTCCCTGAGGCCCAGACATTGCCTTCCTGTACATTCCTATTAAGCATGAAAGTGCATGCTGTGCTGAATCCTGTTCATGAACTGCCATAGCAGCTTTATTTGTAATAACTTCAAACCAGAAACAACCCAAATGACCTTCAACAGATAAGTGAATGAACCAGCTCTTACTTGGCAACAGGAAGGAATTAACATTGATATATTCAACCACTTGGTTAGCTCTCCGGGACATTATGCCAAGAGAAAAAAATCCAATAAAAAAGGTTAAATACTACGTGATGTCATTTTTATTAAATATCTCAAAATGAAAAACTAATAGTGATTGTCAACAGTGGTACTCAGGGTTTAGGATTGGGACCAGTGTGAGCAGCGTGACAGTCAAGGGGGCAGATGGGAAGTGAGGTCAAGGAGAACAATGGTAGAGTCCATGGTGGTGGCAGGCGGAGTCCCTAATACTGATGGTGACAAGGACAGTGCTGACTTGTCTGCAGGATGAAGTTCTAGAGTGTGTTCCATTGAAAGAGGGACAGTGACTGCAGGAAAACAGTGATTGCATGTGAGCAGCTGAACACGTGGAAGGGGTGATTCCGCCAGAGTCACTTCTGCTTAAAAGGCCCTGCTTTGAACACCTAAGCCCAGGTGAAAAGAGCAGAGCTACATGGGGACTATGATTTCAACAGCTTCTAAACCTATTTCAAGATTCAAGAACTTTCAAAACTTTAAGGTAGCTTATTTATAAAAGCTTGGGGACAGAGACATAACAATATATGGTGATTAGAATGGGCAAGTTGTGTTTGGGGCCAGTCCTGGATTACTATTGTTTCCCCATGCCGTACACCGTGTACAGCAAATAGAAGGGAACATGGGACTCTTGGGTACATGGAGATCCTGTGCGCTTGGGCATAGATGAGACAGAGCAGACCTGGGTCTTCATGCTCAGGGCCCCTACTGTAATACCATGAGCTTGGGCCCCTGGCTGAGAAGGGCTCCTGTCTCTTGTCATAGGGGAATGAGTGGCAGAGCTGGCAACTCCTAGAAGAGTCCTAAATAGGTGGTGAGGTATCAGACACAAGCTGGCCCAGGCTTGACAGCAGGCAAGATCGCTCCAGGGTTCCACTCTGACCTAGGCTGGGCATAAGGGCCCTCCAGCAAGCTGCCTGAAGCTCTGAGTTTATTGCCCTCTCCACTCTCAAGAGCCCCTTGGGTTTGAGTTTGGATTCCTTCCTAGTTGGGACAAGTTGCTTCGCCCCATTGCAACCTCTTTGCTTATATCTGTTAACTGGGTATCATATCCTCTTAGCTTGCCAGACTCCTGTGAGGATTAGTGTTGTTAAAGTCAAGGGCTCAGGGTTAGGCCTGTTTGTTTCAGGGCACATGATACATTTTACCTTTTTTCTGTAAGGGGCACACCAGGTGCCAATGAAAGCCAGCTCTAGCATTCTGAACGGATTGGCTCTTCCTATTGGTCCTTGGCAGAATTCTCCTTTGTATCCACCTGAAAGCAAGTCACACCAGGCCTCAGTGTGATGTCTGAGGAGTTCAGAAACCTGAAAAGAGCAGCCAGTGAGGCCAGTGAGACACAACCCATTGGTAATAAGTCAGGCTGCCAGGATTCATGTTCCAACTCTGTTCTTTATTGAATTGTATGGACATCTTACTTAAGGTCTTAGAGTCTATTCTAAAGTACGGATGAGTCGGTCCTGATGGCACAAGCCTGCAATCTCCACTTCTTAGGAAGCTGAGGCAGAAGGATCAGGAGTTGAAGGTCTGCCTGGGCTACTGAGCGTGTCCTGCGTAAATTGGCTGAGCCTCTCAAAAGTTAATATAAAAAAGCCTGAGATGAAAGCTCTGTGGTAGAGCACTTGCCCAAGCATGCGTGAGTCTCAAGAGTTTGATCTCCAAAATAAACAAACAAAATCACATAAAGTAAAATGCAGGTGAAAGCTGCCTGCTCATAAGACTATGAGAGTATTAAATTTGAGTATATACACTGTAGGAAAAGCCCTAAGCATCATGTTGGGACACCATCTTCATTTAATGTCTGCACAGGTAGAAAAGGGCACAGACATTTGCAGATGTTTTTAGCTTCAGGAACTGCTCCTGCCACCCACTACGCCATCTCTGGGAATCACTTTCCCATCAGGATGAGGCAGCTGTACTTGCCTGTGGTCCCATGGGAAATATCCTTTAAGGAGAATACAAACTGTCTATCTGGGTTACCTGCAGTCTCACCAGATGCATTCCCTGGAAACTGGGCCCCAGCGATCTAGACCCAATGGCTTTGTCAAGCCAAGATAACATCCTGTGTGTCCTCAGATGCCCCAAGAGTCGGGTAGATGCCCAGGCATGGTAGGGAGGGAGGAGTGAGCATGCTTGTGATTGGCCAGCAGGCCAACTTCACCTGGCATAGAGAGGAGAGGAACTCGGTGTTCCTGGTCTGAGAGTGTGGTTTTCTGCTGCCTTCTGCTCTGCCCAGATTTCTGAATCTTACTGAATAGCCAAGACTCAGAAGCCACCAGAAGCCACACAAGGAAATTGGACCAAAGCCCTTGTTTTTCAGTAAGAAAACTAAAATGTATTGCAGTTAGCCACATCACTGCAGTCTGCCAATACCCTGGATGATGTGTGATGCCCTCTGCCCTCTGCCCTCTCTGTCCTCTGCCCTCTGCCCTCTGCCCTCTCTGCCCTCTCTGCCCTCTCTGCCCTCCTCTGCCCTCCTCTGCCCTCCTCTGCTTAGTCAGAGACATTCAGGTCTGCTGAATGTTTCTGGTTCTGCTAGTTTCTGATTGTGGGAGCTGTGTTGCCATGGAGGCCACCTCTTTCTGCCTTCACTTCATCATCTGTGAAACAGGATAACACAAACCTCTCAGACTGCTTGTAGGATGCATTGAGGCTATGCAAGGATCATGGCTGAACATTGTAGGCAACACAAATGAGAGACAGCTCAGAAAATTTAGTTAAGCTGTTTGCCTACTCCAGGCCATATGCCAGCTGTAGGCCCTGTACCTGCTCACTTTAGTTACCTTCCTACCAGCCTCTGGAGGTCGGAAGTACACCATCATTACTTTACAGAAAGGAGACAGAGCCATAGACTAGTTGAGAAACTCCCTCAGATCCAGCAGCCTGGATCCTGGGTTGGTGGGTTGGTAGCCTTACGTTTCCCATGAGACCTCAAAGGAGTCAAGCAGAACCCCTCCAAGCACCTGATAGCATACAGCACACATTAGTAAAACACTAAGCATTAGAGAGCCAGGGAGGCTGAGCATGGGACCTGGAGACAAGAGACACCCTAGAGCTATAACCACAGGCATCTGTCCTTGCTTTCCACATGGTTTGAAACAGTGTCTCTTGTTTCCCATCACAAATGCCTGGCTAGCTGGCCTGTGAGCTTCTGGGGACCTTATCATCTGTCTCTCATTTTTCTGTAGGGACATTGGATTACAGAGTACACTACCATATCTGGTTTTATTGTGGGTTCAAATCCATGTCCTCGTGTTTCAAGAGCAGAACTTTACCCACTAAACCATCTTCCCTCCCCTTAGCTTGGGTATTTGATTATAAGGTCAGGAGTTTGTGCCATTGTGATTCTAGAGACCTCACTGCTGGTATACAATGGCAGGCCATCTTGCAATGCTCACAACAAACTCAAAGAATTCTCCTGCTCCCAAAGGCCAGCAGCCCCCTCACTGATGAACTTATACATTAAGAAACCTGCAGGGAGTAGCTGAGCAGGTAGCTCAGTTGATAAAGTGCTTGGACATGATCTCAGAACCGACAGGGGAGAGTATCTGGATGTGGAAGTATGCGCCTATAATCCCATATTAGAGAAGCGGAGAAAGGCAGGCACCCTGGGCTTCCTACAGCCAGGCTGACTACCTGGTGAGCTTCAGATCACTGAGAAACCCTGTCTCAAAAAAAATTTAAGGTGGATATCACCTGTGGAATGACACTCAAGGCTGTCCACACACATATATACCTGTGCACACATAAGCACATGTACACACACACACATACACACATACCTTTCTTGTGACTTCAGGTGAGGCTCATGTAGCTGTGTACCTCTCTTCAATTGTCTGATAGGTAAGAAATAGGATTTCATTAAATCCATATTCTCCATACTTTGATACATAGGAAATAGACATCATTTTAATAATAATACAAATTGATGTGTATTTAAAAATAGTACACCAGATTCATGATTGAATGAAAAGTATTTCTCTATTTAAGATAAAAAAAAAATGGAAAAGGGCCTCAAACTCGAGACAACTTCCTGAAAAGAACAGCAACTGCTCAGGCTTTAAGATCAACAATCAATAAATGGGACCTCCTGAAACTGAAAAGCAAAGGATACTGTCAACAGACTGGGAACAGACTAGAAAAGGATCTTCACCAACCCTATATCTGACAGAGGGCTAATATCCAGAATATATAAAGAACTCAAGAAATTAGACACCAACAAACCAAATAATCCAATTAAAATATGGGGTACAGAGCTAAGCAGAAAATTCTCAACAGAGGAATCTCGAGTGGTGAAGAAACACTTAAAGAAATGCTCAGCACCCTTAGTCATCAGGGGAGTGCAAATCAGAAAGACTCTGAAATTCTATCTTACACGGATCAGAATGGCTAATATAAAAAAAACTCAAGTGGCAACACATGGTGGAGAGGCTGTGGAGAAAGGGGAACCCTCCTCCACTGCTGGTGGAAGTGCAATCTTGTACAACCACTTTGGAAATCAATCTGGCACTTTCTCAGAAAACTGGGAATATCACTACCTCAAAATCCAGCTATACCATTCCTGGGCATATATCCAAAAGATGCCCTGCCATTCAACAAGGATATTTGCTCAACTGTGTTCACAACAGCTTTATTTGTAATAGCCAGAATCTGGAAACAACCTAGATGTCCCTCAGCGAAGGAATGGATACAGAAATGTGGCACATTTACACAATGGAATACTACAAGGAAATGATGAAATTTGCAGACAAATGGATTAAACTAGAAAATGTCATCCTGAGTGAGATAACCCAGAAACAGAAAGACACGCATGGTATACACTCACTTATGAGCAGATATTAGCTGTATAATATAGGATAACTATACTAAAATCTATAGACCTAAAGAAACTAAACAACAAGGAGGACCCTAGGGAGGATACTTAAATCTCATTCAGAATGGCAGACAAGATAGACACCAGAAGCGGTGGAAGAGAGGAAATGGGATGGGAACCTACTACAGAGGGTCCTCTGAAAGGCTCCACCCAACAGGGAATCAAAGCAGATGCTGAGACTCACAGCCAAATTTTGGGCAGAGTGCAGGGAGTCTTATGGTAGAAGGGGGGAATAGAAGGACACAGAGTTGACAGGATCCCCACCAGGAAACCAACAAAGCTAAAAAACCTAAGCTCAGGAGTCCATAGACTGATGCACCAACCAAAAGCTATGCATGAAGAAGACCTAGACCCCCTGCTCAGATGTATCCCATAGGCATCTCAGTCTCCATGTGGATTCCCAAGTAAGGGGAGCAGGGGCTGTCTCTGTCATAAACTCGATTGCCTGCTCTTTGATCACTTGCTCCTGGCGATGTCCTGATGAGACTTGATAAGCTATGGGCAGATGGCACAGAAAGAGAACTCCCCCTTTCAGTGGACTAGGGGAAGGGGTAGGTGGGAAGAAGGAGGGAAGGTGGGACTGGGAGGAGTTGAGGGAGGGAACTTCAATCGGGATATATATTGAATAAATTGTAAAAAATAAAAATAAAAAATAAAAAAATAGATAAAACCAAAGAAAGTACAGTCGTCCTTTGTGTCTCTGTAGAGCACTGGTTCCAAGGACTCTCCTCAATGCCAAGATGAATTGATGTTCAAATCCCTGATATAAAGTGCTACAGTGAACCTTACAGCTAAAGTCTACACTGAACCTTTTCTGAGTGCTTATACCCAACACAAAGCAAACACTTATAATCTCCACAGTGTATAGTTTAGGGAACTATGACAAAAAATGGTTGTGTGTAGATAGCACAGATATGACTAAAATATTTTCAATCATTAAATCACAGGTAATAAGTTGGAGTAATACTGTGTGTAACACATGACTTGTGTATCTATTTACCCATCAACCACCCTTCCATAACCAATTATCTAACCTCTATCAAGCAGTCTTCCATCTATCAATCAATTTTCCCTATATCAAATCAAATATCAATGTATCTATCTACATCTCTATCATCAATCACCTAGCTATCTTCTGTCTACCTATCTTCTGTAATTCATTCATCTGTCAACTATCTAGTTATTAATCATATATCAGTCACCCATTTATCTCTCATCTATCTGTATCTATATGGAGTACCTCTATCTATCTACTTATCTATCTATCTATCTACCTACCTATCCATCTACCTACTTACCTACCTACCTACCTACCTATTTATCTTGGTCTTTGTTTCTTTGTCCTAATTTGACCACAGCTCTTGAAACCCTTGTACTCTTCTAAGTAATATGAATAAAATTGTTACATCTGCATTTTGCTTTTTTTTAAACCCCAGATGCTGAAACAGACCCAGAGTGATAAAAGTGTTATTCATCATGCTCCCTTTTCAACCACACCTGAGTCCAGCCCAGGAAAGG
Source organism: Meriones unguiculatus (assembly GCF_030254825.1). Lineage (NCBI taxonomy): Eukaryota > Metazoa > Chordata > Mammalia > Rodentia > Muridae > Meriones > Meriones unguiculatus. Next base: position 50,685,807 of record NC_083359.1, read on the forward strand.
CTCCCTCCTCTACAAGATGCCAGTTGGTCCCTACACAGCTTCTATCATGCATTGGTTTTTGGTTTTTGGTTTTGTTTTCTTTTCTTTTTCTTTTTTTTTTTTTTTACTGCTACTTTGCACAAATCTCCACACTTAGTCTTCGGTGAAGCAGTGCAGGTCGGTGGGATTTTAGACTGTGCTGGGTCGAAAAGGACACTGTCCTCGGGTTTACACAGTGTTGATCATGGAGCGTGCTGGTGGGTGTCATACTTAAATCTGACCTGTTCCTCCCCTCCTGCTCTTATTTCCAGAGCTTGTTCCCCATCTGGTGCAGTGTTGGGAGGTTATGGTGCTTTTAGGAGATAGGAAAACCTGGAGGAAGTGGGTCACTGGGAACAGGCTTTTGCAGGTTCTGACCTGCACAGGCTCTCCATTCCCTGTGCACCTTGACGCCACACACTCCTGTGGCAGGCTGTACTATTTCACACTGTCTTCCTGCTGTAATACTGTGAGCCCAAATACACATTGTCCCCCTAAAGTTGTCTCTGCCAGGTGTTTTGTCACTGACACGCTGATCGAGGAAGCAGACTCCTGATGAGAGGGAGGGACTTCCATCTCTCCGGTACACACGCTCTTCTGTTCTTGCCATAGAACACAAAGCAAGAAGCCCTCCGCAGAAGGAGGCATCTAGAACAATACATCAAATAAACTTCAGTGCTTGATAAATTGTCTGGCCTCTAGCATTCTGTCATAACAGCATGAAACAGACCAGCATGACTCTCACCATCTGACCCTTTAGGCCAGCCCCACACCTAAAACACTGTGCAGAGTTTCGTAGTGACTGCTCCCTCCATTCATCTTGCTACACCCTAAGAAGTTAATTATCTCCTCATGGTACTATTCACATCATCTACTTTTTTTTTCCTGGAAACTCCAGAAATTGGGCTTCTTTATGTGAAGTATCCTAACATTTTAATGTTTGCAACAAATTGAGATTTTTTTTTTAAAGCACCAATAACAAAAAGCTATTACAACCAAATAGAGCCCATCTGTAGAACAGGTGTGGCCAGTGGGCTTGGGTCTGTCTCAGCTGTGCCACTGAAGTCAATGACATGCCATGGTAGGGCACTGAGGTGTCCCTGTCTTCAGAAGGGACATGACAGTCCCCACATTGTGCCACTGAGTTCAATGGAGTGATGGCAATGTGCAGCATCGGACACACAGCTAGCACCTGGTAGGTCTTCATTGTTATGACAACAAGGACATTAACAAGCACCAGGACTCTGGGAGGCAGAGATGGAGCAAGGCAGACTGATCTCTTGGAGTTTGTCAGGTTTTATGTGTTGTGAAGACACTGGGGAAGATACACAAAGGCCAATGCACATGAGATGAGAACTGTGGGTGTCCTCTAGAGTGAAAATGGCTCCTGAGAAAGTCTCTTTCTCAGAAGTGAGATGCTGTGTGTGTGTGCATCTATGTCTACATGTGGGGGCCCAGAGGACAGCCTCAGGTGTTGCGCCTCTGGAGACACACACCTTGTTTTTGAGACAGAGTCTCATTGGCTTGGAACTCACCAAGTAGGCCACAGCGGCTGGCCAGAGATCCCCAGGGATCCTCCTATCTCTGCCTCCCTCACACTGGGATGTTAAGTGCATACCATTCTATCTGACTTCTCTTTGTGTAGGAGTTCCAGAGATGGAATTTAGCTCCTTGTGCTTACAAGGGAAGCTCATCATGGACTGATTCATCTCCACAGCCCCAGAGGTAAAAGTTAAAATATTTTTTGAAGATTTTTTTTTTACTTTTGTGTGTGTGTGTGTGTGTGTGTGTGTGTTTGTGAGGACATATGAACGTGAGCATAGGTGCCGTTGAGGCCAGAAGAGAGTGTCAGAGCCCTTAGAGCTAGAGTAACAGGCAGCTGTGAGCCATCCAACATGGGTTCCAGGAGCCAAACTTTGGACCTCTGCAAGAGCAGCAAGCACTCTTAATCACTGAGCCACTCTGGAGCTCCCTTTAAAAATCTTGTAATGTACTTTTGTACGTTCTACATGCTCACAGGCCTCTGGCTACCACTGCTATGTTGGATGCTACGCATTGCTTCCTTGAGGAGACACGATTCCTTGAACTGACACCTTTCTGTTGAGAAATAACCCAGCAAGATAAAGCCACCCTTAGCACTGGTTCTTCTTTCTATAGAGCATTTTAAAGACTTACTTTATTTTAAGAGTATGAGTATGCAAATGTGTGTGCCGATGCTTACTCTCAGAAGCCAAAGCATGGGGGACCTGCTCTGTCACATCACACTATTCTCTTGAGAGCAAGCCTCTCATTAAATCTGGAGCTAGCCAGGCAGCCTGCAAACTCCTGTCTCCACCTCCACCACACCACCCCTCACCCACAGCAATAAGGTTATAGAGTCTGATGCAGCTACAGCAGCCTTTTAGGCAGGTGCTGAAGGTAGGGTGTCAGTATCATACATAGGTGCTGGAGATCTTAACAGGTTCTCATGATTACACAGCAAGTGTTTCTGCCCACTGAGCCATCTCTTCCATGTGTATGTGTGTGTGTGTTTGTGTATGTGTGTCTGTGTCCATGTGCTGTGTATGTGTGCACGGTATACACAGGTATGTGTGTGTATGCGAGCACACACATGCAGTCACCTGTGCATTTTCACAAAGGAGGACATTCTGTGATCTGGTATGTCTCTTACTACCTTAGAGACAATGTCCCTTACTAACCCAGGAGCTAACCTGGCAGCCTGCCAGCCTCAGCAAGCCTCAGTGCCATGCCCACACTGCATTGGGCTTACCAGTGGATGCACTGTATGGAGGTGCTGGTATATAAAGTCCGGCCCCCATTTCTAAGAGCAAGGCTCTTACTCTTTGGGCCATCTCCTCAGTTTCCAGAGGCTGTTTTTTGCCATCATGAACATGGAGCCAGGAGCTTGCTTGATGTGCACCAACATTTTCCAAGTCTTCTCCTTCTGTGGGGACTTGGTCTCATCGTGGGAAGAAACAGCTTCAGTTAGGGGCCGTGTGCTGCTCTACCGCTCACTATTCTCTTTGCGCCCTTGGCTGAGTTACATCTACCTTTGGACCTAAGTTGGCAAGGCAAGAGTGTTGGACTGTGGATTTGCTCTCTAGGGTTGCGATGACAAATGACTGCAGGCTGGGTGGCTAAAACAACAGAAGGGTATTTCTTCAGTTCTGAAGGCTGGAGGCCCAGGCCCACAGTGTGAGAGGGGCCTCCCTCCTTGGCTTTCCTGTATCCAATTGTCTGTGTCTAACCACCTTCTATACAGATATCATTCATATTGCATTAGGAGCCAGCCCATGACTTTACTTTAGTCACCTCCTTAGAGATCTGGTTTCCAAATACAGTCGCTTTCTGAGCTACAGGGAAAGGGATCACGACTCTGGTCATAGTTTATGTAACAGAGCAGACCAGCATTATCAAGCGTTTGGGCACTGGCTCCTGATGAGAGTGGCTTCGTGTCATATGCAGAAGCAGACCTTGTGGAACCATTAGACATTCTTGGAACATAAAAAGGAGTGTAAAGTTTAATGTTGATAGGACTTTAGTTTTTCTTGTCGCTGTGTTTTATTTTATTTTGCTGAGGGTTTGATTTTATTTTGTTTTGTTTTGAGACAGGATCTTATCATAGAGCTTATGCTGGCCTCTAACTTGCAAATCTCCTACCCAAAGTTTCTGAGAACTGGAATTATAGGTGTACACTGCTATGCCTGTGATGCCTTTAGTATACCTTTGACACATTTTAATGAAAAGGGAGCATAGGCCCCTAGCAGAGGTCCAGCAAGTAACCCACAGCTGTATAAGTCACCTGCAGCTGTGTAAGAAATTACCCTCAAATTAAGTGACCTCAGAAGACTACTCATGACTTAGACTAGTGTCCATAGGTCAGACACTTGGGAGCATCTTAGAGGAGTGGTTCTGCTTCATGGTCTCTCATGAGGTCATGGTAACCTCAAGGCCTAATTGAACTAGTAGATTCACCTCTAAGTTGGCCCAGGGTGGTGCTGGAAGTTGGTAGCAACTCTCAACCCCGTATCATCTGGGTATCTCCCAGGCTGCCTGGGAGATAACATGCTACCTGCCTGGCTCCAGAATCAGCAACAGAGCGAGCCAGGGAGCACATGGGAAGCAATGTCAGACACCATCACTCACAGTTCTGTTCTGTCAAGAGGCTGTGAAATATGGAGGACCCAGGACAGTCCTGTTCACTGCAGAGGAGACTGATACAGAGACCTGAGTAGCAGTGGGTGAGGCTCACTAGGGACCATCTCAGAGGTTGCCACTCCAGAGGGTGTCACAAGTCCTGCTTTCTGATTAGCTTTAAAGCCGTAAACAAAGAGTTAGTGTTGCTTGTTCTTTTAATTTATGAGCAATGTTGTGTGTCATATAACTGGTTTTCACTCAACAACATGCTTCTGAGAGCTCTCTGGGTTGCCATCTGGTACACCGCCTTAATTAAACAGCACACGTCACTTTATTTATTGGTGGCCATTTAGAAATCCCTGACCTTTGCTTTTATAACAGTGAAGGTTGAAAATCCTTTACAGATGATTCAAGGATAAGTAAGGAAGAGAAAGTGCTCAGTTTTAGGGTGCATGATTTCTTCTTTGATAGACAGGCCAATTGCCCATTAAAATAGTGATTTACATTCTCATTCTCCATTTCTCCACAACATCACTAGCTCCTGTTGCTATGAATTTTATTTTTTCCTATCTTTTGTTTTTGTTACTGTTGTTGTTGGTTTTGAGGTCTTCTTGTTTTTTGTATTGTGTATGGTTTGGAGAGGGACTTGCTGCATACCACATTCTGGTTTCGAATCCATGGTCTTCCTACCTCTGCCTCCTGAATTGTAAAATTACAGGTATGCACCATGACAACTGGCTTTTTTTTTTCCACCAGTTTGATAGATAGAAAAATGGTATGTCAATGTTCTTTTAGACAGGGTTTTATGTCCTTTTACTCAATAGGTAACAGGAATGACCTTGGACTTCTGGCTCTCTATCACCTGAGTGCTAAGATTATAGGCTTATGTCCCCACACCAAGTTTATGCAATGCTGGAGACAGAATACGGGACTTATTGTACAAACAAGCCACCAACTAAACCACACACCCAGGCCTTAATTATTTTTAACTATGTCTGAAAAGTAACACAGATTTCCATAAGCCCCCACAGGCACAATGCTTTCTGCTCTATGAGCTCAACTTTAGAAACCTCACGTAAGCACTAGCCTGCAGTCCATATTTGCATTTTGCACCTGGTTGGCTTCTATCAGTGTTCTCAGACTCCATCCACACTGTAGCATGGGACAGGATTTCCTTCCTTTGAGGCACTTGTCACACTTCCTTTATCTGTGTACCTACAGATGGGCATTTGGGTTGTCTCCATGTTTTGCCTATTGTAAACAATGGCTCCATGAACACAGGTGCACAGATTTCTTTCAATCATTTTGTATATATATCCAGAAGGGGATTGCTGGATTGTGCAGTAGCTCTATTTTTAATTTCTTGACACTCAATACTGTTTTCCACACCACTGTATTTGTTACATTCTCAGCAACAATGAGACAAGAGTTCTAGCTTCTGGGCTGGGTTATGGCTTGGTTGACAGAATGCCTGCCTGACGTGCAAGAGGCCCTGGATTCAACCCCTGGCACTGCATAAACTGACTGTGGTGGCACACACCTATAACCCCTGCACTCATGAGATGGCAGCAGGAGGATCAGGAGTTCAAGGGCATTTTAGGCCACATAGTTCAGGACCAGCCTGGGATCCATGGAACCCTTTCTCAAAGAGCTGTAGGGGTTTGGTTTTCCCACATGTTTAACAAGACCTATTACTTTTCTGTAATTGTTCTGACAACGGCGAGCCAATGCCTGCATTTCATGCCCCCCTGGGTTCCAGTGAAGCTGGGCATCCATACATTGTCCCACTTGGATGACAGAAACTTGCAGCTCTGGACAGCTAAAGTCTTCATCCTGAGCACAGGGCTAGATGGTGACAGAGCCCATGCAGAAAGCAGGGTGATGTGGTCCTAATCACAGTGTCTTCCCCAACATGTCACCCTGCCTTTCGGCTTGCAGTGCTTCTTTATGAAGAGAAAGGAGGGAAAGACTACGGCCCCTGCTTCTGAATTCCTGCTGCGCACACTGCAGACAAGTAGGGGAAGTGCACAGCATTGTTGTCCTTGGACTCAAAGGCCAAGCGGCCTTCTTCACCTAGGAGGAAGTGGCGCACAGCTAATGCCCTGGACGGGAAATGTGTGCCCAGAAGATTATAGCTCCATTGTGTGTGGCTGGACGCCTTCCACCGGCTTTGTTTATAGGACAGATTGTTTTTGCTAAGTTGTTTGCTCCGGTAAGCCTCCAAACTCTTGAGGCCCCCAGCCATAAAAAGGGTCAAATTTAAGGGCAGCACAGAACACAGGCAGGAAAGGTCTACAAAGGAGTTAGATCCCATGAGAGACCCCCGGAGCTCCACTGACAAAGCAAAAGCTCGTTTTACATTATCTGCTGAACTGGTGTGCCGCAAGTATTGGTCTTTCCTTCCCTCTTGGCCGTGGGGGCCGATATTCTTGTGTAACTGTCCACGTCCCACTACAACTCGCCGCTACACGCTTCCATATGTGCTGCTGGGATTTGAGGCATTTTCTTTGGTTTTCCTAATTCTTCCCTCCAGAAGTACCATGCACTCGGTAGCCTAAGCTTTCCTGCACCATTTGTTCCCAATCATGGAGCAGATGGAGTCTTCGGGGTGTAAGGTGAACACGCCCCACTGGGGCCTCGAGGGTGTTTCTCCTCGGGTGGTCTTGGCATTGTGCTCCTCTGACGGAGAACACATTGTGTCTGGCTTTCAGAGCAGATGCCAGCTGCGAACACCCACCCACCTCGCCACCCAGACCATCCTGTCTCCCAGCATTCCCCTTTCTTCCCAAACCTCAAGAATTTAGGCCAGTCAGTCTAGAAAAGAGAAATGTGGAAATGAAGCAGAAGGACTAATGTCTTACCATGGCTGCACATAGGCAGAGGCCACCCCAGTTCCTGAGACTATTACAGCAATCAGGAACATTACTAGATAAAGCATTCACCACACTGCTGGGGACCTTGAAGCATTCAAGAAGTGGTTCCTAGGACTGAGGGTGTAATTCACTGGTAAAGCACAAGGTCATGAGTTCAGTCCCAGCACAACAAAAACAATGTAAGTTCCTCTCAGCTCCTGAATGCTATCTTAAGCCAGACCTGCTACTGACAATCTTGCCAGGTTGAACCACAATAAACTAACTATAGTGTATTGATTAACATGTAGACACCTAGACCCAACTGTGAGCATCAGGGAAGGCTTCCTAGAGGAGGTGACATCTAAATTGAGACTGAAAAAATATTTCCTTCTGCTATTTAGGCAATCTCACCAAGAACAGTGTGGAACTTTGAGAGATTCCATTTGTTCTCCATGACTGCTGATGTGCCTAGCCAGGCCCTCATCCATTATCTATTCACTTATCCAATTCACAAAGTGTGAGTGAACACCTGTGGTGACAAGATAAACCTACATCCATGACAGTGTCCGTGGGAAGATGGAGAGGGCATATGTTCTAAGGTCCTACACATAGTATGCGCCCTTCCTTGTGGTCCTAATCAACTCTGATGCTCGTCTGCCTTCATTATGCTCGGGATGGATTTTGGTCCCATCTTAAAGTAAGATTGATGTGCAGGGACTGTATTAGTCAGAATTTGGAACACTATGGCAAATAGTTGAGAAATATATTTGACTCACGGTTTCAGACATTGGTTTCGGGCTCTACCAAAAGTCATGGAGGGAAAATGGAGTTGGGGGCACATTTCTTACCTTGTGGCAGGAGACAGAATGAGGAAGAATGTGATCCCCAAAGACAAACCCCTAGTGACTCACCCGCTTTTTATCCAATTAGACACCTGCCTTGCAATGTTTCCGAAACTTCGCAAACTAGGACCAGCATCTAGGAATTGCGAGCCAACGGGGTACAGACAAGAGTCAAGCCACAGCAGCAATTGTGTGCAGTCACAGCACTTTTCACTGTGTTTGTCTGCAAACGCAGGAGAAGCAGGAAGCCACTGTGATAGTAAAAGGGTGAACACTCTCTCTCTGCAGCTGAGGTATGTGAAGCAAAGACTCCTCCCTGGTGCCCCAAACCTGCTTTGACCCCCACTTCAGGCTCTGCCTATCGCTGACTCTTAGCCAAGAGAGACTGGAACTTCACCCAGAGACTTCATTGTCTCAGCATTGCACCCATCTCCTCTGTCTCGCACACAGTGGGAGGGAGGGAGAAGTGTGGAAAGGAGTCTCATTTGTTCACTGCTGCTCTGGTGAGCCCATGGCAGGGCCTCCTTTGTCCATGGTCACTTTCCTAGAAGACTGCAGTTGTCAAGCCTGCAACTTCAGGATTCCTGGACAGCTGTCTGGCCCTGCTGTCGATGCCACACTGTTCTCTGAGAGCAATCCATTTTGGCCCTCACCATCTCTGAGGTGAGATGGTGAAGGATCAGCCCCTGTCTCCATCCCTCCATAGGATCCATGGAACCTTCTGGAAACTTCTAAGTGCATGATCTAAGACCTCCCTCTGCCTAAATATGTTGTTTGCCAGTTTTATTTGAGTCTTTCCAGGATCTCACATGGGAAATAATGTAGAATCTTCCCAGTAGTTGGATTTTCCATACTCCACCTAACAATTCTGCCTTGGCAAGGTCAGCTCAAGTGGACATCTGAAGGCTGATTGCTTCCTGCCTCTCCCTCCCTCTTCTATATGCTGAGTTTCACTGGGCATATAAGAGTGGAGTGAGGGGTGGATTAGGATGATGCTCAGTCAGTAAAGTACTTGCCTTGCATACATGAGGACCAGAGTTTGATCCCCAGAATCAAAGAAGGCGTTGCACACTTATAATCCCAGGGATGGTGAGGCAGGGACAGGTGGACTCCTGAGGCTGGCTGCAACCCACCTATCCCACTCAGTGAGTTCCCAGTCAAAGACATAAGTGACTTCAGGAAAGAAGGCAGCTAGTGGCAGAACGTGTGGCTGTGGTGGCCCACATCTGAAAACCTAGCTTGCTACCCTAGCATTCCTCAGCATCGAGAAAAAGGAGAGAGAATGCTTGAATAGGAAGACCAGAACAGTCAGAAGAGGACGGCTTCTGAAATCAAGTTTCTTGAGTTCCCACTCAATATCCACCAGCTGGGAGCTAACTGTCTGACCTTTGGCAGCTCAAGCTGTCTAAATCTCAGCTTATCCAGGCTGTAAATTGGAGGTGGCATTAATCTCCCTCATAGACCTGTGAGAAATAAATGAAGACATGGCTATTGGTGCTAACAACATCTGAGTGCCAGCTTCATCAGGGAGTTATGTTTCTTGGCACTTGACTAAATAAAAGTGAGCTTCAGTTTTTTGTTGCATTTCTTTATTTATTCTGTAGTTGTGTGTGCTTATATGTGATGGTGTACGTGTGGTAATCAGACGACAATTTTCAGATGTGGCTCTCTCCTTTCAATGTGGAATCTGAGGATCAAATTTGGGTCATGAAGCTTGCTGGCAGTGAAGCATCTCACTGGTGAAAAGGTGAATTTACAAAGAAGCAAGGAAGAGAAACGGATGCTACTGAGTATGTGTGTTGCCTGTGATCTTAACCATGGCTGGTGACGTGACACCAGTGTTGTGCCAAGTAGAGAGTGCATTCTGGAGAACTGCAGTTATTAACACAGTTGGGGCCTGAAAACTTTCACTACTGCTGAGTTGGTTTCAGGTTACAGAGGGAAGACTGTGAACTTCTTCAGAATCACCAAATATAATGGGTTCTTGTACCTCAAGCTGACCCCAAAGTTGTTATGTGCTTGTCTTAGGGTTTCTATTGCTGTGAAGAAACACTGTGATCAAGCCAACTCTTTTTTGTTTTGTTTTGTTTTGTTTTGTTTTGTTTTGTTTTTCGAGACAGGGTTTCTCTGTTTAGTCCTGGCTGTGTTGGACTCACTTTGTAGACCAGGCTGGCCTCAAACTCATAGTGATCCACCTGCCTCTGCTGGGATTAAAGGCATATGAACCAATATTTCTTGCTCACAAGGCAACTCTTATAAGGGAAAACATTTAACTGGGGCCGGCTTACAGTTTCAGAGGTTTAGACCATTATCATAATGGCAGAAAGCATGACAGTATCCAGGCAGACATGCTGCTAGAGAAAGACCAAGAGTTCTACATCCAGATCCTCAGGCAGCAAGAAGAGAGAGAGACACGTTGAGCCTAGCTTGAGTTCTAAAACCTCAAAGCTAGTAACACACTTCCTCCAACAAAGCCACACATCCTAAGAGTGCCACTCCTATCGGGACCGTTTTCATTCAAACCTCCACACTTCACTTCCCAAGGGCTGAGATGACAGGCATCTGTCACACACATGGTTTATGCGTCACTGGGCATCTAACACAGAGCTCTGTGTGTGGAGTGTGCATTCTACCAGCTGAGCTCCACCCCAGCTGGCAGATTATAATCATTTGTGTCCTGCAAGATACATCTTTACTGAGTACAATATATACTGAGTTTAATATATATATACTAATATATATAATTCATATAGATTAGTTAAAAGAGATACATCTGTTGGGCTCTGGAGAGGTGTAGCTTTCTGTCACCATGCTATCGGAGCTCTGGGTGGCTTTCAGGAGCACCAGTTACAATGAATGTTGAGCCTCATCCTTCCCATGGTGCACACAGCAAAGGTGCATTTCCTGCCCAGCATTTCCTGCCTGTACATGAAATATACCATGTTTTGTGCACTATCTTTCTCTCTCTCCAAACCCCAAAAGTGCTAACCTAGCAGCTCTCGGAAAGCAGTGTGAATAATTTCTAACTACCATAGTCATTATTCTTAATCTATAGCCTGACTTGTTAGCACCAAGTAAAAGAGTTTAGAGCTGAAGAAAGAAAGAAGCCAAGGTGCATTACTGCAAAAGCACACAGACCACAGATCGCTCCTTCCATCTGTGAATGAGCTCCATCCTGATATAAACAGACAACGACAGTTCTCTGAGCAGTGATTCCACACCAGGCACGGCTCTAAGTGCTACTCCTCCATTGACTCCTTTCATTCTTGCACTATCTCAAGGCCCAGTGATGACTCCTGGTTTATACAAGAGAGAATTAGAGAGCGAACAGGTCAGTGTTTGTTGGACTTGATCATCAGTCAGCCCCGAGCCTAGGGGAATGGATATGGAATCATGGAGAGAGAATTGTTGGGGGGTCTAGGGGTACACTTGGATAGAGAGATCACTCTTGTTTTATGACACATAAGTAACTGTGGCTGATGACATTTAATTGTATATCCCAAAACAACTAGTGAAGAGGATTTGACTCTTCCAAGACACAATAAATGTTGGCAGTGGTAGACAGATGTGCTGGTGACCCTGGTCTAAACATGTTGCATAGACATATTGAAATGACACACTGAAGCACATAAACATGTATACATGTTCTGTATCAACAACACACACACATGAATAGTAAAATTACACTACAATTTCAAATAGAATTTGGGTTTGGGGTGCTGTTGCTGGTAACAGTGGCTCAAACTCTTGGGGTTCACTTTTCCCTCAGGAGCAGAAAATAGGAGGATGGTGGCACTGGTTCTAAAGCTTAGAGCGTGAGAGCCTCTCTGGCCTTAGGGGGCCTGAACACAATTTCGCTCCACCCCTGTAGATCAACAAGGAAGGGAGGCAAAAAAGAGGGGAGAGGGAAAGAAGGAAGGAGGGGAGAAAGGGAGGAGGTGAGCAAGGGAGGAATGGAGGAGAGAAAGGGAGGAAGGAGAAAGGAAGAATTCTGGAAGGAATGGAGGAAGGGAGAAGGAGAGGAAGGGGAGGAACAGAAGCAGAGAGGAAGGGAGGGAGGAAAGGAAGGAGGAAGGAAATGAGAAAGAGGAGGGCTCAGTGCCCTATCTGGCGTGCTGGAGAACCTCTGCACATCATTGGCCAGCAGCCGCCTCTGCCCAGATAGTCGCTCAAGTGAAGGTCAAGTCAGCTAGCTAAAAGTACCATGAAAGCCTTCTCCAGGATAGGGGAACACAGGGTGTCTATGTCAGAAGGACAGGGGAGGTGGCCAGAACAAAAGCCTGGTGAGTGGAAGCAAGGCTCTCTGTGAAGATCTGGAACAGAGCTTTTCACACAGAGCAGGGTACATTCGGAAGCTAGCAGGAGCAGAGGGAGAGGGTGTCTCTTAGCAGACAGCAAAGTATAAGGCCACTGAAGCCTGAATGTCATGGGCAACAGAACAGGGCTACAGAGGGGAACAGACACTAGATAGCACAGGGGCATTTAGATGGGATCGAGGTGGTGGAATAGACCCAGAGGCTTTCTGTTAGGGGCTGGAAGGACCCACTCACAGTTTCAAAAGCGTCATTGGGGCAGAAGAGTGCTAGAAGACAAGAAGCTCAGGCAAAGTAATTGCAGCTGAAGGTGCAAAATTCCTTTTGAGTTTTCCCTCTTTGAAATCCTCTCCCATTCCAGCCCCCCTTTTTATGCCAGGGCAGCTCCTAGAGTGCTGGCCTGTGTCCTGTTCTCCCCAGGACCTTGTGAAGGATCAGACATGTGGTGGAGACACTTGCTAAGCACCTCTTGAGCTGAACTGGGCAGAAGGAAAGTGCTTGCTCCAAGAGGCCCACCTGTTGCCATTGGCTCTGCTCATGGTTCTGGCATTCGCACTTGATGGGTGACTTTGCCTCCCACTGGACATTTGGCAATGTCTGAAGACACATTCTGCTGCTTCCCTAACTAAAGAGAAACGACCACACACTATCCTGTTTCCTTACAAGGGCACAGGGTGGCCCACGACATAGAACAACCTGGCCCCAAATGCTAGTAGTTCTGAAGTTGAGGAACACTGCACTGGATCTAAATCCCTGCTCTACCATTTCCCTGATATTTTCCTCTAAGTTAACACTTTTTTATTAGCACATGTTAATTGTGTCAAATAATGGGTTTCGTTGTGACATTTTCATACCAGTGTGTAATGTTCTTTGATTAGATTCTCCTTCCTTAACACATCTCCTCAAATGAGTTCACTTGTTAAATGAGGACAAAGAAAAAAAGAGGAAAGACAAGAAGGGAAGAAGGAAGGAAGAAGAGCTGGGTGTAGAGTCCCTCCTGAACAGGAGTGAACCCCTGGGTTTCATTCCCAACCTTGCAAAAATACACAAACAAAAAAATAAAACATAGAGTGAAATTAAAACAAGACAATGAATAGCTCCCCTAATTAACAAACCAGCGTGACTTCTAATATGTAGAACATTGCATGAAGATAAACACTCACAACAGAAAAACCAGTTACACCATTGCTGAATGTTGCCACCACTTCAAGGGCCTGAGCCTGAAGCTTGCTTTCTCTCTCTCTTTTTTTTTTTTTTCAATGCAGTTTATTCAGGAACCTTGAACAGTCCTCTGACCCTGGGGAAAGCCAGCCCACAGCTTAAGTAGCCTCTGGGTAGCCAACCCAGGCGTGCCACGTGGGCAATGCAGATAGGTCCACATACATGGAAGCAAGCCAGATCCTCAGCCTTAGCCAAATGTGGAATTGTTCGTAACAGAGAGCACTCACCATCGGGAAGGTGGAAGGCGGAAACCAGCTCCATCTTTAAGGCATAGCATTCCGCAGCTCTCTACAGTTCCCCCTTTTTGTTTTAGACGCATCAGGCAAGAGTAGAGGTCTGATCTCTGATATTAGAAATAAATTGGGACTTTGTACCGATGTTCATTTAGATGTCATCCACCCAAAGAGCATCAGACCCGTCTGATACCTTTTTCTCAGAGGCGGGACCTGGGGCATCAACCCGCATGCAATCAGACATGCTTTTCTCTGGGTCGAAAGCTGCTGACCCTGAGTGCAGTGCTTAGCCTCACATCCTGAGCATAACATTTTAGCTTTTTATGGTATCCAACCATGCTTGGGGAGAATGTCCTGCTTCAATGGCTGTAAAGGCCTGAATGATCATGGCTGCATCACACTGTTGTAAGACTCTAATCTTGCATATATACCACAGGCAAACCAAGGAGACCAACACCAGAAGGCCTGCTAACGCTCCCATGCCCGCCCATTCCTTCAGATGATTCATGGCTGCAGCAATCCATGTTGATAATCCTGTGGCTAGTCCTGCGTCCACTCTGGTAGAATTTACTGTGACAATGGCCACTCTCAGCTGCTCCATCGTAGTATCGAATTCTCCAGTCCACTAGCATACAACATGAGAATTTTTCCTGTGCTGCAAATCTGTCTAAACAATTGTCGAGCTTTCTCTCTCTTAAAAACAGAGTTTGAACAACATCATTAAGACCTGAGGAATTAGGTTAAAAGAAGGTGAAAAGAAAAGACAGACAAATGTAGTATGATTCTGGATTGATTTTGAATCAGAAAAACAATACAAAAATGATTCAGATGGCCTCATTGTGACAACTGACAAGTCCAACATTTGGATGTGTATTAAATAGCTGAGAGGTATTCATTAAATGACCATGCCCTAGTTCTTAACAAACACATGAAACAGGCAAAAATGGGCTAAACGATCATATTGGCAAGTCATTCTCAATGCATTTTAGAAGTTATGTTATTATATTGTATTATTACTTTGTTTATGACCAGGGTGTTTGCATGTCTGTACCGTGGTGCAAATGTGGAGATCAGATACAATTTTGGAGAGTTCTCTCCTTTCACTGTGAACTCCAAGAATCAAACTCAGGTCATTAGGCTTTCTAACAAGCACTTCTACCTGCTGCACCATCTTGCTGGCCCTCCAATGTTTTGTTTTGTTTTTTAAAATTGAGAGATAGTTGCATACGTGTGTGTATATGAAGACATGTAAATAGACACAAAAAGAGAGGTACACAGAGAAGAAAAATACCGTAAAAATATAAACGGTTAGATCTAGTACATAAAAGAAATGGTTGTATTGCTCTTGTAACTGTATTTTTTTTGAGGCCCACCCTTGGTCTCATGTAGATCAGGCTGGCCTCAAACACATTAGTCTCAGACTTGTTAACCTTCTCCCTGCCCCCCCCCCACCAGTGCTTGGATAACACTGCTGGGAATGAAAGTCAAGTTCATGCACGTGAAGCTAGTACTCCCCCCAACCCCCACCTGAGGCACCCCTGTGCCTCACACATATCCTAAATAAAAGGCTAAAAGCAGGGTTGGCTCAGGTTGGGAACATAGCTCATTCCCCAGGTCCCACCTTATTAAAACAAAACAAAAGCAAAAAACCAAACCAAAACAAAAACAAACAAAACAAAACAAACAAACAAACAAACAAAAACCAGCCAACCAGACAAAACAAAAACCAGGCATCTAAAACCTTGATGCTGGGAAAACAGACAAAGTTCCTTGCAGCTTGCTGGCAGCCTAGCCTACCTGACAAACTCCCACATGAATGAATGCTTGTGCTTGCACATGCGCTAGCACACACACACACACACACACACACACACACACACACACACGCAAGTGAAAACTCTCCTGATTTTACCTCTCACATAACAAATGCCCAAGTTCTAGGAGCTCAGGAGGACTTGGGATGTTAAATAGTTTCTGATGAGTTGAATACTTTTATTATTTCCCAAAAATTGATAACAAAATCTGAATGTTTATCAAATAAAGAAGTGATGCCTTCCACGCCAACATGCCATCATACATGTGTAGATAACAGGCAGATCACCTAGTGGGGGTAGGGACAGTGCTAGTGTCTTGGATCCTGCGTCAGGCTAGTGTGGTGCACCTCTGTGGGAAAGCATGCTTCAGTTTGTGCTGCTGAGGCTGGAATGTTTCCTGCAGACACTGTAGTGTTTGATAATAAAAAGCTGTTGCTGGTGTGCAAGTGTGCAGGACTACGCCACGGGAGAAAGCTGCCAGAAGAACGGGGATCGCCGCCACCGGGTGTGCTCTGGCCAGCCACTCTGCTGGCTCAGCAGTTGGCAGCTCCTATTCAGTTGATGAAAACATTACCCGTGAGACTCAATTTCCACAGCTGTGAAGCAGAGAGGTCGCTAGAAAGTACTGACTCAACTCACCACCCACCACCTTGTTCCCAGTCTTGGGGAAATTCCGGTGCCAATGCAAAGAGGTCATTGGATTCTGAGAGCTCTACCTTCCCGCCTAGGGCTATGTTCCCTCCTGTGTAGGTTGACTTCTTGCCCTCCCTCTGGATTGGATTGTGCAGCAACTTAGTTGTCTTTTCTGTCAAAGAAATTCACTTGCAATGATTACACACACAAGGCAGAGGCACACAGACATTCAGGACACGCACAAAGACACATACACACATGCACTACATGGGATGTACATGCTCACAAGCACACACACTCACACATAGGAACACAGAATGTATGCATGCACACAATCATACACATGCACACACACATAATAAGGCATCTAGACCCAGAGGGGACAGATGCACACAAGCAGAGCAGTCACGCACACAGATACACACAGAGGTACACAGACAGACATACAGACAGAGCTGGGGATGTTGCTCAGCATTAGAGTACTTGCTTACAACTTGGCTCAACCCCCAGTAGTTATAAATACATTCCATCTTGCTGCTAATGGTGGCTTATGCCTGCAATCCCAGGATCTTGAGAGGCTGAGGCAGGTGGGTCACTGTGAGTTAGGGGTCAGTCTGGGCTACATAGAGTTCCAGGACATCTTGGGCCATCAAGTGAGACTCTGTCTCAAGTCAAATAGGAAAATTCATCTCAGCCACACCAACCTAAACAACCCTGATATTGTCTGATCACAGGAACTAGACAGACTCTGTTAGTACTTGGATGGGAGAGATACAGAGTGTATTTAGGCACACATGTACACAGGTATGTGGATACATAGATATATACATACAGATGGGTAACCATACCCCCATATGTGGACCTACGTGTGAAAGTACAGACACGCTCTCAAGCTAAACAAAAACATATGGACACACACACCTGAGTGTGTGACCAGCTTCACAAGCTCTGGGAACCTGGAGGCTCTGGGTGCAGGTCCAGGCGCTGCTGTAATTCTAACACTCAGAAGACAGAAGGGAGGCAGTTACAAGTTCAAGACCAGTCTGCTGCACTGTGTGACTCTGCCACAAAAATAGATAGATAGATAGATAGATAGATAGATAGATAGATAGATAGATAGATAGATAGATAGATAGATAGTTAAGTGAAAGACTTGTCAAGGCAAAGTTGACTACTGAGAATTTTTTTTTTCAAAGCCTCCTGAACATCCTTTCTCTCTTGATTTCTACAATGCTTCCCAAAATATCCTTCTCTGTTTTCTAAAATAAAAACTGTTCATTTCTTTTTTATTCTCCTTACTTTCAAGTTCTGCTCTGGATTTCCCTTAGTGTATCTGTACCTGCTCTGCCTGCTCCCACTCTGGTCGCTCTAGGCTCTGCAGCAAGAGGAGAGCAGCAGGGAGATTTGCTTCTTTTTGATGTGTCATGCCATTCGCTCTTAGATTTAAAATCATGCCGAGATCGCACTGTCCCTCCTTACATTTGCTGAAGGGTTTGTATTACTTGTTTCCTCCTCTTCTGCCTGGCGGGCTTGTTGGAAGGATGATGGGGAAAATGGCGGTGGTGGCAAATACACGGATTCAGGAGTCAACTTAAAGCCTCCTGGCCATGGTAATGGGTACTGCATCTCCTGAAACACATTACCATGGTCTGGGTAGAGTCTGAGTTTGTCCCTCAAAAGTTCACACATCAGAAGCTTGATCCCCAGAAAGGGACTGTTTAGGTGAAGGATCTTTCAGAAGACCCAATGGGAGGCAGCTGGAACATTGGCTCTTGAGGTATACTCTTGGAAGGAATGTATAGTTCTCACAGGAGCCCAAGTCACTCCCAAGAGAGTATGTTGTTACATGTTATATGATATATATACATATATATATATATATGTTACATATATTAAAAAGAGCAAGGCTTGGGGTTGATGGTAGGTGCTTGCCATATAAGCATGGGGACCTGAGTCTGGATTCCCAGGATCCAGGAAGCCAGGAGTGGCAGCAGGTACTAGTATTTGCAGCAGTGAAGAATCAGGAACCCTGGAGCTTTCTGTCAGTCAGTCCAGCTTCAGGTATAGTGAGAGACTGTATCTCCAACCTGAGGGACACGCATGTGCACACGCATGAGTATACTTTCACAGACCAAGGCTGGGCCATGTGTCTTTGTAGCTTCTTGCCCCAACACCTGACTCTCACTTCCTACTGAATGCAGTCGCATCAGGACGCCCTGCATCACACATTGCACCCCCAAATGGGCTCACAAGAGGCAGGCAGAATGAACTTTCACTCTTCAAAACTGTAAGCTAAAAAAAGGTTTTTCTTATAACATTCTCAGATTCTAGCATTTACTTAGAGCAACAGAAAACAACTAACATACACATCAAAATCCTTCCTGACTCGGGGCTTCATGCTTGCTGCCCCTGCCTGTCATTGTCCTTCATTCTCTCCCAGGAGATTCAGCTCTTCCTTGTTCCTCAGCTCCAGCCTTAGTTCTGCCAGTTTAGGACCATTCTCCAGACCTTCCTGCTGATTGCCTGCATCTGCCATTGCTCACAGTGATTCTGGACATTTTCTACTTAGTTAATTTTGTACAAATATTTACTTTTATGTGACAAACTGGTGTTTGTCTGGATGTACACATGCGCACTACATGCATGCAGTGGCATGGTATCAGGCCCCCTTGAACTAGGGTCACAGACAGTTGTGAGCTTCTGTGTGGGTGCTGGAATTGAATACAGGTCCTAGAAGAACAGTCAGTGTTGTTAACTGCCGAGCTACCTCTTCAGCCCCTTACTTTTTTTTTTTAAGAGATTCCATTTTATTTCTGTGTATATGCATGTCCGTGTATATGTGTCCATGTGAGGGCTGCTGCTTGCAAAAGCCAAAATAAAGCTGATATCATTATCTCCTTGATCAGAGTCAAAGCAGTTGTGAGCCACCCAGCAGAGGCGCTGGGAGCTAAACTCTGGTACTCTGAGCAAACAGCAATTGCTCTTAACTACAAGACAGCTCTTGAGCCCTTTTTCTTCCTTTTTAGTGTATTTTCCTTAGTGAGATCTTAGTAAGTATGCCTGTGTTCAGCTTCACTTCTGTAAAGATCAGCACACTGCTAAGCATGTGCTGTTGAGTGAGGATCCCATTTGAAGCTTCATCACAAGGTAGAAATTGGTCACAAGTACTTTACTTTGTTTTGTTTTGCTGTGCTTTGGGTTTTTATTTTTTGAGACAGACATACTTTGCAGTCCAGACTGCCCTCAAACGTACATCCTTCCTGCCTCAGCCTCGAGAGTCCTGGGCTGCAGGCTTGTCCACAGGCCCAGCTAAGGTCTTTATTATATCTTTTAGTATATACAATTTTCATGCTTTTAGAAAACTGGAGAGTTGTCTTCATCAGTCACATGGGTGGTCAGCAAGTGCTGTAAACTATGCTAAGCATTCAGCCCTGGAATGGTTTATTAACGATGATTTTTAACCTGAATCACTTGATTAACATGGTGCCCGTTTGATTCATAGGCTTCACTCTTAGAAATTAATGCTGTGGTCCAAAGGGGACTGCTATGGTTCCTTCATTTCTTCCTCATTTATTAATTATAAGTCCTCTTTAAAGAAGAGAATGCTTCCTCCCCTCCCTGCTTCCTATCCATATGGACTCATGGGATCTGTTGATTCTATGACTTAGAATCCAATGCTGTCACTGTTGTGTTGCTGAAACTCTCCCAGCTTTGGCTGATGGTGATCTTTCCCATACCTTTCCACGTGTCTCTCTCCCCTGGAGTCCTGGCTCCTTTCCCTGGATGATATTTAGAAACCGGTATCTGGGAGAGAAGTGTCATAGTCTAGGAACTTTTGACACTAGGCCTTTAGGCCTTAATGCCTTATTTGTACTTTGTATATTTTCCCTCCAGTTAAAGGATTGATACTTAAATCTTGACAAAGCTGTACAAATGTTCACTCTCATGCCTTCCCCCTTTCTCTCTGCCCCTTACATGGCTTGGCATCAGAGTGAGCGGTGGGTGCTGGACCTTGTTAGATGCTGACCTGCTGTGCTTCCTTCTGTAGAAAGCACTGAGCAGGAGCCCAAGAGGCTTGCCAGGCTCTGGAATGTGAGCTCATTATTCCAGGCAAATGAGTCAGAAGAGATGGGAATGAAAACACATTTGAGCAGTTCTGTGTCAACATGGTACTGGGAAGAAAGGATGGGGCTATTTTCAGCTGTGGTCCTTTGAGATCCTGCAACAGTAGATTTTCACTTCGGACACCAACTCCCTTAGAAGCACTTGCTACTACCCTCTAAGTGATGTCTGGTCCCATCTCCTCCCAAGAGGGCTGCTGTTTCATGTCCATCTGACTTTCCATCCTTATACCTGTGAATTTTCACCTCAGTGTCCCAGCAGCAACCTTTCACAGCTGGGTTCTCAAAACAAAACAAAACAAACAAACAAACAAACAAAAACCAACACCATCAAAAAAATCCGAACTTACTCTTGCATTTACTTAGTTATCTGAAGACTTTTTTCCTCCTCTGAGGTTCCTTAGTTTATAAACACACTGTGTGTAGGGGAAATTCTGGGTTTCCATCCTTTCATAACAGCACGGTCATGTTCAGTATGAAACCACAAAGAATGCTTCCACCAAGAATCCAAATGGTGGCCACTGCACTCTGGATGTGGGAAAGTTAGGGGAGGCAGCCAGAATGTGCTTTCTCTGATGGCCTACATCAGTGGTTCTCAACTTTCCTATATAGTGACCCTTTAAGACAGTTCCTCATGTTGTGGTGACCCCAACCATAAGATTATTTCGTTGCTGCTTCATAACTCTGATTTTGCTACTGCTGTGAATCATAATGTAAATATCTGATATGTGAGCACCAAAGGGGTTGAGACCCACAGGTTGAGAATCATTGGCCTACAAGCTTTAGGACTGCAGACCACAGAGGCCCACTTCTGTAAGCCTTTCCTAGGGAAAAAAAAAAAAGCCGGCTCCATGTACTGCTTTTTCTCATGTTACCAGTGACGCCTGAGCCCTGCCCCTCCCACTGGCAAAAGGTGGCTGCCACTTCTACCAGGAAGAGACTGCAAACTCCTGACATTCCACAGCCAAAAAAAAAAAATGTCAAGACCACAGAAGAGAGTGCCGAGGGTGAGCCCATATTTTCTTAGCTGTCTCTAGGAAGTCTGGAGAGAACATCACAAGGCATAGACTTCCCAGGAAGCCACTGGGTAGCTCCCTGCGGGGTTAGGGTATCTGAATCATTGCCTGCACACTGAACCTTCACGAGACAATGTAGAACTCATTTTAGAGTTCCAAGAACACTCTCCATCTCTGAGAGGAATGTTTAGCAAAGCTACTCTGAGTTGGCAGGAAGGGACAGAGGATGTGGTGAGTAATATCAAGGGTAACGTCATCAGGGGCATGTGAGCAGTGCTCACAGCAGTTAAGACAACAAGGCAGCGATGGTGTGATGGTGCTGAAGGTGGCTGGGATTTTAACCACGTTCTTTATAAGCTGAACAATACTCTTGAGTTTGTGTCTTCCTGAATTCTCACTGTGTGAGGTAAGTGCTGTCATCAATCCCATTTCACATCTGAGAAATTGAGGTCCAGAGAACCGAAGCACTGTGCAGTGGCTGCAAAGCCAGAAAGTGGGAAGGGGTAGAAGAAAGCCCTGGATGGCTTTGATCAATATTCACTGTGTGGTCTCGTTAGATATGTCTGTCATGAGGGTAGTCAGGCTTTGAAAGTGTGTTATTGTGTCCCATGAATGTATTAAAGTAGGTGTGTGAACAAGTGTGAGGGAGGGCATCAACGTCTTCCTCAATTGCTCTCCACCTTATTTTCTAAGATAGTGCTTACTGGCAAAGGAGCAGGTGTTGGAGTTGCTCCTGCCTCCGAAGTGTGCCTAAGTGTCCACCTTTTCTCATGGGTACTGGGGATCTGAATTCAGGTCCTCAAGCTTGCACAACATGCATTTCACTGACTGAGCCCCAAAGCTTTGGTTTTACTCATCCAAGTACTGATTCAGGTAGCCAAGGCTGATGCTTTTTAGCACAAGTGTTCTTAATATTAGTCACATGACTGAGAGAAAGGCAGCCAAGGCTCCACCCTTTCTATATTTGCAATCTAATGACAGAAACACCTGGATGACAACACTAGGGCCACTCAGTGTTGGATGTCACAGCACCAACAGCCTTCAAGAATCTGGACAGGTAGTGATGCTGGAAGACATGCCAGACAGATCCTGGAATGGGAAAAGTGTGAATGTGTAAAGGAGTGACATGGCCAACAGTTTGGTGCTCAGGGTAATGTTCAGTTCAAGGTGAAGGCAACACATGCCTAAGGCCAAAGAGAGAAATGAGGGCCTAGTGCAAAGTAGCCATATATGCGAAAGCAGATACAAGTAGTGTTCCATGTTAGGTCGGTAAGCTGTGAACCTTGTCATCCCAGTGGTGACTGATTTTGACAGGGACTCTGTACCACCAACAAGGGTACTTGTAAAGTAACTGTATGTTCCCACTTCATGCTGTATCTTTCAGTTGCTGGAGAAATTGCTAAGTGGTTAGTGTATCAGGCAACAGTAAAGACCAGGGTTCGGATTCCCAGAACCTACATAAACGTGGATACAGAGACTCCCTAGAGCAGGCTGGCCAGCAAGACTATGCATATCAGCCAATGCTGGTTCGATTGAGACATTGCCTCACTGAAGAACATAGATGAGCAGTTGAGGACAATTCCCACATCAGCCTCAGGCCTCCTCATGCACATGCCTACACATGTACCCACACACATTTGCATACAACATACATACAACAAATGAAATATTAAAAACAAAATGACATAGTATTTGCACTTAGTATTTATAACCTTCAGTAGACTAAACCATCTCTGGATTGTTTTAATACACTACAGCATAAATATGATATGAAGAGTTGGCATGTGCTTGTTTAGAGGGTTATCTGCCCAGTAAAGATGCAGTTTAAAACATTGTTCTCTCAGTTGAATTCACACATGTAAGACTAATAGCTATGGAGGAAAACCAGTCAGTTGAGACAGACCAGTGCATACCAGGACAACCATAAAGGTCCAGTTTAGATGGCTAGAACCAGAGAGCTCATGCTTAGCTCATAATGTGTACATGTGAAAGGTGGGCTGAGAACTCTGCTTGGCAGAGCCACCACTGTCCAGGGAACTGCCATGCTGGACAGGCAGACCGCGTCTCATTCTAGCTTTTAATGTTTTGTCCCAGAAACTGGCACATTATCCCTCTATTCACACTCTTTGAGTAGATTGTGACCCAACTGAGTAGACTGAGTAGATTATGCACCCAAACAGTGGGGAGCCAGACATCTTTTCTGAGTAGCACAGATGAAAGGCAGCCTCCAAGAAGGTGGTCTTGCCAACTTCATTTCGTGTTCAAAGCTAGGTATGGTGGGGAACATTTGTAGCACACCTATAATCCCAGTACTTGGGAGGTAGAGGAAGGAGGATCATGAGTTCTGTGAGGTCAACCTGGGCTACATGAGTTGGAGGCCAGCAGGGGCTACATGAGGTCCTGCCTCAAAGAAGCAGAACAAAGCAGAAAACAGAAGTGTGTGCAGGAACAAAGAATAAGAGACAGAGCTGGATTTATGCTCTCCAGCAGAGTCAGGAAGCTTTATTTTCTAATGTAATGAGGTTGGGCACATGTCATTAAATGCAGTAGTTAAAAGCCTGAAATTTGGACAGCCTTCTTCTTTGCTACTTAACAGTTGTGTGAACTAAGGGAAGAGACCACTTCGCCCATCAAAGAGACGGGAGAAGCGGGGAATGAATGACGGGCTCCAGAATGAAAGACAACCAGATGGGGCTTGCCTGATGGGGAGAGTAAGACTGAATAAGACTGATGGGGAGAAAAGTGCACGCGACGCCTGCGCAGCAGTTGGAGCAGCTCAGGCACAGCCTTAGGGTGTGCACGTTTCTTCCTCTTGTGCCAGTTTGAATGCTTGGGTTGCTGAGGATAGAAACCACATGTAATTGGTTATTAGTTCAGTGAAGGGACTATCCAGGGCCCTGTGGATCTGGAGCATTCCCAACAGTGTGCTGATGTCACCAAGCAGCCAAGATCCTTTGGCTTTTCTGTTCTCTGCCTTGATGGCTCCCATCCCTTTTATGCAAAGCATTGGTGACCACAGAATGTGCTGGCTTCCAAGAGATTCTCAGTTAAAGCAGAGAAAGTTGCCTTTGCCCCTGCAGTCAACAAGCCTCTCCCCTAAGTCTCCCAGCCTCCAGCTCTCCTTGGCCTCTGTGGGGTCAGAGTTCTTGAACACACATCCCTAGTGCTTTAAGCAGAAAGGTGGAAGGGTAGAAGATGTTAGGTGTCCACAGAGGCACTGGAAGAAGGGAAACACTTTCCATTACGCTCCTTAGAAAAGTGCCCCAAACCACACCATAGACCTGACCCATGAACTCACTACCAATGAAAGATAGGTTAGCCTCTACCACCTCAAAGTGGCTGGGTGTCAGGGGCTTACCCCAGCTGCTATTACTATTGCTGTCGGCATCAGGGCTGCTGCTTTGCAGGCAGTACAACAACAGAGTGAAGGCTCTTATGGGGGGCAGCTTCCTGTGAGACCACTGGCTGACTGGGGACATCATGCCCTTTGTCCTACTAGCAAAGGAGTGGAAATTTTATCTCAAGATTGATTCTGGGATAGCAGGACTCATACTGAGACATTTACTTGCCTACAGATACATCAGCTGTCAATTACAGCCTATCTTTGCTGATTTTTTTTAATTTTTATTTTTAATATAATTTTTTATTTATTACAATTTATTCACTTTTGTATCCCAGCTGTAGCCCCACCCTCATCCCTCCCAATCCTGTCTTCCCTCCATCCTTCATCTCCTCCCATACCCCTTCCCCAGTCCACTGATAGTAGAGGACCGCCTCCCCTTCTATCTGACCCTAGCCTATCAGGTCTCATCAGGACTGTATTTCATAGTCTTCCTCTGTGTCCTGATATGGCTACCCAACCCCTAGGGGGAGGTGATCAAAGAGCCAGCCACTGAGTTCATGGCAGAGACAGCCCCTGTTCCCTTTACTAGGGAGCCCATTTGGAGATGGATCTGCCACAGGCTACCTCTGTGCAGGTGTTCTAGGTTATTTCCATGAATAGTCCTTGAGTGGAGTATCAGTCTCAGAAAAGACAACACATGCTGGAGAGAATGTGGAGAAAGGGGAAACCTCCTCCCTTGCTGGTGGGAATGTAAACTTGTACAACCACTTTGGAAATCAATCTGGCACTTTCTCAGACAATTAGGAATAGTGCTACCTCAAGATCCAGCTATACCACTCCTAGGCATATATCCAAAAGATCCAAAGTACACAACAAGGACATTTGTTCAACCATGTTTGTAGCAGCTTTATTTGTAATAGCAAGAAGCTGGAAACAACCCAGATGTCCCTCAGTTGAGGAATGGATACAGAAATTGTGGCACATTTACACAATGGAATACTACTCAGGAATTAAAGACAAGGAAATCATGAAATTTGCAGGCAAATGGTAAGAACCAGAAAAGATCATCTTGAGTAAGGTATCCCAGAAGCAGAAAGACACAGATGGTATATACTCACTTATAAGTGCATATTAGTCATATTAGATATAGGAAAATAAAACTAAAATCTGTACACCTAAAGAAGCTAAGAAAGAAGTAGGACTCTGGGTAAGATGCTCAATCTTCATTCAGAAAGGCAAACAGAATAGACAACAGAAGAAAGTGAAAACAAGGAAAAAGACAGGAGCCTACCACAGAAGGCCTCTGAAAGACTCTACCCAGCAGGGTATTAAAGCCAATGCTGAGACACATAGCCAATCTTGGGCAGAGTGCAGGGAATCTTATGAAAGAAGATAGAAAGACCTGGAAGGGTCTGGTGCTCCACAAGGAGAGCAACAGAACCAAAGAAATGATGATTACTTGTAACTGTCAGCCGAGAGCGGTCTAAGAAGTCTTAATGAGAGATGGCCTGTGGGCATGTCGGGGGGGGGGGGGAGCCTGTGGGCATGTTGGGGGGGGCTGTGGGTATGTCGGGAGGGGGGCCATTGACTTGGTTGTAAATGGAGGTGGAGAGACCCACCCTGAAGAATGGTGCTACCATTTCCTGGGACGAACCCTGAACTATATGGGAGTGGAGAAAGCTGGCTGAACATGAGCAGGGAGGCAGCATAGGTGCATTCATGTCCTTCTGCTATTAACTGTGGAAATTTTGTGGCTAGGTGCTTAGGTTCCTGCCCCTTACTTCCTCTCCAATGATGGACTCTAGCCTGGAACTCTAAACCAAATAAACCCTTTCTCCCCTTCTATCAGGTATTTTTATCACAGCAAAAGAAGTGATCAAACCCTTGATCAAGCCCTTGGGCTGACATGGAGGACTCCACAATGATGAGACTGGGTGAGCCAGAGTGCATCTGGGGCCTTTGTGATTCTGTTCAGTCACCTCCTTTCCAGTGCCTCTACATGGTCATATCATGTACAGGTCTTTTCTGGTTGAAGTCGAAGTAGGGTCTGGTCTGGCTGTAAAGCTCAGGCTGGCTTGGTACTCAATAATCTTCCTGTCTCAGCTTCTCCAGAGCTGGGATTGCAGGTATGTGTCACCATCCCTGGCCGTAAACATGGCTTATGATGCTTCCGAAGGCCCCAGAGTGCCCTGTCTTCCCAGAAACCCACTGTTTCTTGCGGATCCCTGTTGTTCCTATCTCTAGAATGCTGTCCCCTTTCTACCTTGCCTACTATGGGAATTTGAATGAAATTGGCCCCCCATAGGCTCATATATTTGCAAGCTTAGTCCCCAGCTGATGACTGTTTGGAAGGATTAAGAAGCTTGTCCTTTTGGAGGAAGTATGTCATTGAGAGTGGACTTTGAGGTTTCAAAAGCCCATGCCAGGCCTAGTGTTGCTTCCTCTGTCTCCTACCTGCTATCAGGATGTATAGCCCTCAGCTATACATCCTCCAGCACCATTCCTACTTCCCTGTTGTCATGCCCCTTACCATGACAATAAAGGACAAACTCTCTAAACTGTAAGCCAGCCCTCAATTAAACGCTTTAGTTTTACAAGAGTTGCCTTGGTCATAGTGTCTCTTCATAAAAGTAGAACACTAAGACACTTACTATCTCTGGTGGATACTGAAGGACTCATTTTAATCACGTTTTTCCTGTCCCCCTTCCAGCAGCTATTTTAAAAAAAAACACCTTTGTGTATGTGTATGGTGTATGTGTATGAGAGAGACTGACATGTGCTGTAGCATGTGTCCACGGAGTCCAGAGGACAAGCTGGTTGTTCATTTGAGACAGTGTCTCGGTTGTTTGCCTCAGTGTGTCAGGAGCTTCCAGCATTCATCTGTCTCTTCCTCCCATCTGGCTGTAAGAGCACTAGGATTCCAAATGTGGGTTCCCATGCCAGACTTTATGTGGGTCCTGAAGATCTGAAGGCTGGTCCTCACACTTGCCCAGGCAAGAGCTTTAGCCATTAAGCCGTCTATCTCCTCAGCTCCTTTTTAGGGAACTCATTTCTTCTTATTGATTCCTACCTCTCTGCTAGGAGAAGAACAAGACCATGAAATGTCAGTCTTTCCCATACCTAGTAACACAATACTTGCCAGTTAGTCCTTAAAGTGTTTTCATTGGGGGCTTTAATGCCAGTATTACTGGCATTTATACAGTCCGTCGTGCATCAAGAGACATTTTGAAACCTTACATCCTTAATTATAGCACATGCTATATGGTATACCTTGACCCTTTAAGAACAGACACATTTAGTCACCTCTTCCCACTTTACAGTCGAGCCATGCCCTGTGGACATTGTCACACCTACCCCTTCTGAGGATCACTCCTGTAACAAGCTGGTGTTGGAAACATAGGACATGGCCTGTGTCAGTATAGAGGCTTGAGTTTGGGAGTGACAGGCCTAAGGTGATAGCAGCTTCAGTTCCTATAAACTCTTCTCTCTGATCACAATGTTCCTGACGTTAATCCCCAATCCCACCAGAATTTTCTTAACAAGTTTCAGCTTTATCCCTCTTTCTTATTTCTTTGCCCGTTTTGATTGCTTTTCATTTTTCTGTGGCTGCTTCCCCTTCTCAGTGACTTCCACAGTCAGATATTTTAAAATGTCTGGGTAGACTTTCCAGTATAAGTGGAGAGAGCCTTTCAAAGAGCATGTTGCTCCTCTTATAGGAAGTTGGAGAGAATGAACTCTGAACAGTCTCCTTCCATGACCAGGAGAAAATTCGCTGTGCTCGGGCAATGGCTCAGTTGGCAGAGCTCTTTCTACCATGTATGAGGCTCTGGATTCAACCTTCAACACCAAACCAATTAAATATGATGGCACACATCCTAATCCCAGCACTCAGGATGCAGGAGCCAAGGCTATTCAAGCTCATCTTCTATTGTGCAGTAGATTCAAGGACAGCCTGGGTTATATGAGACCGGTATTTTTGTGTTCATTGTGCTAGAAAGTACTTGCAGTGCCACACCCAAGCATATTCTCCCGCATGATTTGGAGTTTATATGAGAAAACGAGAAACAAGACACACATTGCAGAGCTCTTTCCCACGGGAAGAGTGTCTCAGTCTGTGTACTTTTACACATGCGTCAAGAACATTAACTTAGTTCATACTCCAAAACCTATTTATGTCCTTATTTTATATGAGATCCCTGAAGGTTTGGTCTACCCAGAGAAAAATAGTGAACACTTTAGGTAAAAAATATTAATCTCAGGGAATTTGTAGGGAGGGAGGTTAGAGGGCAATTTGTGAGGGTCAGTTTTCTCCTTTCACCATGTCAATCCCAGGAATGGAACTCGGTGGCCAGTATTGGCAGTAATGTTTTTATGTACAATTGGGTACATAAAAACCCAATAATAATTTGTAGGTCACCGAAGCCAAGTTTTGCAGGTTTGGAGTTAGTGACCTGGAGTGGGATCCCTGACTTTCACTTACCAACTGTGTGTCCTTAGGCACTTCCATGCGTTTCCTAGGCTCTTAGCTTATTCATCTGCAAAAAAGTAACAACAGCCCCACATAGGTGTGTGACAGTTAATGTGAGGCATCTGTGTGACGGGGTTAAGGGATTCTCAGATAGCCCATATGTCTGAGTGTGTCCACTGGCACGCCTTGAGAAGACTGCAGCTTGAATCAGTGAGCTGAGTAAACCTCAGTAGCTAAAGGCAAACATGTGCACTCCTCTAGAGGCAAGACTATTGCCCTGTTCTTCAACATGAGACTTCCAATACTATGGTCTTCAGACTCTGAGGCTTAGGCCAATTCCTTCCCTACCCCTTGCATTGTCTTGGGCCTTCAGCCAAAAACTGAGAGCTGCATCATCAGCTCTTTTGGGTCTCAGGCCTTTGGACTTAGACTGAGTTATGTCACAGGTTTTCATGGTTGCTAATCTTGCTGGCAGCATATTGTGGGGCTTAGTCTCCATGATAAATCTCCTCAAGTTGGTTCTTTCACTGGAGAACCTGCTTTTAGGGGTCTCTGGGAGGACTAGCAAACTAACAGTGCTTGAACCAGTTGAACTGGCTCTCCTTTCTTCATGTACTACCCCATTTTGTTGAGCTGTGTTGTTACATTCAGAATCCAGACACTCTAGTCTCTATAAGAGGCGTGATTTCTGGGGAGAATAGGTTGTGAAGGTTGGTGTGGGACCATGTTTTCTGGCACAATGTGACTGGCAGGATGGATTAGCTCAGATAGGCCCCAGTGTAGCTTGCAGCAATGAGCTAGAACCTTCCAGGCTCTTGATTCTGCAGACACCGCCACAGAGGGGTCAGCTCACAGGAATGTGCAGAACAAGACTGTGGAGGTTTGGATAAAATTGGCCCGAAGAGGTCCATGGGAAGTGGTACTATTAGGAGGTATGGCCTTGTTGGAGGAATTGTGTCATTGGGGCTGTGGTTTGAGGTATCAGAAGCTCAAGCCAGGCTCAGTGGCTCACTCTCTCTTCTTGCTGCCTAAGGATCCAGATATAGAACTCTCAGCTACCTTTCCAGAGCCATGTCTGCCTGCACTCTGCCTTGCTTTCTGACATGATGATACTGGACTGTATGCAGCACTAATTAAATGCTTTCCTTTGTAAGAATTGGCGAGCTCATGGTGTCTCTTCCCTAAACTAAGACAAGACCTTCTCACAAAGCAGTACCAGGCCCTAGACTCAATGCAAGTTCAAATACTGCCTTACTATGAACATGTGGGGTATTTTCTTCATTGCAGGCTTGGGGAGATTATGGGTACCTACTTTGATGCATTTCAACATGCCAGCATTTCTTCCTTAGAAGTAATTATTCTAAGTTTTCTCCCGGTAAGAAGTCACACAGTTCTCCCTAATGCAGTGGTGCTGGGACCCTTTAGTACAGTCCCTCATGCTGTGGCGAACCCCCCCCCCCCCCGCGACTGTAAGATCATTACATAACTTTCTACTTCATAACGTAATTTTTTGCTACTTTAAGAGTCTTAATGTAAGTATATGATATCCAGGATATCTGATATGTGAACCCTGTGGTCTAGAACTGCTGACCGAACACCGTATGTTCTAGTTCCATGTCCATGATCCAATCCATCCTGCTTTCTCCCACTATGTTCAAGGGGCAGCATATATTGCTTTTAGGGCCCTAGGGAGTTGGTGCAAAGAATGGGAAACATTATTTTGTCTAACTGCACAAAGGGGGCTTGCAACAGATCACCTGCCAGGGTCACTTCTTATACTTTGGAGAATTCTGAGTGAAGCTGGGTTCAAGAGGAGGAAACAACAGTAGAAGTCAACACCGAGGTGTAGGTCGGGCATCGACCTGGCTGCAGCCTCCTCTGGAATGGGGAGGCCGTAAGAATGCGCTTACTGAGGTAGCATGAACTGTGAGCTTGCTGGAAGAGCAGGCGCTAAATGACTGACCATCTGACTGTGGGCTCAGCCAGAGTTTATGTAGCAACCGAGGAGCTCTCTGCTCCGCAGCCCGGCTGCGCATGCGCTCCGGGCCAGCCAGGTGAGAGCTCGGTGGTAGCGGCCTCGCACCTGGGCTTTAACTTTTCCGGGTCACGGGCGCGAGCGGATGCCGGCTGAGGAAAGAGAAGCACGTTGTGAACAGCCCGAGGTGGGCACTGCACTTCCCGGAGCTTCCAGGCCGGGGTCGGTGCCCGTCGTGTCCGGGCGGGAGGAGGGTAAACGCGGGGCGGAGCGAAGTCTCGCGAGATCTAGTGGTAGCTGCAGCGGCGGCGGCAGCGGCGGCGGTGTCGGTGGCCCGAGGTGAGCTGCGGACGGGCGAGAGGCGGCTGTTGGGGCTGAGGAAGGGCAGAGCTGCGGAGGGCGAGGCCGGGCTCCGGGAGAGGGGCGGCCGGAAGGTGCGCGTCCTCGGTGGCCTCTCAAGGCTGCTGCAGCACCGCCTGGTGCGAGCTGTCCCGGGACTCGCGCGGGGCGGGGCGGGGCGGCCGCGGTCTAGGGGCCACCGAGTCCCGGTGTCCCTCGTCGGGGGTCCCTGCTCGCGGCTGCCCCCCGATCTTTCCGGGCAGCCTTGGCTTGGTACCAGGCGTCTTACTTGCGCGCTCCCACGCCGGAACTGCAGAGAGGTGCAACTGCACTTTGACCGAAGCCACACTGCGGAGACGTGGTGGGATGGGGACGGCCCACGCCCCGGCTCACCCTCCATCCTCCTCCCCAGTCCTGCTTTCGGGTCTTCTCCCGGGGTCCACCCCCTGGAGGGGGCGATGCAAAGGGTGTGTGTGTCTGAAAGCCCTCCTGAAATTGCACGCAGCATCCCATGTTTCTAGGGAGAAAGTTTTCCTTCGCTTTTGTTCTATCCCAGAAGGTTCCCTAGTTCTGAGTGTTCAAAAACCCTCCTTTGGCCCTGTGTGAGAGCAGACGCGGTCTGAGAGTGATGAGGAGTACATTGGCGTGGGGTCTCAGGCCCGGAGGGTAGCCCGAGGTTTGCTTCAGGCAAAGGAAACTTTTGAAAAGTTTAACTCTTGTCTGAGGCACGAGATCGCACTCTTCGGATGAGTGGTTGTGAAGCTTGTAAGCAAGGCCTCTTGATTCTGTGGCAAACGTTTGCCACCCTGACACAAAGTTCATAAATAATAAGTCTTCATATCCATGAACCAAGGTCAGTGGAGTGCCCCCCTTTAAGTGTAAGAAAGAAATAAAGGGGAAGACATGCGCTATGGTGTTTGTACAGCCCAGACGCTCGGTAGGATACAATGCCACAGACCCTGCGGCCAGTGAGTCTGGACAGGGACACACACACACACATACGCACACACACACGAACGCGCATGTATTTGTGTAACCATGTGGCTCAGAACATGTCAGGAACAAGGATTGGGACCAGACATAAAACCATCTTACTTGGGATAATTGATGGTAATGAGAGAAACAATGTAGGCTGAATGACACTGTGCAACATAAATCACAGCCTGTCTCAGTCAACACTCATGTAACACAGCCCTCCAGATATGCTGTATTCTGAGCTACGTTGTAACCCATACAAACTCTCGAGTTATCAACATTTAAGGAATCACACCAAATCCCTAATGTTTATCGTTGATGATAAGGAAATAGAAGACTGAAATAGTTGGATTTGCCTAGTGCTGTGGTGCAGGTGAAACGTGTAGGGTGAAAGTTCACACCGTTCCCTTTTCCCTCACCACTTTGTCCTACAGAATTGGGGCAGAATGGTGGGTGTTTCCCAGAGTATCTTTCCAGATGATTCAATATTGAATCCAAAGGAATGTTCATTTGTATTGAGCCAGGATGGCCTTGATTATCACCTCTATCACCTATGGTTCCAGTTGGGTCTTGGTCCTGGACCCCAAACACTGCAGATTTTTTTTCTTCTCCTGCCTAGGAGTCTCTTCAGTAACTAACAGTGTGCCTTGGGGACAGTTCTGCCTCTTGAGAAGCACTATACAAAACACATGCTCTACTATCTAGTTAATTATAGCCACAGAATCTAATACTCACTTTTCACTGTGAAGTGAAAATAAAATTCTCTCTGATGTGTCTGATATATAAAAAAGTTTGGTTTGTGACATTGGTTTGTGACACTTTCATTGATTATCTTTGGGTCTCAGGACTCAGGGTTAGTATCTGTTCTTCTGCAGCTGTTCTTGTTGATGGAAATCCTTGTTGGAAATCTTGGTCATACTTGAACTGTGTAGCTTGAGCTGAGAATGGAGTTGGAAGCCTCGGCAGCCTCATGGATGGTGATAGCTCTGAGTGGCATTCAGTACCAGTCAGTGCAGCCCACGGGCCTTTTCTGCTTAGTGACATTCTTATTAGTGAATTTAGAAAATAAAGATGTGCTCAGAAGTAAAAACAAAAATTAC
Organism: Meriones unguiculatus; assembly: GCF_030254825.1. Classification (NCBI taxonomy): domain Eukaryota; kingdom Metazoa; phylum Chordata; class Mammalia; order Rodentia; family Muridae; genus Meriones; species Meriones unguiculatus. The sequence goes on from NC_083359.1 coordinate 50,719,207, forward strand.
CTATCTAAGCAGTTCTGGGGGATGCTGCACACACACACACACACACAAAATCAAGAAAAGTTCAGCTCAGTACATTTTGTAGCCACGGTGAGGTAGATTTCTTCAACATGTTTAAATCTGAAAAGAAAGTTTAATTTCACTTTTTTCTTTAAATATAAGTTGCTTGTTATTTTGTGTTACTTGTTACATAAGAAAGGCACTATAGATATTAACATCTAAATAAAGTCTTGTGAAAATAGGATACATTTAAAGTTGTCCAGCCATAGACACAGTGACCCCTTGTGAGCTGAAAATTCAGCTAAGTGAAAGTAATTTTTATTGCTATCCATTTTCATGGTAAAAAAGGCTAATTTTTTTTTTTTTAATCACCACTTTAAAAAGCACTCTTGTTTTAGTTAGGGTTTCTTTGCCATGGTAAGCACCATGACCACAAGCACCTTGTCCCCAGGTGGACTGGGTGTTTTTGCTTTCATGTTTGGTGTTCCCCCGGCTAGCAGCTCTTCATAAGGCCCTGAGGCTTGCTTGTCTTGCAGACCAGAGCTGCACTGTGAGAAGGGCCAGATGAGGAGCTGTGGAGATGGTTCCATAGTTCAAGAAGAGGGCTTAGTTTACTTACACTTCTACGTCACAGACCATCATCAGAGAAAGCCAGTGCAGGTACTCAGGGCAGGAGCCTGGAAGAGGTGATGCAGAGGCTGTGGACGAGCACTCTGGAGTGACTCGTGCCACCTGCTTTCTTAATACCACCCAGGACAGTACAGTGGGCTGGCGCTGCCTACAGCAGGCTGGGCGCTCCCACAGCAGTCATCAATCAAGCAAGTGTGGCACAGGCTTGTCCACAAGCTAAACCCAGTTGAGGTTCCCTCTTCTCAAATTACTTTAGCTTGTGTCAGGTTGACATAGGACCAGCCAGCACAACCTGCCTGATCTTAAATGAAGTAAGTATGAATTAAGAGCGTGTCTTGATGATGATGCCATCTCAGAAATAGGGACCATACAAATGTGTTCACACATTGGTTGATTTCTAACAATGGAAGCTCAATCCAAAGGACAACTTGCAAAATGAAGCTACTCACCTTCCCAGACCCTTCCATCTTAACTGGAATTCTTTACGTGTGTGTGTGTGTGTGTGTGTGTGTGTGTGTGTGTGTGTGTGTGTAGAAGAGTCTTATGTGGGCTGGTGGCCTCTGCAAGCATGAGGTGAATGTGAGGTATGCTGGTCTGCTGATTTATTTGCTCTTCCATTCTCTAAAGCTTGTTCTCATAATTTTTTCTTGAATGGGCCATCCTCGGATTAATTTCACAATTGCTGCTGCTTCGTAAGAAATGTGTTTGAAAACACTGTGTGAGCAGGCAGTGTAGCGGAGAGCTGTCCCTGGGTGTCTCAGCCATTCGACACCGAAGACGAGGGAAATCTGCCCCACAATTGCTGAGCACCTTGTTCCCAGGTGGACTTGGTTTTGTCTTTTTGTTGTTGTTTTGGTTTGTTTTTGTTTGCTTTCATGTTTGGTGTTCCCCCAGCTAGCAGCTCTTCATAAGACCCTGAGGCTTGTTTGTCATGCAGACCAGTGCTGAGCTGAGCCTGTGAGAAGTGCCAGATGAGGGGCTGTGGAGATGGTTCCATAGTTAAGGTGCTTATAACACAGGCTTGAGCACTGGAAGGGGCCTAGGTAAATGCTGGGTGGGAGTGGTGGCCCACCTGTAATTTCAGCCTTGGAAGGCAGAGACTGCACGCCCAGAGCAAGCTGGCTAGTGAGACTAACCCTAGCAGTGAGCTCTGGGTTTGAGTGAGAGAACCTGCTTCTGTGAATAAGGTAAAAGAACAATCATGGATGATTCCTGATATCTACCTCTGGATTCCAAATGCATCTGCACATACATCTATGTGCAGCCACACACATGTATCTGTACACAGACACATGCATGTATACACAATACATATGACATACACATATACATGGAGAAGTAGCAGCAGAATACAGCATGTCACGGAAGTCTGGGCAGGTGAGGGGGCACTTTGCATTTTATTAAGTCATTGGGGCGTCATCTCATGCTTTGCTTGACTGAGTAGGGAAATGCTAACTTATTGTCATGGCCACACTAAAATTGTCTTTCAATATAGACTTGAAAAGAAACAGTCTCTCTTAATCATTAAATTTGGACTCTGGCTTAGAGGCAGTTCTCTTTTGTGAGTATTATTTCAACATTTAAGAATCTGTTAAAGCTGGTGTGGTTGTGCATGCCTGTAATCCCAGTGCTCGGGGAGGCAGAGGCAGGCAGAGCTCTATGAGTTTGAGGCCAGACTGGTTCTCAAATCAAGTTCTAGAACAGCCAGGGCTCTTACACAGAGAAACCCTGTTTTAATATATATATATATATATATATATATATATATATATATATATATGTTTTCTGGGGCTTTTGCAGAGGACCAGGTTTAATTCTCAGCACTCACATGGTTGGCTCACACCCAGCTGTAACTCCAGTCTCAGGGAATCCTCTTCTGCCCTCTGAGGTCACTGTGTGCATGTGGCACATATGCATGTGTACTCATGCACACAAAATAAAATGATACAATCTTTAAAAAGGGTGTTTTCTGTAAATGAGCGTGTAACTCATGTGACTAGTGGAAAGCCAGGGTAGGACATGGCCAGTCCCCAGAAAACATTTTTAAACAGCTCTAGGCATTTGCTCTGTCCTGGTTCTGCTTGGCCAACCCCACTTAGAGACATTTGTGTTGTCTTCAGTCTTACAGATCATGCCATTGTGAAAATTTGAGTGTGATTTTATACTCAGACAAGCATGTCTGTGATATGCTCCCAGAAGTGGGGTTGCTAGGTCAGTGGGCTGTGTGTTTTAATTATCATAAATAATTCCTTTCTTCACAAGTTGCACCACTTTGAACTTACACAGGCTTGGTTGTCCCCTAGTTTCTGTGAAAGATTCTGTGTAGATGATGAAATCCAGATTTGTTTTAGTGTTATACAATGAGATAGTGTTTACATGTAACTCATAAACATACTCCACGGAGTGTGAAATCATCTGTGAATTACATGCTGTGTTAGCTAAAGTCATATGAGAGGAGGGAGCCTCAAATGAGAAAAGGCCTCTAGAAGATCTGGTTGCAGGCAAGCCTGTAGGGCATTATCTTAATTAGAGATTGATTTGGGAGGGCCCAGCCCAGTGGGTGAGGCCATCCCTGGGCTGGTGGTCCTGGGTTCTATAAGAAAGCAGGCTGAGCAAGCTGTGTGAAGCAAACCAATAAGCAGGATCCCTCTGTGGCCTCTGCACCAGCCCCTGCCTCCAGGTTCTAGTCCTGTTGGAGTTTCTTTCCTGACCTACTTCAGTGATGATCAGTACGGTGTTTCTTCACAGCCATAGTACCCTAAGACATATGCACAGCACAAGTCAGGGTGTGTCACTGTATCACTGTTGTTTGGAGACTATGCACGTAGAGGTTAGAGGACAGCCTTGAGCATCGTTCTTCATCTTCCACCTTGAGACAGTCTCTGCTGCTGTGTGGCACAGTTGCGGCTGTGTAGGCCAGGCTGCCTGCCAGCAAGCTTCCCAAGGATCCTTCTTTTTCAGCCTACTGTCTCACTGTAGAAACATGGGATTCCAGACGTGCAGGACCATGCTTGGCTTTATGTGAATATTAGATCTGAACCTGTGTCCTTATGCTCGCACAGCAAGCACCTTACTCTCTGTGCCACCTTGCCAGCACTTTCCTTTTTTGTGAACCATCTTTCCATGCCCTCTGCATTTTTCTTTTTCTGATTTCTAGGACTCTATAGATAATCAAGGTTGTCTTTGTGTGCCTGTAGTCTCAGTCTTCACCTTATCACTTGGAATTTATTCACCTTGGTGCACTGTGAAAAACAGAAGGCTCACATTTTTTTTATTTTCTTTCTTAAGATTTTTAAATTTTATTTTATGTATATAAGCGATTTTGCCTGCAAGTAAGTATGTGTTTCATATACATGCCTACAGAGGTCAGAAGAGCTTATTGGATCCCTTGGAAGTGGAGTAGCAGATGGTTGTGAACCAACAGTGTGGGTGCTGGGAACTGAACCTGGTTCCTCTGCAAGAGCAACAAGTGTCCTTAACCACTGAACCATCTCTCCAGACTCATTAAAAAAAAAAAAAGATATTCTTTAAAGACAATTATTCATATCTATAGTTGTTTTTCCTAAATGTGTATCTGTGCACCACATCATGCAGTGCCTGTAGAGGCCAGAAGATGGTATTACATCCTCTGAGGACTGGAGTTATAAATAGTTGGGAGCCACCATGTGGGTCCTGGGAGTAGAAGTCAGATCTTCTGGAAGAGCAGCCAGTGCTCTTGACCACCGAGCCATTGCTCTAGCTCCTCATCTTTTTCTTTAAGGTTTCCATGGAGGCATCCTCATTCCTGTTTCTGTTAGGATGTCCATGAATTTACTTCTACATTTCAGTCTTTGATCCATTTAGGATTCAGCCTGGTTTGGGGGCAAGGGCCTGGGGCATAGACTGCCCACTGTACTCGGTGCATTTGTCTGGGAATTCAGTGCTGTGCTGCTGTGTGTGTTAGTCACCTCTCGCCACCCATGCCCTACTTTTTTAAGGGAAAATAAAGAAAGAAGTGAAACCACATTAAAGTGTGTTTATCTTTTTCCAAGCCTGAATTGATCCATCTATAAAAGACACTAAGTAGACATATTAAGGTGAAAGGGACAAACTTAGCTAGTCTGTACGTTTATCTTCTCCCCATTTCCATTTCCTGCTCTTTCCTTGACATTTTTGAAAGAGAAAAGTCACAGGAATGTTATAAAGTTAAAGCTGAGATCTTAGTTTGAGCAGAGTCATCAACTTTTTTAAAAAAATTATTTTCCGGTAGTGGTGATGTAGCCAGGGTCTCTGATATGCTAGGCAAGCATATCAGACACTGCCACTGCTCTGACAACTTCAGTGTCTCTCTCCTTTTATTGTTCAATTTTGGGGTTGAGTCCCACTGAGTTTCTCAGGCTGGCCTTGAATTCACCCTGGAATTCAGTCAAGTCTTGAGCTTGTAATCTTCCTGCCTCAGTCTCCCAACTAGCTGGGATTATAGGCTTGCCGTAGTACACTTACTAATCAATACACTTGAGAATAGAGAATGAGGCTTAGTCTGGCACTCAAGGCTGCCTTTTTGCCCTCTGGCCTCTCACTGCTTAACCCTCTCTTGAACACACCCTGGCCATGCTGCTGCTCGACCTGTGTTTCTAGGATACTCTTCAAACTGTTCTGTTGCCTCATGCTAGTCAGTATGACAGTCAGGATCAACAGTGTCACATCCAGTAGCTTGTTTGGCTGATGACTTGTTCCACAATTATCTTGGAAACTGGAGAGAGACCATGTCCATACCATGAAGAAGCTAGTACTCCAGCAAACACCTGGTGGAGGCACACCAAAGTTAAACAAGTGAGGGAAGACTTGACCGACCCCGTCTTCCTTTCTGCTTTGCGAGTCAGAAGCCCATCTCATCCTCTTCTTACCTGTTATGCTCTTAGCCACTTGAACACAGTTATAGGAGCCATGGGAAATGTTAGGGGGATATGTGAGAGGCAGGTTCTTCTTTATAAGAAGCTACAATAACAAAAACGTGAATGCTTGTTCGAGAGCCACCAAAGAGTCCCTGGCTGGGTCATCAGATGTGACCCTCATGTCCTTAGTTGGGTGCTGTTGGTAGACACACAGAAAATGGGCACAACTAAAGATGTCCTGGGTGGTGCAGGTGGTCTGAGTCCATCCCCAGCTCCCAGCCTACTGCAGAGACCCCATCATCTGTGGATCCCTGAAGAATTTGGAAGCTTTCCAGTCACAGCAGGGTTTTGTTTCCTGGAGTCCCTTTTTGTGACCCCAGTCCTCTGATTTGTCTGTAATCACTTGCTGGCATGTGGTAGGTCAGTGGCCAAAAAAAAAAAAAAAAAAAAAAAGTAATTTCTGCTTTCTTTTTCAGGTTCATAATAAAGGTGCTAAGAAAGAGAATGTAAGACAGGAAAATAAATATTTTTACTGAGGTAAGTCTTTTTTTATGATTTCTTCATAACCTCCTTTTCTCTGGTATAGTGTTTAAGGTTATGGAAGCTAGGGGTTGTGAGGTATATAGGGGACCTACATTTTAAATTTGTTCCATCTCAGGGAGAAAGAGAGACAGGAACACACACGCTCTCTCTCTCACACACACACACAGAGTGCCCATGGAGGGAGTGCACAGGTAGAGGTCGGAGGACAAGTTTGAGTTGATATCTTCCTTCCATCATGAAGTCTGGATTGAACTTGGGTCGTTAGCTTTTGGGGCACGTTCTTCCCCTGCTGAGCCATTTGCCAATGCTAACAGCTCCTTATGAGAAATAGCTCACAGTTGAACTGAGGTGGACTGGACAACAAGTAACAGGCTCTGAATGAAAGAGGTTTTCCTGTGCCTCCTTTGACATTGCCTCTGGTCAGAAGGATTTACTGGGAATAATAGTATAGCCATCCTATTTCCCCTTATTGTTCTTCAGTTCTTGGTTCTGGAATCCCTTTTCTGTGGTAGTATAGAAGTCGTTTACATAGTCCCTTTAGTTTTACTGGCGAGAATGCCTTGAAACCAGTTCTAAGTTGGGGAAAGTGAGTAGTAAATGGATGTCTTAATTCAAATTCAGTTGCATTGGTGAAATGCACTGTACACTGATTTCAAGGCTTTCTTACATAGTGGGTAGTTTGGTGGGTGTGTCTTCCCATTACAGGCAGAGTTTAGCTTTTAAACTGGCAGACTCAGTCAGTGGTCGGTGGATGGAAAGTTGGGCAAAGGCGGGAGGCTGAGCCTGAGCATTAAGGGTGTGTTGCTGTTGACTTCCCAGACAAAACTGTTTTGTAGTGAGGGAGATAAGACTGAACTGTGTGGGGAAAAGAGCCTAACTGCTGCTGTGTGGTAGGAATAGCATGCCCCCAGAGCTGGCCTGACTTAATCGCTCCTTATGCTTCTAGGCTAAAGGTAGAATTTTGGATGGGGTGGGGGTAGGGGTAAGCAGTAGCCTGAGGCCAAAAGTTATTTCCTGAATTCCACATCCCTCAGCTCTATGTCCCATCCTCCCTGAAAAATTTGCTTCCTTGCCAGCCCTGGAAGCTGTGCCTTGTGTGTAGCTTGATGGAAATTCATCTGCGGCCGAGCCTAGTGGCTGACTTGACATCTCACGTGAGAATCCCGTTCACACCAGCCCTTCACCTTTAGCATAGAGACAACTCCACACAGGCTCTGTTTCTTTCTTTCCGTGTCTTCGGAGAAGGGAAGGTTAAGTGTGTATATTAAATCCATTAAATTTCATCTTGATTGCATTTCAGTTGATTCTAATGTGACAGAATTTTTCAGTCTGAGCTTGTTCTAGCAGCCTTCAGTCAAATGAGAATTGTTGTCAGGGGGAGAGTACACCCTCCCACACCTCTCTCCCAGTGCTTGAAGCCATCCCACTTCCTTTTTCTTTTACCTTAAATACTGACTGCTGACACTTGGGAATTATAATCAGATTGCATCAGTCTTATGGAAAGGTTACCAATTACTGTTCTGTACAATATGCACTTCAACTGTCTCGGTTCAGTGCTTTTAAATGCCTGTTAGGTGAATGAAGGCTTTGTGTCACACCCTGATTTAATTCATTTGAGAGGCTTTATTGATGGCTTCTTGTCTTCAGTTCTGTGTCAGGCTGGATGGAGGAGGGAGATTACTTAATATACAGTCTTCATAGCGTCTTTTGGTGGTTGCTCCATGGAGATGAATCCAGGAAGAAGCATGACTGGTGTCAGTGACTGGGACTGAGGAAAAGTCCTGTATAGAGTATCACATGGAGTTCTGAGGAGAAAAAGTTTTATGGCGGGGCATTCTTGAGTACTGTAGCCTGTTTTCATGACCTTATTTTGTTCGTTCAGCATCTGATAGAAGGACACAGTAAAATTTGTCCTTGGGCATGTAGCTAGTGAGTTCTAAAAAGCATGGCTCAAATCCTCTCTTTGGCTTCCAGATCTGTATGTCTCTGTATGCCCACAAAAGATGTAGGCATTGTGTTAGGAATGATTAGAGTGCCTGTGATATGGTAAAATCTGCAATCTTGAACAGAATGACAGTCAAGCTATGTCATCCTCCCAGTGCTGTTTTTTCTTGATTTCCTACATCCTTATCCTGATGAAGTCTTCCAGCCTGCCACTGTGTCTGGCTGTCTTCAGACTTGTTTAATTTAGCAATGCTCTTAAGATGCAAGGCTCCTGACAGCCAAGTACAAACAGGCCTTGTGCAGGCCTTTGCTGTAGTCAGAGGAGAGAGCTTGTCTCCCTCTGTGCTAGTCCAGAGGCTGCGGATTTTCTCCTCATGAGGCTGGTGCCCTTGGACCTGTTGAAGTTGCCGTGGTCAGCTGGAAGTGAGCTGTGTTTGAGAACACTTTTTCTTATGCAGTATTGAGGTGGTTCCATCCTATACCTACTGGCTGGTTGCAGATTGTATGCTCTTTTGTTCTTGGCTCTGTTTACTTTGGATTTGCTTTTATGGTTGATCACTATAGGGATTTATTGGTAGGAAAATAAATTCTTTCCTCATTTGAACATATTGTATGTCCTGAAGACAGCTTATTCTGCTGCAGGCAGATTCAAGCAGAACCCTGAGCAGAGGCACTATGATTTGCCTCTATGCCATTATTTCTTAAAATAATGGTTTTGCTCATATTTAATTACACAAGGTACATAAAAGTGGTTTTTAGTGTATTCATAGAGTTCTGTACCAGTTACTACTGTCTTAAGTCCATAATATTGTGAACTCTCCATGCAGAATACCAAATCCCTCTACAATCACTTCCCACACATTATCCTGTTCCTGGCAGCACTAATCTTTGTCTTCATGGATTAGCTATTCTGGATGTATCATATAAATGTAGGCATCTAGTATATGGTACTTTCATTTAGAGTTTCTACTGCTGTGATAAAACACCATGACCAAAAATAGCTTGGGAAGGAAAAAGTTTATTTCAGCTTATAACTCTTGGCTTACACACAGTTACTCAGGTAAGTCACGATGGGAACTCAAGTAGGGCAGGAACCTAGAGGCAGGAGCTGCTGCAGAGGCTGTGAAGGAGAGCTATCTTGCTCCTTGTGACTTGCTCAGCCTGCTTTTTTGTATAACTTAGGATCACTGTCACAACAGGTAACACTGCCCTTAGTGAGCTGAGCCCTTCTACGTCAATCATTAATCAAGAAAGTGCACCATAGGCTTGCTCACAGGCCACTCTGGTGTGGATATTTTCTTAACTGAAGTTCCTTTTCAAATGACTCTGGCTTATGTCAAGTTGACATAAAACTGTCCAGCACAGCATGTTATTGAGGTTCATTTACATTGTAGCAGATATCAAAGCCTCAGTTTTAATTCAGTATAATATTCTGGTATGTGGAAATACATTATTCTGGTTATCAGTTGGTGGACATTTGGGTGCTTTCTACTTCTTGGCTTTTTATTTGTGTGTTGGGCTGGGGAGTCGAGGTGCACAGAGTGGGCTCAGATGCTAAAGCTAGGTGGGGACAAGAATTTATCTCCAGTGATTGTCTCTTTTGGTCCTTGCTGCTGGGTATGCTGTGCATATGGCACCTGCCATCCATGACACCCATGTTTAAGCCTGCTGTGTGACCAGTTGTAAGTCTTGATGAGTCCTGATAGCCGCACTAATCTGTGGGGAAAGAGATGGGAGATAAGAGAGAAGTTTGATGCCGTGTCCATTTAGCAGAATAGTAGTAATAGGTGCAGTGAAGACAGACACTGGAAAAGCATGGGGCAGGAGAGCTAGTCAGGGTGCCTCGCTGCAAGTTAGCAGGAAGCTCGCTCATATTGTGGCAGGTTAGAGGAGAATTATTTGAAGATCCCTGGAGAAGGTATCACACAAACATAGTATTGCAGAAACCAGAGTACTGCAGGTACAGTGGGAATGAGCAGTGTGGGCCTGAGCACTGGGCAGGGCTGCCTCACACTGAAGCCAGAGGGGAGTGAGCCTCTCCTCCTCTCCAGCTCTCGTTTTAAAAGCCACAGCAACACTCCAGCGTGGGTGAGTTTTGTGCCCTCTTTACTGGAGCCCTCTGCCATTGTCACTGATTCTTAGTAGAAGGGGAAGGTGTCTGGGAGGTCTTATCGGTGCATATCACTCTGGGAATATAGGCTGGCCCAGGATCTGACAGGAAGGGAGAGGTCTCAGATACCTCAAAAGTTTGTGGCTTTGGGAGCCATTTCTGCCCAAGGATGATGAGGTTAAGAGGGGGAAGAGCAGAAGGTAAGAAGTCAGCTGACCTGTTTTAGACCAATTTAGTTTAGGTATACACTGCTGGGGTGAGCATTTTAATAATTTGATGTACTTGACTTCTTTCACTGCCAGAAGCTAGAGAATATTTTCTTCACTGTGCCTCTCCAGAGCCTCTATCCTGCGCTTGCCACATGATAAGCGTTTGAAGCGAGTGCTTGGATGGGCCATCTCTTAGATGGAGAGCAAACAGAGACATGGGAGTTACTGTATCAGGCCAGGCCTTTATTGACAAAGGGACATTTCTAGTGTAGTCTGTGATTTCCAGGTCAAAGTAATATTACTGTACCTATTTCTTTCTTCTTTTCTTTTCCTTTCCTTTTTGTTCCACCTGACATTTAATGTCATTAATTACCTGTTGACAATTCTGTCAATAAATTAATTTTTTTTTCTAAAATTAGACTTAGGGAATAAAAATGATAAAGACAGAGAGAGTTTCCCTTTAAGAATAACTGAGTCAGAGGATAGAATCCTGGCTGATTCCAGATCTCTTCTGTAAACTCAAGATGTTAATGAAACACTTGGGACAATCAGATTGTACTCAGAAAACATGCCCTGGACAGCCATGGAAATGTGAAGTAAGGAGCTTAGTAACTCCAGGCCTCTGAGTGGGAGGGGCTGGAAGTTCACCTTAAAAATAAGGACTCAGTTTGACAGCAATATTTTAGACTTGAGAATATTAGTATAGTTCTGTCTTCTGTGTAAAAATAAAATGATTTGCAGGTTTCAAACCTTGGTGTCTTCAAATCAGACTCCTTTCTATCTCATAAGAGATGCCGGACACTGGGCCAGAGATAAGGTTGACTGTGGTGTTTGCCATTTAATGTTGAAGTGACTCTGTTTCCAACTCCATCTTCTCTCCATGTCCAAGAAAACCAAACCATTGGTGGCTTGAGTGTGCTATTATTTTTAATATTTAAATTTTATAAAAGCATGCTTGTGTTTATATATATTAGTAATGTTATGTTCTGACTTGGGCAAAGTGTTTTTAAGGCAAAAATGCAATTGTGTTGCATTTGTAAGCTCAACATTCTTGTTTAACCACCCTGCCAATGGCATGGTGGTGTCTGCATGTTCAACTATCTCTGAGTTCCAGGACTGTTGTTTCCAAACACCTTTTGAGTACCAGAATCCAAGGATGTGCAAGGCCTTTATAATAAAGTTTCCATCTAACCTGTACACATTCTTTTTTGGAGGGAAGGGGTTTCAAGACAGGGTTTCTCTGTGTAGCCTTGGCTGTCCTGGACTTGCTTTGTAGGCCAGCCTGGCCTCAAACTCACAGAGATCTACCTGCCTCCGAGTGCTGAGATTACAGGTGTGTACCACCACACCCAGCTTACCTATCTGTATACATTCTTCTGTCTGTTTTAAAGGTTTATTTCTAATTATGTGTGTGTCAGGATCTATGCAGGAGAATGGGTTCCTATAGAGGCCTAGGTACTCCCCTGGAGCTAGACTTGCTGGCAGTTGTAAGCTGCCCAGTGAACTGCTGACCCATCTCTCCAGATCTTCCGTCTATTTTAAATCATCCCTAGATTACTTATCATGCCTAGTATAGTGTAAATGTTGTATAAATTGTTGTATGGTGTAGGTTAGGGAAAGGAGGACATGGACACGATAAAAGTAGCGTTTTTAAAGATATCTTGTATATGCAATTGGTTGAATCCATAGCTGCAGAACTGACAGATAAAGAATGCTAATTATATTTTTTAATGTTGTTGCTTATTGCCTGGAATCTTTTCTGTCTACCTTACAGTAAGATACAAGTTACTTTTATTTAGTTTTTTTTGTTTGTTTGACTCATGATTTTATTTGTTTTTGTTTGTTTGTTTTCAGTGTATCCCAACAGCAGTTTCCAACCCACCTTAACCTCCCTGCTCCCTAAGACCCACTACTCCTCCAGTTTCTTTCAGAAAAAAGCAGGTCACCCAGGGATAGTTTTGTTTTTTGTTTTTGTTTGTTTGTTTTACCATAGAACATTGATTAAATTTGGCTGCAAATTCAGGATCTTAACAAGTTGAAATTTAATAGACATATCTCTGCAAGAAGTCAAGTTACAGCCTTTTAAATTACTATAAGATAATGTTGCTATAGTTATTTTTAAAAAACTGATCATTTTCATTTGAACTGTAGCTAAAAGCTTGTAGACTTTGCAGATGGATTAAGGCCTTAGATGAGCTGCATTTTCACAAAGCTACTCAAAGACTGAGAAAAGAATACATGGAAGAACCGGGCCAACTGTGGTAACACAGGATTCTCATAAGGCCAGCACTGAGAGGCAGGGATTCTCTGAGTTCTAGGCCACCCTAGCTTACTAAGAGTTCCAGGCCAGCCCAGCTACAGAGTGAGACACTACCTCAAAAGAGTCTGGATACCCAGAACCCGGGTAAAACTGGGCAGACTTGTCCTCTTGGAATCTGCACACCCTGGAGGCACAGGTGCTCCAACTGGCAAGTGAGACCAGCTGATCAGGGAACTCTGGGTTTTAACTGAGAGAATAAAAGGCTTCAATAAATCCTGATTGAGCACAACACCAGATGTTTCCTTTGGGCCCACACTCACGAACACATCTGTTATACTCATATGCATGCATACACATACCAACATGCATACACACATGTATGCAGTATACACACATGTATGCAGTATACACATAGGCAAAAACATTTTAAAAGCATAAGTAAATAAAGGTGTGGAGTTTGTCGTGTAGGTTAATAATCACACAGGAAACTCCTGTCCCCGGGTCTCAGACCTTTACGTATAATCCCACACTTTAAGTCAACTGTAGTGGAGATTATTGAGTTGAGATGTACTTACCAGTTCCTGCTCCAATCCAAGTGCAGCTGATGGGGTACAGCTTATTGTGTTTTCTAAAGTGATAACTTTTTAAAGAAGTAGTTAGTGAGTTAAGTAATTAGTGTGCCAGGTGCGGTGGCACACACCTGTAATTCCAGCACTTGGGGAGCAGAGGCAGGCGGATCTCTGTGAGTTCGGGGCCAGCCTGGTCTACAAAGTGAATCCAGGACAGCCAAGGCTATGCAAAGAAACCCTGTCTCAAAAAACAAACAAAACAAAACACCAAAACTAACAACAACAAACAAAAAAAAGTAACCACAATCTCATATAATTTTGGCAGACATGATTTTTGTTTTCCCAAGGACAGAGCACAAATAATGGGAAGGTGGCAAATCTGAATAATCTGTCCATACTGAGACAAAAAGCATTTTAATTTAAGCACTTTGTTAAAGTGCTTATAGATGTTAGGCTGAGTGCTGGCATGAATCATAATACAGTCCCTGCACTTGGGAGGTAGAGGAAGGGTAGTCAGGATTTCCAAAACCAAATTTTGTATATTTATACAAAAATATAAAAGAACAAGACAAAGAAAAAAGCTAGGCTATGTGCTGGCTAATTCTATGTCAGCTTCACACACAAACTAGAGTTATCTGAGGAAATCTCAATTGAGAAAATGCCTCTATGAGATCAATTAGTGATCGATCAGTGGGAGAGGGTCCAGCCCATTGTGGGTGGTGCCACCCCGGACCTGGTGGTCCTGGGTGGGTTCTGTAAGAAAGTAGGCTGAGCAAGCCAGTAAGCAGCACCCCTACATTGCTTCTACATCAGCTCCTGCTTCCAGGTTCTTGCCCTGTTTGAGTTCCTGTCCTGACTTCCTTTGATGATAAATAGCAGGATGTAAGCCCAGTACAGCCCTGTAGCCCCAGTAAACTAAAAACTTGCTTTTTAGTCATGATGTTTCATTGCAGCAATAGAAATCCTGACCAGAACAGGTTACAACACCCATAACAGGGAGGTAAGGAGAGGGAGGGGAGGAAGGTACACACACAGCAGGTAAACAACATTTCACAAACACATCACTTGTAGGTGCTATAGTTTTATTCATAACAGGTCATGTTCACCGTGTCTGGACTTTCCTTATGACAAAGGGCTGTAGATGCTGTTCAGGTTCTTCTTGCTTCTACGTAGTGAGGTCCAAATTTCTGTTTTATTCTTCATCTCAAAGATAGCAGAAGTCCTAAAATGGTGGGAATTGTGTGGCCTGCTAGCTCCTTTTCTGGATGTATTTATTTTCCATGGAAATATCAGTCTGTAGTAGGTAAAGCAGGAGCTTCATTCCAAGACCCTGCTGGCATTTGACTGGGCTCCAGGAGCACCACTGAAAAACCATTGTGCCAGTATTACATAGACAGTGGAAGAATGAGAAGTTATTTAATAATGCACCCTGTTATAGCTGTCCACAAATTATGTACTCCTAAGCACTGATAAATTAGAATTGTCATAATTTAAAGCCACTTTAAACATGATAAAGAGTAATAGTACTGCTAATAAAGCCATCCATAGATGTAAAAATAATTACGTTGAGGGTGGAGGTCAGATGATGATGTCAGATGTCTTCCTATGTTGCTTTCCACCTTATATTTTGAGACATGGCCTTTCACTGACCCTAGGGTTTGCTAGTTTGGCTGGTTGTAGAGTGAACTGCTATGACCAGCTTGAAAAAATTATTTTATCCATATCTGTCTATGCCTGATTGTGTGTTTGGGTACCATTTATGTGTAGGAACTTGTGGAGACCAGAAGAGGACAAAAAGTGTAGGAACCTGTGAAGACCAGAAGAGGGCAGATCTCTGCAAAAGCAGTGAGCACTCTTTAACTACTGGGCCATCTCTCCAGCTCCACGCTCAGCTGGATGGGGGGTGGTACAGGGAGGTGGTAGAGGTGCTGAGTTCAAAGTCAGGGCCTCATGCTTCTACAGGAAACACTTTTCTGTTGAGCCATCTTACCAGAAAGCTCTGGCTTCACTGCATAAATATAGTAGCACAGGCTATGGACTTAGAGATGTTCAGAGTAGATGGTGTGGTATGCAGCCAGCTCTGTAGTCATAAATTCTCCTCTATGCTAAGACAGACCTTCAGATTAAGGCAAATTAAAGAATACTGGCCCCACTTAGAAAAATTAAACTATAGGTCTACATGGTGAGGTGAGTCTACATTCTCAGCAGGTGTAGCCGCACCTGGCCTGGGAGACTCCCTGTTATACAGTACAAGATGTCCTCTGAACTGTTAGTAATGCAAAGTAGCTCTGTGGTTGTGACATGGTCACTATCATCTGAGTGTTCGCTAGCATGGTGAGGATGATGGGTATGAGGTACCAAG
This sequence comes from Meriones unguiculatus, assembly GCF_030254825.1. Lineage (NCBI taxonomy): Eukaryota > Metazoa > Chordata > Mammalia > Rodentia > Muridae > Meriones > Meriones unguiculatus. The sequence goes on from NC_083359.1 coordinate 50,734,705, forward strand.
TGATTGGTAACTGGCAGCAGATGCTGGGCCATGCCTTAGAAGTGTTTCCTTTCAGAGTAAAATGTAGTAGTAGGACTGTACCTGCCAGTGACATGTCATGTGGAAGCAGCGATGGCTCTGGAGCTTGAAGGGCACTCACACAACAGACATTGTTCTTCCACTGTGAGAAGTCAGGACAACCTAAGTCAAAGTCTGGATTCGTCACATGCTGTGTGTCAGCTTTTTGGATAATTTGTTGTTGTTGTTTTACTGTTTTGCTAAATAAAGAATCATTTTCATTTTTAAAACTCTGAAAAACAAAAATCAGAAAGTGAATTTCTGGGTACTGTAGTTTACTTGTCATCTTTTGTTTGGTGGGTGCCACTGCTCTCTGGAGCAGGGTATTTGCAGACTGTGCTCACAGAGCCTGTGCTCCAGTCTTCCCTGGTTACTGAACACTTGCAGGATTAGCAGGGTAATGTGGGTCCAGGTTAGGGTATGCTTATAGAACATGCTGCAGAGAATCCTCTTGTCAGGCTACGAAAAGCTTGGTGTTCATAACATTGCTCTTTTGAGAAGATAAAACATGGTATTTCAGAGGCAACTGAGAGCATTTAGAAGATGAAACTCTTTCCCAAGGGAACCTGAAGTCCATTTTTAGTTGATTCTTAGGGAGAAAAATCCAGAAACAGTATCACTCAAGGAACAGTAAAGAGTAGTTTTCAAATAGATGTTCTTGATCAGTAGGAAGATGTCTGTTATCCTCTGTATGACACAGTTCTTGTACTGAGTCCATAGCACAGAATTCTCTAAAACCAAGAATAAAGAATGTTCTTAAGATGTGTGGTAGCACACATCTGTAATCCAGCCCAGGCAAGGATACACAGCAAGAGCCTGTTGGAAACCAGAAAATACACAAATACATCCCCCCAAAACAGAAATGAAAAGCTATTGGATATAAAAATAAGGAATACTTAAAAGTATGGAATATAAAGTCTTTGATATAACCTCTAAGAATTTACTTGAAAATTTCAGTTGTTATTACTAGTTTCAAAGCTTTCGGTCTAGTCCTTGTGAGCTTTCCACTCCCTTTCCTATTCCAAGCAGGAAGGATTGGAGCCAGCCGGCTCTATTCGTAGAGTGGCTGTTGTGGGTCGGCTGCAGTGCGTATTCCACCGCCTTCCTTCACTTTGTACTTAGTACAATAACTAAGTCTACCCAAGAGAAGACACAACAGCTTTGTAATGTGATCCTGGCCCTGCCGCATGAAGTCCAGCACTTCAACAAGGCCAGACAAGAGGGCATGTACAGTGAATTAGTTTACCTGGCTTAATGAACTGCTTTAGGGCAGGTTTCAGTAGTAATGATTTCAGTATCTAGTGACAGAAATCAGTCATGGTTGAGTTAAACATTCAGGCTTTCTTCAGAGCCAGTCAGTAGACCACTGCACAATCCAGGGAGACCAGTTAGTTCACTTTTCTACCCAATAGTCATTTACTTTTACAGTTGTGTTTATGTAGAATAAAGGTCAAAGGGAAAGCTGTGTTAAAGACAATAACATCAGTCCTTTGCTACAGCAAAAGTTTCAGTATGCTGTTGAAAGAGCTGCAGAATTCAGGCAACTCACTCTTTCTTTTTTTTTTTTTTTTTTTTTTTTTTTTTTTTAATGTGTAGCTAGCTTTGGCCTGCCTGGAACTTGTTATATAGACCAGGTTGGCCTCATTCTGGGATTAAAGGTGTGTACCTCTTTATTTTTAATGGCAGGGTCTGACAAGGTCTTGTGTGTGCCAGGAAGGCCCTCTCTACTGAGCGTTAGCACCAGCTGCTCTAGTTACTTTCTGGTTTACTAACACTGACTGGAATCAACTTGGGGGAGGAAAGGGTTGATTTAGCTTGCACTTTATAGTCCCTCTTTGAGGGAAGCCAGGGCTGTGGCTTAACGTAGGAACAGAAGCAGAGACACAGAGGAATGCCTCTTACAGCTTGCTGTTGAGACTTCCCACTCTGCTTTCTTATACAACCCAGGATCACCTGCCTGGGTGATCCTGCCTGGGTATCTCCCACAGTACGCTGGGCCTACTGTATCAATCAGGAAAATGCCCCACAGACTTGCTCACAGTCCAGCCAGGTTACTTCAGTTTGTGGCAAGTTGACAAAAAGAACCAATCACGCTAACCCATAATCTTTTTAAATTTCCTTTTTATGTTTTTAAAGTAGTGGGGACTGAACCGAGGGCTTCGCATGTGCTGAGCTCCACCACCAAGCCTCTGGCAGTATTCTTGGAAGTGTAATTGACAGCTGCAATGAATTGACCATTCCAAATGTTGGATCAGTTCCAACACACTCATATGCCCATAGTACCACCAACCAGATAAGGAGCATGAATGTATACATCATCCCCCAAGACTTTTGGCTCCACCCCTCTAATCTACCCTCATGGTCCTTTGCCCATTTCTGTGACTTTAGATGCATTGTCCCTGGATTTATATGACAGGATATGTTTGCTGCTTTCATAAGCTGTTTGGATACTGTAGATATGCTGGTACTTTTCCTTTGAGTGCCATCGTGTTGTGTGGGTATACCAACTTTGTGTGTTTGCTTGCTGCTCACACTGTTTGGATGTATTTGTGTACAGTGATCATCTGAACACTCGAATGCTACAAGCACATACTAACACACCTGGGCAGGGAGGGGCAGGCCCTGTGGTAGGCATGAAAGCTGCCAACTGTTTCTGCAGTTGCGTCCTTTTACATTCTGACTATTCAGTGCATAAGAACTAAGTTGCTTCAGGTTGCTGTCAGTGCTTGCGAGGGCCAGACTGTTACTCTTTTAGTCAGTCTAATACAGTTATCTTGCATTGTGGTTTTAATTTGAATTTTCTCAATAGCTAAAGGTTGAACATATTTTCTTGTGCTTGTCATTCTTTGATAAAGTGTCATAGATCTTAGATGTTTACTTATTGGGTAGTTTCCTTATTTTTGAGAGTTGTAGATTTGTATCTAATTTTTAATCAGATTTATGATTTGAGCTATTTTATCCCAGTTTGTGATCTGTCTTTATATTCTCCCAGCAGTGTTTTGGAAAAAATAGATGTTCTGACTTCAGTGAGTAAAGTTTATCAATTGGTTCCTTCAAGCCTTGTGCTTTTAGTGTCACGTCTAAGAAGTGTTTATGAAATCCAAGGCTACAGAGCTTACCTCCAGTTCCTTGGAGAAAGTTTATAGTTTGAAGTATTTCATGTCTTTACAGATGGCTTGGTTGCTTGATTGGTCTGTAGTGGTAGGCTTCATGCATATTGAACAGGTACTGTATCACTGATCATAACCCCAGACCGTAGCTAATATTTGTATAAGATGTGAATCAAAGTTCACTTTTTTTTTTTTAACATGGATATTTACTTGTTCTAGCACCATATATTAAAATGACCTGTGTGTGTGTGGTATTTGTTTTCCATTTTTTTTGTCTTCCACTGGCTTTTACTCTGTAACCCAGACTGGCCTCATATTTGGTTAATCCTCCTGCCTCAGCCTTCAGAGTGTTGTGATGACAGCTCTGAGGGATCACATTGAACTTGGTCTTCTTCCAACAGTCTCAGTATCACATTGTCTTCCTTGCTATGGCTTCATCATCTTGATCTTGCAGGTTTGTCCTGCATAGTTCTTTGGCCCTCCTAGGTCCTTTGCATATGCATCTAAGGTTTAGTTTAGTTTCTGCATTTATTCAGAATGCCTCCTGTCATCTTAATTGAAATAATGAATCTGAATGTCAGCTTGAATAAAGCTTGCTTAATACTGATTATTTTCTGAACATATTTTTCTCCATTTTGTTTAGTTTATTTTCTCTCAGCAATGCTATAAAGTATAAATATTAGACAGTTTTTTTCAGGTATTATACTAAATGAATCAGTTTTTACATATTGTACTAAATGTTTTATTTTTAGTGATTATAAATGATGTTCTTAGAATCTCAATAGATGGGTGCAAATTGCCAACATGGAGATTTGGTTCCAGTTTTTACATCTGGCAACCTTGCTGAGCTCCCTTGTTAGTAGCTTGCTTGTAGGTTTCATTGGAATTTTCCTTTTGCTGGCACTGGGGCTCTAGCCTAGGACTTTGCTATACATTCGTTCTTCATTGGCTTTTGTGTATAGACACTGTTGTAAAGGTACCATCCTCCCAGTCAGGTCTTTATGAGGCCAGTTGTGCATATTTGATGGAGTGAGTCACCACAGAGCCTGTGGACTGAGGACATTCCCTCCCAGGACTAGGAATTAAGAGGGTCAATAGACCCTTGTTATTGGCCTCTCCTCCCAGCCAGTTGAATGTAATGGAACTGCTCTGCTTGCATGTGGCCTCTAGGCATTGGGGAGGGGCTAGAGTATGTAAGCTAGGGAAGACAAGGAAAAGGGGCCTTCATCCATGCTGGGTGCAGACCTTCCCGTCTGCTTTGGAGTCCCTGTCTATTCCTGTCTGTAACTCCTACCCATGCTCTACAGGTTAGCCCAATCAGCTGATTGGTTCCCAGAGTGAACTGTGGTGTTGCACTTTGGTTTGTCATTGGACTAATAGGAGGAGGATGTATATGTTGTTTTACATCTCCCCAAGGGAAGGAATTTTGGAACACTACTCCACCGTCATTATAAATCAGAGAAAGCATAACTTTTCCTAACTTGAATGCCTTACTGAACTGAGCAGAACCTCTGGTGTGATGTTAGATCAAACTGAGAGTGTGGACATCTATGCCTTGTTCCTTGATCTTAAGGAAGCATTCTGCATTTTACTAAGTGTGGTGGGAACAGTAGGGTTCTGTGGGTCCCTTTATCAAGTTGAGTCCTTACATTCTTGCTGTGTATTGCTTTTAGCTAAGATGCATGTTAGATTGCATTGTAAGTGCTCTGCATCTGCTAAGGTCATCATATGGTTGGGTTGGGTTGTTTCTCTTAGCTTGTTAGTGTCGAGAATTATATTACATTCCAGATGTAACCAACTTAGCATCAGCATTGTTTGGTCACGATGTATAACTTTTTAATATACTATTTGGTTTACTTTGTTAAAAATCTGTTTATGAGGTTTTTTAAATTTTTATTTATTTTACATCCTGATTGCAATTTCCCCTCCCTCCTCTCCTTCCAGTCCCTTCCTTCCAACTCCTCCTCCCTTTTTCTTCAGAAAGGGACCAGCCTTGATGGATATCAGCCAGCCATGGCACATCAAGTTGCAGTAAGACTAGGCTCCTCCTCTTTTAGTAAAGGTAGACAAAGTAACCGAGTAGGGGAAAGGATCCCAATAGCAGGCAACAGAGTCAGAGCCAGCCCCTTCTCTCACTGTTAGGAGTCCCATAGGAAGACCTAGCTACACAACTGTAACATATGTGTAGAGGGCCTAGGTCTGTCCCACGTAGGCTCCCTGGTTGGTGGTTCAGTCTTTTTGAGCACCTCAGGTTAGTTGATTTTTGTGGTCTCTTTGACCCTTCTGGTTCCTACAATCCTTCCCCTGCCATGTCTGCGGGATTCTCCCGGCTCCGCCATTATAATGTTTGGCTGTGGATCTTAGCATATGTTTCAATCAGTTGCTGGGTGAAGACTTTCTGATGACAATTCAGCTAGATGCCAATCTATGAGGATAGCAGAATATCATTAGAAATAATTTCATCTTCCATTTTGTGGGGGGTTGCAGTATCCTGGGTCTCTCTGGGCTATTCAGCCTCTGGTTTCTGGCCTTCTGGCAGTGTCAGGGGTAGGCTCCCTCTCGTGGCATAGGTCTCAAGCTGGACCAGCCATTGCTTGGCTAATCCCACAATTTATGCAGCACATCTTGTTAGCAGGACAAATTGTAGGTCAGAGGTTTTGTGGCTGGGTTGGTGCCCAATCCCTCTACTGAGTCTTGCCTGGTTACAGGAGATGGCTGGTTCAGGCTGCATATCCCCAGTTGCTAAGAGCCTTAGCTAGAGTCACCCTCATAAATACCTGGGAGTTTCCATTGTCCTAGGTTTATAGCTCGTCCCCCAGTTGCCCCCATACACCTTATTCCAGTTGTCTCTCTCAGTACTCTCTCCCTACATCCTCCTCACCTCTGAGCCGTCCTGTTCCCATACCCTCCCCTGACCCCGATCCAGTCACCGCCTCCTATCTACCCATGCTATCTGTTCTGTTTCCCCTTCTCAGTGAGTCACTCATCCTGACACCTTGAGCCCTCCTTGTTACTTAGCTTCTTTGGGTCTGTGGATTGTAGCGTGGTTATCCTATAGTTGATGGTTAATATCCATGTAGGAGTGAGTATATATGTTTGTCTTTCTGGGTCTTTGTTACCTCACTCAGGATGATGTTTTCTAGTTCTGTCTATTTGCCTGCAAATTTCATTTTGTCATTGTTTTTAATAGCAGAGTGGTACTCTATTGTATAAATGTATCACATTTTCTTCACCCATTCTTCAGATGACAGACATCTAGGTTATTTCCAGTTCCTGGTTATTACAAATAAAGCTGCTATGAGCATATTTGAGCAAGTGTCCTTGTGGTAGGATGGAGCGTCCTTTGGTTATATACCCAGGTGTGGTATACCTGGGTCTTCAGGTCGATGGATTTCCAGTTTTCTGAGAAATGGCTATATTGATTTTCAAAGTGGCTATACAAGTTGGTACTCCCACCAGCAATGGAGGAGTGTTCTCCTTGCTCCACATCCTCTCCAGCATGAGCTGTCACTTGTGTCTTTGATTTTAGCTATTCTGACAGGTGTAAGATGGAATCTCAGAGTCATTTTGATTTGATGGCTAAGGATATTGAACATTTTTTAAGAGTGTTTTTCGGCCATTAGAGATTCCTCTGTTGAGAATTCTCTGTTTAGATCTGTACTTCATTTTTTAATTAAATTATTTGTTTTGTTGATGTTTAGTTTAGTTTTTTTAATATATATTTTGTATAACAGCCATCAAATATGGGGTGGATAATTTTTTTTTTCTCATTCTGAAGGCTGCCATTTTGTGTCTTTGACAGTGTCTTTTGCCTTACAAAAGCTTTCGGTTTCATGAGCTCCCATTTATTAATTGTGGACCTTAGAGCCTGAGCTATTGGTGTTCTGGTCAGGAAGTTGTCTCCTATGCCAATGAGTTCCAAACTGTTTCCCATGTTCTATTCTGTCAGGTTCGGTATATCTGGTTTTATGTTGAGGTCTTTGATCCACTTGGACTTGAGTTTTGTGCAGGGTGATAGATTCAGATCTATTTGCATTCTTCTACTTGTAGATGTCCAATTAAACCAGCACCATTTGCTGAAGATGCTGTCTTTTTTTCTATTGTATATTTCTGATTTCTTTATCAAAAATCAGCTGAGCACAGGTGTGTGAATTTACTTCTGGGTCTTTGATTCAATTCCATTAATCACCCTGTCCATTTTTGTGCCAATACCATGTGGCTCTCATTACTATTGCTCTGTAGTACAGCTTGAAGTCAGGGATGATGATACCTCTAGAATTTCTTTTATTGTACAGGATTGCTGTAGCTATCCTGAGCTTTTAGGTGAGTATTGTCCTTTATTGTGAGTATTGTCCTTTCAAGGTCTGTAATGAATAGTGTTGGAATTTTGATGGTAATTGCATTGAGTTTGTAGATTGCTTTTGGCAGAATGGCCATTTCTTACTATGTTAATCCTACTGACCATGAGCATGGGACATTTTGCCATCTTCTGATACCTTCTTCAGTTTCTTTCTTCAGAGACTTGAATTCTTGTCATATAGGTCTTTTACTTTCTTGGTTAGAGTTGCACCAAGATATTTTATATTATTTGTGGCTATTGTGAAGGGTATTGTTTTCCTTATTTCTTTCTCAGCTTGTTTGTCCTCTGTATATGGAAGCCTACTGATTTTTTATTTTTTTAATTCTTTTTAGTTAATTTTGTATCCAGCCACTTTGCTGAAGGTGTTATCAGCTGTAGGCATTCTCTGGTAAAATTTTGAGGTTCCTGTGTATATTATCATGTCATCTGAAAATATTTATACTTTGACTTCTTCCTTTCCAATTTGTATCCCCATGATCTCGTTTAGTTGTTTTATTGCTCTAGCTGAACTTCAAGTACTGTATTGAAGAGATGTCAGAGAATGGGCTTGTCCATTGTCCATGATTTTAGTGAAATTGCTTTGAGTTTCTTTCCATTTAATGTGATGTTGGCTGTTGGCTTACTGTATATTATCTTTATTGTATTTAGGTCTTAGCCTAGACCTAAATACAATAAAGATAATATTGTATCCCTGATCCCTGCAATACTTTTATCATGAAGGGGTGTTGGATTTTGCCAAAGACTTTTTCAGTGTCTAATGAAATGATCATGTGATTTTTTTTTTTCTTTCAGTTTGTTTATATGGTGGATTACTTTGACGTATTTTTATATGTTGAACCATCCCTGCATCTCTGGGATGAAGAACTTGATCATTGAGGGTGATTTGTTTGTTTGTTTTTTATTTTGTTTTTGTTTTTCGAGACAGAGTTTCTCTGTGCAGTAAGAGCTGTGGCTGTCCTGGCTCACTTTTTAGACCAGGCTGTTCTTGAACCCACAGAGATCCTCCTGCCTCTGCCTCCTGAGTGCTGGGATTATAGGCGTGTACCACTATGCCCAGCTCATAGACGATGTTTTTGATGTGTTCTTAGATTCTGTTTGCAAGTATTATATTGAGTTATTTGTGTCAGTGTTCATGAGGGAAATTAGTCTGAAATTCCCTTGAAGTTGAGTCTTAGTGTATAACATAGGTATCAGGCTGATTGTGGCCTCATAAAATGAATATGCCTTATGTTTCTCTTTTATGGAATAATTTGAGGAGTATTGGTATTAGTTCTTTGAAAGTCTGGTAGAATTCTGGTCTAAAACCCACTGGCCCTGGCTTTTTTAATTATATATATTTTTTTTAGTTGGGAGAGTTTGTTTGTTTTTTAAAGATTTTTTTTATTATGTTTGTTTGCATACTAGAATAGGGCACCAGATCTCATTATAGATGGTTATGAGCCACCATATAGTTGCTGGGAATTGAACTCAGAACCTCTTGAAGATGATCTGGTGCTCTTGACCTCTGAGCCATTTCTCCAGATGCTTGTTGGGAGACTTTTAATGACTGTTTCTATTTCCTTAGAGGTTATAGATCTATTTTGATTGTTTATATGATCTTGTTTTAACTTTGGTAAGTGGTATTTATCAGGAAAATTGTCCATTTCTTTTAGATTTCCAATTTTGTGGAGTATAGGTTTTAAAGACCTAATGATTCTTTGGATTTCCTCAGTGTCTGTTATTATGTCCCCTTTTTCATTTCTGAATTTGTTAATTTAGATATTCTTTCTCTGCTTTTAATTAGTTTGGATAAAGGTTTGTCCATCTTGTTGATTATCTCAGAGAACCAGCTCTTGGTTTTTGTTTTGTTTTGTTTTGTTTTGTTTAATATCCTCTTTGTTTCTAATTTATTGATTTCAGCCCTGAGTTTGATTATTTCCTACCATCTACTCTTCTTGGGTATGTTTGATTGTTTTGTTCTAGAGCTTCCAGGTGTTCTGTTTAGTCGCTATTATGAGATCTCCTAATTTCTTTATGAAGGCACTTAGTGCTCTGAACTTTTTCCCTAACAGTGCTTTCATTGTGTCCCGTAAGTTTGGGTGTGTTGCTCATGCATTTTTGTTGAATTCTAGGAAGTCTTTAATTTCTTTCTTTATTTTCTCCTTGACCCAGTGGTCATTCTATAGACAGTTGTTCAGGTTCCATGAGTTTGTAGGTTTTCTGACATTTCTGTTGTTGAAATCCAGCTTTAATCTGTTGTGGTCTGATAGGATAAAGGGGGTTATTTTAATTTTTTTGCTATCTGTTCAGACTTATTTTGTCAGTGAGTACATGGTCAGTTTTGGAGAAGTTTTGGTAAGGTGCTGAGAAGGTATATTATTTTATGTTTGGTCTGTAGATATATGTTAGGTCCATTTGATTCATAATGTCAGTTAATTTCATTATTTCTCTGTTTAGTTTTTTTTTTTTAATCAATGACCTATTCTTTAGTGACAGTGGGGTGTTGAAGTCTCCCACCATTAATGTGCTTGTTTCAATATGTAATTTAAGCTTTAGTAATGTTTCTTTTATGAATGTGAGTGACCTTGTATTTGGGGCATAGATATTCAGAATTGAGGTGTCATCTTGGTGGATTTTTCCTTTGATGAGTATAAAGTGTCCTTCTCCGTCTCTTTTGATTAATTTGTTTTCAGCTCTTTAACTTTGAAGTAATGTTGCTGTTCAGGTATGTTTCTTATATGCAGCAGAATGATGGATCCTGTTTTCATATCCATTCTATTAGCCTGTGTGTTTTTATTGATGAACTAAATCCATTGATGTTGAGAGAAATTAATGACTAATGATTGTTGACTCTGGTTATTTTGATGATGGTAGTGGTAGAGTGTCTGTGTATGTGTGGGGGCTGTGGGGGGGATGAATGTGTTTGTATGTGTATGCTTCCCTTCTTTTGTTTTTGCTGTTGTGGAGTTATTTGTTTTCTGTGTTTTGGGGGGGTTTAGTTAGACTCCTTGGGTTGGAGTTTTCCTTCTAGTATGTTTGTGGATAGATATTGTTTAAATTTGGATTTGTCATGAAATATCTTCTTTTCTCCATCTATAGTGATTGAAAGTTTTGCTAGGTATAGTAGTCTGGAGCATCTGTGGTCTCTTAGGCCATTCTTGCTTTGAGCATCTACATTGAGAAGTCTAATAGGTTTGAGTTTATATGTTATTTGGCCTATTTCCCCAGCAGCTTTTAATATTCTTTCTTTGTTCTGCACATTTAGTGCTTTGGTTATTGTATAGTGGAGAGTGTTCTGTAAGTGTCTTGTTCATTTATAGTTATAGGTCTCTCTCTCTCTTTCTTTCACTCTCTTTTCCTTTTTGTTTTATTTTATTGAGATAGGGTTTCTCTGTGTAGCCTTAGCTGTCCTGGAACTCACTCTGTAGACCAGGCTGGCTTTGAACTCATAGAGATCCTCCTGCCCCAGCTTGTTTTTGATTTTGTTGAAAATATTTTCTGGGTCTTTAAGGTGGGACTCTTTTCCTTCTTCTGTTCCTATAATTCTTAGGTTTGGCCTGTTTATAGTGTTCCAGATTTACTGGATGTTTTATGTCAGGAACTTTTTAGATTTAACACACACACACACACACACACACACACACACACACACACATATATATATATATTTTTACCAATGAATTTATTTCTTCTGTGATGTCTCCAACCCTTGAGATTCTTTCTTCCATCTTTTGTATTCTGTTGATGATGCTTGAATCACCACTGCCTGGCTTTCATTTCTTCTTTAAGGACCTCTATCTTCATAAAGTTGGTTTTAAGGTTGTTTTCTTGTGCAATCAGCTGCATTAGAATATTCAGATGTTACTTGTTATTATTTTATTCAACTTATTTAACTGTCATCTCAGAGGCTTAGTGCATCTGTCTGCTAACCTAGACCTAGTCCTGGAAGTTTCTAGCCTCCATACAATCTGATCTAGGCCTAGAATGTTTTCAGCCTCTGAGACGTACTTCTGAATAAGCTCACCCTTTCCTCTCTTCCTGAATTCTGGCTGGCTGGTTCAACTCAGCTGTCTGGCTCAAAATTCTTCTCAAAGTTGACTTATTCCATCTATCTTCTCTTAGCTTCTGACTGAATTGCTCTGGTTGGCCTCATACTAACTTTGGCAATGTGTTTGAATCTTCTCACTCCTTTTTTCTCATTCTCTGGCTCATTCTGTCTTCACCTGTGTCTAGCTTGTTCTCTGTGCAGCCTGTCTGGCAGGAAGTCCAGTCCCCTGCTCAGCTTTTGGCTGTTAAGCTGTTTTATTGACATATCAGGGAAAAATTAGGGAGCAGTTTTTATACAACATTGTGACAGGAGACTCTCAGACCAAGGATTACGACCAGATATGGGGGCGGGGACACAGCAATCAGTATTTGAATCTTTACACAATATGCCTGCACTGTACACTTGCTGGCCTAGGCTAGCTGGGCGCTAGCGTATCATACTGTCCTGGCTGTTGTTGATTGTGTTCTTACACTGGTGTTTTAGGCATCTGAGTTTGGGAGGATTATAGGTTTAGCTGTTGATTTCTGAGTTTGTATTTGTTGGATGCATGTTTTGTTCCTTGGTTCCTGTTTCCTCTTTGGTCTTCTGGGCTTTGCAGCTTAGGTTTCTGTCAGCCTGCTTGACCTCTGAATAAAGCCAGCCAAGCAAGATGGCAATACATTGTCATTGAAATAGAAATGAAGAGCATAGTGGTTTTACAGACAGGTATACCTATGGAACAGCACAAAATATGCCAGCTATGCCTTGTAACAGGTAGGGATTGAGGGATGCTGGGAGAGCCTGGAGACCGGGTCTGCTTTGGTTAAATAGGTACTTCAGCTGCTTGTTCCAGGACTGAATTCCAAAGAAGTAAAAATTATAATAAAAAGTATTTTCCAAAGGGGGAGGGAGAAAGACTTGGGCATAGAGCATGAAGGAAAGTGGGAAAGGTGGGCCACCTAAGCTATTTAAGCTCTAAGAATGCAGCACTGGCTTTGTGGAAACAAAGGTTTTATCTGGGAGGGAGGGTTTGAACATTAGCATAAAAGTCTTACAGGGCAAGAAGATAAGAATATTTGAATTCCTTGTCATAAACACAAGTTTTATAGTGTTTAATAGAAAAGTCTAATATTTAATGTTTCTTACAATGGTAAGATTTGAGAAAGGAGTTTGTAAAACACGAGCTTTGAGAGCTTGGCGAAAGTTTTGGTTGAGACCACTTTCTGTAGTATTTAGCTTGCCATGGGCCCTCCACTTTGTAATCCTCTTGTCTGTGGCCCTCTTTCCTGGCTCTGATGGCCATTCACATTGCAAAAGCGGTGAAGGAGCTGGGCAGTGACTCTGGAACATTTGCACCTCTCTCCGGAGCTACAGGTGCCAGCAGTGTTGGGCTGATACTTTTATTTTTTTGAAACTGGTTTTCTCTGGGTAGCCTTGACTGTCCTGGACTCACTTTGTAGAACAGGCTGGCCCCGAGCCCACAGAGATCCACCTGCCTCTGCTTCCCCTGAGTGCTGGGATTACAGGCATGTGCCACTGTGCACAGCTAAAGCCATCTTTTTTAAAAAAAAAAATGGGAACTAATGTCCAGAAATTAAAACTATAATATTGCAGGAGTCAGTAAGCACTCGTAACCAGCTTCAGAATGAAAATTAGTCACTTTTGTAGTCACTGTGTTTTTGTGGCTGAGCCGAGAGGATTCTGAATTCCAAGTCAGCCTGGGCCACACAGTGAGACTTCATCTCAGGAAGTCAAATACCAAAAGAATGAAAACTTGAGCCCATGTCTTTCTTTGTGTTAGGATTGTTGTGTTAGTAGAGTAATCTCCTTTGCCTGTCATGTCATATTTTAAATTGACCTTGAAAGCTCTCTTCCTGGCCCCTCCCTGAGGGAACTTCTGAGGCTGTCCTCCATAAAAGGTCAGTCTTCTGAAATAAATGATTTTCACTTAAAAATAAAATACTTTGATATATGTTTTTTTGCAGGTCAGGATGTGAAATACAGTAGTAAGGCACTGCCATCAGGAGTAGTGAGACATTACCGTTTGTTTAATGGATGCTCTAGTTAGTTTGAAGATACAAATTTTACTGTTATTAATAAAGTTAGTTCTTAGAGAGGTTGTTAGAGGAAGACAAATGCTGTATTCTGTCTCTTTACACTTACGAACAAAAGCAAATGATTGTGAATTATTTTATTGGCTGAACCTTAAGGTAGTACTTGCCTTCCTCACTATTATAAGGAATACTTTGCCCAGTTGCTATGGCAACAAATTTAAATTATTGAAAGTTATAATGTAGATTTTGATACTGATCTATGAAAGATACTGTATACCATGAATCTAAATGCTATCCCAACAGCTACAGTGACAGGTGTTGGCCGCACTTGCCATGCTATCACTGTACAAAGGTTTCTGTCCTCAAGAGTGTAGACTCTTCTGGGGGTTACAAGCAGGACGGGCAGGACAGCAGGTACGGAAGCAGTGTGCATGCTGCTGGAGGACTGCTGCCAGGCGGCCAGGAGAGCTGAGGGCGAAGACAGTGTTCTCATGAAGGGAGCTGCCAGCATGGGCTGAAGGAAGGAAGGTTCGTCTAAATCCGTTCTTTAAACCACAGCCTCAGCACAGCTAAGAAGTATTGGTGGGACCGTAAGTATCCGAGTTCAACTGCCATTGGCCACCTGAGTTTGCCTTCTAAGCCTCCCGGGGCTGCTGTGTGGCTAAGAGAGGCATTTTCTAAGCATCATGTGCAGTGCCCTTTAGCAGCACTGGTTGTCACTGCTCATTTAGCTCCTGGAAGGCGTTTTTCCAACAAGTTAGCTTACTGTAGACTACAAAGAATATTAGAGGTTGTTTATGTTAGCTCTTAGATTCCTACCTTGTGCTAAGTATTGGACTAGGATTCAGTGAGGGCGGATATACATAGCTTCTGTCCTTGTTCAGCTTTCAGCCAAGTTGAGAATGAACAAGACAGATATAAGACAAAGTGTTAGATGTCAGAGTATGGTATAGCCATGCATGCAAATGTTCAGTGTGCTGACTGAGGAAGCATACTTCACGTGGCTTGTGCACTGTTGTCAAGGCAGCCTTGGCATGGTTGCCAGAGAGGACTGGTCACAGAAATGGTAGTCTGAGGAGAAAGTTGAACTTTTCCTGTGTGGTAGGCCTGCCAGCTTTCGGCGTAGACAGTTATACCTATGGCATGCTGAGGGGCTGGTCATCCAAAGTCTGCACTGCAGAGGGCAGCTACATACCTGAAAGAAAGGGTTCAGCACAGCTTTTTCTGACAGTGGTTTTTATCAGAGTTGAGATACTGAATAGGAGTACAGCGATGATGGTAATCTACCAGTGACAGACTTCATATTACTCCCTAACACACATGTCAACAACACGTGTCAAATAGCTGTCCTGTGCCAGCTGCTGTGCTGAATTAAGAAGAGAAGCACAGGTGAGAAGGCATAGTCTCCTTACCTCAGTGGCTTCAGTCTTACAGGCAGAAGGAAAGGCGGAGACTTGGGACACACCAGGCAGATTCTACCGAGAGAACAGGGTGCAGGTGCAAGGTCATGAGGAGAGCGCATCTGATTGCTATGGGGTGCTAGAAAGTCTGACGAACTTCTCCTTGAGTGCCTTCCTTCTTCTCTAAGTTTCTAATCCCAGAGGACGGGAAACAGTGGCCTCATTCCAGATTCTGGCTACCCTGCCTTGCTTTCTTGGACCTACCATCGCCTCTTCTGGGGCGATTTTTGCTTACGCAATGGTGATGGACTATGGTTTTCTCAGGTGGAGCATTCAGCCAGTTGAACTGCTTTGCCTGGTTCTAGAGATAGTGGAGGAGTGGAGTTGGTGTGGGCTGAACAACATTGAGGAGACTGACTAATTGATAGTTCTACATGCATATTACTTTTTTCCTAAACAGAGTTAGTTCTAGTTCTCTGCCATACATAAGTCTCTCCTGTATAGAGTTGAACTTGCATTGTTTAGGAACTAGAGTGAGAGGTTTCATCATAAGGTTAAATTAGTTAAAAACCCTGACAGGATTTCTAAGTGTATGGTAGTGACATCCTAAAGTACGCAAAGATATTAGCACTAGTGGACAGACCAGTTGTCTTCTTGGCCCTGCATCTGTTAGCTGGAGTGAGGCCATGGGAGCTGACTGCTCCCTCTGTAGAAGGCTGGGAGAAGTTAAATCCCGTCTCTACTCACACTCAGGATCCTGGCTGCATTTTATGTTTATTTTTAAAGAAACATATTTTTTTAAAGAAACAATGAATGTTTCTGAAGTTAAAGTCTAAAAAGCTGTGTTCAACAGAGAATTTGGTTTATATGTGTTGATTAAAGCAGTTTCATGACAATAGCAACTATGCCAACAAAGAAAACCTTGCTGTTATCCGCCCTATCAAGAATAGTACCTCAGTATTTGAGGACATTTAAAACAAAAAGTATACCCACAAGTGATGGCACAAGCCTTTAATCTCAGCACTTGGGAGGCAGAGGCAGGCAGAACTCTGTCAGTTTGAGGCCAGCCTGGTCTACAAAGCAAATTCCGGGACAGCCAGGGCTATACAGTGAAACCCTCTCTTAAAACAAAACAAAAAGTGTTATTAATGTCTTATTACCAGAAAGAAAGTATGAGGCCCACTAGATAGCAATCTAAAAATTGTATAGTCCATTTAAAATTTTAATACTACATTTCTGTTTTATTAGTTTCTCTTTCTTTTCCTGGCTTGATTTAAATATCATAGTCATTAGAAGAAATTGTTCTTTAAAAGGACTTAAGGCAGCTTAAGTGTCTATCTTCATTGTTTTTTAGTGTTCTGTTGAAAAACACAGAAAGTCTTTTCATCCAGAAAGCTGAAAAAGCAGCTTGTTCTAGAAGAAACTAGTATTTGGTTCCTTCCTGTCCAAACTCTAAACTGAATGCTTTTCCTTGCCTGTAAGTTCAAGGACACTGTTTATGGGAGTGGAAACAAGCTGAGCAGCACCTGCCACTTAGCCACAGAGAGACCTTCTTGACACTGCTAAGCAAACATGCACTCAGATTAGGGTTTTGAGGGGCTTCAGGCATGTGTGGTCAGAACATCAGGTATGAGGATGTAAGGTAAGATGGGAGCAAAGCCACAATCAAGTCTGATGTCTGAATTGGGTCAGTTCAGCTGCCATCATTGTGGAGCTGGCACTTTGAAAAGTTGTTGGAAACACAGAATTGTCAGGTTGCTAAGAGGGATTCTTATGTTTTATACAGTTCTTTTTCTTTAAATGTTTTTGTTATGGTTCTTTGGATTAACAAGAAAACAGGTAACAAATAGTGTTAGGCAATTGTGCAATGAAAGTATTCAGCACTGTGGATATGACTCAAGCAGCTGTTAATAAGTTCAAGCAATCTAGACCTGTTAGTCTTAGCTAACAGTGGCCTGTTGCTGGGGCATGGGGCACCTCAGACATGTCCGGGTCTGAAATGGCTGGGCTCTGGAAAAGGCAGTAATGAGTTTAGAAGGTCAGGAGATGGGTTCTTGTTCCTGCTCCTTCACAGCTAGTTTATGGCAGGTGACAAATGACTTCTGGGCCTATGCTTCTATATACTCAGAGTAGCTGAAACCTACAGCTTCAGCCTTACAGGTGTTTTGACTCAGGTCATATGTAACATTGCGCCCTCTGTGTAGAGTTGGCATGTTGATTCCTCTGTCACTGCTGCTAGTCAGCAAACTTGCTGTGTTCTGCAAATGTCCTCTCTTGTTCTCTGTCCCTTCTCACTGTCCTGTGTCCTGTTGTATTTTCTAGGATGCTTACATTATAAACTCACCTTTCCCCTAGCGTGTCATATCACTTTGTGCATCTCCTGACCCTTCCCACCTGACTCCAGCGCTTTCTGGCCTCTGCTTTCCTATCCCATTCAATTCTAGGCTCTTAGTCTTAGACTGATCCTGTCATTAGCATTTCCTCACTTAAAAGTCACTCGGCTCTGGCTTTTAAGATTTTCTGTGAGCTTGGCTGCCCCATCTATCCTGCTTCATTTACTGTCCTGACATCTACTCTGCCTTATCATCACAGTTACCATAAGCATCTTGTGTTTTTCCGACTTCCTTAATGTTTCATTTTTATGTGTGTATTGTTATGCATATGTGAGCACATGCATGAGGTGTGCTTGCCTTTGCACTGTAGGGATGAGGAAAACATGCATTCGTGAGTGTGTGTGTGTCTGTGTGTGTGTCTGTGTGTATGTTTTCAGAGGTCTTAACCTGTCATGCTCTAGTATATTTTTTGAAACTGAAAATGAGTCTTCCAGTTCCATTAGACTAGCTGGCTGGCCAGTAGGCCCTGGGGTCTACCCTCACCACCATGGGTTACAGATGTGTGTCAACATGTCCAGCTTTGGTATGGGAGCTGGGAATTCTGAATTCAAGTTCTTATGCATTCATAACAAGCATTTGAACTACTGAAATCTCCCAAACGCAGATGCTTTTTGTTTTGTTTTGTTTTGTAAAATATCTCTTCATGATACCTTCAAATTAACCAAGAAGTGAGAGTGGTTTAGGAAAACTGAATAGAACTCTGAAGAGGGGCCAGAGATGATGGGAGGGTGGACCTTAGAAAGAAGCAGAGAGTATGGGGAATTGAGAGGTAAAGTCAGGTAGGTAGATATTAGCCATGCAAGACTTTGAATCATAGAGAGGAAGTTTGAAGACTATCACACCAAATGTTTTTGCTTTCAGTAGAGTAGAAGCCAAATTCATCAACTTAGAAGGATGAGATGTGTTACTGGGGTCATGAAAAAATGGAAAATCACCATTTACTGTTGGGGAGGCCTCTCATCTACAAGTGTGGACAAGATTTTCTGAGCAGGCGTAGAGAATGAAGCTGCAGTTCATAGATTTGTGGTGGAATCAGTGTTTGCCTTCATGGGTCTGATAGGAGAATCAGAGTTCGGCTTTGGTACTGCTGAAGTGGCTATATCCTCTCCACTACCACAGAAGGTTCTACAGAGGGGAAGGATGGGAGTGGGAGTAGAGAGGGCTGGTTAGCCAAGAGGAAGGAGTGGCTGAGGCTTCAGTGTGTGCCCATTTCATCCCATGTCTCTGTCCTTGACTCACATTTACTTCCTGGCTCCTTCACACTCAGTCTACCATATCATGTGTGTCAGTGTCTGCATCTGGACCCTGTTCTTCACCGGCTCTGAATATCGGGGGCAGTAGAGGGAGAAATGGAGTTATCTTGGAGAGAAGTAAGGGCAGGTCAATACATCTCCTCTAGAAGGGGGAACCACCACATGGGAATATCCATGCTGGTGATGGACAGTCTCAGCTGTCATCCAGTGCACTCTTTGTATGTGGTTGCCTTCCCCCTCTTACCTCTTCAAGAGTAGAGTTCACTGACATGAAAACTGTTGCTGTCAGTTTTTTTCCTGCTCAGGGGTGTGTATGGAGCAGGGTAGAATGTGGTTTAATCTGTGCTGAGGTTCTGCTGGGCAGGCTCAAAGAAGCTATGACATTTGAGTGACTGTAAAGCAGAAAGAGAGACCATATAAGGGATGGGGGCAGAGGTAAAGGATCTGAGGTGTGGAGGTCCCAGAAAGATGCCAGACTGAGACTCAGGCCTGAGGAAAAGGAGTGCAGGTAGGCCAGGGTGTAGCTCAGTTAGGTTC
Organism: Meriones unguiculatus; assembly: GCF_030254825.1. Classification (NCBI taxonomy): domain Eukaryota; kingdom Metazoa; phylum Chordata; class Mammalia; order Rodentia; family Muridae; genus Meriones; species Meriones unguiculatus. The sequence goes on from NC_083359.1 coordinate 50,753,875, forward strand.
ATGAATTTGGGGTGGCAAAAAGAATCCTTTTGTTGAGGGCCTTATCCTACAGCAACTGAGGGAGGGGGACCGGCTTGTAGAGAGTAGCTGCATGAGGTAGGAGATAGGGTAATGGAGGTATGGTATGAGGATGGGTTTTGAAAATGATGGTGAGCTAGGTTAGTGAACTCTGCTGAGGCCTGTGAAAGAAAAATGGCTACTTGGAAGGGCTGCAAGTGTCTTCAAGGTGAGCACCAGGATTCTTGGCGGCCTGCTCTCACTCCACTGGTAGCCTAATCTTAAACTCTCAGTAGCCTGGTTGCTTTGCAGAAGGAGTCCATCCAGAGTTCCCATTCTCATCTCTCATGAGAATAGGATAGGCTCCCTCACCACTGCTGCTCCAGGCTGCTGCACTGCCTGGACTGCACCAGAGTGTCCCTGCCTCCAGGACTTGCATGGACTACTCTTTCTCCACATCTGTAGTTAACTCCTCTCCACATTCAGATCTCTTTCTAAGGGCTTCTTTGGGCAAAAGCCCATCACTTATTAAGCACTCTTAGGTCCCATGAAGGGTTCTGCTATGATTGCTTTGTTGTTTTGTTTTTATTTTTTTTCCTGAAGATTTCATCACTGTTTGACAGCATACACTTTATTGAATTGCCATTTGATATAGCAAAGTAAGGCAGAGATTTCTGTCTTTAAAATGGTGCATTTTCCCTGCATCTACCACAGAACTTTTGGGTTGCAGATGTTTGTAAACTTTAGTGAAGTGCAGAGTATACATAACCAAAAAGTGAAAAAGGAATGGGTGGGTGAGCAAACTGTCAGAGGAAAGGATGTGCTCACCCTGAGTCCTTGGAGTTTAGGATGGAACAGGGATGGGATGGGATGGGTTGTTACTGAGGGAGACCGAAGTGCAGAGAACAGGAAGGTTCCGGTTGTTGAGAAAGTCCATCTGCTGGAGTTGGGTGATTAGGAATTCCTACTCCCGGCTTGATGTCAAGACTCCAAAGAGCCAGACGTCAGGCCCAGGAACACAGTCAGGTCACCAGTGACACTTGACAAGAGTGAAAGGAGGTGATGGTTTCATACAAGTGTGCTTGTGAGGAGTCACCCTTCCCACACAGACACCACCCCACCCTACCCCTGTGAGCTCCTTTGACTTTGTAAGGCTCTTGGGTTTTTTGTTTGTTTGTTTTTAGTTTTTTGAGACAGGGTTTCTCAGTGTAACCTTGGCTGTCCTGGACTTGCTTTGCAGACCAGGCTGGCCTCGAACTCACAATAATCTACCTGCCAATGCCTCCCTGAGTGCTGTTTTTTGTTTTACACTTAAGAACAAGAAATACTGCAATAGAGACTAAAGTAAGCTAGTTTTCAGTCTGTTGCACTGACAGGGAGTGCCAAGGATCTGTCAGTAGAATAGGTGGTATGTCTTGCTTTGGGTCTTTGGGACAGAGTACCAGCATTTGCTTTTCAAACTGTCACAGGTTCAAAATACAGAGTATGAGTTATGCTACTAGAGCTGTGGTTGGAAACTTGAACACAACCAGAATCTTTCCATTGACATCTGAATAGCTCAAATTATGCTTCTGGAAAATTTATGGTCTCAAAGTATCCTGCCAGACCATCCTGCTCTTCAGCATCAGCAGCACATTGCAATGACCTCACTTGGTATTCAGTCTTGAGCTCTCTAGATGTACAGTGTACAGCTGTTCCTCCTACCCCATTGAAGTACACTTTAGGCATGTTTTGGGGCACAGGAGGACTCTCACCACAGCAGAATAAGATTTCAGCCTTTCCTGTTCAAGTTTCTATTTGTAGTGTGTTTTTAGGGATGAAGTATCTTCCAGAACCTCAGAAGTAGAAAGCCATTCCAAACAGGATTTCCTCTGGGTGGCAGCCCTCTCCTGCCAGCACTTGTGGCTTTGGCCTGCCATTCTGTGTACACTCTGGCTTCTGTACCTCACCCATCCTCAGCTTTCTGCAGTTGCTTTTCACTCCTCTGCTTTGCTTGGGTCCATTTTCTTTCTTCTCTTGTGTTCCTTTGGGCTGAGAAGTTCTAGTTACATTTTCAGCTCTCAGCTTTACCTTTTCAGGGAGGTTTTTGTAAAGTCTCTCAGATGCTGGGTCCCTCTCCCATGGACTGTCATCCTAGGCTTCCTCACCAGAGCTTACTACACACACCTATTATCATAGACACCGAATGCGTGTATCTCTAACATCCAAAGCCTTCAAGGAACCATCTTGATTGTGTTACTAATTACTGTGTTTTCAGTATCTAGGATTAAAAAAATTAGTTCCCTGTCTACCCCAGAAAGCCCTTCCCAGATACTCTTGAAAGAAATATCAATAAGAGAGGCCTGCGTCCTTCCTCTGAAGCCATAGCCATAACCACTGATTCTCAACACAAGTACAGAAAGCATCTGCTCTCCCTGCTGACAAGGGAATCAGGTGAGTGATGTGCAAACAGTGGTTTGGAGAGATGTCACATCTCTTTCATCTTCCTGGCAGCAGATGCATCCAGACTTAGCCCACTGATGGACCCTTTTGATTTACTTTCTCTGTCCTCTGAGCAGCTACCTGAGAAGGAATTGGAAAGGAAATAAGGAAACTTGTGTGCATTGGGTTTTTATTGTTGTTTCATTTTAGTTCTTTCCACAAATCATCTGAACTCCACAAGTCATTGGGATCCTATTGCCAAATTGCCAAGACTTTAAGAAACAGTTCCATAAACTTAATCGCATGGCATCCAATGTGGTGTAGGGGTTTCATACTGTTCGTGCAGTTTCACGCTGTTCGTGCAGACAGCAATGAGTACACAAATCATCCTTTCTCCTGATTATTCAATTAATTTAGCAAACATTCATTTTTCTGGTGTAGTTCCATGATCTCCTTTATTGAACCCTGAACCCAGTGCATGTCAGAATACTGACTTTCTCCTCTCTTTCATTGGCACATAACAACTGTATGAAGCAGTGTGTCTCGAAACATGCACATACAGAATGCATGTTTCCTGCCCTCTTGACCCTCTTGCCCCTGCTCTCATTCCTCCCTTTCCACATAGTTTACCTTCTACTTTGATGTCTTTTCTTCAGACTCTAGATTCTATGTGAGAGAAAACATGCAGCATTTCTCTGAATTAGTCTTATTTTGCATAATATTTTAACAGTTTTAAATTTTTAGTATAATTGCTATTATTTTCTTTTTGAGACAAGGTACTACCATGAAATCTAGGCTGGTCTTGGACTTTGTAGCCTCCTGCATCAGCCTCCTATATGCTGGGATTGCAAATGTGAACTCTCCTTCTCACTACTGTTTTGAGTTCTAGCAACACTGAACATTAAGCAGAGTCCATGTGGACCTAAGGCGGGCAGGTTCTGATTCTGCTGCCACATGGTTCTGGCAAGTTTGGGCCACAGATGAATTGCAAAAAGTGTATAGGTTTTACAGTTTGGGGCTAGCATATCCATTTCTTCACTGGCTTAGAACAAGTCATTTCAATAAATTGCAGCCTAGACTACATGGTAGGACCTTATCATGAAATAATAATAAGTATTATAATAATATTTATAAATAAATGATATTTATTACTTATTATTTATAATATTTATAAATATTATACAGGATAATAAATATTATTATAATGTTTATAAATAAATATTATTATTATATTTCTGTGACTCTGAAGAACCCTTACTACTACAGTCATACGATGTTTGGGGGGGTGTTTTTTTGTTGTTGTTTTTCCAAAAGTTTGTCCTTCTTTTAAATGTTAGTCTGATCTACCCATACTTTATTTTTATATGGGAACATAAGAGAGAATAAGATAGGAAAAACATTTTCATGAAAATATACTAGTGACATGAACCAACAGCACTGTTGCATAGTCTGTCTTTTCCCCAGTGATTGCTAATGCCACTTTGTCACTTGTCTGGATTGCTCACCGTGCATGGCGTCTGCTTCATTGGGCTTTATACACTGTTAGTACCTTCTACACTTGCCATTGTCATGGCTTCATGTTTATGTATTATGAAAGACCCTGCCGTGATGATTGGAGTCTGGGGTAGAGTAGTCAGTGGTTGCACTAGGAAAGCTGATAGACTTGATGCTTTGAGGGCACAGATTAGACCTGTCTATGGAACCCAGGTTGCTGGTGCCACTGATTGCTGATGGACGTAGCAGTCAGGACCGAAGTCCTGACTCTTTAGCTGCAGTCTTGGGCCTGAGAGTCTTGAGATCTACATTTTGCCCCTCCATGTTTCCATTTCCAGCTTGTACCAACTGTCTCTTCAGAGATCTCTCACCTGGCTCCTTTTTAAACTCTAACCATCATAAAAAGCCTTTTGCAGTACTCAAGCTTGTACTCCATCAGAAAGCCTAAAGCTACCATCATGAGGACTATGGGGAGGCACCAACTTCACTTGAAAGCAACCTCTTCTTATTCTTGTAATTTTCTTCTCAATTCATAGGACCTTTCTTTCTTCTTCTGTTTTTTAAACTTAAGTGTATTTTTCCCTCATTACTTTGTACTGAATTGAGTCAGAAAAAAATGCTCTATCATTGTTCTTTTGAAGCAAAGCTTTACTTTAAAATGTCTGTTTACACTGCAAGGAGTTTCTGTTAGCTGCCCTGCTTCTGCTGAACATGGGTAACACAGCCTCTTTAGATGTTAAGAGCAGGAGTACATTGCTTTGTTCCAGACAGAGCTGTGTATTATGGACCAAGTTAGTGAGAAACAACATGGAGAGAACTGGCTGCTATACAGGTTATTAAGGCCGTATGAAACCTTTGCTGCCTTTTAGTGGTGGGGAAGAGAACTGTTAAGAGACACCAAATAAGAAAAAAAACCTCCAAGTCTTTTTTGAAATGTTTTCTTTTCAAATTGATAATGTCTTGTATGTTTGGCAGACTATGGACATGCTGCTCAGTCACTGAAGGCCCAGCAATGTCTGAAGCTGCAGAACAGCCCAGCCTATGCAGGGTCTCTGCTTCATGGTATCTGCTGTGGTGGCGGTTTGCCATGTGTATCTGGAGCACTTTGAATGTGACAGTGCAGCTATGGAGCTCCATTGTCTTTCATCTCACTGTAATTAACTTTTAGTTAAAGGTGGGTGTGGCAGTGCACACCTTTAACCCCAACATGCCAGAGGCTGAGGCCGAAGGATCTCCGTGAGTTCAAGGCTAGCCAGGACTAAATAGCAATACCCATTTCAAACGATAATACTAATATAGTTATGTGGACACAAGGGATGCCTCAGGGTGCGCTTTCTTTTGCCTCACTTCCCTTGCTGCACTCTCTATGTTTCTTTGTCTTGCAGTCTCATAGTCTGTTGTGTTTGTACACCGTTGTTTTTCTTAGTTACATATCAAGACCATCTTTAAAGTACAGAAGGTTCCATCTATCTCCTTTTGGTCAATTATGCTGTGATTTCACTGGAATGAATACACCAACATTTGTTTTTCAGTTTTTCTCTATGAATGCTTTTAAGCAGTGTGTTCTGCTTCATGTTTTGCCTATGTGTTAAGTACTTTGCAGGTTGTTCAAAACTGGGAACTCTGCATTTGTATTTTGATAGCTGTTAGGATTTCGATGTAGTTGCAAATAAAAACCCCCAGATTGCTTGCCTGTATTTGAGGACTGTTGCCCGACTTCCCTAGCGTTCTCACTGCTATCCAGTGTGCAAGAGAGGAGTTCAAGTGTTATATTGCTGTGCATGCTTGCTGGTGGCCCCAGGCAGCTGCCTTAGTCTTACTTGAGATCCCTGTGGCAAGGTAGATGTGAGGGCAGAGCTGGGCACATTGCTGCCTCTTCTCTGGGAGGAACCTGCTTCATCCTCAGTTCCACTGAGATTGAATCTGTCATATTTTATATTCCTTCTGGATTTAAAAGGAAATGGAATTCTAGCTCGAGTTTTAATAGTCATGCAGTCTGCCTAAAAGAACAGGCTACATGCCAGGCAAGGGGGCAAATAGGAGGTGCCCTGAGTGTAGGCACAGCTTGGCAAGTGGTGAGGGCAGAATTCTTCTCTACCCAACACCCCAGTTTTATCCAGTTAGTAATTTTTATACTATCGGTTGTAATTTCTCTAAAACTATCATGTTACCAGTCTTCTGATGAAGACTGCTTTGTTTTGTTTTGAAATCCTAAAATAACAAATTCTTCTGTATACCTGTCTGCTGTAGTAGTCACTCATACTCAGTGAGTTCTGCACATCAGATCCATGGTAGAAGGTTCATAATATTCTGAGGTCATTTCTAAGTCATGATTAAAGGAGTTTTTGTGTGTGTGTTTGTTATTGTTTTGTTTTTTGGGTTTTTTGGTTTTTTTTTTCAAGACAAGGTTTCTCTGTATAGCCCTGGCTGACCTGGAACTTTCTTTGTAGACCAGGATGGCTTCAAACTTAAAGAGGTCTACCTGCCTCTGCCTCCTGAGTGCTGGGATTAAAAGCATGAGTACCACGCCTGGCCTGTAATTAAAGGTTTTAAATTGTGAAAATATTTTTCTTAAGCACTCTGATGTATTCATGGGAAATAATTAAAATAATGCTGCTTGAAAACAAAGGATTTGCTAACACAGAAATCCAGGCTGTCTTTCCTTCTCCAGTACAAAAGTGGTAACTCTAAATAACTGCTTTCCTGAACTAAATTCAAAATCCCAAGCTTCCTTGGCCCATTACAGAAGTTCAGAGCTAACAGTATAATAATGAGTACATGGAAAGACACTTTTTATACTGGTTAAAGTAAAAATAAAAATATGGTGAAAAGTTTGAGTCTACAGAGACTGACTAGTTTTTTTTTTTGTTTTGTTTTTTACAGTTTATTCACTTTGTATCCCCCCTGTAGCTCCCTCCCTTCTCCCCTCCTAATCTTACCCTCCCTCCCCCTTCTCTACCCATGCCCTTCCCCCAGCCCACTGTTAGCTGAGGTCTTCCTCCCCTTCCTTCTGATCCTAGTCTATCAGGTCTGATCAGAAGTGGCTGCATTGTCTTCCTCTGTGGCCTGGTTAAGGCTGCTCTCCCCTCAGGGGGAGGTGATCAAAGAGCAGGCCAATCAGTTCCTGTCAGAGACAGTCCCTTTTCCTATTACTGTGGAACCCACATGGACACTGAACTTCCATGGGCTACATCTGTGCAGGGGTTTTAGGTTATCTCCATGAATGGTCCTTGGTTGGAGTATCAGTCTCAGAAAAGACCCCTGTGCCCAGATTTTTTGGTTCTGTTGCTCTCCTTGTAGAGCTCCTGTCCTCTCCAGGTCTTACTATTTCCCACTTCTTTCATAAGATTCTCTGCACTCTGCCCAAAGTTTGGCTGTAAGCCTCAGCATCTGCTTTGATACCCGACAGGGTAGAGCCTTTCAGAGGCCCTCTGTGGTAGGTTCCTGTCCTGTTCCCTGTTTTCTCCCTCTTCAGATGTCCATCCTTTTTGCATTTCTGAATGGGGATTGAGCATCTTAGCCAGAGTCCTCCTTCTTGATTAGTTTCTTTAGATGTACAGATTTTAGTATGTTTATCCTATATTATATGTTGAATATCCACTTATGAGTTCGTATATATCCTGTGTGTCTTTTTGCTTCTGGGATACCTCACTCAGGATGATCTTTTCCAGTTCCCACCATTTACCTGCAGATTTCCCAATTTCCTTGTTTTTTATTGCTGAGTAATATTCCATTGTGTAGATATACCACAATTTTTGTATCTATTCCTCAGTTGAGGAATATCTGGATTGTTTTCAGGTTCTGGCTATTACAAATAAAGCTGCTACAAACATGGTTGAGCAGATGTCCGTGTTGTATACTTGAGCATCTTTTGGATATCTGCCTCGGAGTGGTATAGCTAGATCTTGAGAAAAAATGCAAATAGATCCATACTTATCACTCTGCACAAAACTGAAGTCCAAGTGGATCAAAGACCTCAATATAAAACTAGACACACTAAAGCTGTTAGAAGAAAAAGTGAGGAAGAACCTTGAACTCATTGGTACAGGAGACAACTTCCTGAACAGAATACCAACAGCACAGGCTCTAAGAGCAGCAATCAATAAATCGGACCTCATGAAACTGAAAAGCTTCTGTAAAGCAAAGGTTACTGTCATCAGAACAAAAAAAAAAACTGCCTACAGATTGGGAAAGGATCTTGACCAACCCTATATCTGACAGAGGACTAATATCCAGAATATATAAAGAACTCAAGGAGTTAAACAGCAACAAATCAAGTAATCCAATTAAAAAATGGGGAACAGAGCTAAACAGAGAATTGTCAATAGAGGAATATCAAATGGCCAAGAAACACTTAAAGAAATGTTCAACGTCCTTAGCCATTAGGGAAATGCAAATCAAAATGAGCCTGAGATTTCACCTTACACCAGTCAGAATGGCTAAGATCAAAAACTCAAGTGACAACACATGCTAGAGAGGATGTGGAGAAAAGGGAATGCTCCTCCACTGCTGGTGGGAATGTAAACTTGTACAACCACTCTGGAAATTAGTCTGGTGCTTTCTCAGACAATTAGGAATAGCGCTTCCTGAATGACTAGTTTTAAGAAGTACATTTAGGGATGATGCATTGTTAAAAAAAAAAAAACAAAACATACTTTTAATTTAAAAAAAAATCTGAATTTAGCCATATACTGAATATCTTAAAACCTAAATACTTGTTATATCCTAAAGGTTGGAAAAATTATTCAAAAAGTAACTATAATTCCAGCTTCGGTTATTTTTAGAACTAGCTTATATCCCAGGAATAAACATGTTATTACTATTCTGTTAAACAGATATAGACTCAAAACGTCCTCTAAATATCTCTATGCCCATACATTACACAGCTCCAGACCTTATCAGAGAAAGTGTTTAACACAGACTCATGGCCAAATCAGAGTGTAAGAAATCAGTATGTGTAGTGTGCTGATGGGACATCTGTGTTACCCACCTACCCCAGGCTCAGGGGCCATCTCCGAAGAAAAAGTGGAAAAACTGCAGTGCTCAGAAAGAACTAGATTGAAATCTCTCTGAGCATGACTGCTGTACTCACGAACTCAGCGGCTGTGCCTGCACAAGACCTACACAAGATTAAACCAGTCAACATTCTAGCAAAGAGTAGGAGGGGTCAGGAGCCCCCACTCCTAACTGAAGATTTGTGCGGAGTTCATGGATTCTCAGGGAGGGAGAGTCAGCAGGCTCTTGGTAGATCAACTACGTCTTGGTCGATGGACCCCCACACAGAAGTACATGGGTCACACATTGGACTTGATGTATATTTAATTAAAAAAAAGGACTATATGTTGGGAGGGGATGGAGAGATGGTAGATCTGGGAGGAGTTTGGAATAAATATGACCAAAGTACATTGTGTGATATTCTCAAAGAATAGAAATATTATATGAAAATTGAGCTAGCTTACTTAGTGTGTTCATTTTAGAACCAGCCTGTTTTATGGAAATTTAAAATTCTGTTGTCATTATTCATTAGACTTTTTTTGTGTGTGTATGTCAGAAGAGTTGGTAGGAATACCCCCAAATTAGAAAGTTTGAAGTACAATTTAAGACAAGCCAGAAATGAGGTTGACATGTAGTTTGAAACTTTTAAAAATAATTACTGTACTTTTTGTGTTATTTCATATAATAGATGCCAATAACCAGGAATGTGGCAGACAAAATAATAACACTAATTGCTCACATTATTGACGTAAATTGATTTATTCAAGTCTCTGCTGTACACCACAAGTCTGTTATTGTTATCTTTATCCTGTCAAAGTCAGTACCCTGTGGGCCTCACTTTTAACTAGCTCCTGTGGCTCTGAAGGTACCAGTGGCTGTCTACCTGGAAGGTTTCAGGGCTGGAGTTAGGTGCATCCCTGGCTTACCTAGTAGCACACTTTCAGCATCATCGGTCCAATGGAAGTATGGATCTTTTCACTGGTTGTGATGCAAGTAAACCAAGTTGTGTTTCAGGTGTCAGTAGTTCATTTTCTCTCAGTACTCTCTTGTATTCTAGCACCAGTTAATGGTTCCATTCGCAGCTGAAGGTCATTTGGGTTGTGTTTATTTTGTTGTTGTGAAAAATGTTACCGTATCATTTACATGCCATAATATTCAGTCATTTAAAGTGTAAGTTTTGATTGTTTTTGTAATTGTATGGAATTTTATTGCAAACACTGCAGTATAATTAACATCATTTTCAATCAAACAAACCAAAAGCTCTCAGTTACACACGTGTACAGTTAGTTTCTTCCTAGACCCCAATTCCAGGAAGCCACCCGTTTCACTTGCCTCTGTAGGCTTACTGGGGCCCTGCTTATGAATGGAACCAGTGTACATTGTTGGGAGCTGGCTGCTTTCACTTGCTGTAACATTTTCAAGTTTTGTCCTTTTCTGCGTGTCAGTCAAGATTGCTTCCTTTCTTATTATTGAGCAGAATCCAATGATTATCCCACGCTGTGTATTCATTCACTGCCTGATAGTTCATAAGTGGTTCTTGGTGATTTTGAATGCTGCTGGTGCTATGAACATTTACCTCCAAGTCTTTGCTGTGGATGTTTCTCTTGTGCAGATAACCTAGAAGTAGAATTGCAGGATCTCCTGCTGAAAATTATGCTTAATATTTCAAAGTTTTTCAAAGTAACTAAAGCAGTTTGCACTTTGCTAGTACTAGGTGGGCTTCCTGTTTCTCTCATGTTCCCAGCATCTCTTTCTGTGAATTCATGTCACTATTCTAATAGTGGTTCTGCCAGTAGGAAGTGTGCCCTACTGTGGGTTTGGCTGCATTTCCCCTAACACTGGTGCTTGCCAGAAGTCTTCCTCAGAGAAGTGTTTGTCCAATCCTTTGTGTGCTTAAAATCATGATGTCGTCTTCTTGTTGAGTTGCAAGAAGTCTCTGTTCTCTGGATGCCAGTCTCTGTCCAGATATATGATTTGCACAGTACCATAGAATGTCTGCTTATCCAGATTTAACAGTTTCCTTCTGAACAAGCACTTCTGTTTGTTGTCTGCCTTTGTCAATTTTTAGAGTTCTGAAATAATCATTTTTGACACTGTGATTATTCTCTCAGGAGAGGGCTAATGCTGTTGTTCTGTTCATTTTGAACAGATTCCTAGAGCATAAAGTGCCAGGTCAAAGGATTGACCCATTTGTAATTTTCATAGATTTTAACAGTTTATTTTCATAAAAACTGTTAACAGTTTGTGCTCATGTTGCACAAGTGTGGCTTGGGCTTGCCAGTGGTGTGGGTTCCCAACTCTTGGCATTTGGCCCATGCAGATATAATTAAAAATAGAAACCCATGGTAATATTTTATTTTCTTGTATATTACTGGTGCTGGGATTGAAGTCAGGGTCTAACAAAAGCTAGGCAAGTAATTGACCCCTGAGCTATATCCCTGGCACCTACCCTTTCCGCTGAGGGGGAAAAAAAGTTTTGTTGTTGTTGTTTGGGGTTTTTTGAGGTAGGGTTTTGGTAAATAGGCAGGCCTTGAGCTGGCTACCCTCATTTCTCACCTCTTTGAGTCACTAGGACTGCAGGCTGTCCCACCAAGCTCAGCTTAACTGGCCCCTTATAATCTTAAGGACATAATAGAGAGTCCCAGTCCCTGCCACTATATAACAGATCACCTCCAAACCTGTGATTTCTGTGGGTTGGGAAAGGCTCTTTGAGGAAGTTCTGGCTTGGCTTCTAGTATGGTTGTGGTCAGGCAGAAGCTTCAGCTACAACACCAAAGAAAAGATAGCTGAAACAGTTGGGGCTGACTGTGTATCTCTCTTGGTCGTACCATGTCATCTCACAACTGCTCTATGTGGTGTCTTGGTGGCTTTCTCATAGTGTAGCAGCCACATTTGCAGTGTATTAATATATGAAATGAGAGGTAGTGTTTTACTCTTTGGGAAAAAAAAAATCTGCTACCATAGCTTCAGTAATGAAAGGAGACTTCTAGTTGAAATAATTAGATATTTTCACATGGGTATCTATAGGTTGGCTGTCCAAAGGGGAGGCTAGTTCTGATTCTGAAATGATTTGGATATTTTACATTCCAGTGTTAGAGAGACAGTTCAGGAAGCATTTGGCTTAAGTAGTTCAGACATGAAAAGTGGTCTCTATAGTTTATGAATCTCACAAATGAAATAATACAGATACTAACTAGCAAGGAGGAAGAGTTGAACTTTCTGAACTTTTTGGAGATTGTCTTTCATTTCTTTCAACAGTGTTTTATGGTTTTCAGTTATATTTTGGCTAAATTTCTTCTGGGTATTTTATCTTCAGATGATTTCTTCTTGACATCACCATTTGGAGTACAAAGCTCTAAAGCTGGAATGTAAAAGATCCAAATCATTTCAGAATCATAACTAGCCTCCCCATTACACAGCCAAGCTATGGATACCCATGTGAAAATGTCTAATTCTTTCAACTAGAAGTCTCCTTTCATTACTGAAGCTATGGTAGCACTATGCTTTAGAACTTTAAATCAGTCTATTCCAGCAATCTCAAATTCATAATCTAGCTTCCCATATTAATACACTGGAAAAGGGTAAACCAAACACAAGCCAAGTGGATGGAAGGAAATGAAGATTAGTGCAGAAAGACTTTAGGAAATGGAAAATAATAAATGTTTGTACTTTGGCAACACCACCTTTTGACTATTCTGACAAAGAAAGAGAACTCAAGTTACCAAAATCAGGAATTAGTGTGGAGATAGAGGTTCTGGCCTGCTAAGCACTGTATAGAGTATCTAGCCAGGACAGTTAAAGAAGAAAACGAGATAGAGATGTCTAGGTAGGAAGGAACGAAAGGAAACTATCATGATTTGCAGATGACATTATTTTTTAATATAGAAAATCCTCAAAGAACCTGAGAAAGAAAACCTGTTAAGGCTAATGAAATAGTTCAGGTTGCAGAGGAAACAATTCATGAGTTAAAATGAAGTGTGTGTCTTTGTACTTGCAATGAGGACTTCAAGAAGAAATCATCTAAAAGATAAAATACTCAGAAGAAATTTAACCAAAGTATAACTGAAAACCATAAAACAATGTCAAAAAAATTAAAGACAATCTTAAAAAAGAAAGTGAAAGGCATCCCATGATTGGAAGAATTAATATTATTACAACTATTGGCAATTTTTTTATAGATTCAACATAGTACTCTTGAGCTTCCTTAAAGATCCGTGTTTGAAAAAAAAAAAATGGGGAAACTGAAGTTCCCATGCTAATTCAAGAAGAGACCCAGAATAACACCTTGAAAAAGAACAAAGTTGGAAGATGCCCTGGTTTCTCTGTGTATCCCTGGCTGTCCTGGACTGACTTTGTAGACTAGACTGGTCTTGAACTCACAGAGATCCACCCGCCTCTGCCTTCCTCGAATGCTGGGATTAAAGGTGTGCGCCAACACTGCCTGGCTCCATTTTTCATTTTTAAAAGTTGCTACAGTGGCTGGCTATGGTAACGCACACCTTTACTCCCCAGGATTGGGAGACAGAGGCAGGCAGAGTGCTGTAAGTTTGAGGTCAGCCAGGACTGCGCTGAAATTGTCTCAAAGACAAAACTTACTACAAAGCTGCAGTAAGACATTGTGGTACTGATCTATAAGCATATAGATCAGTGAGAGAACTAAGCTTCTAAACATGAACATGCATGCATGTTGAGTTAAATTTAAACAGGAGCAGCAAGACCATTTAAGTGGACTGCCTTGCTGTGTATGGTAGCACCCACTAGTCGTCCCAGCTCCCAGGAAAATAAAGCAGGAAGGCTACAAGTTCCAGGCCAGAGTGAAACCAAATTGGCTAAGGAAAAAAAAAATTCTTCAAAAAACAAAATAAAATACAACTACAAATAATGAGGTTGTGTTCCTTCTCCATGGCACATACCATGTTAACTCAAAATGGATAGAAGAAAACTACAGCACTTAAAAGGAAACATGGGTACAAATTTATATATTTGGAATTGGTTATGGTTTCTTAGGTAATATAACAAAACAAGCAACCAAAGGAAAGACTGGATAAATCAGACTTCATCAGAATTAAAGACTTACATATAAAAGCACACTATTAAGAAAGAGACAGGTCAGTCAGTAGAATGAGAGACAATAGTAGCAAATCTATCTTTAGATAAATTATTAAATTTATTTAAAAAAACAGTTGCACAATTCATTACTATTAGAATACAACAAAAAGAAGAGGTTTTAATAGCTCATCACAGAGATCTATATAGACATAGGATACCTTAAAATATGTTATTTAGTGGACTTTCTTGGCAGTAATCATGTAATTATGATTCATATATTATGGAAACAAATAACAATGTCAAACCTGTCATACTGACACTAATCTGAAAATCTGAAATTAAATCATATTTCTTGAGTTTTTAGAAGTTTGAACATTCTGAATAATGTATATTTCGTATCAGAAGAACTCTGGCAGGAGTCATTCTAAATCCTTGGACTTTCAATGTTAGCTCTCATTCTCTACTGGCTGACAGTGGCTCTGGTTTTCTGGCAGGCATCTCCTGTGGTCAGCAAATTTATTATGATGTAGTATTAATTATGTTTAATGTTTAGTACAGGTTTAAATAGAAATGATTGTTCTAATTCAGAATAAAAAGACAAATATTTTTAGATAGACTTATAAAATCTGATACAAAAAAAAGATTCTCACTTTCATTAGGTGTTAGTGGCATGCAAATTAAAATGACAATTAGATATCAGTTCTTATCTACTAGGGTAGCTGTTGTTTTTAAAATATATTTATGTGTTGGGTATGTGGCTCAGTTAGTGTAGTGCTTGCCTAGCATGCAGGAAGTACCGTGTTCAATCCCTAGTACCACATGATGGTGCAGGCCAATAAACTAACACTCAGGTGTTGCAAGCACGAGGATCAAAAGTTCAAGATCATTGCCTGCTTCATAGAACATTTAAGGCCAACCTGGGCTATATGAGACTCTGTCTAAAAAATAAAATTAAAAAGATACATGGAAAGTGGAGAAGTAATATTTTGCTAGGCTGAACATCAAACCGTACTGCCCTGTAGACGCCAATTGGGCATTTCCTCAGACAGCTAAGAATAGAGTTTCTCTGTGACCCAGTAATTCCAGGCCTGTGCATATTCCCAAGGCAGCAAAGGCATATATATGTTCACATGAGGCTTGTGCAGTAATGTTCACCACAGCATAATTCATAATAGCCAAAGTCCATCGTGTCAGGAATGGAGACAACAAAGTACGGTGAATCTGCACAGTGAATAGTTTAACCATAAACTCCATAAAATGCCAATGCTTGAGAGACAGTATGAGTGAGTCTTAAGTTAAGTAAAAGAAGCCACACGAAAAGGCCAGTCTGTGATTCTTTTGCTAACAAAATATGTAGAGCAGGCAAATCCAGGGACTCAAAAGCAGACTAGTGGTTGACAGGCACTGAGAGAAGAGATGAGGAAATAGCAATGAGTTCTAGAGAAACAAGAAAATAATGACTTATCTACAACTCAGCATTAAAAATGTAAGTATTTAAAAATAGGTACTTTTTATCCACAACTAAAGAGCAAGTGATAAAATGTTCACAGATGGTTAAAACTTATTTTATACATGAGAATGAGATGGGTGCAAACAACTCATGAGTGTTTTGTAGGACTGATAAGATCAGAGTAAATTATCTCATACTTTGTTAATGATACCAGATGCTTATAGAGTGTATTCTCTCACAGCCCTAAAGATGAGCTCTTGGGTATCATCTACCAGTACAATACTAATATATTTGCAAAGAACTAAGAGTATTTATTAAATAATGTTCAGGTTGTAATCTATATTAACAGGGTTCAGGTTTCTATGTAGAGATGACTTTGGCACCAATGTTGACTCTGTGAGTGCTTGGTGGTCAAATCTCTCCATCCTCCACTACTCCACACCCTTCTCCTTTCTCTGTCCCAGACAGAGCTGTGAACAAGAGGTGATGCTGGAGTTTAGACTTACCAATGGAGTCTTCTAACTACAAGTCAGATGTACCTGCTTCTGACACGCTTAGGCTGCTGCAGTAACTGAAATGTCATGTAAATAGATTCAGTCAGAGTACAGAATACTTGATGTTTAGACCCACAAAGGCCTGATGCATAAACCTCTGAACTAGGTGAGAAACCGGGGAAAAGGTGGGTTGAAATTTTGAAAGTATTATAAACATTTTGTACTCAAAATGTTTTTGAGTACATTTTTTTGAATGTACTTTTTTGAAGCAAAAACTGGAGCTCATATTCAAGACAAACTGTGGCTCTCTGTCAGAATGCTGGCAGTAAACGGCTGTTTGTACACTATATTTAAAAGAAAGTACTTCAAGATGTGTCCATTCTATTGTTTTTCTCTCACAGCTAAACGTTTCCGGTTACTAATCAGTAAGTGTAATATATCAAACATGAATGTTTCATTACAAATTAGGAGTCCTGTGATTCTCATGCACTGCTTGCTTACTTAGTCATTGTATCCTGGGTAGCCAAATCAGACTGGGCTTATTTCATGTATTGTAAATTTAAAATATATATATGTTGATTATTTGCGAATTTCACATCATGTATCCCAAACCCACTCATCTCCCCATCCCATCATAGCCACCCTTGGCTCTTGCAACCTCCCCCAAAAAGAAAAAGAATAAAAATAAACAAAAACAACAACAAAAACATCTTGCCATGGAAGCTGTGGTGTATCAGTATGTCACATAGTATTCTTTTTTGCCCAAACAGCTTTTCTTGAAATGTTCATTGCAATGAGCCATTGGCCTGGTTCAAGGCCTCTGGCTTCTGCTTCACCATCAATACTGGATCCTCATTCTTTTCTAGAATATCCTTTAGGACCAGCCTCTTCGCTGCTCTCCAGCAGTTCATAGGTGGGTAGGCCAACTTAGAGCCATGGACCTGGGCCTGGGCAGAAGTTAAGTTGGTCAACCTACCATCTTTCCTGTACCCACCCCACCAGGCTGGCTCACCCACCTGCACAAGTGGTGGAGGACAGATAAGGGGGTCATCTAGAGCCTACACCACCATGGCAGACAAGGGGTGAGTCCAGCTCTCCCATGATCATGCTCGTGGGGCAGCTCACCTCAGCCTCCCCCACCCCCACCAGGGCCAGCTCTACTGTATTGCTCAGGTGAGGTGTAGGGGCTGCTCCCGTGCTGCAGGCGGTGAAGGGCCACATCCTTGGGGTCAGCTCACCTGCCTGTTGCAGGTAGCAGAGGGAGATTGTGGGATGTGTGCATCTCCCCTACATCACCACACAATAGGTGATGGTTGGGGCCAGCTCTCCTGCGTTCACACTCTGCCTCTACCATATGTATTGTAAATTTAAACTTAAGTTCTGTTGATTGCTGATATCAAGAAGCGCAAACAGCTATAAAAAGACAGTTTAGTTTTCTCTTTCCTTATATTTCTTTCTTATTTTTTTCTTTCTGATGTAGAGTGCTTGCAAATGAGAATATGATGGTTTTTGTTGTTTGTTTGTTTGTTTGTTTTTAACCAGTTAAAGAAAATGTTTAGAAAGTGTGGCTCAGTGGTACAGCAATGGCAGACCCTGTCACAAGGCCCTGGGGTCAGTCTTCAGCACTGCACAAAAATAAGTAAATGAAGTATTTAATCTGATTAAAAGTATTTACTGCTTAAAATCTAAATCAGATGCCACTTTTGGTTCATACCTCAGCAGTTGCTTTAAATGCAGTACTTACTAAATGTGAAAATGATTCTAGTTTAAAATTAATCCTCTAATCAGTTCTTACTCTTTAAGCATCATTCATTATGAATAAAACTGAAAACAAATGTTCATGATGAAAGCGGCATTTTACTTAGAAGTGATTGGCATTAATTCTGCCTTTAATTCTGCTGTTTTAATATATAAGTGAAAGGCCACATGGATTCTGTACTTACTAATTCTGCTTATAGATCACATTGACTATTTGCTTATATGTCATTATCATTAAGACAACGACATTATTGGCAGAACAGCCTATACACTGTTCCATGTCATGTTGAAAACAAACCGTTACTTGGCATTCTCAGAGTTGTAACCTTGTCTCAGAGAAGGGTTGTTACATAACTTTTTCTGTTCAGAGTATTGTCAGTATTGGGTATGTTTATAGTATCTTTTGTCCTGCATTTGACACTACACATAAAGTAAAACTGCTAGAAATAACAGTCTTACTTAGAGGTGTTTATTTGAATAAACCATAGTGTCAAAAGATGCCCCACTTACATCAGTACATAAGTCTGCAGCTTCTATTTCTTGGCATCTGGAGTGTAATTCGGTGGATTTGCCCAACATCAGACAGCTGTTTCTGCCCCCAGCCACACCTTTCTTTCATAGTCATTCCTGGGAGTCTGCAATTTTTTTTTCACAGTGGGCATTCCTCCTCTGCCTCTCACTACTTTGCCCTCATTGTGAGGTGTAGCACCTACCTTCTAACTCCAGGTCTGGAAGCATCTACCCACTCTCAGTTCTTTGATCTTATGCATGGTCCAGCCCTGACACTTTGGAATTGTGTCTCTTAAATACTATTTGAAATTTAGTCCATTGGCACCACCACAGCCTAGTTCCTGGCATTTCATTCTCTGCCACAGTTACCTTCTTAAAATCCAAATCTAGGCTGATCCCCATTAGAATTCCTATCCCTCAGCTGACCTACTCTGCCACTCCAGACTTCTCTTGTATAGTTCACAACAGCAGCTCCCTCCCGTCACTCTTTCTGTTGTTAGGGTGCTTGCTCTTCCTGTGCTGCTGCCTTTTACTGAGGAAGAGAACTCCTCCTGACAAATGCCAGCTTGTCAGCACTTGGTTCCTTGATATCCCCATGCACAGTCACTGGGTTCTGTAAGGTCTCACAGCTGTTTCATCTCCAGGCCATTTCTTCCTCATACATGCTACAGGAATTTTCTCTGTGCCCACTCTTTATACAGATGATTTCTTCGCTATGAAAGGAGTCCCAGGAGATAGTGTTTCTCTGGCTAGCAATAGAATTACTCTGTTTCAGACTCCTTGTAGAAGAATCTGGATGTCTCTCCTCTCCTCAGAGGCTAATTGTTACAGTGGAAAGAGTAACACTTTTACTAGGAATTGATCCTACAAAATCTTTCTGTTATGATTATTTTTATAAAATTGTGTTTGTTTCTCAGTTTTCTCTCTTAGCCTGGCTTTCACCCAAATAATTGAGACTCCATTATATTATTTTAACAAGCTTCACAGCACAATCCTGAGCAGTACTAGCTCTATTCTTAATTCTCTAAACTAATCTGGCTTCCTCCCAGCATACATCCCAGAGATACTTGTGCTTTGTGACTTTCTCTGCTGAGCTCTCTCCTGGACCTCTGCTGATGGCTGTTTCCCCTACTTTCTCTTCTAACTCCTCCTCCCCTGGCTGGCAGGAAGTCCAGCCCTGTTCTCTCCCCTGCTCAGCCATTGGCTTAAGTTGCTTTTTTGACATATCAGTGGACAGTTGGGAAGCAATTGTGTTTAAACAGCACAGTGCAGGTGTTTATACAACACTGACACAGGAGATTCTCAGAATAAGGGTTGCAACTAGATACGGTGGGGGGTTGTACAGAAATCAACATTTGAATTACACAATAACCTTTTGCCTACACCTTTCCACTGAAATGAGATGCTCTTTTCTGTGATTATTTTGATCAATTTTTACAACTGTGAAATAACTTTTATTCATAAAATATAAACAGATTTGATCGTGGTTTCTATGTGATTAACGTCTTTTAAACATCTTTATTCAAGTCTGCTGTTTTGTCATAGGTTTTTTTGTTTGTTTGTTTGTTTGTCTTGTTTGTGATTTAGGAGAACCTGAAGATTAGAGGCACAGCTTTGCTATGGCTAAGGTGTTTTGTTTTGTTTTGTTTCGTTTGTTTGTTTGTTTGTTTGTTTGTTTTTCTGTGTGCAGTGGGTAATCCTCCTATCTGCATTTGACTAGTTGTGTATCAAACTTCTGAACTTTCAAAGCTCCACATAGACATGACTTGAGCCCCTTCTCAGTTAGCATTTTCTCTGTGTAGCAGGGACTATGTGTTAGCTATTATGTGTCACAGAAATTAGCCATTATAAGTAAGGAGGTGTTATGGAAAGAAAGTTGGCTTTGAATTTATGCTCATTTGAAAATAAGTGTTAATATTGATTTAAGGACTACCTTAAGCCAATAATAGTGTTTAAAATATGAAATTATTATTTGTGGTATTATCTTTTTTTGTTTGTTTTGGTTTGGGTTTTTTTTTGGTTTTTTTTTTTTTGTGGTATTGATTCCATTTTTAAAAATGATTGAGAGAGCCAAGATGAAAAAAAAACCACACCTTTTGTTTTTCCATATTTTTCTATCATCACAACAGAATTAAATAATGGTGACTTGTTTTGTATTGATAATTTTAAATTTTATTTTATTTGGTTTTTTCATACAGTGATTTTCTGTATAGTCCTGGCCATCCTGGAACTCACTCTGTAGATCAGGCTGACCTTGAACTGCCTGCCTCTGCCTCCTGAGTGCTGGGATTAAAGGTGATTGTTGCCACCACCACCACCAACCCACCAGGCTGATAATTGTTTTTAAAATTAGAATATTACTATTTCTCTCTTCCCTTTTCTCTCTCCAAACCCTTCCATGTGACCCTTGCTCTCTTTTGAGTTGGTGACCTCGTTTTCTTTCATCATTACAGATATTTGTGTATTCTTAAATACATAAATGTAACCTGTTCCTTCTGTATACTGTTACTTGTCTGTACATCTTCAGATCTGACCCCTTGTTATTGAATGACCAATTGATGGGTATTCCTCAGAGAGGCTGTTTCTCCCACTCTCGGCATTCCTTCTTTTCCTCAAGGTATTTGTCTAGGGTTGTCCACATTATTATTGTCTGGTATTGGTGTTATCCTTGTTCAGCTCATGTTTAGGCAGCCACATAATCTTTCAGAGGATCTCTCCGATCCTCCCCTTAGAATCTTTCATTTTCCTCTTTGCAATATTCTCTGAGCCTTAGGGGTAGTAGCTGTGTTGTAGATGTGTCAGTTGTAACTGGGCTCCACAATTGTGCATTTTGATTAGTTACAGTTTTTTTTAATGGTCTCTGGCTGTTGCAAAGAGACATTTCTTTGATGAGGAGTGAAGACTACTCTTAGCCAGCTAGACCCTGGAGAATGGTGTCTGACTTGTTTTAAGAACAGAAGTTGAGTCCTAAGTTAATGTTTCTGTACTCTCTGTGTTTACTTCCTGACAGATGAGTGCTGAAGGTTTTTGTTTTGTTTTGTTTTGCTTTGTTTTGGTTTGGTTTGGTTTTGGGTTTTTAATGTTAAATTCTATATTAAATTCTATAAGGAATAAACTTTCTAGTCATTCACTTTGTCAGTTCTGGACAGCTCATAGTTTTGTCATTCTTCATCCCCTTCAAACTGAGTGATATTTTACCTTACAGCTCAGTTGTGACCCAGTGAGGCAATCCATTCTAATACTGTTTCTTTTAACATTTCACAATGGCTGTATGTAACGTCTCAATTAGAGACTTCTAGACAGTGCTGTTTATATTGATGCTGCATTTAACTTTCAAAAGAAAATTTCAAGCACTTAAGTAGATTTTAAGATGACATGCTGCAAATTTCAAAATACATTCCATGCTCTATCAAAAATGTTCATGAATATTAATCTTTTTTGAAAACTTACTCTTTTCCCTTTGCTACATTTTGTAAAGATTTACTTAGCTTATAATTTTCTCGATTTGGAAGTGTGTGGGAGTTTAAGGTGAATAGAATGTCAAGGCACAAGTAGACAAAGATCTTTCAGTATTAAAAACAGGTAATATTGCCTTGAAAATATTTAAGAGTCTCTGTCTAAAGATAATGACCCTCCAGATCATTATCACTTGTTCAGGGTCTGTCCATCCTGCCATTGGAAGGGCATCATGGTACTGTTTTCCTCAGAACATTTTGGCATGACAGATTTTATTTTGTAGGAATACATAATTAAAAATTAAAATTCAGTGTTGAAAATTTTATGAGGTATATTTTCACGTTTCTTAGTAAAGTAAGTAATTTTGCTTGCGAATTTGTATACCTCATAGAAGCTTTTGAAGTCAGCATTATTTGATGGCATCACCCTCTTCTTGGCTTTCTGTTAGTATTCCTTTACCTCAAACAGAACTGTGTCTTTTTTTTTTTTTTTTTTATGTGTTAGTTGTGAGCATACATTTTTGGGCTTTAAAAAAGAAGCAAACATTGTCAACTTCTCTTTCAACTAGAGTGTTTAGCCCCTTAAAATGTAATGTAATAACTAGAAGATTGTATTAAATAAAGCTTACGATTTTATTGTTTCTGTGTCATCTTTCTCCTCCTTACCATCCTTCCTTTCTTTTGGGTATTATTTAGAATATCATTTAAATTCCTCTGTCAGTAGTTCTTCTAAGATTATTTGTATTGTTGTGTAGAGTTATTTTAGGAATTGCTGTATTCTACCTTAATGTCTCAGTTTTTTAAAGTTTTTACTTATAATCTATAGAGATGTAAAAATGCTGCTTGCATTTGCCCCTTTCATCCTTTATGCTAAAATTGTCATATGAATTTCACCTGCAAGACCAAAGTTACAACTTCTGCATTGAATTTAATGTTGAAGAAATTAAGCTGAAAGACTAGTTTTAGTTCTTCACTTGCATATTTAGCACTTCGATGCATTTATTCCTAAGATGTTCTATCAACTACACCTTTTCTTTGTCCCACATGAGTCCTCTAGTAGTCCCCATCTGCTGGTGGCATATTGCCATTGTTATTACAGGGTATTTTCAGTGACTATGGTGTTCTGGTTGGTAGCTGCAGACTAGGTTTTGATGGTTTCTTAAGACTGTCCTAGGGGGAATGTAACCTTGCTCACTTGTTTGTACAGCTCTCCCTCCATGTGTCTGGCAGCTCGGCGCAGCTCGGTGTAGTTGATTTTGTTTTTGTTTTCAAGACAGGGTTTCTCTGTGTAGCCTTGGCTGTCCTGCACTCACTCTGTAGACCAGGTTGGCCTCGAACTCACAGAGATCCAGCTGCCACTGCCTCCCTGAGTGCTGGGATTACAAGCGCCCACCACTGTGCCCAGCTCCTCAGTATAGTTCTTATTGCTGTAACTGTGGCCTGCAGAGTCTTCCTGCACATGTAGTGCTTAGGGATCTCCCAGAGATCTGGGGTATAGTTCACTCTTTTTGAGGAACTAAATAAAAAGCCAAGGGATACATGCATACTTTAGAGGCTGAGTTTCAACAAAGGTACAAAATTTATTAGAGAAGATGATCTTTTTCACAGATGATGCTGTAACAGTCAGATGTCCATAAGCCACAGTGTTAAATCATATTTCACTTCATATATAAAACTTTACGTCTTGGACATAAGTATTTCTGTTTCTAGAAGGAAACATAGGAGTTAAGCTTTGTGACCTTGGGCTATTAGCTACAAGATCTATTAGCTACAACAACAAAACTATGGTGCATAAAAGTATTTATAAACTGGACCTTACGGAATCAAACTTATCTAATTTTTACAAACCATAATGAACATAAAAGTGGAGAAAAAATAATTGCTAGAAGCATATTGACAAAGTGCCTGTGTCCAGAATATGCCAAACATCCAAGAATTAATTGTAAAAAACTAACTACATACTATTAAAAATGGGCAGATTCCAGTAGCTACTTAATCCAAGAAGATAAAGGGATGGAAAATAATATATAAGAAGATGTCCAGTATCATTAGTTACCAGGGAAACAATACAAAACTACCGTGAAATACCTCATGCCCACTAAAATGTCTAAAATAACAAGGATTGGCAAGGATATTGGACCAACTGGGATCTGGTACCCCAACACTAGGGGTGGAAAATATGTTGCCAGTTTCTTAAAAATACAGCAAGATTGCTGCCATGTGATCCTAGTCATCCCACTCCTGGTATGTAGGCAGAGAAATGGAAGAATGTATCCAGGTTCCTGTGCAGGAGAATTCCTGTGTTGTAATAGTCAAAACTGCAAACTACCCAGCCACTAGGTAGCTGAAAATCTCTATCAGAGAACTGTGGCATAAGTGGGGCCACAGACATGGTACCACTGCATGGCATGGATGGACTGCCACCCCCTGGCTTCCTATATGATACCTCGTTAGTATCTTATTGTGTCTTTGATTCTGCTGTTACCAGCTTCTCAGTAGTCAGCACAGTCTACTGTGCTATACTGTTACACTGTGGTAACAAGCAGCACCCGTCTTGGTGACGTAAGATACACATTCCTTCTTATGAACTGCATTTTCTTTATTCGGTGTTTGTTTGTCTGAAATATTACTGTTTGCTGTGATTGTTGACTTTATTTTTATTAGTATTTGTTGACTTCTCACTTAGCATTGTTGAAATCTTTTAATGACATCAGTAGCTATAATTCTCTTTAATCCTTGATACAAAAATATATGTAAAGTATCTTCTAGCTTTTATTTACTGTATAAATGCATTTTAGATAGGAACTATATTCCTGTGAGTGGGAGAAGGACCTTGAGGTGCTGAGATGAATAGAACTGAACTGGAACTGAATTGTAATGGAGCCTGGGAGCATGTCTTAATACTTTGTGTAAACTGGAGAAACTTAAGATACCATTTAATTTACACTTTTTTTTTTTTTTTAATTTTGTCAGTCTCTACAGCAGGCTGTGTAGAAGAGGTGTCTCATACTTCCTGTTGCCAGTGGCTGGAACACAATGGAGCACACAGGGGCCATAGACACAGAGGAAGAGCTGGGGCCTCTAGCCCACCTTGCACCAAGTCCTCAAAGTGAGGCTGTGGCTCATGAATTCCAGGAACTCTCTCTACAGTCCAGCCAGCACTTACCCCCTCTGAACGAGCGGAAGAATGGTGAGTGTTTCAGCTGCATGTGGAACTTTGATCTAGAGGGTCATCTTTTTGGTGAGTTTAGTAATTCCAATTTGTGAGTGACTCTTTATCAGTTAACACTTGGCAGTCCCCACAAGGGACAGTCTCCCAGAGGTAGGAGGAAATGGTAGGAGAGGGGCAAGATTTTACTTCCCATTCACCTTTTTGCGTGTGTCACCAGCAACTGTCTTTGATAGCAGTGCTGCCTTTTAGAAGTCAGCCTTAGATTAGCACATCTTGGACTGGCAAGACATCTTGCTGGAAAGGCATTGTGAAGTTGCTGATACCAGAGAAATGGGTGTTGGCCATGACCACTTCCTCCTTCCTTTTGCCATCTCTGGAGTGTTGGACCTTAATTTCAGAGGTGATGAGAGTTAGCCCACCTCAGTGACAGCAAGAACTTATGTGATTTTATACTCATGGGCACAAGATGAGCTAGGTTTTATTTGGCACTAGTTCATTCTTATATGCAGAGTGAGTATTTTCTAACTAGTCCTTATCAGTGTGGTAGATTCTCATTTGATGACAGAAGCATCCCAGAGTCTCCAGAAAACAATACTAATGAATAAAGATAGACTAAATACACTTAATTCTAATACACTTCAACTATAAACACAGTTTGATGTTCAGTGAACACATTGGTGTCCTCGTGCTTTTACCTTAACAAATACACTTTTTTAAAAAAAAAATGCAGTTTTAAAAGTAAGAAGAAATAAAATAGTTTTTCTGCAGAATGTTTCCTATCACCTTATTATGTTTCTAGGGACGGACTGTGTTCCAGTTTCTTTTACTGGCGTCTCCTTCTGAGGACAGTGGGCACTATGTAGTCCTTCAGCACAGGGTTTGACATGAACTTGCTGTGCTTTCTTTTAAGAGTCATGTAGTTTTCTGTCCTGAATCTTACTGTTAGCCTCTGCCTTTGACCATCTTAGCCTAAACAACACATATGCTTAGTTCTCTAAAAACCCTGAGTGATGGCTTGTAGACAGTCTGTCACCAAGAGCCTGCTTTACTCTGGACAATGGCTGAGACAAGCATATGTACTCATAAATGACTACCTACAATCAAGTTGCACTGTACCTGTGGACCAGTTTTTATGTTCCAGGGATTTGGGTTGTATTTGTTCTAAAATCAGAAGGTCAAGCTCTCACAAACTGGTAGTGTGTAGCAAAGAAGGGAATGCACATGAAGCGATATACCATTGTGGTATAGTTCATATAGCTAGCCATGTTTTCTAACAGATGCTCATGGAGGTGCCTGGTGTAAAGTGGATGCAGTACAGAACAGGCTCCCCTCTGACAAGTCAGAGTTTGTTATTTGGTGCTAGGATTGGACCCAGAACCTTATCCAGGCCAGGCAAGCACTCTACCACTGAAGTATATCCCCTTCCTGTGTATGTCATTAGGGAGGTAGATGAAAGGGTGTAATGTTTAATTTACTAAGATAGCTGTATTTCATGAAATAACGCAGTCATTTGTAGAATGATTGTTCTTTGTACTCTCACGGTTATTAAACCACCCTGCCCAAATTCTGCATGACTCGTGTGGTTAGCGTTTCGTCAGCCCAAATTAATTTCCTTCGCTGTAATTTTCAGGATACATCTTTGTTTCTGTCTCTCTGTATTCCAACAGTTTTTAAAACATACTGAAGTTTTCATGATAAATTTTAAGCACCACTCATGAAATAGTAGGACTGCTTTTCTCCAGTTGTCTCATATCCATGATCTTTGTGACTTGATTTATGTTTGATTTGTCTCTGTTTGTAGTCTTGTGTAGATGTGAACTTTTTAGAATAAATCTGCTTTGTGTTTTTTTTTTTTTAAGCCAAATGCACATTATTTAAGCTGCTCTGAGTACACAGGAAGAGTATGTTGGCCTCCAGTCTGTCCTTTGCCTGCCTGGTTGTTTCCCTAGAATCAACTACTTTTTCTAGTGTCCTGTCTGAGAGGAAAATATTTTTAAAAATAGTTTTGAAACACTTTTTTGTAACAACAATGTAGTGCTTCAGGATTCTAGGTTGGAAATAAGTAATTTTCTATATCACCATAGTGATTCTATAAACATAAATTTAATTTTGAATGAAGTTGACTTTTTAGCCAATGTGTTTTCCCCAAGAGTAATTTCTATTCAGTGTTAAGCCATGGAAGACCATCTCACAGTGAGGTACCGTCTAAGGATTCAAACAGGAGGGAACTAACTCCCTTTTCTAAGAGGTGACTGCAGAAAGTTTGAAACATCACCTGTGTTACATACACATTCTGAAGTGTGATAGCTTGTGTACAGCTATCATAAATCTAGGTTTTGGGGAGACACTGGTCAAGGGATAAGAACTTGAGTCAGGAGGAGTGAGTTGAAGTGGTGTACTGACTGTGGTTAAGGATGTGTTGGCATTCCTGGACAGTTCTGAGAGTCGAATCTATATCCTCATCCCACAGGCAATATGATATAAAGCTTCACTTAGCCACCCCAAAAAGTGTGCATATTTCAAATCGCCATTACATATAGATATTATAAATATGTGTCATTTTGTCCAGTTAAAACAAATTAAGATGTTAAATAAAAAGAACTCTGGGTCTGAGCAGAGCACACACACACAAACACACACATATATGTCAAGTAATAAAGATAGATGATAGACCCTAACTTGCTTTCTTTGATGTTTTCATGTATGTTGTTCATGTTTTTTTTTCAGGTCTTCCTACTCCCATGTTTAAATCGTATCAAAATGTAGTATTGGTCTCAAAATCATTTACAAAGTGTTGTTTAACTACTGTAAAAGCAATCACATTAACTTGTCCTCGCTTGTGTGTTTTGTTTTACTCCTAAGCAGTTGAACTTTTCTTTCTGGTGATACATTCTTTTCTGTTGGAGAAATCGTAGGTAGTTAAGTCTGTGATTAGTGATTGGAAGTATTGTATCATCGGAGCTCATAATTCAGCTCTGTGAGCAGATGGCTTCACATTTAAGTAAATAATCCAGTATCTGCCCTCATGTGATTTTGTGTTTTTTAGAAATATTTTTGTTATTCCAGTAGTTCAGTGGCAGAATGTTCCCACTCTGGAGTAAATATGGAAGCTGTTCAGCACAAATACACTAGATTTTTGTTCTGAATATTTTGTCTGATTTTCTAATTTTTTGTCTGAATATTGCCAAAATTACAGCTAGTAACATCTCAATAAGGCAGTCATTTAGGCAGTTAGCTTTTCCAGATGAGCCCTATAAAGGAAAGTAGATCTGCAGTTTCTTTATGGAAACAGTCCATCCACAGGAACACTGCGCTTTGTTTCCACACAGTGCACACCAGTGGGCACCATATTATTTCCATATTTGTGTTGGCTTTTAGTGTTCAGTAGGAAAAGCTCAGTGGAGAACGGTCTAAGTGGATGCCACATTCCTAGAGGATGTCTACCCTTTCCTGTGTCCACACTCAAGGAGAACTCTGCTCTGGCAGGTACCATGTTGTTAGGTCACTGAGAACAGGACGGCTGCAGAGCTATCAGCCATGGCCAGCGCTCCTGCAGAGAAGCTACTGTAACTGCTGTAATAAAGAGCTGCTGGTGTCTCACACTCTCCAGAGCATCTTGGGTGCTTCTGTGAGAGTGAGATTCATCCCCTTCACACAGCATCAGGCTCATCAACTTCAGTAATATCCAGCAGTAGTAAAGTCAGTGCCTGCCGCCTGCCTGTCCTGAAAGGAGTTTGACTCTGGCCTATCACCTCTGTCTAACTCAGCTGACCAGTCTCATCTGAAGCATTAACTGTGAAATAACATATGTAAGGTCCCAGTAAGGGGAGATTTCTTTTAAATATTCAGATTACTGGTTACCATAGTTAGGGTCTTGAACTTACAGCCTCATCCGAAATTTTTTATGAGATTTTTTTTTTCTGTTGCATTAAATTTACACAGTGAACAACTTAGACCTCTTTTATTTTGTTCACTAATGGTGCCTTACTAAAAAGGAAACAACATAGTCAAAAGTTAATTGCCCAGAAGGAAGCACAGAGAGCGCCTGGCTGTGGACTCAGCACAGGGCTTTATCTTGCCACACACAGTCAGGGAACTTTCCAGACTGTGGCACTTAGCCAAGGGCAGCCACCTTAGTGAATAATGGCTTCTGTTCACAGCTGCTCTGTTCTTTGCATTTTCTGAGAACATTTCTCCACCCCTCGTTAACCTGTTGGTCCAGGTATTTGGAAATGTACAAAGGTAATAAACACTGTTCTTGAGCAAACTCTGTTGCTCAGCCTGCACATGAGCTGGCACAGTGCAGTGTAAGTATGAGGAGATGGGCGCTTTTGTTTCTGGAGCAAGAAGCCACAAAACTCTAAAAGTATCACAGAGGCCATGAACAGATAGCAAAGGTAGAGCTGAGGCTCTTCCTTTCTCCCTTTCTATCCTGGAGATAACGGCAGTAGATCATTTTCTGTGAAACTCCCTCAGTTGCTTTCCTGTTAGCATTTGGGTCCAAAATGCTTACATTGAATCCTCAGGGTATCACTAAACTCTGATGAATTTTGATTATTTCTCTTCAGAAGTCAGACTAAGAAAATAAACTGTATATGCATAATATTTTATACTCAAGTTTTTAACTTTTCAATCAGCTTTTAAGACACACTAAGCACAATTATAAAGTTCAAAAACAAATGCTAGACTGACACCTGCAAATGAAATTCTTCCTGCTTGTGGCAGATGATGGTGTTTGTGAACAGTGTTATCTCCTGACTCCTTCAGAACGAAAGAGAAGCCTTATAAACCCCCAGGGGTGAGGCACTCCCTTTCATAAAGGCCTTATAGTCTCCTATTGAATAACATGTTTTGTTTCACAATGTCCATAAGCGCCTATAACCTGTCTTCCCTCTTTTCTGCTCTGGGTTTCTTATTCAGATAGTTGCTGTTAGTAAGGATTTAGTTTGCTTCAGTGTGTTGTCTGGTGACAGGGAGTGAGAGAGGGACCCTCTTCCACACTTCTGAGCTGGACATGAATCTGATCTGGTGCATCCACAAGGCTACAGTCCCCACTTACAGCACCCCTGGTACCTCATTTGGAGTCATTTGGGCTTTTAAATAGTGTCTCTTAGAGAAATGTCCCTGGACCATCAGTGATTATTATATGTATTAAAAGGGTGACTTAGAGAATAGTAGTAATTAGCAATTTAGTTTAAGCTACCATTGAAATATTATCATAACATACACAAATGCCTAACCTAAACACTTTAAAAAGCCTTTTTAGGTACTAGATTCAAGAAGTATGTTTTATATATAAGTTAAGATATTTTCCTAAAATTAGAATATACTATATGTTTTATTAGACATTGTACTGGTGTGAATAATGAATGAATTTGTGAAGGAGTTGGTTCCCTCAGAGAGCATCAAGGAAGAGAAAAGAGGCAGCAGAAACATGTACTCTGCCATACCTGAGAAGAGCATATTAAATACAGGGAGGATATTAGGGAACATGGTCCATGAGTATTTTTATTCAGTGTGATTTAGCTTATACTTTAAGATATTAATAATGTAGTACTATTATAACAGAACAACAAATGGATTAGAATTTTTCTTTGGTTTGTAGTTAAACTAAGAAGCAGTCATAATCAGTGTTTTCTAACTCCTTTAACCATACTGTTGGCTCTTCTGCCTCACTGCTGCCCTCACTGTTATTAACAGGAAGTGTAGTCTTTGGGGAGTCAGGACTCCAGCTTCCACTGCCGGCTCAGTCTGTGAGCACAGGTAAGTCTGAGAAGCACCGTCACAGCACACCATCGCAGTGTTTGTCTTGCAGCTTCAGCCATGTGTTCCCCCTGGCTGCCCTTTCTCATCACATCATGTACTCCTCTATGTCATTTTCACTTTTGTCTTGTGTTCTTCATTAAGCAGAATCATAAATATGCTTCCATCATAGCTAGCTAATGAATTTTCCATAGATGCAGAATTGTCATGTGTCATGTTATTAAACATATAAGTTCTATTAGTCAAATGCTTCTCATTATCAAAAGGAAGGAGACGTTGACTTGATGGATGTTATTCTTAAAGTAACATGTCTAATTTAAAATGTGCAGATTTCTAGTCCGGTGGTCCTCAGCAGGTATGTGTTAATGTGTTGATGGCAGCACCACTCTATCAGTTTAAAAGACACCATTTCATCTTTTTTTTCCAAGCCCAAATAATCAGTGTTCTTTTTTACGTTGCTTTCATTGAGAAAGTGCTAATGTCTGTTTTCACCATCTTAAAATGTTGGTGTTTAGTAATAAGAAAGTCTCAGTTGCCACTAGTCTTTGGTTCTCACAGGCTGCATTTAGAATGTGCCAGGTGTTTGGATGGTTGGCATTCTGCAGATTAGAAGTTGATAGCAAAGTTAAAATGCTGCCTAGAATGAAAGCCATCATCCTGACAGGGCAGTTGATTGGGCTGTAGAGGAGTACTGTACTTAAAAAAAAAAATAGCCAACATCTCCCATAATGTTGAAAATTGGTACTTCAAGGATAAAGATACATTTATTTATTTGTGCGTATAAGTGTGTATACACATGTGCTTGTGAGGTGTTACTTTTTATACCACTTTATTTTGGTTTCTTATGCCTCTTCCTCCCTTCTCCACCCCAGTCTCTTCCAACACCCAACACTGGGTAAGAGAGAAGGAACCTTAATAGGAAAAGGGGGCAGACTTCTCTTTAGCTATTTTCTACTAGCTGTGATTGTCGGGTTCCTTGCGGCAAGCCCTGTCCTCGTTTCAGGCTATCTCCAACTTCTTCTCATCCAACTGCATCAACAGCACCATGAGCAGCAGGGGGAGCACCAGCAGCCTTCTTTCTTGATGCTCCCTTCTCTGTCCAGGCCCTGGCATTTATTCCCTCTCCAGAATCCTCAGATTTAAACTATCTGCACTTGGCAAAGGGTGCACCAGACAAATAGTTTGCTGCTGTGAACAATCTGAATCAGTCCCATATCCTACACCTGGGATTAAACAAAACCATGTTTACATCCACAACACTGCCTCCTTTCTGATTTAAAAAAAAAAAAAAGCTTTTCTTTTAATACGAATGAGAGTTGCTGTTTGTTTGTTTGTTTGTTTGTTTGTTTGTTTTTGAAGATGATCAAGGAATCAAACACTCTTTAGATCAATAGTTTCTACTACAACCTGGTTGCTCTCAGCTGCTCTTGTCTGGAACTGCAGGTACTTTTTGCTGTTAAGCCTCAAGCTAGGACTCCAAAGCTGTTTTCTAATGACAAGAAGCTACCTTGTATGTCTCTCTTGGACATGCATTCACTAGTCGAATTCCAGGAAGCTTAAACTTTCTTGCCAAGAACCCAGTACTTCGAGAAATGTCTCATTGGCTTTCTTGGCAGAATGTACCATATTTCTCAGAGCTAACCACCGGCCATTTTGAGTTCTGAGGCTTTTAGCTACTTGGTCCCAATTTCTTTTCAAATGACTGTATTTACCAAATTGAAGCACTGAGCATTTTGATACCTAAGGTTTCCTGGCTACTACATTTTGATACATAAGGTTTGCTGGCTACTGGGAAAGTTAATGATGGTAATCTCTTAACCTGAGGCTGCTCCTCTGGCAGCTCAGTTTGCTCAAGATTAATCTTTTTTCTTGAAATGGGCTGTTCTTTTTTAACCCTTTCAATCGTATGGCCTTCTGCTCCTCCCTGCTCTTTGCCTCACACAGGGGCTATGGGAACTTGACATAGAAAGTGCTTGGAGTAGGCCGAGTGGCAATTGTGGGAAACTGGCTCTTAGTTACCAGGTCCCTTTACCAATGGTGCTTTTTTTTTAACTTGTTTTTTTTTATTTCTTTATTAATTACACTTTATTCACTTTGTATCCCCCCTGTGGTTCCCTTCCTCCTCCCGTCCCAATCCCTCCCTCTGCATGTATGCCCCTCCCCATGTCCACTGATAGGGGAGGTCTTCTTTTCCTTCCTTCTGATCCTAGTCAATTAGGTCTCATCAGAAGTGGCTACATTGTCTTCTTCTGTGGCCTGGTAATGCTGCTTCCCCCTCAGGGGGAGGTAATTAAAGAGCAGGCCAATCAGTTCATGTCAGAGGCAGTCCCTGTTCCTATTACAATGGAACCCACTTGGATACTGAACTGCCATGGGCTACATCTGTGCAGGGGTCTTAGGACATCTCCATGCATAGTCCTTGGTTGGAGTATCAGTCTCAGGAAAGACCCCTGTGCTCAGATTTTTTGGTTCTGTTGCTCTCCTTGTGGAGTTCCTGTCCTCTCCAGATCTTACTGTTTCCCAATGGTGCTTTTTGCTTTCCAAGCATTTCAGTCTCTACCCAAAAATTCTCTGGTTGCACTGCCAACTCAGCAATCCTTTCTAAAACCAGTGAACCTTCCGATTTTTTTAATCCATTTTTTTGTTTCTCAGACCCCTGTATATCCACTCACAAGTTTTCTAATTGTTCAACCATTCTCACAACCTTCTTTAAAATGGAATGCAGGAAGATGATGAAGCAAAACTAGAAAATCCCTTCTGGAAGTACAGCAGAAGAGAAACCAGCGGTAGCAACCACAGTAAACCTTTTCCTCGTATCCTGAAACGGTATATTCATTTCTCTGTATCCTTCCTGTAGAGGAGACTCTGTACTATCTCCTCTACAGCCATTATTCTAAGCCTGACACCTGGGTGCTACTTGTAGGCATACTTTTAAAACGATTTTAATTTGGGTTTCTTAATGCCTTTTCCTTCCTTCTCCATCCCAGTCCCTTCCAACACCCCAATACTGGGTAGGAGAGAGAGAGAAAGTTAGTGGCAGAGTTCTCTTTAGCTATTTCCTGCTGGTTAGGGTAGTTGGGTTCCTTGCGGCAAGTCCAATCTACCTCTACCTTTTAGGATTTCTCCATCGTCTCATCAAACTGCATAAATAGCAACCAGGAGCAGCAGGGAGGAAGCACCAGCAGCCTTCTTTCTCAGAGCCTCTTCCCTTCCCTGCCCCCAGCATGTATTTCCTCTCCAGAGTCCTCAGAGTTAAACTATCTGCAGCTGAGAAAGAACCCCTCTCAGAGCCCACATGAAGTGAATACTTTGCTGCTGTGAACAATCTGATTCAGTCCCATATCTTACACCTGGGATTAAAACAGAACCATGTTTACATCTACAACATGCTTGTGTCATGTAAAGGCAGAATGGTTCTTTCCCTCCACTGTATGGGTTCTAAGGATTGAACTCAGACCATCAGGCTTGACAGCAAGTTGCTTTGAGTGTCTGAGCCATCTTGCTGGCTACTGAAAGATATTTTTTAAAATATTAGCAAACCTTATTGAGATGACTGTTGTGTGCCTTGCCATAAAATAATTTTTAGATTTCCAGCAATTCAGAGTTCAGTGTATTCCTATGAAACTATTGGGTACATAGGCCTCTGAAAGCGGTTCCCCTGACCAGATACAGACAAGCAATGTGAAGATGACTCTCAGAACACACTGGGCACTCAGCATTGTGGGCTTGATCAGCAGAAACCTCCAAGGAGCAGCAGACAGCAGAACACCAACTCTGATGCCAGCCAGGGGCTAGCTCCTAGTTGGACCTTTATTAGCTGTGCATTTTCCTCCATCTGCCTGCTTCCCTCCCACAGGTTGGGGGCCACACCTACTGCCTGCTCTGTAGATTGATTTGACAGGAGAATAGGTTTATCTCTGTAGTGTTTAGAACAGTGCAGAATTCATATAGATACTTAGAAAATCTGTTATCTCTGTTGATTAGAAGTGGATATCACTTTCATAGCTTTCCCCCAATGATGTTTTATAACTTGATAGGTTTGTTTTGTTTTTAGTTGTCCCAGTAGTTTTTGCTTCCCCTTTCCACAATTAACTTCTTTTTAAAGAAAATAAAATGGCACAGCTTCTTCCTGCTGCTTATATACCTTCACAACTCTTAACAGGCAGCTTATCTGTTGAGCCCTGAGTGGGCAAAAGCAGTGGGCACAGGTTTCCCATGAAGTTGTGTCTTGTGGGTCCTGCCAGTTCCCACAGTCCTACCATTCCCTGGGCATCAGTCAGTGTCTACAAGGAAGGACTTTCAGATTGTGAAGCATGTGAAAATACAAATAGGCCAGCACTCAGCCCTCTAGGGACCTTGTCCTCCAGAACAGACTCCAAGCTGACATTTTCACAGACTACTTGCAAGAGTGCCAGTAGGGTGTGTCCAGTCAGCAGGCTCCTCGACAGGCCTCTCCACCCAGGGCTGATGCACAGCTGCTCTCTCTCTCTCCTGTGTTCTTATTCTGAGGAGGTGAAGTCAATAGCTGTGGTTATTACGATGCTGAAGGCTTGTGATGTGGATGATAAGTGCTGAGAAGGAGATGTTAAGTATTTAAAGTAATAAAATAGCTGTTTGTAATGTTTAAGGAGGTGTCTTCTAGGTCATCATCTAAACTTTTTTTCATTTTAATTACAGGATTTCTGGCATAATCACATCTCTGATTTTTTTTATTATGACTTAATTATTTAACAAATTAGATTAGGTCCAGAAATGACTTGTTAAAAAATAAACATGGGTATTAAGAACATGTTTATGTTGCTGTGACTTGCTTCCCATTGATCTTTGAAATGCACAAAAGTAGAAATGCTTGTGGTGACTTAGAATGTTGTTCTGAGAGATCTTTCAGTGATAGCAGCTGTTTTGCCTGATGCTTTAAGTTCAGTGGATAAAGCTGTAAATTGTTTTTATTTGGGTCGCTTTCAATACTATTGTGTGCTATCATAGCTTTTTAAAAGTTATATATATAAATATATATTTCTATATAAAATAACTTATACACAGACACACATAAAAATAAATGTGAAGGGCAGAACCCAGGGGATTCAAACTGGATTACATAAGAGAAGCCGTAATTAGGGTTGGTTGGGTTTATAGTTGGCTTTAAATGCTAGAAGTCCTGGGGCTGTCCCACTGGAAGCCTGAGTGGCATGTCTAAAATGCCAGAGGTAGGGCAGGATTCCACACTAGGAAGTAGGGGTGGAGATGTTGTCCTTAAAGCTTTTTTTTCCTGTTTCTTTTCAACGAGTTAACCCTTAGATGAATCCACAGAATTCAACTGTTAAGAATCCTGTACAACTAGAAATTTCTTATGGCTCCATATCCATTTCTGTTGTAAGATGGTAGTAATTTTTGAATAACTTTTTAAAGGACACAAACAAGTAAATGTACTCAACCAAGACCCTTCAGATTGGCAGTAGAAATAAAATATATTTCATCATATTCTGTTGGAAACCCAGGATGCTTTAGATGGTTCTAGTTTTGGGGTGGAGGGAAGGAACAGGAAGGAATCTGAAGTGAAGTAATAAATTGGTCACAAATAGTTATTGATTGTCCTGAATTGTATCAAGTTGGGTGGCTTCTGATCATTGTGTAAACTATATACACTGGAAAAGACGTGGATGAGTGCTTTTCTCAAACCAGGAATAACAGTGATGTTTAATAGATAAAATCTTAATACCACCACCACCCCCCTCATGTGCATGTGTACTAGTCGCCATTGTTTTTTAAAGAACTGGAATGTAGTGATGCACTAGTGAACTCTCTGTTTGTGTAACTATGTGCTTGCTTGCTTGTCACGGACATAGAGTATCTGCAGGATTGCCAAATTCTTTCCAGAGAAGCACAGTGTGGACTGTATTAGTTACTTGTCTGTTGCTGTAATAAAATGCCAAAAGCAATTCTTTGGGTTTATAGTTCTAGAGGGAGAGTCCATAGTGTTTGGGAGAGGTTTGGCAGCAGGTTACTCTAGCAGGCTAAGAGATCACATTCAACCACAAATCTGTAGGGTAAAGAACATTGTAAGTGGAGCGAGGCTATGAACTCTAAAAGCTGAGCCCTAGTGACATACTTTCTCCAGCAAGGCCACACCTTTCTATAACCCACCCAAGTATAGTGCGCATATAGGGACATTTCTCATTCACACCACCTACACTGACACCTTCAGAGTATATAAGATTTTACATGGATGTACAAATGTCATAATTTTGAGGATTTTCAAGATAAAGAATTTGATCTTATATTAATGAAATCAAGTTCAAACTCAAATGTTGACATTTAAATAACGTGGGGGTTGTGACTCAAAGCCAAGTGGTTTTGGTTGTATTTTCTCCAGTTATGGCACTATCATTCTCTAAAATGTGCTTTTTTTTTCATGGAAATGTATGCATTTTATAAGCAACTATGATTATCTCATGTACCCTTAAGCATAGAATGTTATATTTATGTCAAGTTCCACTTATGAAATGTCTGCAGTCACTAATGATCTTCTGTTCACTTGTTCAACCATGTTTCAGAAATTTAAAACTGCCAATTATCTTTGTGAATTTTTTCTTTCAGTATAATTCTCTGTGTGTGTGCCGTATGTAAGAGTCTGTATGCATGTGTGAACATGTATGTATGTAAAGAACAAAGGCTGATGTCTGTGTCTTCCTTAATTACTCTGCACCTTGTTTTGTGTGAAGCAGAACCTGAACCTCTCTCACTGAACCTGAAATTTATTAATTTGCCTACACTGAGCTCCAGGGATTCACCCACCGTTTTTCAACACTTCCAGCATTGGAGTTATGGATATTTGCTGTCATGTCTGGCTCTTATGTGTTGCTGGGTATCTGAACCCAGGTCCTCATGCTTGCATAGCAAGCACCTTACGCATAACTGAACTGTCCCCTTTGTTTAGATGCAAGGTCTCACTGTGGAACCCTGGCTGGCCTGGAACTTGCTCTGCCATTAAAGCTTGGGGCAATCCTCAGTGTGTCTGCATCATAAGTACTGCAACTACAGGTGTGTGCCATCATGACTGGATCCTTCAGGGTAATCTTTGTCTCGTGTGTTTGAAGTTTCTTATAAGATAATATGCTCATTAATTTTTGTCAGCTTGACACAAAGTGGGAAGAAGGTGCCTCAATTAGGAATTGCCTCCATCAAATTGAAAGTATGGAGGCACTTTCTTGATTAATGATTGATCTCAGGGCCCAGAGCAATACTGGGCAATGCTACTCATGGGCAGATGGTCCTGGATTATAAAGAAAGCAATCTGAGAAAACCATGGGAGCAAGCCAGTCACCAGTGATCCTCCATCATCTCTGCTTCAGTTCCTTCCTTGAGTTACTGCTTTGACTTTCTTTCATGATGGACCATAAGCTGAAATGAATTTTTTCTTCCCTAAGTCACTTTTGCCAAGCGTGGTGGTGTACACCTGTAGTTCTACCATCTCTGTGAATTCAAGGCCAGCCTGGTCTATAAAGTGAGTCCAGGACAACCAAGGCTGCACAGAGAAACCCTGTCTCCAAAAAACCAAAAGAGAAAAGAAAGCAAACGAAGACAGTAATTTACTTAGTTATAGTTGGGTTTCCTTTTTTTTTTTTTTTTTTTTTTAGATTTATTTTAATTTTTTACTGAAGTATATGTGTTTGTGTCTGTGTGTATGCACAGGGTACCCAGGGAGGTCAGAAGACATCTGAATCCCCTGGGGTTAGAATTGCAACCAGTCGTGAGCCACCTGATGTGAATGCTGGAAACAGAACTTCAGTCTTCTATGAGTGTACATAATCTCTGAGCCATTTCTCCAGCCCCTTGAGTCCCAATTTTATGCACTCCTTTTAAAAAAAAATTGTGTATCTTTATGAATTTATCTTTCACATCATGAAACATCCTCATCCTGGGTAATGAGCCTTCTTCTAAAGTGTTTTTCTTACTGTTAGCATCACCATTGGTTCCTAACCATCGGTATTTTTAGGTGGTTTCTTATAGGCTACATAGGACTGAATCTTTCTTACTCCTGCTTGATAATCTTTCAGTTGTAATATTTAGATCACTGATACTTATGGTAATTACTGTGTGTGGCTCAGTAACGGCTAAACCAGTGCCCAGGTGTCTTGTCATACGGTTCTGCAGGTCAGGGATTTGGTCAGGCCTGGTACATCTGGTCACCTCTGCTCAAGGTCTCTCAGGAGCCTGCAGCTCATCAGTAGGCCAGCTAAGGACGGCCTCTTCTTATCTTGCCTGTAGTTCTCAGCAGAGTCTATTCCTTGGCTACACCCTGACTGTTGGCTGGTAGCCACCCCACACCTGCTGCCTGGGCTTCTCCAAAATGGCAGCTTGCTCTCTTGCAGTCAGTAGAGAAAAAGGACTAGGAAGACAGAATAAATCCCTCAAAGTTGCAATGCCCTGTTGACAAGGAGCAAATTACTTGAGTCAGCAAAGCCCTGAGTACTAGAAGGCAGAGGAGCTGGGGCTGTAGCCATAGCTGTGTTTGGACCCATCCTCTTGGTATCTTGTTTGTCCCTTTTTTCTCTTTAGTTCTTCTTTTCCTGCCATTTTTAACAGTGGTTTTTAAGATTTTTTCACTTTTATCTTTACACTGTTTGTTAGTTCTACTTCCCCTATCCACTAAGTGTTCAGTGGTATTTTGAAATTTAGGTGAAAAGTGGCACTGGCACCACCCAATAAAATGTTTCTCTCTCATGGCTTCTCAGCCTTCAGTGGAGCTCTGAGTTTTAGCTTGATAGGCATTGAGTAACTTTTAGGTCACCTTAAAGCCTGTCTTAAGTTTTGCCTGTGAATATCTAGAGTACATAAAAAAAAAAAAAAAACTTTGTATTGATTCTTTGTGAGTTTCACATGACGTACCCAGTCTCACCCATCTCCCCATCCCCTTGTATCCACCCTCTGCCCTTGCAGCCTGCCCTTAATAAAAAACACACACAAAAATAAAGCATAGAAAACATCTTGTTAATGGAAGCTGTAGTGTGTCACAGTTTGTCACACAGTGTACCCTCCTGTCCATACATCTTCACTTGGAAATGTTCATTGAAACTGGTCTGGTTCAAGGTCTCTGGCTTCTGTGATGCCATCAGTATTGTATCCTCACAGGACTTCCTCCAAGTTATCCTGTTGTTGTCCTGTGTCATGGAGATCATGCAGCTTTGGATCAGCAGGATGGGACCTTTCATGTGCTCCAACAGTTCACAGATGATGTAGATTTTGAGATGGGCCAATTCAAAGCCCTGAATCTGGGCCTGGGTGGTAGCTGAGCTGGTCAGCCCACTGGCTCTCCCTTATCTGCACCACCAGGGCCAGCTCTCCAGCACTTCTCTGGCCAGGCCACCCAGTGGCCATCAGCAGAAGATAGTATCACCTCTTCTGCTCTCGTGCCCTCAGAGCCAGTTCACCAGCACACACTCCTCCAGAGCCAGCATCACTGTGCTGCCCAGTCAAGGCAGGGCCCACTCTTCCAAAGTGCCGCAGACATTCAAGAAGCTGGGCCAGCCCACCCATTCTCACACCCCTGGGGCTGGCTCATCTGTGCCTTTGCCATCAGGGCCAGCTCCACTGTGTTGAGCAGGCAAGGTACAGGGCCTGCTCTCCCACTCTTAGGACCCTGGGGCCAGCTCTTCCACTGTCACAAGTGTCAAGGGATAAGGGGGGAAGGCATCACTCCTGCCACCTCACAGAAGATGAGTATCAGGACCAGCTCTTTCTCACTCTCCTCACCCTTGGGGCCAGCTCACCCACACCCCTGTGCTGACCTTGATTTTTTTAAACGCTTCTACCTCCCTTCCAGCACCACCGGGTAGGAGGGAAATAAGCTTAGTTGGGACAGAGGGTGGAGTTCTCTCTGCTACTTTCCACCAGATAGGGTCATAGGATTCTTTGGGGCAATACCAAATATCAGTCATCCAGAAATCCAGAAGTCCATGTAACCAGCATTTCAGCAAACAGCAAATGCAGTAGCAGGACGAACCAGCAGCAAGCACTCCTCCAAGCAGCCGCACCTTCTTCAGCTGGGCTGTCACATTTATACCCCTCAAAATCCTCAGAATTCAACTAATTACACCTGGCAAAGACCACATTCCACATGAAACACTTAACAGGTGTGGACAAACTAAAATCCCTAACCTAAAATTTTAATAAAAACATGTTTACATATCATAAACCAAAACCTCCACAACACCCCTGCCACTAGGACCAGCTAGCTCTACAATGCTACCCAGGGAAGGTTCAGGGCCTGCTCTCCCAAGTGCTGCATCCAGTGAGGGGCAGGGCCAGCTCTCCTGCTCTCATGACC
Source organism: Meriones unguiculatus (assembly GCF_030254825.1). Taxonomy (NCBI): domain Eukaryota; kingdom Metazoa; phylum Chordata; class Mammalia; order Rodentia; family Muridae; genus Meriones; species Meriones unguiculatus. The sequence goes on from NC_083359.1 coordinate 50,794,760, forward strand.
CTATGATCAGGTCTTCGATTGTACTAGGAGAGTGCTTTAAGAACCAGGACTTAAGTCACTTTGATTTCCTTTGACATCTCTGCTGTTGCCCTGCTGTCTTTCCTCAGGAGAGCTCTCCACTGAGCTTGCGTGGAGCATGTGTGCTGTGGGGACAGTTCAGCTGGTCATTTTTACCTAGTCTTGGGAGACATTACTCTATCACAGAGCACTGTCCTAAGCAGAGACTGAGGGCATTGTCAGGGAGGTTTCAGTACTCTGTCAGCAAAGTCTTCCTTTTGAGAAACTTGCTCTACAGTGTCCAAGCTGCCTCACCCTCCTGATCTCTGAGTCCTGACACATAACCCCTATTTCCCAGTGTGTGTGAGCAAATGCCTATGTGCATGTTGGTTTTCCTAGTTTCTCATGGCAGGAAGTGAAGCCCAGTGTTGGTCACTTCGTCATGGCCAAATCTGTGATCCGGAATTGACATTTTAGCCTGAGTCTGTGCCTGTCCTCTGGGCTGTGTGGGGTTTGACTTTCTGGTCAGACTGTAGCAGCAGTGTCATCTCAGTGCTGATTATTGGTGCTTTGAGGCAATGAGTGAATAAAACCAGAAAAAAAATGAGAACAGCCTTGCACATCTCAGCTGACAAGAGCAGCCAACAGGACTGCCATGATGGACATTTCTAAGCCTCCTGGGTCTCCTGGATCCAGTGGCAAGAGTTGCTCACTTGGAAAAGTTCATTTTTCCCTCCGTGTATAAACACTGGGAAGAAAAGGCTTCTCAAGTTGGCAGGGTCTATTTTCCTTAATAGCTTCATGTTCTTTTCTCCTTAAAGAAATACTGAAATTTTAAAAACAAACACTTTCCTTCAGTATTTGAATCAGATTCAACTTGGGAAAAAGCCAGCCCTTCAAGATAACCACGGGGTACACTTCTCATCTCACATGTGCATAAAATGGGAACCTTCTTATCAGGGACATCAAGATTTCACCAAGAGAAAAACACACAACTATAAATGTATTATGCATACATACTCTCCCACCATCCTCCACCTGACTCAAGGAAAGTTGCCACCAAAGCCTACACCTGGGAGAAGGCCAGGGGTGGAGTAGCAAGCTGTATTTGTCAGTTGACAACATACACACTTCTGTCTCCTTCTCTCTTCCCTCTCACCCTTCTTGTCTCTGTGTCTTTGAGATAGAATCTGACTAGTCTCTTTAATTTAGATACTCATACAAGTATGTGTTGTATATTAAACACATGTTCCCTGTGCCCTCTACCCTCCCTTTTCAGGCCCTTCTTGCCTTCCTGTAGTCCCCCATGTTCCCTAGACAGTTCTTCATGCAGGATTGTATTCTCTGTAAAATCCAGGAGAAATCGATAAGAGAAAGTGAAGAATATTTGTCATTCTGAGACAGGATTAATTTGTTTAACGTGTTTTCTTAAGTCACGTCCATTTTCCTGGGAATGACATGCTTTCATTCTGTAACAGTCTGGTAGTCTTGATCCTCATGCCTCAGCTTCCCAAGTTCTGAGATGACAGAGATGCTCCATCATGCCCAGCTCCCTTCCCTTAAAAACATGTATTGTGGGATATCAGGGACTCGGTAGGTGTTATGATATAAATTACACACTGCACAACAGGTTGTGGTTATAAAGAGGTTTATTATGGGAAAGGCAAATCTGAGACAGTGAAAGAGCTTAGAAAAGAGGAGAATACAGAGTGGAGAAGGAGACAAAGAATCAGAGGAACCACCAGAGAGAAGAGGAGGAGAGAGGAAGAAGAGAGACATGGCCGGGTGGCAGGCGGTGAGTTATATACTGAGCACCCTGACTCAGGTGATAACAGAAGAAGTTGTCAGACTGTCTCTGACATGGACTCAATGGCTGGCTCTTTGACTGCCTCTTCCTGAAGGGGGAGCAGCCTTACCAGCCACAAAGGAGGACAATGCAGCCAGTCCTGATGAGACCTGATGAGCTAGGGTCAGATGAAAGGGGAGGAAGACCTCCCTTCTCCCCGTGGACTTGGAGAGAGCCATGGAAGGAGAAGAGGGAAGGAGGGCGGGATTGGGTAGGGGTGAGGGAGGGGACTACAGTTGGGATACAAAGTGAACAAACTGTAATTAATATAAAAATTAAAGATTTAATTTTAAAAAAAACAGTTGTCAGAACCCTAGAGGCCAGTTTTTGGAGGGAAGGCCAGTTTACCTGCAGGACAACAGAACAGTAGGCTATTACTATATTATGATACAGGGTGAGGGGTTCGTGTCTGCTTAGAGCTGATAAAGTTGACTCTAAATAACTCATATGTTATCATTTTTTACTAGTGTGCAAAAGCTTTAAGGAAAAATTGATGTTGTTCCTTACTTTGAACATGGCGATAAAAATAAAATAGGGTATCACTGTGACCAGCTGGTCACACTATTCAGTCCCTTTCTCATCATAACCCTAGAAACACTGAGCAGACTTTCTGTGGTCTGGCCTTCAAAGGCTGTGCCCCTGTTTTATCATAAGGTCCACATCTCGGCTCATAGAGCTGTCATCATTGCCCACATGTGCTATTGTAATCCCATCTCACATGGAATGAGAAGAAGTGAAAGACTGCAGACCATATCTGATAGCAAGTTGAGTATTCTAGTCATCTGTATCAAAATGCACCAGAGCTGAAGATGAACCAAGAGTAGGAGAATAGTACCAACAGGGAGCTAATGAGTCCAGTAGTTCTCGGTAGGTTCAGGAAACCTGCTGCTAATGTGGGAAGCCAAATAAGAGCAGAATGAAATTAGGATCAGCTCTTGATTGACACCTAGAACTGGGAGTTGTCAGACTGAGATTTTATCAAAGGAGTTTCATAGTATAGCGTTTTAATTTATTAGCCCACATGCTATGTGTGTGGGTCTGGTTTTGCTTGTAACTTTTTTCTGATCCAAGGTCTCATTATGTAGTCTAGGCTGGCCTGGAATTAGACCTCCCCCTTCATTACCCTCCCAAGTGCTGGCACTACAGGCATGGCTGCCACTCAGAGCTGATCATTTAAATTAAGGGGTTAGTTGGTGTGCTAATCCAGGATATTTTTTAAAAGGTGTTATCTCCATACTGTGCCCTTTCAGAAGCCACTGTTCCTTTGCCTCCTTTCTGAGGTGTGCAGTCAGATTATACTTTATAAAAACAATCCATGCATTAATCTTCATTCCCTTTGATGAGATAACCAATGAATAACTACAAAAAAGCAGCTGTCCTGTTTTCTAACAGGTGCTGCATTTTGTTACATTCTACCTCTTTGCTACATAGTAGGCCTAGCTCCCATGGGACAGCCAGAGAAAACCTGAATTCTGCACAGAGTTTTTCTTTCTCAAAGAGGCAAAGCCTTGCACTTGTGAGATAGGATGTAACTTTCCATTTCAAGTGCCCCATAAACTGAGACACAAGAAGGCTAAATAAGGCACAAAGTGGTTCCTCGGAAATGTAGTTTTATAGATACTCTAAAGCTCTCACAGAGGTTATAAAGAAAGCTACAATGCAGAAAGATTGGTTTTAGTAAGAAGCTAAAGCCATCTTTAAGGTGTCACCTCTTTTGCATAAAATTGCTAGAAAGATATAAAGTGCCATGTGTAAAGCTAGAAGGAGAAGCTAAAGATGGAAACATTGTCCTGTCAACCACCAGCCTCCTTGCATTTGCCTTCTGTCTCAATTTAGCCAAAAAGTATTGCACATGCTATGCTCTTAATTTTTAATCGCTGTGATGAAGCACCATGACCAGGGGAACTTATACAAGAGTTTATTTGGGTTTATAGTTCCAGAAAGATAAGACTCCATGATGGCTGAATAGAGGCATGACAAGTAACAAGCATATTGGCAAGAATAGGAAGCTAGGAGCTCTACCCCGAACTAAGCATGAAATAGAGAAAGCAAACTACAGGCAGGGTGGGACCTTACGTTCTCAAAGGCTGCACCCAGTGACATACTTCTCTCAGCACAGCTGCACAAGGCCAAGAGCTGAGGCCAAGCACTTAAGTGCCTAAGACTGTGGAGATTATTTCTTCTTCAGACTAGTACAAGTGCTATTCATGTGAACATTCATGCAAACAAAAGCTCACTGCCACTGCAGGAATCTCCTCTGCTGCCTTTGTGCATTCCTATCCTTAAGCCCACCCACCTCCAAGGGTTACTGCTTGAGGAAGAGTGACTTCACAGCTACTACCATGGCAATGCTGAGCCTAGAGCCGTGCGCAGTTTGCTATGTCTTTTTATTCTACGTAGTTACTTTTGGAGGTTTTCTGAAATGACCAAACAAATTTTAAGAATTTCTCTAGTGAAAAAATGTTTCAACAATCATTTGAATCTTTTTAATCTTTAAATAATTAATTATATTTGTTGTTTATTTGTTTGTATGTGTGTTGTGTTTGTTTGCTCATGTACCGTTGCGCTCATGTGGAGGTCAGAGGACAACTTGCAGGACTTGGGTCTTTTTTTCCAGCATCTGGGACTGGAGTACGGTCATCAAACTTAGTGGCAAGTGCCTTTACCAGTCACTGACCCTCTTACTCATCTTTTAAACAAGTATACTTCACTTTTCAGGAAAGTGAAGAACACAAAATAGATCACCCTCTAATGGCAATTTATTTTATAATAAACTATTTGACATTTAACAACTAAAATTAAAATCTGCTTTTACTAGTTTTATAAATCAATTATCTTTTCTATGGATAAAGTAATCATGAGTATTTTTCGTTGTAATTTTCCACAATAGCATAGCAGCCTTTTTACATGTTCTCTTAACTCTTGGAGTTAGGGTATTTTAGCAGCCCCCAGAACAATGGGTGTGTACATTGCAGGCATGCCCACATACACTAGCATACATTTTGTTAAGAATAGAAACGTTCTCCAGAATTTTCTTATCAAAAGTTGACATGCATGTAATAGCAGTGTTTGAGATGTATTTCACACTTAATCTCCTCATGCCCTTTGGAAATGTCCTTTTTAGTTCTGCATTTCAGCCATGACGATACCAAGAACAGCTTCATATGTTTAGCTGACAGGTTTTTAATTGTTTTAATGCAGTGCAGTTGCAACTTGGCTTTTTTTTTCTTTTCTATTTGTTTGTTTGTTTGTTTGTTTTGTATCTAAGCCAGTTAGTTATTTGCAGAATGGCAAATTATTATTTTTATTTGTCTGATTGTGTTGCTGTGGGAAGTTTAAGTAAGAGTATGACATGGGTGCTCTGTCCTCAGTAAGTCACATCAAGAGGTGAGTGACAGATTAACCCATATTGGATGCGTTAAGGGTACTCTCTTGGTTCAGATGGTGTTTTCTCCTTCCTATTTTTATGTAAAAGTACCCTTTATTCTTTGTAATTAGTGAGAAGTATGTGGGCTCTTACCTTAGGACATGACTGGTCTATGTCCTAGCCATCTTTCAGGCATTGTTTGAATGATGGTTTTCTTTTTCTCTTTCCTTTTTTTAATTCAAGAGATAAAAATTTATTTTGGCAGCAAATATGAGTAACCATGGCCCAGGAACACAGATTTAGCGTACCCCAGATTCATTCCATTGTCCAACATGGAAGCAGTTCATGAAGACCAAAGAAAGTCATAAATCAGGACACTTTCTGAATTCACTGTTGAAGTGGCACCAACTGGAAGAAGCCACCAGTACTAGAAGAATTTTTTCTCTAAGAAGAATTATACATGAAGATAGATATGTGAATAAAAGTGAAGTCACCAAGTTACAAAAGTATGATTTGTGTGTTCTGCTATATGCATTTAAAAATTTAAATATAAAATAAATATATTCTCAAGAAAAGCATAAAGACAATGGCATTGAAGTCAGTCAGAGCTGGTAATGTACAGACAGAATGACTGACACCGTTCTTTCTTCAGAGGCCTGGTCAGTAAGCAGAGATAACAGACATGAAGTGCTGTGGCAAAGTGCTGTGACAAGGTCTCAAGATGTCCGCAGGTCCTGTAGGCCAGGGCTTCGTAAGCATTAGCAAATATACGTTCAGATGGAGATTTTTTTTTTTAGTTATATCTTAGGTCAGGTACATTTCTCCTGATGTTTCCTGGTCCTCTCCTCTCGCATCTCTAAATGACAGTTTTCACCTGATCATTTTAAAGTTACTTACAAAGTGATTTCCAATCACATTTCTTCTGGAATTCTGGGAGGTTCCCGTTTTTTCTAAGGAAACAAACACTGTCTTAAGTTCTTTATCAGTAACCGTCATCATTGTTTTTACTTGTATTTAGTGTGTATGTGTATATGTGTGGGCATGAATCAGCTTCAGCATGTGTGTGAAGGTGTTAGGCATAGCAACAAAGTAGTTTTGTGGTTGGGGTTAACAACATGAGGAACTGTATTAAGGGGTTGCAGTGTTAGGTGTGCCCTGGACAAATCCCACTGGAAGTGGGATTTGAGGTTTCTTTTTTCTTTTTGGTTTTCAAAACAGGGTTTCTTTGTGTAGCTGTGGCTGTCCTAGAACTCATTCTAGACCAGGCTGGCCTGACCTCAAAGATCTGCCTGCCTCTGCCTCCCGAGTGCTAGAATTAAAGGTGTGCATCACCATCACCCAGGAACTTTTTCTTTAAGTTTCCTTGGTCATGGGGTCTCGTCACAACAGTAGAAGAGTAACTAAGACAGTTGGCAGTGGAAGATGTCTGGGATGCACATGACTGTGGATAAGGATACTTTGCTGTGAGTCATCAGAACAGTGAAACATGTCATGTGTCCTAAAGAACATGGTAAACATTAAAGGTATCAAGGTTGTGTAACAACTGGCTTAATTAGTACAGGTGCTTGTCACCAAGTCTGCAGAACTGAGTGTGATCCCCAGGACTACATACACACACTAAACAAGCATAAAGAAAAATAATGAACACTGAGCAAAGGACCTACCACTGAGCGAGCCCATGAACTATGTAGCCAAGGATGACCCTGGGCTCCTGATCCTACCTCACCTCCCCAGTGCTAGGATTATAGATATGGGCTACGACACCAAGCACACTGAGCTTATAGAGAGATTGTGTGTGTGTGTGTGTGTGTGTGTGTGTGTGTGTGTGTGTGTGTATTGTCAATGAATGTGTGAATTTAATTTTAATGTGCCCATGGAGATCAGAGAGGTCATCAGATCTCCTGTAGCTGGGGCTCCAGTCTTATGCAAGAACAGTCTGCACTTGTAACCACTGAGCCATATATCAGTCCCACTTTTAAAAACAAACCATTAGCCAGGCATGGCAGCTCACACCTGTAATCCCAGCACTCGGGAGGAAGAGACAGGAGGATCTTTTGTGAGTTCAAGGCCAGCCTGGTCTGCAATGAGTCCAGGACAGCCAAGGCTACACAAAGAAACCCTGTCTTGGAAGAAAAGAAAAACATCACTTCTTAGTTATTTTCACCAGAAAAGCAAGTATTAGGAAGACCGAGAAGAATCCTGTCCTTGCTGACTGAGGGCCCTGTGCCTGGTGCTTTCCTTCATTGTCTCAGGCCTCCTCCCTAAAGGTGGATCATCACTCTCCTTGGGTTACAAGTGAAAACTAAGAGGAACTAAAGTTTTGAGAGATTTGCAACTTTACAGGTTACAGGTCTGAAAATGTTGGGTGAGCAGGGTCTGAGCCGAGGTCTTCATGACTTCAAATTCAGTGATAAGCATGCCTCTTTTCTCAGAGTAGACTTATTTTTATTGGGATTAGGATTGATTCTGGGTAAGAATTAAGGGGGACAAAACTGAAGACAAAACAAAATAAAGGTTAGCTGTGATGTTTGCATATCTTCTTGTTCAAAGGGGGCAGATGAAGTGGTACACCTTGTTCCCAGAAACAGTTTCCAGCATGAATCTTTTGTCCATGTTTGGAACTTCCTCTAACCAGAGTGTGCATCTCACAGGAAGGTTTAATTACTTGATGTATGGTTTCAAAGCCCTGGCTGCCCCTGAAGACTGGTCTTGGGAAAGTACTTCCAGGCTACTCCTCCCTCTTTGCCATCCTCTGTGTTGCTTTTCCACAGTCTAGAGCATCAAGCGTGCTTCCTGGTACAGCTGTGCAACCATTTTCTCCAGAAAAACAGATAATAGGAAAACCAAGAAGAATCCTGTCCTTGTTGAACTCAGGCCATGGCCTCATGCTTTCCTTCACTGTCCTAGGAACCCTTCCAAGCATACGCCACACCATTATGCTTCCATGATTCTAGTTAGCAAAAAACCAAACACCCTACAGAGCTGCAAGTCCCGTCATGCCTGAGCTTTTTGCACAGCTCTCCAGCAATCCTTCATGCTTCCCTGCACCCAGTGCTGAAATCTTGTGCAACTACCAGCTCTAACCCCCAGTAACTCAGTCTTGTGACCTCATCTTTTCGTAGGTGTTCTTCCCTTCCCATCCCAGCTTTCTCGTCCCCATGCTCTGGTTTGCAAGATACCATCCTTCAACACTCTTACTCTCTTTTGTCCAACTAGCTGATTAAAAAGGTTGTTTGTCCTTTCCAACTTCTCAGTAGCAGCCGTTGCCTTTATGGCATACCTTAATTGTGATTACTTTTCTGTTTTTTTCCAAATTGCTACAGAAATATTTATCATTCTGTTTCTTAGTGGCTATTCTGGTTTAATATCCACTGAATATTTATTTGAAGAACAAGAGATTGTCTTTCTGCAGTTAGAACTATATTTTTATGTCTCCTTCCCTGTAAATAAAAGGAGGACATAATAACTTTTAAGAAAGAAATTATTCTAATATCATCTCTCTTTACAAAGTACAGCATTCACTTCCAAGTGTGCATGTCAATCTTATCATTTGAAACTCTAGAATAGAGCCAGGTATGGTGGGGCACACATTTAATCCTAGCACTCAGGCAGAGGCAGGAGAATCCCTTGAGTTGGAGTGCAGAGTGAGTTCCAGGGCAGCCAGGGCAATACAGAGAAACCCTGTCTTTGAAAACCCAAATGGATGGATGGATGGATGGATAGATAGATAGATAGATAGATAGATAGACAGACAGACAGACAGACAGACAGACAGTGGGATGAACATAGAAGTACTATCAGGATAGTTTTTTTTTAACCTGATCGTATACAATCAGTATCCATATAATAAATACCTATATTCTATACCAATGTGAACCTTGTTTATTTCTGCTTATCATTCCATCACATTTTTAGTGTACATCAAAAAAAGTTGCCATCAGCAGTATACTTAACTTGTATGTATGTATGTATGTAAGTATGTAAGTATGTAAAATTCAGTAGCAGTTTCTGTTTTCAGAGTGGAATATACTATATATGTGTTATACATATGCGTGATATGTGCATTAAAATAAGCACATCTAAAGTATCCTGTTAACTGCATTTTGACAAGTGTATACACTTAAGGGCCCTGAGCCCTTATTAGTCAAGATGTAGGGCATTGCTGGCACCCAGAAAGACCTGTACTACATGTGGTTAATCCTTTTCTCTAGAATAGTGGTTCTCAGCCTTTCTAACACTGCAACCCTTTAATACAGTTTCTCATGTGTGGTGACCCCAACCATAAAATTATTTTCATTGCTACTCCATAACTAATTTTGCTACTGTTAGGAACCATAATGTAAATATTCGATATGTCAAAGGGGTCATGACCTACAGGTCTCAACCTGTAGAGAGCTGTTGCTGTAGACCATCTGTAAATGGAGTCCTGCCCCATGCAGTCTTGGTAGAGCTTCATGCTCATCACAGTGCTTGTGATGTCCACTCAGGATTTTACATTACTCAGTGATATGCCATTGTATGAACACATCACAATTTACCCATGCTCTTTTCATGAAGACCTTGTTTCTATTTCAGATCTTCTGTGCACAACACTGCCTGATAGTCTTGGTATATGTTTGAGAATAGATTTGCTAATTATGTATTTAGTTGTTTAAATTTGCACATCTTTTTTCAGAAGCAGCTGAATCATTTTGTACTCCCAAAAAGTGCACGGAGAATGTTTGTTCTCTTTAGCAAAGTTTCTCTCATTTCAGTGTATGTTGCTTTCTTCTTATAGTGTGAGTGTGCATCTTTTATGATATCTGGAGATCTCATGCACTAATACATAGTTGCATGAGGGTTTTTTAAACTGTTCTCAACTTTTTATTATAGTAATTTTATGGCACACAGCACATGTTGAAGAGCATTTTACAGTGAGCATTTATGTCTCAGCACAGATTCCACCAGTAATACTGTATCATGCTTCTTCAGTCTTGTTTGCTCACCTACAAACTCACTCCAGCTGTCTACTTCTTTAAAAAATGTGTTTCAGGTTAAATTGTGGGTATGTATACAGAAAACCCGTGGGCTTCAGCATGCTTATGAGCTTCCATTTAAACATCCTGATGGGCACATTCACAGTGCTTGCCTCTATCTACCTTTTCTATCACAGTGCTCAGTCTCACATGGCTCTCATTTTGAATATGGTTTCATTTTCTCTTCTTGCTTTCATACTGATTTTTTCCTGGTTATTAAATATTCCCCTGTAGTCAATTCACTGTTTCTAATAAGACATTCAGTAATTATTTCCCAGTTTTGAAGCTATCTCATGGCTATGTGTATGCCATGATTGAATCATACTGATTGTTGTTGCACTCCTTGCTGGTGTGTAACAGCAGGGAAGGAGGGAGGAAAAAAAGGACAGAGGGAGGAGAGGCAAAGAAAAGAAAAAGATGCTCAGGCTGTTTCTTTAGAACAAAATCACAGATACAGAATCACTAGACCAGAGAGTCCAGATGTCTTTCTGGGCTTTTGACATAGCCCATAGTCAGCTTTCTAAGGATGTGTCAGCTGTGCTTTTATTGGAAGCATTGAGAAGTGTTTTATAGTATTCTTATTTACTTGAAAAGGTCTGCCATCTTTTTTTAAAAGTTGAGTTGTGTTTTACATAAGTTGAAATGCACAAATCTTAAATGTCTATTTGAGGAGAGTTGGGGGGTTTAAGCTTTTTTAATTATTTTATGGTGTGTGGGTGTTTTGCCTACATATATACCTGTACTGCTTGCATGTGGGTGACCATGGTGGCCAGAAGAGGGCACTGAGTTCCCTGAAGCTGGGGTTACAGACAGTTGTAAGCTGCAGAGTGGGTGCTAGAAATCAGATCCAGGCCCTCCGGAAGAGCAGCCAGCATTCTTAACTATTGAGTCATCTCTCCAGCTTTGTTTTTGTTTTGTGTTTGCTTTGAGAATGGGTCTTCTATTACCTGGGCTGGCCTTGAAGCCTTGGGTTCAAGTGATCATAGCCTAAACCTCTTGAGTAGTGAAGACTACTGCATTAGGGAAATGCAGATATGTGTCACCAGCCCTGGCTCTGAAACTTTATGTTTTAAAATGGATGGATGTATACAGAAATGATGCAAAGAATCCCTACTGTCAAATTGTCTTGTTCTTTCTACATCTAGAGTTGGCTTGTTCTCTGAACCACATGCAGGTAGATTCCTGATGTGGTACTCTTAGTACTAGATACTTAGGTATGTGCTTACTAAAAATACAGATACTCTCTCATGAAGCCACAGTATTAAAATGAGAGTGTGACATTGACTCACTGCTGTTAACTAATATCAGACACCTCTCAGGTCCCCAGTTGATCTAGCCAGAGCCTATGTAGAAGAAATAATGTTGTTCTTGTTTTATGCTCTAGTCTGGGTTCATGTTCCAGTGCCTGGTCTCTGCTTCTCCTTTAAAGTGGAACCTTTTTCTAGTCTTATTTCTTCTTTTCTATGACATCTTCGAAGATATTGGCCAGTTATTTTGTATAATGGCTCCTAGTTGGGGTTTGATTCCTGGCACCCAAGAGGTGACAATTATGTCAGGCTGTAGCTTTAGTAGCCCACCATGCTGGGAAGTTATCTTTCTCATGCATTGGACGAGAAAGTAAGGTGTGTCGTCTGTTTGGCCAATACAGGTTACTTTTAGGTTTAACCATAGCAATCTTTCTATTTTCCATTTAAGCTTTCATAATAATGTGTATGGAGAAATATGTTGACACTGTCTAAATATCTTATTGCTGTTGATGCTTCTTGTCTGGAGCAAAAAACTGGTCGTTAACTACAAGTGGTGTTTTTTGTTTCTGTGCTCTGTGTATAGATTAGATGATATCCTGCTTTAGGTACAAGCCTCCCTCCCCATCTTATTTGAGCATGAAATCATGCCGTCATCCTTGCCCTAAGGTTTCACTGAGCCTTCCCTGTCTGTGTGTAACTCACTCCCATTATCAAATATCTTTTCAATATTTTATTACTTTATTTTTAAAATTTATCAATTGTACAAAATAATGGATTTCATTACATTTCATACATATATTTTTTTATTATCTTCAATCTCCTATCATCATATCTTGCTCCTATCCCCATTGTTCCTTCTTTCTCTATCTCCAAGCCTTCCTTCTACTTTCATGTATTATCTCTTTTGTTTTCTTTAACTATTACTGTTTCATGTATACATATGAATGTATATTTATGTGTGTGTGTATATGCCTTATCTATATGAGTTTTAGGACTTAACACTTGGTATTGGATAACCAGTTAGGGGCTCATCCGTGGAGAAAACTGATTTTCCCTCTCCAGTAGTCATTAATTGCCTGTAGTTCCTCATGGGGGTTGGGGGAGGGGTTGTAAGATTTATCCTATCTACATTGGCATGTCTGTAAATTCGTGTTTCTCCCCCAAAATAACCACTTTGAGACTTAACTGTATTTATAAATGCCTGGGTCAATGTAGCAAGGCATGTTCCTTGACTTGCTCATAATTAGTATCCCATTTATTCTATTCTTAGTTCTGTCACGAGGTTGGTTACCTCTACTCGGTTTTATAAGTCCATCTTCAGAATCCCAGGTGAATCCCCACCTCTGTCTCCCCCTCTTCCTCTCCCTTTTTCTCTCTCTCTCCTTCTTTTCCCTTTCCCTCTCTCTTTCTCCCTCCCCCCCCCCACCTCCAGGGCCCTGCCTCCTTGTTTCCTGCCTCAGCTAACAGGCCATTAGCTTTTTATTGGCAGGTAATGCTTCCATACAGATATAAGAGAGTCCTACACATGTCAACTGATATTGTCATTGTTTGGATCTTGTTTAAGTAGCTTGATTGTTGAGACTTCATGGCTGTAGCCTTTTTGCCATATACACTATGTCATAGCAGATCTCCTGTTCCTCTGGCTATTACAGTTTTTCCACCCACAGTTTCTCCAAGATTTTTCTGAACCTTAACAGGAGGAATAGGATGTGTGGTAGATGCATTTTTCGGGCTGGGCACCTCACAATCTGTTGTTCACTGCATTTTTACTGGCTGTGGATTTCTATGATTATCTCTACCCTCTACAAAAAGAGTCCTCTTTGATAAAGGATGAGAGCTACATTTATCTGAGGGCATAAAGATAAATTTTTAGAATGCACTTAGAAATTACACTGGTTTAAGAAGATAGTAGTAATAGGCTTTTCCTCTGGGTTCCATAGCCTCACTAGTCTTGAGTGGTTGGCTAGGTTTACAGTACTAGGCATGACTTTCCTCCTGTTGAGTAGGCCTTAAGCCCAATTAGACAGCTATTGGTTACCTTCAAGATGTAAGTGTCATTACATCTTTAGGGATATTTTGCTGTCCTGGTAATTGTCATGTTTTGTAGGTGTCCCAGCTAGATAGAATTACTGATTGACTTTCTTCCTTAGAAGTTTGTATAGCATCTTCCAGGCCTCAGATCAGAGGCTTCCAGATCAAATATAGGTCAGTTCTTCTGAGACCTTTGTTCAAAATCTATGGTGTCATTCATTGTCTCCCAGAATCTGCTTCCTTCAGATTCTGGGAGACAATCAAGGGCAATGAAAATAGTCTATATTGTTTTGAGGTGTCTTGGACTTGACTGACCAATAACTCAAAAAGGAGGTTTCTCCCACCTGGAACTGGAGAAAGCATTATAACCTCTACTGATACAGCTTCATTTAAATTGTGTGTATATATGTATGTATGTATGTGAAATGTATTTTAAGTAAGCATAAAATAATGATTCCCTACAGCTTTTTCTAACATTCTTAGGTATACCTCCTCTGATCCTTTCCCTCTCTATTGCTCCTCTCTTCCCCTCTCCAATTAAAGTCCCTCTTCCCCATTCCCAGTCTTCCCATGCCTTCCTTCGTAGCATCTGAGTCTTGCTGTTTCCTCCTGAGAGCTCTTTCTTCCCTCTCTCTTAGTCTATTTTGACTTTTTTGGTTTCTGTGGTTACTCCAGGTTTTGTACTCACATCCAATGTGCTGTATTTTCATTATCCATTCATCATTTAGGTTGTTTCTGTTTCCTGGCTGTTGTGAACAGAGTAGCAGTGAACATGGATGGGCCAGTATCTGAGGAGTAGGCTATCCAGTCATTTGGGCTGGTCATCTAGTAGATTTATTTTTTGCTTTTTATGGATTCTCCACACAGATTTCCAGAGTGGTAGGAACAGTTTGCAGTCCCACCAACAATGAATGAAGGTTCCTCTTTCCCCATATCCTTGCCAACATTTTTTTCCAAAATAATATTTTTACTAAGGATTGGGAAATTTTGCATCATACACCCTGATCATACTCACTTCCCAGCCCTTCTATGTCACACCCTCACCCTAGTTACTCCCTCCCCCCCTCAAAGAAAGAAAAAAATAGGAAGGGGGGGAAAGTTCTATTTGTATTGTCCATACACTCAGTGGAGCACAGTCAGACTCCCAATAGGCAGCCACTACAGAAAATTGAATCCTATTCTACCTGCCTCTCACCAGAGCCATTAGCTGTGGAGAGCGGCACATCGGCATCCTTGTCACAGTCCTTCAGTTCTCTTAGCATCCTGACTGGGGCAAGACCAAATCTCAGAGCTGTTTTAATTAGCATTTTCTTAAGTTCTAAGGATGATGACCACCTTTCAAGATATTTATTTACTTACTTTTGGTTTTTCTCTGTGTATCTCTGGCTGTCCTGGAACTCAGTCTGTAGACCAAGCTGGACTCAAAGAGATCTCCCTGCCTCTGCATCCCAAGTGCTAGTCTTAAAAGCATACATCATCACCAGCCAGCCTCCTGTTGAGATATTTATCACTCATTTTTGTTTCTTTTGTGCAATCTCTGCTCAGAACCATAGTCCATTTTTTTGAGGGTAGTGCCTGCTACAGCCAAAAGCAGCCTTCTAATTCCCTGCAACTGCAATTACAGATGGTTGTAAGCTGCCCACTGTAGGTGCTGGAAATCAAACCCAGGTCCTCTGGTAAGAACGAGCAAGCAGTTAAACTGTGGAGCCATCTCTATAACCTCAAATGTCTTAGTTGGTTTTTTATTGTTGTCATAAAACACTAAAACCAATTTGGGAAGGAAAGGATTTATTGGCTTACAGGTTACAGTCCATCATCAGTGGAAGCCAAGATTCAAATTTGATGTAGGAATTTAAGTAGGAACCAAAGCAGAGACCATGAAGACACTGCTTACTGGCATGTTCTCCATGGGCTCAGTCAGCTTTTTTATACAACCAGTGCTCACCTGCCCAAGGCTGCATTGCCTACAGTGGGCTGCCCACATCTATTAACCAAGAAAGTGCCCCACAGAGATGCCTATAGGCCAATCTGATGGAGCCATTTCTTTGTTATATTCAGTCTTCACAGGTTACTCTAGATTGTATCAAGTTGACAAAAACTAACGAGCACAACCAGCCAATAGCTTTTATCCTGTTAAGTTTAGAATACACATTAGGTTCAGTATTGTTAGCCCCTAGCATTATGAAAATAAGTCAGCACTTTATACAAAGTGTGTATTTTGTAAGTCATATTCCAGCAAAGCTGTTTAAAATATCTGTTACATAGACTGAGTGTTTATATCCTTTTATTTTCACCCAAAGGTGCCTGTGGCTGGCTCTTGTCCTCTCTTCAGTGTGTTGGGTTCTTGTTGTTGTTGCTGTTGTTCACAGTTGGTGGCTTTTGTTAATGGACTGAGCATCTTTAGTCCCTGCCTTTAGACTGCACAGTAATTCAAGCTACAGCAACAGTCACCTTGGAGGCACAGCACTCAGACTGACAGGCACCAAAAAAACAGGTTTAGAGTGTAATTCATTAAACTACAGTTATAACTCACCAAAACTTAAGTTTGCTATTGGACACAACATAAAGGACCCTTAACAGAGCCCATCCTTTTTCAGTCTTCCTCTGTGTGTTGGGTTCTTTACATTTATTTATTTTAATTTTCACAGGTGGCTGGCCCACATCCTTCCTGAAGGATGCCAGCTCACATTCCAGACAATAATGCAGGAGCAGATGAGTTCCCACAGGCTATGCAGCCAAGTGTGCTGAATATCTGTACCATTTGATACTTCGCTGACTTTGATTAAATTTCTCTAATTGTATGAGTAAACTAATGAGTAAGATTGAACATCTTTTCCTGTTTTTAAGGATTATTTTATAATACTTTTGGGTGTGGGAGATAAGTGATCTTTTTTTCCTTTTCTCTGCAAGGTTTTTGGAACTTTCAGTTTTTGAAGAATATTATGAATATTCTTTTTTAGCATGCTTTGGGACTTTGTTTTAATGTGGCCAAAATTTGTCAGTCATCTATTGCATTTGCATCTTGATCAAAGGTTAAAACCTTTTCTAATGTCCAGGACCTAGAAAAACCCTGATTCTCACTCACAGTACTCATATGATTTGAATTTTTTCTTTCATTTAGATCCATGGGCCTCTCGGGTGTTTTGTTTTAAGATTTATTTGTATTATTTTAATTGTGTGTGTGCACCCATGCATGCTTGAGAACATTATTGCAGTTGTCCATGAGAGCCAGAGACAAAGGATTCTCCTGGAGCTGGAGCTGTGAGGCACGTAATAAGGGTGCTGGGAATCAGGTGCTCTCAAAAGCAGTTGGCAGTCGGTTGGTCTGACTGTCAAGCCTCCTCCAAATCCAGAGCTGGTATTGCCCCCTCTCCACTACATGACATTTATTTTTGTATGTTTTCCTGCCTCTCCTAGGGTGGTGGGTTGTTTGTTTTCTTTTCTTTTCTTTCTTTTTTTTTTTTTCATATAAACTGTCAGATGGTCAGTCTGTGTTGAAAAACTGCTGGGTATTTTTATTGGGCTCACACCAAATCTGTAGGTTAACTTAGAGATCCTCTGTTGTCTTGTTTGTGTTTTAGGACTGTCTGTCTCTCAATTCAGTCCAACTTCTGTGTTGTCTAGAGCTTCACACATTTCTTAGTTTATTAGTAGGAGCTCCCCCACTTCGTTTTGTTTGTTTTTTCTGTTGTTCCTACATAGAATGTTTTTGTTGTTGTCGTTTGTTTTCATTGGCTCTGTTGAGACACAGTCACACTGTATAGTCTAGGCTGGCCTGCAGCTCATAAGAATCCCAAGCTGTGGTGCTCTCTGACTACTTCTTTATGCTCACAGAGACCCTTCTCTCGATTTGATTCTGCCCCACTGGGCATATGTAGGTTTCTAAAGTCTCTTAAGTTTGTTTTCCATCTAGTTAGGGGAATTTCCAGGGATTATTTTTGCAAATATGTTTCTCTGATCCATTATCTCTCTGTCATCCTCTCATGGCTCTGGTTACATGTAAGATAACATTTTACATTTGTTTGTTTGTATGTATAAATGTGTAGGTCTGTCAAGACAGCACTTGAGAGTCAGCTCCCTCCTTCTACTCTGTGGGCCAGGTGTAGAACTTGGGTTGTCAAGTTTGGTCAGCAAGCACCTTTATTCACATGTAACATTTTTTTACTTTAATCTGTGTGTTCTGCTCTTATGATTACCTGCAGCATACTGATCTGTCATGCCCTCCTGCCTATCACAGTGACATAGGGCTGTTAGTCCTGCTCCCTGAGAAAACCTACCTCAGTTACCATTGAGGTCCCTTTAACAGACGAGTAAGTGCACCTGGTTTGCGTTTGCTCAGTTTTCTGAACAGTAGAAACTATTTCAGGGATATCATATTGTATAAAAGGCCCTTCTTTTGGCTCCTACAAATACCATTGTTGGTTTTTTGAAAAAAGATTTAGTCCAGCATGGTGGTATATGCCTTTAATCTCAGCACTCCGGAGGCAGAGTCAGAAAGAAGGAAGGAAAGAAAGAAGAAAGGAAGGCAGGCAGACAAATTTATTAAAATGCAATTGACATACAATAAATTGCTTGTATTTAAATTTTCAGGTTAAGGTTGACCATGTCTACACACCTGTGACACCATCAACACAATCAGGATAATATAACCAACACTGTCATCAGCCTTAGAATTCTCCTCATAATCTTGTGCAATTAATTCATTCTTCTTTCCATGCCAGGTTCCAGGCAACCACTGTCTGATCTTTGTCCCTGTTAATTAATTTACATTTTCTATGATCTTACAGAAACTGAAACATGCTATGTGTATATATATATGTATATATATGTATGTATACATTCATGTGTGTATATGATGAATATGTATATAGCTATACATATATACACACATGTGAATATATGTGTACTGAGTTTTTCTAGTTTCTTTCATTGAGTATGGTTATTCTGAGTTTTGTCTGTGTCTCTAGATATTATTCTTTTTTACTGCTGAGTGATATTCTCTTGTTTGGATATTTCAAAATTTTATTTGTACACTTACGGACAGATGACTGTTTGCATTTTTTATTCTTATAAATAAAACCGTCAATAAAAATCTATTAGATAATTTTTATTCAAAATCTAAGTGTAGGGGGTGGAGAGATGGCATGATAGGAATAAGGCACACAGGGGCTGTGATGAAGAGTTGCTACTGTTGCTGAATTTCTTTAGTAACACACAAAGATGTCCATTTGTCCAGGATCTCTTTGCTCTAAAGTACTACCCCTTCCCCAGAACCATCTAGCCTCTAAACTTTATCAGTCTAGTAATGATGCCTGAAAACAAATCATCTTTTAAATACTCACCTTTGTAAGTCATACCGCATTAATAACACAGGAAAAAAAAGTGAACTAGTGTTTGCTTTTGGTGAAAGGCATGTCAGAGGAGTCAGAGACCAGACTGAAGACCTGCACTCACTAGAACTGACTAAAAATCATGTCATTTTATATCTAAACTTTTTTTAAAGTAACAGAATCATACATATATCATACCAGGGCTTGTCTGGTTTCTTTCATTGAGTATATTTATGTTGCTGGATGTAATTTTAATTGCTGAGTAATATTCTCTTATATAGCCGTTTATTAGTATTAATGCATATTTATTAATTGTGTTGTCACATGTTAGTACATGTGACATCTTAGGTGCTGAGGATCAAAAGATGCTAAAGTTTCTTGTGATCTCAAAGCCATTGTTATGAATGTTAAAAAAAGTTTGATCTTTTCTCATTGAGGGCTTCGTACATATAGTTTTTTCTCATGCTGCTGGGTTTCTCAAGATAAGAGTCATTGGCTTCCCTCTTAGAGAAAAAGTTTTCTGTGGAAGGAGGGGGCTGGAGAAATAGCTCAGTGGTTAAGAGTGTGGCCACTTGCAGAGGACCCAGACTTGGTTCCCAGCTCCCATAGGCAGGCAGCTCACAGTTTCTTGTTACTCCAGAGCCAGAGGACCTAGTGCCCTCTTCTGACCCCTGTGGATACCTGCACACACACACACACACACACACACACACTTAAAAATAGAATTGATTTAAAAAAAAAGACTTTTCATCTTGGCCATTCTGATGGGTGTAAGGTGAAATCTCAGGGTCGTTTTGATTTGCATTTCCCTGATGGCTACTGACATTGAGCATTTCTTTAAGTGTTTCTCTGCCATTCAGTATTCCTCTACAGAGAGTTCTCTGTTTAGTTCTGTTCCCCAGTTTTTAATTGGATTACTTGGTTTGCTGCTTTTCAGCTTCTTTGGTTCTTTATATATACTGGATATTAGCCCTCTGTCAGATAAAGGGTTGGTGAAGATTCTTTCCCAATCTGTAGGCAGTTGTTTTGTTTTGATGACGGTGTCCTTTGCTTTACAGAAGCTTTTCAGTTTCATGAGGTCTGATTTATTGATTGTTGCTCTTAGAGCCTGTGCTGTTGGTGTTCTGTTCAGGAAGTTGTCTCCTGTACCAATGAGTTCTAGGGTCTTCCCCACTTTTTCTTCTAACTGATTTAATGTATCTGGTTTTATGTTGAGGTCTTTGATCCACTTGGACTTTAGTTTTGTGCAGGGTGATAAGTATGGATCAATTTGCATTTTTCTACCAAGTACCAGGCATGGAGATAACCTAGAACCCCTGCACAGATGTAGCCCATGGCAGTTCAGTGTCCAAGTGGGTTACATAGTAATGGGAAAAGGGACTGCCTCTGACATAAACTGATTGGCCTGCTCTTTGATCACCTCCCCCTGAGCGGGGAGCAGCCTTACCAGGCCACAGAAGATGACAATGCAGCCACTCCTGATGAGATCTGATAGACTAAGATCAGAAGGAAGGAAAGGAGGACCTCCCCTCTCAGTGGACTTGGGGAGGGGCATACGTGAAGAAGGGGGAGGGAGGGTGGGACCGGGAGGGGAGGAAGAAGGGGTTTATGGGGGGATAAAAAGTGAATAAAGTGTAATTAATAAAATAAAAATAAATAAATAAAAAGACTTTGCTGCAGGGTGAAAATAAGTCAATGAGATCTGAGTGTAAAATACTACACAAGTACATCCAAGATGCAGGTTTGTTTTCATGCTACATAACCTTGTAATGTCATATCTTCATGAAACAGGACTAGGAGAAAACTATGATAAGGCATTGGGGTGAAGAAGGCAGCTCCACTGGCAGGGTTTCTTATTATTCTAGCGGCCACTCTAGCATCACTGACCGTAGTATGATAACCCGCCATCCAGTCTCTGCTGGGATTTGGTCCGCTTCAATTTCCTGTCATTCTCTACATCTCTGCTGAGGTTTCAAAGTTCTGTTAACTCCCCCTCTGTTACAAACAAGCTGTTGATGTCTTCTGAGAACTGAGAGGACTGCCTGGAAGAGAATCCATGGAGAGCTCTTCATTGTGGATCTTTCAGCCAATTGTCAATTTATGTAGCTGCAAAGCTTAGAAGTCGGGAAAGGGTTCAGATGGCTTCTTTAAGCTAATAAGAGTGTTCTGACATCTCTCATACCATGACTTTAAGCAGTGTAACCTGGCATGACACATTCACATGGAGTCAGTTTTGCCATGGAGCAAAGCCTCTATAATGAAAGTGGTGAAGCTAAGAATGAATTATGGGTGAATCCTTGGCCATGTTCTATTCTTCACCCTGCTCCACCAGTCTGAATGGAGGGTTTTGTTGTTTTTATTTTTGTTTTAAAACAGGTCTCACTCTATAGCCCTTCTGGACTGAAACTCACTGCCATCCTGTTTCACTTTTCTAAGTGCTGGAATTATAGGAATGTATCATCATTCTTGACAAAAATGTATTGTTTAAATAAGGATGAAGACCTTTTAAGATCATATTTCAATCACAGCACAATTTAATTTTAATTTCCTTTTTTAAAAAAATTTCACACTCACCATTGGAAGTTAACTGATGTATTTAATAATGGTTTTATATTTCAGAGTAGTGTATATAGTGTTAAAAAGGAAAGAAATAAGAGCCCACAGTAAGACTTATAGAAGCATGGTCTCCTTAGCAGAGAACTTGAAGTGTGTTTTGCACTGAATGTTTTTTCTGTGAATGTATCCAGCCAGTGTGCAGGATCTGCCTAGTTTTCCTCTCCAGAGAGCAGCAGCTGGGTGAGGATCTGTGGCAAATCAACACACTGACAAGGAGGACCACATTCTCTATACTTCCAGTCAGAATGCCTGTAGAGCATCCTCAGTCCCAGCAGCCTTTTTGTTTTGTTACTTTTGAAGGATTTGCATCAGTAGAACAAGCCCTGTTAAGAATATTCCCTGTTCTCTCTGGGTATGGTCGTCCCAGCAGTAATCTTTTCATCAGTAGTTTTGTGACCCTCCATTGGCTCTGCCAGGTTTTTATATGGGTCCCTTGAGCCATGTTTGTTTATATTTGATCCCTGAAGCCTTTCTTGAAACATTGCTACTCTAAGCCATTTTTTCTCATGCTTATTAAATGTCTTCGCTTGGTGCTGAGGAAATTGGCTTGATTTATGGCAGCCCCTCTCAGGGTTAAAGAGCTCTTTTGAGTGTGCATACACACAAACATTAGCACAACAAATTTATCTTAAATAGTGATTTTAGTCACATAGCATATCATTTGAAGTTAAATGTTGCTCATGATAATAGAACCAGATGATAATAAAACTGTGCAAGTGCATGACAGAAAGAAGAGCAGACCTCTGCAAAAGCGGTTCCTATGATTCTGTGGGTCTCTGCTAAAGAAATATAAGGCTCTCTCTCCTCTCTGTTCAACCCAAAGACTGCCCTGGGACACTGAGTGGGGTAAGTCACAATGAGATGTCCTCGTATTTAGGGCAAACTACACAACAGACTGTGGGCAGCTGCAGGGACTCCAGAGGGCATATCTCACCTGAGAGAAAAGAGGGTCATGAGAGGAGAGATGAGAAAATGAACACGAACCTTAGGTGTTGGACTGGAAACTGGAAGCATTGGGGTGAATCTGTGCTGTTCACTGTAGATAAATAAATACAGATGTGTGGTATGTACATCTGAACACAGTGTATTTTATACTTCTTAATATACAGAGATGCAGATGTGTGTATGTGTTACATGTAAACATATAAATTCATACAGCACACCCTAGGTCTGTGCTCAGGAGGCCAGAAGAGTGACCACACCTCACATTCAGACCCTAGTTTCTAAGTGGGGCAGGAGTTTGTACCCTTGAAACTTCTTGTCAGGGGATAATGCCAAACCAGAAGGCCTGGCCTAATAGAGACAGTCAAATAAATGGTAGTTATAAGTACAACCCATTGAACAAAGCAGGAAGCCATGAGACTGTGCTGTAAATTGGCAATATCTTCCAGCTATTTATTTTCTTACAGTTGGATATACCTCTAATATAGATAGATGATTCACAATTTATGATTCTGCTTATAAGTTTCCAACTTACAGGGGTGTAAAAGCAATACATGTTAAGTAGAAACTGTGCTTTGAACTTTGATCTTTTCCTGAGCTGGTGATATGTAGTCCAGTCCTCTTGTGCAAGAGTTAGGCAGTAGCCAAAAGCCCACCACTCCTAGTCAGCCCTGGGATTACTGGGAGCCAATAGACACGCCAGGGTGCCCTGCTGCTGTGCTGCCCAGCATGTTGGGGTATTATTTAATACACTTTGAACTTAGAAGTGTTTTTATTTAAAATTAATGTATCAGGACATAAATCGAGGGGCATCTCTAACTACAGGCAGAATGGTAGTCTTCCTGCTTAAGTGCATCACCCAGCCTTATCGCAAGGACACAGTCCCCAAACCCAAACTGCAGATCATTCTGTAAGTAGCCTGTAGTCTTTAAAATTCAATGACAGAAAAGGCAAGAAAGACCAAGAAACTGTGCCAGATTGAAGGTACCTGAAGAGATTTATCACCTCAGAGTCACATGGGATCCTGCTTTGGATCTGGACAGTTTGGAACTTGGATGAAGTTTGTGGATTGATGGCAGTAGCTTATCAGCCTTGCTGTCTCAGGACTGGTCATTAGGCTGTGGTTCTGTAAAAAAAGGTACCCTGGTGTGTAGGATCCTACACATCAGTGTTCTTCAAGAGATACTGTGTCAGAAATTCTCACAGAGAGTTTGGGAAAAATTCTTGAGTATTTGAAACTACTTCAAATGTTTTAAAAAAAATAACAAAAACATTTTTTTAGATATATCCATTCCTAGAGAAATTATTTTCTTTCTACTTTACTATAACCCTGCAGTGGACAGTGCTGTGTTGTTGGGATCTTGATACTTCCATGGAGAGATAATATGCCTGCAGAGGATTCTTCAAAGGGCCTCTTTCACAGTGTTAAAGTGAGGAGTATAGGGCTGGAGAGGTGGCTCAGAGGTTAAGAACACTGGCTGTTCTTCCAAAGGTCTTGAGTTCAATACTCAGCAACCACCTGGCTGCTCACAACCGTCTATAATGAGATCTAGTGCCCTTTTCTCGCGTGTATAAATGCTGTATAAATAATAAATATGCTGTATAAATAATAAATAAATCTTTTTTTAAAAAAAGTGATGAGTATAGCTTAAAATATATTCATGGTTTTGAACCTGTAGACTGAAAACACTTGCTACCTAGGAAAAGTACGTGCCCAGCTATTGTTTTCACTGTTCTTTTTTTGAAGTGCTGCAAGATAGAAGTCCTAGAGCCAAGCTTACTATCTGAGTATTGTGGCCTTCACTTATGAGATATGCTGTCTCTAACGAAGTATTGAATTTTCCTAGGCCTCTGTTTTTCCATCTCTCAGTTGGGTTAATAATATTGAATTCATAAGTCTATCAACAGGATAACTGATTGTTTGCTTAATTGATTGATTGATCACTTAAAGTATTCTTCTTCATAAAAAGTTAAAATGCTTTTATAAATCAGTGCATTGCGGTCTCTCACCAAGAGCAGAGAGGTCATAAACCTATGACTTCTGCTATTAAAGCTATCTCTAGCTAAAGCCTTGATCTATTCTAGAAGAAAGGGTCTATTCTAGAAGAAAGCAGGCAGTATAGTGCAGTAAAAAGACCTTCAGCTTTGGAGAACTGCTACTTTGGTTCAATTTTGTGACTCTGGTCTTGGATCTGTCAGTGTCTGGTGATTTCAAATCATCATGGAGGTCAGCAGGACTACTGGGATAACATGAAATCATGTGTGCAAAACATCTAATGAAGTACCCAGCTAAACAGCAGTTACTTCTTGGTATTCCTTTGGAAGGACAGGAATGTTTTATCTGGAGAATAAGTCCAGGGACAGGACAGTAGCAGAAGGTTTGCTTTAGGGCATATAAACAGTGTGATAGATGCCTCCGAAGGTTCTGAGGCTTACATTGCCCTGGGCAACGCCTGTTGCTTCAAAAGGAGTCTCAGTTGACAAAAAAAAAAAAAAAAAAAAAAAGCATGTCATATGTTGTGTAATCCCATTGTCCAGAGATGTAGGAGAAGGGTAGATAGCAATCTTTGTAGGACAGTGTAGGTTAAGTGTACACTAGCCTTGGAACCAGAGGCAGAGGACAGAAGGCTTCATCCAGACCCATCTGTGTAAGCAGAGAAAATAATGCTTCTTGTGGGCTCAAGATGTAAACTGTTCTTCAATCCACAAAGGGCCATGCTGTTTGTGTGACTAAATATATAACTGCATTTTATTTTGAAGGGTAATGTACTTCCTTCAGAGGCATATTTATTCATCTTCCATCGATGGTGCCTGGTCAGAGACAGTGTTGTCAGCCATTTTATCATGGTTTCTTCCAGCTGAGCCTCTTCCCTTGGTTGTGCAGAAGTTAAAATTCATTCACCAAGACTCCTCATGGAGCACAGCTCCTAGGTCATGTCCTTCATTTGATAGACATATGGGAGCTCAATGCAAAGGCTTGAACTCGTAAAATAAGAGTATTATGTCTGCTGGTATTTGGTAACTATGGAAATAAACTTGTTTCCACATTGCCTGGAGCTTCCATCCATAGACATTTTCTGTCAGAGTGCCCCTTGCATGTGTGAGCAGCGGCTTGTGCCTTGCAGGAAAGACGCTCTCTGTTGTGAAATAAAACTCCATCCCATCACTTATTGAATCTATTAGGAAGCATAAACTCTCAGTTCCATTGCTTCTTACTTGGGAGGACAGTTCTCCTTAAAAATAAATAAATAAGTGAATGAGTAAATAAATAAATGCGTGAAATTAAAAAAAATTAATCATGATGTTAGCTCTCTCAGCCAACTAGTGGCACAAAGGCAAACTGCAGCTCTGTGGGCTGTCAATGGCCAGGGAAGCCGCTGCATTTGCAGCACATTCCTTGCTACAAAGCCTTGGCTCTGCCTAGCGTAGCAGCAAAAGGCTCCCACTAAGGACGGTGGGAGTAACGGGACACTTTCCACCCAGATGTGCTGATAGCATGTTCATTCATTTTGGTGCCTCTGCTTCCTTTGGGTGCCCTCTGCTGTCATTTGTGTAGCTGGAGAACTTCCTGAGTAGTACATGTGCTTATCTGGCCACGGTAATGTACTCCACAGCCTAAGGCTTTGCTTATAGAGAGCAGGAGAGAGACTGCAGACACAGTTCTTCCTCCTGTTGTCAGCAGAGCTTTCTCTTTAACAGCTAGAGGTTTTATTTTTAACTGCTTGACTCAGTGCTTGTCAGATGATTGGGACCATCTATATGCAGATCGAATCCGCCAGTGCGGGGGAGGCCGGAATGGCAAAGGGAAGGGGGATGGCTGGGAAAGAGGGTGGGATCTTAAGCGTCGTGCCTCACAGGCTCTGCCTCCCTCCCAATGTGGAAGAGTTAAGGGCTCCAGCCCGCTGGAGTGTGTCTGCAGGTCAGGCTGGAAACTCCAAGAGAATGGCTGCCTTGCTCCACTTAGACATTTAATTGCCCTGTGATTAGGGTGCTGTGGGAGGGGAGGAGGGCCAGAGTATTCTGTGCTGTCTGCTGTCCTGCGAAGTGAGCGTCTCCCGCTGGATGCTGCCTGTCTCCAGAAGCCTCTCACCATGATCGATAGCTCCAAGAAGCAGCAGCAGGGCTTCCCAGAGATTTTAACTGCCGGGGATTTCGAACCTTTCAAAGAAAAAGAATGCCTCGAGGGGAGCAACCAGAAAAGTCTCAAAGAAGGTCAGTTTGTCCCTGGACAGGAACATGAGTATAGGCATCCTGCTTCTGTCACCTGGCTGGTGTCATTTCCTTCTGCTTTCCATGTATCTGTATGTCTCTCTGCTCACTGTTACCCATACTCTGTCCGAGGTCTGTACAGTGAATGCTTAATGCTGCTTCCAGAGAGGCTTAGCTGACAGGATGTGAGCACGCTGCAATGACTGCTACTAATCAGGACACTTAGGAAGCCAATCCTGGTTTCAGTTAAATTCATCCAGATTTGTTTATGTGTCTCCCCAATTTGGGGGTCTCCCATATACTGTGTGGGTTTGGGAGAGACCATTTTCTTAATTTCCAGTAATCAGAACATTGCTTCATTTCTGTTTTACAGTTATATAATTTTCATGAAAATTAATTTTTCCCAATTAATGTTGAATTTTCGTTGTTTAGCAGCAGGAAGATAGTTGGCTCATTCTTACTTGAATCCTCAAATGTTGGATCAACTCTGTGTGCATTATAAGCATTTTTGTTTTTAAAAGCATGTTACATAGTTTGATTTAATAAAAAAAAAAAGCAAGCACATAAGCTTGAGGATGCGTACTGTCAGTTGTAATTGTCAGTGAGCACTGCACTGATTTTAAAAATGGCCAGAGATCTGGGATTGCTGCTCCTGTTTGCGCAGCACGCTTCGCTGTTACAGCTGAGAACAAGGGCTGTGAGTGAGGAAGCCCAGAGTCTGAACAGAATGAGATTTTCTTCCATTTGAGACCTGAGTCACTGATCCCAAAGGCCACTCAGTCCTTCTGGAAGGCTTTTTCCTTTCCATGCCCTCAGCTCCATCTGCAGAACCCTCCAGTCCTGTCCCTCCTACAGAGAGCCAACCTGTAAGGGACCCCATTTCCCTGAGTAACACAGTGAGCTGCTTCCACCCTTTTCTGTCAGATATTAAGAGTGTGGAAATGTGACAATGGACTGCTGTTGATTGCAAAAGATGATAAACAATTCTTGGACTTCCCAGAGTTGAACTACTTTTGGGAATGGGTAGAAAAAACACCTAGGTCACAACAGATAACACACAGTGAGACATAAGTGACTGTTGCTGAGAACTGAACAATGGGTGTGCTCTGACTATGCAGTGTTTGTTACAGTAGAGTGTTAGAAAAATCACTGTCAGGTGAGTTTTTAGGACACATGAAGAGTCAGAGAAGGGGTAAGGAGGGCTTAGAGGTTTTAACATTCATTGATAAACAGTTTAAGAATTCCCTTTACATCATTTAAATCAAGACATTTAAGTGCAGGTTCCTGCTAATGCTGTATATTTAAAACAGCTTTGTGTGCTTGTAAAATCAGGCAAGTTAAATGAAATAGGAAAAAAATTTAAAAATACGTATCAGCAGCAGAATGTGATTTAAAGGAGTTAGGAAATAAGGATCAAAAATATGAAGAAAAAGAGTAGAAGTATGGAGTATATGCCTAGCACATAAAATTCCCAGGTTTGATTCCCAACACCATACATACATGTATACATGGTAGAAGGGTCGTGAGCTGATTGATTACATAATTAGAATCTCCCTGACAGTCCTGAGGGTTATGCAATGCAGTAAACAGTGCAGTATTGAAAGAGCAAAGATGGGCTGTGGAGAGATAGGTCTTCAGGTTCAAGCCCAGGTGCGGCATTACTTTTGTGAGCCTGGATGTGTTCACTGCTCTGCACTTTTATTTCCTCATCTGCACAGTGAAGAGGAACAGTATCCACCCCCTTACCTACTTGTAAACCCTTTGTTACTATTTGCTTCTATGCAGAAATTAAAGTTTAAGAGCCAACATATGTTTTTCTCATAAAGAAGTAGCCTGTATATTCATAAATACAAATTCATACAGAAGTAGAGGAGAAAGCCTCAAGTTTCAGGACACTCTGCAAAAATGATTGATAATGAATTTCACATCTCACCAGATTTTTATGCAACTGGGTTTGGCATTTTTATTTAACTTATTTAATGTATTATATATGTCCCTAAATGAGAATAAAATTTTATAGCCAGATATTAAATCAAGAATTGTGTGGTGGCACATGCCTGTAATCTCAGCACTTGGGAGCAGAGGCAGGCAGATCTCTGTTCAAGGCCAGCCTGGTCTACAAATCGAGTCCAGGACAGCCAGGACTACACAGAGAAACCCTATCTCAAAAACCATCAAAACAAAACAAAACAAAAAATGTTGTCTAGTGTGCCTCAGATCTGAACTTAATCAGAACAGAAAAAAAATTTTAGGAACCTCTTTTATTTGAGTTATATGAAAATAGGTTCTTCCTATGAAGAACTGAACCCTGAAATTCAGTGTGCCCCAATTCCAACTGTAGATGCATATGGTGAGTGAAATGTATTGGCCAACTCTAACCTCGGGCCCAGCACCTCCTGAGCAGTGTCGTCCTCATATCAGTTGCATTGCTTCATGAGAGAGACAGTCACTCAGATGTCTTAGATTGACTAATTATTGAGAATGCCTTCAAGACTAACTAGATCTGGTGCTATTTTGGCAAAAGAGGTAAATACATAAGTAATTTATTAGTAATGCCTAAAAGTTTATCCTCGTGTGGTAAGAGGCACTTATTAAAGGTATTTATTTTGTCTCACATCAGTTCTG
Source organism: Meriones unguiculatus (assembly GCF_030254825.1). NCBI lineage: Eukaryota > Metazoa > Chordata > Mammalia > Rodentia > Muridae > Meriones > Meriones unguiculatus. The sequence goes on from NC_083359.1 coordinate 50,823,985, forward strand.
TTGGGTTTTTCTACTCATTAAGAAAGTTGGATCTGTTTCTTTGACGACAACCCTGTAGAATTTTTAAACACCTGAATCATAATAATCTTAAGTTTCTAGGCCATGGCTAGTTCATCACAGGAATCTAGTCACATAGACCCCAGCCTGGTCACTCTGGTGTTGCTGACTTGTGTCTGCTTTAAGGGTTGGACTTTTCTCTACCTCAAGTGACAACTGTCTTGCTTGCTTATATTGACGTCTTTTCCAATGCCAATAATTGTTGACAGTGCTGATTGGCTGAAATTAATATAGGGCTCAGATTTATTTGTTTCTTTGTTTGTTTATATGGAGAAAGCGAGATGGCCAGTGGGTAAAGGTGCTTGCCGTTGAGTCTGACCACCATGGTAGAAGTAGAGAACTGACTACCACAAGCTGTTTTCTGACCCCTATACTCATGCCATCACACACATGCACAAAAAACAACATGCATGCACACACATATACAACTTTGTATAATTTTTGCAAGAAAATTTGCAATATGTAAAAGCTAAAGCTTTTCCTCCTCCTCCAGGATTTTACAAATGCTTAATAAGTGGCCTACCAGGGAGTCACAACTTTAACCCAAAGAAAAAGTGCTCCATTTAGTAGTTGCTGTATATACCAGGGATTAGATTGAACAACAGAAGACATCACCACACACTCTGCTAATGCTTATCATTATGCACACATTTTGGTGATTCCTAGTCAGTATGCATGGTTGGAGAATTTGACTTCTTTCTGCTTTTGGTGAGAAGTAGCAATCATCGTGACTTCCCTGAAGAAAGTCAAAATAGAACATTCCTTATGGCAGCTCAGTTTGTGGGTGCAACATTGTGAACCTCACCTCCTGCCTCATCTACAGGGGCTCTGGAGATTTTCTAATTATGTTCCGCACATAGAAGCTTAAATTTAACTTACAGGTCTATAGCAGGTTCATAGGAATTTTCAGGAATAGTCAGTGAGTTGGGGTTCTTTAATCCAGATAAACCTTTTGATAACTTGTCATTGAAAATGAATGAGTCATAGCGCCAGTGCTATTAGCTATTTATAGACCATATTTATCAAAAGCAAAGTAAAAAGAAAAAAGTGAAAGTTAAGATGAACTCTCTGCTGTTGAAAATAAAGTATGAGATAAAGAACGCTAGATTGTGTATTTGGCTGGGCTTGTGTACTGTAGCTGAAAGTGCCTTCATGACCTCTGCATCTCACATTCCAGGCCCAGCCAGGAGTTGGTGTATCCTTATAGTAGCTGTCCTCTGACAGCGACTGCATATCTCAGACCTTTCACTGGACTGAACTTTGGTATTGGGGTGAGGAGCAGTTTCAGATCTGAGGGAACGGCTAGGTGAAGTGTGAGTTTGCCTGAGGAACAGGAAACACTGTGCTAGAACATGTCTGTCATAGATCTGTTTAAGGAAAGAAAGAACATTTGTCTGAGATATTCTAGGGAATCCAACCCAGAGATAGACAATAAGCAGAGAATAAGCAAAATAAGTAACTTTGACAAAGCACAGCTTTCATGTGGCAGAAATGAACAAATGTGAAATTATGCCTGTGTTTATCTATCACTCAATGCAGTGGCTCCAAAGTTGAAGCAGAAGGATCATATGAGCCCAGGGCTTTAAGACCCACCTGGTAACACTACTTTAGTCTACTTTACTTAGACCACATGGTAACACTACTTTCTGAAAAAGAATTTTTTTTAATTAAGTAAAAATTTGGCACAGTTCCATAGTCACAGTAAACTTTGCCTGGACAATATGTCTTGGGTCTTCTGTTCTTCAGCTTTCCAGGCTAAAATCTCTTAACATGTAGCTCCTGTACCCTTTCCTAAAGAAAGTCATTCACACCAGACATGGTGCCCTACCAGAATCCTGGCACTCAGGCAGCCCAAGCAGGAGGATCCACAGCCTGGTCTTAGTGAAGCTCTGCCTCAAAAGGGAAAAAAAAAAAAAAAGTCACTCATCTTAAAAGCTGGAAATACTTGGTTATCTCCTGTATACTTCCAATAACATACTGGAGTCATTGGCATTTCACCAGAGACCACCATGTTAAACATCTGTTCTGCCATCACAATTAGGCCATCATGGTATACATGTGAATTACCACTAAATTAGTGTTTAATAAAGAACATTTGAAAAAATATGGTTTCATATTTAAGTGACAACACATGAATGAAGAAAATCTTTTTCCAGACATGCCTCATTCTTTTTAAATGGGTATAGCTACTTTTAAGATGAAATTATAACAGTTTAATTTTTATTGAAAATCATGTTGTTTAGCAGAAAGGGGAGTGCCTTCTACATAGGACTCTGGTAGCTATTATAAACCTCCATAAGCCAATGCATTCTAAAAGCATCTGTAGCCTAAAAATTGGGAAACTAAGATGATAACATAAACATCCAAATACCTGTAAGCTCGTACACATACACAAAACAAAATGACACCAGAAGAAAATTACATGTGCTTTGGTCCAAATGAGCCAGTAGTTCAGCCTGGGAACCCAGCTTCTCTTCAGACCTCCAGATGTCCCATCTCAGTACACATCACCTCTATGCAGCAAGTGGCTTATGACAAGGGTTGCCATGAGAGTGATCCCGGGTTCCTTCCCTAACCACCTCCTGTCCGTCCTTCTTCAGAATTACATTCTCTCCCCAGACACTGCAGCACTGTGGCCCAGCCTTTCAAGGAATGTGCTAAGGTGGAATCAGATGCTGAGCAGACCTCCCTTCCCTCCCAACAGTCCTGCACCCCTGCCAGTAGCAAGAGCCATCAGAGTGAAGCTCAGCCTTGCTGAGCTGTGCACACTGCTATATGGGGGAATAAAACCCAGTCCCCTAGCACTGTTCTCTCAGAAGGCCTGTGGTGGTCCCTGAGAGCACAGCTTCCCTTCCCTTGCACCCAGTTTGATTCCAGATGCCAGGCACTGCTACAGGGACCTGCCTGTGCCCTGTCCTTCTCACACTTCCTTGGATTGTTGTTGTCCTGTGTGTCAACATTGTTCCTATAAAAACTACCCCTTCTGGAATCCAAGGTCTCAGAGGGAAGGAGCTGCCTTTGTTCTCTGTATTTCAAACCCCAGGGCCTGAGCTTCTCCCTCATTAAAAGTCGTTCAGAGCAAGTCCCATCTCCTGAGGTGAGTCAGCAGGGCTGTGTGTATGGACTTCCTGGGTTGCCCTGGCTTAATTTCTGACTTTAATTCTGCTTCTGTTTGTCACTAGTTTACATATGATAATGGATAAGTACTTAATTTCTCTAAAAAAATAAATATTGGAGCCCACTTCATGGTGCTGCTGGGAAAAGAGGCAGGTGATGACAGGCAAGTTCCCAGCGGGGCCTGCTGCTCAAGAAGTTGTAAGTGGCAGCACAGCACTGGGATCCCTCCTGCTTCTTTTTCAGCTTGGAGTAAGACCAGACTAGTTTCCAAGCTGCTAAAGCAAGAGAACACAGAGGCAGGCACTTTCCTAGCATGTACCATTTCTGAATGATGAACTTTCCTGTTTATATAAATTCATTTAGTATCTAGAGATCTATGGACATGGTAAGTTCTAGCATTTTTGTTCACTGGCTCAAATTGTACTTTTTCTTATTTATGTTAATGGAAAGAGTACAGCTAGTCACTAGTCCATCTAGTAATCTAAACACCAGTCAGCAGTCTTTCCCTGTGCATCCATGAGATCATGATACCAGGAGTGTAACAAACTTTTGTGTAAAGTACAGGGGGGTGACCCTTCAGGCCACATACTACTTAATGTGTCATCTGGATCGTCATGAGGAGTCACAGTGCTGTTAAGATAGCACAAATCACAACATTATTCATTGTCTTTATGCTTTGATATGCATTGCACACATACGAACATGGGTAGATGCATGAGTCCACGCATATGTAAGTGTATGCATTTACATGTTTACATAATATGAGACAGAGGGCTCTCTGCCAGCTCTGTGGTATCTTTCTTATAAGGATGGTAATCCTACTAAGTGAAGGCCTCGCCACATTCCTGACCCCACCACATGAGAAAAGCCCGGGTAGGGATCCTGGGTGAGTTCCTGGAGCTGCTTGCACTGGCTTTTCTGGAAGAGTGAATAGAAACAGTATTCCTGCTTTCCTGATTCGTTTCTAGTTGGTTGTTGTTCAGAGTACCCACCTTAGATGCTAAAAATTTCAGAACTGCACACTTTGGCATTGCAGAAGGATTAAGAAATGAGTGAAGGTTTAACTAGAGACCTCCACTGTGCTTCTAACATAGCACAGGGATTTGAATTTTCATTACCCACAAAGCGAGAAAAATAAGAATTCTGTTCCCTTTGAACCATATAGATAAGAAGTCTTCACATAAAGAGCCTCATGAATCTTCAAGTTAAAAATTGGGGTTGGGGGGGAGTAATCAAACCCTTGTTCTAACATTCTGATCTCTCTTGCATCAGGCAACTGCCTGGATGTGTCCTTCTCCTTCGTGCCTGTTAGAGCCTCTGTGGGCCTTATTCCACTGCTTTTCACCAAGTGAGAAATGTGTGCATCTTCCTGAAATTCTGCCATGGCTAGTATGATCCCTGCCCTTCCACCCCTACCTGAATATCAATCACATTGCCTGTCATACCAAAACAAGCAGGCATTCCTTCCCTCCAACTTCTGCAAAAAGGAATCTGTGTGAAGGTATGCTCAGTTTAAAGAAATATGCCCCATTTTTAGCAGTCAATTTCCATGGCAACAGAAGCAACAGCCAAACCAAGAGTTCTCGAAGCTCCTGTAAATTTCCAGGGCTGAGTAGTGAAAACATTGTCTTCCTGCCCTGGTACTGAAAAGGGGTGCGGGGAAGAAGATTTTCAGCCTGGCTTCAGTTGGGCTCTTTAAGTGCTGTTAGAAGGTGGCTGCTGGGCAGCAGGCCTTCCCAGGCTTGTGAGGATGCAGCTGCAGGGCTGCATGGGAGGCCTAATGTTGGATGCCACACACAGGCAACTTTCTTTGGAAGCTAATCCACACAGCATTTTAGTTACTCTGCTGCTGTTGCTCCTATTTTAATCAGAAAAGAGCCAAAACATTCTGGTGCTGATGCTGATTTCTGGTCATGGCTGAGCCCTGCATCTGTGGGCACCCTGTGCAGTTGCCTTTGTTCCAGACAGCAAGTTGAGATGGAGGTGCTTTCAGTCAGTACAAACAGCACAGTGTCCAGGGGATGCCGCCACAAGGTTTTATTTTGTTTTTTGTTTTGTTTTATTTTGTTTTGTTTTCATCTCTTTGCCTAACATTTTTAAAATTACTTAAAGAACCTTATTTTGTTATGAGTAAATTAGACACCAAAAATACGTGTGACATTTGCAGGTTCCTTTAGCATCTGAGAATTTGTAGGTTCACAATGGATTTCACATTCAGTGTGAGTAGGAATAAAAGCAAACTGGATCCCCCATGCTTCTGTAGGCTTCATGCCTTTGCTCATAACCTTTTTAGTCTCCTTTATCCTTCACAACAACATGATTATATTTTGTTTCTAGTTCTACCACCAGTATCAATTCAAAAATAAGTACAAGGGCTGACAGGATGGCTCCCTGAGTAAGGGACCCTCATAGTAGGGGGAATTGATTTCTGCTGGTGTTACAATCTATCGTGAAGAGGCAGCACTAGTGAGGTAGCACCATGGTGAGCCATGCCAACGTGTACACTCCTGAGGAGTTATTTGGTATAAAGGAGGATTATTGGGGAGAAGGGAGAGGGCCCAGGAAAGAGGGGGGAGAGACAGAGAGACTGGAACAGATTGGGAGGTGGAGGGCTGAGGGCGAGTATATCCTTATATCCTTGCACACATCTGGTGCACCTGGCTGCAGTGCCTACGGGTGATGATGTAAGCATTTGCTAGGACCCTGAAGGCAGGCCAGCTGAATCGCCTGTACACTAAGTCAGTCCTCTGGTCTTCACACTCACACTTATGCCCCCCACACATACACAGTCAATTAATAAAAGGAAAAAAAAAAACATTAATTTTTGGGAAAAAGAACTCCCATATTCACACAGTAAGGTGAAACTGTTTGACCCAGGATAATCACTGACCCATAGAAATGTGGCATAGTATTAGGAAACTGAAGCTAGTTGCTTATTCTAACTAATCCATGTGAAGTGAGGAAAAATGCTGTTTTTAAGTAAACATTGTAGAAGATGCTAGAAACACAAAGAAAAGGTGTAATTCTGGAGAAATAAACAGAAGTCAGTATGGCAGGAAATATAAATATAAAATTTTAGTCACAAATTAGTGGTTCATGGAATTGTGTTGGTGGAAAAGGGACAAGCCAGAAAGGGGTAGGAAACTGAAGATGTGAATCCTGAGAAGTTACTTTTTTAGTGTATCCTATGTAGTTCTTTATTATAAATAAATAAATAGTGGAAATGAAATAAATAAATAAATTTCACTTTTAAGGTGAAATTCACCTAATGTTCAATTAACGGTTTTAAAGGAAGCAATTCAATGGTGTTTTGCACATTCACCATGTTACACAATGATTACCACAATGTAGGCTCAAAGAAATTTCATCACCTCATAATCTCATAACCAAGAGCATCATGACACCATCAGCAGTTGCTCCCACGTCCCCTCTCCATGGTGCCTAGCAGCCAATAGTCTGCTTCACTTATTCTGGATGTTTCTTATAACTGAAATGATATGGGACACTCCATGTGTGGCTTCTTTCACATAAATGTTTTCCACATTTAGAAATTTTTAAGAGCTGTTTTTTGTGTCTGTATTTTGGGAGAGAGGGGAAAGAAAGGAGGGAGGGAAATAAAATGAAAGAGAGAGAGCAGGTACTGAGAGTCCAGAAGAGAGGCAGATCCTCAGGAGCTGGCGTTACAGGTGACTGAACTGTACCACACAACGTGGATGCGGAACTGAACTGGGGCCTCTGCGAGAGCAGCAAATACTTTTAACTGCTGAGCTCTCTCTCCAGCCCCTAACCTACATATTCTTTTCTGTGGCAGAATAGTACTTCATTTTGCTTAATAGAATTGCAAGGATGTGCTATTCTTAACAAAGATGCCATATACAGAGATTTTGAAAGATAAATGTTCAGATTTGTGTCCTGTGGTCTTTTTTGCTAATAGAAATGGCGTAGTTCAGAGCCAGTGAATGACTTCCTAACCACAGCTGCTGCCTTATTATCTGGAATAGTACATGACATTGTTTCCCTTTCAAGTTTTCCAATTGTGCTATGAGTAAGTACTTCATGCTTCCTTTACTAACCTCCCAGCTAACCTTCCCTTCATCCTCACTTTCAACTGGACCTTTCTTCCTACTTCTCTGAGAAAATATAAGCCATCGCTCCAGAACTCCCTGGCTGTCTCAAAACAAAACTATGAGCCTCCTGCAGACCCGCCTTCCTATAATAAAGTATCCTCACAAAGGCTGTCCTTGGGTGTCAGCCCCACCCACAGCATGTAGGACACATTCCTGCTCCTTCCTGCTTCGCCTCCTCCAGCCTGTCTTCCACATCACAACTCCTGTGTATGTGAAGCAGCGGAAGCACCTGACATTCTCACTTCATCATTCCTCTCTTCTTTCTGAGTTGGACCCACAAGTGCACTTTTAATGTTGGATTTCTTGACAGCTGAGCCCTGAACTCCTTTGCCTTCTGTTTATGTCTCTGCCTCCGCAAAATCCTGTGGCTTCAGATACAACAGACACACAAAGCCAATTGCCATCTGACATTTCTGCTTCCATATCAAATATGAGCTTCCTAAGATCCAGCCTGAGCAACTCACATCTAAAACTGGTCTACCAAATACTCAGGCCTAAAACCCAGGCCTGAAATCATCTCAAAACAACTCTTAAAGCATTAAGGAAAATTAGGCCTGTCAGAGTTCCTGCCCTGGACATTGGAATGATTCCCCAGGATTCCCTGAGCTTCTTCACCACACCACAGCCCAGCCTTGCTGTCCTAGGATGCCTGTTCTCTGTAGCCCTTATGTCTCATCACTCAATGAATATTTATATTATTTGGCATGAGGTCACCAGTGTAGTCGGATAGATTAAGGCAATTTTTGTTTCTAAATTTATTTTAAAATATGCTTATATACATGGAACAGGTAGAAACAGTATCTCATGCTTCCTTACATTATGTATTGGTACCACTTTTGGGTGGCAAATGATTCTGTCAGGATGTTAAATCCACTATGAGAAATTTAATCTACAACTGTATCATCAAATATGCCAAACTGAATAAAGCTCTTAACTGTTTATATTAACAAGAGTCCTTGCTATATAAGTACTAAGTTTTTAAGAAGAAAAGAAACTATTTCATTTTTTAAAAGCCAACTCACAACCTACATGATGAATATAGCCCTTCCCTGTGTGTTTCCTTTGCATAGTTTATATGTACTGTTAATAGTATGTTCACAGGACATTTTCTGAAGCCATGGAGTTCTCATAGTGGTGACAGATGATAGAAGTCTGAGTAGAACGGAATGGCTTCCACATTGCTTCTTACTACCTGTCCATATTCACTTTTATTTCAGCAAATAATAGGAAACTTTTATATAAAAATGTGATTCTTACATCAAGGTACCAGCATCATAGGCGGGGGTGTTTCTCTGGAGCCTGGGCTCAAAAGGAAACCTCTGAAGTAACTTCTTCCCCTATAACTAAAAAAATAATCTTCCCAGCGAAGAAATCTGGAAATTTCTCGGGGTTAACATTCCATACTGTGCATCAGAGGGCCTGAATCCAGTGCGTAGCACCCAGCGTGGTCGGCTCACAGCAGCCTGTAAAAGCTCCAGAGATCCAACACTTCTGGCCTCCACAGGCACCTGCACACATGTATACCTGCCCACGCGGAGATTTGAAATAAAAAATAAATGTGGAAATCTGTGAGGAAATTTTTTTCTAGTTTTACAATTTCATGATTGAAGTATAGTGGAAGTAAAAATATTAACAGTCATCACCATTTTAAACATTTGTTTTGAAGGAAAGTAGAATAATTCATCACTTTGACTTTTCAAAATAAATTTTTTATGAGGTGATTTGCTTGTAACAAATCCCATTTGACCACTGAATTACTTGATAGACAAAGATTAGACACAGGCCTACTTGACCCTCCATGCCCAACCCTAGAAGATAATGTTTTTGTGGGCCATTTTGTTTTATAGAATCAGGCCCCTCACTTCATCCTGCTCAAACAATACGGGATACTTTTTTGCCAGAGTCCCAACCACTTTGCTCTCTTAATTACTCCAACATCTGTTTGGAAAAAAAGCTGAAGCCAAGATCTGTTCACTGTCCTGCAGTTTCTTCCATCAGTGTATCATCAATTCCAGGGTGTTCACTTCATTTCCGTCTCTGCCTTTGCCCCAGCTTACCCAGCCTTTACTAGACTGCTCAGGTTTGGGTTGGTTTTTAGGGTCTTTTTCACTTCTCATGAAATAAACCTTACTCTTGTCCTATAGTTAAATAACAATATTGGCTCCTCTCTCTAACTTGTAGCAGCTGCTCATCACTCTTCCCCTGCTCCACCTGCCCTTTTCTCACCCAGCACTGAATTCTAACTAGTCAGAGTCTCCAAGCCTTGGGCTGAGTCCCATCCTGTTTCCCAGAAAGTGTCATTTGTGCCTTGTTTTTCTAATATACAGTCCTCAGGTGACCCTTACATAGTCCCGAAGCCAAAGCTGTGCTTTGTTTTAACTTGCTCAGCTCATGCTAACTGTTCATTGTTATTAAGACACTTATTTTTAACTTTTTTTTAACTTTTATTAATTACACTATTAAGATACTTTTAAAGGGAACATTTCAATACTGGTCATTTTACTTTGAAAGGCTGAAATTTTATATAAGTATTGTATAAGTTATTACATGTAAGATCTTTTATGTTAGATATTAATTTTAAGTAACTAAAAGAAGACACTTTTAATACCATTTGTCATGTTTTCAAGACACAAGGTCAATCATTAGATGATTTCATAGTAGCAATTAAAATGTTTCATTTTATTAAAATAGAGCAAAAGTTCAAAACACTTGTATTGACACAATTTGGTTTTCGTGTTTTTTAACAAGAAGATTTAAATTAAAATGTCAAAATCTTCCTGCTTGCAGAAATGAATAGGCAAGACCGTGACCGCCAGCCCTGAGAGCTATGAGACACGCCATCTTAGAGTCAACAAGTACACTGTTAACCTCGATGAAGGGAGTAGGAAGTCTTGTGTGGTCTAACTTGTAACTTCAAAATACGATGGTATATACACAGACTACTTTATTATCTAGCAGTCATGCTGGGTGCAGAACCCCTCAAGGCACCCTCCTGTCTAGAAATTTAAATGTAAGAAATGGGAGGTAAATTTTATGCACAAAACCCCACCAAAATATGATTATTGCAAACATTGGAAAGAAGTAAGTGATCAATGGTGGCTGTTGAGAACTGGGTGGCACCCCAGCAGATATAAGCTGCAGCTGCTAAAAGTAGTGCTATTGCTGTGTAGAGCATGACAAGACAACAATGTGCAAAGCAAAGAACCAAAGGCTGTGCCAGTGTGGTGACAGTGATTTGTGTATGGTTTTTGTTTGTATGAGAAATGTGCACCTGCTCTCTGCCTCTAGTTCTTGCACACAGCTCCTAAAATGGTTTCCTAGGTGATAGGAGTTCGGGAGCGGGGCTGAGCAAGCATCTTCTGTAAACATCTTCTTTTGATCCTAGCCCTCAGTTTCTGCACAGGCTGCTCAGTGTTGCCAGTGATGAGAACAATTGGGATCTGCTACATGATAGGTAGCTGAGGGCCCTAGATGGCTTCTGGATACCTTTAATTCTAGGAAGGCATAGATAAAGTCAGAGAAAGGATGGAAGCCCAGGAACACACCCCACCCCACCCCCAATGCATCTCTTCCATTGGTCTGTTTCTGAGTTGTGCCCTTCATACTAAAGCAGCGATATAAGTAAAGTGCCTTCCTGCTTTTTGTGGAACAATCAGGCAAGTTCTCAAGTATGAAGAGGATGTTATAGTATGAATAGCCCAGGTTAGTGTCTAGTATTTGAAATTAGGGGGTCTAGGGAGGCTTACCTTCATCTGAGTATATAGGATCAGATTTGAGTGGAATTGTTGGACACACAGTTACTGTCCTCAGATTGACGAACTGGGAGATAGAAGGAAAGCACGTGCATTTGCAGTCAGGATTGTTGGCACGAGAAACCCAGGAGTAGCATTCATCCATTCTATGAGCTAACCTCACAGTAGGTGCATTGCACATGTCAACATGAGTGAGTTTCAGTCTTGAATGACTCAGGATTTTACTTCTGTACTTGTGGACCCCTAAAACAGCCAGCGTCCAATCAGAAGAGCCTCTGAGATGCACAAACTATTGTCATGGTATTGGCTTGCAGATGGAGTAGCTGCTGGTGTCCTCATCATTCACCGATGTCATTATGCAGAGAGTACACTGTGTTCAAATCATGTCTCATAGCTACATACCATATTGTGGGGATTGATTTGGGGTCTTTTGTTTGTTTTTCTGTTGGTTTGGGTTGTTTGTTGTTTTGATGGCTGTAGTGGTCTTTTGATTTGGGTTGAGTTTTGTTTTTGTTTGTTTGTTTGTTTGTTTTTCTTTTGGGCTTTAAAAGACTGGATTTCTCTGTAGCCTTGGCTGTCCTGGGACTCACTCTGTTGACCAGGCTGGCCTCGAGCTCACAGATCTGCCTGCCTCTGCCTCCCTGCCTCCCTGGGGTTTGTTCTTTTAAGGGAGCTGTTGATGTTTCTATGACCTTTCTTTGAGAATCCCTGTGAGGAAGGGAAAGACACTGCTGCTGGAGCCTCACCCCAACATAGACCCTTTGAATTGGAGTGGCACCCTGCCCCTGTGTCCACTCATTTCTTTCCTTGGGGTTCCCCTTGCTGTGACCACCCAGCATTAGCTTCTGCATTCCTCAGCAATCCCTAGTGTCGGAAGGATGCATGCTTGCTGTTTAAGCTGCTTTAACTTGGCTTCCGCTCTCTGTAACAGTTTTATATCAACCATTTTGATTCTAAATGCAGTATCAGTGAAACTCTGTGGTCCAAAAACAAAACCCCCAGTCACATTTCTATGTTCAGTGCTCCTGTCTAGTGTTGATAAGAAGGTGTTCATAAGAACTGTTGGACAAATAAAATAGTTGAGGCCTCAATGCAGCATAAGGCAGAACTCAGCTCTGCAGTCTTTGCAGGGCCTACAACTGTCAGGACTCTGGTCCCTGAGGCACACAGGGGTCTCCTGAAAATGGGAGACACCACATTGCTACATTCCAAGCCTTGTGTTCAGCCACTATCTCCATGCTGTAAAATTGTCTTCTCTCCCCGCCATTAAGACACTTGCATAGGTAATTTTGTTTAGAGTGTTGCTGACTTATGCAGACCCTTAGTCATATTAACCATAATTTTAAAATAAAATCAAAGCATCTTAAATTAACTAGGAAAAAGTTTTCAGTTGTATTTGATGTGTGTGGTTGTTTGTTTGTTTGTTTGTTTGTTTTTAAGGTTTATTTATTATAAGGGAGCTGTTGATGTTTCTGTGACCTTTCTTTGAGAATCCCTGTGAGGAAGGGAAAGACACTGCTGCTGGAGCCGACAATGTTCTGTCGGCTTGTACACGTGCATGCCAGAAGAGGGCACCAGATCTCATTATAGATGGTTGTGAGCCACCATGTGGTTGTTGGGAATTGAACTTATGACCTGGGAGAGTAGCTAATGCTCTTAATCTCTGAGCTATCTCTCAGCCCATGATATGTTATTTTTAAGATAGGCTTGTTTTCCAAATTGAATGTTTATAGATGCTGTAAAAAGAATCTCCTTGAAAAATCAGTGGGTGGGGTAGATTAATTTTATTTGACAAGCCAGATTCCACACTTCCTAAATTAGTATGTCTTATTTCTACCAATGTTCACAATTTGCTATGTATTAAACAGTGATACCAGTTGATTATAGCTTTCTTAGACCTTGTAGGATGAGATTTGGTGTGTGTTAATGCAAAGACTGTTAAATTTTTAACTTAGAAGTTTCTCCCTGGCCTAATTTGTATGTACTCAGGTATCACCAAAGCTGTTTCTTTTAAATTATTTCCTGATAGAGAAGTCCTTCCAAACAAGCCTGTCTTTTCTCAAAGTAAATTGTTACTATTAACATAGAAAAATGTCAAGGAGTCTCCTATTGTTGCTGTGGAACAAGTCATAATGTATAAGCTATCTTTGTTTGCTTGAGTACTCTGTGAAGTTTTTAAATAGGAAATGCCTAGCATTCTTCATAAATTAGGATATTAACTAAACAAAAGAATTGCTGAGTAAATTCAGAATTTACCAACAAGCAGGTTACAGTGTATATATAATATATATAATTATATATTTTCATATACATACATAATTTTTTTAACAACTTAGTGGCAAGTAATGTCTCCTCAACTCCCCCCTTAAGATATGGTCTCATCCTGTAGTTCAGAATGTCCTAGAACTCACATGCGACCTGGCTAGCCCAAGGCCTGCTGACCCTCCTACCTCAACCCCTTGGGATTACAGATATGGACACTACACTGACCTTCACTACTGATTTCCTTCCTATTGGATTTTGACGTGGGTGTTTAATAAAGGCTAACAGTGTCTCTGCTGGAACTGTGGGCACTAGGCTCTACAGTTGCTAATAAACTCAAACTGTTTTCTTTCTTCAGTGCTCCAGCTGAGGCTGCAACAAAGGAGGACAAGAGAACAACTAGTGGACCAGGGCATCATGCCACGTAAGACCAAGTCACTTCTCTCTAGTGTGCTGGGACAGAATGGGTGGGCTCTTCAGGAAAGCCAGGTGTCAGCAATGGCCCACTCAGGAGAACCCTTAGAATACATTTTAAAACAGATGCAGCATTAAAAATGGGCTTGAATTTTATACTAATGAAGAATGCCTTTAAAATACTGTGAACTTTAATGTTTGTTTGAGCTTTAAAATGGTTGGATTAATAACTGCTGGCACATCTGAGATTAAAGCTCTATGAATAATGTGATACAATTAAGTTAGGACCTGTTTTACTTAAACTTAATTCAATTCCTTGGTACTAGGCTATGGTCTACACGTATCTCGGGTTTGAAATTGACAGAATGCTTTTTACAGTTAATGCAATATTTCTGGCCTAAATATAGTTGTTTCCTTCAAGAGATTCATAACAGGTGATTTTAGAATATTTATCTAAACTGTTTCCTTTACCTTTAACCATCAGCTTTGGAAGTTCTAGAAGGGAAAATGGGAAAACCATAGAATTACATTTCTGGATTATTTATTATTATTTACCTGTTTATTGTTTAGAAGTTAACTTTTCTAAGAGTTAATTTTTCTACTTTAAAACACTAGAAATTATAAAACAAACTTGTTTCCCAGTTCTCTAATTCATTGCTAGCCCAGGACTCATTTATCATTTATCAGTTAATAAAGATAAAGAATTTTTATTCCACAGATTCCCTCTCCTCTTTAGTGAAACTTCTATAAACTACTTACTGTCAGTCATCTGAATATCTTAAATCCAGATGTGGTAGCCCAAAGCCACTTTGGTAATCTGCCAGATTCTCCATTGCCAGTCCTCCCCAAGCCAGCTAGTCAGGCAGTAGCAGATAACGGTGCTGAAGGTACTGCTGTTAGATGAGCCCTGGTTGCTGTGGAGAGCTGGTCCTGTGTGCCATCTACTGACCTAAGTCCATAGTTCTTACCTGCCTGTTGTTACAAGGCAATGGTAAATATACACAAGTCAAGAATTTCCAAAGATGACAGTAAACATTCTAAAATAGAATGCTGTTAACTGATTAAAGGATCATCTTTTATGTCTTGCACTGTGGTGTGGTACAAAGAACAAATTTAGAATACTAGATTTAAATCTCACTTTAACCAACATTTAGCTCTGTGATCTCAGGGACTCACACATCTGAGCATCTGTACCAGAGTTCATTCCTACTCTGCAAGTTGGCTTATTAGGGAGACCAACAACATTTCTACTGCGCTACACCACAGTGCCAAGCCACTTGTGGTTTCTGAATAAATGGTACCTCAGATCTATGAGACATGAGAGTGTGTGTCCAAGGCCAGGTAGGCTTTGTCTAGCAGCTGTTTGGGCACTAAAAACAAAGACCTAAGAAAGTCCTTGGACCATGGAGTGGTCTGATATGGCATTTACACAGCCATTTATATAGCAGCTCTTTTGAAATGTCTACTTGTTTTATTTGTGAAGTAAATAATTGGGTAACCCTGAAGGTTTCAAATGAAGAGGTCTCATAAAGAAACTGGTAAATAGATGCCAGCACAGATGTGCACTGATAGGATTAGCAGAGTGGCAGGCTAAGCAGAGCTCCTGTTTATGCTATGGAAACTATGTGTTTTCTTCCTCACAGCTCTAAAGAGTCCAGCAGCATTCCATGAGCAGATAAAAAGCCTGGAGCGAGCCAGAGTAAGTAATTTCACTTTAAAAATCTTCTCTGCTATATCTTAATCACCAGTCCTCTTAAATGTCTCAGTGCAGAGCATACATGGTATCTCCAAGATGTGCAGTGTAGATAGCATGTGTTCTGGCATGCTTGGTTTTTAGAGGCTTACAGAAAGTACGTGACAATTCAGTTTTGTTCTTTTGAAATCAGTAACTCAGAGATGGCTCAGTTAATCAAGTATTTAACACGGGCTGAGTTTAATCCCCAGCACCCATGTGAAACAAGTCTCAGCCTGGAGTGCACTGAGGAGGCTGAGGTGAGATGGTCTCTGGTGCTTGCTAGCTCTAGTTTCAGAAAGAAACCCTATCAAAAAAGAAAGAAAGAAAAGGAAGGGAGGGAAGGATAGAGGAAAGGAAGGAAGGAAGGAGAAGGAAAGAAAGAGAAGGAAGGAGAAAGAGAGGGAGAGAAAGATTGAAAAAAATCACCTGACAGCTGTCTTCCATCTGCACATGCTCACACATATAAACATGTACATGTATTCACACACACCATAAGTAAAAAACAAAACAAAACAGTAACTAGTTTTGTTCATTTGTTTTCAGGGCTGTTCTGACTAGCTTTTATCAACTTGACTAAGACTAGAATCATCTGAAAAGAGAGATCGGTTGAGAAAATGCCCCCACCAACTTGCAAGCCTATAGGGCATTTTGTTAACTGATGACTGATAAAGGAGAGCCCAGTTCATGGTGGGTGGGGCCATTCCTGAGCTGGCAGTCCTGGGTTTTATGAGAAAGCAATCAGGACAAGACCAGAGTCTTTGTCACACAGACTGGGCAAGAGCCTCTGCTGTGTGTTAGCCCTGGAGAGGGACAACGAAGTCAGATGCTTATGAAGGTGCTTGTCCAATTTCCCTGTGGGTCTGTGTCACTGTTCTTTTGCCTGAGGATTGAAAACAGCTAAATAAAGAACACAGTGCACTCAACTGTGTTCTTAAAAGCGGTTCCCCTGTGGCCACACACCACGTGGATGCTCGGTGCCATTATGCGCAATCATTCTTTCTGTTTTGCCTGTTTAGAACAGGTAATTAGGCAGTATGAAAATAAGAATATTATAAAAATTCCTTAAGACTGTCCCCAGAATACAGTAACGAGCTCCTAGACCTATTGTTAGAGAACTGAGTATACTTCTCGAGAATGTGTCTGAGAATGTGAGTGTAAATAAAATATATTATTATTTTTAAGAATTCTAATATCTAAGTAATGTCTGCTTTTCTAAAGTATTGGCTTTATATAAAGGAGTTAAATCTTACATTATTCAAAGCTCATATAAAAATTTTGAGCTTTTCTCAGTTTAACTATAAAACTCTGTAAGTCGTTAATTTATACTAATATGCTTCAAACCCCTGGATGATTTTGAAGACTACACTGTATATTGTGCTAAATGATAGTTCTCCTAAGTGCTAATTTCTAGTCATTCTCTGACACAACGAAAAGGGTATACAATTTATTTTTAAAGAAAATCTGAAACTACAATGAACCATGAATAATACTTTTTTTTAAAGACTGAAAACTTTCTGAAGCACAAGATCCGGAGCCGCCCGGACCGCTCCGAGCTGGTCAGGATGCACATTTTAGAAGGTAAGGGGCTTATTTCTGCTGGCTTGGCTGCATTTCCTTAAGAAGAAACTGAGATGTCCACTATTTTTATTTATCCCCCTTTCAATAATTAACCCACAGGCTGACATCCTCCACATTGAAAAGCACAATGAAGACTCAAAACTAAAGCTCTGTGTTAGAAATCTGGGGAGCTTTTGACCTCTAGGCAATCACTTGTGAACTGGTGCTTCTACCACCTGGTTCCTAACTTCTGTTCGTACTGTCCTAGAGGGAGTTTTTGGTCCATAGGACTTTTCTGTCATCTATTTAGCTTGGATCTCATTGATATCTACCTGAAATGATGTCCATACATGTTGCTATTCCTCCATGTCACTATTTACCTAAAGCAGTTTTGATATGACTGTCACTGATCACCTCTGGGCCATCTAGTCTTAGCCCTTGGAGGCAAGACAAGTTCATTCCATTCCTGCAGAATGCATGGCTCACATGTCATTCTCTCTAAGATAGCCAGCTTCTCCATCAGAGATTTCCAGAGTTCTAGTTCTCCCGTTGTTCTGCTTCTGTAACTAATTTATTGAACAAGAACAGAAATTTGATCCTTTGACACTGTCAAGTGTATTAAGCTTTAAGAAGAATCTGGAGACATCTTAGACATTTGGAAACAGCTGTGAGGCAGAAAGAGTTTGTTCAATCTGGGCCTAGTGACAAAATTTAGATGATCTTCACATGCAGGATAGCATCCTGGTAGCACAGACACAGCCAAAAGTACAGTTCTTCAAGAGGCAAGCAATAGGGAGCTGTTTGAGAGCTGTACTGGCCAGATGGCAGATGCCACTTTCCTTCCAGCATGTTACGCTTTAGGAGCAGACAGGGAACAACCAGGCACCTATGACTGAGCAAGGATACAGGCCAGTAACTGCATTAGAATGTGCTCTAAAGAAGTGCCAAGTACCATACTGGCCTCCACAAACCTAAAGACTGTGTGTGTTTTTCTTGGTGCTAAGTGGGAAGCTGGAGATGTATGCCTTTTTCCGCTTTGGGCTGTGTTCTCGTAAGTCTCCTGAACTAAAAAACTTATCAGAGATGCAGTGTTAAGGTAGGGCACTGCAGCTGTCAGTTGTCAGTAACTTCAGCAAGCTCTCCACTAAGTAACACAGCAAAGAACGACAATATGTGAGTGTATGTGTCTGTGGACAGCACACTGTCTGTACTTACCTTCGGACTCTAGAAGATGTCATTAATAGAACTAAAATGAAAAAATACATCCACCCAAAATTTTCTTTTATGAAGAGAGAAAGAAAAGGAAAGAAAGAAGAAAGGAAAGAGAGAGAGAGAAAAGAGAGAAAGAAGGAAGGAAAAAAAGGAGAGAGAAAGAAGGAAGGAAGGGGGAGAAAGAAAAGAAAAAAGGAAGGAAGGCAGGACGGAAGGGAGAGAGAGAGAGAGAGAGGAGGAAGGAAGGGAGGAAGGAAAAAAGAAAGAAAAAGGAATAAGGAAGGAAAGAAAGAAAGGAAAGAAGAAAGAAGGAAGGAAGAAAGAAAAGGAAGGAAGGAGAAAGAAGGAAAGAAAGAGAGAAAGAGAGAGAGAGAGAGAAAGAAAGAAAGAAAGAAAGAGAGAGAGAGAGAGAGAGAGAGAGAAAAGCCCAAGGAGCTGAAAGATGGCTTAACAATTAAGAGCATGTTGTACTGGTCTTACAGAGGACACTGTTCAGTTGCAATACTCATGTCAAGCAGCTCACAGCCTCTTGTGACTCCAGCTCCAAGGGGTTTAATGCCCTCTTCTAGCCTCTCTGGACACCAGTCACACACATGCAGGCAAACACTCATACACTTATTTTAAATATATATATATATATATATGAACATCTATTGAAACACAAAACCTCAAGTTGAGAGCTGAAGAATGAAAAAGAATCTTTAATTTTTGAATTACCTTAAAACTACTCCCAGCCATATTTTGACATTAACTTAATTTGATTGAATTGGGTATTTGGCAGATTAGAGTCTAAATTCTTTTCCAAAGTTGAACAGCAGAAATTGAGCCTCAGCTTCTTGGAGTTAAGGGGGCAGTGAGACAGACGGAAGCATACCAACCTGCCATACCTGCTTACAGTTGGGGAAGACTTTCTTTGCAAATGTGTTGCTGCCATCATTACATGGTGTTAAAGGGGGAAGGAAGAGGCACAGAAGGCTCTCCTACTTTGAGCTTCAAGAAACATTGAGAAACTAACTGTGGCTGGCTGCTCTGTTCTCCCTAATGTGGTGTGTCTACTCAGTTCTATGTGCTCATCTCATAAGAGCTCAGAGTCAACTCAGAATTGGAGCTGACAGTGCCCCACTTATTTTAAACCAGCAGAAACAAAGCTCAAGACAGTGGGAAAGAGATGTTAATGACTTAGCACAGCTCCAGAACTGACAGGGTGAAACAAAGGAGTTGGGAGTGCTAGAGTGGAGCAACTGTGGTTCTGTGTACTATAATCTGTGTAAAATGAGGGCTTTGTTCCAAATAAGCTCAAATTCTTAATTTTGATTACTGACCCTGAAATACACACAAATCAATCCAAGAATATGAATCATAGCTCTTCCCGCTGAAGAAAATTCATTTCTGTCCTAAGACTTAGTGCCTCCTTCCTTTCCAGTGAGGTGAAATGAGAACCACATGCATTTAGAGGCCTGAGCCACATGTGTCTTCATGCTGTGTCACCTGATAACTAGTAAATGTATTCTACACAAATCTGACTCCTACTGTAGGCAGATGATGCAGGTCCCATTTCTGGCTTCAGTTCATGGTAACCCGGGGGCCTCTGGGTTGCGTAGACAGGTAGCTGTCCCACTGTGGGAGACAAAGTCTACTGAGCCCCCTCAGCAGTCACTCACTCCTCCCAGAGCCTAGCCCTGGGCAAGTAGTTTAGTTTAGTTAACTTGGCCTGATAGATACCATGGTTAAAGCTATGCTTCCTCTTCCAGAAACGTTTGCAGAACCGTCTCTTCAGGCCACACAGATGAAGCTGAAAAGAGCTCGGCTGGCAGATGACCTGAACGAGAAGATTGCTCAAAGGCCTGGTCCGATGGAGCTAGTAGAGAAGAACATCCTTCCTGTGGACTCAAGTGTCAAGGAAGCAATTATAGGCAAGAGTACCAGTTTTTGTCTTTCAGGAGAAAGGGAAGTACAGGAGATTCAGATAAAACAGATCTGACTAAGATGCTAGCATCAGAGTTGTGGGTGTGGTTCAGCTAATAAAGCACTCGCCTCCAGTGCAGGAAGCCTTGGGTTCTAGTCCTAGCACTGCCTAAACTGATCATGGTGGTGCCTAACTGTTATCTCAGCACTTAGAAGGTCTAGGATACACGAGAAGTTGCCTCCAGAACAAAACAAAAATAATAATAATAATAAAAGCATCAATCAAGGATGTTGTGTTCTGAGTTAAATAGATGCTGATGGTCATTTAGTGTTGTTGTTGAGATCCTTTTGTTACAGATTAGAGAATGGCCTGTCTGGTAGCAGTTAGCATGGACTGTCATTTCATGTCAGAGTGACTTCTCATGTTATTATCATATTTCCTATAAGTTAGTGTATTGTACCATTTCATTTCTACTGTTGTATATCGTTAGACTCTTCATTATATCTATCTAGAAAAGATAATTAGCTTTACGGGCAAGAAGACTCGCCATGTATTTCACTCCACCCTTGAAAGGAAGTGGCATCTGTCTGCTTCACACTGCTCTTACATTTGCCTTCTGCTGCTCATTCTGTTCTTGCTACCTGATTCTAGGCCTGTACCTGCGCAGCACACTCTCTAGCACCAAGGTTTGCCCCGTCACTGTTGTGTTGTTTGTGTCTAGTATACTTAAAGCATTTCAGTTTAAATGAGTAATGAGGCTTATTCAGCGCAGTCTTTTCATAGTTTTTATACTAACTGAGAAACAAGTTAGTACAGCTCTCATACTCCTAAGGACTTCCTGTTCCAAGTCAGTGTGAGTTTAAGCCACAAAATTCTAAAACAGTCAACTCTGATCCCAAACATTTGGGAAGATAGCCCCCAAAGGTAAGGTGTGAATGCAGTTAGGTGTGTTGTTCCCTGAAATGGAAACTGGCATGCAGATCCCTAGGTACACTCCCACTCTTTTTCCTCCATGCATTTAACATTTGGGTTCCACGTGGAGCTGTTAAATATTACTCTGTTCAGAGGGGTTTCTTCTCTTTCCGTTTTTTGCCCAGCTGCCTATGTTTTGAAGAGGAGGTTGTGTACCTTACGTCCTGCATTGCCCCCTTCTTGCAATATTCTCCAGTGTCATCAAGAATCCTCCCCTGTGGGTGGAGCTGCAGAGCAGGGCTGGTGCTCTGGCATCTTGACTAGCACATGCAGAGCCCTGGGCGCCATCCCCAGCACCACACAGAACAAAAGCAACAGCAAAGCACTCCAGCCCTATGTTCCTCCTGTAGCTGGGGCTGGGGCCAAAGGTTTGATCTGACTGGAAGGACAACAAACCCCCAAGAGTGCATGATAAACAGCAGTGTAAATCCCCTTGGAAGAGCCCAGCTTTAAAGCAGCTCCTTAAACTCTCCTCTATTGGTCAGACTTGGGGTTCCAGAGCCAAGTTATCCACGGTTCTCTCTGCAGGCGTGGTGAAGGAGGACTATCCCCACACTCATGGTGAGTTCTCATTTGATGAAGATAGCAGTGACGCTTTGTCTCCAGACCAGCCAGCAAGCCAGGAGTCTCAGGGCTCAGTTGCATCCCCCAGTGAGCCAAAAGTCAGTGCCTCGCCACCTCCTGTAACTGCAAACACTCCGGCCCAGGTAAGACCTTCCTAACATTCTTGTAGACTGTCAAGACACTATTTTCACCAGAAGAAAAATCTTAAGGTGTTCACACTTTCTACCTGTGAGCCAAACACTGTCAAACTTCACAGCTGGTTCTCACTGAATAGTTCTGATATACAGTTCTGATATACATGCGCAGACATTATTCTAGTTTTTTGTTTTTTGTGGTTTTGGTGTTTTGTTTTGTTTTTTTCCTTAATTTTCTATCTCGTTTTATTGCTGTGAAGAGACACCAAGACTGAAACAACTCTTATAAAGAAAAACATTTAATTGGGGCTGGTTTACAGTTTCAGTGCTTTAGTCCACTACATCCTGGAAGCATGGTGACATGCAGGCAGACATTGTGCTGGAGAAGGAGCTGAGAATTCTACATCTTTATTTGCAGGCAGCAGGAAAAGACTGCCATGCTAGGCATGGCTGGAGTGTCTGAGACCTCAGACCACCCCCTATTTATAGCCCTTCCAACAAAGTCACACCTGCTTCAACAAGGCCACACCACCCATAGTGCCGCTTCCAATGAGCCCTACTTTTCTTCAGGCCACCACGTCTTCTTACAGTAATAACAAACTAAATAGATAGAAATAACCTGTTTTTTGTCATTTGAACCATCTTTAAGGGGTCAAATATATTCACACATTTTTGCAGCAGATCTGCAGTGATTCTGAAATACCATACCCTTTGATACCTTCTCCATTCCTGTCTGTCCAGCTGCCATTGTCGAGAAGCCATTGTCCTACAACCTATTACAATGAATTTGACTCTTGAGGTAGCTCATTAAAAGTGGGATCAACACTGTGTGTCTTTTTGTGACTGGCTCATTTCACTTAGTATAAAATCCAAGGTTCAGCCATGTTGTGCCTAGGCCATGCAGAGAAACCATGTCTTAAAAACAAAAAACATATTGTAATAGAATTGAACTGATACACCACATCTCAGTTAACCAGTCCATGTCATGGCTACTGAGGGCCAGTTCCTCATTTTCACTTTTTTATTTACACTGAGGTGCCATTGTCTTCACCATGCTTGCTGATTATATTTTTTGGCATTTAGCTGATTATTTCTTTGGCTAAATTGCCAGTTATTGAATTGGGCCTTGGTGTAAGGGTAGCCTGAGTTGACAAAAATGTGAAAACATCAGAGACTGAAAATGCACCGTCTTCTGTCCTATTCTTGTGAACACATTCTTGTTAGGAATGTGTCTTGAAGCATCATTTTTTTCATTACACTCATCACTGTATTCCAATATATATATTCTGCTTGTTTGTTGTCTTCAACAAGAAAACAAGAATAAAGAACTCTGACTGTAAAGGGCAGACCACATAGAGTTGGGGGCCGGCAATTTTGTGCAGGTAGTAGACAATTTAGTGTATATGTGGAGGGTAGACAACTTAAGTCTGTATGTGTAGGTGTGTGCATGTATGTATGCACCCGATTCTCAAAAATGTTCAATAAAGGCTGACTTAATTAAACTGTCTGAATGACTGACTGGAAAATATATAGATGTTTGTATTGTGTTTAAAAGTGATCCCATCAGAGATACCATGGATGGTGACGGTCCGGATAGTCTGTCCAGGTTCATAGAACAGCAGTGTCTGTGGCCCCCAGTATTGCTGGATCAAGGCCTGAGGGGAACTGAGGAGCAGCATCCTCTGAAATCTGAGCAGGTGGGAGAGAAAGGAGGCCTGCCTTTACTGTGTCCTCACATTTACTTACTTCACCCGTGCTTAAGCTTGAAAAATAGGCCTAAGAAGAATGTCAAGTATGTTAGTAAATAAACTTTAGAAAAAAGTTTTACTTAGCCATTTGGGTTACTGTTCTGCTTGTCTTTGTAGGTCAAGTTGTGAGGCTCACATGGCTGTAGCTTTAGGAAGAGAATTGTCACCTCAGCTGTCCCTGGATGGGGCTGTGATGGTTGGTCCTCATTATCTACTTGACTAGCTTTGGAGTCAGATAGGAGACTGAAGCAAGAATGTGTCTACTGGGCTGTCTCCTAGACATGCTTAGGTGAGAAGAGGACACCCAGGGCAGTGCTGCCCGATGGGACAGGTCCCCAAATAAATCGAGAGGAAGGAGGAAGCCAGGCAAGTTCAGCATTTTGTCTCTTCTGCTGCCAGATATGTGCAAATAGCCTCCAGCTGTCATGCTTTCCCCACCATGGAGAGTATCACAAGACGGAGCCAGAATAGCCCTTCCTCCCTCAGGCTCCTAGGTAGGTGTTTGGTCACAGTAACAAGAAAAGTAAGGGCCACAGAGGCTCTACCTGTAGGAGAGATTGCTATACTCCCTGTCACTGCCAGGCTTTTATTTTGCTTGTGAAACTTGTTCCCTATCCAAGTTTATGTGAGAAACTAACCAGAGGCTGACATTGCAGCACCTGTTGAAGGAAAATGTGAATGTAATGTTTCTCAAAGAATAATTACTTATTGCAGAGTAGTGTACATTAAGCCTCAGTTTGCTCCTGACCTGAGGAACTGACCTTCAGATGCCTTCAGTATGGCTGCAGCACTGTGTGTACCTACTCCACCAAGACAGTGCCTACTCCCCTGTACCCAGAAACTAGGCCAGTGGCAAAGACTTGCTTTGGGGAAGGTAAACAACCCCGTGAATAGGCAAGGATGGCTTCACTGCAGCATCACCTCTCATGTATGTATGTATGTATCTGTCACAAATTCCCTGTGTTGAATGTTGCATATTTGTGCATAAGGAATTTGATAATCCTTACACTTCTGTTCATCTATCTGCATGACTCTGACAGCTGTGCAACCTGATGCCTGAAAACAGGAAATCTTGAGTAGGACTGTCAGGGTTCTGTTCTGTTTTCATTTTTTTTAATTAAGTACAGAGGCAAGCCTTATGTCAGTTTAGTCTAGGATTTTTATATCATCTAGAATTGATAATTTTTTGGACAATTTTTAAACTTTATTGTATTTGTGCAGGTTTCTTAATTTCTTTTATTGGCCACCTTTCTCGTGGCTGTGATCAAATACCTGACAAGAAGCAACTCAAGGAAAAGGGGCTTGTTTTTCCTTGTAGTTAGTGAGGACGCAGTCCATTGTGGCAGGAGAAGCACGGCAGGAGGCAAAGTGGCGCTTCACATTGCAACTGCATTATGGAAAACAGGGGCCTAGGAAGTGGGTTCCCCCTCCCCCCCAGTGACCCACTTCCTACACTAAGTCTCTACCTCTTAAAGGTTCCATTACCTTCCAAAACCCCACCCCCGACCTTGGGACTAACCATTGGGAGCCCGCGGTGGGCATTTTACGTTGATACGTACATAAAATCTATTCATGTTTACCTACCTTAATATAATTACTCTTGATTTCCCTAAAGGGAAAGGACCTTAGCATATTGCTCCTCACATTCTGAGCCAGCAAGATAGTCACTCATTTTATCATAGAACCACAGAAAATATAAGCCAAACACACAGCACATATTCACTGTGTTCCACCAAAGAAAGGCCTGTGTGTTCAAGGCTGCCACCTTGGTGGGCGTGAGAGGTAAGTAGAATCTGAGGGCACTGAGGTTGTCAGTGGGTTAACCATTCAGAAGTTCATAAGCAGTCGAGCTGGTGGGAGGAGGCTTAGAGCGGGAAGACCTACAATGTGAACTACATAACATTAGGAAAGACTTAAGAGACAGCACAGGAAAAATTGTCTTAACTTTAAATTTGCCCTGTTTTCTTGAACACAAGACCCAGGCAACAAGAGTAAAGGTAACTAATTAGGTCCAATCAAAGTTTTAAAAATTTTGTAGAGAGTATCTTATTAGCAGAATAAGATACCTACTTTTGGTGGGTCAGCCCACAAAAATAAAGTAATAATAATAAAACCAATTCATAGAATAGGAGAAAGTATTTGAGAAAGGAATATCTCTGATACACATAAAGGACACTCACAAGAGAACACTATTCAAAAATAGGTGCAAGAATAAAATTTCACCAAAAAAGATATGTCAGCTTGACACCAGCTAAAGTCAACTGAGAGGACGGAACCTCAATTAAAAAAATGACTCCATAAGACCAAACTGTGTAAGCAAACCTGTAGGGGGTTTCTTAATTAATGATTGCTATCCCTGTGTAGGTGGCTCTGGATTCTATAAGAAAGCAGGCTGAGCAGGCCAGGATGCAGCACCTCTCCATGGCTTCTGCCATGGCATCTGCTTCTGCCTCCAGATTGTTACCTTGCTTGAGTTCCCATCCTGACTTCTTTCGGTGATGAACAGCGATATGGAACTATAAGCCAAATAAACCGTTCCCTTCCTAAGTTGCTTTTGTTGTGGTGTTTGTCACAGCAATAGAAACCCTAAATAAGATAGTATACAAGTGGCCAATAAGATGATGACCCATGGTATTTCATAACTGTGTTATATAAACAATGGAAATAAAGGCCATTACAACGTATGCAGCATAAAGTAATCATTAAGGAAGCATAAATCAAAATCACAGGATACTATTACATACCCAGAAAACACTAAGTTCTGACAAGTATGTGAAAAAATTAGAATTCCTGTGCATTGTCACTATAGTAACGTGTAGTTACTGCTGTAGAAAGTGGTGTCTTAAAAATACAATTTTACTGGGCCAGTGAAATGGCTCAAGTGAATAAAATCATTTGCCACCAAGTCCAATGACATAAATTTAGTCTCTGTAGAGAAACTAAGTAAATAACATTTTAGATAGATCTAGATCTTAATGACCCAGCAGGTCTGTTTCTGAATGAATGAGTTAAAAGCAGGAAGTTGGATGTTGTGGCACACACCTATAATCCAGTACTTTGCAAGCTGACACGGGGATTGCTCCAAATTCAAGGCCAGCCTGGCCATACAGTAATTCCTTGTCTTAAAAACAAAAAGTTGAAACAACAAAAATAACATAAGTATTCTCTATAACATACATACATACATACCAAGCATTCACTCCTGTTCCTGAGAGCAGCATCTCATGACACACAGAAAAGCAGCCTTAGTGTGCACTTGTCTGAATGCAGAAAGAAAAAGCTATGCTGGGAAAGAGAGAGGTCCTGCACCAACTACAGTGCAGATGAACCTGAACATTATACTAGATGAATGAGCCAGTCACAAAGGGACAGACACACTATATATCAAGTCATTAAATTCATGAACAGGGAATAGAATAGTTGCTATGGAAGAGAATGGGTCTCATAGAGGCTCCAGGAAACATCATGAGTAGTTCTAAATGTGCTTAGCTCTAATGGCTTATGTGTTTGTATCTTTGGGGGGTACAGGCCGCTCTAGAGCTGAAGTTATAGGGAACTGTAAACCACCCAGTGTGATGCTGAGAACCAAATTCAGATCCTCTGCAAGAGCTATATAGAGTCTTAACCACTGAACTATATCTCCAGCCTCACTTTTTGTATACATCTTACTGCCTGCACACTGTGTGTAGATCCATACTCACCATGGGTACATGTATAAAAGAGGTACTGACCCAGGACCCACCAGAGCTTGTGTTGGTGTCTTTGTGCACTTCTAACGTTCTGCTTCTTGTTTTAAAAGTGAAATGTATGTTATATAAGGTTGTTGAGGATAAACAAAATAATGTAAAGATTCCTGAAACAAGACAAAAAGCATTTTCTTCTCTCAAAATCAAGTGTTTCTGCTTATAATTATATACTATAGAAAAAAGTAGTAAATTCTAGGTGACATACTTCAGAAAATAAGAATTTTATATGCCTGTGTTTAACATACAAAATGTGTTTGGGTTTGTATTCAGCTCATTCATTGTTTATTTTATCTGTGTGGGAATTGAAATATATAAACAGTATTCAAAGAATAGTCACAGTTTGAATATATTTGCTTGGTGCCATTTTCTGCATCCTGGATGAAAAGCATGCTTATTAGAGATTGAAAAGCTATAATTTTAAAAAGTGAGAGCTTTCCAAAGAGCAACACCTGGGCCTTCATATGCAGACAGTAGTCTCCAGGGGAGGCAGCCGGCTCTCGTCTTCTCTGTAGTGGCAGAACTTTCCTGTAGCAGTTTCTAGCAAAAGAAATGGTAGTTTTAAAGTTAAAAGTCTCTGTTTGAACTTATTTTCAAAATATCCAGTATTTAATATTTTTCTGCCATTTTCCCTTGAATTATGTGGGAGGGGTGTGTGTGTGTGTGTGTGTGTGTGTGTGTGTGTGTGTGTGTGTGTCTAGAAGCTAGAAATTAACCTTATGTGTCTTTTGTTTGTTTTTCGATACAGGGTTTCTCTATGTAGCCTTGGCTGTCCTGAAACTCATTTTGTAGACCAGACTGGCCTTGAACTCTCAGAGATCTGCCTGCCTCTGCCTCCCTGAGTGCTGGAATTACAGGAATGTGCCACCGCAACCAGCTAACATTATGCGTCTTCAACTCAGTCTCGTCTCACTGAACCTGCGGCTCACTTATTTGGCGAGGCTGGCTAGCCAAGGAGTCCAGGGATCCTACCTATTTCCCCAGCACTGGTATTACAGATGCGCACTGTCAGACTTTGCATTTTTTGCATGGATGCTAGGGTTCCAAATTCAGTTCTCATGCTTACATGGCAAGCGTTCTACCAGCTGAGCTAGTCCCAGCCCCCTGATATGTTCTTTGATGGTGTTAGGATGAAAATGAAGCTGTTAGTGATAATGAGCCTGTATTTTGTGGTATGAACAGTCACACTATGGGAAGTCAAGTCTGCAGCTTCGATTCTTTAGGAAGAGAATTCTGAATCATTGAAGTTAGATATCACAGAGTGAGTGCAGGTTTTGGTGCCGGTTTAGACAGTCATTTAGTATTCTTTCTAAGGTGATGACATATTGCGTAATTCACTATAGAACACAGAAAATCTCCTCTATGGTCTGGATATTTTCAACCCTTTTAGAAACTAAAACACAGTCGTTTCAGAACCCTGACACCTGGGTTCTTTTGGCGATTTTATCCAATAGGAGCCTAACACCTTAACAT
Source organism: Meriones unguiculatus (assembly GCF_030254825.1). Lineage (NCBI taxonomy): Eukaryota > Metazoa > Chordata > Mammalia > Rodentia > Muridae > Meriones > Meriones unguiculatus. The sequence goes on from NC_083359.1 coordinate 50,852,758, forward strand.
GATCTAGGTGCCATTTGGGGAGGATATTTTGGTATGGGTCCTTCTGAAGACATGCTAACCCTGACAGAATGCCTGGAGGTCTCTAGTTATCTCTCAACTTGTTTATCTTCTCATCAGGTACAGTGAGTAACCACTGTATTTCAGTGGAGTTAGTCTTTGGGTTTTCTGGGTAGCAGTTACATTGTAGTAGAGATAGTGAGAAGACAGTGTCTGCATCAGGCTGAAGGAGGCACAGCCTAGGATTGCAGGCAAGAAGACATCTTCACAAGCATCCCATGCTTCTGATGACCCTTCAAGTTGTTAATGCTTGACTCACTCTCAGACAGATGATGAATGCCTGTGCCGGTCAGACAGCTCACCAAGTAGAATGCTTTTGTAAGGAGGTAAATGTATAGTTCAGATTGTAAGCATTTGATTCTACTTCATATGCCAGATACAAGAGCCAAAGATTGTGCGTCCTGTGAGACCACCCAGAAATCAGTGTCTCTGTCCCCAAAGTATGCCAGGTAAAAGGTGCAAATAACGTAAGATGTGCCCCCTAAGGAAGTACCATCTTTTACTTGATCCAGGAAACTTGGCTAGCCACAGGTTTGTCAGGGATCCAGATATCTCCATGCTGTTGGAGAGCAGAAGTCCATAGCCTTCATTTCTGGATAAAGTGACACTGATCACAGCTCTCTTTACAAAGATTGTTTAATGTTAACAATCACAAGCTGAAACAAACAGCAGGAGCTTACGGAGAGAGTCCTGGACTTGTACAGCCTCACATTCCCTCACACAAGCACATCCAAGCATGAGGAAAGCTATGAGGATGCCATTCTGCAATTACACAACTGTTTATTGATTATACAAGCCAGGCTTCATATTTCTTGTTGCTAATAGCACTCCAGGTTTTCAGGTTGTTTATCTTACGGAAGGGAAATACAGTTTGTTATTTAAAATACTTCCACAAGAGAACTGATTTTGATTATTGCTATGCTGCATTTGAGAGTTGTTCAAGGAACAGCTTCTCTTAAAAGACACAAGGATGTGGTCAGTTAGCATCAGTTCTAAGACAGAAGTGTGAGGTGTGCAACACATTCAAGGCCCCCAGGGATAACATGAGCCCCCACTGAGATGCTGCCAACAGCAGAAGGGAGGCGTGGTCCAGGTCCATAAGACCCAACCATGCACGTGAATGAGCCAAGGTTAGCATGACCTACCTATCAAGGAAGCTTTAGGAATGTCATCTGTTATTTAAAGTGTTTTTATGGGTCTTGATTTTTTTTCCAAAAATAAGTATGGTTCTGACCATATTTCTGACAGGAAAAAAAAATTAAAAGCACTACCATGCATCAGTCCAGCCTTACTTAGTTTCAGATGCCTGTTGCGACAGAGGTAAAGGGTAAATAATTTTCTTCTTCAACATTAAGTCTATAATTCTATCTGGATCCTAGGCACAATAGTGTATTTTTCTTTCTTTCTTTCTTTTCTTTTAGACTTATTTTCATTTTTATATTTGCAAGTTTTTTATACATTTTTAATTAAAATAGAATTGCATCACTTAACCCTTTCCTCCCTTAAGCCCTTTCCATGCATCCCCACCCTTAAATTCATAGCCTCATTCTTTAGCATATGAGTATGTATGTGTGACAAATATGTAAATACAACCTGCTGAGTCCATTCCTGTTGCTTATATGAGTAAGTTTGGGGCTGGCCACTTTGTACTAGATAATCAGTAAGGGGCCGTTTTGTAAAATGAGGTCATTTCCTTGTAGCTCCAGTTCTCTTACAGTAACTGATCTCATGGCCTTGTCTTTTTTTTTTTATGCCTTTACCACCAGTTTACCTCAGTGTCCCCAGCAGTTCCTGAATTCTTGAAAACCCCTCTAACTGCGGACCAGCCTCCCATGAGGTCTACAGCTCCTGTCCTCCCTACAAACACTGTGTCCTCAGTGAAGCCTGGCCCAACACTGGTGAAGGTGGGTACCCAAGACACAGCTCTGCAGGTCTTCACTCCATGGTTTTGCCTCAAGCCTGTGGACATAAAACAGAGGAGTGTGTCTTGACTCCACCCCATATCCCCTGCCTCTTAGCCCAAACCTTGAAAACTAAACTGCAGTGCTTGCTGGGCTGGATCCACACATGTCATGTCTTCACAGTAACAGAAAAGTGACACAGAGCTTGGCTTGTAGGAAGTGCTGTGCTGTATGGCATGCTTCAGGAGTTCTGCCATCAGCAGTCCCTGTTCATCTGAGCACATTCAGATGGACTTGCTTCAGCATAGCACTGGAGCTGTGGCCTCAGATAGGTGTCTTTGGGACAGCCAACTTTGGACATGCTTCATGCACAAGGTAAAGAAGCTCTGGGTGTCCAGATGAGAGTATGTGTGCTCTGCAGGGCCTTTTGGTTCGGCTGTTCTGGCCAGAAGCAGCTTGCTGTGATCTCAGATAAGCCCAGTTCATGGCTTATCTGTTCCCCAAAGTGCTTATGGTTGAAATAATTCAATTAGAATAAATCCCAGGGAAAGAGGAAAACCTTAAATATGCAGTACATTTTTAAACTTCTTAAAATCCTGTTTACAATTTCTAAATAAAATGGGAGAATAACAACGAATAGTCTAATCATTTCTTAGGTGGCTCTTCCTAAAAGTGTCAAAGTACATGTCTCAAAACTCTTAAAACTAAATAGTACATTAGTGTTGGCTGACCTCTTGCTATCATGCAGAGGACTCTGACCCTCAAATAAGTTAAGAAGTGGCCTGGCCAGAAAGATCCAATCTCCCAGGTTCTACTCCAGCCTTTTCTACCCTGATGGTCACAGCAGCACTCAGTTATAAGACAAAGGTGTGCCTTTCAGATGAGCATAGTCTTGTCTGCCATCTTCCCACCAAGGCTGTCTGAGGCAGGGGGACGCTAGCTCCAGGACACCTTTCCCCAGATTAACACTAGAACCAGGAATATCAACAGTCACTCTTAATGCATCCATCACCTATTATATCCTTCAATGGCACAAAAGGCCCAGGATGCTAGCCTGTCCTTGTTGCTTCTCTCCTCTGATTTCTTCTTTTACAAGAGGCTTTGACTCCAGGGGAGGCAGGCAGAGGGTTACATCAAGGGCTTCTATAGGTACAAGGCTCCAGCAACATTCACATTTGGCAGATTCTTTTGGGTATATGCTGAAACTGACTAGCCAATTAAGTGTCATTTGAGTGGTGTGCTGGAGGGCATGTAATAATTCAGCAGTCTGAAACTGGCAAGTTGCAGCCTTGCCAGTTTCCAAGGGATACCTGCTCCCACCAGAGCAATCAGCTTCAAGTATGCTGTGTGACATCACAAGCACAGAGTTGGGAAAAGATGCACATTGAGCTCTTATGAGTCAGCAGCCTGTTTCCATTAACTGCAACACCACTATAAAAGTCATGCTGCAGAACCATTCTTTTATGACAGGAAGAGTCTTTGCAGCCTGTAGAGCATGGAGAAGAGGGCACATTCCCAGTGAGCAGACATGGGGTATCCCTGTTCCCACTAGCATTCACATAGGAAGGATGTGCATGACAGCCAACAGCCTGAGCATCTGCTCTAGGTTCTTTGCAGCATGGAAGGACTTGTAAAGTTCCCATTCTTTGGTTATGAGCAAAAGATCTAGTCAGTTGTCTGTCTATCACTAAATTAGCTTAGGAATGACACTTTGTTTTGTCTGGATTTTTTTAATTTTTAAATGTATTTTTTATTTGTATGAGTATTCATCTGCATGTATATATGTGTAATATGTAAATGGTCCAAACCCAGGTCTTCTGCAGCCAGTGCTCTAAACAACTAAGCCATCTCTCCAGCCCACTGTTTTGTTTCATTTTGCTTTTTTGTTTTGTTACATCTTTTTCTTTTATTGAAAACAGATGTTTTTCATACAGTATATTCTGTCACTGTCTCTCAGCTCCAACAAGATTCCCCCCACCTTCCCTCCCTACACTGTTTCTTTTTAGAAAGCAAACATTCATCTAAAGAATAAGAAGATAAAACAAAAACAAACAAGCCAGAGTAGGACAAAACAAACTTGCTTTGTTTTTTGTTGTTTTTCTTTTCAGATAAAGTTGTAGTATGAATAACCAAAAAGCAGAAAATTGTCTGATGATTTTGAAACTGAAAAGAACAGCTGAGGAAAAAGCTGCCTGTCGGTCATTAAGATAGGACAGATGTATGGCCTCACCACATTTAAAAAATAAAAATTAAATATTTTCAGTTTTTTGAAATGTATATTACTTAATATTTTGCATTCTTTATTTTCCTTAAAGCTACTTATATCTTATTCTCATTAGACAGAAACATTTATTTATTTTTACATAGCTGTATCTCCTTTGTTTATTTTGTTTTGTTTTTCAAGACAGGGTTTCTCTGTATAGCCCTGGTTGTCCTGGAACTTACTCTGTAGTTGGCCTCAAACCCACAGAGATCTGACTGCCTCTACCTCCTGAGTGCTGGGATTAAAGGTGTGTGCCACCCCCACCACCACCCGTCTCATAGCTATATTTTTAGTGCCACATTGTAATGCTGACGTGATCATGCCCGTATTATACACATAGTGCACAGCTTGCTTATCACTAGGTGATACTGTGTAAACACTTCGCATCTCTATACAGGAGGCCAGAGTAAATGTCTATTACGCTTACACAGGCAGTGCCAGACCAAGTACTTCGGCTGTGTCAAGGGAGCACTGTAGAATGACAGTTGTTAAGTCAAACTAAGTCTGCAAGTGTCTTTGTGGTTCTGTTATTTGAGACAGGGTCTTATATAGTCAAGGCTGACCTTGAACCTCCTGTTTCTACCTCTTGAATGCTGGGATTACAGGCCCAGGTCAATGATTCTTGAAATGTATTTTATGTGTTCCCCCTTGCCTCCAATACCGCTCAACACTGTCTAAGGTGCACTGCTTTTTTAAATTCTGAATCGCTAAGGCATATGATAGAATCACTTTCATGGGTGGACATCTCTTAAAATGTTCTCCATAGCAAAGCCATCCCAAGAATCCAAACGACAAACACCGCAGCAAAAAATGCAAAGATCCGAAACCCCGAGTGAAGAAGCTGAAGTACCACCAGTACATTCCACCCAACCAGAAAGGGGAGAAGAATGAGCCACAGATGGACTCCAACTATGCCCGCCTGCTCCAGCAGCAGCAGCTCTTCCTGCAGCTGCAGATCCTGAGCCAGCAGCAGCAGCAGCAGCAGCAGCACTACAACTACCAGACCATCCTGCCGGCACCCATCAAGTAAGGTTTGCCCTGGTATGGCTTTATGCCCTGGCTTTGGGAGGGTCCCAAGTTACAGAGGGTTGGGTATGGCCAAGCACTCTGTTCAAGGACCACCCTCCCTTGGCTATGGTCCAAGTGTCTACAAATGTGACCTGCCGTCCAGCATTTGTCCTCCAGTAGGCTCTGAGCTCTTTACAACTATTTACAATATTTACAAATATTTACAATATTCAGGAAAGATGTGCCCATTGGACCTGTCAGTATCAAATGATACAAGAAAAAACACAGGGTGCACACCCACCTACAGTGAAGAAACATGGGCAGGAGTGGTCAGGAAAGGTTTGTGGACAGTTCCACATGAAAGGCTCTTCCAAACAGATGGAAAGACAAGGGGCATGCAGTGGTGGTGAGCAAAGCTGCCTGATGGGGACCTTCATCAGTTCCTAAAACAAGTGAAAGAAAGTAAGTAGAGTTCCTGTCTGCAGAAGACTCTGCACCACCTGGAGATAGTGCAATGTCTCAGACAGTGGGAACTGGTGAGACTGAGTCCTGAGCCACTAAAACAGCAATTGGATGCTGATGGTGAAGGAGACTCTGAACATGTTCGGGGCAAAGGGCACTGAGGAGTTGATGAAAGGAAGAGGCAGCAGCTGACTCACAGGGCAAGGTCTGCATGCCCAGGATAGAGAGGAATGCCATTTTCACACCTCAGCACCTATCACCGGGCCCAGCAGAGGCAAGTTTGTACCCTCAAATCGTTGATTAGACAGTGTTTTCGATATTCATCCCAATATGCTTTTCCTAAAACTGTAAGGTACAAAATTCTTATCTTTCACTTCCCACTTATCCGTCTCTGGAGAATAGACTAGTAAAAGATAGAAAAGCTTATCATTAGGACAATACTGTGAGAGAGCTGTTCAGTACAACTGTACACACTCCAACGCTGCAGGCCAAGGCCACTTTTCTAAAAGCTGTTGTTACAAAATAATAGCTCCCCGTTGGGGAGTGATTGTAAATATCATGATGAGGATTAAATCCATTGGTAATTTAGACTATCTTGTGAAGCACGTGCCTAAAACAGCAGAGCATGGAGATGGAGAAGTAATTTTGTAACATTATTTAAGAGCAGGTAAGTCCAAGCGAACTGTCTTGTTGGAAGGGATCCAAGGAAGGCCACAGAGAGTTGGGACAGAACCAAGCAACTGTCATTCCTTTTATCTTTGTCTAAGACCTGGGCAGGCATTTTATATCCACCACCTCCTCAGACACTAGTAATAGCCACAGTGGTGGTGACTGCTC